>NC_091099.1:21353765-22660031 GCF_024713975.1 Paralichthys olivaceus
GGTAGTCTCTTCATTCAAATGCCTCATCAGTGTTCACACAGGTCTTTGCCCTCTCTTTAGTTTTCGTTACCTGTTTTGTGTCAGCTGTAGTCTGTTGGGCTTCAGTATTTAAATTTCCAGTGCCTAACAGCAGGCGATGCATTCAGAAACAGTAGTGGTGGTGTGTGTTATCTGAGGCCACTTTTTCATGTTGTGCTCTCATCCTTCAGTAGTGGAAGAATGGTGACATTATCTCGTTTGAGATGTGACAGGTGCTATTTCCACATTATTTGTTAAAAATTGCTCCACAAATAGGACTAGCTCCCGATCAGCATAGGCTGATGTAACTGTTCCTGTAGATGTGCGGTTCAGAGACCCGCGCCTCACTCCTGATGCCCCCGTCGTCCTGTGTCCCTTGTTGCTAAAGGAACAGTGTTGTGCTGTTTGGGTTGTCCACCTTTCTTTGTTTCCCAATACCGAGCCAGGGCTGTGTATTTAAACCAATTATTTTACAGCTCACATAGATCATACAGCTAGTAGACCATGAGGAGGTATTAGCAGGATTTAACAAAAAGTATGAGGAATTAATATGGCTTACCCTACCTGTAAATAGTGATATAGTGCACCCAAAGATACGTCTTGTGATGGGGCCCTCAAAGTGGGAAAAAAGAAAATGAAGTTCTTCAGTCACAGGGCACATGGGTAGGAATCAATATCTGGAGAAATAACAAAGCCCCAAAGAGTATATTTAGCCACATGCAACCTGACATCTGTTGTGCTAACAGCCAGAGAGAGACTTGCTACCCACATCCCCCTGTGTTCAACTTCAAATGGAATCAATTACTTGACTGTTTGTTGTCTCAGACCACTTTGTACACCAGAAAGCAGACATTCCCACATTGTTTGGAAGCTGCACAAACTTTTGGAGCAAGAACTTAAAAGTTAAACAAATAAAACGAATACATTTTGCTCTCTCCCTGTCTGCTCCCCCTTCATGAACTCTTAATACAAGGGTTAAGTGCACCAGTGCCAGGGGTAAACTGGAATAGATGTAATTTATTGGCTCCTAAGAAACAAAGTAGCTCTGCTCGCTCAATCTAACCGCAATTAAAACATTCATCAGCAAAATTAATTTTGCTTTGTTTTTCACTACAAATAACCCAGTGTAGCAACAAACGTGGTGTGATATGCAGAGTGGTCGATCAAGCTTCCCTCTATATTGGAGAGTCAGTGCTGCTTCATTACATCTTCAGATAAACCAACAGAAAAACAAGCTCATCTGCAAAAATGGGCCTGATCCCACCAGTTGTTATTTACTTTAGCTGTTTCAGACATGAACATATTGTCTTAATATAAGTCTGATAGTCGCTGCTGCTTCAGGTTCATGGCAGATGCAAATTATTAATCCGTGCTGCATTACCCTGCACCATAGGCCGAGCCATGGTCGACGCACAAGGAGCAAGCGGGCCCTAATCTCAACTCGCAGCGTGGGAGCCAAGCGGTGGGCACAGGCTCCATAGGCCAAGCCACCGTGTGAAATGCCCGGCTAGACGCACACAGAGCAAGCGCCCCTCCTCACCTGCCGAGTATTTGGTGTCAGTTCATTTTTTTTCCCAGCATTCCAGAGATCCCAGTGCCTGTGTGCTGCTGTAGGTGCCCCATCAAGTTTACTCACACGCTTTTCTCTGTGATGAAGATGAACAAAAACCCACACAGGCACTCACTGATGCACACCTTCACTCCATCTTGAGGGTTTACACATCACCTAACTCCAACATTAATGAACTGGCAGCCAAGAAAGGATGTGAAACATCTGGCTCATGTACATAAAAGAAGAATGAAGCCGACCTAAATGTTTTCTTTTTGCACTTTATCCAATATCATGTATAATAAATGATGACCCTGTTTGGCCCTGGATGTAGTCCCAGTCTTAAATTTTGTCCATCTCTGTGACTGAGTTTGACACCACTGCTGTATGGGCTAGAATCAGAGTTTTTCCCCACATAAGCCTAAATGCAACAATGTGGAGTGCATCAAAATGATCTAGTGATTGTATTTATTATTTTGGTGGGGGGGGGGGTGAAGGAAAAGTAAGTTGTCCTGTATACACATTAACATGTGGTTACGTAACTTGGTCTTCGTGGACAGAAATGACGTACGATATCCAATCACAAGGCACCTGTGGGCCCACATGTTAATGCCAGGTGTGAACGAGGCCAGTGAGTCAGTTGTTTAATAGGGTTGTTGTCACTTGCTGTACAGATGTACAACTACAGGGAAATTCAAACCTTCCAAAATCATAATTGTTCTCTCTCTGCTGGCTACAGGTAGGAACAGCTTTGAGTGAGTTGTGTATGTGCAGCTGGTGAACCTCCTGGCACAGAGCTAGTTTTAGAGAATAGTGTGTTCTCTCTTCCTCAGCAAGCATTTCCTGAGATCTGTCCATACAAAACAAACCAAAACTGTTTTCTTCAATATTTTGTCTCAGACCTAAAACCAAAAAGGGACATGAGATATTACATTGTATTCTCAGCCTTTGCTGTTGTTTTACTCTCATCACAGGGGAAATTATGATGCGCCTCTTGTAATTCCCTCCACTTTTGGAGAAAAAAAAAAGGATGTTTTTGCCCGTTGGCTAGTTTATACCAAAACTCAATCAATATTTCACAAGAGAGGCCAATGTACACATAGCTTTATTCTTACATTCAGTAATATCAATGATGAATGGTACTTGACAGCAATTATTTACACAAAATCTGCAAGTTAGCAATGACAAACCTTATAGAAACAGAAACCAGCCTCGCCCAGTTAAATGAGACGTCTTCTGGATCGATGTGATGCATTTGTAGTCATGAGTGGCAGCTTTTAGTCTCTCTAAATTCCTTAGCACTTATAATGCAGTGCTGCATCTTTAGACAAGGTAAATTGCATGTTTAGGAAAGGCCTTGAAGTGGTTATAAAGACCTGGAGGTCATCAAAACCAGACCTGGAGAAGGCCTGCTTTGAGGTAGAGCTGATGCCATACAGATGCTTTCATCTGCAAGTGGATATTACAATGTTTAGCTGGACCCTAAATAACTGTGCAGGGTTCAAAAGTAGCTGGTGTGGTATATGCCATACAAATAATTGAAATAAGTTTGATAAATCATTTTCATTATAGCAATAATTGATTTGATCATAAGTGGACAGCAGGGCCTAATCTTGAAACCCGTATAACCCATTTAATACTTAATTTTAAACCAGTGGCAGGGAGAATATAATGAATCAAATTATGTTCCTTTATTTGTAATGTACAAGTTGCAATAGTGCTGCTATAAATCTTGCATTATTGATCAAATAAATGTACTGTCAATTTGAAGGTCCTCTTTCAAGTTTTGAAGATTTCTTTTTGATGCTTTCAGTTATCTGCAAATTTCGTCATTATTACCAAATACTTTCAAGCTTAACATCAGCTATGTTTCTGTAAAACAGATAACATTTTACTAGAGTTTGTAGGCAGCACATTGATGGATTATTTCTTGCTTTTGATTTCAGTTTCTTTCTGTGGTAGGTGACTGACAGTGAGCAGATCAGGCAGTAATATGGCACTTAAACTTGCCACAGTTAAATAATCAGGGAAACTTCATCCAAAACAACAGAAGGCTTCTTGTCGACAACAATAATTTTTGTGCCACTTGAAGCTGTCACACTTCCTTATTAGTCAATTTTGCAGTCATCAACATTGTCTTCTTTTTCTTAAAAGCAAACTATTGGTGTTTGTGCACTCAGAAGAAGACACTTTCTGCCATTCACTGATGCATCTGGTTCCTAATGGCACTCAGAACGACACTTACAACCAAGAGAAGAATGATTACACTGTGCCTTGAAATGCAGATTAAATTATAGTTGGAAAAATGGGCCACACCGCTATCAGTTATAATCTGATCAAGTGAGTCTTTGCATTAGAGCTCTTAGTATCTGGAATTTCAGGATGCTCAACATCATCCAATATCACCACCATGCTTCTTTAGATAATTCCTCTTTGAAAGATACAAAGAAAGAAATGCATCATGGAATCAACACATTTTGTTTGATGAACCATCTTAGGCGTGAACGAGAAAACCAACAAAAGACGGCACAACTCATTTAGAATTGATATTGGTTTACGCTTCCTTTCATACAGGTCTGTTGGGCTTATCTTATAGCTGAAATCTGCAAAAAGACCTACATTTGTTTCAGCTGAACTCAACTTCCAAATTAAACAACTTGTGTTACATAATGTCTCAGAAATGATCATATGCATTGATGTCTTACTTTCAGCTCCATAATTAGATGGTAATCTAGTTCTGTTTGGGCCGCTCTTGTCTAATTAAGGGGCCTTATTGACTCCTGTCTGTCTACATGTTTTCCATCAACAGCATTTGTTTACGCTCATGCATATTAAAAGCAATCATATGCATGTCACCAGGCCTGATCCCTCAAGATCAATATTTTATGGAGAGTCATGATTACAATTTTGATCTGCCCACCCGCCTGGTATATGTGTGTTGTATTATTCAGTTTTCACCAGATTATGATAAGTTTGTTCTCGTTCTGCAACTTGCACAACACATGAGGAGATCCATAAAGTGTGATTCATTCACGTCTTGTTTATTAGATTTACAGTCAGTATTACTTTTCTCATTGCTCAAAATCTATGCATGGGATAAAAACTCACAACAAACCCTGACATAGAAAATCACTTGCAGTAGCATGCTTTCAAACATTGATGTTGAACAACTAGATGCTGTTCAGTTGCATGGTATAGTTTTTCTTAACATTTAAAGCAGCTGTATTTAAAATTCTTGATTTGTACAGTATCCACACATGGCAACATAAACAGTCAATTTGGGGAAAGACAGTGATCATGGCAACATGTGAGACTGTAATGTTAGTGAAGGATAACGGTGGCAGTTAATAATAAGAGCAGGATCAGTTGCACACAGGTACTAAGTGAAAGAGTTATTTCTGGGTAATCTGGGACGTTTGAAATTTTGATATCCCCAATTTATTCCAATATCTGTTTTACAAATTAGATCAACATATACCTTTCCGTAATCCTGAAGATGTTTGTGTTTTAACCACATCAGGAGAAAGATTAGAGATATCATATTCAGAGGAGACATGGCACAGCTTTTATTGTTCTTTGTGCCAAAAGAGAAAACTGCCTGAATCTGATGATCTGGGACACTTGCATTAAGCTTTAATAAAAGACTAAATCACCTTGCTTTATGCATACCAAGCTCAACATCACCAATCTTTAACATTTCTCCATTTGGAGGACTTAAATGACTGTCCCCGATTACACAAAGCATTCTGTCCCACATTATCAATCAAAGTTGATAAAGTGGGACAACTAAAATATTAGAAAAACATCCAATACATTTTGAACAAATCAATGCATATTTTGTTGCTTGAATACATCACACACATCATTTGATAACTAGGAACATTGTCTTATTAATGACAGATTTATATCCTTCACATTAATCTTGTCAGAATCCTGTCAGTGACCTTGTCATGCAATTCCAAGGGGGGGGGCTTCTGATTGACTTTTGCCCCGCCTCCTGTGAGATCACCCACATGAATTCACCTGATTTCAGTCACATGACTTTCATGAAAGTCCTGTAACTAGATTTTGTTGGAACAGGAAATAAACAGATTACTGTGTAAAATGTCACTTAAAAGATGTGACAATTAGCTTTTTGCCAGTAGATGGAAGATGATCCTTCCAGGACGTTAGTTCTTGTCTAGTTCTTTTCTGTGGCTTCATTGGAAAAGCATGAAAACAAACGCTGCATTGAATTCATCACAATTTCATTTACAAAATTTAACAAGATACCACTAATATTTCACTGGGCCTTTACTGATCACACAACATGACTGACGCTGTAATGTTACATCTGTATTCGTTTTAATAGACACACTATAACATTGGTTCCTTGCCTGATGTTTCTCTTCTTTCGGGATCTTCCGAGTCGCCTGCTCAGACACATTCACGCCCAGCTGCATTGTTTATGTAGAGGCCAGTCCCCAGCCAGTGTTGTGTCATATTGCCCACAGTATGTTGGACTGCTGCTGCAGAGTTTGAGCCAATCCTTCCAGTTTTCTACCTGCACCCTGCTGCTTTTTATTCCCAAAGTTGTTTTCCTGCCTCAAACCATGTGACTGTTGCCAATAACGAGCCTGTTAATGTGACCTCTTGAATTTTGTAAACTGCCTTTAGTCTGCCAGCTAAATCTCAGTCTGCATTTGGATCCCTCTAATACCAGAAACCTATTAATTATTTAAAACCAACCTTTTTCTTTTTGATTTTTATGCTGTCACATTGTAATGATGGAAATGAAACAAAAAGTATTGAATATTTTATCTGCTTCTTAGTGACATAAAACCAGGATCCATGTATTAATTTGAAAAGTAATAATCAGCATAGATGAGGGGCTAACAAATCCATGTGTTGTCACTGAGAAGCATAGCAATATGTTTGGTTCATTGTGAAGAGACGTCAGCTGAGTAGGAGATTCTTAATCTAAATTTGTGGCCGAGGAACCATTTGCAGTCACACAGCAAAAAGAATGTGGTCCCATGCATCCAGACCACCTGATGGTCATTTAGGTACCTAAAAACCACTGATATTTCTGAAGGTCACAGAAAAGACGGTGGTTAAATCCCCTGACATCCAGCATACCATATTTCAGCCATGAAAAATCCCTAAGTATAATTACAGTAATCATGGCGTTATAGTAGCCAATAGAGGGACGACAGTGTTCCAGCAGGGGCACATTACTACAATCAAAGACTAGGCCTTTAAGTAATTTGCACTTTGTAGCTGAATGGTCACATGGGTCCTCACTTTACTGCTGACTGAACAGTATTTCAATATGCACTTACTGTATGGCCCCTTAGGAAAAATGAAATCATCCTCTGCTGAGAAGTTTCATTAAAGTTCAATGCAGGCGTGTCCCTTGTTCTAAATTCAGCACCCCACTTTGTGCGATGCCCTCTATTGTTCAGGAACTGACTCTGTACCCTGAAGTGGCTGGTGCAGGATAAACAGATTCTGATAAACTTATTTGAAAGGTTGATATGCATACAGGTACAGTTGATGCAGGTCTAGGATGACATTGATTTTTTCTTACAAACCTTTTAGAAATTGTGAAGCTCATTTAAACTGTTAATCTTAGAAAGTGTGCAGTAATAATTTCCTTCTTAGAGCAGTGGGAGACTGACAGTTTAAGATTCATGAGGTTGCATAATTACCAGCCTATTAGACAGTTTTGGGACATTCCAAAATGAACTATGTGATATAAACAGAGACGCTTTTCACTCTTTAATTGATTGATATGGTGATAAACTGTGACAGTTAAGCTGTTTCCTTTGCTCCTGAGCTTAAATATAGTAAATTATCTGATTTGTACTTCATTTATTTACAAATGAACTGAAAGTATGTGACTAAAACCTAATTTTCCACAGCTCTGTTTGAAATTTTTTGCAGTTAGCATATTGAAAAATGCAAATGTCAGCTCTGTAGGCTACATTAAAATTAAATAATTGCCCCCCCACCTTTTTCTTTTCTCTTTAAATGTATTTACAATACCTCAGTTGTAAAGGGTTTCACTCACCCAATTTGAGTGTGTAGAGCATCTATTATGACCCATTTTGTTTTTCCACACATTGTAAACACAAAAATACATACAAGAAATGGAAAAATAACCTTAAACGTAGTAAAGCCTTATATGAAAATCACAAGCAAATAACAATAGAAAATATTCAATACAGGTTATACATATTAGTATCAAAGAGAAACAGAGACATTAGTTCTGCCTTCATCACACAAAAGGCATTTCCCCAGCTTTCATACTAATCCTCAGGACAACATTTTACTTACACTTGATTGTAGCTCTGACCTCGACAAAATAAAACATTCTCCATCTCATCTCAGTGCTGCTTTTCCTCTGGTGTCATTAACCCCTCTCTTCCGCTTTGAATTGCAGCCAGCTGGAACCCTGACGCCATGGGAAAGGGACCGTGGATTACAAACAAAAACACATCAAAGTGATGCATAAATCCACATCATTGGTTCGACTAATGTATGCAAACTGGATGTGCAACTTGCATGGCCAGGGGGGAAACAGAAGGAAGCTCTTATACATTCCGGTCACATGCACTCAGTGAGTGGACAGGGACTTGGATTGTGCTGTAAATTTGACAAATCTCTTGATGTGTCTGCTCAAAATAAAATTACTTTTTTATTTTCTATAAGAAAGTCTAACAAAGTGAACCTTAGATTTCTTTGACACTCAATAGAAATATTTTAAAGAGTGTGTTTGACTTGGTAACATTTCATCACATGTACTGAAGTGGCAACTGGCAGATAGCTTGATAACCTGCCTGGTTACAAAATGGTGTGACTGTACAAGCCATGACGTGTCAGACTATTGTGCTTAGAGCACGTGATGATGTCCAGCCACTTCATGACCTCCGTGTGCTTTGTGTTTAACAGTTAGAACTCAAATGGATATATTCATTTTTTATTCATTTAAGGACATTGGAAATATGTTGGGCAGTAGAGCGGGTTAGCCACTAACCAGAGGGTTGGTGGTTTGATCCCAATCTCCCTCATTCCAGTGTCCTTATGCAAGATACTAAACCTTGAATTGCCCCTGATCCTGCAGTGTACGAGTGATGTATAATATATATTAAGCTGTATGAATGTGTGTGTGAATGGGTGAATGTCAAAACTGTACTGTAGAGCTCTTTGAGTGGCCATCATGATAAGAAAAGCTCTTTATAAATACAAACCATTCAAAAGCAAAGATGCTTTTAAGATTTAGATACGGTGTACTGGTCATGGTCTTTCTGCAGGAATATTTAAATAGAATAGAGAAAATAAACTATGTGAAAATCTAGGTGCATTAGAAGTGGTTTGCCCAGTTAAGGGGTGTAAGGGCTTGTCTGCACAGAGCCCTGATCGTAACCTCCTCATTCACCTTTGGTATGAATTGGAATTATGAATCAGCGGATGACCTATAATTCTCTATTGGAGCAAATCAATGCAGCCGGGCACCAAAATCTTGTGAAAAAATATTCCCCTTTGAATTTTTTTGCAGCCAATTGGCATAATTTTGCAATATTTATACGCCCACATTCTGGTTGCCATTTTTATGAGAACATGTCACCATTCTTTCCAGTACACAAAGCAGTTGATGCAAACATTCAAGATTGCAGAACATTTAATATATTTTAAGCAGAAAAAGATTATAACGAAAAGCCAGCACTCCACAGGTGTCCCTCTGTCACCCAGAGATGGTGTTGCCTGAGGGCGAGAATCACAGAGGTCTTCTTTGAAAACCGGAGGCTGTGTCTCCATCAGGAAAATTCTACTGGGCAATTGGGACATGTCCAATTATATGCTGTACTCACTGTGAAGGCTTGGGATCTGTTGTGGCGTTGTCACCGGGAGAAATCTGTGTTTCTGTGCCTCCCCAGTCACTCTCAGGTTTGAGGCTGTGGCTAATGAGGCTTAGTTATTATATAGGCCAAGTCCGTCTCAGCTCGCCGATGATAGCAGCGGCCTGCTCAGCGAGAATCAGACAATAATTAACGCCTCTGTGTGGGAATCAAAACTCGCCCGATAATGTGTCGCATAAAATTTGAGATATTTTTATAAAGAGCTTGAGCATCTTTCTACACATTATACTGGAGACAGGATACTGTGAATAAAGCAGAGTGCTGATGTGGCTCACGACATGAGCGGTTCCAGTGAAATAACTAACTTCTAATCAACAAACCTCATCAGTAGCTCGCAGCCACAGATGTGTGTGATTTTTCGGGGGTAAAAAGATTAATTTTCATAGAAAATACATTTTTATCAAACTGCACATGAAGAGGTTTGTGACTCTCAGTTGTAGCTTGTGTGTCCCAGATAGTATTTCTCATGGAGAGGAAGTAAGACTCTTAGGCTTTTGACATTATCCACAGCACATTCATGAATAAATAATTACTATTCATAACAGCTTCATTTCACAATTACAGAACACAGGATTTAAACTATTTGAGAACTGAGATCCTTCAGAGTGATGCTGTGTTCAGTTTCATAACTGTTTTTGTGTATTTGCCTCAGAAGTCAAGTCACCTTCCGGCGCTCTGTGCTGCTCGCTGAAGCAGAGTGAGGGAAATAAGTTAAAACAGGTAAACTTCTTTTGTTTTCTTTTTTGAGCCACTAAAATCTGTGCAGCTGAAGAACCGCTGACACAAGTCAGTTATTCACTTAATTTAGCAGTCGAACAAATCCGATGACACTAGGAGGCTTTGTAAATAATTAATGAGGTAATCTCATTCCATGCTTTTTGGATACACTTAAACCTTCAAAGTAACTGAAAATATCACACTGAGTTGCAGTTTAGGAAAAGCATAAACATTTATTATCTGATTTGGACTTGCATATTAAGTCAGATTTCTGAATAATGAACCTCTTTCATTCACATTTCTCTTACTCCGCTTGGATGACCTCATTTATAAAGTCATGGTGAATCTACAATTGGTTATATCTGGCTCTGACAAAAACATGGTGGATATTTGTAGTGGAAATTCTTCCATTTTTTCCTGATAAGACATGTGATAAGTAACAGTGGCTGCGGTGTGGGGAGGTTTTAAAGCTCCATGAGATGAGCTGTTTGAGTGAACGCTTGTCGTTGACACTGTCACATCACTGACTTCCAGATGAGGCGTCAGTTGTGTCACTCTTCGTTCTTGACAATATTGTTTCTTTTCTCTCTTTCCTTTTGTTTGCTCTTTGGTGGGTTGGTGTGAAAAGCAGATCTTAATGCATAATGCATGTCTAATTCAGCTGCAGCAGCAGATGTGGAGTCACTGACTTGATATCCTCTTACTGTAAGTGACAAGTGTTTTGCGATGAATGCTAAAGGAATCAGAAAGGATTTTTATAGGAGTGTACACTAAGTAAAACTAATGCTTCCTCTTAAGAAAGTCTTAGTGCAAGACAATACAAGAATGTAGTATCACCGTCATAACATCCAGAATGGAACAACGATCTTGATATGATGATATATGATTAGAAACCAGTATGAGTTGGCATAAACCGTTTTCTGCATTAACCTTGGAAAATATCCACACAATGGGTTCAGGACTTTGTTGGGAGTCTGCCTTTCATGTATCAACAATGCAGATGTATAGTTTCTCTGGTTACACGGATTCACAACAACACAAACCTCCTGATCATTCAGGTGAGGGGTGACGAGGCAGGCAGAGGCGGGAAAACATTGGATTCCAATGCAGAGATCCCTTGTTTTTCTTTACAGCAAATTGGGCCCCATTCCCCAAGATCTTGAGGAGAAAACCCTACATTAGATTCATGATGCATTCTTAAAGTGCAGAATTGTTTGCATCTGTGTTCTTGATGATTGATGAATGCCATGTGTTTTTGTCAGTTGAAAGCACGTGTAAATTTTCCCCAATTAGCATAGGTAAATGCCCCATCAAAACCCAATAAAAGAAACTGAAAACATTTAAGAAGCTAGGAATGTTTGAACAAAAATCTAAAGACAGCGCTGCGCCGGACTCAACTAAAAAGTTGTTATATTTTGTAGTGTCAGCAGTGTACATCAAAGTAAAAAAAATAGTTTGACCTCAGATTTGAAGTCCAACCTAATATTGTCAAACACGGATGAGAGGGGGGAGAGGGGAGGTGCACGGTTATCTGATCTTGAGCAACTCATCATTGGAAACACAGCACAGCAGGTGAGCCCTCAGCAGACAAAATGTTTTGAATTATACCCGGGTTCACGTCCCGCTCTGTGCTGCATCCACAGACCTGGGTGCAGTGGGCACCATGTGGTGCGGTTGCATCTCCTGAGCCATCTCTCGTCTCGGAACAGAAATAACTAGGTTTTCAGAATCAATAGGCTACACTTGAATGGAACATTTTAACTAAGGGCTGTCAGTTAAACTTTGGAACACGTGAAATATGTAAACACCAGCGTGTAAAACCTAAAGATGGATGACTGTTTATATGACTAAATGTTCTCCTCTTCAACGTGTTCATGAGTTCATTCTTTGCAGTATAGACCAACTACTTTGTGTGTGTGTGTGTGTGTGTGTGTGTGTGTTGTCCTCAACATTTCCTTCCTTTTAAGAAAGTAAAATGTTAACTTAAGGTGGTAATTTAAATCTCATTATAGAACCAAGATTTTTTTTTAAAACAAACTGATTTTTAAACAAGCATTTGTTGTCAAGGACAGTAGACACTTGCATAAGGTCCCTTTGGATAATCTCCTGAAAATATCCATTGTTCAGTGCTTGTCTGAAAGTAGCTATACAGTTTTAAGTCATTGGAATTTGCATTTAAGTCCTTAGCTCTCCCAGTTTTAGTAATGTTTTTTAAAATTATGATCCAGATATTAGTTGCAGCCACACTACACAAATGCATCTTTGCATTAACCGTGTTACTTTTCACAGAGCCGGA
This sequence comes from Paralichthys olivaceus, assembly GCF_024713975.1. NCBI lineage: Eukaryota > Metazoa > Chordata > Actinopteri > Pleuronectiformes > Paralichthyidae > Paralichthys > Paralichthys olivaceus. Next base: position 21,366,247 of record NC_091099.1, read on the forward strand.
CAACAGACATTGTCAAAACGTGCCTTTTGTTAAAAACAAGAGAGAGATACGTGTGGATATGATACATAAATGGAGTGTTTCCTAGAGCCGCACGACACAGCATGTTCTTAGCTGAGAAGAGTCCCACTTGCTTGGCAGGGTGTGATAGATACTCACATTAGTCAGACATCAGCAAGCACTTTAATGTACAAGGCTAATTGCAGGTAGTAAAAACAGGGAAAGCATAACATAGCATGTAGGGTGCCTAAAGGGAGGAAACCACCTCACAAAAAAAACTAATGAACCATGGGTAAACAATGTTCCAACCCCCCATCGCTGCATCTTAATGCTGCAGGGCAAAAAGTCTGTCTTAAATTTTGCCTTTTATTCTAGTGTAATGTTATTTCTCTCACAGTTATTTGAAGGTGTAACTGTTCTACCTAGAGAAGAAGCACTTGCTTATTATAGAGCAGAGATATTCAAGGTAGACAGCTGTGAATTGGCTCTCTCTTTTGAATGTATTAGAAAACTCCGGTCTAATGATGAACATTGTAAAATACAGTTAAAACTACAATATTCCAGACTTCTGACAACAAAAAACACAAATACAAGCGTCACAATACATCTGCAAAAGCCACATGATGGAAAAGGAAACACGAGAAACAGTGGATTTGCTTTTGTGTTGACGTTTATGCCTTCACGTTTTCTGTTAATGTGTCAGGTGCCAGTGTAAAGGGGAAAAACAATGCTATGAATATATCTTATTTAAAATAGTTAACTGACTTAAAAACCTGTATGAGCTTTTTGCAGAATGAACTTTGACCTATTATAACCTTATACATTTGAAATTGCAGACTTCTAGGAGTCCACTAGGATATATATCAACCAACTAGGATTTATTATGAGGTGCTTTGTATGTAATCCACATATTCACTTGAATTTAAGTTGTGTTTAGTCACTGTATTTTCTCAGTTAGATAGCTGAGTTTTTGCTGGCGACCTAATCCATCATCTTTTTTAAAGCCCTGTTTACATAGCTGAGATACAGCAAAGACAGAAACACCATGTATTGTGTGTACTGCTGTCGGTGTGACCTAGTTTTTGCGTTGAAAACAAACTTTCCTAACTCAAACATAAACTTTATCATGAAACAAATGAATAAACTATGCAGCCTGATGGAACTGCAGCGACTCAGCAGCATTTCGAAGAAAGAAATCTACAAATTGTTCTGCAGAAGTGGCTGAAATGCTATTAACAACTCACATTGTGGAGAAAGAGCTAAGAATTTGCTAAAATCAAGGGGTCACATAAAATACAGCATGAATGAATCCTGCAGCACTGACAGTGTCACAGATCAACTGATCCATTGTAGATTCACTGAAAAAGAATTACCCATAAAATATAAAAGATTCCATCAACAATCATAAAGCTGACACTTTGGTATCATCTAAAGGCATTCAAACCTTCCTTGTTTGGTCCAGACAGTCACTCAGGTTATTCTGAAGCATAATAACGGATGTGAAAGGTGCTTTAGACCATAGTCCAGCCTAATGTTTAAATGTAGTCAGAACAAAAGAGTTTGTCTCAGTCCAGATAAAACTAAACAATGGTATTATTACCAATAGTATCATTTTCAGCGTGAACATATTTTGTGTGATCATTTTGACTTTAATGCTAATTTCAGGATGTTGAGACAGCATTAGATAATAAAAAACATGACGCTGCTCTCTGGAGTGCTTTTAGTCTTTGCCTCCGATGATATAATGTTGGAATGACGAGGATGTTCATTTTTTTTTTTGATACAAACAAAATAATGTTGTTTCAGCAACAACAAAATTACCAAAGTGAACAGGTTCATTCTTTTCAAAGTGTCAGGAATTGGGGTATACAGGACCCAAACACAGGAGCAAGTATAAGGACAAATTAAAACTTCAAAAGAACAAGACACAAAGGCAAACAAAGTCCAAAATACTAGATTAACAGAAACAGACTGCAAAAGGCTAAACTGAAATAACACTGAAAACAATGACAGAGAAAGACAAGCGACAGACAACGAAGTGACAAAGGGAAGCACAGAGACTTATATACACAGGAGTGGAGGCAGGGATGATTGAACACAGGTGAAACACATGAGGAACAGGTGCAGACCATCACAAGGGCGGGAAACAGGACAACGGCAGGAAATAAAGCAGGAGACACACAAGGAGCACAATTTCAAAATAAAACAGGAAATAGAACTCAGAATTAACACAAATCCAAACAAGGAAAAGAAAAGTCTAAAAACTCTTTAGCTCAGAGTCATGACAGGAGGTATAGACTCAGGCCAAGTAGGTGATGATGACAGGATGTACATACGTCATACAAAAGTCTTCAGTGTGTTACAACGTAAAACCAAAACACCCTATATCTTGCATTGAGGCTGCAACGTAACAAAATACAGCAGAGGCAGAAGAAGTAGTCAGATCATTCACTTGGAGAACAATTATTACTGCTTAAATATGTTCATCTGTTGAGCTTGGTTTTCTCCAAAAAGAATTCAGTAGGCAGTACAGGTGCTGTCGGTGAAAACAATCTGAAGCCGTTTTCCAATTTGTAGCTTCAGCTGACACTACCTATCAGTAAGGTACAGTTATTTTCTCCCTTTGATTCACTCTGATACGTGACAACCTTATACACTCAGTGCTTTCTCTTGAAATGAAAACAAATGGGCTGAACAACGTCACAGAAAAAAAGTGAACAGCAACTGTCCAACCATTGCTGCCCTCATGGCACGACAGTATTTATATTCACACTCTGTAATAATCCAAACAAAGAGCAGAAGGCGAAGGGGGAAAAAAAATGTATTCAATGATTGATGTCCTGTTTTTCGCCTGAAATAGACAGGGAGCTGTCATCAAGGTCCAAGCCTCCCTCCCGAGTCACAGTGGCCAGCTTGGAGGTTGTTCAAAAGAGAGGAGCCAGGTGTACAGCTTCTCGGGGGCGACACCTGCGAGTGCCACAGGCAACCTGAGGTCAAGTGCCTCCATGGAGTGACCCCACACATCGATCCAGTTCAGCGCAAAGGTCTTCTCTGTTTTCAGTGCTATGCCAGCCCACTGCTGTCGTTAGCCTTGTATTCAACATGTGAGAGTGGTGTAGTCTTTTCTGTCTAGCTTTTCACATTTATATCCCTAATTTGTCAAATTGCATTAGGGTGAGCAGTCCCAGAAGTGACACAACACGTGAGCTTAATCAGCTATTGTTGAGTAATAATAAATAAATGAAACATTAATAATAAAAACAAACATCTGCTTAGCAGCTTTCATTGCATCACTCATGGAGGGATTGGTGTTATATTTGTCACATAGTGCAGCCACTGTCATTTTTTTTAAAGGTTATCTACCAAACCTCTTTTATCTCTTAACATTTAGAGACAGTTTGTTCAATGAATATCTGTTCTATGACGTTTGCAATATCCCTCTATTCTGCCATTTATTTCAAAACAGGGTTTCTGTTGGGTCTTTATTATGTTTAACGTTGATTTAACGCCTTTATTTATTTTTTTAAAGATAGATGGCAGCATGCATCGTTTATGATGTATCCATGTGTTGTAGTTGTCATCCTTTCTCAACCATACTTTTATTACCAATACGTGTGTGGTTGAGAAATTAATACATATTTTAGTGTAATACTGGGACTCATGTTCTTCTTCATATGCATCGTACTTGATGGTTTCTTAAAAAGTCTCAAATTGAACCTGCTAAAACCTGTAGAAACCCATTCCCATCTTACTGTGTGCGCTACTAAATGCTGCTCTGTCCATCAGCATCAGTACATATCAACATTCATAAAACTTAGGGGTCATTATGTTTTTACGACTGCTGATGCAGACAACCAGACAAAATAGAGCAGCCAGTAGACTTGACAAGTTATAATTCCCTCTGAGTGTTGTTATAATGCGCTACAGATATAGTAGTCAGAGAATATGAAATGAAATGACATGACATTTAAAAATCCTCATCATCACACAAATAGATTTGGAAACAGAGGGTGGATTACAAAGGGCACTCATGAATAGAAGGCTAGAAGTTGAAATCAGTGCATAAACTGCCCAAACCTTTCTTTTACTTTCAGCAAGTGTGTCTTTCTTGTTCACATAAAGAAGTCATGCTTTCACAACAGTGAAGATATAGTTTGAAGTAAAGAACACTAGAAGGGTGCTCCGACAGCACGTACCTCTGCTAAGGCTAATGCCCTATCTTACCATGTCCAAGCAGCGTTTCCAGTGTTAATTATTTGGACTGTGACAGTCTGCCATTGTGTATTTTATCCCGTTACAGTTTCATAATAACCCAAAATAATTTTTACACTTCTCATAATAAAATAAGAGTTTTCTACATTGGTGTTTTGCTCGGTTGCTGCATTGTTTAACTGTGTGCGGAGCTATTTACCACATGCTCACTCATTCACCAACGCTACCATCCATAAAGTCAGACCTCCTAGTTTCATCTGCAGTGAATGAATGACATGCAGTGCAGTTCTCTAACTCATCCCATGCCGTCTTTCGCTGTGTCACTTGACAGTGACATTTGTCTGTGTGTGCTTGTGCACCCCAGCTACCCCCATAGATTGAATGAATTCTGTGGAAACCCCATACCACATCCTTCCACCAAGTTTCCTGGTCATCCCTCCTGCAGTTTTTGCCTAATTCTGCTAATTAACAGACAGATGAAATGAAGACATCACCTTTCTTTGAAAGAAGTAAAAAATACAGACATATACTGTGTATCGAGGACATAAAGTGAGAAACACTCATTGTTATTCGCCCTTTTGGCACTGAAATCAGGCCTGTGTATGTAGGAAATAATAATTACTGTGTATCCAGACTGAGGCATCTGAATGTGCAGCAGTGCGCCTTGTGATAACCACCCACAAAGTGGTGGCCAGCCTCTAATTGCATTTTCAAGTCAAAGGCGTCAGATCAATGACTATCAGCAGCCTTTTGCTGTGTCCTTCACAGAGACACAAACGAGGGTGATAACAGTGAGATAGAATCAGTCGTGGTCAGGGATGTCCCCACGCTGCTATTCGTATCAGTCACGTGGTGCTGTAATGAAACATAAAAACGGAAATTTCATTAGCGTGCGATAGCTCACTGCTCAGTGTCCACAGTGACCAGTTCATTTCATATTGTGACTGCAACACATTATTCACACATTTATTCCACAATGCATTGCTATCAGCAACATATTAATTGGTTGTGTTACCTTTAAATGAGGTATTCACACTGATTTCATTCATTATTGCACAGACGTCTTCTCAAGAATTATCTAAATTTTGCCATGAAAGTGAAATATAATCTCATCTGATTGGGAAAACAAGCTCTGAAATGAAAGTGTGTAAATCCAAATGTTGTCTCATAAATGTTGCATGAGGTTGTTGTCTTTTGTATAGTTGTATAAAGTGTCCATGGAGGAGGTACATTTAAAAACCCTTAAAAATGCATTTTCCCATTACAGTCTGCAAATCCAAAATGTAATTTCTAAACTGCAATTTTGGGATGAACTTATTTGTTCTAATATCATGTGTACATCGCTGCACTAAGCTTCAGTTCAGGAACAACAACATCCTTGCTTGTAATAGGTTTATTAAAAATGTATAAGGAAACATCAAGTCACAAGATGTTAATTGCAACCACCAAGCCGGATGCTGCCATGTACACAGTCCCCCTGAAGGATAGTGTAAAATTAATTGCTTGAACGACACACTTCTGTAAATCACTCGCACATCTTTAGCCACCCCTGGTATTTCAGACCCCGTCAGATGATTCCGGCTCGTTGCACCATACGGACACAGCAAGAAATGACAGAGGCTCATTACTGATAAAGCTTAGACAAATTGAATAGTGAGTAAAACAAAGGTGCAGGGAAAACATAATTGACAAAGACCTACTGTAAACATCTGTTGTTTTTGGAGAATAAATAAGGAATTTGAAATTTAGAAATGACAGTGTCATACAGAAACACAAAGGCCACAGGAACAGTGTATATAGAGAAGTGTAAGGTAAAGAGTACTAATTTAAGAAACACTTGAAAGATGTGTTTTCCCCTGCAAAACAAAGAGAAGGGCACATTAGAGAGTGGTACCAAGGCCAACTCTCTATCTTGCAATGTTAAAGAAAGTCAAAACTTGATCCACTCCAACATTTATTGGGTCCTTCCTCTGCCGTGGTGACAACCCTCCACCAAACTAAATGTAAATTGGTTCAATCTAACGGCAATGAAAACATAACCTCATCGACAGAGGTAATGAAGCAATTTCACTTTCGCACTAGTAAAAATATATATGAGATTGAAACACTTGGGCTATACAGTAGGTGCCGCTTTGCTTAGATTTCTGTTTCTTTCAGACAGATGCAGTTGTCATTTTCTTATCCAGCTCCCTCACCGTTTGAAAACCAAATTCACTTCTGCCCATTTAAGCTCCCATGGGTGTGTTGGTGTTTAAACGAGTTGTGATCAGGTGCATTCTTGCTGTGTTGCTGTCTTGAGGCAGCAGAAAGCAATTGCAGTTTTGACCAAGAAAAAGATGGTCTGAAGTACTTGGTGTAATATTATTTTGAGTGTATTATCCAGATCATCTTTAATATTTTTGCTTTGTTACATACCTCTAATGACTCTTGTTCATCAATCTTTGCATCGATAAAACTGATCCTTACTGTAGTGTTCTCTCCTCCTCAATATTTTCCTCTAGTACATTATATGCACGAGTGTGGCAATTAGTAAGAATCAAATCTAGTTATGTATCCTCTCTCATAAATGCTTCTAACAATGCAAATTAGATTTTAACACTAACAATGTAGAGATTATATAATTCCTGAACTGAACACAATTTACCACATTAAGGACCTTGCCGGGGGTAATCTGAAAGTATTTGTCATTTTGAACATTAATTGCATACTGTAATTTTGTGCCTAGCAATAATTGAGACATACAATGACATCATGAGAACATCGACCATAGCTTTAGGTCTCCTCTAGAAAATGACTTGTATTTGGTGGTTGAACTTGGTGAACTTATTTTTTTCCAGATTTATGACACCAGGCGTTGTTCCAGTGTTCAGCTGCCCAGTGTTGGAGAGTCTGTCCACTGCAGCCTCAGATTTCTGCCTTTGGCTGACAGGAGTGGAACCTGACTGTAAAATATTCACCTCAAGAGTTGATGTGTTGTGCATTCTGAAGAACTTTTCTGCTCGCCACAGTTGTAAGGAGTGGCTATGTGAGCCACCCTATTCTTTCTCTCAGTGCCAGACAGTCTGGCGATTCTTCTCGGACCTCTAAACCACCTTTACACCTAAGTGCTCAGTGAGTTTCTAATCTCAGCTTAAAGAAAGCACATAACAATACATAAACATTTTGAACTGTTCATCAAACTTTTCCCTGATCATGTTGATTAAATGTCATGGAGCAGAGAGACAGTATTGTGAGATAGATGTTTTATTTCATGTAAAATGGAAAACATAAGACAGCTGGTGAGGGTACCCACGGCAACAGAGAACCACCAACATTCAGTTACAACGATGACATCATCAAATTTGCTGAAGCCGCTAGCTGAGCTGTGCAGAAACAGGAAGGCAGATTTTTAAAGGATATTTTCTCTTTATCAAGACAAACCTTGAACTTAGACATAATCAAAAGGTTTATTGATGAAATATTTATTTTATGAAATTTAAAAGTGAAAAGACAGAAGTATTTATTTTCCTTTTCTGAGACTTTGCTTTTGAGGGCAAAATAAAATGTGCCTTATCTGCTTTCTGAAAATCTTTATTGAATATGAACGATGTTGTAAAAAAAAAAAAAAGAAAAAAAGCAGAGATGTGCATTTGTGTGTGTTGGTGTGCCGTATGTAATTGCTTGCATGTGCTGTGGGTGTTTCCCTGTGTGCACATCCCGTGTGCATGTGTGAAAAAAACAAACTCTTTTCCTTCTCACTTGTTTACTTCCACAGCTTTCTGCTCCAGAGGTGAGAAGTGTTAATGAGGTTGCACCAGCCCTTGCCACCTGATAACAAATACCAGTCGACAAAACCCATCAATACGGCGATAGCAGGCACGCACAGATTTGCTGGTAATTATGCCCTCTGGATGTTCCTGAATCCACCCTTCCCAAATCCCCCAATCACCCAGCCTCCCTACCCTGCACCGTGCTGCCTATCCTCTAGTTCCCCCAATCGGAGGGGTAAAGCCACTGAGAGCCTGAGTATGGAGGTTGGACCAATTAGAGGAAGAAATACTCGGCACAGGAGGCTGCTCTTATCAGCCAAGCAGAGTAGTGCCAGGCATTGTTTTTCAGCTCTCATACAGAAGCTTACCGGTGTGTCAGCTTGAAGAGAAAAGAACACCGTCTTCTAGCAGCTTGTTGAGGAGATTGTTTTTTCTTGTTCTATTGAACCTGGATAACAAGGAACCATAATGACAGGGGCTGCTCTTTTTCTTGTTCTGTGCACGTCATTTCAGCGCTGCAGGTGTGTTCAGGAGGTCAAAAGTACACCGCGCTTGGACAACCTTCTTAACAGGCCATTAACTGTGTTGAGAAAAACAGAAAAGTTCCATAAACAAAGCAAAAGGAAAAATACTTTATGAGGTAACGTCTCTTGGTTGTTGCTGCTAGAATCATTCAGATTCAGTGAAATTGCCTCCACCAGGCCATTAGTGCGCTCAAGTGGGACCATTTCTCCTGGACACCAAGGTAAGAATAGACCCTGATGAACGGTAAGAATGGCGTTGCCTCCTCCTGTCCCTCAGGACATTCGCAGGTGGTAACGTGGTAGAGCTGTTGCCATGGCAACTTCGGTTATATCAACCGTGCCTGGCAGGTTCTGACAGATGTGTTAAGCCTTGTGGGCAATTGGAATTGAGAGGATTGACCCTTTTTCGCTTGTTTCCTGTTGGGAAGTTCTGATTCCGACAAGCTCAGAAAAAGAAAGAGCAAGTCGGAATGTTAAACAAAAAAAAAGTGAAAGTCAGCGAGCGAGTGAGAGCAAACGTGATCACTAACCTCCTTTCTGCTCTTCCCGCTGTGTAATCATCCTGACATTGCAGGTGGAAAGCTGTGGGAAGTTTCTTTGCCAACAGGCCCTAGGGCGAGCCGCAGGGAACGCTGGCTGACAGAGAAACCCCAGCTCAGGGACTTGTGATGTTCTCTCTCAGTCCATATCAGTCTCACACAGTCCACAGCATGAACCTAGCTCATCCACCATCCCTCGGATTATTTCCAATAAACAGCATTTCTATTCAGCACTGTCGGAGCCAGCAAGAGAATATCACTGCTCTCATAGAACATGCCCACAAATCAGGGCTGATGCTTACTGTCTTTTTCTCCAAGTTAAAAAATGTTGTCGTGCTTGAAGACAATAAACAAAAGGATCCCTGCTACAACCACTGAGAACTGAGAAATTGAATGTGAATTTTTCCAACAAAAAATTTAAAAACAAAGGAAAAACAACTTTTTTAAATTGGGCTCTGCAAAAATTGCATAAGCAATGTTTCAGCAGTCATTAGTCCGTTCTTACAACCTTTCCCTTTTGTATCATAAATAATCCATTTGTTGTCTGACAAGGATTTAACAATTTGGCAAGAATGAATTGATTGACTGAGGATGCTATACTCACACACAACATCTTCAAACTGTCATAAGACCCTCGCAAGACAGACATCTTTCTTTTTTAAATATTTTTCTCCCAAACTAAATGTCAAAGTAAGACACCACAACATGGATGTGTTGAGTTGTCCTTATTTTTAAGATAATATCAATTTGAGGGTGAGCAATGCCTTCATAGAATTAGCTTATTGTAGTTCATATTGAAAAATTAATGTCTACATTAATCACTAGCATATCTTATTGAATCACATCAATTTAGATCACACCAAATTGTTCTCTATTCAAAGGTTTCTTCTGTGAATGTTCTCTATTCAAAGGTTTCTTCTGTGAATTGTGTCGTGACCCATGACTCCAAATGAGGGACACCTCTTTTGTCTGAGCATCCAACACAACATCACATAATGGGTCAGCTTGAGTCATCTTGTTATTGAGGCTGGATAGTTGTTATATCATTTTGTGTTTTTAACACTTCTACAAATAAATATTCTCCTTTATGAACTTACGATTCATGACACAAAAAGTGTAGATGAACTTGCAGTGTGTCCCTGAGTCACTCTGCTGTGCAACGAAAAAAATAGGTTAGTCTGAATATAAACCTCTAACAAAAAATCTGGAGCATCAGCTGGAAGCCAGACTGTTCTTCACACACGACACGTAATGTATTTTGTTGAGCATGTCACTAACCATCCATGGGTTAACAGTTCAACTCCCCCAGGGCCACATACACAGAAAAATGAAAGCACATGTTATTTTAGGGCACTACAGATAAAAGCACCTGCCAAATAGCATATGTTCTGTTAAAGGTACATACTCAGAGTAAAGAGTGGCAGTTATTCTGTTGTGAACTACATATTACAGAACATAATTGTTTGCAAATTGAATTTTTTGCCAAAATGCTAAACGTGCCTTGATATCCTGACAGCCAGGATATGAAAACAAATTGATGGCTGTGGTTTGAAAAGAGGAGGGGGCACATGTTGAATACACACTGTTGTTATTCTTATTAGTACAGATGATAGTGTTAACTCTGTATCCAACAATAAGTGTTGATCTATGAAAGAAGCTGTTTGTTTCTCCACCAATTTCCTTCAAATTCCCCACCCAGAGAAGACTTAATTTTACTTTTTGCATCTGATATTGTTTGACGGACTGAATTTGCACATGCTGCAGTGGCTGCTGCAGTAATGCAAATTAGATGCACTATCCAGTAAATGCCGGATGTCAAGTATATGTTGGCAACAAGACTCCCCCAGTAGGTTCTGCTAGTCTTAGCATTGCCTGAAAATGTGCCTGCCGGTGTGGAGCACACTTGATTTAGATGCCAAGAAATGTGAGGGTAGATGTCCTCTGTGCAGTTTCTGTGGCAGTCTGAATTACTGAACTTATTTCCGCACAGGGAGTTGTGTTAACATGATGGCACCAATAAAAAAATATAGCATACAGGAAATATACCAGACCAATTCCCTCTTTCCACCACAGCCTCATTACCCCAGCTGAAAGTAACATTGAGTGAATGTCAACGTTTCATTGCATATTGAACTGACTCCTGTGTCGCTGCAGTGAAGCTGCTCCAGACTTCAGACTGACAGACGAGGCTGGGTGGTGAAGTTGTCAACATCCTGTTCGCTCAGTTTTTCTGCAGCAGCTTTTAGATCTTGAATTGCAGGGCGTCGGATGCCAGGCAGATGTCCATCTATTGCAGTTTGTCAGCTACCTCTTAACCCCATTGGATGTGACATAGCTTGTCGCATTTGGTGAGTTTAACAACACATCCTGGGTTTTTTCAAAGGTCACGACTGATGTACGTGCTAGAAGCCCCCTGCCAGTGTCGACATATCCTCATTGATGTCTCTGCACCAGAGACAAAGTAGCACCGACCGAGCAAATCTGCCCCCCTCCCTTATCTCAGGGGAGCGCTGCTGTGGTTGTTGATGTGTATCTCCCTGCACAGGTGTCTGATTATAGTGCAGCAGAGAAGCGACCCAGACAGGCCCTGTCTGAACCCTGCTGCTGACAGATTTGGAGAATTTAAAATAGTTTTTGGATGACAGTCTATCAGAATAGATGCGCGGTGAATGGTGTGACAACTGTCATCAACATGAATTAAACTTTATGATGGTTTATGTCTGTTGTCTTTTCGCCTTATTACATTTTCATGAAGCTTTAAGACTCAACCCCTTTACTTGAGGTAAGAAGAATTAATTATGCATGACATTATTATGTAGTGAAAGCATTCGGGAGTAATAACAGTTTATTATTGCACTCCAGGTCTGCCATGGCTTGTTTATGAGAGCTAACCCAGTGGCTGATGTCAAGTTGTCAAAATAAACCTCTGTCAGTAGTTATGGCAGAGCTATAAACATGTCTTCAAAAATACAACAACTCTATCTCATTTCATTAATTCACATAAAATAACAAACATCCTCTGGTTTTTGTTTGGAGGCCATCTGGTAAAATCTCAATTTGAAAACATTGTTTAGAGACAGTTAAAAGAAAGAAGGAACGATTAGAGACAAATGAGGACAGAGGGTCAGGCTCAATAGACGGCCTCATCGAATGTAAATGATACACAGTGTCTGGGATGATGTATGTTGCACAGATTGTAAAGCCGTCTGAAAAAAAAAAATCTGACCTTTGGTTGTATAAAATTAATTGACTTAGCTTGACTTGTCAAAGGGTAAGTCCAGCTACAGTGAATATAGTTTGTTTTTTTTCTGTTTAAAATGCTGTATCGTAATCCTGCTCTCGGCTGGCCAGCAAGTGCAATACAGTTCTGCCTGTGTCAGGATCATAAAATGAGCAGATCTCCATATTCCGCTGTTAACTTAGATATATTCCATCCGCCTGGGTCACAGCATGGTGCTAATAAGCAGTATGAGTACTCCTGTGTAGCTCCGACTTAAATATTTAGTATTTGGCAACTTTTATGGTGCAGTTGCACATTCTTGAATAAAATGTTAAAAAGTTAGATGCCAAACAATGTGATGATGGACACATTGAAAATGTGAAGCTAAGCCACAAGTTCAGTGGTAAATTAGTGCTTGGAGGAGCTGTTTTTCCTATAGACTCATTTATTCAGATGCTTATGTCTCAGGCTGGGAAGCCTTCTTTTAGTTTTGCCTCCAATAAAACTTGTGCATGTTAACAATAAACAAAAGACTGCAGACTTTTAAGGCAGAGCAAAGTAGCAGAGTAAAACTTTTGCCTCATTATTTTTCTGTTTCTTCCTTCCCCTATTTTCTTTGTTCTCTTCGATTTTAGTCACCATGCATGTCATTTGTTAAATTGTTGAATAAAAGAAAGCTGTAGTTCAAAAGCAGTTGAAAACATCTTGGGCGGATACAAGACTTTTTTTTTTATCACTGACATTTTCATTCAGTAATTTATTGATCTTGATGAAAAAAATAAAGCATATTCAGGGGATTGATATTTATGAATGTGTGCAATTCAGCGCGACTTAATTGAATTAAAGAGAAGTAGTCGGCCTTGGCTGAGGTACATGCTCAACTGAGAGGCAGTAGTTGTCTCTGTCTTCAGAGTACACCCACAACTTGTCCTTCGTTGTTCAGGCACTAGGTTTCACCAGGGAGTAGCCCCACCATCCTGTGGAGATCCACTGCATAGACTCCCCCTTCAGGCAGGGGTCGACTTCTTGTTCTATGGAGATTGAGCAACATAAATTAATTCAACCTGGCTGGGAATTCTTTAACTTGAATTATGATAGTCAGTGATCTGCAGTGTTCCAAATAATCATTTGATGTTTGTTACGTGTTGTGTTTTTCCTCTGCTCTCTCTCTTTCTCCAGTGTCCATTGGGGTGCCTCCCATTTCCCTGTAGCTGCAGTGTGAGGGTGCAAGGCTGAGCACAGTCACTGATCAAGGCCACGGTGGTTAAGAGGCAGAGAGTAGCAGACACCCAGCCCCAGTGGGCCAAGTGGCAGCAGTCAAGCTTTGTGTGTGGTGCTGATGTGGTGATCTCCTCTGTTTCAATTGTGTGTGTTGGTAGCATGATCATTTAGGTTGTTTTAGGTTGTGGTTTTCAGTTCCAGTATTACTGCTGCTTGTAGAAAGTTGTTTATTAAGAAATTATTCCTTTGTTCATTTATACTTTGCCATTAATCCTTCTCCCTGGGTTATTTGTATCATACCCCCTCATCCCCTGGACTATAAACTGGGGAACATAACAATGCTCTACAAATTGTGTACATTTATTCAAAATTGAAATGATCAGACAAACAAACAAAAAAACAAAAAGTATGTCGCATGTACACTGCGCAGTTTATCATTTCTACCAGAGGACACTAACAATGCTCCATAAATGATATTAGAAACAATGCTCCATCAGCCTCATGAGCAGCAAATCTAATCCCTCAGTTAAACTTCAAGGTGTGGAAGACCCAGAACCTTTACTTCTAAATTCAGACAAAATTGAGGTAATTGTAATTGGCCCTAAACATCTCAGAGAAACACTGTCTGACCAGACAGTCACCTTGGATAGGTAGAGCATTCAGCTACCAGGCTCCTCTCCTGTGGAACCAGCTCCCACTCTGGGTTCAGGAGTCAAACACCATCTCTGCATTTAGATTGAACTTAAAACGTTCCTTTTTGATAAAGTCTATAGCTAGGGCTGGATCAGGTGAGTCCTGAGTCTATTGTTCTGCTAGAGGATTTTTCCAGTTAATGAGGGAGTTTTTTCTCTCTACAGTTGGCAAAGGGCGGCTCATTGTGGGAACTGTTGTGTTCCTCTGTAATTTTTAAGGTCTGTCTGAGTGCCTTGAGATAATGTATATTATGCCTTGGAGCTATACAAATAGAATTGAATACATGCTACATCTCAGTCAGATTAGTAAACTGCTCATCAAGAATGACCACAGCTAAATTAGATATTCATAAATTCATTACTGTAAAGATGAGAAGCCCTTAACAATCTGAACAACTGACTCAAACACTGACATTGTATCACGCTGAAGCAGCCGCAGTTGGAACCTGAGGTGCTGAGTGGATTCACTGATGAGACAAAATGCTTCCAGAAGATCTCATATCACCGGGGAAACACTCCGCTGACAACAAAGTGAATGAATGTGACTTGCATAACGTTCTATCATAATACTGGCTCATGTTAGTGAAGGTATGGTAAGTCCCAGTGCAACACCTTGTTTTGTGACATCTATCTTTGTCCTGGATACTAAAGGCCGACTACAACCTTCCACATTGCAAGCCCAAGCTGAGCAATGCAAGGCAGCAGGGAGGCCAAGTGTGGCTGTGTGAATACTGCTGTGCCAGTGTTTGTCAATGATGTATGTACGTCTGAATGAGGCAGCGGCTTGGGGGTAGATTACTTTCCTTAACAAGCCAATGGTCTTGAAGGGATAGTTGCTGCCCTAGCTATTGGTTTCTTTTCCTGGGCCCCCTGACAGCAGCAGCATCTTCAAAATGGCTACTGGCCAAGGCAGCAGAGCGTCTGCCAAGTGGCAGCAGTCCGGCTAGTCTGTCTGCACCAGAGATGCTAGACATAGAATACTGACAGACAGAGCACCGTGGGAGAGAAATCTCAGTCTAATGTGAATTCCACAACAACTTGAACGAGTGCTGTTCCATATTTCAGGCTTCAGAGTGTCTTGAACAAATCACCCTCTCCCGTGGTGGAGTTACTCTCTTAGCTACTGGCTGGTGACAGTCTGTACAAACATTCAGAAGCGTTATCCCTTTCGGAAACCAGCTCAAATTTTGCAAATTAGAGCTGCTCACTTGCAAGGTTGAGACAAAGCCAATGCCAAGCCAAAGCCGTCTCCCATGCAACCCCAACATACCCAACCAACTTCTACTTGACAGATAATCCATTGTGTAGTGAGACAATTAGCCACCTGATGAGAATTCATCAACCCTGACTTTCGTGGACAGAAATACTCAGAAAGGAACACTCTCCTTTTCCTTTTGTACTGTCAGTTTGCCCCTTTCTGAATTCATGTTGCCCCTGAATCTTGTCCAAAAAGAGGAGTTTCTCATATAGAGGGAAGCAGTTTTTCTAAAACACAAATGGTTTTTTTCAGACGAGGCAGTGCCAAGTGTCTCAAGGGAGCATCAGCACAACTCTGAGATATGTAACATCCTGTATTTGAGTTTTCTGGGATAGCAATTGGCTGCTAACTTGCACAACATGTCTATACACTACTAAATGGTTTTGATACATACATTTTGGAGGAAGCATAATTTCTGCATTGATCACTAGTACTGGGTTTTGGAGTACCTCAAGTCACTCTCCTTCAAATAACACTATGCCACTGTTTACCTCCAAAAAGCAGCTTCAAAATTAGTTCGATGTACACTGACTTTTAAAATATCGAGAATCTTTAACAGAGTTTGGTGTATTCCAGCTGCACTTCTGGATCTGGAAGCCAGCAATCATGAATAATATCCATTATTCAGTTTCAGTCAGTGACTACACAGACAGAGCTTACTCAACTTTTTTTTTTCTCTACATGAAAACCACTTATGTGCTTGGACACAGATCTGATCTCCATGTGCCGCTGCAGGTCACTCTTGATCAGTAAGTTAGATTTAATTATAAGCCCTGTTCTGGTCTCCACCTCCTGAGAGCTGCTATGATTAAAATGTTATATTGTCTTTACTTGAGTACAACTCTGCTGTTTGGTCCTGGAAAAGTACCAAACTATAGCTCATTGCTAAGAGAACAAATGGTCTGTGCAACCAAGGCAATGCTCAAGAGGCAAAGAGCTTATTTTACTGATGTTCATAGTAGATTCCAAACAACAATATCACTGCTCTTTATCAAATCCAAATGAAAACTTACAGGAATTTTCGGTTCTCACTTAACGAAAATGCAGGAACAATTGTATCATCATTTCATGTCACTGCATTATTTGTACAGTACTTCGCTTTTCTCTTTATTTTCCACATTATATATTTGGAGGTGTTTTTGTATTGCACGTGTTTATCACAAACTTGATGGTGGCATTCAGCAATACACAATTTTTCACTCTCAGCTTTTCTCATATTGTTAAATTCCTTATTGCTTGGCAGACTCACTTCACGCTAATATAAATTTCCTTTATTTATTTGTTTGTTTTGGCTTGAAATAATTGCTTCCACTTGCCAAACCCACTCTCCTTTCCTAGACCAAGCACCCATGTGACAGTCTATTCTCCCATAGGCTCGCACGTGGCCATGATAAATTAGCTTAATGCCGTGCAAATATTAATCACATTGTCACCACAGCTGAGCAGGGAAGCAGTTTAGTACTGCAGCCGCCATGCAGCCTCATTTATCAAACCCTGGAGCTTTCCTCCAATGCTAACCCTCCTGCTTGCTGTCTGCAAAACACAAGCTGTTCCCACCCAGCTTTCTATTGCCAGAACTGACTTCAATTGTTCCTTGAGTGACACAGTTTGCTTAGGTATAATATCGCTTCCTCCAAACACTGCAATTATGTAGTTTGGAATAATACTGCACCAGAGAAACATCTGCAAAGTGATTTAGTCATTTATGCATTTGTCGATGGAATTTGATTGAGAACTGAATGATATTTCTGCAAACTCTCAGATTGATTGCATTCAAAGTAAGTGAAGGAAGAAGATGCATGATATTAGGTTGTGTGAACATAAACACACAGCTCTGATAAATAATGGGTTCAACATACAGTGAATTTGCACTTCAAACCCTCTAATGACACTTGGATTTCACTTCTCTAACTGTAAACCATGAAACAGTTACTTGCTGTAGTTGCTCTCAGAAGACTCATATTAAAAATTCCTTACCTCTCTGTAGTGCCAGTGGGTCATACAGTTATTCAGTAGTTTGTTTTGTTATGGATGCCCTCAGCTCACCCCACAGTAACTCTGAAAGGCAAACCTTTAAAATATACTCAGATATTCACATACTCACCACTCACAAATGATGAATGCATCAGTGTGAGTGTGGCCAGGATGATGATAACCTGGCACAAATGAAGTGTTTACGCCTGAATGTAGTACATGCATTTAAAAGTGAGCCTTAGTTATTGAGGTGGAGGTGCAGGTGCAGTTTCATTTACTGTTTTTTTTTCTGAGGTGGATATATGCGGAAAACATCCCACAAAAATAATCTCATCTCCTCCTGTGGGAAAGTAGTGGCCCAGCATGGTGCCGTCATTCATTTCTACATGGAAATAATTAATTAAATGTAAAGGGCAGTCTTGTCTTGTCTGATGTTTTTCGTGTGGCTGCTTTCACAGAATTCAAATAGTATGACGCAAAGGCTGCTGATAACAACTTATTCAGGTTGTATTTTTTATTTTGCAAATTTTAAATGTCATATGTCAGGTAATTCTTTTTTTAGAAATGAATATTTAAAAGTATTAGATTATCAAAACAGTTTCAATAATTACCACAAAAGGATTTTGATATATAGTAATATAAGAAAAGCCCAATTTATATTGCTTGGATGTGTCTTATATACGTCCTCAGTGTGGTTACACAATGCACAACACATAATTAATGTATGTCTCATTTGTAAGATGTTTGATTTCTGTTGTTATGCTCTGTACTTTAAGAAGAGTTTAAACCACAACCTTCCCTCAGGAGCAGAACTCATTCTTTGACTAATAATGTTACTATAATTGTGATCATTATCAACATCACAGAATATGACGTTTTGGCAATATTCCCCCACCCTACAAAACAGTACACTTTGAAATTTAGTAATAACACTAAAATAATCCAAGTAATGCTCCAATACTTTGACAATATGGGGGTCATATTTTGCCATATTACCAGTAGTTCGACTGGCCATTGATATCAGGTGGGTTAGCGAAAGAAGTAGCAGCCTACATGGCCAAGTAAGCAATTGCAGCTCAGAATATGGCGGCCGTTTTGGTGTAGTTTAGCTGGATGCAGGTGCCAAAACAGGAAAACATTGTTCCTGGTAACTCTAAAGTCATCTCATATTCCCATTTCTGTATGTTATCTACTGGTATGTTTAGATTCAGGAATCAGCAGGCTTTGTTCAGAGTTAAAGGGCTTGTTAACCCATCAACTCCTCGTCAGTACCTTGGGGTTGACATGAAGCTGAATAACTCGATACTAAGAGATCAGTCAGGTTTCTTCTAAGCAGCTTGAAAATCAAATAAATGTGTCTAAATGGTGCTCTGTTAAACACACTGTCTTCACAACAGTCTCTAAAATGACCAGTTAAATCAACACTTCTCTCTACAACACCAGATCATTATAGTATTCATGAATTCAGACTTAATTACAAGGTTGATGTAATAGACTAGTTTTTGTGTATCGAATAAACTGTAAACTGGGTCTACAATACAGTGTTTACCAATGAAATACAACCAGTGTTCAGGTTTACTCTGTACATTTAGCACAGTAAAGACTCTTCAATGTTTCTCATGCTGTCTTTGTCGCTGTCTATAGCTCCTTGTAATTATTTTGGCTTGATCCTGAACACAATGTTTTGGCAGTGTGTGGAACATGCCTTTGGCTGTTTACTAAGCTGGGAAATTATTTTGGATTCACCTCCCACAATGTGCGGTGGATTAAACTGCCTGTTTTCCATTTAGGTCTTTGACCACCTTTGACCTTGATGGGTCATTGTAATCACTGTGAACACTGATGTTGAACATTGTTGTTGTTGGACAAATAAAGCAGCAGGAGATTTCAAGGTTTCAGTATGGGGCTGAATAAATACAGGCCATGCACTTGGTTCTAGTTCTTCAGATGCAATGATGTTCAGCACTGAGATACAGCAAATTGACCTTGTACTAAGGCACATTCATTGACAATCTTCACAATACATTGTAGGCCAAGACTCAGACCTATAGCTTCTGTTCCCCTGGGCTGCACTTGTTCCTGCTAATTTTACCTCATTGTAGAAAATCACTGTTCTAGAACCTGGACGTATTCAGAGGCACCATGGGGAGCACTTTACCCATTACTGCACAGTGACCTTCAGACAGTCTATCCTTTTGTTTCTTGGTCTATGTCCTTGGGAATGAAAGTATATGCCGACATGAATTACACTCGTCAGCTCAAGTTCATGCTCTGGATAGACGATGATTCTGGACAAATAAGACCTCAATGCATGAGCATAAACAAATACACTGCAGAAGGATAACAGCCACTTGCGAGAATGATAATCAAAGATGTGCCCCCAACAAACGTCTCGAAAACATAACTGAGTTAAGACAGTTCATATGCTGCCAGTTAGAGAGATAACAAATGACTTGCAGTTTGGCTACACACAATGGACATTTTTAAGTTATCACACAGTATAAAGTATTGTAGAATATGTTTAGGATATATGTCAAATTGCACATGCAGATTACTTCCTGCAGCTTGTATTTACAGTGAATATATATATTTTGTCCATGTATCATCCATGTTGGAATTACTGTGAGACCAGATCTGTGCATAAGAATGTTTTTTTCAACCAATTGTATACTTTCTGCTAAATAAATCGATATAAAGAGCCAAAGAAGATACCATCTTAAAAAGATTCCAGACTAGTATAAAGAAGAAAAAAAAAACATCTGAAAGATGTGGTGCTCGTCTGGTGTTTTATTTAGGACTTTCATTTCCTTTTCAAAACCTGGTTCTAAACAACTGTGGCTCTCTTTTCTTTCTTTTTATTTAATTCATCTATTATTGAAATTTTCTTCTATTTAACTTTTGATAAGGTTTGCTGTTTCCCCCCTCTTGCATGATAGGACCGGAACCGTCATACAAGAAAAGAGACTTTACAAGAAGAAAGAAATGGGAAAAAAATGGTGTATTTTATTATTCTACAAATGAACTTTCAAAAAAATTGTGTATTTTATTATTCTACAAATGAACTTTCAACAAGAGCATATTTTAGATACTTCTTTACAAAAATTTGCCCTAAGCCTCTAAGACTTTACAGCAAACAAACTATTTTAGCTCACATTAGCTAATTTACTGTCACGTGTGGCTGCACTTTTAGGGCAAACACAAATCAATTATGCAAACCAAATAAAATCTTGATAGGTCTTTTATGTAATGTGTGACTTAATGTTGTAAATGATTATTAAGTATTAAAGTGTGACTTAATAATCATTTACAACATTAAGTATTAAAATGTATTTACAATTACATTGTCTCTTAATAGCCGTATAGTTAGAGGGCAACAAAAATGCACCCCAGCAGCACGTCTGTGATTCAATCCCCCTCCTCTCTCCTCTGTCTCTCTCCATGTTTGAAATGTGATACAGTCACAAAGGCAAAGAAAGAAAAATATAACAACACAAAATATATATGAATCAATAAGAATACAAAACATACTGTGGTGCTAATCAATTTAATCCTGTATTGCTGTTAATATTGCAATTATTCTGTCATGAACTCTGAAGGTTCTATAAATGAATAGATTTTTATTTACAGGTTACTCAGAGGGTGCAGAATAGGCTGGAAATTGCCAGATTAATCAGTTGTGTTAGTATTTGTAAATCATCATGTACAAGGTTTTACTACTATCTAATACTCCTGCTTTTCAAATTATTATCCAACAATTATTAACACTCTGCTTTTCTTTATTATTTATGAATAAGAAATATTTGGTTAATGTTACAATATTATGTGCCTGTATTATAAACCAGTTTTTTAACCATACATATATGTGCACTGTGTTTTTACAGAATTTCCTATGTTGAGCTCCTTTGTAATGAGCGAGTGTTTGTCTATTTAAAAAGCTTGTTAGAGAACTTCCATAATGGATTGTGAACTGTGTGGTGCTTTCTTCCCTCCCTGTGCTGCACCAATTTGAATATCTTACCTTGAACAATATAAATGTAGTGGGAAACAAAACAT
The DNA here is from genome assembly GCF_024713975.1 of Paralichthys olivaceus. Classification (NCBI taxonomy): domain Eukaryota; kingdom Metazoa; phylum Chordata; class Actinopteri; order Pleuronectiformes; family Paralichthyidae; genus Paralichthys; species Paralichthys olivaceus. Next base: position 21,387,686 of record NC_091099.1, read on the forward strand.
ATAACTCCTTGCCCTTCTGTATAAAATAACCCCTCAAATCTGTTACAGCCATTCAAGCAATTCAAGTAACTAAATTCAATTTTAATGGCTACTCTATCCAACCATCCATCCATCATATGTTACACTGCTACCCACCAAACGCAGTGTAATGTAAGACGTGTTTATCCTTGTTGAGTATAATCCCCATTAGGGTAAAACAAATGTGAACTAAAGGTGACATTTTCCCCAAACCATGCAGTCTTGAAAATCAATGATAATCATGATAATTCTGTCTTTAAGGTGCTGGGTTGATGGAGGTCTTTAAAAAGAATAAATAAAAAGATAAATGCCAACCAATGTGATAAATCCAGGTATTGAATCAAATTAGCCTGAAAATAAACAACTTAATCTGCAGTTCATACATTTGCTTTGTCATTATGTTCACACAGAAGTGAATTGCCTTGCATATAGTTAACGTGTGCTGATTAATCACTTGTCTCAATGCAGCAAGGTAAATCTCAATAGATTTCATTTCACAACAGGTAGGAATGTACACAATAAACAAGCCTGACAGGTGGCAGCTTCCTGCGTCTGCCCGTCCTTCACATGTCTGTGTGTTGAGATTCATTAATTGGTTTGGAGCCGGAGAGATAAATGGCTTAGATTAAGCTCCCTCTCACCACTTCACCTCTCCCTCGTGTTTCCACCCTCACTCTCCCCCACCTCCATTACTGAAGTTTCCTCAAGCAAATTGAGTCAGGCCCTCTTAATTAGATTGTTTCTCACTGCATTTCTAATATGTGACTAATTAGAGGAAGACAAAAAGAAAGGGAAATTGCCAGGCCTTGCACCAGGCGTGAATCTGAGGATTTATTCAGGAGACAGTCAGTGGGTCAGTCAGCAGTAACTGAATTCACATTTACAAGAGCCTCTACCCGGCTCAGCTCATCTATCTTTTATAAGAAAACACTATCCCACAGTGGCATTAACATTTGACTTAGAAAGACTAGTAGAAAAATAATTACACCTTTTCAAATAGGTAGAATTTAGAAAGAAACAAAGAAGACCCATCCAAACTTTTGTTCTGGTGGGTAATTGAATTGGCCATTTTGCACTTCCTGAGTGACAGTGGTCAGTCCAGGAGCACTCAAAGCATCCATCCATCCATTATCTATATCCTTTAACAGGAATAGATGAGTCAATCCCAGCTGACATAGGGTGAGAGGCAGAGTACACCCTAGACAGGTCAAACCTCTCTCTCTCATATTCACTTGTAAAGCAGACTGAGGCAAGTGTTTGCTCACTCTGTGATTTTAAAACCAGTCTTGAATAACAAGAGAGTTTTGTTTTACATCCTTTGTGTAGTGTTACCACAATGTAGCACAACACACATGAAATAATGCAGTCTGCTCTGACCTGGAGGGTCATAACAAATAACATATGAGAAAGACACATGACCTAAAATATATATTTATATATATATATATATATTGTTTAAAGGCTAAATGTCTGTCTGAATCTATAGACGAGACAATGGTTGACACTTTTAAGACAAGTTGGTTGATATTGATGATGATTTAAGATATTTAGTTCAAGAAAACAGTCTAAATTATCTTGAAAAATAATATTTCCAGGCATGTAATGTTTTGCTTACCATATTGCATGTGTTGTGGCCGACCATATAGTTGATATATGATTAGATAAATAGATCATTTTTGAGGATCTGTTAAATTGATTAGAGTAACTTCTATTCCTCTTTTCAGGGAATCAAATACATTCCTATCTATAACGAATGGAATATGTCAGGATGAATATATATTCAGGATTTCCAGTTACCCAGGGTCACCGTAGAGACTCTTCACTCACAACATCCAGGCTGAATCAGTTAAAATGTTGTGCATCACTCCCACGTTAATACATAAAGTCAAAGAGACCCCTAACCGACCAATTAGTATCCATGTCTATGCTCATCAAGGCCAATTAATTATGGAGGCTGGAACAAAAACAGTGCTACACAGCGGGCCCTCTGGAATACCACGCAACGCAGCCCCGGTGCACTTAGCGCCCTTATGAAAGCAAGCAGTGATGGGGTGAAGACGGGGTCAGTCAAGGTGAAGGCTCGTTAAGCTCGGGGGTTTCGGTTGGAAGGACAGCCTGCTGATTCAGAGGCCCGCCCGAGATAATCAGCACCATCAGAGCTCTGTCCTCACAGAGGCTATAAGGGCTGCAGCAAAAGGAGGGGGGCTGGGGAATCAATACAGCCTCACCATGAGCAGCTTGGAGCACACATGTTAATGGGTTTTACCACGGCTGTACCTGTTTGTAAATTGCTGTAAACCCAGTCATCCTTAACCATGAGGCTGCATGTGAATGCAAAATTGAAAGTCTTACCTTGGTTTAATTTTCCACACTAGAAGCCTGTAATCGGCCCGTGGTGCTAATTAGATTGATTTCAACGATTTGAATCATGGATAATTGGGCTGTATATAACACTGTAAAACATTGAATATCATAAAATTTCCTGCTGTAGAGGATACGACAAGGCTGAATGGTTTGTATTATTCAATGTGCAACCAAATATTTTATTTTCCTATTAAAATAAGTGAAGGATGAAAGGTTTGTAGCGTCCAAATTGGAAGACCAAGCTCCAACATTAATAAGATGTTTTTATAATGCGCTGCAGCAGCTGTTGTTGCAGGAGACCAACTGAGAAAATGCATTGCTCTCACATTACAGCCTGCAGTGTTAAACAAGTCCTGAATATCTCCATGAGATTAATGACTTCACAAATTATACAAAAGGTAATATACTGTGTGTCCTTGTTTGTCTTGTAAAAGCAGAGGAGGCTCTAGCTGGATTTATTCTTGTAAAGAAATTAAAGAGATATCACAGTCTAGGTTAAATATTGAAAAAGATGACAGTTATCTGATGTCTACTGTTCAATCATTTAAAAGCAACAACATTCTCTCCCTAACTTTGATCAAAGTTTGTTTTGTTGCCTTATACGATACCACACACAGTAGTCGTGTGTGAAGTACAAAAGTGTTGCAATATATTCAATATATAGTTATATTTTAAATGTAATTTCTATGAGGTTGCCGACTTACAGTCAATGTTTTAGTCATGACCACAAATCACCAGCAGTGGGAAGTAACAAAGTACAAGTATGTTGTTACTGTACTTGAGTTGATTTTTCAGTTACATGTACTTTACTTGAGATTTTATTTTCCTGACAATAATTTGCTTTTACTCACGACCTTTGAACACAAATATCTTTACTCTCTACTCCTTCCAATCTCAATGTGTTTATCAATTTATTTTTATTGTGCATCATCATGCGCCACCTTCTCAACATCAAGACAGATTTCAACCTCCGTGTTTACACAGAAGGAAAAAAAAACTTGCTATTTACCTGTACGCATCAGCACAACAGATGTAACATGTTGTATAAAGAGACGAGGGAGGGAGAGAAGAGGTGATTTAAGTTAAATCATTTTCAAACTATATTAATGTGACGTGAGTCTCAGTTTGCTTTGAACACATGCAGTTGTTAGAAACAACTTTCAGACGGGAACGTTTACCTTAATACTTTTACTTGCATAAAGAGGTTTAGTTTGTACTTTTAGTTTTTGACAAAAGTATCTGTACTTGTGAATAGAATGTTTGGACTTTTGCCACATTTGCCATTAAACCAAATTGTCAGTAAAGTACATTTTCACGCCATGACTCTTAACATCATGCTTCACTGCTCTTGTCCAGTTACACTGACCCAGTCATCAACTGCATCCAATCAAACTCATGTGTTTACAAAAGCATCCTCTGCTGTTACCTTCACTCAGCATGGTTCAGCTTACTGAACATAATTAAAACGACTGCAAAGCTGCTACTCGTGCACTTTTAAGTGTTATCTTGTGATTCTTTTTTGCTGATAGCGTACCGCAGCATATGGCCAGAGGGCTTTGATGATCTGACGTTCATGTTTGTCTTGTTCCCCCACTCTGCTCTTTATCTGTCCATGATCTATCCTTCATTTTGCTGCTTTACCAAAATAAATCTGAGGGAAGGCATTTGTGTGGCAGCAGAGGACAGATGTTGCCCAGTGTGAGAACGACAGTTTGCAATATCCAGAGGCAACAGAATTTAGTTGGTGCTGACTCAAATGTCTGAGATCTGCTTCTCTGTGATAGAGGCAAATGCCTAGACATCATTTTATTGTTCGGATTAAGGGAAAACACATTGTTGAGAAGAAATGTTTTTGAAATGGACAGAAAAAGAATCATTCTCCCATAGATCTGAGAAAATGATGCCTGCTAGCGTCTTTTAGTGTTTCCTCTGCATGAATTGGACATGATCCGCCTCACATTTGCTGAAGAGATTCCAGTTCAAAGATCAGAAATAGCTACAACGTTAACAATGAGATCTTTTTGTAACACATGCTGGTTACAAAATTCTTTGCTTGCGAATATTAATAACCCTCCTGAACCCAACTCTATATGTGTGCTGTGCACTTACAGCTATTCATAACGGAGATGAACTGAAAATTAATCAGTTAGCTGCCTTGTGCTCCAAAAGAAAGGTCATCGGCTCTTTCCACCAACTCTTGAAATCATTACTTTTTCCTTCGACAGCTCAACATCCATTGTCTGCAGTGCAGTCCTCCTATAAAAAAAAATATTAGTTACTAGGACTAGGACAAATTTTTTAAAGTCCTTATACTCATGATAATGCAGTACTGATGAGCCAAAAGATTAAATATTTACTGAAAATAAATGTGTGAAACATTTACTAAAGTTTAACTTAATAAGATGCTCCACGTTCCTAATACAGGTGACAGGCTGGCCTTCTTATACATGTATGTCCCCTCTAACATGTTACATATCCTAACATTCTGACTTTTTCTCCTGATAAAATGACTTTCTATGGGTGCCGGGTAGCGTAGTGGGTTGTGCCAGCACCCCATGTGCAGAGGCTACAGTCCTTGCTGCAGTGGGCCCCAGTTCAAATCCAGCTCGGCAGGCCCTTAACTGCATGTCTTTCCCCCTCTCTCTGCCCCCTGTCTCTCCTCAACTATATTATCTTTAAAGGCATAAAAAAACCCTTTGTTCTCGTACATTTACAATTTTTGTCAAACTTTTTTTTTGTAATATTATGACTTTATTTTTACCCCCTTTGGGTGGCTTTAATACTTCAGAGTAATACATTAATATGTTAATGTTATTTCTAAGAGACAGGGTTGCCTACCTACAATAAATGTGTCTACTATTTTACAATTGTAAGTATACTACATTCTCACATCATGACTCAAAACATTACTAATCATACTTTACTAGTCTTATCCAGCAACACTGCAGGCCACCAACCACATCCAATCAAACTCTGGTGTTTACAAAAGTATAAAGTGTTGTTTCCTTCATGCAGCATTGTTTAGCTCACTTAACATGATTGAAATTCATAACAGAAATGAACTGAAAACTAATCAGTTAGCTGCCTTGTGTGCCAAAAAAAGGTCATTGGCTCCCCCCACAAACTCATGAAATTATAATTTTTTTCCTTCAGCAGCTGAACATCCACACAGTGTCTGCAGAAATAAAACTCCAGTGCAGTTCTCCTGTTTTGCGTCTGACAAATTCATAGCATATTGATGCATGGTGCGTCAATTCTCCATTTGGAGAGTTATGTAAATGTACCAACAAAAAGGATGGCATAGGAGATAAACATTAGTTACTGCTGCAGGAATGGAGGTGTATCACTGTATCTATAGAGATGAAATTGATGTGATGAGTAGAAATCATAACTGAATACAGTATTACCCAGTCAACAAATGATACAAACCATGCTGTGCGCAGTTCTAAACACTGAGAGAGTCTTAAACACATACACCCATAACATATAATTAGTCTGTGTGTGTAATTCTAAAGTGGCTGATAAATAAGCTCCAGCAGAAGATAGTATCTATAGACATGGTAGGTGGTACCATTACACAGCAGTTTGAAAGGTTACGCCTGGGCCACACTAGGTGTGTGTGCAGTGAGTGACGGCTGCGTCGCTGATCTGCTGTCATGCAGGTGTCTGTTGTTCATCTGCTGCAGAGCTGTTACGTGGTGTTTCTGATATGACTACTGTTTTTCCTTATATAAGAGGAGGCCTTCGTATTCAACTTAATACCAGGACTGTACAGTATGAAGCTGTGCATCTTCCAGTCCTGCAATATTAACTATAAAAACATTTTTAAAACAATTGTTTCAGTCAACAGAAACGCTTGAGTGCTTCTACTTTGAAAGGGGTACAGGAAGCTTTTGTGAATTATTCAACAGATAGAGATTAAAACTGTGGTAAATGATCATTTTCACTTTCTGTTTTGCTATGAACTGCGCAGAAAGCAGAGAAAGTAGGAGAGACCCCTTCTCTCACGCAGGAGACGTGTTTGAGACACGGACATCATGCAGGCAGTGTGGCCGCTCTAACCTGATAATATGGGCGCCGAACAGTGTGGCTCAGGTATTAGAGCATGAGTGGGGACCGGATTTGTCCTTAAGTGGATGAAATGGAGGCATGTTGCTGATTGGATAGGACCTTTAGAAATATACTGTTTGGGTGGCTTGTTGATTTTTTTTTTTTAATGTGAGATGATTGAGGTAAGATAAGTAGACTAGTGAAGACCTGGTTTTCATCGAATACTACTTTGATTAACTTGTGTAACACGTGGTTATCAAATACATTTCAAGAGATCAGTGTTAAAGCTACACCTGATAAAAGATTTTTTTTTCTTTCATAACTACAGAGACTTTAAATTCACACAAGTATTAAAATTAATATTATTTCATGCAAACGAAGGGGCAATAGCAGGGACAATATTTTTGTGTTATGTCTGTTGTTGACAATTACTCCAACTTAGTGTCTCTCATTTCCTACTGTGTAGCCTAAATCCACACTGCATGCACTTGACTTAAGTTACCAATAATGTATAACTGCACAGATGCACATCCAATATTTATCAGAAAAGCACCTCCGCTTCCATTGTCATTAGCTCTCTGGGACATGTATTATGCATCACATCCCCACAGCTGGAGCACAGGGTCGCCAGTATACAGTACACAGTGAAGTAAACTGTGTTATTCTCACATCTTATTTACAGACACACTCTCTCCTTGGCCTGGGCTTTGAGCTCTTATTATGTGTCTCACAAAACTAGGACACTCCCTGTGGATGCAGACTTCAAACTGGGAAATATTGCAGGAGGCAATAATGGGGACTCATCACTCAGTCAGTCCCGGTTCTCAGGAAGCGACTGACTTTATTTACAATAGACATAATAAGTTTTATGGGCAACAAACATTATATTGTTTGTGTATCAGTTTCTTTACTTCATTATGACAAGGCCCTTTTTATTATATTTCCAAAACATATAAATATACAGAATTGTTGTCTTACAGCAAGAAGGTTCCCAGTTGAGGAAAACATCCACCTTGGGTTAGGTTAGGACACAAACAATAGAATGCCTGTTGGGTTTGGGTCAGGCTTGGATAATTTTCTCTCAGGCTCGGTCAGGTTCAGAAAAAAGAAACACGCTCTAATACATGTATATATACACGTTACATACAAAATATACCTGTGTAGTGTTTGATAATAAATCAGTTCATAACCAATGATAAGAGCTTAACAGTCTATTCTGTTTCAGAGCTACAGTTTCAGTAGATTTATAATAAAAGCTTCTCATTTTATGAAAAGCTGACAAAGTAGATGTCATATTAGTTACTATTGGACAAATATAAAAACTTCTACCAGTATTCTGACCTTCAGACCTCATTTAAAGCTTTGTGTTTATTTCATATCGCTAAAACTGCTTGTGCTGTTTTGTGTTGTTTGTCTAATTCATATACAATATAGATTTTTGTTTTGCTCCTCATTCACTTGCCTGCTGTTTGCTTCACTTGGAATCGTTTGGTTCTGATTAATGGCATCCAGACTCTTAGTTCTTCCCAGACTCAAAGCACTACACACCAGACCGACGACACTTCCTTCCAATTAGACTGCAAAAATATAGTTTGACACATTCTTGGCTTAGGATGACAGACTCCCAGGTACTCATGCTTGATTTATTACAGACAATAATAAACTGCATTGTGTCTCTCAGGGACTCTGTGCATAAGCTATGAATCCAGACATGGAATATGTGCATTAATATGACAGTCTTGACACTGTGAAGCAAGACTCTCGATGTAAAATACCCACTGAGCATCTGGGTTTCTCTTGAGACATAGTTTAAAGGGCTACAATTTGATTTCTGGGTCACTTCTTTTCTCCTTCGTCTCCAGCCTTTGCCAACATTGATCCAAAACACAGACCAGAGGCACCGATCGTAGGAGCAGCAGGTAAGAATAATGACTCTCCATTGAATCTACACCCTGTGTTCCAGTTCAAACCACTTTCAATAGATTTTGAAGTAAACGTACTGATTGGGATTCACTTTATGTACATATATGAGCCGTAATCTAAAGCTGGGCTGCTCAGGTATATTGTGACCCATTTGAATAAAAGCAGAGGGTCATAAATTTAGAGAGTTTGCCCTGACCTACTTAGTGACAAATTGTCAGACATGCCCCAGCCCAAATATGTGCCATCGCCTGCTCCTGTTTACTGGAATATAAAGACAGTACCTATGTTGTCTCACAGTGTGATCAATAGAATGATGATGCATTATGAGTCAGTGGCTCAAAATACTTTGTGACGATAAGACATTCACCTGCAATTATATACACATGACATTCGTTACTAACCAACTTAACTTTGTGTTTTTTCTACCCACAGTACAAGTTTGCTACACTCCTCTCACCACCTCACAAGCCATGGCCTGTCTCTCCCACAAAGTCATGGACAAGCTTAACACACAGAACCGACCGACACAAGCAATGTCTTGCCTATATGCATAAAAGAGCCACTAAACACGAACACCTCATCTCGCAGCTGAAAAAAGAAAATGCAAGTTTACAAGAGGAGAACGCTGACTTACGTCAGACATTCCAAAATAGTGTTCACGACGCCGTAGATGCTCTCATGGCTTTTCAAAAAGACAGTGAGTCTCACAACAACCTCATCTTATGTTCACACATTTAATAACACAACTGCTTTTCCTGTCTTACAGAACTACACAACTGCCCTGACGACACCTTTAACAACAGCGACTCCACATGATGACGCCTTTCATCTAACTCCCAGCACAACCACAACTGTACTACTTTGCACTGCTTTTTACTTTTTTCACATTTTTTTACTTTTAATAAAAATTTCGCTTGCTTTACTGATGTCACCTCTTCTCTGTCACCACTTCAGACACCCCTGTCACACCACAATCACAGATGCCACAGCACAACTGTCTTCAACTACATATGAAACACTCTGCTCTTTCGCCACTAAACAATCAGTGCCATACATCAACAACAAGCATCTCAAACAATAACACATATCATCAACATAAAAGTATTCTCTCTCATCCAATTACTACAACTATGATATATAATTCATTATAACTGACAAGCTCTTCAATTTTCAATACAATACCATGCCTCATCACAATTTTGGTTCCATTCAGAGAAAGACTCGTGATACTAAATCATAAGATAACATTTACTAACCCTTAAGTTATCCCTCACAAAATGTTTATCATCAGGTCCACAGACAGTCCGCCATTTTGATTGTAAGATGCATTTTGTCAAGGGTATCGTGCTTGGGGGGAGCTGCGTCACATTCCGAGTTGTTTCAGGTTTCAAGCACTCGGGCCCGTTCAGTGCTGCTTGCACCAAGTGTGTTTATTAATTTCAAAATAAACAATCACACTACAACAAATAATACAGGTGCAAAACAGAACTGTCACATTAAGGCTTATCTTCAATAAGGCACACATGACAGAGCAGTAGCATGTGTTATTTTGCACAGTCCAAAACATAAACCAACCTTCAGAGTCACCGGTGGTTATCGCTTAGAGAAAAGCATTTCAAATAAAACAAAGTAAGAACAAACAGACAGATATTAAATACCTGGCAATTTTCATTTGTTGGTGGTTTACATACAGGGGGAACATGCCTCCAATGCTTTCCTCCCTTCTAAGAACACCATAAAAGATCTCCACATGTTGTCAAAGATGAGATATTTACCCTTTAACATGACAGTGAGTTTTTCGAGTGCCCTCTCCTCCCACATGTAGAGTTAAGGGGAAACAACTAAATCTACAATTCTAAAATATGTTTGTCGGTCTGTGGCTCACGTATCTCAAGAACTGTTCATCGGATTGCCTTCACCATTGGCATGTGTATTGTTAAGGGCCCAAGGAAGTGCAGTGTGGAGGCCTGTTCGATTTGGACATTGGTTACACTCAGTAACCAATAAAAAAAACTGGTGACCAGTGCTCTGTAACACCAGAAGCTGGGACTCATCAACTTAACGTGTAACGGCGCGTTCACAAGAGTGTCATCTACTACAGATTTTCAGTTCATGTCTTGTGTACTGAGTGGAGCTTGTGCTAAAGCAGTGTTGCAGTGTCAGGGTTTTGTGGACTGAGTCCAGCTACAGCTCTTTTTTTGCCATGGCTCAATTACAGCAGGTGTTTTTTTATTCCGGTTTCAGATAGAAAGCTGCAGCCAGCGTCACCACAGGACGAGAAAACCGCCCATTCCAAAAGGTTTAGAGCAGACTTCAGTCCCTAACCCTGCCACTTGGATTAATTTTCAGGGGAAGAAAACTAAACAAGACACAATAGGGACACAGAGACAGGAGGAAACTGAATTAGCCTCAGGATAATTAAACCCAATTCAAAACGTAGTCAACCCGAACAGACCCAAACAGAGGGAGAATGCCGCCATTAGCCGTAGCACGATGAGCCACCAATTAACAGAGCAGCCTCAAGTAGTGGCATACGTAAGTTCACCTTCTGTCTCACATCACTTCAGACATGATAGTGAATCCACTCTAATCCATTAGACATACTAACAGAATGCAGATCAGTAGGACAAGACATGACTTGACTGCTCGGATAAAAACTTGGACAAAGCCTGACTCAGAATCAAGTAGACACAAGACTGTGAACTCCCAGGATTTAAACTAATTTAGTATTGACTAAAATAATTATATTGTGCCTCGTGAATTGAATAATAGTAGAACCCTGAACTTTTGTTCATTTGTATCTTTGCTGTTTCTGTAAAGTGTCTAATCGTTACCCTGTGCAGATCTGCAACTCCCTCTTGGTTAGACCCCATCAACCCATTTTCTACCTGTAGTGAACTAACATTGAAATACAATTAACACTGGGAAGATAATCCTCTTATTGTTCACTTGTAACCAACAATTATTTCTTTGTCAGATGATATCCACGGTGAGGTGATAAATTCTCAACTATCTAAATGCATGGATGATTTAAGAATATTGGGTTTCCCACACTGTTAACATCCAGGAACATTCTATCAGGATTATTACTCAATCAGACATAAATGTTGTATCTGCTGTTAAACATTGCCAGTGATATTACACATATCATAAATGTGTCCAGATCTTCCTTAGTACTGTAAATATTCCAGAGGGGTAGAGTAGAAAAAGACTTGTAAAATGTAGTTTTTATAAAGGACTGTTTTATAAAAACTACAGACTGTTATTCAGATTTGTGCAGCTGGATTAGATTTGAGGCTGGATATTTTCAGTTGCAGGAGAGGAGTGCTTGGATGTCTTGAACCAAGGACCTTTGCAGTCTGGAGATGTTGACAGCATGTGGGGCGCGGCTTATGACTGGGGCTGCAGAGTATCCAGCGACCCTGAGTGCTCCTCGGCTGTCAGGTCGGCAGTCCCGCCTCCAGGCTGTCTGCAAAGTTTTATTGCACTCTGAAGCTCAGTGGCACTCACCAGCCCCCTAGCATGGCAAACAGGTCACTAATCATGCTCTTTGCCACTTGACTCAACAATTCTATCTGGCTCTTTGCATATAGGTCAAATGTAAATAACGCTGCCGTCACACTGTGGTGTTCCAGGCATTCTGGGTGTGCTATGACAGAGAAGCCATTGTCCATATAGGTCTGTGTGTATCTAATTTGTTTTAAAGCTCCAATATTTAAGATACAATTCTACATTGTGTAGGCCCCCCTATAATAAAGCATATAATGAATATATTAATGTGTAACCATCACTTTTTAGATGAGATAAGTCCAACCAGTGCAACCATCCCTTAGAAATGCCGCTGTAAGTTATTCCCATGGTCAGAAGAACACTGGGCATAGAGGAGACTATTTTGGATACTCTCTGGCACCAGCATATATATGCACGAGTCTCCTACTAAGTGTGAATGGCCGCAGGCAGTCTCTCCATCTGGCAGCACACTTCCAGCCAGACTGTCCCAGTCACTGCCCCATCTCTCTCTCCATGCTCCACCCCAAAGACATGCACAGGGCAACAACTTGCCTCTTATCCAGCACTCCCTGCTCCAGTCTCAGCGACGTCCACCGTCCTTTGGGTCCTTCGGGCTCTTTGATAGTCTCACAGGCGACATATGTGAGTCTGATTAGCATATGGCCGTGGGTTACTGCATTCCAGAGCCCACAGCAGGCCATGGTCGGGGAGGCTGCAGGGAGGAGTGTAATTGATTCACAGCACTCCCTCCCTTAAGCAAGGCGAGGGCAGAGGACCTTAAAACACTCTGGATATCTTTAATGTATCTAAATCAGACTTTTTGATGCTTGCAGTATTATAAAAAATGGCTTAAAGACTGTGTTTGCAAGTTTTATCAAAAGTCTTTTTTCATATATTATATTAGTTCAGCCTTCTTTGCTCATGCACTCATGCACTATTTGTTTTCTAACTAGACGGGTACTTAGTTAAAAAGCTTAACAACTACAATGACACTCAGTAGCCAAGGCCCAAACAGACCCCTTATGAGACCACATTTGAATCCACTAGATCTGCAATCTTATTTGGATCTGTACCAAATCTTTCACTCTCAAATATCAGTCCACTTAACATGGCTGGTTATTCTTTATATATATATATATATATATATATATATATATATATACACACTGTATATATATATAAAAAGTTGAGCAGACGTATCTTCTCAAACATGTTTTATCATGAAGCCAGTTTGTTGTCACATGTGCCAGTATAGTTTTACTTTATCATTTATTTAACATGACATCATGATATCAGGTTAAAACAATATATATACACGTTTGAGTTATGTTTGAGAAAATCATTGAGAGGATAAGTCTGCTCATCTTCAGTGTTGGGTGATGATGGACTCAGTGGTCATAACATGTATTCATGAATGTCTGAATATGCGGTTTGGTTTGTTTGGTTTTAAGGACTTTTATTAGGATGTAGCTTCAGATCAGCTCTGTTGCATATTTCACTTGTGTAAATTCATGCAATCCAAGTGTGCAGCTCATATGGTGTTTGACGGGAACACAGGTCGACAACTTTGTTTCTACAGTTTAGGAAAAAAGAAAAAAGGACGACTTTATCCTTGACCAAAACTGGAGTAGCTCTGAAGAGTACTCAAGAGAGCAGCAATAATCCAATTTTTAATTTTTCTTGACAGATAAAAAAGAAGAAAAATCAGCAATGGGCATCCGACCTAATATTTAACTTCAAAAGGCCACAGATTGCATCTCCAGACAGGTATTGCCAGCACTTATCTTTGTCAAATGCCAATTTAGATTCTTGTTAGTGGCCTTCTCATGATTTTAACTTTTTAATCTCTGGAGAAGAAAACTTGTTTTGTCAGATGCTGTCCCCCGTACTTACAGAGTGTGAGAGAAAGGTCACAGCAGGAGCAGTAGTGCTTCTTTCACGCCTTATTCCATCTTAAGCCCCTCTCCAGTATTTCTATCTATTAATGCAGTAACAAGGGGACTTACATTAATGTTGGAATTTAATAGCACTGTGCAGATAGTGTTACAATATTAACTTGCATACAAATTGATCCACTATGTCAATGTGCATACAAACAATCACAGTTCATTCCGCCATTAGTGTCACACTGATCCCTTAACAATGAGCAATGGGAGTACAGTACTGTGTACAGTGTTTTTGGCATCCTTGTCAGGTATTACATGTATAACAGCAATCTAGCTCATTTGCACAGACAAGAAGAGTCACTGGATTGATTGTGTGGATAATATTATGCGCTCATTGTCAGACAGAATTGCCCAAATGTGTCGCTCCTCGTCGAATGTGTTGCATGAGGTCCTTTATTGCAAAGCTGACATCGTCAAGGCAATATGCCTTTATCTCTTGGGAGGCTTACAGGGCCGGGGCATGATTGTCTCTCTGAATTAATGGCCCTCTATTCGAGTGATAACTAGAACAGCAGCATAATTAAAATCCACTCTATTTTCCACAATAGCTCCCTTGCTTTACCAGGTGATCAATGCACATAATACACTGCATGGGTGGGTTTCATTTCAGATGGAATGGTATGAAATTGCACGTATCAGAGAATGAATTAACAACATATGAAGGTCAGGAACACAGTAGATTAGAAGATGATGGCAGATTTAAAAACATTACTCAGCAGTGACCATGTGTTTGGTTGTTTTTGCATTTTGAATGTTGAATCTAAAGCTTTAGAGGTTTTAGTTTAGTCTTGTCCATTTATCTGCCTTTTCCCCTGTCTCTCTAACCCACATTTCTGATTAAATTATTCATCAAAACTTTAGTCAATCAGTCAGGGTTGTTGTCAGTCATCTCATAAAAAAGCCCAGCAATTTGCATTCATCAGAGCAAAGCAAAGACAAACATCAAAATTCCCATATTGTCAAAGTCATATCAGCTATATTTGCCATCAGTTTGTAGACACTGGTGGAATGCAACTGCAGGATTTGGTCTGAGCACAGATTTGCAGTCCTGTTTTACCTGGATTGTGACAATGGATGAACTCCCTTGGTGCTCCATACAAATATCAATGAGCTCTTTTATGGGGAGAGGTGAACTAATAATGGCCCTGCCCAGGCTTCAAACTCCTGAGTCTCAAAGGACAGGTGATGGAGCAGGTCAAGGCCTATAATTACCTGGGAATAGAGATAGGCTGTCTTCTGTCTTTCTTCCAAAATGCTGACAAAGTACAAGAAGTCCCAGTACAGCCTGTTAGTAGAGAAATTTAAAGCTCACGTCATGATTGGACCAATTTCTGCCCCAACTGTCAGTGTCTGTATTGTCCATAATTTAAAAGACTTGTCTTTTATAAAATATATTTCACAGTCATCTAAAAGTCTCCTAAATATAGGATTGGTACATTCTTTCTGAAACCTCTACTCATTCCAAAAGCCATCATTAAATACAAATCTTTGAAAGAAGAAACAATTTGGTAATTTGTACTAAATCCAATGATTTGCTGGCGTACCTGTCTGTCAATCACCGACATGCCTGCCTGTGCCACTGCACATGACCACAGTCTTCAGTCTGGGAATGAGTGGGTCCCAGAAAGGTCAGCTTTTAGCAGTTGTCAGGCAGTGCACGTCAACGAGAAGTCTGATTGGAGGGGCAGGAATGTACCAGTTGCAATTTTCTGCTTTTCCAAGACTATCCACCCTTGCTTTAATGAGTTAGTGTTAGATCCTGTGTCCATCAAATACATAGTACTCTTGTACCTCACCTCCATCTTTTTCCCAGCACTCCCACACATGGAGTCACATATGTTAGATCGGAATCCTCTCTTCAGACTGTGGTTAGAATCACAAACTAAATGTGAAAGACATCAACATGATACCTGAACATACTGTGTGATGTGCTTGAACAGAGTTGTTTTGTTGAGGTTTGCTTCTTGTTTGGTGAGGTCAGAAAACCTTATTGTGTCAGGCTGGATTCAAAGACCGTTGACACGCAGTAAGTCAGAGACACAGCATATTACATGGAACGCTCTGTTTGGAGAAACTGGCAATTTAAGGTTTCCAACATTGTATTATTGTTGCCTGTGACAATATTTATAAAAATATTTCAGGTTTGGTCACCATGTTCTGGGTCATATAGCCAGAAATCCTAAAAACAGACAGGCCTTTCATTTTCAATTTAATGTGACACATCAAGTGATGCTATCTTTTAAGCATGTGGATGTTGCTGGTATAAAACACACATTTACCAATTGAATAGAGACATATTATTTAAACATCTCTCAGGTTGTATTTATTTATAAGCCTGAAGCACGCATCATTTAACGAAAACCATTTCCTTGTGTCAGTACCAGTGGTCACCCTGCTCTGTTTACTTCACATGTCAGTAATTCTCCAGGTGGATGCCTTTGCTCCCATGGCTCTTACACACGTTCCGCCCCTCCTGGCGGAGCGCAATGTCATTAGAGCCAGATGGCAGTGTTGCAGAAAAGGTAGCCCCTGAACTGCCTCTCTCCCCAGATAACAGCCCGTCTCCTCCTCCCACATCTCTATCGCTCTCTCCCTGACCATCCACTCATCCCTCTCTTTCCTGTCTACCCCTCTACCTATCCCATGCTTCACCTCCTCCTCCTCCTCCTCCTCCCACTTCTGTCTTTGACTCTCTTAGTGTCTGTCTGTGTCTTCTGCCTCCCTTCTTACTCTCTCTCATCACCTTTATGTTTCGTTGCTGGATCATGTCCAGTGCTCACTTAGTTGCCCCTGTGGACCAAAGGTTTTCTCCCTCACCACTGATGACGTAGTTTGTTGAGCCTAGTTTGTGGCAGGTTGTGGTTCTGCTGACACCAATGAAATGGACCAAACAGTTCCCAAGAAATAAATGATTGATTTTCTCCTTCTCCTTGTGGCTGAAAAAATGGCTCCCTAGTGGGAACACTGTGGATGATAGTGTAGAACTGGCATAGTTTGTTATGAGCAGATTTTTGATACACAGAGCAACACTTCCAACTAAAACATGGATTTATGGAGTTTGGGGAGTGTAAAAAGAGACAAAGACAGACATTCACGGTTAAATGTCAAATAAAGAGAAATATTTATAATTGAGAATTTGATATACAATAGTACAGTAAGTGGTAGGAGAAGAAGTAATCTGTTACGGTTAAGCTTGAAATTATTTTTGGAACATGTTTGAATGAATTTGTTTCATTGATTTCATGTTTTGTAGACACAGAAACATGTTCATGTCAGAGGCATCCTTCCATTTGCAAAACCACTTATTGTGCTGTGGGCCACAGGGGACTGGAGCCTGCCCCAGTAAACTGAGTACTGAGACAAACCCTGCAGATCATCAGTCTGGGCTCACACATAAAGATAAAACATAGTTCATACAAACACTCACACCGATACATATGTTTTTGAGCCACCAGTTGCACTTAACTCCACACAGTAAAACAACAGATATAGTTTAATATTGTGAAAAAATCCATTGTATGACTAAATCATTCTCCATGAAGCTTCCCTCCTTCACTTTTTTGGGATTTAATCTTATTGACGAAACAATCTCATGTCAAGGTGTCACGAGTTGTTCTGTAGCTTTTAGTCACATCGCATCACATGATCAATATTAATACTCAGTTTGTCCAACTGCCATGTGCCTTGTTACTTACATTTCTTGATGTCTACACAGTTTAGAATTGGAATGACACTAAACAGTCACCTTAAATTCAATTCAAGCTGCACCAACTTGCACTCACTCATAGATGTTAGTTCCCTGAAGTGTTTTCAACAAGATCCATAAATTATTCCCTTAGTCATCAGTGACAATGTCAAAAAACTCCCTCTCTCATTTCATGTTAAAGAAACTGAAAAGAAAATTCCTTAATCTGCCCATTGATTTAGATCTGCACCAAAATTAAATGGGTTCTTTACTGACCCACAATGCATACTCCCATCCAAGGTTTTGTTGTAATGGTTCCAGTTTTTGCCTAATTTTGCTCACAAACAAGAACAGGGATGTAAACAAGAGTAAATTTGAAAAATTAATTTACATTGACTGTAACGACCTCAGACATGAATGCTGTTGGACTCAACTGCACGACTCGATGCAGGTAGTGAATATAACAAAGGTTTATTTCCTATCAAAAAAGGTGCACAAACAAAAGGAGCCCTCTAGGAGGATCATAGAAGTAACAAAATCAACACAAAACTGCGAATCAAACCAAAGATCATAAACTTGATAAAGAACACAAACTTGGCCTGACTGCGACACTCATGGACAGAACAAGACGAACTGACACAGGACAAAGGGAGACGAGGACTATTTATACATGAGGAAGAGGAAAACAGGTGAAACCAATCGGGGGCAGGGAAGACGATCACCAAGGCGGGAAAATCATACAAAAGGAGGAAGTCAGGGTCTGAAACGAGAGGGAAAAGGTGAGTACAAAATAAAACAGGAAGTGCACCACAAGACTAGACATGAGTGAAGTTTAACTTAACAAAGAGTGCTCAAAACACACATGACTAAACATGAACTAAACTCAGGCATGACATAACTTTGACAACACAATTGACGAGACATAACATTGACTGTCCTCACAATTAACTATGCAAGTTTAAAAGTAGATATAATGAAGTCACTAAAGCTTTTTTCTAAAGTTCTGCCACTGTTCTGCCTGTAACTGTGCCATCATATGTAAGATTTAGATGGGGGGGCTTCTGTGAGAGTTCCGGAAATAATCGTGGTGAATATAAACACCTCAACCATTATATTGGCTAAACACACAAACACATAGAATCCTACGCAACAGCTCTACCTTGTTTTTCATCGGGCCACGTTAATTAAATGCAAACTACATTCACCTGCAGAATGAGGAGATGCCCCTTAAATAGATTAATCATGGTTATTTCCTCTTTGCATCATAAAGACCATGCAACCAGTTAATTGCCCATACATTAGAGTTTTTTAAAGGACAAAACGCATCCTCACATTATTGATGAATTACTGCTCCTTAAATTAACAGGTTCTGTGAGGTTTAGATGAAAGCAATTCCTTGGCTGAATGCAAAAGAAATGCACGTGGCTCTACCAACAGCAGCATCCCATCATAACTAATCCCTGCAGTAAAGGAGATTAGAAAACTGGCAGTTCACAGTGTTTACGGTTACACTCCACAATTGCCTGTACACTTGAAAAGAGCAGAGCTTGTTGATTTGTGGAGTAATTTTCTCCAAGAAGCAACTGCAAGGTCAAAAGCTGTCATAACATTATGTTAGGTACTGACATAGCTCGAGAACGTTGG
Organism: Paralichthys olivaceus; assembly: GCF_024713975.1. Lineage (NCBI taxonomy): Eukaryota > Metazoa > Chordata > Actinopteri > Pleuronectiformes > Paralichthyidae > Paralichthys > Paralichthys olivaceus. The sequence continues at coordinate 21,406,826 of NC_091099.1, forward strand.
ATCTGGTGTACCGGTATCAAAGGTCCTCTAAATGATGACTGCACCCCGGCTCAGATCCATCACCATAATGCTAATCAGGCCTATCCTCATGGCAAGAGGCAGCGAAAAGCCACAGCGCTTGAAAACCCTAATTTGCGCCAGTAAGCCATTTAAGTTCCCAATGAATTATGACTTAAATTAAGAATTCTCAGTTCTTCAGACTTTTGGAACATTAAAAAATCCATGAGGAACGAAACACAGCTGCACGAACAAGGGCGAGAATCTGTGTTGATACATTATTGAGGAGAGACACTGCTAATAATTTTCAGCCAATATCACTGACGTACCCAGGGAGCCAGTGTTCCATGCCAGCTGAATACAAACCATTTATCTCTCCTAGGCTGTGCATGGCATCTCTTTTGGTTGGGCATTTATACCACATCACATTTACAACAGCAATACAAGAGAGGACTGTCTAAACATCCCAGTCCTCCATCTGTCTCCATTGGCCTTTCGATATGCACACTTGAATCTCTTCATTCGAGATTCCCTGGTGCTAGTATCCAGTAGATGGCCCTATAGGCAGACAGGAAGAGTGCACTTCACTTCCTCTCACACTCATCTGTTTATTCGAGTGGTGGGATGTGGCCAGCGGGACGTGCAGTGGGACAGATCATTTAGAAGTAATGCATCACTGGAATATAATCAGCCAGACTCACAGGAATACATTTTCACTCGGCTGAGGTGATACTTCTTCATTGTAACTGATGCTAATATCGGTCAATTTTATGTAAATTATAGAAGACAAGTCTGACAAATTAGAGGAAAAACCTGAATAAGTGAGAGTGGAAACATAACAGAGGCAGCTGCTTCCATGACTGCCATGGGGGTCATTTAAAGGTTTGATGAATATTAAAATGATATTACTCATACGCTTTGGCCTTTGCAATCATCAGATCTCAACTTAATTAAACAACTATGGGACCTTTTTGGAGTGACATGTTAGGCGGTGCTCTGTAGTGCAATTATCAAAGCATCAAATGAGGGAATAGGTTTTGGAAGAATAGCGTCCCACCCCTCAGTCCCATAGTTAGTTCCACTTTGCTGAATTGAAATCAAGTTGTTTGGTGGCTTGTGGTGGACCATCAACATACTGCACTTTATGGTCTGTTCAGGTGTAGGAGGTCTAATGTACGACATGCAACAGCCTTTGTGCCCAGTATTACTTATATGACACATATTACACACTGGCCACACTGCAAAGACAGAACTAATCGTCAAGGTAAGTCAACAAGAATGTGCTTTGTTGTGTCAGTGCTGGAAAAAAAACACAGTGGTGTAGCATTATGTAGCCTTAAATTAGTTATTTCATGTTGTGCTTTGTGAACTTTAAACACACAGAACAAGAACTGCTGAAGAAATTGATGCATATAAAGCTGAGGTAGTCTCCTTTTTTTTTTACCTAAAAACATTGGTTACTACATTTTCTAAAACACACTGAAAGTCATTAGCGTTTCTTCATTTGACATTGACATTTGCCTGGTGAATGACCACGTCTTTCAAATTCTACACCTCTGGTTACCTCTGCCAAGGAGGAAAGGCTTTCATTGCCATTTGTCTGTTTGCCTGGTTTCAATAAAAATTATTTGGCAGGTTTTTTTTAAAGGATGGAAGGGTGGAGTTTTATCATTTTCTTTTTTCTTTGCATTCTTTGACTTTTTCACCAATGTTCCAGATAATAAAGCATTAATCTTGACAAAAACAAATTTGGAGAAATGATATCAATGATTGTGTTTAATATGGTGCAGATCCACGTTAAAATCCAGATCTAGCAGATTTAAATATGGTTTCATAAGGGGACTGCTGGCAGTATTATACGCTTTACTGAGTGCCATCCTTGTTTTTAATGCATTCTTGAGCTTAAATGTAGAATAACCCCTCTGACATTACCCATGTTATTTTCGCAGGAGTTCAAGAGGTTCCCTTCACAGAACACAGGACATAATATGGGTTTTACACACTGAGCAGTGCTGCTCATGACAAGTAACATGACCTTCATATGCAAAATCAGTGGAGTGCCCCTTTATTTCATCATCATTTGATTCTAGTTGATGCATTTCTACTGGAGATATGGAAACTAAACAGCATTCAAAAATATACAACAAAAACTGGAAATATAAAAATAACAAATTATGACAAAGAAGAACGAATCCAGAGCAGCAGTCGTCCCTGTTGTCGACCTGCCTCTTTATACAACTGGGCTTCTGCTGTGTTGAAGAAAAACTGGATTGTCAGTGATCCTCAGTGCAAGGCCAACACTGCCTGTCATCGATTGAAAGGTATAAGGCTGAGGGTCACAGGTAATTGCATTCTTTTGTGATTTTGTGTGAGTGTGAATGTTTGTGTGTGTGTGTGCATGTGTGCAAATGAAAATGTGTATGAAGGTCTCACACAGAGTAAGAAAGGGTGCAATCATCCTTTCTTGTAGAGAGTTCCACCGCAGCTCAACTCATACAGAGCTGCGTGATTTAAACATGCTTTTGTACTGTGGATTGTTGTTCATCTTGATTTGGTTGCTGTGGTTGGTTGATTCACACTTGGACCAACCAGCATTAAAATGTATTGACTCTTAGACTTGCAGATGAAAGCATTCACTAAATGGGATATGCAGTCATTAAATAGCACTCAACACTTGAGACTTTTCAATGATGGGCATTTTTTTGCACAGATTTTGCACATAAAGGATAACATTAGATACGTTTTTACACCAAGAGAATAGATTTTATAATCATACATTGGCTAAGGCTAAACCATCATCAATCAGCAGCCAAACAATGCTGTTTCTGCACAGCATGTACTTTTCAACAGCTACACTTGTTTTCAAATGCACATTTTTTCACTGTTGTCTGAAAGCCCAGTGTGTCGGCAAGTGTTTCCATGACTCCCTGCTCTGGTAGGCCTTTAAATAAAATGCACAATAATTTGAAAGCTTACAAAGCAGAATGTCATTTTCACGAGCAGGGCAGGTATCCCTGAACGTGACCATTCTATATCGCCAGCATCAACAGCAAAGTGCAGTGAAACCTCAAATGGACAGAGCTTCACCTCCTATTGGGGTTAGCAGGGAAACAAGAACATGGCGATACGACAGGTATCTTTGTTCATCTCAGGGTTGACAACAGAGCTGCCTGCAAATGTGACAGTCTAGTCAGTTAGCATTCAAACTCAACCCCACACATCCTCACCAGTATGGACGAAAGGGAACAAGAAATCATGTTACAGTTAGTCTGATGGGCACCATATAAGTGACCCACCATACTGTCTTAGCGAATGGTGATCCATAGAGGGCTATGCAGCATATTTTACTATATATACATTCGGACAAATACATGGCAGTTATATAACAGCATATGCAATTGTCATAGCTCATGCAGCGAGTTGTAGAAGCCATCATGTGTGACTTGAATGAGGTATGTGGAGTTTATTTTTCCTCCAGTAATTAATTTGACAAATTGGTGTCTAATTTGAATGAAGTTTACTTATTGTGTTACTCTGCTCTTATAGTTCCAGTTTTAATGTATAGTCCTTAATGGGCTTTCTTTTCAGTGACGCACAACACTGTTGGACTCCGAAGTGCAAATGACAGTTATCCCTGCACCATCTTCTCTTTGCTTCATTGTGCTACAGTCTGCACAAGAAATCCCATTCTTATATACAGTGCAGTAAATGCATATTTATCGACTCAATATGTGTTCTTCACATTCAGTGTGCCAGTAACTATGGCAACAAGACACTTGCTGCTCGCTCTTATGAAATGTTGACCAGGGCTCCGTCCAAAATAAAAATACCCCCTGAATTTTCCAGATTATTCCAAAATCACATCAGAGCTATCAGTGACAGTATTTCCTTTTCTACTGGATATAGCGCACGCTTTTTTTCACACAATCGTAACATAACATCATAACTGGCACACAATGGGTTATGTGCCAGGTTAAATATGTTCCATTTATTTTGTCATAAATGCACAGACTCATTTTGGATTGTTGTGCCAATACAGCCCGAGCTTGAGTTACACTCCCTAACATCCCTTAAGGAAGCATATTGATTGTAAGCAGCTTACTCCCTGGCCATACAGCTTCCATCTCTGTCTGCACTGACCACAGTGGAGTGGGGGGATGGGTGATCTTGACCTTCTGAGTGATTCCTCATGTCTCTGTTGCGTCACTGTCTCCTTGTGCCTAAGTAAGCTGCTGTGTATGGTTATACTGTAGTTGTTTATATATGGTTATATATGTATTATATAAGTACTTTAGGAGTGATAGCAGAACAGATGAAGGACAATTAAATATTTATGGTTATTCATATCGAGGAATATAATCATAACCTCTTTGTGTCCACTTGGCAGCAGAGCATTATAATTGAGCCGTAGTCAAATCTGCAGCCAAATGATGCTCACTACAGAATAACAGATTCATTATTTTCTTTAGAAATGACTGTTCACAGACCTGTAATTATTTTTTTTCAAGCCAGGGAGTTAGCAAGTCCTTATGGCTGGAGGGGGCTGTATTAATATCCTGTATTCTTTTCTGAATATGAAACACTGCAAACCTGGTTAAAAGGTCTTCCGATTATTTGGGTATTGGCAGTAATGGATCGAAAATGTTTCTGAATTGCGGGCCAGAAGTGTATTAGCATATGTACATGGACAACTTTTGCAGCAGAAACTGTTCATACTAATATTACTTCTCTGAAGTTTACAGATCTTTCAAAATGTACACAGTGACAGTTATAAACCTGACTTCACCCTCTAACAACAGCAGTGTTGCTGATTTCAGCTTCTGAAACTGAAATGTATCCGTCAGGAATGCCCTAAAAGTGATTGATTATAAGAAATGAATGTATATTTTAAGTTGCAAAGAACCATGTACTGTCAACAATGCATGTTATTTTGCTGAAATAGATTACCACAGACTGCAATAAAAAGTTTATTATTCTCACCAAAAGATAAAAAAGTGTGATAAAAGAAAATGAGTTTGTGACAAAGTTACTACTTAGATTAAAAAAGATTTAAATGCTGGGTATTATACTAAATGCAAATCAATATCAGCTATCAAAAATAACCTTGCAATTTGAAGGTTGATTGAGGGAAGTGGCAGGTGAACATACTGAGGAGGCACAATGTGCAATAAATTATAAACCATACCTGATATATAAAAAATATATCAAATGGTTTGTCAATATGAACATGCTATAGCTGGTTGCAACAGGTAAAAGCTCTGCTAAATACCAATTTCTTTTATCTAAACTGAACACAATCCAAACACAAGCAACTAAATTGGCACATCAAAAAAGAAAACACAAACTGTACATGTCCACAAAATGAAAGCCCAGCCACCAAAGAAGAAGAGATACTTTATTACATGCATGTTTTATCCCCCTCACAGCTGGCCAATAGTGTGACTGACATACAATTAGAGGCTGTCCCTCGATTCTATTGGCTATTTATATAGACCCTATAGTTGCAGAGATGTACTTGGGCATGTAGTTTTTGAGAATGGGCCAGATTTTAAGGGGTTAAAAGTAAGTGTGTTGCGATCAAGATATCTGGGGCTGATTGCTCATTGTTTGAAGTAGTCTATGGCCCTGTTTACACCTGATTAATGCGCCTGGGTGACCAAGTGACCACTTATGATTTAATTTCTCTTTCTTGCTCTAAATGCAAATAAACGCAGGGCTGAACTCTACTCAGAAAGTTGTCAGTATATGTCATTATTACTGTCAAGATGTTTTTTTTTAATACGGCACCATCAGCCTGTGTTACTTGTTTCACCTGCACAGATCCCTGCTCAGCTACACTGCCACCCACGCCTGCTGCCGGTAACTTGCCTCCACCACCCCAGCCTCCACCTTTTAGCACCGAGTCCAAACACGGCCGCGGTAAACAATATTCATCCTAAACAAAGGTACATTGCCTGCTACACCCAACAAGGGGTTCTGCACATGTTCCCTGTTTTATCTTAGCATGCTGCTTGGCTAATCCAGGGAACAGCTAAAGAATGGAGCCTTCAGCGCCAATCATAACTGTATCCCCATTTGCAACAAATGGGTAAATCATGACATAATGTTCCTGACTGAATTAGAGGGAATATCGTCAGATACCGATCAGTGGGCGATCAATCAGAGCACACTTAGTTAAAATTGTTTGGTCATACCTCCATATATGGAAGGTATTTTATTATATAATATCATATTGTTTTTACACTCAGTGTATATTAGTTTACAGTTTTTACTTGTAAGACTGTTTGACAAATTGCTTTGGCTTTGGCTGCCGACAGAGCAAAGATAAAACAATTATTTCACCAGCCGGAAACGATGACAAGACAAAAATGTAAGTGAACAATCTGTTCCTCCTGCTGACTGTGGAGCTCCCGACTGAGAGCATCTAGGTGCCACAGTCCACCTCGTGTCCTGAAATATGCATGCTGAAACTCCTGCTGTATTTTTATATCACCAATGGATTCGTATTTTTCCATTATTCTGCTATGTCACATGTACATTTAAAGTTGTCCAAAAAATAAACAGTAAAGGTACACTAAAAGGATGCATGGAAATTATTCATAAATGAGTCATACGTGTTTTAAAAATGAGACTGATTGAGGAGCTCTTGTGTCAGACACTCATCTACTCAGCATGCAGCTTAAATTACAGTAATTACTCTCTGTTTATTCGTAAAGCTACTTCATAATTCAGAGTTAGCTATTAATCAACATTACTCTGTGTACTCTTATAATGTTTTATTATAATGTTTATTGGCACCTTATAATGTTTTATTTTATTTTTTGCACTGGTTAATGACATTTGTACTTTCTTGTTGATTTGCACTAGTGTACTGGTATTTTTGTATTTTTCGTTACTCTTATTTTATTATTTTTCTGACACTATTACATGTTGAGCTGCTTGAGGTGCCTGGGATTTAAGATTTTCATTGCCTACATGTACGCTGTATCTGTTGTGCAGATGACAAATAAAACCTTTGAAACCTTTGAAACCTCTACTGGCTTTTCTGCTGGCAAACACTACCAACTGTGTTCACTTGTGCACAAGGTCAGGGAAGGAGCACAACTATCAAAGTCTGGATCTGTGTGATAATGTTCTGATTTCAACATTCCACTCAGAATTTGATTCAAACTGAAAAAGCCCAACATTAAAGGCTGTATATCAGCCACACCTCCCTTCTTTTGTTGCAAAGCTTCCCATGAACACACAGTCAGAAACAACCTGATGCAGGATCTGTGGACAGGAGACAGACAAACAGGAAACAATCCAGCTACAATGTTTCTGTGCATCTCAGTCGCAGGTTGTTGCCCCTGCCAACGTCACAACCTTCATGTTGGACACTGCAGCTCATTTGTTTTCAAAACTTATTTTAGGGCTCCTCCCACTCCTGCAGGCACACTTGAATGGTTGTTAGCAGCTGGCTGACATTGTTATTAGCATACCCATGCTGTGCTGTTTCTAGTGAATAGGCTATATAAGCATAATATGTAGCCACAGTGTCTCTGTGTTTAAAACCACTGTGGCTCTGCATGGCTCAAGCAATTGACTCTGCCCCTAATAGTGAAAATCTTAAATGTAAGTTATTGTCAACAGTGTTTCGTTTTAAATTATGACTCAAATCATACAGTTCTACAGTGGGAGTATCTACAGTGCTTTCCCCACAGACTGACTGCAGCCAAATTGTTCTCTGACTTGCTATGGCCTCATATTTCTGTGGATGTCAGGGACTGCTCTGACTGGAAGGTCACAGTTTTGTTTCCCTTCACAGGCAAACCTTGAGCAAGAAATGACTCGGCGTGATATGGCTCTGGAACGATTTGCTCATATGTGTTGTTTTTGGTTAATACAGTTGACAGTCTGTTTATTACACTCTGACATGAACGATCTAGAACATGTGGGATGACAAATGTTAGTTGCACATATTGCACTACTATAACTAATACAGCATCTTTAGAGAATCATGGCCTGTATTGATCAATTTGACAGGCTAACTGTATCTGAGGCTGAACATTTTCACCACACATACCTTGAAAAGATGAATTTTAAAATATAAAGGCACTCAGTAGAGCACATACCACCGCTAAGGCCCAACAGTACTTTAAATTCAATTAAGCTGCCACAAATCCAGTAAGTGAAAAACATCCACATCAGTAAACAAAGCACACAAACTTGTTTTATCCCATTTCTCCATGATATAACAATGTAGAGATTTGTAATAGAGATTTGGGGCTTTATGTATTTTATTGATTTAAAGGTACAGTGTGTAGAATTTAGTGATATCTAGTGTTCAAATTGCATGTTGCATCTGAACACCCCTCACCTCACCCTCCTCTTCCAAACATGAAAAAGAACCTGTGGTAGCTTCAGTTGTCATAAAAACTCTATAGGTGTTTAGTTTTTGTCCAGTCTGGACAACTGTTAAAAAGATGGCGGCCTCCATAGAGAGGACCCCCTCGATGCAAATATTTAAGTATTTAAATATAAAGGGCCGCACTTCTTCAGAAGCTGTGTGGCAGAGGAAAATCACACTCAACTGATAAAACCCAACATATCTACCTGGAATCAAGTTGGAACAGAAACGATGTAGTGACTTACTTAGGTGATGAAGAATGTTTTCAGTAAAAGCCTTGATAAAGAATCCCACGTGTACTTCCATCTTCTGTTAGGCTTCTCCAGCTGTTTGATGTTTTGTTGTTAAAGTGTCCAAGTGAATATGACAAATGTCTCTTGTAATCAGTGTAAAACAGTCAGCAGAAATTAGCCTTTGGCCTTCATCATGCTGTGAAACCAATCCAGCTACTGAGCTTTTTCAAAAGCCACCATCAGAGGGACAGACTTTTCATATTTTCCATCTATTCCAAACCTACTTAAAGTTCCATACAGTATACTGAAACATCTATAAAAAGACCAAATGCAGACTCTATATTATTTCATGAAGAATCATATTGTGCAATAAAACTAAATGCAGTTACAGAAAAGCTCTTGGAGAGCATTGCTTCTTTTGTTTTGTGATGTGATTAAGTCTGCAGGTGCAACAAGCCAGATATGAACTGCTGAGTTTGCACCAAGAACACAAACCAGAAATGTGTGTGAGCCCTGAAATTATAATGCTGTAGGTTTTTAATGTCTTTATTTTTTTTACTTTTGTGAGGATTACAAGTGGTGGTTTTAGGTTTGCCATAGAATCTCAAAGTTTATTGGGCAGTGTACAAGAGGAACGTTTGTTCCATAGTGTTTCCAAGTCTTTTCAAATGAGAGACTTTCCCTATGCTATAGTTTCCTTAAAGGAATAGTTCACCCAAAAATGAAATTCACACATTATCTACTCACCACTATGCTGATGGAGGGGTAAAGGAAGTGTTTGAGTTCACAAAACATTTCAGGGTTAAATAGTGTTGCAGCCAAATCCAATATAATTGAAGTAAATGGAGACCACTTCTTTAAACGTAAAAAAAACCCCACCTCCATACTGCTTCTGTGGTGTCATCCAAGTGTCCATAAGCCCCGACATTCAAATCTGTCTCGAAACAGCATCATTTTCACCATGTTTTAGCTGAAGTAGCAATGCTACCGGAACTAGCAATGCTAGTGGGGAACAATGCCTGATTGTTTTAAGTAAGATTAAGTTTTCTGTGTCTATTTGTAATAGAAAACAATTAAGGTTAAGGTTTGGGTTTTACACAAATTCCCAGCTAATTAACAGTTCTGTTCTTTTGTGGGGAACTGTACATGTTTTATTGTAAACTGTCTTAACTGTATATGATTGATGTTCAATTTACTTCTCTTTCTTATGATTCGTTTAATTTGACATGTACATCATCCTAAAACTTGAGAGCAGTCATTAATTTCAAATATTTGGCATAAGATCCACAAAATGAATTCTGAATCACAAGCCCTGATTTACAAACTATTATTTTTTATGGCCAAAAATCCATCATACACACCTCTGTAGTTTCCCTTGCAGTATTATGAATGGGGGATGCCACACACAACCGTGGTTTATGATGGAGAGCAGACACCTGCTCACTACCCTTAAATGAATGTTTCCACAGTGAGTGAATTTTGACTCCATACCGTGGAGCTGTATTCCTGAAAAGCTATTTAGTCTTTGTGCAGAAACATTTCCCAAGGTACCCGCCAGTTCCCCAAGGGAGACTCATGTTGAGCTGAAAAGACTTAAGTTTCCAAATTATGTACTGTGTCTTTAAGTTTGCATTTCAAGATCCCTGCGATTCATTCGAAGCAAACCTTTTACTGACACACTTGGTATTTCTCATTTCATTATTGGGGCTGATTATAATTCATAGGCTATATTAAATGTCAGAGAAAGGCCAGGGATTGTTATGCAAATGTTCAGCATTGAATGTGTTCTTTCCTTCAGATTTAGGTTTTTTTTCTCCCCTTTCTGCAGTGGTTGAAAAAAAGAAGGCCAATGCCAGTACAAATTTAATAGTTTGTTGAAAACACAAAGACCTTGTGGATCAATCCATGTCCGGATTGGAGGTTGCCATTGTTGAACATCATTATATTTTAAATAATCAGCTGGAAGAACACAATAGATTAGAGAAATGAAGTCATACAATATGTTCACTGCCGTGGGAGCAGCTTTCCACCCCTTACAGCGAATATTTAAAAGGTTGATCTTTCAGTAGGAGTTGGGCTGAGGCATTTTAAAACAGACAGTTTAGGGGCAACTGCCTCTGTCTTTCAAGTCCTGGTATAAAGATGCTTATATATTACTCCAAGAGCTCTACCTTTTGTCTTTCAGCACAATAGGTGCCAAGAACAAAATCTATTACAATTTTACAAGATTCTAAAATTAAAACAAGTCTGATGACCAACTGATGTAAATAATGTTGTTAACTAAGCTAGCTACATGGGAAAATAATCCAATGACAGACACTATATTACACAGAGACCTAAAGACATCAGGCACATATCAACAGTACATTGTAGGGATATTGTTATTAATATTATTATTATTATTATTGTGTTATTATAATTAATATTGTTTTGTTATTATCCACCCTTGACTGATGCAAACAGCAACTTGAATAGAGAAGCAGTCCACAAACTTAGCAAGGAAACACAAAATCAAATGCAGCCTCTCTGTGCTTGAGAATCATACAACAACAATAATTTGTACTTTAATTGTCATTACAATGCTCAGAACTGATTGCAAAAGACTGCATTTAATCACTTAATCATATATTTAAGTGCCAAACATTCACTCTTGATTTTCATTCCCATTATAAGACTTAAAACTTGCAATCTAAAACCGGGGCTACAGAGTTTGAGAGAGACAGGAAGTGACGAATCAGTACTCTGCTGCGGAGGTCACATCATCATGTTTACAGCAACCTGTCTCGATCGACACCGCTTTATCACCGGAGATATTTGTTTCCTTTAGTTTTTTTCATTCTTGCGTCTGTTGCGTGTTTCAAGCTTTATCTACCCTCTCACTCGCTCGTGGTAAATCCAGGGGGGAATCCCCTGCTGTGTTCACATATCAAATTCTCCTGGATGTCTATGGAGCATCTCACTCTTGACATTTTGCGTTCAAACATGCACCTCCTCCGGAGAAAATTCGGAGGAGCTGCGGAGTCCAGTGCACGTCTGGAAGCTTAAGTGTAATTAAAACCTTTGGTAAAAAGCCTGTAAAAGACAGATCCCTTATCCGTTCTGTTCCACTTGTAGAGAACTAATATTTTCAACTGCTACCATCATTTACTGTGGATCACAGTACAGTGCACTTGTTACCCTAAAGATGAACTGTAACAAACAAGCTAAAACTTCACCTTATTTTGTGTGTACTTAGGAGATTTGTGCAGAAAACGACTGCCTCTTAAAGCACTTGACATAAAACTGTCAGCTAGTAAAAGTTTACAAAGCTAGCTACTGTTGTATCAACCTACAATAACAGGTGTTATTTTACATGTTAACATCTTCTTGCCGAAAACAACTCTCATTGGACATCATGAAAAAACAGCTGTGCCACATAGCAACAACAGGAGGGAAGGACGAGCGTAAGATCATGTCAGTGCTCTCATATATTTATATTAACTTTTATGTCAGATGCTAAACATTAAACAACCGCACAAATTATCTTAGTTGTTAAGCTCAACACAGTTGGTCAACGTTACACTGCTATATGAAATGATGCCCTCAATAACAATAATGTTGTTGGTCCATTGAAATGAGCAGATTTACAGAAGTTCTGAACTTTATATTCTACATACCACAACAATGGTGTAATGGCATCCTATGTCTTCTCTGTTTCTGACCAACCATCTTTTGATAAACAGACACATCAACTTGTCCTGCATAAACTTAATCTGACCCTGCTCTATTGTCCACCATTGTCTCAAATCAAGGAGCTGTTGTTAAAAACTGAATTCAAGGTGGTAAATTCTAAACTGAATTTTTAAACTGTGTTATGTGCTTTGCAAGAATTCATCACTTAAATGAAAGAGCAACCGTAACATGTGGTGCTGCTCTTCCCTCAGTTGCAGATGATTTTTTATTGCATTCCCTTGCTTTAATTACAATTCGTCTTTTAAATAAATATTGAGGCAGATATTATGTGATACCGTCACCGTGTTTTTATTTTATTTTTATAAACGTCTTTACTCTTTAATTTGTGGTCGTGCAGAGTTTATTGGATGAACAAAGTTCTAAATAATTAAGGCTGTGGAAATGGAAATAGAAGAGGTAGAGATGAGCAATCTGCTGCTGATCTGATGCTTGATTAAAAGCAAGGCTGAGGCCTAATTCATTGGCCTTTAATTCAACAGCAGGCTCATTACCTTTAAGGAGGTGGAGAGGAGTCACAGAGGTTTACAAGCATTGTTTGGCTTCTTTGGTGAGGCAGCAAAGAATGATAATAGTCTTTTGGTACGTTTCCTTCCTACTTTCCCTGCATCATTATGCAAACTTAATAGAGCCCAGATGAACAATTAGGGTGCCAGTGGATTTCCATTCAGTATATTCACTGTAAAGGTCTTATCTTTGCCATTTACAGCCAGCTGCCTCACGTAATAGCTGAGGTGGGGACAAACACCAAAATAAAGCTCACGGACAAATTTTATGATTTCATCAAAGTCTGATTTAGCTTTGACTTTGGCTGTAAAGGTCTGTTAAACAAATGTGGAGCCTGCATGGCATCTGGTGCATTAAACTGACCCTCACATAAGTCTGCTCATGATGCCGTGTACCAACACATCAAACAGATATTTTAAGAACTTTTTATTTAGTCATTGACAACTTACAAATTATTTATTATTTACTTCTTAACAATGGTGCTGCATTGAACTAATTTTACAGCTGTCTTATAAGGCCTTGAATTATTGTTTGTCAGATCACTGATTTGTGATAATGATGGTAATTAGCAAACAGCACAGATGCTGAAATCTGTATGCAGTGCCCAAATCTGAAAGAATTATCAAACTTGTTCTCGACCAGATGTTAGCTCCTCTACCTTCATTTAGACCAGAGAGAGGCTTCAAATGTGGAGAAAAAATATTGCCTAAAACTCCTCGAAGAGCAGAAATGATCTATCATGAAATGTAGTGGGTCTTTTTAAGGGGAAGGCACTGATGACATTATTCACTAATAAATGAGTCTGAGCAAAAGCAAGTAAAGGAGTCAAGCTCAAGTGGTTTTGATCTGCCTAGTGTTTTGTCACTTGAGCATGCTGCATGTGTCAAGGAAAACAAAAGTGAAAGTAAAGGACGTTTCAAAAATATCATTGTGATCGAGATTTCAGAAAATGTTTGAAAACCTTGAAATTACAAAATTACAGTTTCTGATGTGGCGCTGAAAACTTTAATAACATTATTAATCACCATGCACACAGACACATATTATTAAATGAATATAAATTAAGCTCATAGATCATTTTATAGTAAATATATATTTGGACACAATTACACTCCCAAACAATCAGTTTTACTACAAAATAGTAATTTACTCTCCAGCTTAACAAGAGAGTGAGAGAAAGGCAACAATGGTGAAGTGAGCCAGAGACTGAATGAAGAGAGAGAGCAGTGTTAACAAAAAAAAAAGCAGTGAACCAAAGAAGAAAAACATTCATTTCTGACTGTTATGTCTGGATGTGTCACATCCAAATATCCACACAACTCTGTGGTGAGGTGCATTGCTGGATTTTGTATCACTCCACGCCTCTCTGCTCAATCTCTCCCTCTCCCAAACAATAAGAATAAAATAAGAAGACACAGGGTCCATCGGTGGTTCATGCATGATAATTGAGAACTTTTTTCCTATACATTGTTTTAATTTAAGCAACATGATACATATACATTTAATTATCCCCTGCAGCTCTCTGTGTGTTTGTCTGCGCTGAAGTATGCAGGAGGTGCACATATTATAAAGATTTTCTATGCATGGTTTTCTCCGTGTATGCATGGTTTGTACATTTGGCCCCGGGTATGCTGCTTTTTTTCCTCAACAAGAATGAGTGTAATTTCCAAACTATTTGTTTTTCCATGTTTGGAGAATGTCATGCTTAAATATCACAGCAACGGGGTGTGCATACATTTTTGTCTTGCAGTTATACCATCAGGAATGAAGCAAGGGACCATAGTGCTGATGAGGCCAACAGGGTCATGATTTTGTATTTACAATCACTGGTACATGTACTGATGGAAACATATGTCCTGCAGGCTTATGTAAAAATTAGTATGACAGGAAGTGGCTACATTTTAGAGCATTCTCATGTAACTCAAATAATTTAGATTGTTTCCAGAAATTGTATTGATACAACTTCAAGATATTTCACAATGAATATGAGTATGTTTATGTTCCCCTAATTATACACTGAACAGACAACAAATAAAATAAAAAAAAAATCAATTTATATGGATTTATATTTAAAAAAAATAATACTAATAAAATGCAACAAATTGGAACTGAGTTGGGTATTTATAGTATTAATGGAAGACCTGACAGGACAGTCTGACACAACATTACATAGAGAACATTTTACTAAGTTGTGGTCCTTGAATCTTATTTAATTACTATTACATTGGGTCCGGACTCGTACTGGGAACAGTCATGAGTAATTGTCATCATATCCCAGGCTCAACAAACTTTAGCTGGTACTTTCTGTATTTCGCTCACAGTGGTGGGAATCAGTTGAGCTGGCTGGACATCGTGTGCTTTTTACAGGCAGGGTGCAGACAGCAGATGATGTAACTGTGCAGTAGGGACATAGATCACCAGCTGGTCAAGGGCCCAACACTGATGCAGTCTGTGAACAGGTTGGGAGCGGAGGGGCAGAGGACAACTTGAGAGGGGGGTGAGCTGGTGGGTGTTTGGGGAAGTGAGGAAAATGGATCTTTGTTGATAGATGGTAAATGAGATGGTGAGTCTATCATTTGACTCACGTCACTTGTCCTTTGAACTATTGTTGAAAAGGAAGTGTTTGTCACCATGGATACTGAATAAAGTCACTGCAGCATGTACAGTATCTCTGGTATCTCTAAGGACCATCCATCCAACTGATACACTGTATATGCATATTGTTTATTTAAATGTAAAACATTTATATGCATGATCAAAATAATGATTGATGCTAAAACAAGATGGAACTTTACATGAAGTTTCTCTGTTTCCTCGAGTAGGGTCTTTAGATTATGACATTGGCATCTGCTCCCCATGATAATGTGTAGGGTAATAGTTTTTTTTTTAATATTTGGCTGAGTATTGTTGTCTTTATTGGACAGCAAAGAATATATATGTTGACAGGAAATGAGGATAAGAAGAGAGTATGACATGTAGTAAAGATTCCTAAACTTGGGCTGATGTGATTATGTAGTCTGTGCTGTAGCTAAATAAAGCCTCGATTCGTTTGTTATGTGGCTGAAATGGCCTTTTAATACTTAGTTTTTACACCAGCTGTAGTTCATCATTATTTTATTACAGAATGCATTTAACTAAATACTAATCACGACTCCATTTATTACTATTGACATAGAACCTGGTAAAACACCACTGAACACTCTATCAGCCATGTTTTATACGGCTCATAATGGCTAAGTCATTACTAATTGATTGGGACATGAAGGTTTGGACAACATCAGGGGGCACTGTCATTTTCTGTTTTTATACCAGCAGGCACATACCGTGTGGGATGATTATTCCATTGTGACAGCACAAATTAGCACTAAATTGACACGTATGCTACGTTTCTCAGCGGGGTTGTTCTTTATTTACCCGGAAGCCATTTTGCCAGAGTCTGTATGTATAACACATGTAAGCATTTAGATGGCAGTTAAAAGGCAGCCATTCAAAAAGAAGTTGAAGATTATATTCACTTACTGCTCAAACCTATCAACACCTGTTAGATCTGTATATGTTTTGAGATGTCATATCCCCTTTTGGGAATTTCTTACAGGGTAATGCAGAACAAGCTCTCAGGGTTACTGAGAAAAAGCTTATAAGGGCAAAAAGCAACACCTATTTTACTTTTACGATACAGTCACAATTATAACACAGGTAGTTGCAGTAATCATTACACAGTTTGATGGTATTACTAAGTACTGACATAATAAAATGCAATCTTTCTCTGCCTGATAAAGCATGTAGCATTTATCAAGAGTGAGCCTATCATTGGGATGGACAGGTGGACAGACCGATGGACATGCATACATGCATATCGACCACCTGAAAACATAATAGCTTTGAGCCAGAGGAATAACAAGCACCAGAAAACTCCAAAAAACTGCTTAATTAAGACACTCCATGTCTCCACGGCATATTATCTGTCTTGAGTTTCTCTCTAATGTCTAATTTTATTTGCAACATTCCCATTTTGTGTGACTAAGGTGGAACAAATCCTTGGCACACTGAACTCGCAGCAGCTAGAGTAAAGCCAAGCTCCTTCTGAGAGCGCAAGGTAAGGATTAGCATGTGTTGCTAGCATATTAAGCCCTGACATTCAGCTCCTCTCTCTCAGCTGACATCACTGTTATGTCACTGTGATTAGCCCTGACCTCCCATACCCAATACCAGAGCGGTTGTGACCCCTTGTTGCAACTGGTAATGAGTAACAGGACCTCAACTGTGACATCCCTGTGTAAGGGTCAGAACATAGCAAAACCCAACAGAGCAACAATAACACTCACAGCAGCCACTGAGGTCCAGGATAAATACATTCCAAAGCAAATCTCCAACTATGACAGATAAATAATCAGCTTTAGGTTTTCCAAATAGATGAAAATGAAAGATAATTGAGAAATGTTTGAAGAAGATAGAGACAATAATGTAATCTGCAGTACAGGTCTGGCACAGCTGAATTATCCCTACATCAAGCGTTTTATGAATACTAGTTTCATTTTACAACTACAGACTGGAAAAGTCTTTTTCACAATGTGTCATAGTCATATGTTTGTAGTGACTCTGGAATACTGCCATCAACTGAGTGCAGCATCGATGCATCGTATGCATATTCATCAAAAAATGTATTTGAACTGAACTGAATTGTGCATTAAAGCCAATCAGGTTTTTGTTTTGTTATAATACTCTTATTATTTTATTTTATATCTATTTTGAGGAATTAAAGGTTGTGTTGAGTTGTTGTGTTGTGCTTTATTCTTACCTTGCTAGAGGTAATATATGGTACAGAAAATAAGCAGCTGGTATTCCCAGGCCCCTTTGCTCAATGCTCTAGTATACGATGATGAGTAAATCAGAAGGTGGTGCTGGTGTTTTATGTACAATAAATTTGGCGATGCTGGATATCCTCATACTATCAACAAGAAGTCTATAATCCACAGTACTGACTAGTTGCTTTGGTATCTGACTACTTCAGAGTGGTTTAAAACCCATGGACAGGTCAGGGTTCATCCAGGTTCTAATGTGACTTTGTGTGGCCTGCACCTTCTACTAGAAGTCATGTGATGCTCACTTTTGGATAAAATCAAACTCTGGCCGCATATGAGGGCTGAAAAATGTAGCCAGTAAGTAGTCGTGCACAAAGATACAACTATAGCTGCCTCAAATGCAATCTCTGGCAAAGCCATCAACACACTGACTGAAGGACACCGGGATGAAATGATGCCATCCATTAGTAGGTGGCCATTTGAATATTCTTAAATGTGGAAAATGAAATGGTTACACCAATAAGGACAAGCAGCAGCATGGGGATGAGATCTGTCATATTGTCCATCATATCCTACCTGAGAGTGTGTTCCAGAGCCAGTGCTGCCAATGACCAGCCATTAGTGCTTGGCAGCCGTGCCTCTAGCATTTCAATGTAAAACTGACATTTAGAAGAGAGCAGATGACGCTATTGACACTTGGATAGGCGGTAATTAGTTCCCCCTCTAGCATTCATTGTCTGAGGCATTTCATCACTAAATGTCAATTATCATGGCAGCTCTATTCAGCGTGTAACCTTCAGTTATCACTGTAAGCATTGAAGGGTAGGGTGCCTTTAAGAATAAGCTGACTTTATCCCCACTCTGACAGGTCTCTTTGACTGTACTAAGTGATTTGGAATAACGTAACATTCAGATATCCAAGCGGATTCACCTGCTTTGGCAGGTTCATGTGAACCGGTCTCTGTCTTTCCAAAAGAAGTTATACCTCAGATATGCAAATACTTCAACCCCTAAAACACATTGCCAAAAGGCTTACATGTATATTTCTGCTTCTCAGCTTTAATATACAGTGAGGTCCAAAGTCTGAGACCACTTTAAAGAGGTTCAGACGGCTCTGTATTTTACTGTTCTATAGCAATGTCATATTATTTGTATACGAGTAGACCTGCCCCAACTTAGGCTTTAATTTCAAAGGAACATTTCATTCCTATATCCACTATACCAAAGGTTTGTGTGTGTGTGTGTGTGTGTGTGTGTGTGTGTGGTATAAATTAAGTCACCTGATGCACAAGTTTTAGTTTATCCAATTAATTTTATAACCTGTAAAGAGAGAGATTATGATTCTGAAGGTGGATCAGTCAAATCATTCATCCATTCATTTGAATCCATTCATGTTGGGTGCTTTGGATGTAGGTGTGCATGTGTGTGTTAGTGTGAGCACTTGGGATGCAACCTGGAGCCATTGCATATTATCCCTCTCTGAGCTTCAATACCTGTGTGTGTGTGTGGTATCCCCCAACGTCACCCCCCACCCCCACCTACACACTCACACACACATTAAGAGTCCCCAGAGACAGACATCCCCTGGCTCTGGAGCAGCAGGATCAACACTGGTGCCACATTATCCAGCCCTCTTCAGAAAGCTCTCTGAATAACCCTGCTACTCCAGTAAAAATGTCTAATCCAGGTCTCTCAGACTTTCTGCTGCGTTCAATCCGATATTTGTATTCTACTGCAGCCAAGCACCGAGTCAGGCCTGATTTCAGCACAGGAGCTACAGTAAAGCCCCATAACTGCAGGAGAATTAGGATTTCAAACCATGCTGTAGAATTAATTAGGTGAAAGGGTTGTTGCTTCTCCCAAAGCACACAAAACATTTCTCATTGTCTTTCAGGAGAGTCAGGGTTGGTTTTGAATTTATATGACCAGGTTTTGAGATATTAATCTTAAAGGTTTCTGCCTTATCCCTGATGTATTGGAGGTGTATGAAATTCTAATTTTGGTTGCTCACCTCATTTGAAAAGTTTAAAAGAATTTCCAGATTCAATATCCTCATAAATCTGTACAGGTTGTGGACAGTTTTGATTGGAACTACACAGGATGACATTGACATTTAGAGCAGTGTATTCCTGGTCTGTGTGCTAAATTAGTCTTTGTTGTTACCAGAGCTAGCTGTGTTTTGTTGTATTATATTAGGCGAAAATGTTGCGTCAGAATTCCTGCTTGTACCTCGTAGCTTGTAGGTTATAAATTGCAACTTCAGTGTCACTTGCACAGATCAGAAAGACATAGTGAAACCTCATACACTGCAAAGAATTTCACCCATACATAAAATATTCACACAGCCACTGAAATGTTGTACATACGTGCCTGTGCACAAAACTTATGGCTAAATTTATTTCTAAAAATGTATTCTACAATCACACACCTACATTCATGATACCTTTTTGATTTTACAAATTCACGCATTCACATGTGAATGCAAGTGGTTTTTCTCAAACACACGACACACAGGTAAACACAACTGCAAACTGTGAAATTCTTTGTTAACATAATTTCAAATACTCAAAATATTAATGACAATTATTTGATGCCAAACAATTCCATACATTTGTTTTGTCAAACAAACACCAAGCAAGAGAATTTAGAATGCTAAGGGTTTTGATTTTTTTAGTTTGAATTACATTTCATTTATGTGCAACCCGGTGCACAAGGTTATTCATATAAAGTAGCAACTAAACATTCATGTTAAATAATGCAGGGCTTGTTCTTTTTGCAGGTACACTGTTAAACTTTTGAGGCAGTAACAGTGGGAGGAAGTCTTAACTTTTTCATAATCATTTTAACATTTATGCCTTTTCATTTTAAATATTTATGTGAGGCCATGGAAGGTCACATTTTGCAACATCCCTGGCAGCAAAAATGAACAGTTGGAGGAAGTTCCCACTGCTGGTAGCCCAGAGGTTTGATCATCACACCACCAAACAAATAGTTGGACAGTGATAGGTTGACACTGAGTGACAGTGACAGTGAGTCATTGACTAAGTTAGCTAAATGACACATGAATACACTCTGTATTTTTTATTTGAAGAACAGACACAAACAGTTCCTCTTAGTTAGTGGGATTAATGCTTGTGAAAATGTTAAGTATGATAGGATTTCTGCGGCTATGTACTGCAAACTGGTGCAATGGTGCAAACTGTATATGTATACATGTAGAGCTTCTCAGAATCTAAAAAGTACTGTACAGTTTATTTTCACAAGCTTAACAAACAAAACATGGAGCGTTATTCACAAGGGGTGAATTTGATGTTGTGGTTTATTGCAGCAAAGATCGGTTGACTAATCTGTCTGTTTTCTTGTTAGTTAATCATCCTTGCAAATAAGTGCAAAAAACAGCATAATCACCCCAAAGTAGTTGCAATTTCTGAGCATGATTCATCTGAGTTATTTAAAATGCAGCTACTGGCCAGGCTTTGTCCCTCATCACTGTAGATGAACAGTACAACCTTGCTTCTACAGTCTGAAGGTTACATCTCCAAATAGCCACAATACCTCTGCTGTGTTGCTGAATGCACAATGTACCATTGTGTGTGACCATGCTACTTTTCATTTAATTAGCCTCTATTGTGATGCAGGTGATACTCTCAAAAGCTTTCCTGAAAGAAAAAGAGGAAGAAAAAAACATTTCTCAATAAATTAATTTTAAAAAAAAAGGTTTTGAGGTATCAGCCAACTTTGCTGTGCATTTCATCTTGCAAAAGTTAGGCCCTTTTTGATCTATAAATCAAATGTATATAGGAGGAT
The DNA here is from genome assembly GCF_024713975.1 of Paralichthys olivaceus. Taxonomy (NCBI): domain Eukaryota; kingdom Metazoa; phylum Chordata; class Actinopteri; order Pleuronectiformes; family Paralichthyidae; genus Paralichthys; species Paralichthys olivaceus. The sequence continues at coordinate 21,428,290 of NC_091099.1, forward strand.
TTGCAAAGTCAAATCAACAACAACATTTTATTAAAGATTTGATAAAAATCCTGCTATAATCTAAAAAATGTGCACCCAGCTGTAGATGAGTGTAATCATTTCATTTATAGAACACCACAGGAATAATGAAAAGGCTCCAGGGTTATTAACTACTTGATGATAGTATGAGGTTAACCAGAGTTGCCACAATTTATTGCTATAACACCAGCACCTTTGCAGATTTCTATATCTTTCTTACATCCTGATGTTCTACCACAGTTGGTCAATTCAAGCGTTTGAACTATAGACTGTATATAAAGATAGACAATGTGTCTCCACTTTCTCCCACTCCAGTTTATCCAGAAATAAAGCTGAAGGATCCAAAATACCAATGCTGCCATCTTGTGCATTTGGAGCCAGTGTATGCACAGTAGCCAACGAGGGAATAAAGGTGTGACAGCTGGGGTCGAGTCAGTCTCAGTTTAATATCATCATGTTTGACTGTGCTTTTATCAAAAAAACAAATAAAACATATCAAAAAAAGGAACACTTGGACATACCAGTTTTACAAGGACTACATAAAATAACAGAAACCATCTTTGAGATAAATCTATTTAATGTGTGCTTGGACTGTTTTGTTTGGTCCCATCCACCAACATGGAGGAAGCAGGGTTTATGACCAATATCACAGCCAGCCACCAGGGGCCAATCGCCAATTGACTTTTCTGCATCTGTACATTTAACATTCAGTGCACATCACAAATATTGATGAGTGTCACAACAGTGTTTTAAAGTATCAATACAATGGTAACAGATGCATTTGTTTTGCTGCAGTACAGTATTAAACACTCGTTTAAGGCCAGGGAATAAACTAAACACATTGTTTTTGTTGCCTAACCACCAACATGACTGTGGTGTGTGCTCTGTACTGTCACCATCCACCTGGTAACTCAATGGCATGAACACATTTAAAGCTGAAGTCCATCGAGCGATCACCCTGCCACCACAGCCTAACTGAGAAAGCTATGTGAATATCATTTCTAGGAGACAAGGTCGAGCTAAGTTATCAATGTCACAGGAGCTTCTTTGCAGAACTTTTGATTAGCATTTTTTAAATCAAATTAATTCTTCAACTGCTACACTCCATCCCAAAACCTAATAAAATATGGAGAGTTATGTCTGTTCATTCAAACTGAAACTGAAATATTGGCTTGGAAAAGAAATTCCATATACACAAATTAAACTCACATAGCTGCAAAGATTGCATCATTTAATTTGATGATTGATTGGCTGATAGACAGAATCTGGCTGCTAGGGAACTTTGCCCAGTTGAAAATGTACAGATATCACTCAAAGTAGTAGGAGGGTCAGGGTTTGCAAGCAGAGTAGGGAATCTGAATTCAAGACTTGCTAAACCTTTATCAAGCACAAGTCAGCAACGGTTTCATGTTGTTAAACAAATGCTGTGACCTAAGGTAAAAGATAAAGTAACACTTTAAGGCCAGAGCAAGACAACAATGAAACAACAGTGGTTCAGCTTCAAGCAGCGCAGCAAAACACACTCAGATGAGGGACTTGGTCAGAGAACATACACTGACTTCACCAGGATACGTCCAGGGGAACAACAACAGATACCATGTCTTTGACTCACATGCAACAGTGAGAACACAATCGATCAATACACAGCTACAAGCAAATAAAGCAAACATGAAAGCAGCACCGGAAGAGAGCATTGTTACTGTAGCTGGAGAGCAAGCACAAGTATGCAACCCTTGGATAGAGTCTTTGAAGGCAGGGACAGATGAAATAGTCCATGTTTATAGCCAGGCTCTTGTTTGTGTTTTGGGTCATCTCTGCAAGCTTTGCGCTTTTACTCCTCCTGCTCCTTCGGTTAGATAATTTATTGATATGTTGTTTAAAGCATATGTAGGATTTGTTCTCTGTCACTCCTCAGTGCCACCTGTGATCCCCGTGATCCCCCAAAGTGTAAAAGTCTGCCAAGCACACTCGTTTGTGCTGTGTCTGTTGAAAAACAGTCCCGCAGTGAAAAGAGCCAAAGATTTGGCTATAATGGGCCCCAGGATAATGATTACTTTGAGTGATGGCATAATGAGGGCTTTATAAATATGCATGGGTCACAAGGGGTAGTAATATTGTGGATTATTAAAACTGCAGGGTAAGAGGTCAAGCTAATGAGGCGAACCTTTGGGTGGGGGCAGCCTCTGACACAGGAATTAGTCAGGCCAGATGTCTGGAACATCATTTGTTTTCGCACCACAGAACACTTTCTGTTTTCATTATTTACCTAAATCTATTCCTTATAATCACAGTCAAAAAATAGGTATTGAAATTCAACAGGAACATTTACAAGCTCTCTACATAAAGAGCCTATGAAGATCAACACAAAGTATAATTTTTGTAAAGTAAATTAGAGTTACGACAGATAGCATATTGAAACAGATGTAGGTGTTGCCTCATCTGCAGTCTGTAACATGTCTACAGGCTACGTTAGAGTTCATCGATGACCTGTACCATGTTCTACTGTAACATTGCTGTGAGGAACAACATAACCTCCAGTTGCATTATCGAGGTATGTAAATGCTAGAATTTACACAAACACTGAATGGGGCTTTTATTGATGCTTCTTACTTATGCTTCTTACTTCTTCTTATTGCAAGGCACAAGGGGCACAACCATGTCACGGCAACTTTATGGCTCAGGACCAAAGGAGATGATGTGCTTTCTGTGTGGATACTAATGACATGTTGAGTTGCTGTATTTGGCAAACCCTGGACATCCCTTTGCTTCTCTCTGCAGAGTCAGACGATAACCTCATATCCATTGTGACCTTAATATGGTTCACACAATGGCTCATCTGTGGCTCACAGAACTGCTGCTCCATTAGTGTTCACAAGTTCATTAAACTCGGTATTATTGGCTTATTACTGTCTGCCTGGTGACGCTTGAATGAAGCATGAGGTGATTTCACAATTGCAATGTCTATAAACAGTCCACTTTCAAAATACTTTGTAGTTACATCAGCTTTTCGTACAGACACTGATTCTTGATCTACATATAGGGTTTGCATGTAGAAAATAACACAATCATATAACTATATATAGCAGTTATGTACTGCAAATACAGTCATTATTGTGTAATAATAAAATATGTGAATATGTGTATATTAAGTATTGTAAAAAAATGTGATGGAGCAGTCTTGGACAGTTTGTATTCTTGAAATGATCTAATTATGTATGGTCAGAATGCCCTAGGCTACTTTAATGCAATGAATAAGTCAACAGGCCTGTTGAAATGTAAGAATGTTGCATTGTTCTTGTAATGTGAAACTAAAATGACAGTCCCCAACAATTTGATTAAATTGTAGTGACAGGATTGAGCAGGAGTCGAGGCAATACGTAAAATATAGATAATTTCTTTGAGGCTGAAACTGTGATTAAAGTCTGCTTTTCTATGTGACAACCACAGATGTCTTCTGCTGTACGTCTTGTGCACAGTAAAACAGAAAACACTCATCCCAAAGAACTTTGACTTCTATTTATAGACTATGCAATGGCATTGTTGGACTAAAATCCATTACCAACTTGAGGATCTAATTAACTACTGGATTGCTTGGTGGGATTTTGCCTTGTTTGATAAGAGGCACAATATTCCTATTGTCTATGGATCTTATGCTCATTATGGAATAAGAATTTCTGTGTCTGGGCCTAACTTAAATCTTTCCTTTTTCTTTTACCTAAGAAGCAATTATACGGCTAACAAAGCCAGTACAAATACAGTTAGAATAAGGTCAAATGCATGTGTTGGATAATCATATTTCCTGGGTAAACTGTATCCTGAATACAATCAATTCATCTGAGCCCTAAATAATGATTTTGATGTGCCCATGGACTGAAGTCATCCATTGTGCCATTATTCTCAAAAACTAAATAAAAATATAAGTTAAAGGATAAATATATTTAATTCCTTTCTATATTAAAATTATGTTTTCACACAGTCATAGTTAATTATATATTATTCCAAAATGTCTTGCATCAAAGAAATTCAAATAAAATTAGGACAATCCCTGTGAATAATAAGCTACAAAAAACAGACATATTTCGACTGTGTGACAGGAAGATCTAAATCTCGGAGGTTGTCAGTGTCGTTTCCCATAGAGAAAGGAGATTTGAAAACATGCGAAAGGAAGGAGAATTACGAGTGAAGAGAATGATGAATGACAAACACACATCAGTCCCACCATTTTCTTTGACATGGGCAAGCCTACTGTATGCTATACTGACTGGGTGATCCATAGGGAAATTCAGGTGCTGAATGCTTCTTGTGGGTCACAGCGGTGTGGAGAAGGGAAAAATGCTGTCATGCATAGAACCACGATTTTGCGCCTGTATTACCCCAGGGACCACACTGCAAATGCTAAGCAAGGACAAGAGCAAGAGCCTGGATTTCAATGAGAGCTGGGACTGTCTTCTGTGTGGATGGACAAAAAGTCCAAGTTTTGCTGGAGGTACTATTCCATTATTCATGGTTGTGTATGATTGGCTGCAAGCACCAACCCTTTTTCATAAACCCTGCAGAAGCATCTGTTTGCCTCTCATAGAGAAACTGCAGGTGCATCATTTCTTCATTGTGGATATGTACTGTAACTTCTGGGAAGAAAACAGGAGGGAAAAAGCTGTGGCTCGTTCACTGCCACGTGTGTCGGGTGTGTGTGTGTGTGTGTGTGTGACAGCATGCATGCAGACATTGCTCTAAAACTACAGCAAACCAAAAATCCAATGTCCATGTTTAGAACTGTACATGAAAATTGATTTCACACAGCAGACTATCACTGTTTGTCCTGTTCCTTATCAGCTATTGCACACCTCTTCCGGGTAAATATATGTATATATGTGTATGTATTAAGATTAAGAAAATGTAAATCTAACATGAAATGTAAATACCACATCTATTTCCCGCATACTTGTTCAGTATCTGATGACTGTTCCTCATCATGCATATGGCTTAATGTTCCTTTTTGATTTTCCTCTGTTTTAAAGTAATCTATTTCATGTCATGGCAATCTCAAAATCTAAGCTTTCAAAAAAGTACATTAGATGTGAGCAAATTATCCTTTACAATGTCTCCACCTGTATGTCAGAATCGGGTTTTATTGCCAAGTAGGTTTACACATATGAGGAATTTGCGGTGGTGTAAAGTATAAATATAGAAAATATAAAAATAGGAAACAAAAATTCAATATTAAAAAAATGCCCAGAAAGCGGAATGACTCAACGGTGTCTGCTGGAGAGTCAGGGTGTGGGGGCGGGCGGGACTTGGCTCTTCCTTAAGTCCACAATCATCTCCATTGTTTGGGAGCATTGAGCTCCAAGTTGTTGTCCCTGCACCAGGTCACCAGGTGGTCAATCTCCCACCTGTATGCAGACTCATACCCACGAGAAATTAGTCTAATGAGGGTGGTGTTGTACGCAACTTCAGGAGCTTGACGGACTGGTGAGTGGAGGTGCAGCTGTTCATGTACAGGGAGAAGAGCAGAGGAGAAAGAACGCAGCCTTGGGGGGATCTGATGCTGATGGTCCAGGGGTCTGAGACATGTTTCCCCAGCACACAGAAGAGGGCAAAGAGACAAAAGACTGTACCATCTTGAAAAGATACATGTTTACAATGTTTAAAGGATTGAAAGTTAATCAGTATTTGGTCTACCACCAGCCCAAGAATGATAATTGTGGCCTTTATATATACATATATATATATATATATATATATATATATATATATATATAGAGAGAGAGAGAGAGTCTTTGTGTGTATACGTATCTATTTTGTCTACCATTTATATCAGTGAGGGTACAGCAGGACATTCATATAACAACCATTCACTCTCACATTCAGACATATGGTCAATTTAGACTTTCCAATGAGCTAAACCCCAATCTACACGTTTTTGAATTGTGGAAGGGAACTGGAGTATCTGCCGAAAACCTACACATTTTTAAGGTGAATGTAAATGTAGTATATGAAGTTACTATTTTTTTATCTAAGATATATTTATTCTGTGTGTGGTGTGTTTTGGGAAACCAGTTTTTTTCAGGTTTTAACAAAAGGAATTAGGACTCATATTCACTCACCGGACATGGCAAGCTGGGATAAAAAGCAGTTAACTAAATTGAGGTTCAAAGTCAAGCTGGCAGCCATTCCGGCTGGAGTGAGCTTCTCAGGTAACAGTCAATGAGGAAACAAGATTCAGAATGGTTGGCTCAAGCTGAGAAAAAAAACAACAAAAAAAACTGCAGACAATCTGGCAACTAAACAGAGGAAACTGGCACTGTGTCTCAAATCCCTCCTTCACAAAAAACACACTCTGTATGACGCTTTAGTGAGTAGTATATTGAATGAATTAATGCATCATTAACACTGGGACAGGGGATTCAGAGCATCATTGCCCCAAACCTCCAATCAGCAAGAAGCACTTAAGGATGGAGGCAGCATAAATTCTGGACAGCTGTGTCAATCAGGGAAGCTGTATGTCATGTGTGAACAGCTCGCCAAACTAGCTCTTGCTATCACTTTTATATAAACAGATATTATTGTTATTCAGACTAGCTATATTTGTATTAAGACATAATATTCCTGTTGAATTGTTTAATGAGTATTGCCCTTTCATTTAGGTTTACAATACGATTTGTGTAGTGCTTCAGAGTCCTCTTTTCGATATAATTGTTTTCTTATTTGAAATAGCACCCTTGTGCTTGTTTTTCTGTTAGTCTGTTACTTGTATTGTCCTACAATCTCAAAACCAAGTTTAAACTAAATGAAACAACTATTAGTTTACCCAAAACATCTGGTTTTATGTTGCCACCTCATTCCTATCGAGCAGGGTCATAACAATCGGTTACATTTTTCAAAGTGTAGTCTGTTCTTACTAAGTCTTCCAGGTTTACCAACCCTAGCTTTAACACAATACTGTGTTTGTTCTTGCTGTAGCCATAAATGTGTGGCGGTGCTGTTACATAACCTTCCAACTACAAACTTCCTTAGAATCCCTTGACTGACTTGGTGTGGCAGCAATATTGAAATGGTGCTATCTGTTGTGGGCAGGTCGCACAGACAGTCAGACGGACAGCTTGATTTTCATGCAAGACAGAAGAGCAATAGGACAGCCATGAAGTGAGAGATGCACAAACAACTGCTGGGTATTATGAAAGCATTCTGACTGTGCTGCTATGGGCTTCCATGTGTATGTGCCATGTTTAGTAGTGGCACTGGAAAAAAGGGCTCCCAGAAATGTAATGTCGGCTCTTTAAATTCGGCTTTTGTATATTTTATATATATTTATTTGACTTAATCAAGCAGAACACCACGCACAGCAGTATATTCATCTTGTGACGTAAGAAGCAAAAATGAGAAGTTGATCAGACACAAGTGAGGGGGAGTGGATTTCTCAGAAGGTGTTGCTCATCGAGCCCCATGAAAATCTAGTTTATCTCGATATTAATGTAAAACCTGTTGGAGCCTGCTCTTTCACAGATAGAGCTGTGTAAAGGATAGACATCTTCATCTTATTAGCCAAACCACACCTCCTCAACCACAGAAGGGCTATCACTGACAACCATGGCTCCAGTGAGGAGAGAGATATCCTCCAAGCTCTACCCACCAGCCACCACTGATTCCTAATCCTGTCTGTAAGCTGATCGCAGTGGGGTGTCCTGACCGCTTATGCCACCCATACTCTTAACCCCTTCCTGGAAGTGTATGCTGATTTAGAGCATGAATCAGAAGTGTAGGATTATATGGGGTGAGTCATGTCAGCCCAGGGATGCCCACTGTGCTTTTCAAAGGACGTGCTGGCGGAAAAACTTGCCAATATATGTAGTCAGTTGGACCATGATGGAGGACAAAATGTTGTCACGGTAAAGACAAGAGGAAGAATGTGTTAGGTCCAATTTAACTTTCACTAAATGTCGCAATCAAAAACTAAATCAATGCATAATATGTATAATGAAATAATTATTAATCAATAATAACAAATAAATACAAATGCTGTTTCCCCCTAAGTCATACAATTGGTTTGAACCCTTTACTTTATCTTTTTTTCCCCGACAACAGTACTAAATAGATACTTTAAAATTACCCCGGGTGCCTAAATGGTGCTGGAACCCAAAATGCAGAAGCATTTTCGCTTGTAGGGACGACCCGGGCTCAGAAGGACGGACTGAGGGATGAAGGCTGTAGACCTCATGGGGGCCCAGCAGGAGGGTGCTGGCAAGGACAGAACCTCTCTTGATGCTGAGAAGGAGGCTGTTGGCGAAAACGGAGAGGTGAACCACTGGCCAGTGGTGCAGCAGCAGGTCTGGTGACTGGTGACAATGGGTCTGGCTGCTTCGGCATGGACAGCGTCAGCCAGACCGCCAATCGTGGAGCAGGAACAGGCCCTCATCTCCCGGGACTCAAGCCGCCCAAACAGGAGTTACTTCTGCCAGCATCCCCAAAGCCGGAACAGGAGAGATGTCTGCCAGGACTGGAATTGTCTGCTGCCCAGCTGGGACTGGAGCTGAATGGCTGTTAGCAGGCTGAAGAGTAGATGGGTTGAGGCTGGGTGAAAAACCCCTGGACCGAACTGGCATAGTGGCAAGGAGGTCCAGGGAGACTCTCTGTCGACAAGATCAACCCAGAAAATATGATGTACAGGGAAACACGATGGCGAGCGAAAGACGACGAACTGACAAAAACAAAAGGGAAGAACAGAGACTTATATACACAGGGGAGGCAGGGTTGATTGAACATTGGTGAAACACATGAGGAACAGGTGCACACAAAGGTGGGAAACAGAACAAAGGTAGGAAATACAGTTACAGACACAAAAGGAACATCATTTCTAAATAAAACAGGAAGTTGAAAACTCATGGGTAAACAACTGAACACAAAAGTAAACACAAGGAAACACAGGTAAAAGTAAATAAACCAAAAGTCCATTGTGTGAAATGCAGCCACACCTTTGACTGGATAGCTCTGTTAACCTGAGACTGAGGTAGCTACTAGCAAGGCTAATGTTACATGCTGTCAGAGCCATGTAGAGAGTGTGTTGTCATTAAGTGTAATGTTAACTAAGCATGTGTGGTGATAGAAACTCAGTTCATAGCTCCGAAAAGCATAGTGATTTGGTCTGAAAGGTACAAGCCGTGTAGGAACTCTACCCAACCCTACTAAGCCATTAACACTATACTTGGATGTTAACATTTCAGTGCTGCATATTTCTGAACCAGTTATCCAGAAAGATTAGATTGCTTTCATGTCATGACATCTCTTTAGCATATATCAGATTGTGGTCATGGCTAGTCATCAAATTTGTATTCATGTGGATGTGATATTATGGAGATACCGGCAATTGTTTGACGCCACTGTCTGATGAGGTATTGTGATGCTTGTTTGCAAAGTTGAATTGCAGCCATTGATATCCCATCTGACTCAGGGTATGTTTAGATGCTGGCTATTTGCCCAGGGCATCAACCGCCTCCCTCTCTCATCCCTCTCAGCCATCTTCCCAGCGTGATTATGTGCTCAGCTTTGTGCACAAGAAAAGCACATTACTCAGCGCTCTGACGCAGAAACAGATCTGACTGCTTCAGCCTTCATGTTTTTGTATTTTTGCTTCTAAGTTTAGCTTAGCAACATCAACAACCTGCTTTCTTTCCAGTTGAAGAGACGCTAAAAGGCATTTATTAACTCCATTTGCTACATTTGAGCAGATCACACTGCAGTTCAGACTGAAATAAGGAAGGATGGAGAGACACTCTCTCCCTCCTCCCCTCCCCTCTCTCAATCTCTCATCACACACTGCAGCTCCTCCCTCCACCTTGCCCTTCTCCACATCCCCTCCCTTCTGCTGTCTCTCTCTCTCTCCTCCTCTCCGTCTCCATCCCTCCTTCGCTCCCGTTCATCCTAGGTGAGACTAACAGCGGATACATGCTCACCATGTGTGTGCGTAAACGTGTGTGAATTGCCGTGTGAACTGCATGTGTCAGTGTGCGTGTCTTTGTGTGCACACACGTGGCTCGGCAAGCTGGCGGCAAGGACTCGTGAAGAGCTCTGGACTTGGATATCAGATCCTTCTCCTCATGTATATTTGTAACATTTTTTAAGCAACACTCCAAAAAATCCTCCCATTAAAGACTCTCATTTTCCTCCTCTCGGGGCAGCATCTCGATGGAATCTTCAATCCTTTCCACAGTATCTTGGATTTAATGAGTAGCCACCGAGGAATCAAGCAGGCAATTTCTGAATCCCCCTTGTTACAGCTCTGGTAAGGACTCTCTCTCCTGTCTCCTTCTCCCTCTCTAACCCCTCACTCTCTTTCTTGCATATCCATATCCATCTCCTTTTTCTTGCACTTCCTGCCTGATTTACTTCTCATAACATATTGACAGGTGCAAGCAGTACACATTATGGGATAGGGAAGCAGTTAAATGAAGCAAAGCAAGCTATTTAGGACATGGAGAGGGAGAAAATGAGGATGGGCTGACTGGGGAGCAGGAGAGAGTGTAGGGAGAGAAGCAGGGAATAGAAATGTGTGCCGACACCAGCAGTGTTGCTCATGCTGTCAGAGGCTGGAGGGAAAAATGCTCCACTTGGTACTTGCCATTGATCTGCTGTTATTTTCAGCTCACGTCCCTCAGGGACAACTTTGCATGGTCTACCTGACAGTGATAGTGTAGGTCTATTGGTTTTAGTCATGTGTAAATGCTGACAGGGAGCAACTTTGTCATAACAGGGAAGTAAATGTCGGTGTGCAGGATTTGACATGCATTTGTGTATTTACTTGTGTGTGTGTTGCCTTCTGTTCACAGCATGGGAGGAGGGCATGAGGAGGCGGAATGCAGAATGTTTGTGTGTGTGTGTGTGTGTGTGTTGTAGGTGTTTGATGCGACAAGATGGGGCTCTCTCCTTCTGATGCTCCTGTGCATACACATACTGTCATAGAGACCCCATTGACTCAGTGGGGGGCCAACTCGTAGCATCCTGCCATGTTTATTGGCCTTTTTGCAACAGCTCTGATGCTGAAGAACTGTGTCATTAAATAATTATAATAATTTGTGTAATATTTTATGTATTAAAGTTATTTTCTATGTTTGCCCTATGTAGTTGTATATAATGCTAATCACATGATGAAGATCCCATGTTTGTTTCTTTTTCTCACTTGAAGGCATGAGCCAAAGTTGACGTTGCTATTTTGGTCCAGCGTGCATGTTGAATGAGCCTCTTCCCTTTTATCTTCAGTGTTGGCTTGTTATTAATTCTCTGCTCATCTCTCTCTCGTCTCTAGCAGCTCTACAGGGAGAGGAGTAAAGAGAGATTGGCGGAAAGGGAGAGACTAGGAGATTTTTGGAAAACAACAGAACGAGGGAGGAAGGGTAGTGAAAGCAATGAGGAGATCAGGGCCAGCGGAAGGTGAAGTGTGAAGGGTGCAGAAGGGATATGACAGTGGAAAGATCGACAGGAGGCCAAGAGGGGCAAAATGACAGAGTGTATGTGTGCTAACAAAAGCTTTTAGGCAAAGCAAATCTCTTCTGAGGCTCATGCTTTTGGTAGGGGGTTCAGTTTACACACGCACACTCACACACATCCGAGCTCTCCATAGGAAAACATGTGATAGGTAGGCCGGAGCCTTACACATGCCTGGCTGCATTTCCTGTAAAGGACATCAATATTTATCACATTTCCCATTTCAGAGTAGAAACCATGATAACAGCCGGGGATGGAAGAATAATAAAAGATAAATCAAATTATCCCACCTTGTGTAGACCTCCTGCTTCTGTTTCATTTATAATTTCTCTCCAGCACTTAGTCAGGGTCAGCTGATATGGTTGCACGTTGAAACACAGGTGCAACCACAGTGGCTCTTGTTTTCCACCGGTGGTGGAGAGCTTAGTCATATTGGCAAAGATAAATGACATGTTATTGTGAAGCCAATACAGGCAGATTGTATATATTGAATGATTTTTTCTCGTTAGTGTATCACTTCTTTATCGGTGTAAACAACAGAGCTGAAGCAGCCTGATGCATTATTAATATGGATTTAAGGGTTTAAAAATAGACAATGTGGATCTGACTTTACTTAGTGAAGCTTTTATGGGGGTTTTAGTGCAGAGAGTGAACCAGGATGGTATCCCAGGATGCAATGTTATTTAAATCAGAGCTGATGCATTATATTTTGAACTAGAGGTATTCTGCTAATTGATTCGAAGATTTGGTAATTATTAAGTAATATCTCCCTCTCAGCCGTCCTACTGCACACACACACACACACACACACACACACACACACACACACACACACTCAGGATGTGGTACAGTCTGGCTACCAGGAGTAGTTTTAACACTAATCGGCTGCAGTAAAAACTCGTCATGCGATGGCTGACTTGCATCCAAGAGTGACTCACAGTGCCCATGAACATTCTTCCACCCACAGCCAGCAAGCACTGATATTGCCCATCACCAAATGAGAAGTTAACAGCTAATTTTTCCTCTCAACTTCCAAGGCAATTATTCTCAAGGCCATTATATCAAATAATGGTTATTACCAACGTGGTTTCATGATTCACCATGATGCATGAAATGAAGCTCGCAAATTTGTTACAGCGATTCTCAGCTAATGGCGGCCATGGTCGTGGACCCGCAAAGTAAAGTTATGCAGATGTGAGCTTCTCATCCCAGTGCACTCTGAGGCCAGACACCAACACGTTCAGGAGATGATGTGAAAAAACCTGTTCAAAGTTACATTCACTGATTTACACATCGTCTTCATCATACAAATACTCAATAAAAACAGTGTACGACTAAGGCTTCATTCTTAAATGTTAAGCTTTATTACTCATTGTGATAGTTTGAACTAAACTCAATTAGAAGAGCTTAAATTCAGTTCTGGATGAATGTTATAATAAATCGGTAATCTTAAATGTATACAAATGCTGCAGAAGCATTAGCATGAATCGGAACTCCAGATGAACCAACATTATTTTTATACATTACATATAATAAAACAGAGATAGGACCTTTTGGTTGAATTTTATCATAATTTGAATATTCTGGGCCCCTCATGGCCCAAATAATTTTTTTTCAACATAATGAAGCCCAGTGCCGGACTCTTAACTACAGTGTCAGAAACAGTTGAATCACCTCATTGGTTTCTACATTTAGGTCGTCAATAACTTAACATATACTTTGTAAAGATGAACAAGAGTATGAGAGGTCTGTGTAGGTGTTGAGTTGAAGTGGGTGAGATACAGTTTTAAATAGAATTGTATATCAACCAAACTAAATAAATATAAAGTAAACAGTACATGCTAAGAGCCTGTAGGAACAGAAGCATATTTTGACTAATACTGAAAGACCAAGCACATAACCTTGAGGAACTACAGGAGTTTTATGAGTGTAGACCAGGGTTATTATAGTTAAAGAAAACTAAGACTAAATGTAAAAACTAGCAATGAAAAAATAATTTAGTTAACTGAAATAAAAATAAAAATTACAATTACAAAAAAAACCGAAAACTAAATAAAAACTACAATGATCAATGCAAAACTAACTAAAACTAAACTGAATTGCAGATAAATTCAGCTTTTTTGTCGTTTCATGTTCTCCCTCGATTACTGCCTGTCCTGCAGGTGATGGTTAAAGAATGAAATTAAAGGACTTGATAAACCATATTTGGTGTCACACATTGTTTCATCCTTTTTCAGCTTCTACAAGTCGAAGCTTTCTCTTAATACCTGGAAAAACTAAAACTAAGACTAAAACTAAATAAAAACTAAACTGAAACTACTCGATTCCTCAAAATAAAAACTAAACTAAAACTACAAAATCATTTGTTGAACTAACTAAAACTTGATTGAAATAAAAAAGCAAATTGAAAAACTAAATAAAAATAAAAACTAATGAAAATGTCAAAACTATGATAACCTTGGTGTAGACTACTCTCATCCAACAGCTTCTTCCACCTTGAGGAACATATCCAGCCAAAAAGACAGCCCCAGTCTTATTTGGATTTGTACAGCTATGGCAGATCAAAAAGTGCGAAAGGGTGTAAAATGGTCAATTTTATCAAAATAAAAGACTGGATTTTTATTTGAAGCATTATCAGCCACCTTTATTGCCATTCAAACACAAGGATCCATTTTCTTTTTCAAAGCTAAGCTTTTTTTATCCAACAACAATAATACTGTGCTTCAAATGCCCCAAATGAAACAGCACCCCACTCCAACGACATGAATTCATATGCACTCACTTTCGGGTTTTTGTCAAATACAAATGCAATCTGCAGTAGTTGGGGGGGTGAAGGATGTAACTCAGCACTTGTTCAAGGAGGATGAGAGCATTGTTTGCTAATATCCTTTACTTATTTTTGCCAGCCAACTGAGCAAATCTAAATTGTATAAATTGGAAATTATAAATAATTCAGGAACAGCTTTCATTTCCTCCATTTGGAGAATTACTAGGCCAACACAATAGAGATTCATACTGTATATGTTACACTGTCAGGGAGATTCACCGCTCCCTGACCTTTTATGTTGTCTGTTGTTCTACAAAATCAAATCAAATGGCTCCTCTCATGCCATAGTATTTATTTGAGGTGGATTAACTCTATATACCTCAATGTGCAAATTGCATGTTAATCAGATACAGTGTTGTTGTACATAATTAAAAAGAGCACAAACCACAATGATTCATTCATCTGTTCATTCACACCACTTAATTAAAGACTACCACTAGTTTCTGACACCACTGTTTTTGTCACTTCACACCAGCATTTTCAGAATTTCAGTGTCCCAAGAGGAATGCTACAGTTACAAGTTGACATATTGTATTTGATACTGATTTGTCGCTATGGATGAAGAAGATATATTTGATGTTGTCTCAGATTTACTAAAACTAATTCACACTGTCATCCACTCTGAGCTCCCGACTTATGGTTCTGCATACAGGCCATTTATATCTAATAACTCCAGAATTCTCTCTCTGTCTGTCTGTGGAATAAAAATCTTCAAGAAAGTTCCTCTTTTCTGCTTCACATTTGGCATCTGTATTGTTAAGGGGCCCAAGGGAGTAATATTTGGTGTGATTTGGATATGCAATGGATTTAAAAATGATAAACTTTGATAAATATATGTTAAGACAATGGTTATTTCTCACCTCAACTTGCCGCAATGATCTTCTCGTGGTCTCCCTTAAAGATGATACAGAACACTATGAATAAAACAGACCCCACAGGCTTCAAATGGCCAAATTAAATTTAAGGCGCTAATACTTCCCCCTCTAAGCTTCTTCTTAGTCTGAATCAATCTATTTGAACTCAGTCATTTGGGCGTAAAAACTTGTAACTTTTGTGATCACCTCCTCTCCTCATATCCTAATACGCCTAACTAGTACTTACTGTGCACATTTGGCTGCACTTGGTCTTATTGAATAAATGTAGCACTATTTGAAGGTCTGCTACTGTACGGAAGCTTTAGTATCATCTCTCACAAATAGGTCACTTTTGTTAAATGTAAAAATTTGAATAGATATAATTACTACAGCATGAGTCAAGAGCCACAATATGGACAAATCAATGTATGACACAATAATATGTTTGAATGTAGTTATTGATAATAAAATTAGATTTCCCCTAAGTGAAGCCTGGTCTCTGTTTTAAAGAAAAGCCCCTCTTACAGTAATTATGAGAACACAACACACTGCTGGTGGTATTGATCATAACGTGCAGAGAGCGTCTCGAAAAGGCTTTTTGATGCTTGTGAATAATAAATGTCTATACTTGAAGTGCTGTATTTACACCTACAAAATGGAGGTAGATGAGCCACCACTGCTCGTGTTCGTTGGAATCATGCTGCGAAAGTTGGCATCAGCTTTCCTCCCTCTGCGTCACACAGTGAAATACAATTTTTGACACTAAACCACAGCCGAGTAAAACTGCTTCAAACGGACCCTGAGATACAGAGCACTTCTCCGAGAACCATATTTTCTATCTTGTCACAAAGAGGTGGCCTTACTGTGCTAAATCACCTTTCAGTCTCAATTTACAAGGTCTCTGGCGTTTCATCCCACCTGTTCTGTCGAAATTGTTTGTGCCAGCCCATTACTGACAGCACGATGAATGGACAAACAATACTTCTAGGTTGAGGCTCAATAGATTCACTCTGATTGCTGGCACACGTAGAGCGAGCTGCCTCGTGAAATTGAGGGGGAGGTCAAATTGGAGAAATCCCAAATGTTCATCCAGATGCTTGTGGGGTTTTTTTTGTTGTTGAAGAATCTAAGTAAAGAGATTGTGTGGGGATTTAAGCTGCAGCTATTCCACATGTTCCATGAGGAAACTTCCTTGATATTAAAGGTAAATCAGTGTTTTGTCAAAAACAGCAATTGCAACAAACCAGTATTTGACCATACTTGGGTTAATAATATACTGAAAGAGATTGGTGCAGAAACCATAATTACCACACATTTCATTTTGATTTCATTTGATGTTTTTCATGCACCACAGTGCTCAGCTTAACCTGCCATCAATTTACAAAAAGCATGGAACAGAATGTCAGACCTCTTTTTAAACAGGTGAGCACCAGAGGTTTCCATACCTGTTTGACAGTATAATGTGCCACTTGATCTGGTATCAAAATGTGGTTCACAATCTTTTCCACAGGCTCAACAAGCTAACTACATATTTGAGATGAAATCTCATCCCTCACTTTGACCATTACCAATTCATACCTAACCCTAACCTTACCCTAACCACAGTTCACATCTTACCACAAACCAGGACCTCAGGAGTTAAGTTTGCCTCATTATGACCAGGCTTTTGTCCCCATTAGGTCTACTGGTCCTGTCAAGGTCAATATTTATGATGGAAAAGGTCCTTAAGGATGGAAAAAGGAGTGCACACACACACACACACACACACACACACATGAACTCGATGCTCTGTGCATGAGTAATAGGATGTTATTTGATGGTGCTGTGACTTACTATAAGGCAAATCCTGCTTTGCTTTAAAATTTTCAAAAGCTGTAAGTCTTGCAGCTAGCTTAAGAATTTGATTAAAAAAATTCACATATTTATACCATGAAAATAGAATTTCTTTGTTTCAGATTAATTTTAGGCTCTGAAGAGCTATAGTCTATTACATAAGCACAGCTGGGTGAGAGGGGCCTCTACCACAACAGAGTCCCTGGATCATT
Source organism: Paralichthys olivaceus (assembly GCF_024713975.1). NCBI lineage: Eukaryota > Metazoa > Chordata > Actinopteri > Pleuronectiformes > Paralichthyidae > Paralichthys > Paralichthys olivaceus. The sequence continues at coordinate 21,445,512 of NC_091099.1, forward strand.
TCCCAGTCTTTACTCTACTGAAATTTCCAATGTGATCAGCATCAGTTGAGAGTTAAAACACAGGCTACAGCAAAAGCTGCCAATATATCTAATTATTACGGATGATGCACCCAGAGCTCTATTTCGGGCGAGCACAGCATCTGTGAAATGCTAAGTAAATATATTTTCACATTGAGGCAAGAGCAGGCATTGTAGATGACATATGGAAGATTAGAACAAGCATCATTTTCACCCCAGTAAGTCCAACAAGGGCCTGTCGAATTGATGCTGTTAATTTAAAATCATGCAAAACAATGTGGTAGTCAAAAAAGTGTTTTTACTCGAATGGTCAAGCATGTGTATTAGCTTGTTATCAAGCAGCTGAGCCTTTGGGGGGGGGGGTCTGCTGTGGGGGACAAGGGAGGTCTGAGCAGCATCTACTCTAACAGGCAAAAGCATTTGCAAATTGGTAAAATTATTAAGAGACCCATGCTGATAACATGAATACGATCAAACCATCTCATGAATGGTTTAGAGAGCTGAATTCAGCCGTGGCAGTATGTGTCATGTGGAATCGACGAGAGGGGGCCAGGGGGCACCCTCAACACATATGAAAAGGAACTGAATAAAGGATGTTTCTCTGCACTGGGGTGCTACTGGGGCCTGCTTCCTCCTCTTCAAACTGTCTCCTCTTGATAAATGTTAGCGCTATGAGAGTTTGCCGCAGGAACTATCTACTTGTATGCTGCAGGTCAGTTGTTCATTACGATCGGATACATTTGCTCTGGTTTCATAAAGAAAACCGTGAGTCGCATTTGCGTTGCCATTATCTTGTGCTGTTGCATCGGAATACAAATTTGGAACAGATCCACCATTTAACACATGTTGAAATCTAAATATTAGCAGGATATTCACATAACCAATAAGTATCACAAGTGTATTTTTTATTTATAGTTGAGAACATGCAGGAGCTCTACCAACAGGGGTTGCAGCAGCAACCCCTGCACCCCTATTTCTCACGGCCTTGGTCATGACTGATGCCGATGGTTTGAGCATTATTGAACATGCAGTGCTGTAAAAAATGACCTGAGCTCCTCTTCAGAACATTTCACACCAAAGCAGAGCTCCAGCTGATATTCAGCAGAAAACTTGCTAATGTGGCAGATGTAAAAAATGCCATTGTGGTGACGTGCATCTAAACAAGGTTCAGGCAGTTCAGGGTTTTATGCAATGGAAAAAGCTTTTACCTCGGTTTGTCCTTCATCATTGGAATTCTAGTCAGTGCTGTGCTCTTCTTCTCTTCTTGGTTATTTCTTTGCCTCGTTCTTAGTCTCTTTCAGTAAAGTACTGTCCAGATTTAAAGAAATAAACTAACATCCTTGCACATCAATGATAATGAGCACATCAGAGAGGATACTTTTTTTTAATGAAGGAAAACATGGGCTTTAGGCTTGTGTCTTTAAATTGGATATTTTCTGAATCCTTTTGATTATCCAGACAAAGGCACCATGCTATTTTTAATTTATGTTGGAAAATTGGTTGTTGGCATTTTCTTGTGTTTTGTATTATCTGTAGTTTCTCTAGACTGGGTTTGTGGCCCTGTGTGTGGCCAATTGATGAGCAGTGTTATTTGTTTATTGATTAAATTTGCAATTTTGATTTGCAGTGATGACCTGAAAAGTCCTCAGTAGCAAGCCGCATAGCCACCACAAAGCCATGATTGTTATAAAAATCTGTTGTTTGCGAACTGTGCCCTCTGTTTTCAGTTTACTACACAATTGTATGGTTAAGCAACGACAAAGATTTTGGGTCATTGTTTATTGAAATGCAACATTTAATCACACAAATGAAAAATCAGCTTCCCCCTCTTGTGTACTTACACTGTCTTATGTTTTAAAAACCCATATATGTAGCACACATCCCTGTATGATCATTCGTGACCAGGTCCCAAAATGTTTTTTGGAAAAGATTCAGTTGTGTGGAGCCTCCACACACACACACACACACACACACACACACACCAATGGTCTGCCCACGCACGTGTTTCCACTCATCAAGCCTGATTAGATCTCTTTCTGTTCAGCACTGTGAGCGCTTATTAAACATCTCCCCCCACTCTGTTAGTGATGTTGCACCTGCTGGCCTTGAGCAGCTTTTCACCTTTATCAGTGTTATTAGTACATGGGCTGTGTTGATGTCATTTATTTGTACTCATAGCACAGTTGAGCTTCGGCCTGAGCAGAAGGCTAATTACCCATGGTACATTAAAAACACCTGTGTCCGGTCTGTGGCTCTTTGAAGCTTAACCTTTAGTTTTCAGTTGGTCAGTCATCGTCTCTTTGCAATCCTACTTGTTCGACTCTGTCCTCTTCAATGTTTCTGGCTGTAATTGTGTGATATTCAGAGCTCAGTGATGTTTCTGCATCATGCATCAGATTGTACCTTATTCACTTGATAATAATTTATCATTGCAGATGTCTCCGAGAGACTTGAAGGTGCATTTCATGACGAGGCATCTAGTCTAGTCTTTCATATCCTCCTCTTTGGCTGAAATTTAAAGACTGAGTTCCTTTCCTTTGGAGCAGGCTCTGGGGAGAGATGCAGTCTGCAGTTGGTACTCACCAACCTAAAATTAGCCTATAGGTATGCAGTTTGTAGATGGTGTGCAGCAACTAAAGGTATTTCATCAACAACCTTGTTTAGATTTTGTCTATATGTACAATATAATTCAATACAATTTATTGTATCTATACTCTAATTCCAGTCATCTCTGTCCACCTGTATGTGGAATGCATATCTCTAAAACCGTTCATCTTGTTTATTTCACACTTGGCATGTCGACTCTGGTGCAATTTGGGCCCACAATAGGTTCAATACTAGGGCTGGTAAATTAAGGGAAAATGTATCAGAACTGTCATTTATAACCTCTAACTGACTTAATCGTGCTCATGTCGGTTAATTCGATTAATACTTTCCCCAAAGCGTGCATTCATTCCACTACATTCATTCAGTTTCATTTCATTTTGCAGCGGCTGCCCGTGGGGTGGGGCCGAGCCTGGCTTCACTGAACTTTGAATTAGCAGCTCTTTGTGCAGCAGCGGTGGTGCAGCTTCAGAGTTCTGTGGACTGAGGTTTGATTTAGGTCTTTACTTGCTGCAACTTAACTACTGCAGGTGAATTTTACAGTTTCATATTTGTGTTAAGAAAAAGCACGACACTATATGCAAGAGTGCAAATTATTTTTTTTACACATTCAGGTGATGCACATATTTGCTGGTAATTAACAGTATGTCGTATGTGCATAGGAACATGCATATACTGAAATGTGTGTGGTGTTGCATCCTGGCAAATGTTGCTAGGATGTGTTTGTCAACGCCTGTCACCACCTGGGAGAAGCGATGTAAATTGTATTATATTAACACTGCGTGCTGCTCATCACCTGCTCAAGCAGCGACTGAACGTTGAGAGAGAGGGAAGATTATGATGGAGAGGAGGTTGAGGCAGGAGGAGACTCCTCGGAGCTGCAGTCTCCCGCTGTAATGACCTTAAGTGGGCCAGGCTCAGGTGAGCGTTCTTCACTTAAGCCAAATTGGAAAAAGACCCTCGGAGGAGAGAGCTAAGGTGCAACGACGAACCAGCAGTGTTCTGTCTGTAAAGGGGGTTAGGGGAGGCATTATTACAAGCTGAGCGTCTTGTGGCTCAGGAAAGCATTATGGATCTTACACGAATTAAAGAAAATACACGGGTGATAGGCTTTTAAAGGAGGGGATAATAACTCAGTGGAGTCCTCTGATAATTGTGATATTGTGTTGCTCACTGAGAGGAGAATAATACTTAAAATGTAGCAGCAGCAGGTTTAGGGACTTAATTCCCACAGGGACTATCAATTGTAGATTAAAAATGTATTCACCCACAGAAATCTAATGAGCTCTGGGAAGAAGCACCCACCATGTTGCTTAAATTACATACACTGGGTTGTGATTAGACCTGTGGTCAAGCCCAGGTAAAGCACTCGTGAAATAATGATCCACTAATGATTATAATACATATTATAATATGACTGAAGCTACAGTGTAATTGAAGCTGATGAGATTGGTTTGTGTTTTCCCAATGCCAGGATTCTGGATTCATCTCTTAATATACATGTCAGTTGTATATAGTGAAAATGAATGTAGAAGAATGGCGGTGGCATATTGCTATTCCACAAGGCTACCTGCTCAGCTCTCTAAACCAAAGTCAGCATTTAATTTGCAACCAAAATGAGGTGAACTTTGTGTGAAGTAGGTCATTCGCTGCTGTAATCGAAGTGCCCCCTCTTTGCTCTTAATATCGACTCGCACTGTATCAGAGGACACGGCCACAGATTGGTGTGTATGTGGGAAAGAGTGTGAGAGATAGCAAGTAAAACCCTTTATAATTTCAGTGCGGTCATAAAATATGCATAACGTATTCCATTTTTGGTCACTTTTAACTAGCGTGTCTCACAGTAAGTGAATACTTCATATGAGGTATCAATGGGAATCCGAGCCTTTAAAGACATCTCCAAGCCGCACTTGAAGAGCGCCTCGCTTCAGTAAACTGCAGTGTATTTCCAGTTCAAACACAAGAGCATACTGTGGACAGAGGAGTGCAGAGAGAAGAGGAGGGAGAGAAAAAGTAATAACATTGTGTCCCTTGATGCGGCCGCTTGTGTTACTTTGAAAGTGGTCAAGCCGCGGTGTTTAAATATGATCTGGGTTGAGAATTTTACCTTTAAGTGAGTTGTGTGAAAATGGGTGCAATGTGGGAAAAATGCTTCAGTGTGACTAATCGATCATCCATGCCCTATTCACACACTCTCTTTGGCTTAGCTGCTTCTTCATGTTGTTTAAAATGACTTCTGTGATTATCTACAAGAGTCTGCAGAGGTGATGATATCTCAGATTCTTTAAATCATCGTGATATGATCTTCAAAATACCAGCAATGTCCTCCAATAGGGTTTTCAGTTGGGAAACTGGCTGGAAATCGATTTCCAAACCATACCCCCTGGGTATTATCTTTTTCTTTGTTGTCAGTTCCAGCGAACTCCTGACTTCTTGTTGTCAGGGCCAATATATGAAACTTTATCTCACGTTTCCACTGAGCGCACTGTTTTTTGTTTCATGGCTCTATCCTGAAGAACTAAGGGGAAACAAAGTGTGAAATAAACTTCTGAGCAATAAAGTACAGTAATTAATTTAAACTTCATTCGTCATTTGACAGTGATGTGTTTAAAGCAAATGAATTACCTTGGGTCACACTTAACTTAATGCAGTAAAGATAAGTTTGAAAGCAGATCGTGATTGTGATTCGCAGAGACACAAATGCTGCAGATATTCTGTTGGTTGTTATAAGAACCACAGAGTTGCAGCTAAAATATCTGCTTATATGTTTCTGCTGCCCTTGTTTTAAGAAATCATTATTTCTTACATTACATATTTATCTTCAGCAAAAATTCATGGCAAATGTTTTGCATCTACAAGCTGCTCAGATCTTGTCATGTAAATGTTATATTTCTGCTGACGACCATTTCATAAAAGCACATAGCGATATGAAGATAATATGTGTAATCTGTCCTGGATAGTTGCATTTTTCCTTTCTAAAGAAACATATATGAATAATTTGATAGTCGTAAGAAATTGATCATTGCCTCTGACACGGTTGATCTGTACATTCCTTACTTGGGGCTATAAATAGACTGTGGTTATCTCTGGAGTAGGCGGAAAGCCAGTCACACATATGTGCTTCATACGCTCGCTTTCCTCTAATAATTCAACTTTTTGATAAGATAGTTTGTATTTGCAGCTTCAGTTGCACATGTTTAAATTCTTGACACATTGCATGCATTCCTTTTACAGGCTCAATGCTCTTTGTATCCTTATTTTCCTGTATGTCTGTCTTCTTTATGATACAATAACCTATTCAAGTTGGGAATTTGTGAGGCCAAAGCTTTGTTTTCTCAATTGCTGGCTTTTCTCTGGCAGAATTTGATATACAGTTGACACTCATTTCTTTCAATCAAAAACATAGCAGAACATGTTCACGTCCCCATCGGGTGCTATCCTAATTCATCGTACATACAGTATGTCAGTATGCCTCTCTGTGCATACTGACTCTCTTATTCACTCTGGTTTTCTTTGCTGAATCCAGCCACTGTTTGCAGCTTCACTGGCCCAATTTCCAGGCACGAATCATAAAAGTTTAATTTCATCACATTGGTACTGCAAACAGATGGAACATCGTCTATCTTGGGGAACCAGTTTAGCACACCACCAGAGATTATAGTTTTTAGTACCTTTTTTAACTGGCAAGTTGCTCACGCTGGTTACATGTAACCTTTGTTTGCTCATTTCAACATCATCTGTGACAAGGAATGGGTGTTGCCAAACACAACAATGCTTTACTACATTTCCAAAAATAAATCCAGTTTTAAACTAAAACTTAAATGAAATGCAGTACGTGTTGCTTCTGGTAACAGTGACACTTGCATGCACCCCATTAAAAACTAGTTCAGGAGGAAGTCTGTATTCCACTTCATTCCAGTAGTTACAGCTTTTTACATCAACATACGAAAAAGTACAATAAACATATATCATGATGCAGTCTACACTAAAATGAATTTGCTTGTCACTTTCATCATAAGCTGTGTCAAACAGCTTATTAGATGCCATTGAATGTAACTTACTTATTCAGGATTTATTATAAACACATTTGTAATTACATTGATGGGTTAATTTGTGTTGCTGCTTTTGGATGTAAATACATACTGTTACACCTGTCAGGGCCAGCTCAGAGGGGTAGTAAACACTTTTTGTCTTAATTGTTGATTCTCTTCACACCCTGATAACCATCGATAGATGAAGTCATCTGTGGTCCTCGCATGACTGTAATAAACACGACTAATCATTACATTTGGACATGTCTGTCACGAACTGACCTGCGTACACAGGCAGGATGCAATGACCAGAGTTTTCAGCCAGGAAGACGGTAGCCATAATTTAGCGAGTGAGTCACAGAAAACGTATCTTCTAGCAATTGTCAGTCAGTGCACGATCATGTGTTTGGGGGGTGTAGCTTTGACTAGATGGCTGATGGGAGGGGGTGGGATGTGTCAGTTACATTTTTTATTTACACAAGTGTAGCCTGCTCTTGCTGGTTTCCCCAGGATTACCAACCCTAGCTTGAAGCCTTTCCTTTAAGCCAAAGGAAGTATTTTTTTAAAGTGATGCAAGTCCCACAATATGGTTTGACCTGACATAAGTGAGTTTGCTTTACAGTTACAGCTTTGTCAGCAATGGATATTTCCTGCAAAACCTGCAGATACACCCAACGTGTAAAATCAGTAAATAATTGTTCTTACTTTTGCTCTTCACTCTGCTGCTCTGAAGCAGTTAAGCATTTAGAAACAGAACAACTTATGAGGAATGAAACTGATTCCCTGAGCATTGTGTTCACAGGCATCATGGTGTTTTTATTTCCCACTGACTCATTAGCCAGTCATTCAGGTTCAGTTTGAGAATTAAGAAAGAACATTATCAAGTGAGCCTGCGCCGTCAAGTGACCGAAAACACCACATTGCTTATTTAAGTTGTATAGTATAGTATAGTAACGTTAACAAACAGTTCAACTGAACTGTAATAGTATGATCGTTTAGTTAAATGAGCCAGGCATTACTGTTATTTAAACAGTGTCATTAGCAAAGCACACATTCAAATGCTAATTTAAACTATTAAGTCTTCCTGCTGACTTTGGCGCATACAACAAGTATTACTCCATCTTTGTGTCTAACAGACTGTTCCCATGGTCCACACTCTCTAGATCGGGGCCGCCCAATTTTGAGGCACGCAGGCCTTTTGTTTTGGCCCGACATATTGTAGGTCAACCCTTGGGCCCAACATGACATTAAAAGCAAGAAGGGCAAATTATTTTCTGTCCCAACTGCTGTCTATCAAGGCTCACTGCAGTCCATATCCAACCACAGTTTTATATAGGGAATATTGTGGGGTGCTGTGGTTATTGTGGGCAAAGATCCACTGCATCACAACACCATGAGCCAGGCAGGTAAATAATGGAACAGTGGCACACTGATAAGAAAATTGGCAGGAGGACCGTTTTTTTTTTACAGAAATAAACCCGGCGACAGTTTGTTTCATTTGCAGACAGAGTGGCTGTTTTAGAAGAATATAATATCTGCCACCACTAGGAAACAAAATTCTTTTTTCTTTTTCAATATTTCAAAGTACAGCGGCTCTGTTGTGGTCGTCGTCAGCACAAGAGAATGCAACGCGAGCGTTTAGATATCTGCTCTTATTGCGAAGAGTGGATGAGCTTTTTCACGCAGGGACTTTGTGAAACAGTGTCTGACTATGGCTGCTGAGACTGTTTGTAGGTGTCCTACCCAGGTGCAGGCTTTCTCCCAAATCAGCTTGTCCCTGAACACCTTTACCTGCCGCATCGAGGACAGGGCTCAAGACGTCCGTGAGCAAACCACGGAGAAAGCAAGTGGGTTTTCTGCATTTTCATTCGCATGTGACGAGAGGACTAATACATCCGATTCTGCACAGGTGTTGGGTCTGGCAGGACCTAATCGGACTTGAGACACGTTCAGGTACGACTAAAGGAGCACATATTTTTTTGGCAGTGAAGAGAGTTCTGGAAAAGAACAATCTGAAGTGGGAGGAGCTGGTTGGCATACAACTGATGGAGCCCTGGCAATAGTGGGGAAGAAATCTGGCCTCACTACACTGGTATTGGAGTCAGTGAGTGTGGGGGAAAGTTTTAAAATACCGCTGTATATTATATTGTCTAAGAACAGCTGTGTGCCAAATCAGTCGGGCTTAAGAATGTGATGCATGATGTTGTCTCTATTGTCAACAATATAGCTCCAAGGAGCTGTCACACCATCAGTTCAAGGCTTTGCTGAATAAAATGGATGGGCAGTGTGTGCTGTACCACCAATAGGTTAGAGGTCTGAGCCGTGGGGAAAGTTCCCTGCCATATTTTATATTAATATATATATATATATATAGTATATTTTTTGGGCTTTTATGCCTTTAATGATAGGACAGTTGAAGAGAGACAGGAAGCAGGGGGCAGAGAGAGGGGAATGACATGCAGTAAAGGGCTGGCTGATGTGGGATTTGAGCTGGAGCCCACTGCAGCGAAGACTGTAGCCTCTGCACATGAGGAGCTGGCACAACCCACTACGCCACCAGGCACCCCCCGCCATATTTTTGAGCTCAGATCAGGATTTTTCAAGCAAGAAAGTAAAGTTACATTCAAATGCCCAAATATATTGACTAAAAACATGGTGTAAATGACGCCGTTTTCAAGTTTATTTTAAATATGAAGTCAATAATGGAATTGGTTTTTGTTTCAGTGTCCTCAGTTGAACAGTGCTGTGCCTCTTGTTATTTCTGCAACAACCTCTAATCCAACCTGTAAAATCCTTATCGGTGAGGTTCTTGTGTCCACATGGAAGAATAAAAGTTCAACTGTCATTTCTAAAGCCAACAAGACTAAATAATAACTGGAGCATGTAATATCTCTGCTTTCTTTTATCCTGGACGCTAAAGCAGAATGGGTATAGGGCATTTCATTTAATGGAACATTAAACACTGTTGTTACCATTACTGATTTGAGAATTGCAGTACAGCTTGTGGTGGCTTGTAAAGTGACAAAAAGTCACATTTGAACATTGTACCATCTAAATAAAGTTAATGTAATGATGTGAACTTCTGTAGCTGCTGTATTTCTTTTTATTTGCATTGTCCTTTTGTAGGACCCTGATAATTGCTCAGTATACTAATACAGTCCACTGTTCAGTAGTTTAAATATGAGGCTGTTCAGGGAAGACGATTTATCAAACTCTTTTAAGCTGTGAGCTTCTCTCCTTAAACTCAGTGAAGAAGAGTTTTGAAAGCGGCACAGTGGCACAGTCCCTCATTTATTTTAAGTCTCACCAACACATTTGAAACACACTTAAATTTGCATTTAAAATTGTGCTGTTTGTTGAATGCAGTCTGCTGGAGTCCCATGTGTTCCCAGCGGGATTCTTCTGATGTTTCTCCCCAGTTCTTGTGTGTGTGCATGTGTGCAGGGAGTTGTGAAGTCACTGTAGACACAGCACTGAGAGAGGCTATTTATTTTCAGTAATTAGATGTAGCCTTATAGTGGGATTACACATGTTCATCAAGCACCATATATATCCCCTTACCTACACAACCCGTTATTATCAGACATATAATTTCTTGGAAAATAACATTTGTGATGAAAATAGAAAAAAAAAGTGTTATAGCATATGGCTGTGTTGTCTGCCCCGTGTTTGTAGAAATACTGTTACTGCTGCATTTAGGATTTTTCTTCAGTTAACTTCAGAATGTCAGATTTTGTGGTATTTGTTGAAATGTGTTCTTCAACACTAGTTCCCCTGACATTCAAACTTTATCTACGTCAACTGAGCTCAGTGAGATCCAGATTGTACAAATAATAAGTAATGCAAACAGCTGTGGCTGTTCAGCTGCTCTAAGCTTGGAGTGGTACAAAAAAAATCAACCTGAAAATTCATGATGGGCCAAAAATATGTGAGACTAAATTTAACTAAAATTTTAATGAGTTTGGGTTGTTTTTAGGCCTCGCTGGTGCTCTTCGAATTTGTAATTAGGTATGGGTATGAAACCCTGCTGGTGTGTGACAGAGAACATCTTCTGTTAAGAGTCTTGTGACTTGAATCGAGTGAAGTGTGTTTTGGCAGGACACTCAGACTCAGAGCTACTTTTCTGCAGCTGTGCCTCTCACTTTAGATCAGACATTTGTCTCTTTTCAGCCTCCAAATCACTGTTTGTCTTCTCCACATAACCAACTAGCAGGAACAAAAACAAATAGACCACAATATCTTTAGAGCATGTCACAGACAGCAGACATCATGCCCAATTCAAGCTTGAGTCATCTTGCACAGCAGCGACTGCATGGATGCACCAATGATCTTAATGCTTCTGCTGTGCCCCTAAATGCATCTTTCTTTGGAGCGACTGTCACTTCCTTAGCACCTCCTTTTCGTCTTTGATGTGAAAATGGTTTACGATATCAATTTACCTGCTGTCCCAGTTTTGCAGGAGTTGTTAACAGCTGCTTAAAGCTCTCACCAAAGCTGTTTTTATTGATGTAGGCACAGGTGCATGCTAGTCATTGGGTGGAAGGGAGTTGTTTTATGAGCAATAAGAGCTGAAAGAGCAGGTTCCTCTGACTGTCTGACGAAGGCAAAATGTGTCTCGTCAAAACAGCTGCAACCTGGTCACAGCCTGGAAATCAGCTTCAGAAAAACAACCAAAGATTTTCAAATAAGGACCGAAGTGAGGTCATGCAGCCAGTGGTATAAATGATCTGAAGAGTTAATAGATATCTGAGGTGGAGGAGATATTCAATAATTAAATATTTCAAATGTTTTTTCAAATGAAAATACATTTTTATAATTGTAAGTGAGTTTTAGTAATAGAATAATTCTGGAACCTGACAGCATAGCTACAAAACTATTCATCGCCTACATGTGGATAAATTGATGTACAATAAATATATAAACTATATAAATAAAATTAATGAAAACAAAGTTTGACTGAATTATAATTATATATATTTCAGTACAATTGAAGAAATAAAATGTATTAAACACCATGAAATTGTAAAATCAGAATTATAATGTAAATATAAAAATATAATAAGCTCCAGGTAATTGTCTAATAAGTTGTAATAAAAGTAATATCTATAACATTAAGTGTAGGTCATCTTTAGCAGTGTAGAATACTGTAAAAATATTTACAGATATTCATGGTCCCAAGAGGATGATTCTTAAATATTTTGATGGTGGCCCACAATTACATACCAAGCTGTTTAGAGAATATTTTGACCATAATATACACAAATACATTCATGAATCATAATAGCAGTTATCTAAATAGTCTAGAACATTCTAGAGTGTATACCTTTGCAAAGGCTCAATATTCAAACTCAAAGATATATTTCCCTGCATGTGCCAGATTTGAAATCTGAAAATAAAAAATCCCTGCATCTGCACCATGATCTAGATCTGCACCAAGATGTAATGGGCACTTCTTCATCGTGTCCCAACCCTCCACAAAACTTAAAGGTACAGTGTGTAGAATTTTGTGATATCTAGTGTTGAAATTTCATGATGCAGCTGAACACCCCTCACCTCACCCTCTCCTTCCAAACATGAAAAAGAAACTGTGGTAACTTCAGTTGTCGCAAAGGTGTTTAGTTTGTCCAGTCTGGAGGACTGTGAAAAACATGGCGGCCTCCGTAGAGAGGGTCCCCTCGATGTAAATATAAAGTATTTAAATATAAAGGACCTTTTCTGGGATAAAGAAAACTACAATTCATACAATTTAGATGAAACACACTAGTGAAAACATCATGAGGATTATTCTACATTAAGTTTCTGACAATAGTTCCCTTTCACCTAAATCTTACACACCGGACCTTTAACTGAAATTGGTTGTGTAGTTTTTGCGTAATCTTGCCAACAAACAAACACGCCAACAAACTGAATGACTGGGGTGGACACATTACCTGCTTGGCCGTTACAATTACAAACAGTTGGAGTTGGGTAGATCTGCAGAGACATCTGTAGTCATGACCTCAGTATATATAAGATACTAGTTAATCAGGGCCCTGATTTAATATGTATGATCCCTATGTTTGTTTAAACTTGAATTTAACTCACCTCTTAAAACTAAAGTCTTCTGATTTGGCTGCTTACTAACACAGGAAGTGATTAGAGGAAATGACTGCCGGACTAATGCGATGCAGACTGTTATATTGACTGGAAGAGACCATCACTTACCACTGCTGCTGTACACTCCAGAGTATGTGATGAGTGCTGCTGTTTTTTCTCCGCCACTATGACCAACAGTCGGCCTCTGCTCGCTGTGGTTTCACTCGCTCTGCGCCCGTGGCTGGTTTCATAGTGCTGGCTGCTTATTTATTCATGTACTATGTACCGTCTACTATGCTCATCTCCTACAGTGCAGGGTATGATTTAGGAGCCAAACAACCTTTACCAAGGCTAAATGGAATATAATTTTTTATTTTTTTTTGCATTAAATGCTTATCAGTGATAAGACGGACTTATTCATTTCAAGTTTATCCGCCATTGTCTGGTATTTCCCTAAAAATGTTCACTGGTGTGTCAGTGGGTGCAGGTTATATTAGGTGCACGAGACAGGATGTCATCTAAGAGATCTCATTGGAATTCCTGTCTGATGTGTTGGTTTGTTTATAAGTCCACCCCTCAGGCTGTTGCTACTTTGCTGACGGCGATGCATTAGAGATCACAGAGTGCAGATATCAGATATCTTTTGATGTATACCTAAAGCCAAGTTTCCTGCCCTTAACAAGAGAAGAAAAAAAAGTACCGAACAATGTTATTAATCAAAGCCCAGAGTTTAAGAGGTCCTTCGAATTGTTATTGTTTGAAGTTAATTAAAAATACTGGAGGGACAAATACTCTGTGCAGACGCTTAGTCTCTCTAGACGCCAAATGAAAAAGTAATGGACTGCCTGCAAACTTGACTGAAAGTATTCTATCTATAATCATATAGTAATCATAAAGTAAAAAACTGGGTAAAAATCCACACACCATGAATGGATGAATGAATTAAATACTCTTTTTGCTGTCTTTTCCTGGCTTCCTGGATAATTATGGTAGAAATACAGTGGTGTCCAAAATACTGACACCACATTCCTCAACTTTTGGACCCAAAAGTGTGTTTGCATCAATGTCCATCCATCCATCTATTATCTACACTGCTTATCCTTTGAGGGTCACTTGGGGAGCTGACATCCCAGCTGACATTTGGCAAGAGGTGAAACAACCAGAGAGGTTCCACGCTGAACTGGTCTCTCTCTCTCTCTCTCTCTCCCTGAGTTTTCTACTGCAAATTTCAACTGTTGCTTTAAGAAATTATTTAATTTATAGAAGATGTAGGTTTGTAGATGATTCGGAAGTTTTTTTGATTTAAAGATACACAATACAAACAATCATTCACAATCAAAGACCCCTGAAAAACTTGGATTCAAACAGGAAACCTTGTTTCTGTGAGGCGACAGTTTGAATCATTGCACCACCATGATGCCCATGCAAAAATGACTTAAGATTCATTTTTCATCAAGCTTTATCGCAACACATCTGTAACAACAGCATGCAAGAATAACGGTGGAACATATTACAGTTTTTCCTCCGGCTTAAAGTAATGTGTTATTATATACATATATCATTAAGTATTGTTGATTGCCAGTATTTTTTGTGATGTTTTATGAAGTCAGATAAATCTGCCAGCCTGGTGTGGACATCGTACTGATGGAGAGATGGTGGTCCTGAACAACAACACACAACGTAATTGCTCCATGTTTTAGCTGATTTAGTGATCAATCAAGTCTGAATGTGAAATGTGGCAAACTGCGTGGAAAATATTTGAAATCAGTTTCAAAACGTTACGAATCAAGCAGTCCCTTTCAGCTTGGTCTTGATAATGATTGGTATTCTTTACTACAATACCAGTGTAACCTCTCCAATCAGCTAGATGCACAGTAATTGCTCTGTCACTTCTCTCCAGAATGTTTACACTCAGCAGGTTTCCGTCATTTTAATCAGGAGCTGTTGGCAGAGTAATGGCTGCAAATCAGGGTCCACCATTTTGATTGTATCCCTCATCTGCAAAGTAACAAAAAAAATTATTCACCATCTGAAATCATTTCTAAATACAGCATGGCCTTTTACTGAGCTCATTCAAAAATATAAGAAGAAAACAATTTGTTTGGTTGTGATGTCCCACTGAAAGTTCCTTGTTGATAAAAGTGTTTTTCTTCACTCAGAGCAATGCCGCATACCCTGTGCAAACACTATATTTTATATATTGTAGTATTGCATTTCATGTAAATTATGTTATCACTTCATATTTTTTTTAATGAGCTTGACCTTTGATCATTAGCTCCAAAAGTTTCTCATCAGTAAGTTATATTTCCACCAGGTTTGGTGAAAATCCATCACACACACACGCAGTCGTGTCTCCATGACTTCAGAGGACATTGCATTAACAGATTTTGGGGAGATTTACTCTAACCTGAACCTTAGTGGCAACTTGCTTAAAAAGAACCTTTAAACTTAAACAAAAAAAACTGTCTTCACCTTCAAATGTAATGATAATGTTATGGGGACTTTATTTCTGTCCCCATATGAAAGAGAAGTCACCAAAATGTGACTGTGTTAACAGATTAATGTCCTCACACCATGAGTAATACCTTGACCACACACACAGGTGAAAACAATACCCTGGATATATTTACTCAGGGTAAATATTACAAAACAGTACATTACAGTCAACTATTTAGTTTATTAAAACTGTATGAATATATACAAATTCAAAGAATGATATTCAGATTCAGTTTTTCAATGCAATTATTTAAAGGTTCAGTGTGTAAGGTTTAGGTGAAAGGGATCTATTGGCAGACATTTAATGTAGAATAATCCTTTTTACTAGTTTGTTTCATCTAAATCGATGAATTGTAGTTTTTTTTACACCAGAAAAGATCCTTTATATTCAAATACTTTATATTTACATGGAGGGGACCCTCTCTACGGAGGCTGCCATCTTTTTTTACATTAGTCCAGACTGGACAAATTAACACCTTTTGAGTTTCTATGACAACTGAAGTTACCACAGGTTCTTTTTCATGTTTGGAAGGAGAGGGTGAGGTGAGGGGTGTTCAGCTGCAACATGCAAATTCAAAACTAGATATCACACAATTCTACACACTGAACCTTTAAGTAAAGAAAAATGAAATAATGAATTTTTCATTCAGTTTACGAATGCAGTTATTCAAGCTGAGCAATTAAAATTCGAATATGAATAATTTCAATTCAGTTTCTAGTGACACACATTTCTGCCCGTAGCAATGTTGCAATCACAATATGCACATAAAAAGAGCCCAGATTTAGATTTTATAGAGTATGACCTCATGCCTTTTACATTCTTAAATTACAGCTCCCCACACAGACCAAGATGGTAAAAGTCACCATAGGCTTTTGCTCTGCATATGGAATCGTAACTTCATCATAAACTGAGTGCTTCAAGTGCCCAACGAGGAGTTTTATGGCTGTAAAAACTGGGGATGTGTCTCTAACATTCCAGCGGCCCAATCGAAATATTTGAACACAAACTGCACAGCTAATTAGTCACACCTCATTCAATCGGCTGACTCAAGGTTATTTGACTAATTATGAGCATGTAGGGACAGTTATGCAAATACAATGACGTGAATGGTGGTTTTCTCAGAGCTGCAGAAAAGGTCATTGTTCCTCGTCCTTGCCTTATGGCGTTCCGGCAAAAGACAGCCCAAAGAGAAGGCCGTTGAATTATGTTCGGCAGGAGGGCCTGGAGTCACGTATTTGACAGTTCCCTTATCTTGTTTCAAACACAAAGGTCACTGTCAGTTTGTGAGGGGAGATGAAAGCTAATGAACAATCGCGCAGCAGATTTATGAGTGCTATCTTTGAACAGAGTCGCAGTTATAAATTCCAGGTGTCAATTGCTTGTGATTTACTTTGTCAGATAAATAAAAAGAATGAAGCGCTTTAAAGTCGTTTTCTCAGATCTTGGGTTCTGGATATATTTCTCTTGCTGGGAAAGTGCGAACAAGTGAAATGATTTATTACAAATTCAACAACAAACCTACGAAAATCTACTTTTCACATTATAGAGATTGTTTGCGTTTAGTGAACTTTATCATTTTTAGTAATTGACAATCTGAAAGGGCTTCATGTCCCATGTTCCTTTGTGTAGTGAGGTAACAATGAGTTGGCCTTCCTCTTCTTCAAGTAATAACTTAAAGCGTAACTATACCATAAGCATAATGACTCAGTGTTTTTTAAAGTATTTCCTGCTGTAAGTTTAGGATTGACAAATTATCCTAAAATAACTACAGCACAAACAAATTTTATCAAAATCTATATGTTACTTTACAGACTAAATTAAATGGTACTATGTGTTGAAATTTGTTTTCCTGCAGTTTGTCTTGTTACATCCATGCAGGCTGTTTACTTCACTTTAACTGGAATGAATTAACAACTGTAAAAAAAAAATAGCTACATTACTTTAGGTGCCCTCTTTCTTTCCTTCTCTTTTAATTACTCCACTTTTCCTTAGGTTGCAACTGTTGTGCTGCTTTATGGCCAAAGTTTGATTGTATCTTGAAATACTTGTGCTGTCCTGTGTGACTTTGGTCTCTCTGACACAGAACTTCAGGATTAGTGGGTCCATTGCCTCTTGATTAAAGACAAAAGCAGACAGAGGGAAAACTGTGGGACAAGAGCAGCGTTTCAATTATTTATTGACTCTGTGACTCTGGAGGTTCAACTCATGTTTCCAAGACATACACACACACACACACACACACACACTGTGCTCCCGAGTGCATACTATGGCTTAGCACTGTTCGTCATTTGATGTCATGTCCAACAACTGGGATTGGACTCCTCTTTCGATCAGTCTGATTTGTCCGAATCTCTTTACCATGTTAACTTCAGTCCAAGTCAAAAACAACTGAGCCTGGAGCTCTTGAGCAATGGCTAGTAGGAACTCTACCTCTGAAGAAGAAGCATTGTGCTGTGTCTCACATTATAGAATCACATTGACTTCAGTCTCCACTGGGACATCCTCAAATAAAGGGCAGCAAGTCCAGTATGGGCCCATTGGCAAGATCCTCAATTCCACCAGACTACTTCAGGCATGAGTGCAAAGATTCATTCTGCGCCAAGGCCATCTGATGAGAGGTGGAACTGCTGCAATGGATTTAAAACGTGGAATTGAGGGAATGCTACAACAAATGGGATCTATGCAGGGATTTTGGGATCCATAGATATTTTCAAACCCAACATGTAAGCTGACAAGGTTCCAGTGATAATTGAAGTATGAAGGGCTGTAACCCCAAACTGGGGGAGTGGCTCCAGCAGACAGGAACAGCACCTGAGATCTCACCTGAGAGGACAGTCCTCAGAAGAGCTATAGATACAGTGCATAGATATATCTATATATACACTGTGGAACTGTAATGACATATTTGTATCAGTTTTATATGATTACATTCTTTACAAGATGGGTTAGGGTTGCCTTTGTTGCCCATAACATTCTGAGTGAGGGAATGTCAATCTGCCCAAGTGAGTGAGAATTTAAATTTGTGTGCAGAAAGTGCAGATATAAATATGCCATCTCTTATTGTCTTCATATTCCAGGAGTAGCGAGCTCCAACTCATTTCCTGCACCATAAATTGTGCATTAACTTCTGTTAATGACACGATGATAGGATTTGTCTTCAATAAATTGATTCACTCCCTTAAGTACTTTCATGATAACATTTTAGGCAGATTTAATTTATTAATTTATTGCTGGTTGTAATATCCTCTTGCACTGATTGTATGTATATTTGTAATTTACGATTTCTATATAAATACATCACTTTATAAAGACATCACTGTAGAAATAAGTGATGTCTTTCTGCTGGTTGCTGTTCATCAGTTAAGACACCCAAACATTAAAGGTTGTTTGATCAGTGTCACACTAAAGTTGTCTGTCTTTACAGTTATCTGATAGAATCTGTGTGCAGCATATCTGCATTTCCCTGGTTGCTGGCTTTCATTAACTGTGTGCAGTGTGTGCTGCTTTTTGTTTTATCAGTCGACGTGAGGACCTGACTAGTCCTTGTACTGAGAAAATATAAATGTATTTCCTGTGTTCCCTACTTCTCCCCTTGTTTCCATGGCAACATGACAGGAAATGAAGGACAGGTTATGGCTCTGAAGTTTCTATCTGCACTAATGAAAGTGCTCTAGGAAGAACATGGCTCTCCACCTTGAAAATTAGATTCAATTATAAACCTTTTATTTATTTTTATTTTATTTTACTATTCATATTTGTGGCACACGACGGTGCAGAGACGGACAGTTCTAACTGGCCAGAAGTTTCTGCTGGCTTCTTGGCTGCTCGGCTCTGTCAAGTGTCTCTCTCCATGTCTCTCTCTCATGTGTCTTCCTCATGGCAGCTCTCCTGCTGCCTCCTCGACCTGAGGAGTAATCAGTTACCAACCATCAGCTGCTCTGATTGCTCCCCTGGTTCACTTGGAGGTTCTCTTTGAGCTACCTCCACATTCCCCTGTTGCTGAACTCAAGCCAGTTAGAGGAAGCCAGCCTGCATGCAGAGGCTCTCTGGAGGCTGGGCGGCATGGAGACAGGCCCAGGCAGCTAGGAGACGGGAGCAGCCAATGTGGATCCGGGGACAGGATCCGCTGTCGACCTCTCAGCCAACGTGGACCCAGGGACGAACCATTCACTGTTCAGCATTATTATTTTCTCAACCACATGAACAAACATGAATAACACTCAACTTAAAGTGTCCAGCAGCCTTTGCTCGGCAGCTTTGCTCTGTCTCTCATGAAATCTCATGTCTCTCCCGTGTGGCAGTTCTCCTGCTGCCTTTTATTTTTCAAGTATATTCATATGGCTTTTTCAGCTTTTATTTCTGATAGGACAGAGAGCTAGCTGTGAGGGGGATGACATGCAGCAGAGGGCCGTGGGTCGGAGTCGAACCCGGCTCTCTGTGGATGAGGCGCTGGCTCCCGCTGCCTTTTTCATCCAGGGAGAGTTAATTGGCCAACTACTCTCAGCTGTGCCAATCAATCTCCCTGGTTCACCTTGAGGTGCTGTGTCGAACAACCTCCACAATATTCTTATTTTATTTCATGTCTCTTGTGGAGCTGGATGGTCTTTTGTCTGTTATTATGCTGTGTGGGACTTGTACATCTGCACAATATGTCCTCGTTTGCTACTATGTAATTGCCGGCACAATGCTGCAAGGTTGCAGAGGATTACTTGAGGCTGACTGCTCTCACACAGGTAATATGGATGTTTAGAGTGGCTCCTTTATCCTCAGAGACTCATTGCACATCACAATACCTTGTAAACACATTTGGATGGAATTCTGTTATTTTCTTTTCTTTACAATGGTCTTTTTGAACACACTGCTATCCCTATTTAGATTGGAATAAATGAAAGTAAAGGTAAAATGATGGGTAAGATATATAATTGTACCTACACCTGCACAGCTTCTGGTGCAACAACTATTACAGGACCCCTCCCTTATCAATAGAGTTTCAATTGAGCCCAAGTGCAGACGTTTGGGCCACCTGTATCCATGTGAACCCCCCCCCCACTGTTTTAATGTCTTGCTTCATATTGACACTGTTGGTCCATTTCCTGGATAATCAACCACATTGGTTATTAGGATTTTTGCCTGAAAACAGAATTCCCTCACTGAAATCGAAGAGAAGCAGCGAGTTACTTTTCTTGAGTTGACAAAAATTCTCTCAGGATGATTTTATGGTTTATCTTTCTTTCAAAGCACAGTCTGTCAGATGCAACTAGTGTAAAACACAACCACCAGCTGAACGTCTCAGTTATAGAAGCAAACATCTACTCGCAGGAACAGGTTTATGGTGTCAGCAGAAATAGACGGTTTGATTTAGATTTCAGCCTCAGAGACGTAATGCACAGTATCCTCAGCGGAATGAAACTCTTACAGATGTGTTGATAGACTTTCAGATACAAATGTTGCTGAATTTCAATTGAAAGAGCAGTGGTTGCCATCTTATTCAATTTGTAATGCTTTGCTTCACTTTACAAATACGATATCTGTGCTCTCAGCTACATAATATTGCCTAGAAGAAGTGAGTAGAGGAAGGGAATCTATATCATTTTAAAGCAGCATCATTTGATTATTTGGCCACTTCAGGGCAGCCTGACAGTCTGACATATTAACACTGTAGAGTGGTCTCATGAGAAAACAGTTAGACATCCAGCAGACACAGAGCAACATAAGCATTCATCATGTTTAAGGCCAATATAAAGTCGTTGTTCTTTCTTGGTAATGCTGAGCTGAATCTCCAGCTTGTGTAGAATTGAGTATTGTTCAAATTCAATTGATTTGGTTCCAGTTCCAGTAACTGAAATTTGGCATCAGTACCCAGCTGTACTTTTTTGGGGTACTTATCTCTCCCTGTAATACCAGATAATGTAATTCCACATCCCGGAATAAAAGATGTATTTAAAAGATAGGTACAGTATGTGGAAGTATGCACCTTAAAGTTTGGGATCCACCAATAAACCGAAATTAGAAGCTAACCAACAATGAAGAGGAAAGTTTTCTCCTTATCCAACTTGTGAACTGCCGATGCTTCACGTAAAGTTTTGTTGCCCATGGAGGATTCAACTTCCTCGTCACTGGCTGCAGGAATTAAAGTTGGCCGTGGCTGCTGCTGGGGACTTGACCTTCAGGCTTTCAAATGCAGTCCACTAATACTAAATATAATTTATGTTTGACCTGGTGTCAGCTAAGATGTGTTGCCACGGTCAGCTTTGCATTTTTCATTATATTTTTATGACAGCATTGTCTCTTTGAAAAGTGTAAAAACACTTGAGACAGCTTTTGCTACACTATTGGCCCCAATTACCAACACCGTATTCTGATGCACACTTTCCGAGAAGTGTAGTGTTGCCTGCTATGCAATTACACAAACGCTCATGTATAGATGAGAAGGCCACTTGCATGCATATATTCTACTTGCTCTCTCATCCAGATGATTTTACTCTCTTTGCTCTCTTACTGATTTGATTCAACATTAATCTGTGCTCAATAACACTGAAGTCATTTGGAAAATAACCGAATTCTGTCCCCAACCTTACCTCTGTCTTGAATTGTTAATCAGACGTTACTAATTGTATCTGTGTAATATTTACTGCTATAGGAAAGCAGTGCTGAGACTGAACCGAAACAATTAGACAATAGATGCTGTAAAGTTCTTGAGCAGCCTTGAGGTTCTGTCACTACGACCTTAACAACCTCTCTAACATTAAATAATGTATTCCAATGATTGAATTTGTTTATTGATCATATTCATTACTTTTTTATGCATTTCCAATCTGTTGAAAGAATTGATTCAGTAATAACAGCTCTTATGGAGTCATTTCTCTCAGGTATTAATGTGTTCTAAAGTGTGTTGCCCCTGTCACAGGTTAAAGATCAACAGAGGCTAAAATCATAATTTATCATCATAGTAATAATTGAATAGCAATGGTGTGGGATATGATATGACATCCACATGTGTCTACTTGACTCTCTGTCATCCATCTGTGGTAACGACAGCTGTTCACTTCAGTTAATGTTGCAGATCTGACCCAAGGACACCTCCAAGACGTATCGGGTCACAGAGGAGCAAAAATGTTGACACGGCACTTGTTACTCCTGTAAATCACGATCGCACGCTGACATGCCATGAAATCAATATGAAGCAAAGTAATTAGAGCCAGCAATCAGCAGTCTTATCAAGAGCAGATTGGGTGCCAACCTTATACATCATCCTGTTGACGCGTGGTCAAGATGTATATTTATGGAGTCCCTCTGGTGACATTTGGGGAAAAAAATACTGTGTGGCAACAAAATAATAACGCTTGAGAACGACTTAATAACTCACGGTCTTGGGAAAGAGATAAATAACTCATGACCAAGTGTTGTGAATCTGTTCTTTACACTAACAAGACCTGTGGAACTGAACTGAAGAAACTTATTGATGAGAGCTTCGTTTAATCACTTGATGTAGCCTCTATAATGGGCTTTATTTTGAAACACACTGACTGTGATTGAGGCCACGTTTTCAATAACTAATCAATAATAATACAGATACCTTTCTGTGCATCATGGCGCAGGGAACGTGACACATTTGGTATTTTGTCGGGGGCTGCGATTGACTTCACAAACCAGACGTTGTTTTATATTTCTCTTATCCTTCCCTTTAAGAAGAGTGCGCACAGTGCAACAGTGCAGTGTCATTTTGGTGAGGGCTGACTGTCTCAGAGAGAGAGGAGGGAGGGAGGGTGACAAGGTAAAGCTGTAAACTGTCTGTCTCTCGTTACAAATAAAAACAATTTAATAGGATAAACTTACTTATAGGGAAGGATACAATTAATAAACCACTGTCTGGTTATCCTGTTGCTAACACAACCAGTGCATCTCAATCTCTTTTCAGATGCACCCCCTATTTTTTTTGCACCAAAGCATGCAGTGCAAAGTGCATTTAAATGTCCAGTGCGGATGTGTGTGTGTGCCCCTTTGTTTTCATTGACTAATAATTGCAAACTGCACAAGAAGGTAGACTATTTATATAGTATTTATAATTGGCAATGCAATATTTATATCTGCACTTTCATAATAGTGGGTGCCGATCCTGGTGTTTGATAACAATCTGCATAAAGATCATCACAAACAACTTTGAGTGATTACAAGTTTTGTGATATGGTTCCAAGATTATCTTTGTTTGACGTTTACATTTCAGATAATGTAATTAATATTTTATACATTAATGATGTGTATTTCAGCCACCTGAGATGCATATATTCATGAATGTTTGTGAGACACAAAAAGAAAAGAACAGAAAAGAGCTAAACTGGTTAAAACAGTGTAATTTAATTTATGAGTCAGACAAACAATTTTAAATGTGCTTTGTGCCTTATGAGAGCAAGAAAAGAAGAAAAGAAAAAAACATGTAATTAAAGAGGCACCCTCCCCCCATCATGCTAAATGAATCCAGCAATTATGATAAAGGAAACAAATAAATGAGTGGATATTAAAGGCATTACAGTAAATATGTGTCTTGAGAAGACATTTAAAAGATAATAATTGTTTATGCTATTATGCGGTTTATGGTTGGGAGATAAACTGTGGGCACCACTCAAGCAAGGGCTTAATTGCACAATCTGAGTTCTTACCATCAGCATAGTAAAATACAACTTCACATTCTTTTGTCTTCGTTACGGTGCACAAGAGTTCATGCTTTCAAAACACAACCATTACTTTAATTGTTTTCTTCATCAAATTAATTTAAAAGCAGCATCAAGACACAGTGGAATGACTTGATAAGGGTGCAGTTATTCAAAAATCTGTTAATTCACCCATTTTCTTTTTATGTAAGTTGTGTAATTATTTATGGGTTTCCCATTAGTAATCCTTGTCAGAAAATGCAAGATCTGGAAATAGTAGCAATTAATTTTGGTCCGGCTTCTCATAAGCTTTAAGTCACCACAAAATTGAAAAAGAAAGCAGATTATTTCGGGACAAGATTTAACCAGTTGTTGACACCGTGTTAGAGATGGAGAATGTTCTTCATAGAAAATGGTCGGCATTAACTCTGGAGGATGATGCGGTAACAGCTTGATCGACAGTATTTAAAAATTAATTCCCAATCAGTCAATTGCAATTCAAAACAACAGCTCAGCCTTACAAAGTCTCATATGTTCTATGTATCTAATAAACTTCCCACTGAGGGTATCGAATCACATTATTTAGTTGTGATAGATGATGTGTTAGCAAACACTTATTTAAAAATGCAGCCATATATAATCATATAATATACTGCTGATAGATGAAAGACTGACCATCGAAAACAAGACTGAATGTGTGTGTGCAGACTATTTACTGTAACTGGGTAACGTTGATAGATTAAACCAAACTATTTGTTTCATTGTAGTAAATATCTACATTTGTCATTAACACTCACATTCTTAAAATAGATAGGTAATCTTTTAAAGCAATTCCTAAACTATGATAATTGAAGTCACAATTATGAGCTGTTTGAAATTGTACTTTTCCACTTATCCACATCCACTGAGTAAGTGAGCATATCAATGTTAGACACTGCACTCATAGACTACTCACCTAAGTCAGAGTAGTGGAGTTTTCCTTGGCTCTCATTTCTCTTGTTTACTGTGCAAACCACCTACTGGCTGTGTGCTCATTTTCACTGAAGCGCTGTCTTCTCCACCTTTCCCAGCAAACTGACTGACAGATGTTTGTTTTCTGCCTGCATGCCACAGGGAACCAAGATACCCACATTTCTTCTAAGTGCGCCGCACATGCACAAATAATCTTGACAACGGCAACGGCGACATCCTGTCTTGAGTTTGACACTGTGAGAGAAGCTGGCTAGAACACAGTGATAATGAGAGAGAGTGGGAGGGAAGGAGGGACAGCGAGGATTGCTGCTCTTAGATGTTGAGCCATCTCTTTATCATCCTTCCATTTTTCTCTTCCTCCCTCATGTGCTCCACAACCAGCTTCTCCTGCCTTTCTTATTCCCATCTCCGTGCCTGGATTTATTTCCCTTGGAAAAAGAGAGTGTGCCTTCTCTGTCTTACACTTTCTTCTCTCCCACCAGGTCTTTCATCCTGTTCCCAACTTACATCTCTTTACGAAGCCAATTCTCAGCATTCTGTCTCTCTCCTTTTCCTAAATGTCCATCTGTGGTTCAGCTCATGTAATTATTAATTTCTCTTTTTTCATGATGCTGTCACAATCGGCACAGTAAAAGTCTGTTGAACTGTTTGAGAATATCCCTGAATCACCCTGCTTGGAAAGCAAAAGGCCCGTGTTCTTAGAGGGATCTGTGTGATTTCCAGGCACCTCCCTTTGAGGGTTCAGCGTCAGCAGAACTTTACCGGCTGCGGCTTTTTAGAAAGGTTTCGCTAATCGCTCCGGAGCTGTTGGTGAAAACACATCTAAGAGATGTATGGATGTGTAAAAAGCCTTCGCTTGTATATGACTTCACCCTTGAAGTTCCGCTCTGCCTGAAATCTATATTTTGCGTATCAAAAGCTCACCCTCAAAAGCTTTGTAAGCTGGCTGCAAAAAAGTTTGTAGTTTTTTCCTTCAGAGCAGCAGCCAACACTTATGTGTGCTGACAGACAAAAATAACAGATGCAAGGTAGAGTACAAACAGACCAAGTACAAAAATCACTTCTTGCAAGTCAAAGAAATATGCTATAGCCTGTAAAAAGAAAAATAAAGATACAAAACCTTCCATTGTCTTTTAATTAAATAGCTTTTAGACATCTTAAAAGGAAAAATATGTTTAGTGTTTGCACATATGTGCAATTTTGAGATATTGGCATGCACTCCTACATTTTGCTCTGGGTTTTAACCTGTCTGAGAGAAACGTGTGAGGACTATTATGTGTTACCGTTGAATATTTCTAAGAGTACTCATAATTTAACATGCCTGCTGCCATATTGAAGGCTCATCACATTTAATCAGCTGCTGCTTCTATTTTAGGTTTCAACTCAAACATAGTTGCCTTGTCACCCCTGGGAAGTGTGACAATGTTTTAAGACATTTTATCAAACTCAAAGATTTCACTGAACAATTTGATGTTCTCTGTTTTTTCATGAAATTTAGCAAAGTCATGCCATCCTGTCTTATCGATGGTAATGGAAGACAATACATATCAGAATCGGGTTTGATTGCCAAGCAGGTTCACACATGCAAGGAATTTGCTGTGGAGTGTTTGAAAAACTGAGTTAACACACAAAACGAGTCAAAAACGTGCGCACAAACACAACGAGGCGGCCGATCATGGTGCCATCTTGAAATACTACTTAAAAAGTTTTATTAAACAAATAAGTGCAAGGGTGTCTTGACTCTGAGATGAGGCTGTAAAGGTCATCTTATCCAGACTCAATAAAGACATTGTGCAAATTGCTGTTAGAATGTCAATTATCTTTACATGCACTGCACTTTATTTTCAGTTTTTATTATTAAGTCAAATTTATATAATACCTCCATTTGATCCTTTGGTTTCTCACCACAGTTCATTCAGCTCACACCTCGACTCGTGCTAGATATACTGAAAATATCTGTATCTACACCGCACCACTCTATTTTCAGGTTGTCCCAGAAAGTTTTCCATTTGCAGGTCAAGTAAGTCCCTTGACTTTCTATTCCCTTCATGTAGCCAGGCATTGCCGGTTCAATTCATGTTTGTGAATGGGTGTAGAATCTCTCATATCATTTTCACTTACCCAGGCGCCTTATCAACAGCACAGACCTACAACCAGTCAGAACAACAAAATGTGTGATGTGGAGCATGACAGAAAAATGTAAACAGATACAGAGAGATGTACTATCCGTATAATATTGTCTCGATAAAGAGTTCTCCTCAATGATGGCCACCATTGTGTCTGTGGCTCTTCCATTTGTTGCTCTTGTGTCAGTCAGTGGATCAAACCTGCTGTTGGTAACCGACTAGTTTCAGGACAGATGGAAACTGCTGTAAATCGAAGGAGACCTGGTCTGGAGAATTACCAGTGGAGTAACATGCCCAGCTTCCTAAAGACAAGTCTGAGTTCCAAAGACAAAAAGAGAGGGTGATATTATGTCAGCCAATTTTTCAGAAGAAAGTTGTTTATAGTCCGTGAGTGGTAGAAATTAACCCATGAAATAGACTATTTTCACACCCCTATCATGTTGTTACTTCACAAAAAAAAGTGTTTACCTGTTTTGACTTTGAATCAGTCCAGGAAAACCTTTGGTAATCTGTTCATACTAAATCAGTTGGTCCTGCCTGGTTTTCAATGATAAGACATTTAATTCAAAAAGCTACAGTCAATTTTATTCTTCTTGTTGTATCATTATTTACATGATAATGTTTATTTCATTATGTATGTTACTTTAACTGAATAGGTGATTGTATGAGCAAGTAATTTTATTTTGTATGTAACTTTAATTGAATAAGTGAATGTATGAGAAAGTTATTTTATTGAAGTTATCAATAATGTTGAGGTAATTTTCCATTTAAGAGATGTTATCATTAAAATTACATGTTAATTGTAAAGTGGGTATAAATCTTGCAACAAATAGAGAACTCAATCAAATTGTGTTGCATGCATTGCTGCACAGTGTTTTATTTTTAGGGTTGGTATTTCCTGTGGTGGAGCCCAATGAGATAGCTTTTCATAGGGCACAAAGTCCCAGCGGCTGCCCAGAAAGAAGTTACTGCAGTGATGGCTATGAGTGTTCCATATGCTCATTTATAATTAAGATGGACCTCCACTTGAAGAATATAGAGTATTCCCAAGGTACTGTAAAGTACTATTAAATATAAAAATATCACGTACCATATATAATGTTGTGAATTGCAATGGGAGGCTGATTTGGAGGGCCAATGGAGTGTTTGGGGTTTCATACTTAAAATAACTTTTGTTTTCCAGCAATAAAGCAACACAACTGCTCTCCCAGAAAAAGAAAAATCCCCAGGCCTCCTTAAAGATCTTCGTCATTGCACTAAAATTTTAATTTATACAAGCAATAAAGTCACACTTTCCCAGTGGAGAAAAGCCCGATAGCTAATTAAAGCTAAAGATGTTTAGTTAAGGAGAAGCAGGCTTAGCCTCTATACAACACTAGTTCTGATATTTTGCTCACTTGCTTGTTGCTCTGCTGTATTACAATTTAAAATGCTTGAGGAAAAGATTTAACTTCTCTTGACATTCCTATGGTCTTTAAACCCAGATACAAGGGTACGGAGAAAACACAAAGCTAAGACTAGTTAGTCCTCCCATCACCAACTTGTCTTTGGCGACACTTGAATGTCTATGATGTGTGTGATTTTAACTACTTTCATTAAAATAAATGTATATTAAGCTTCAACCCACAAACAAAACCTCTTATAGTGACATTAAGAAGAAAAAAGGACGTATATATGTGTCTTTCATTGTGAAGAGACTAGCTGTGGGGGCATGTGTCTGACTGAGTTTATGCTCCATTTGTTTCAATGCAACTTTTAAAAAAACTACATTGCAAAAATCCACCAGTCCATTAAAAAAAAAAAAAATTATAAAAAAAAGTGAATAAGACATTATAAATGGCTGTATTTTGGATATAGAGTCCAAGCCATTGTAGGAGTGCCATTACTAACTAATGACTGCTGCTTGGATCCACCGGCTGCAGGTAATGGAGCGAGATGGAGCTGGTTTGTCTCAGGTAGTAAAATATGCCTTATTTTACCATTCATGGAAATTAAGATAATCAGTTAGGTTACATATAGTCAACCTTCCTTTTACCAAAGTCTGTGGGCTGTGGCTGTTTGAAACCTGCCAGCAAGCTGTGGACAAAACATTGACTTTCCTACATGCTTGTAGCAGGTGGTTTGATAAAATACTTCATATAGTAATGAATATAGTTATTGCCAACTCGAGTTATCTTTTTTATTGTCTCCACCTCTGCTCTGCTGGCTGCTCTTTGTGTATATTTTCCCCCGCATGTATCTGTGCATGTGTATGTGCTTGTTGAGCATGTTAATGCTGCTCCGCCTCCGGCAGAAAGAGAAGGAAGCAGCACGTCCACAAACTATAAAATAGAAAATCAATATAACCCTAACCCAAGTAAATCAATTTTATTAAATTTTATTTTTATAGCACCAAATCACAACATATATTGTAAAGGCCAAGACTCTCCAATGAGTCTGAACTGTGGCAGCTGTAATTGTAAGGGATTTCTGGCATTAAGTGGCCAACATTTTACCCTCGTTTTTAACCACAACACAAGATTTTATTTTTAAACAAGACCATGCAGAGACCATGATGGTGTGAACTGATCTGAAGTTTCCCATTTACTTTTAACTCAAATACAAGACTCCAAAACAGCCTTACCCTCGGCATGTGACTCAAACCTATCCATAAATTAGGAGTTCATACAAGTATTTATATGTTGAAGCATTATATGTTATTGTTTAATAATGGCCATGTAGTATTTGAACCAAACAACTAACTTTGGTAACAATTTAGTTTAGGGAACACAATATTAGTCATTAATACATAACTAATAAGGATATCTATTAGTGCTTAGTAAGGTTTTTATTAAGCATCTGCATACATGTATTAGGTCTTAATTGAACACATTCTTATTTTTGCTTAACAACTGGTTTATTCTTGGTAAATCCTTAGAAGGCCTCTAGTTGGCAATGATCGTAAGTTATAAGTATTTAGTATGGGTCAAAGTAAAGAGGCTATAGACTCCTTATACACTGTCTTAATATACTACCAATTGAGACAGAGTAGCAACATATTGCCACAATGTATTAGGAGTCTACTTTGATGCATACTATATGTCAGCAACTTAACCTCAAGACTAACCAGCTGCTTATTAAGGGTTTGTCAAGAATAAATGACCTATTCAGTAAGAATAAGAAATTGTTGAATAAATACCTAATACATATGTAGTGATGCTGAATGCAGATCTTATTGATCATTAACACATACACTTATTACTCATGTATTAGTGGCTAACATTGTGTTTCCTAAACACAGAGTTACCACAGAGGTTAAAAATCTGAAACCTCCCACAAGACAGTTAGAACAAACGAAGCCTCTTGGATGATAAGAAATCAAGTAAATCCAGTTGCCTGTAAACATGTTCAACTCCTGAAAATACTATGACCTGGACAACTTAGAATCCTTACAGAATAGATGACATTTATCTCCTAGTACAGTAGATCAATTTAATAGAATTGCATAAATATTTACTAAACAAAAACTATACCATAACAACATCCTTATCCAACTATAGCAGAAAGCATCTGCCTCTGTCTAAGATTTGCATCATGATTATGTACTATACAGGCACTCATTTTACCTTATATCTGTAATTTACAGATTTACAGACACAACGCGCAAGTGTCAGAGTAGATAAACTCTCAGAATCAATGTCACCTTTGTCACACTTTCTTCCTCACATAAAACCACATGAAGGTTTCTTTGTGCACAGCAAGGATGGCTTTTGCTAAGGCTTGTAGATTTGTGCTTTGATTTGGGAAGGTTTAGACAGACAGCTGAGAAAATTCTCTTGGACAAGTTTCCGGCAGTAGCTATTGAAAGTCAATGACTGATGTTACTTGTCTCATAATTGATGTGATCTAGCGGGTTCACGGTGGGTACATGTCACTGGAGGATTTGACATTGTTTGGCCATATTAGGTTTCTTTTATGCAGACCCAGAGGATGCAAAAACCAACGCACTGCCTTGCAAACCAAGAAATGAGGCAGCTATTCAGCAGTTACTGCTAAGGCGGTAAAGCCGAAGAAAGATGAAAGCCAGATAGTTAACACCAGTGACATCACTGCAGAGGGGGAATTGCGTCAGCTTCTTCAAACAGTCCTAATAAAATACCAAAGGAGGGCTCATTGTCTATTCTCAGAAAAGAGGGGGCTTCTGAGAATCAGTTGACAGTGTATGTGTGATCACAGGCCCCAAAAAGCCTTTCAGTTCAAATGTGAGTGACTATAAAGATTATCAAGGCGACGAAATGATTTCTCAAATAAATTTAACTGTAAGATCCAAGAAGATACTTTGATGCCCATTATGATGTTAGAAACCTAGAAAATGAAGGACTACACCCCCGATTAAGTCTTGTAATCTGATATAATAGTGATGAAATATAATCACATTTGCTTTGTTGTCACATATATGCATCTATGTTACAGATACAAACCAGATTTCATTCTTCCCTGGCTTGTCCAGTCCAGAGAACGCTAACTGCGCATCTGCAGGAGAATAACAGTCTAGTTAGATATTGTACAAATATCCATAAAATAACACAAACGCAGTATTAAGTTGCAGTTTGGACTATGAGCAAGACCAGTCTATCTCGTTTCCTGCTCGCTCACCTAACCTGGATTATTTAGTTGGTTTATATTGTGGCTTCAGATGCCAGTATCACACTAACACACTAAAGCATTTTAGCATTTTATTTTTGACACATGATTATTGCATGTCCACCACTACGCTCTAGGCATCTCACAATTCGATTCCGATTCAGAGGACATCGATTCGATGATAAAACGATTATCAATGCATCTTGATGCATCAAAGAATTTTATAATGATTCTTTATTTTGTTTGTTTGTATCACTGTGTGACTACTAAAGGTTTGCATTTTCACTAGCCTGGTGATTTGTGCTTTAATAAAGTATGAAAGAAGCTAAATGTTAGTACAAGTGAGCTGTAATCTGCAAAATAAGGTTTTAAATTAAAAAATCAGACCACAACAGTCAGCTAGAACAGTGGTCAGTGCTCTTCACATTGATTTAACATTCATTCACTTTACACTTGTGCTCCTGTATGACGGTGGCCCCACCTGCAGCATCGAGGCACGTTACTCCGCTGGTCATCAAGAGATT
The DNA here is from genome assembly GCF_024713975.1 of Paralichthys olivaceus. Classification (NCBI taxonomy): domain Eukaryota; kingdom Metazoa; phylum Chordata; class Actinopteri; order Pleuronectiformes; family Paralichthyidae; genus Paralichthys; species Paralichthys olivaceus. Next base: position 21,477,630 of record NC_091099.1, read on the forward strand.
CTGCTCTTCTCCTCTTCTCTAATCACTTAGAACTGATCTTTGTAAAAATTCATATTTATGTTCCTGGATAAACCGATCGTCGCTTCTTCTGCAAGAACAAAGTTAAAAAAAACTTGGTGATCATCTGCAGGAAGTATTTCTCTCCTGTCTGAAGCCTTGCGTGTGTTTGTGTCAGCCCATCTCTGTTGCTCACAAAAATGAATTTAGTTGGTAATCGGTTGTGTCAGATCATGAATCCAGATCATTTCAGTCACTTCAACCCTGATGTCCTGAGAAGTTTCCCCACCTTTAATTCTCAATAGCTTTATAATTGGCACAAGAACCATTAAATGACTTAATGTAAACAGGGTTATACAGTTTGTGTCCCACATAAAAGTAAAGTAAGGTTCAAGTAGGTTTAAAAATACATTTCTTTTTATTGAATAAAATGTTGAAGAGCTGTCTGGCTTATTTGGTGACCATCTGAAACTGTGCAACCAACTATTCAGTAAACAATCCAGAAATATGGTTATTAATGTGCAGCATTGTGAATGTATTGCAGAACAAGAGACAAAACCAGAGAACGATAAAACTTCTTTAGATGACCTCCTTGTTGGAGTTATTTTCTTTCATCCTTATTTAACCAGGCAACTTGGCTAAGAGCATATTCTTGTTTACATTAATGGCCTCGGGGAGTAGTTGCAAGAATAGGGAGGGCTACACATATAAACACTAACATCAGGGAACTGCCCAGTACAACTCAGGCCTACTGTTGTCCACCGAGCAATTCCATTACAGCAGTTGGGGGTGTTCAGATCTAATGCAATGGGTTATCTAGCTCTTCATATTCATTTTTACACATTCCCTCTAGTCAACAGCTCGCTCAGCAAATTTATGTAATAACTAGATTTTCTGTTTCCATCTCTTACACAAGGTGTTATTGTGGAGTTTCTTACCCATGCTGTTAAAATGTGCTGGCTCATGTTTCTCCCCATTCCATCACTCCAGTTCTCACATTTCACTGTGGAATGGACATGAATCCTTGGTCTCTCATCACCAACAGGCCTGTGTAGTTCTGATGTCTCCATCCCTGTATGCTTTATTTTGACGTTTGACACTGTGCGCTCATCCAATCCGATGAGCTGGCAGCTTCAACAGCAACTAGGGTAATTATTTACAGGAGGGATTGTGGAACCTGCTAAAAATATCCCTTTCCCTCCCCACAAGAACTCCCTTGAGCTTTGAGAACAAGACAGGAGAAAGGAATGAGGAAGTAAGACTGTGAAGCAGTTTAACTCATTCTCACTCACTCATTCTTTAAAGTTCTTTTCTCTTTATGTTATCATCAAGAGCAACCAAAGTTATATAGTATAACATATAAAGCTGAATCTATGTTATTAGAATAACATAGATAAAAACATTTTAAAATGTGTACCGTCCAGTCAGAAATAATATAATGCCTAACAACCTAAATTCTAAGCTGTAATATTTAAAAGAAGCTCAAGATACTCTCTTGTTCACTCTAGATAAGCTTTGTCTTTGTTTGCTCTCCCTCATAGAAAGGTCAGTATATTGGGTCAGCTGCAGCCTGTTTATGGACACTGAGCATTAAAACTCAGCTCAATTCAATATCCATCAGCAGCGGCTTGTTAAAACAGGGCACTGGGAGCCGCCCCCTCCATCATCCTAGGAAAAAAAGCCTATTCAAATACGTTAGATATATTTTAATTGGAAAATAATAGTTTACTCGTACAATGCACCTGGTAGACCGTAAGTGCCTGTGAGCATTCAATATAAAATTGTTTTCAAATTAAATTTGGTTCATTTCTGTCTAATTACATATATTTCCTGATGTGGAGTGCAGGTTAAATGACAGTGATCGAAGTTGTTCAACTTTTGACCACCACAGGGCCTGAGGCTGGTTGAACACTTCTATTTACAGCAAATTGGCATTGATTTACATTTTATTACTCTGTGATTGGTCGCCCCTTGACGCCTTCTCAGGTACATCACCGAGTTTTATTTGCGCTGTGTGCTGACCAGCAAATATATGACTACTTCAAGTTCAACTACAGCAATTCCGGTCATTTCTTTGCAAAAACAGCCTTTCATGAAAAAAAAGAGGATAAAGGATTAAAGTGATTGAGGACGAGAAATCCATTGTCTGAGGCAATGAGAAGCTCATACTTTCACCAGTGCACTTTCTGTGCCATGATGTACTTTAATTCCTAAATTAAAATCTTCAAACACCACCCATGTGAAAATAATTACATGACTTACAATTATACAAACAATTGGGTTGCAACAGCTTTTTGAAGAACTATTAAATGAAATGTGGAGGTGAGTTGTATTTATGTTTACAGTAGGTTGAACAGTTGGAACTAGAATAGGCTTTTTTTAGTATATACATATATATATATATATATATATATATATATATAAATATAAATAATTTGGTTACAGTATTAATATCTATAATATCGTTTTTTTGTAATCCTCTATTGTGAATCAGAAGTAAATTAAATTTGCAATACAGGGTTTTGGGGAAATATTACATTGCAAATTCTGTGCCACATGTCAAAACAAGATCCAGGGTGTGATTAAAACAGTGAGTGGGTTTGTGTACATGTTGGTAAAAGCCTATTGAGACTAGTTGTGAGCTGGAGCTGTTGCTGTCAACATCTATAAATGAATATTAACATTGCCCATGATAATTCATTTCTTTGTAGTAAGCACTATAAAAAAAGAACAATGACAACTCAGAATTAAGGTACAGAAGTCTAAGTAAGGAGCAGGTGGATGACATACACTAACCTACGTTTTGCATCTTCCAGCTGTGGATGTGAGAGACTTAGATGAATGCATTTAAATTCCTTTTAATTAAGTTTATGGTGAGGGTTGATTAATAAGATGAAGTGGAAAATTGCTGCTACCCCTCCTTCTCTTCCTCCTTTAATGAATGTGAGAGTTAATAAGAGAAGCGGGTGTTGATTCATTTAGACCAACACATAACTGCTGCAAGCAGGTTGCAGTTTTAGAGAAGAAATCAATGTAAAGGTCGGTAATCATATCACTGACTAATAGAGATTTAGATGTGATCGACCAAATATTTAATTTTCCAAAGCTGCCTCTTTTATTTTTGTAGTTCTCTAAATCTTTATGGTTTTTTTTATGTAGAACTCTTTCTGTTTATGTTTGATTAAATTAATTTTGGTGGTCAGGGGCCGGCACAGTTTCTGTGGTTTATTGGGTGGATGACTGCTCTGATAGAAATGCAGACAAGTGTGTAAGACTCTGCCTCCTGGTCTCAACTATGGGTTTTCATGGCCTTGGCTGTCTCTCTACAGATTTCTAGATACAAGAGCGGCCCTATCAAAAGTGGGATGAATGCCATCTTCTAACAACAGAATATTTTCTCACATCTGGCATAAGTGGTTGATGATACCTGTGTCGTGAATAAACAGGTTTCTGTATTTATTTCAGTACCTCCTGGCCTGGCCCCACAAATACATTTGTTTATCTCGGATGTCACTAACTTCCCATTTGTCAGAGAGCTGCCAGTAGAGTTAGTTTCTCAGCGGGTGCGTCACTGAGTGGGGGGGATCAGCTGGAAACATAAACTGACAAAAACAAGGGAAACTGAGGGAAATTCCTATGTCACTGGTTTTGCAGGTATTTGGTGACAATCTACGGTACTGAAGCTGATAGTTCCAGAGTAACAGTCATGGAAGCATCAAGATTGTTGTAATTCATTCTTGGGGAACATGCATGACAATCCATCACATTGTTGTGGAGACATTTTGCAATTGATGAAAAATCAGGAGATTTCCAAACGAAACATTAATTACTACCTCGATAAGTAAGAGGAGTGTGCACAGTTATACACTACTCAAGCATTTATCTGGAGGTAAATGTTTTTTGAAAGACTGCAAGACTGTAATCTAGTACTGCAAACTGTTGGTGCCTCTCTACTCATTCATTTAGCTCTTGAGTGTGATACGGTGTTCTGCTGTATTTACTGTAAAACCACCAGGTTCTTGGTTTTGTAGTTCTGTTGTCTCAAGAACATTTCATTAACATGTTAGCAGAAGAGATTTCTGATGTATCGACTCCTTCTTTTTAGTAATAGTTTAAATATTTATGTGTACAGGTTCACCTGCTGCTCGTTGATGTCTGTGTAAAATATATTTGCCCACATATTTTCCTCAACTGTATTTAGTTCTTAAAATACATGGTTCATTAAGAAAAAGGCTTTTTAATTATGGGTTTCATTATCAGGGTTGTTGAAAAAAAGAACTGCAAATTAAAACGGCAGAATATTAGAATTTTTTACATCTTTTGGAAAATGAATATCCTCATGCAGAACTGTGAAAAGTCTGAATGCATGATAATCGAACAGAAGCATCTGGTGCAATGTTTTAGCTACGAAACTTGAGTGAGAGAGATTCTGTTTATGTTCTTTAAAGTGGAAATGAATGTGGGGTTAACAGTTGGAGATTATTGTAATTGTTCTGTTGATTAGTTTATTTTGCCTGGGGTCATTCGATCAGCTTTGTTTATTGTTGTCAGATGTTGGGGGAGTTTACAGGTTTCTCAAAGTTACTAACTCACTGTCCCCTTCCCCCATGCTTAAATGTAGAGACTTTTACATGTCTGTTGTCAACAAACACCTGCCTTCGCTCTTCTTCCTTTTCTCTCACCATCAAAAACAACCATGCTCGCTCTGCTGTCACCCACCCCCTCTAGTAGATTGATAGCAGGGACTTCTGTCCAAATTACCAACATTGTTTCTTTTCTCAGTTAACCAGCCTGGCAACAGAGTTTTTATAGGCAGATGTTGACTGCTCTGCTTTTGAAAAGTCCTTCAGTGCACACTTGACTCCCTTTAAAACTGTTCTATTTATTGTAATGCCACTAATATTTTTACACAACTGAAGTGCCTGTTTGGAACGGGCTGTTTCCTTGGTCTGTGGTAACAATGCTTGCTGGAAGTTTGTTTATTGAAAGTTTATTACCATCATACCAAATTCACCACTGCACTTGCTTGGGCCCCTAATAAGACACATGCCAAATGAAAAGCACATAAGCTGTCTTGTTGGGAAGCTTTAATTTAAAGTCGTTGACAATAGCAGCAAACAAACTCTTGATGAATTAGTCAAAAGTTGGATGTCTGTCAACTTTCCACAGCTTGATGACTCCAAACCATATATATATATATATATATATATATATATATATATTATTGTTAAATGGAGATGACTAAGGACATTACTATAATTACAACTTACTTAATGATTTCCTACCCCCAGCTCCCTACTTGATGCTACCATCTTTCAAATGGATTGTACAGTTAATTAACACTGCAGTACTTGGCTTGCAAGTTAACATATGGAACTATATTACCATCATGATAGCATGTCGCATAAGTACAAAAAGCCTGAGGCTCATTGTAAAATGTAATTTGTGTGGTTAAAAATCTCCATATATATTTGTTCTGTCACCATATTGCAGCCGAGCAGCAGATTGCCTGACAGAGATGGGGGGACAATTGCGCAGTTTATTTGAAATTATATTTAATTAACTTTGGTAAAAACCAACTGAAGGTAGATAATAAGGAATGATCTGATTCTGCTGGTTTCCTTTCTCCAGTTTTTAAGCATGGGACATAAGATAGGACCTGGGATTGATGTGGCACATCACAATCAAATTAATGTAATGTTACTTATATAGGAAACATTGAATTAAAACATCTCAATAAAAACATTATGGGCATTTTTAATAATGTGTTTTTTGCCACTTAGGAGGCAAAACAGGAGAAAACATTTGGAACCATCTAGTTATGTTATGATGTAAATAAAAGCTTTAGTTATCAGAGGTTTGGAGAGCTCTTCCAGGGAGACGTGTGGCCATGCTAACACAGAGGAGAGGAAGGACATTTGGTTTGTGACATTGTTTCTTTAAACCATTGAAATATGACATTTGAAAAAAGAAAACACAATATCCCTGTCACTCAAAGTAATCCACATCGCCTGCTGCTCAGAGCAGTGAAACAGTGGTGGTATTTTGGTGGAGGATGGGTGAGGTGACCTTTCAGTGTCATGCTGTGATTAAAATTATAGATGTTTTTTGTTAAATATAACAAACCATATGTAGTAATTTGTAGCTGTAGCTTCATAACAAAATACTGAAGTCAATTTTAACAGTTTAACAGTTTCTATTTAAAGGAATACACCTTTACAAAAATAATCATGAATGACTTTTGTGATACATCCCCTCACATATCATATAATACAGGGACTTCAGTGTGTGTATGTTGTTCACAAGTTGCAAAACATGTGAAAGTGAGCTTCTTGTCTATATTTAGAACAATACACAATGACAATGTGTCTAATTGTAATGGATGCCAATTAGTACATGAAGTCATCACCAAGTGCACGTGACTTTTTCCGTAATGCTCTCCCAGAAGAGACACATGACAATCTCTCTGAGTCGCTAGGAACTATATTGATCCAGGTGGTTTTGCTCAGCTGTGTGTTATTGGGCTCTATTGGCTTTGAGCACAATCAATCAAATTTTCAACACCTCTCCTGTCACCTTGAAGTCTGTCTTGACAATAAAAAAGTGTCTGCGCCTTTTCACTCCATCATGCTGCTCCGTGCATGCCAGCAGGCTGTCAGTGTTTGGATTCTGATGATAATGGCTCACAGATGGCTGATGTTGCTTCGGTAAACAGGAAGTAAGTGTAGACTTTGGAAAGGGAATAAGGGACACAAAAATTAGGTCATCATTTCTTATTAGCAAACAATCCAGAGAAGTTACCCCAAAAAACTTTGGAAAAAACTTTAAAAAGAAAATCTGAAAGAAAAAGTATAGTGGCATACAAACTAAATTTGAGTGGAGTCTTAAAGAACATTTATTAAGATAAGAGGATACTTCACAGTTGATTGCAGCTTGAAATCAGATAAATGAAGAGTACATTTTTAATTAGCCTTTAAAAGGCATCTGTTTAGTAACAGGGCAGCTTTTAAATAATGAAGCAATTATTGCAGTATATATATATATATATATATATATATATATATATATATATATATATATATATATATATATATATATATACAGATAAGAAACCCTATGATTTTGTCAATAAAATTTCAGGGTGTAAAATTAAAGCTAGGGGTAAAATGTCAAAAGTGAAAATCAAAATCGTTTTGTTCAGTTTTGTCTTGCTTTGTTTTTTGTACAACTCAATATACTTAATTCAAAATAATTACATTTGCCAAGGAGGTTGGTCGACTTGTTTGTTTATAGGAAAGATCACACAGAAACCACTGAATGGATTTCCATGAACTGTTGGTTAAAGGCTCTCGTATGTGTCAGGGAATAACCCATAAAAAGGTAGAGTGCTTTTCACTACATTTTGGGAACTGATATCTATGCATAAGTGAAATTTGGTGTATCTTACTGATTTAAAGGGACTGTGGGCTTTGGCGGAGGTATGTACCATTGTAGTTAAATAATCAATAGGTTGATTGGCAGCAAAATAATCTGCAACTATCTTTTCAGCCATTATTCATAAATTGCCTGGTTTCAGCGCCTCACATGTGGATTGTCATATAATAGTAAAGTGAATATCTTTGTGATCTTTGTGTAGACACTTAGACTTAACAATGAATCAGTTAATTGAAAGATAAATTTAAACAAATTGACTGACAATATGCTTCTGTTACAACCCTAAATATAACATTTCAAATATTCATGGCTCTGAATGCATATGCCTGATCAAGATCATTTGTATCATCTTGCTATGCAGCCTTTTCAACATCAGGATTAATATGAAGGAGAGGGGTTTCTTTGTGTTTCCAAATGAGGAAAATTAATAAATAACATTAAGTGAGTCACTGACTCATACATTCTAGGGTGGGGTCGGAATGAGACTGCGCTGTCCAAAGCGATCATAATGTACAAAAACTGTCTGGAAGAGTCCTGAGATGGGGCAGAGAGGAAAGCAGGGTAAAACCTTGGGCGTCCTGTCACTCCATCGCTGGTGTAACACAGAAAGACAGTCACTCACATCCATAACTTTGGGCAATTTTAAGTCTCCAAACCTCTTGACCTGCTTGTCTGGTGGCAGACTCGAACATGGATGAAGAGCACGAGGATGAGTCCACATGGAGATAAAACATTCCTGCTCGGTCATGACAGTGCACTTTGCTTTTCTCAATTAGTGAGTTGAGTTTTGGAGGGAAATGACCCAGTTATACATTTGTAAATACACAGATTAAATACTTAATGTGATAGGGTGCTGTGCATGCAGTAAAGCAGTGTTTTGATATTTATTTTTTATTACTATTATCCAGCTTTGCTTAACAAATGAAGACTACATTCAGCTGGAGCATCAGCTGAGTAAAAGCTTAGTCTGACCAAATATGAAAAACTCTGTACTTGCACTGCTGCATCACAAAACTCATCTGTAACAAACCACTTGTGAACGACTATCAATCCTCTCAACACAAAAGTAGTTGGGTAAAAATGCTACTGTACCTATCTCTGTCTGATAAATGGTGGCCTCTGGTGTGGGCCTGAATTTCCAATTACTTTTCTGTGGCTTCTCCCAGTCTTGCCCGCGCAGCTTTTGAAGGATGGAGAAGTAAATGCAAAACAGCCTCTGTGATTTTCGGGAGCCTGGCCCGTCCAGCCTTTGATGTATAAGGCCGTGTGTGAGTCCGCAGCTGCATTATGTATGGGCTGTTTTCCTCACACACCTTTTCTGTTGCTCGTTGTAATGCTATGTATTGTCGGACAAGGAAACGGACCAGGAAGACAGTGCAGCTTTGAAACGCTTATCATCAATTTCTGTCAGGCGAACCTCCTTGGCGGTGGTGTGTTGTGAATGTGTTTAATGTGACTCCCTGCACCAGGATTTATTACTAAACGTTTTATGGAAACCAATCACTTGTTAACAGTGTAGAAAACTCAGGAAATGCAACACAGAGCCTTGTTAGTGCTTTGATGTGCACGTCTTCCTATGAGTCCTCTCTGGCTAAATACTAGAAGCCTCATTTAAGCAGTTGCCAGTCAGACATCTTCACAACAACACAGAATTCTCCGGAGCATTCAGCAGAAGCAGGGCTTGAAGTATAGATTCTACTGTGGAGATCATGTTTGTTTTGTTTATAGCACATCTACACTGGCGTTGAAGTGCTGCTTGAATCTCGTAGGCTTTCCCAGTTGACATCTTCGTTGGTGTGTTCTCTGCGTAAGGTTCCTCTTTTTCATCCTGAGAGATGTGTTATTTTGTACTATTTTATTCTAATACTTTATTATAGCTTTGCATTATTTCCATGTTAGAAATGTCATCAATGCAACCATTCCCTGGTGGTGCATCCTCCAGATAATCTCCTGCTGTTTTCTCAAATGGGTTTGTACTCCGGAGAATGTCCGCAGCAGCTGACTTGGACATTTGCGGTCTCACATACAGCCCTTCTGGATAATTCAGGAGATTGTCTGGAGTTCTGTGGGAGTCTAAAGACATTTCAAACATGACCTCCAGAGGAGCCCTGGAGAATCCTTTGGCACAAGAACAACGCAGCGGGAGATTCTCTGCTCAGACAGGTTCACAATGACAACAATAAATTCTCCTGAGGATGCAAGGGAGGGGTGAGGTAGCAAGCGGAGGCAGCATGTGATGTTTTAATTCTGCTTTGGAGTTCACTTGGTTTTTGTTTACAGCACATTGGCACCGTCATCAGCTCTTATCATCACAGACTCTCTTGACGTCTTTGTCAATGTCTCCTATTGCTCCGCTTTTTGATCCAGAGATATTTGAATCCTTTTCTGTTCAGTTTGCATGTTAGAAACGTCATCAACACACCCACTCGCTCACGGTGACTCCTGCAGAGGATCTCCTGCTGTGTTCTCACATCAGCTCCTCTGGACTTTCTGTGGACTTAGGGGAACAGATGGAGAAAGTCGGTTGAAACTGTGGATGATCTCACTTGGACATGTGCACATAAACCCCCTTGTGAAAGTGTGGTGGATCTTCGTAGTTCAGCGCGTGTCTGGAAGCAGCTTAAGTGATGCCAGAGGGGTATAGAATCAAAAATAACTGAAACCTTATTAAAACTGATGAGTTCAGTCACCTTTTTAATTTTAATACACACAATACAAACACTTCTATACTGTAAACCTACACTGCGTTCAATAATGCCAGACATGCTCCCTGATGTTGAATCTTTACATTGTGGTCCATGCTAAAATCCCCTGTTTAATTTCCAGGTTTTAGCGTAAGAATCCATTAAACGTATTTATTGTGTGTGTATTGCGTATAATGCGTGTATTGCGTATATTGTGTGTATTGCGTATATTAGAAACCAGTGAACTGCTGGGAAAACCATCCAGAAGTCAAGTCCTCCCAACAATGACAGAGGCCACCCTTCTTTAATATGTCAATCACGCTGACAGACAGCACTTATCTCCCAGTGAGAGAGAAATAGACCAAGCGCCCCATCCTCCTGTCAGTTGATCCATACGGGCGAAAACCCACAGAGTCTTTCAGGAGTTCATCAGTTGCACATCACAGATAAGGCCATTGAGATGGGGGAAGAGATCTCAGGGGGTCTTCCTGTGCAGTGCGCGGTGCTCAGATCTTAAGACCCCAGGTAAACCCCATGAGGGATGTGATCATATTTTATTTATCGGTCATTTAAGGCAGCTTTTCTTTTTCATATCAAATAAAATAAGTTTCACACAGTGAGACCAAGCATTTGAAGCACAAAGTAGGTTATGCACATAAGCAAAGTCCTACCATAAAAAGCTAAATGTAATTTCTTATAATGTTTAAGAAATATACACTGAGCCTCTGAAATTATGATTGATTGATTGATATATTCTCAGGGGAAACTGATTGACTCAGGGATGGTACAGTAAAGTATAGTTCGAGCCACTTCAAGGGAAAATCTTTACTTTTCAATGCATCACATTTGCAGTATTTGATCAATGTAGTGAGCCAAGTAATATTTTCCTTTCCAAACTAATTTAACATAATTCACTCATCAAGGCATAAAGAGGTACAAAGAAAGCAAAGATTAGAGAAAGGTACAATTAAAAATGTGTGAAGCGCAGCTTTTTATTTAAATCATATCACAAACTCTAAATTAATCTTGGTTCAAACTAGCTTCACTTCCAACAGATTTAGCATAATATATCAGTTTCAGAGCATAAGTACATTTTTGATAATACTTTTTTTTACCTTAGCTCAGATACCATGATTTTTGCTTTTATTATCATAGGTTATTTCTTGTTTTTCTTAGGTAAAGGATCTGGATACCATATCCAGTATGTAGATTTGATTATAAATACCCTATTCACTCATGACTAACATAATTAGTAACCACAACTTATAATGCTTGTATTACTACTTTACATGCACCTAGCACAGAGTTTGGTATAACAGCCATATGGTTGAAACTGCACACTCATGATTAAAATGCTAATTTCTTTCTTTATAGTATTTAGTCCAGGAATGTGATATAGTTTTCAGCTAAGTCTTAGGTTTTCCTGGCTCATCTAAAATTAAAAACAATATCCATATTTCAGAGAGAGGTGGTGACTGTACGAAAATGTGTCAGCATCTCATTATTTATCTGCCTCAAAATTATTCAAACTGTTTCTGAGCCCCAACCAGTCAGTCAGGAGTTGGACGCCTTTGCGAATCACAAATTAAAATTTGCTGTTAATCTCCAGACCCTGAAATGCCACTCCATTGCACTTTATCTCATTTATGCTTATGAAATAAGCTCAAGTGCTTTTGGCTGCGTTATTGTTAGTCATGCACTAAATCTCAAGTTGTTTCACACCAAACTCTCGAGTCATTTCAACCATCTGCTCCTCGAGAATTTGCCTCTTTTTTACTTTCTTTTCCTTGGACCCCTCCACAATCCATTTGTGAATTAAATGTCTATGAGTATAAAGTTGGCTATTTTGTTTCTGGTGCCATGTGCTGAATATGGTTTCAGGCTGCAGCACTAATATGTATCATTTCCTAAGCATCAGTGAGGGAATACTAACATCAAGTATGTCTCGGGACTCTGTGTCACCATAAAATCATTATTAAAGGGGAAGAGAGGGTTTAATGTGCCACTGCAATAATAGTGTTTGTTTGCGCAGAAGTAAAAAACAAATTTTAGTTGAATGGCAATCTGTCTTTAGAGGTGTAAACAGAGGCCAAGACACCAGTGGCACTGGTGATGAAGTTATAGCAGCCATGATACAGAGTCAGCAGAAAGTGTGTATGTTGACAACCTTTTTGATGAGGATGGTTCAAGGTGAGAGCCAGTGTGTTTTCTGTAACGTCACAGGAACATCTGGCCAGCGGATACACTACAGCATCCGTCATGGTGATGTCTTTTTCCTGCTGCAGTCAGGCCATGTAATATTAAGTTTTATGATGCCGCCATTGAATCATGAGACAGTCTCCTATTCGCATGCAAAGACATAAGCTCAAGAGGAAGTGCGTTTATTGATAGTGAAAGCTAATTTGCGTCTTTATTTATGACTAGTGCAGTGTCCGTTGTAAACCTGCCTGTTGGGAATGGGCTGTTTTTTTGGCCTGAGGTAAAAACTGGTTGCAGTTTTCTTTTTTAAACTGCAAAAGGGAGCTATGACCAACCAGATTCTATTGTACTGTCAGAGTTCTTCATGAAATGAAACTGAATTTTCTTTATTACTTTTTATGTGTGTAGTTTGAATGATTTACTTAACCTTTTCATATATTTCACGTGGACCATTTCAAAGGTCTGTAAAGCAACCTACACAATCTTCAAACCCAAGTTCATAAATTAAAACCTCTGTAGTTCTGCTTGGTTTAAAGCACTGCAGCAACAAAATGAACATTGTGCTTTTACTTTTAAAAGAAATTGCTGATCCTGCAACATTGCTGCCAGGACGATCAGCGCCCATGACTCCTGTGAATGTCTGTATCGGTCACATATGTTGAAATACATTTAATCAAATGATCAAAATGAACCGGCTGGACAGATATAATTGCTGGTGGGGCAGTTTTCGACCTCCAGGCCACCAGTTGTCGGCCAGTGCGTAATTTATCCAATGAAGTAGAAGAAGACATGTTTATCTCGGTCCACACTGTTTGTCTGTCTTTATTCTATTAATATTAAACATATCCTGTGTCCCAATTGCACCATCATTTCTTTAACTAAACACACGTCAAGTGTGAAGCGGATTAGAAGAACGATTCATGAGATTTGCGTTCCACAGACAGGCAGAGGCACGTGAATTAGTAGGTGAGATGCAGCTCTGCTTTGATACAAAAATATTGCAAATAGCATCAGATCTATGTTTAACGTTTGATTTGTCACACTCATACAGTCTTCAGATTATAAATGTTCTACATTATCATGATATTAACATTATATAATCACACTAAGATGAATCTTTTCAAACCACTACTATAGTAGCTGTATGTTGAACAAAAGTGGTAAATTCCATATGATGTAGATTTATTTGAACCCAAGATTGCAAATCCACACGGTTTCCAATTTGAGGGCACAAGGCGGTTTCAGTATTCTAACTACTCTGCAATAATGACCCAGCTTTACGATGAGTCTCCTTGGTCTCCTGGCATCGTCATTAATATTCAGGCTGGGCAGCGAGCCCACAGGTCGACATGAACTATGCATGGATTTTCTCTCGAGATGCTCACACCAAAACATTCTGGGCGTAAGTATGTATCTAGTGGATATGTAAAGATGAGTTGATATATCATGTGCTTTAAATGTGCAATCATTTTCCTCTAAGTTGTAAATTTTCCCAAGGCTGGTTATACCTCTTAGCTCATTTCCCCACCCCCCGCCTGCATCCCCATTGATTAATGGAATGGATGGCTGTCACAGTCTGTCACAGAGAAATACAGCCTGTACTGTATGGGATATCTTAATCTACTCTATTTCCTCAGGAGTTTTAAAATTACAATCATCCAGTTTCTTTTTAATAATAATATTTTTTTTATAAATAAACTTTAATTTATTTGTAACAAGGTTACAAAGTGCTTCACACAAAAAAATCCATGGCAAAATGATGAATAAATTATAATAAAAGGTATTTAGTTCAGTTCAATTTTAAGAGCCAGATCATTACATAAAAGGCCAAGACGTTAAATCTATAGAGAAACCCAACAGTTTCCACAATGAGCTTGGACTTTGGCGACTGTGGAGAGAAAAACCTCCCTCATTAACTGGGAGAAACCTCATGAACCAGACTCAGCGTGGGCGGCCATCTGCCTCAACCGGTTGGGGTGAGCGGAGAAAAAAGAGGAAGAGAGGAGAGATGGGTGGAAAAGAGAGAGAGAGATCATCTTCAGTTAAAACTTGGTGTTTCAGCCTTTCAAACGCAAAAATGTTAAAAGCCTAACCTGAGGGTACACAGAGGCTAAAGGTAAATCTGCCTGGCTACTGGCTTGTATGGTGATGCTATTAAAACCATTTGGCCCACTCAGCTTTTACCACGTTTATTTTGATGAAAAAGCTGACACTGACCCTGTGTCAGTACTTTTATTTTACCCAATCCAGTCATTCAGCTGTTGATCTAACTCTAACAAGGGCACTGTGTCTATAAACGGTTTGCCTTATTAAAGCTGCCATTATAGTCCTCTGCTATTTTATCAGACTTACCTTCCCCTCATGGAGTAAAACGACTCGGTCATCAAAGAGACGCTGGTGCTTTTATGACCACTGAAAGGATGCCATGCCCTTAGAAATATGCTTAGAATGTAAAATAGTTTGACAACTTAATCCTTTCAGTAAACTTTTCTTAATGCTATAAATATGTCTCGACAGACAGCCAGCCAAGACTGCAATTACGGTAAGTGAGGGCATTATTATGAGACAGACATGCATTTGGAAAATTAATGAAAATTGTGCCAGCAGTCAGGAACTTGAATAAAATGCATTGTTTATTCAATATTAGTATAATAAAGTTGTCTTTTTGTTAAATCTGCAGAGAGTGACTCACTCTACAAGTCACATTTGGATATTTTAATTTTGTTAAAGGCAATTTATACAGTTTTTTTTCCCCTGCAGAATGAATAAGAATAAACAATATGTGGCAATTAGTATAAACTTGTATTGTATGTTTGTATTTCATGGAATTTCAAGGTGATTTTGTTGTGGTTGATTAAAACTCATTAGATATAAATGGAAGTTTATTATAGATGAAGGGTATGAGATACTGTGACATTTTGTTTTCGATGTGATTGCTTTGTGTTCTCTGTCGGATCAAATGGAAAATAATAGCTTGAGTTAATCATGTCACTTGAACCAAGACATTTCTGTGCCAATGTGTTCAGTTAACAATTAGCAAAGAAAAACTTTTCTTTGCTGTGGGGGACATTAGATTCTATATAACATCTGTTTTTTTTATAACATCTCGGACTGAATGATTCATGAAATCATTTAGGCATCATTTTCAGGAATACACAGCTTTTTAATGATATTATAATTATACAGTGAAGATTAATTTGCTTGTGTGAAGCAAATTATTTGATGGATTATCTAGAAATTGGTATGGAGTGGTGTAAATGGGGAATCGAGACGGAGCTCCGATTTTTCATTGTGCCCTCAAATGACCAAAACATAAATTAATATATTTAAGCACTACTGGCTCTTCTGCAGTGTTAAACCTCGGAGAGGCACAACTCGTATTTAAACAAAGAAACACTACAATTGTTGTAAATTGCTCCTCACGAATGAGTAATTAATTAATTGTTCATCAGTTTATTACGGCAAACCTGCGACGCTCCCTGGACACCTCCCTTATCTGCCCCATTAAAAATGCTGCCTTTACATTAAAGATGGAGCTAACTAACGGCCCCAGCATTCACAGCATCTTTCACCGTCATGACACTGACTTTGCTATAGGTTTCCATAATTATGTTAATTGTGGTATACTTTTAAATGAAGTCATTAAATTTTGAGAGAGAGAGAGAGAGAGGTGTCATGAACCATTAAAACAAAGGCGCCATGAAAACTCAGGGAGCAAATAATTACAGTTGCATGTCAGGTTTTCTATTCCTTCATTGGAGTTTAACTATGATGTGTGTGTTTGTGTGTGTGAGAGTGAGTGGAGATGGTTGTGAAATATGTAAGTAAACGTAAAAAGGAGTGGTTGCAGGTTTACAGATCTTGGAGCCCATTGGGCATTGTCAACAACAATTGGTAACAACCAGTATTTTGTGGCTTCCGGAGTGTGTGTGTGTGTGTGTGTGTATTCACCATACACTGTTGAGTCAAGCACAACTAGTGACATGTCTCTTGCGTGTTTTTTTCTAGAAGGCATTTTGCTAATGTCTATAAAAAGCTGATGAATTGCAGTACATGTTGTCCACCTCTCTTGCTCTCCACACGGACTGTTTATCTGCAGGCAACCAAAACCTGCCCAAATGAAACAGACCCTAGAAACAGAAACCAGACGGCTTCCAGCCCCAAAGTCTTGTCCCTCGTCTACAGATTCTTTATATTTGTATGCAGGTTCTGTTTATAGAGACTACAGGTTTACTGATATACATTTATATACACCTTGAGAATATTACTGTCAAAGACATAGTGACCAGTGAGGGATTCTTGTTTTTACCTCTTTTGGGTTGAGGGCGATGTCACTATTTCTTGTTCGTTTTGTGTTCACACTGGCCTGGTTTAAAGGGACCAATGGGACCAGTCCATCATACGGACTGACAAGTAACTCATTCCTTGGACACTTTAAGTGAGTATCACTCTGCACCATCAGCACAACATGAACCCCAGCAGGGACCTCCAGTTCTGGTGACTGACAGCAGATCATGCATCACTTTGCTGCACCGCATGTATGTGCCATAAAAAGCTCAGAAAAAATAATTCAGCTGACAACAAGAAGTCAAGACTGCAGCTTGAACTCATGTGATAAATAATGACAAATGGAGAGAGGCAAATGTGGCGTCTTTAGCTAATGTAGAACAAAACAACAGTATTCAATTTCTCTGCATCCATGTGGTGATGCACAAACATGTTATTGCACATGACCTGTGCAGAGATCTTTCTTGACAGAAAATAAACAAACGATTGTAATTTTGGTTTTGAATTAAACTACAAAAACAACGTATAAATCCTACTCTTGGTCCTGCTGTACCCAAGGGGCCAAAGCACTCCACTGTGATTAAACTGTAATAAACATCTTAGGTGTGAAAAATACCTTCATAAATGAGATGCGTCCTATGCTCATGTGACCTTGAGAAACTGAATTTCCAAAACAGAAATAGAAACCATGTGGAATCATTTAACCCTAGATCACCTTTATAGTTGTGCACTTTCACCTCTGACAGTGCATTAGAATAAAAAACCTAATATATATATATATATATATCCAGGCATATTAAACAAGGCATTGTAATTAAGGGCATTGGAGAAGAACTAATTCAAAAATATAGATGCTGGTAGTTTGACTGCAAGTCTGTGAAAATAGCAGAGCTAACCCAAATACCTCGAAGCTTTGAAGCTTTGTCCGTTACAGTATTTATCCATCACCACAAAAATCTGAAAGATCACATGAAGCAGAAAAATGCATCCATCCCTTTTTATTGTACATCAACATTAATCAGTTGAATCTTGTTAACCATTGCCAGCACTGGGACACAAGGCTACATGGTGCCCCCCCCTGAAACCCCCTGATATGCCAAAGGAATCAGGTTAATCGCAAACATTCAATGAGTTTGGTAAATGATAGTGAGCTTAGTCTTTGTTTATGTTAGTTAGGCCTGGCAGTACTAACTTAGGGGTATCAGTCATATCGACTGCGCAGTTCAACGGGAGATTGCACAGCAGGACACTACAGTGTGCTGCTTTTAGCTGATGTCAGCCGTTCATACTGTTCCTGAAAGAGTCAATGAAATGCAAAACTGAGAGACCACCACATGAGAGGGAACAAACATGAATATTTACAACTCATAGTCACAATGACATGACATTCAATATATTAGCATATGTGGCTCTTTAAACTTTGTTGCTTTTGTTGACATGCAAGAATATAGATGATGTTATGGCTTATTAGAAGAAGGTGATTTATTTAGGTTTATACAATTAAGGGTAAAAATGGGTGACAATAGGTTCCTGTATATTGGGTCTTCAACACTTGGATACCTCACTTTCTCTATTATATTTTATGTGAAAGTACATCTTTGAATCTTCCTTTTGTCATCAGTCTTCCTCAGTTGAACATTGTCCTTCTTGCTGTCGTAGCCTCACTTGCTCTGTAATGATGTTAAGTGTTTTGTCTTTTCCATCTCTTGTGGCCAAAATGAATAGTGTTTTCAAAAATAGCATGGATGTATTTTTACATTGATTATTTAACATGTTGTGTGGTGCTTGAAGCTTGTGCAGGAAAATGTGTTGCATCCTTTACAGCTTTAGCTTGCAAACAATGTAGATTTTACTGTGGTTGTTGCTCTGCTCTCTAGCACATTAGATTTGAAATGCAGACCAAATGTTCAACCGCCATTTTCACTTCATGCCTGGAAGTGAACAGGCAGTGAAACACCTGCCAAGAACATCTTGTTGTCTCCTGTCTCCATGTGTTTGCATGGTTCTGTTTGGGAGGATCATGTATAATAGGAGTGGATCCAAAATTCAGTCTGATGGTTGATTTACTTTCAAGTTCAATATGCTTTGATGAATCAAGTTGCCGTGCATTTAAATTGTTTGACATTCAAGATGTGTTTTAAGTTATATTTCAATCCATCCTTGATCTTCCCATCATGTCATTTGACATTAATTAGACTATAGAAAGTCTTTCTGTGACAGTGCTGGCTGAGGAAAAATAAGAGGCCCAAATACAGGATGTTAAGGTTGAGTGTATTCCTTTATTAACCTGCGCTGTCTGAAAGGAGCTTCACTTGACACTTTAGCCCTCAGCTTCTTCTCCCTACTCTTGTAGTGAAATTATTTTAAATCACATCACACTACGGAAATTGTCTTTGAATAATATGATTGGGATGAAAAAAATGTCCAACCAAAGAGGCGTTCAGCTTTCTGAAACCACCATCGCAGTGGGTCGTCGGTTTTCTTTGTTTTTATTTTCGCACTGCGGTGATCTTAAGGACACAAATACAGCTTGGGACTTGATGTTTATTTATTAGTTTCTTTTTCTTTTTGAGGAGAAGGTGGAAGTACAGAGAGTTTCCCTCACGTTACTGAAGAACAGAGGAAAGACAGTTGGCTTCAAAATGAAAACATTTGTCGTTCTCATGGTTTAATGCCATGGACATAAATGTGCAATATTTAATGTTGTATTGTTTAGTACAGATAAATATTTTTCCACAATTAAAAAGAAAGCAAAATTAACAAGATAAGTTAATTAGTGAGCTGTTTGCCCTGATTCCAGTCTTTATGCTAAGCTAAGCTAAAGCCCTGTGCTCCTGCTTTATGTTCAATGAATTAAACAGTATAAAGCTTGTCACTGTCTTAAAGGAAGCAAAACCATATTTATTATTCCTAAATATTTCTATTAAAGTAGAAATAATTGAAAAATAAAATCCACATACATTTTTTACTTTAACTTCAGCTCAGTTTTGAAATGGTTTCCAGTTGAATTGTTGTAGTTCTAAAGACGGACGGTTTTAATATGTGTACTCACTAATTGCTGACTGTTCATGTTCATGGAGATTGTGAATACTGATTTGAGTTGCTTAAGAAAATGACATAATAGGACTGAAGACATTCCATTGTACACATAGGCATTTCATATTAATGATTAGCCTGCAGATTAATTCAGCTACTGCTGATTTCCTTTTTTCTTTTATTGGGTTAGAGAAAGTTCATCATTTACACATTCCATCCCCCCAACACTCCAGCAGTCTGGTTAATGGTCTAAACCAAGTTTGTGTCTTTGTTACACTGTTTTACATTTGATCCACTTAGTTTTGGTTTCACATTGTAGATAAGGGAGCAGACTAAGGAACTGTTGTCCTTTTGCCATCACCTCCCTTGGCTGTGTCTACTTATACATGATATTCAGCATGCATCTGACATCAGATGACATGTTGTTAATTCGGCTAATTTTTATTTCCTAACATTTTTTATTTATGCATAGATAAAAGTTGTATGTTTGAAAGGAGATAATGAATGAATCAGGTTACTTTGTTCATTTCGTTGCCACTGTGTTATTACCAGCAAATTGAACATCCCGGTACTTCAAACATTATAACGTCTGAAGTTGAGACACCAAGCACTCCTGCAAGCGCTTCCATTTCTCTTATTGTTTAAGACCTTCTCAACTTCCTGCTTTTGGTCCAAAGTCCAAACTATCCAAAAAAATGGTCCAAGGAAAATTCCATAGCTGGTATTTTGGTGTGGATTAAAGTGAAACATATGAAGGACCAAACAAGGTGTGCGTGTGAAAGCCTGTTTAATCAGTAAGAACACTTGGGGGTGAGTTTCCGACAGTCCTTTGTGGTGCAGGTGGGGTGAAGTGTCTTACTCACAGGCTCTTTGAAGCCACTGTTTGTTTAAACTGTGAACTTTTTAGTTAAATCTTCTCAATTCCTTTTCCTGCTCTGATTGTGTATGCTTGTAATATATTTGAATACAATATTCATGTTCAAAAGGTCATTTTTAAATGTATCTATTTCAAATCCCTTGTTTGAGCGACTTTTAGTTACGGATTACAGAGGCCAGATTAATGGAATCTATTGGAATAATGCACAACACGCTGACTGAAAGTTTATCCTCAAATGAGGATAAGAGAAACTGCAACAGGGCTGCCTACAAAAGTTATGAACAACACAATGAGTGTGCTAATATTTTGGAACCTACTGATAGCTGCCATCTTAAATTTCTTTTATTTGTTTGTTTGCTTAAATTAGTCTGAGGTTTAAAAATATGGGATATTGAACCACTTCATCTTCTGAAGTTATGTGATGTTTGTTAACTCAGCCAGAGACAATGAATACTCTTCTGTCCCATCCACTCATTTATTTACTGCTTGTACGTAGATGGTGTAAATGTTTGAGACAGGGCGGTTGAAAGATGCTGTAGAGAAGTTGGAAACGTGTTACCCACAGTGCATGCCACTGTAAGGTACACTCCCCGGGATCCCTGTTAGTCACCGAGGCCATGATATGTTCTGCTGTGTGCCTGGGGGGGCGTGTGCCACGCAGATGCTTTCGCCTGTCAGGTGGCCTGTGGTGAGACCTAATCCTGTTGAAAATAGAAACGTTTTCTGCCTCTGGATGAGGGAGGGGGTGAAAGAGTGATGCGACCGGCCCCAAGGAGTCAGTCATCCATGTGCACAAGGAGAGATAGCCTAATCTTGTCACAGACACGGGGGGAATGAAAGTCCCAAGCTATCAGTAGCAAAGACTTATGCTCAAGGAGGTGATTTGTAAAATCATGCTAGCACATGATAGAAACTGAGAAAAGTTTATTTTGTTTTTTTCTCTTCAGAAGGGCTTTGCTGCTGTTGATGCGTACTTCACTTATGCATACATGTATTTTATTAACTATATCATACACTTAGCCTTGAAATGACTTTTCTGTTGAGCTTGCTGGTAGGATTTTTACCTCCATCGTCTATCATGCTCTAGTTTTCCACTTCGTTTGGTTCCCTGTTCTCCATTTGAAACGTTTAAATGTTAAATGTTGTGCAGATGGTGTTTTTCAGTGACTCATCTCTCTCCCCATACCCTGTTTTCTGTATGGGGTTTCTCGGTTTTTATTAAAACTAGGTGAGTGTGTCTGTTTGTTTACCTGCAAATATATAAGGTTGTTGAAGGAGAGGTGGTTCGCTTTCGGGTGGTTCTGTGATTGCTGTTATCCCCCCAGACCGGCATTTTATAAATGTGTCAGTTGAGTGTCCTGGTTGCCTTTGTCAGCTATGCTTCATAAAAGTAACATGTGGTAGCTACTTGCTGCTTGGCATGCTGTGGTGGAGGTAGGGTGGTAGCGGCAGTGGCAGTAAGAGTGATATTCTCTGAGGTCCTGTCAGTGTGACGGAGTGGCAGGAATAATTTTTGCAAGCCCAGGCTGATGGCTTTCAAGAGGGGAAACAATGGGCCAATTCCCTTATCAGGCTCAGCTTCGCTCTCAAAATACCCAGCATCAGTTTTAATGGGGAGCCGACTTCCAGGTTTCACTCAAGCAGCTCCTCCTGCATTATCAGAGGGAAGCCGAGCATAATATGTTCGCTGTTTCAGCAAGTAATGCCATCAATGCCTGAATACGGCTGTGAGAATTCTTTAGTCAGAATAACACAGTATCTTGCATCAAATCACATAGTGAGCAATCATTCACGCTGCTGTGGAGAATTGTGGGTAAAAAGAAAGAAGGTTAAGCTGAATTTTTCACACAATTGTTTGCATAAATAACACAGAATCAGTTTTGAGGGTTTTGGTTTAAACCATTTTGAGATCCAGCGGGGATAAAAACAATACATTTCAACCAAGCCTTTTTTTTCCAGCATTAACTGCTTCACTTTTTGTTCCAGCAGCAGGACAAGTATTAGCCAGGCAGCAAACCGGTGTCTATGAAACATATCTACAGTGTGTACTGTGCAAAGGAGAATAACAATGATTCGGATTTTACTTTATTTCAAGCTACAAAACAGTGTCACACATTAAAGGTATTAGCATTCCTTCCATGAGCAAAGTACATTTTTGTTATTGTTGCTCTACAGGAGACATGTTATGCTCTTATATGCTCATAATTTTGATTAGGGATATTACTTGAAAGGTTTATTTAAACCATTTCATTTAATATTCAGAAAACACATCACCTCACACTGTCCATTGCTGCAGCTCCTCTTTTCAGCCTCTGTCGCCTGGTTTTAGCTCCTGTCTCTCTGAGACAGGACTGATCCAGCCCAGTCTGCTCTGATTATGTGATGTCACGATGATGCAGACGTATCCAGCCAGACCATTGAAATAACATTGTAAACATAGTAAAGAGACTTCACGCTTGTTTTCTGAAAGTGAAATATCCCAAAGATTCAGGTCAGATTAGGAGTTGTCATAGATACTAACTACTAACACAAATTCAACCTTAAATCTGTTCCTATTTTGATATCAAAATGTCCACCATTTATTTATCCTTAAATGTAAATCTGTATTTAAAACTCAGCCATATCACTATTTACCCTGAAACCACTCACTAATCCTCTGTCCTTATCCTTATGTGCCCCTGCTTCTCTATATTTCTTAGATATATTTTTAGTTGCTATATTTTACCTCATCATTCTATTATTACTTTTTCTTCTTCCAATAATTTCTGTAAATAGGTATATATATATATGTGTGTTCTGTATGTCACCTATCTTAACATACACCTTCTCCTTTACATGTGCTGTCAACATTGTTTTGTATTGCTCTTTTCATTGAAACTAGACTACACAAGTTCTTTCAGGAGCAATGTTTTGCTTTGTGAATTTATTTAGGTAATATATGACAACAGCAGTGACTGAATTAATTACTTGTTTCTGTTGCTGCTTATACAATAGGTGTGACTGTTCATAGCTACTTCATGTTCAATATTGGTGATTTGTTGTGAGCAGTTAATGCCTCTATTTTTACCAACAGTAGGACATTGAGGAATTTAGAGTGACATTAAGCTTAAATGCATTTGTTTAACAAGAAAAACACTAACTCTGTTTCATTGTAAATCCACATCAGGGATCCAGTCATTCGATTTCTAATCAGTCATAAAATCCAGTAGTTCGTGCTTCCATTTCTGATTTGCTTTTAAAATGATAGCTGCCACATGTGTCGAATATTTCTGTCCTATTTTTTTGTGGTGGAAATTTTGCTTATATGCATAGAGAAATAATGAAGTTGAAAATGTGTGTCTTTACTGCTGCTCCCTAAGCATTCATATACTGTAACATTTAAGCTCTAACACAGATGCTAGTTAATATTCCTGAAACCAAATATCTTGAATTGGAATTAATTGTTTTGCCAGTAATCAGGCGGATGAAATGTAGAACATCTTGCCGAGGAAGGACAAGGTGTGTTCTGTTACTGCCAACATCTCTGCAGACAAATTACAGCAGCACAGATGCTCCAACACTTTGCTCTGGATCCAAGGTCTTAGTTTCCCCAGCCAGGGAATCAAAGAGAAGTTACATCCTCTCTGATTTAAATGCATGAGCCATTTCTATCTGTATGTATCTGAATGTGGAAGATCAAATGTGTTTCCCTTTTGCACTGTTTGCTGATGAACATGGCTTAGATATTACAGCTCCTGATTTGTGGATCCAAGTCTCTTTGATGATGCTTCTGTTCTCCTCACCTGCCACTAGGTTTTCCCAGCAGCTGCCAGTGTAAAATGCTGTCATTCAAAATTGGTTAAAGGAAATGTGAAAAGTAAAAATTTCACAGGCAGCTGTGTTGTTATTTATTTTCTGTAATGAAGGAACACAAAGACCGAGTCTGATCGTCTCTCACCCACAGGGAGGGAAATGGAGCATGTGGTTATTACTGTGAGTAGAAATGGGAAATCCAAAAGCAAAGATAAAGCACTGGTTTGCACCTTTGCTAAGAGTTTCCTAGTGGAAAATCTGTGCCCATATATTTATATCGTATATTGTATATTTAATTCCATACCTCCCATTGTAAATTACAGACCATCATGATGCCCAACTAGTTGTTTTGGTATGTTTTTTTTTATATATCTTAATCTTTTAATGCATTATGTTTATGGAAACTCCATGAATGTAATTTATCTTGAGAAATGAGGATGTCCTTGCAGATGACTGTGCGAATGTGACCGTGGTTAGTTATAGTGAGGAGGCAAAAGAGAATTATAACTCTGACTCTGCTCGTCTCTGTAGTTTGTCAATATGGTTTACGGTCACAGCAAGCAGCTGTCATGAACCTAGTGTACACTACCCTCCCTGCACCAACACAACAGACACACTTCATGAGAATCTAGGAGACTGTGGTGAATGTTTTTTTCAGCACTGTACAGCTAAAAAGCTCAATATTTCCCTCAGGAGCGGGTGGAGTAAAATATTGATCAACTCAAAGTGATTATTGTACTTAGATTGATCATAACAACTCCAAATGAATGCCTTTATTAGTCCATACACACTAGATGTGTAAATGAGCAGCTATTAACTAAAAAGAATCACTATATCATCATAAAAACACTTTGCATTAAGAGGTGATTTGAAAGTGTACAAATCATCTTCACACAGAGATCTACAGCATGCGACAGGCCAGAACAGCAAGAAGTCTCTGAGCATTCATCACCCCCCACCCTACCCCCATGTCACTGTATGCTACTAAACCAAGGTAAAACAGTGTATTCAATTTTCAGGTGTAGCACCAAATCACAACATTCATCATCTCAAGGCACTTTATGTAGTGTCCTTGCAATATTATAGAAAAACCCAAGAGTTCCCACAACAAATACTTGGCGACTGTGGGGAGAAAAAAAAAAAACCCTTTTAACTTGAAGAACCAGACTCAATGTGGGTTAGAGGCTTTAAATAAAGGTTGTTTTAATATAAGATGACCAACTGGAAGATGTTTACCTGTAAAATGTGTCTGGCTTTGTGAAGAATAATGAAATAACTATTAACTAAGAAGTGTATCTGTGTGTAACTATTGTATATGATGACAGAAAAACACTATTGCATGAGTGAATTACTCAAGTATCTGATTTATTCTTTGGGACTTGGAGTAAGTTTCCTCTGTCGCTTGCTTCTTGCAGGTGTCTGATCAATTGAAGAGGGAGGCTGCGGAGGGATGTGGATTAGGGGGAGACTCTGCCCACCTCACACCTCCAGTCTCCTGACTTCAGCGCAGTAAGCAGCTCCAGCAGCTCTTCGGAATCAGCAGGCTCGCAATTTCTGCCTGTGAGTATTATTGCACTACCCAAATTATGAGACGTTCCCGCTGATCAGCATGCAGTGTACAGAATTGGAGATTGAGTGGGCAAAACCTAACATCATCTCCTGCCTCGGTGCACTGAAAGGCAGCGGATATATGAAAGTGCGGTCTGACACTTCGTCAAAGCAACCAACAATTAGCTCAGTTAAGAAAATTATGCAGAAAACAACATGACACCATCTCATATGTGAGGGTGCTATAAACAAAGGCTTAACAAAGCAGACTCATTTCACAGCAGTCTGAACACACACTTCAAACACTGACATGTCGGATCTCCATATCTCGTGGTGTCAATCAACATCACTGCACCACGTCAGCCAAAGCCTCCCTCGAAAATGCAGGAATTTATAGATGGACTTCAGTTTCCTCACAAGCAGGTGGTTGGCGTTCAGAGCAACTGTTTTGCCCTAGAAAAACATGCAGTACCTGTATATATAAGCATTATTGTTTCCCAAATATGGTGGGAAAGACACTAGCTGGCTAGCTTATGTTCACATGCAATGTTTTTTCAGACGTAGGCAGTTTTATGTTCACAGAGTGCAGGACTGAAGGACTGTTACTTGTATATGTCACATGCAGTGGCGTACTTGAGTATGATATGTAGTCCCAGCACTGGTGACGCAACAGCATCAACAGGAGGCGTTAATGTACCAATATAAGCTGCAATGTGCCAAAAAGACAAGGCAAGTGGAGATGTCTGAAAACAAGGCTTAGTATTACTTGCTGTGTCAATACTCAGATTCCCAATGCTGTACACAAAAGGAAGTACACTTGACATGTATCTTAGACTTCCAGGATATACAATATATATTTGGTAGTGAAGTGTGAACAGTCTTTGTTTTCCTTTAATTTAGAGTTTGTTAATAACAGAATAATATGAAGAAATTGTTAAATAAATGTAAAGGAAAAATCTACAAATTCAGTATTATGTCAAGTTGTAGCAGTAGAATTACTGGGTGATTACAAAGTAAAATAGAAGTAGAATAGAGAGGCTATGCCATAAGCAAAATGTATTATGTTAGTAACTAATAGTATATATCTTAATATCACTGCCTCATTCAATCTATGGTGGCAGTGTGGCTGCACATGCATGCACACAAACTTCGCTCTCACATGCAAGTCAGAGTTACAGGAACAAAGACAAATGAGTGAAAGACAAGTTGTAATGTGAGAGAGAACTGCCAATTTTGGGTACAGCGGAAACTATGAGGTCTGACTCTCTCCCTGGACGATAGCCCGAGCGCACAATAGCTCAAGCGAGCGGCATTAGCCTCTGCAGAGGTTTGTGCTGTCAGCCCTATAGTTGCAGATGTATTCAGTAAAACAATATCAGACATTATTGGTCAATATGTTCAACTTCAGCACATTTGATACTTGCCAGGTAAGTACAGCAATGTGTGGGTTGATTTTTTTTCACCACACAGTGTTAGTGTTAATATACATACGGTATAAGTCAATATACCTGAGTGCTCCCCTTCCTCCAAACTTGACCTTTCAGTTGACGGAAAAAAAATCAGACTTATCTGTTAAACATGAAATAAATGTGTTTATTTTAACTGTGAGTGTTGTAGTGTCACGAATCGTCATTCCTTCGCCTTTTAAGTTGCCTCGCTTAATCAGCAGCAGCAAATGTTATTTATGGCTGGTCAAAAATAAATCATCCTGAGCATTGCAATCCCAACGGTGTCAGAGGTAATGCAGTCTGATAAGCATTGGACCACGAGCACTTTGTGACAGCACACAGATGAATTATTAATCAGCACTCAAGTGATTTTTACACCCACTTGTATACAGAGTGTCTGCGCTGGGTGAAATACGGGAGATTGAAATTTTATCATGTGATCAAGCTTTACGCCAGAGATAAAAATATCTGTTGGAGACACGATCCATCAGAGCACGTTTGTCCTCAATTGGTATGATTTCTATTATTCTGATAGTATAGAGATGATGATTGCGCTCCATAAAAAAAGTCTAAACTGCTGACCTCTATAATGTGCGCATAACCCTGAAAGAGCAGCTGTGGCATCACTGTACTGTAAAGTGCTTTGAGTGGTCAGCAGGACTAGAAAAGCTCTTTATAAAAACAGACCATTTACCATTTTATCCTCATCAGCATCATCAATCAATTCACTGTTTCAGACAAGTGGTGCATAAAAGGAAAAAAATGAAGTCTAAACCATGTTCAGGTATAATCCTGACATTCACTGATAATCATCACTGTGTCACCTTGTACTTTCTTAGGCCTGACTCGCTCTCTTTTCATATTCTACTCACCATTGAGCCCCAGCGATCCATTTCATAGGTATTCACTTCGACCCATTACTTTACTTTTACCAGGCTATTGTTTTATGAGACCTCTTTATTCCATGTTACTCGCTGCTGATGTCTAGGAATTAGAATAAACTGTTTTTCCTGTGACTTTATCTTAGGTTCCACTGTAAAAATATGAGAAAGATGAAAAAGTTTAAGATACAAAATTGAGGTTGTTTAGGTACGTGTACCGTCGTAATACGTCCAGCGATCTGCAGCTGTCTCCCCATGGACGACCACACATCCCTGCTTTTCAAGGGAGGAGCCTTACAGGAAGTGAAATCACTTCAGCTCGTCTGTATCAATTGCTCCAAAACGGCCAATTTCCTGTCTCGGATGTGTGTTTTCACATTTTTATCATCCCCGCCGTAGTTATCTAGTTACACTTAGGGCCATCAGTCATCGATGTGGCGTTGAGAGGAAGCCGATGTGCAGTAAAACTGACGGACGGCCTTCTGCATGACTGAAGATGTATGAGACATACGGGCGAGTTAGTGGGGCTTTTTCATTGTATTTTCAGTGCTGTCATGAGGTGCCAACAGGGAAAATAGTCGTGCTTACCAGGCCTCTGCTTGAATAGGGCATTTTTGAAGTGGTGTCTCAGTCTTAGCTGGAAATATATATATACAGTATGTACACACCCATATTTCTTTCCTTAGAAATTTAGGAATATTTTAACTGTTGACTTGATTATAAATGTAAAATCTGACAAAACGCAGTCCACACATGAATCTCTCAATTTCCCTGTACACATGTATACACATACAGACATCTATAGCCTTTATACATCTATACTGTATTTACACATACCTTCTAATAAATGTTTTGTTTTCTTCACCCTGAGCAATTTGGCATCCCCAAATGTAGAATACAATCAATCAAATATAATAAATAACGATTTGACTTATAAGGGTGTAGAAAATGTTTTTTTCAAACAAAACATGCATGCATGCCAGTGTCTTTACTGTCATCCAGAATTGTATCTTTTATATGGATACCATTTGGCATCCCCGAGATGACAACAGAATCAATCAATAAAATATAATGAATACATTCAGTTATTACACTTAAAATGTTGTTTTAAAAATATGTATGTTTGTTTAAAAATATGTTTTAAACAAACATACATAAATGTCAGTGTAAGTGCTGCCGTCCAGAGTTTTGTTATTATTGTCCTATAAGCGTAGCGTTTTGCGCCCCCAGACCTATTATACAATCAATGAAATACAATGAATAAATAGAATAATTTGACTAAAAAGGGAGTGAAAAGACATTTTTAAAGAAGACATGCATGAAGCCACTTCACCTCACACATTGTCGTGTGTTCTGTTATCACTGTTGAAGGGTTCCGCATGCCGTATCTCACCGAACTGTTCTGTGCTGTATCAGTGAAGCCTTGTTTTCCTCTGTGCAATAAGGATTCAGTTTCACTGAAATCATATATAGACACCTTGTACTGTCACAAATTCACACTTCTAACACTCATAATTAACACTTCATTTAGAGATTAACATAATCCTAGTTTGTATAACAATGAATTTAATGAACAAAAAACAAATTGATACTATTACTATTATATATATATTAGTATATCAACGTATGGACGCATTAGTTTAGCATATGTTATCCGTTTCTTCTACATCAATTTGAAACACGTTGAAAGCTGCTGCACTGTGCCTCAAGAGTGCAGATTATAAATTCTTCTGCAGAGGATGACTGTCATGTACAGCATCAGAAAATGATTCATCATTTGCATAAGAGCAATGACGGGACACCTCTCAGTGAGCTCTAATGAGAAATGTTCTTGTTCAATGGCTTGCACTCCACCTTGCATACATAACCTCCTTGACTTGACCTTTGAATTGAGAACGTCCTCATCTACGCAAACCTGCGTTCGTGTCGTGAAGAAGGGAGAGGAATGTAAAGTGAGGTGCCCTGAGATGCACTGAAATTCTGCTTGGTTAATGGCTGTGCTTTTTCTGTTGTCTGTTTACAGATGAGACAATATTCCTCACTTCACTGTGTGAGTTTCTTAAAGGAAAGCTCACGTCCACACTGTGTTGGGAAAATTAGCTTCAGTCCCTCCTTACCCTTCATCACAGTGGTTGAATTTTAAACACGATGCCCTGTCAATCTTCAGATTTATCTGTCGACATCATTAGATGCCCCGACTGCATTTGCTTGATCTGGAATTCATGAATCTTTCCTCAAAGGAACAGCCGAGTGAAGCAGCCTGTTTATTTTCAATACCTGCCACATAATTGGTTTCTCATGCTTTAGGGCAGCACATCATTCTTTGTCCAATTAGAGACAATTTCCCTTGAGCTGGATCCTTTATTTTCTCTGTAAGTTGTCAAAAGTAGATAATCTTATTTTGATGTTGTCAAAGGACATCTTTACACCATCAGTCCTAAAATCAAATAAAAACAAATAAAATCTTCATTGGTGTTTTTGGAGAAAACATGTAAACTCTGCGTGAGCTCTAAGAACAAAATACTTGACAAGACGTATTTGCCTGGACTGACATTTGAAGCTGTTCAGGTAATTTTGACAATTACACTCTCAAAATCTTCTAACACGGTGGAAACACTGTTATATGGAAACAAAAACCGGTAGATGTATTCTATTTTTTCTGATCTAACATTGTTTTCTCTGTCATGAATGTGCATTTCTTAAATCTGAGCAACAGACAAAAAAAAAACACCAACCCAAGAACATATATAAACACTTTGAAATACATTATAATTTTTTTTTTGTTGTTGTTATCTGTCTTGTAATCCATCGTCTTGTTTTGCTGGTGGTGGTGTATTTTCGTTTTTGGCATCAGGTATTTCCCTTGTAGCTACAGTTGACTTTACAGTTACTCATAGACCACGATATAATACAGCCAGGAAACACAAACTTTCATGTGCTCTCATTGAGCTGTTACTCTTGCTTTTTTACCCTCTTAACTTGCTTGTACACTCTGTTCCCGGGTTTATTAGAGTCACCTGGCTAAAAAAACAAATGCAGTCCAACACAATAAATCTTCAATGAATCTTACCTTCACAACGGTCAAGACAATACTTTACCCTCTGCGCTCATTTATATAAATGGGGTGATAAAAATATCAGAAACACCAGCATAACACAGTTCAACTCAACGGCACCACAAACTGCAGCTTCATAAATCACCCTGAAGTTGTATTGCCACTGCTCTAAAACAGCATTGTGCGAAATGGAACATCATATGGTCCACAGAAGTTAAAAGAAAGTGTGTGAAGGTTAACAGCAGCAAATGCACATCTGGACTTTTAAAGACTGAACACAAAAAGAGAAATAAACACATTTTTGACATGTAATAGTTGAGAGCATCAGAGGTATTTACTCACTTTTCATACAGATACAGTATTTGTGTGTATTGCTATTTTCTTCATTCAAGATGTGACATCTGTAGAAGCATTAACATAGCATCTCTCTGGCTTCCCACCAACCCAGCAGAATCAATACAATGCCTGAGGACATCCGCACATCCTCATCCTTATATAGCAGAATATTTTTGTGATCCAACACTTGCAGCAGATTTACAGAAAATGTGGGGAATGTGTTCATTTTAGGAATTAATTTGGAAATAATAAGTCTTTAGCTGCAGGTTACTACTATGTGTATTACAAATATGTTTCATTAGATTACTGCAATTGACATAAATGGAAATGTATTGCTGAAAGCTGAAGGTAAGGGCTATTCTCAGTGGTCATAGTGGCTGTCTAGTTACAAAGTGTAGTTCTTGTCTGTTGTTAGATGATCAATAAGCGATGTTCACTATTAGGAACAACAGACCTATACTGAGTATTTTCTCTTTCTCTTTGCTCTAGAAACAGCATGAGTTATTTGAGCAGTTCAACGAGGAGCCAAAAGTGTATTAGCTAAAGCAGGGCTGGGGAACCGTATGCTGCCTGCAAGAGTGTTTGGTCCGATCTCGAGGCAATTCATAAATACAAGAAAACATACACACATATGACCAAAAATACAAAGTATTCCTTGCTCACACTGGTACACATCTGCACCTTGTACATTTAACTGGTCTCTTTCTCATCTCCTCCCCTCTGGGAGCATCAGTCTGGGAGAGTTTACATACGCACACATAGACCCCGGACCGGCTCATCAACACAGGGGCTGCATTGGAATAGTCCATTTTGCTGACAAATGGGATGGGGGGAAAATATTGCATGGCCACGACATAATACCGCGTGGGAACGAGATAAATAGGTCGTAGCCACGAGTCATTAAGTCGTGGGGACAAATAAGTTGTCGTGGCCAAGAGTTATCTGTTGCTTAATAACAGGACCTTGTGAACCCAACTAAAGAAGCTGCTTGGATGAGAGAGGAAAAGTTTCATTGAATAACATGATGTAGCCTCTATAATGAGCTTTAGTTTGATCCAGACTGTCTGCAGTGAGCCACATTGTGGTGGAAACATTTGTTATTAATAGTCAATAAAAACATTGCGCCCTATCCTCGTGTGCACAGCGCCGTTCAGTTCAAAGTTCAGTGTGCAGAGAGCCGGACTGTGCACATTTGGTCATTTTTAGGTGGCAGGATGTGCCTGGCGTGTCTTGATTGCAAACGTTTCCACTGCAGTATGTATTAAACTAAAGCCCGTTATTCTGTCATGTGATTAGGGGAAACGTTTCATTTCTCATCCTTAGTATCTCTTGGCCAAAATGTCACCAGATGATAGTGGGGAACCTTTCTTACTGAGTGAAATGACCAGAGGTATTTCAGCGGCAGCCATAATAAGAGCTGTTCAAATTCTCTTAAGGGTAAGACAAGGAGCTTCAATGGCTCACTTATCTCCTTTAGCACTGGAACATTGGCCCATCCTTTATGAAAGGAAAGGAGAAAATGCCATCCCACAATTCTTTGCAGCAGCAACATGTAAATCAACACAACCTTGTAATTGCACCTGGACACACCCACGTCAACATAAGAAACAGAACAGTTGTTTTATCCTCCCGGCATGAGCCATGACTAAAATCCTCAGTGTAAGTGGAGTTGGATTGTCGGTGCGCCGTGGTTCTCCTTTCCTAATTCCTCACAGCTTCTGGGTCAAGGAATAGCGGTGAGGAAAGGAGATTATTTGGACTTTCCAAACAACCTGGGAGAAACAGAAAGTAAAGCGGAGATGATAGAGGAAAAACTCGTTCACGTGAATTAGAGGTTAGGTTGTGTCCTCCCTCCACACTCCTGCTGACCTGCGGTCACTTTACACTTTAGCAATAAACACCAGTACTCATCACAAGTTATTAGAACCTGAGCAGTACAGAAACTTACTTTGTTTGTTTGATTTGCTCCGAAGTTCACGAGACACGTAAACACCAAATCCTACGAGACATTGGAATACTAACCGTAAACATAAAAGACATAAAAGCTCATGTAAAACATAACCATTACATCCTGTTTACTTAACGGGTAACATATATTCTAACAAATATTTTTTAAGACAATATAACGTCCAACTAAATTTGTTATTGTGACGGGCTGCCATAATATTTTTAATAATGCACCAAATTAGGGGTTTCCTTGCACAAAATTGGTATTGTACAATGAAGTATCCTGAACTGAATCAATATTGAATCCAACTGAGACCTTGTGAATTGGAAATTAATCGTTTTGGGAAATAAGTGGTGATGCCCAGCCTTAGTTAAGAAATTACCAATATATGTGGAAACTGTCAAGAAAAGGTGTAATCTGTGTATTATTTCGGTGCCAAAAGGAATTTGTAGGTGCACCTAAATTATGTGCTGGTGCTCCTCAATGAAGAAGTTAGGCGCACCGGTGCAACCAATGTAAAAAGTGAGTCTGGAACCCTGGTTTGATTTATGTGCTTATGATAAACAATAATTTAGTGTGGCCCCTTGAAGGATGTTGTGAAAATGAAAATGGCCCTTGATAGAAAAAGGGTTCCCCACCCCTGAGCTAAAGGATCAATGTATTCTGATGTGTTTGTCTGCCAACACAGTCGCAAAGAGTTGTGACCGAAGTCAGCTCTAACCTGTCTGGCCTTTCTCATCTGACCTCTCTTCATCACCAAGATATTTCCACCTTTGAGATTTTGAGAATAACATAATATAATGAGGATAAAGCAGTATTAGCATGAAACCAAAGTGGTATAAATCTTATGGATTTTTGAGTTCTCACTCACTTTTATTTGCCCTTATATGACTGGACGATTTTTGATTTAGATTTTTTTCAAGTAATTCTGCCATTGTGAATAAAAATCCCAGGAGATCTCAACAGTTTCACCAATCCTTTAAAACAAACCCATCTGGCAGTGACAATCATGCGACAGTCAAACTTACTGAGATCACATTTTAATCTCCATACTGATATTTGATGTGGATATTTACACATGAGGTCATGTATGATATATTAAGTTTCATCCATGACCTCATGTGAGCCATTACATCTGCCAAGGTGAACAGTGTTTATTCCAGCTACAGATATCAGCATCATTTAAACTTTATTTGAATGCATACTGGGTTCCACCATCCTTGCCTCATCCCTTGGGTTGCAGAATATTAAACAGCCAGTAAACAAACTTGCAGTTGTACATTTAATTCAAGGTGTGTCCCCGTAAAATCGACAACTGGCCCTAGAGCAGCAGAGCAGCATTATAAGTGGAAAATAAGTTCCATTGCATTCAGATAAGCTGTTCAACCAGCTCTCCAATGTGAGAAGAGGGAATCTTTGGTGTGAACATCACTCTTCTGCATCTCTTGCTATGTTCTCAGATGGACTGAGTCTGTCACTATCCAGACTAGGGGACTGGTTGAAGAAAGTCTGGACCCTCTCACTCGGACATTTGCGTTCTCACATACAGCCCCTTCAGATCACCTGGAGTTCAGTGCATGTCTGAAAGCAGCTTTAGTTGAACACGTCATTTATGGAATTACCACAACTGAACCATAAGGCATATGAAAACAATGCTTACAAAAGGCCAATGCAGTTGAGGCATATAGCTAATAGACCCAGCCAATGACAAACGGTTATCCAGTGCACTTCTGGGGTTTGGTAATTTTAGCATAAATAGGCAGCCACATCATTACAGACTTAAAAAGCTAAAAAAGGTTCATTAATGTATGGGAAGGTCATGTTGCCCAAGAGTTTAGCTTGACTTTTGGAAAGTCTTTTATTCTCAGAAGTGAATATCAGTAAGTTTCTTTGCCTTTCAGCTCGACCTACTTTTGACACACGAAAAGAAAATGATAAGAGAAAAATCAGCCCCTTGCACAGTATTTTTCCTTTCTGTCAATATCCACAGAGTTCATTTCAAAAGTAGCCTTGTTTTGCGTTTTTGAAATAAAGCTGAGGCAAAATAGGCCCAGATCTCTTGAAGCAAAATGTGTGTTTGTGGAAGATTTCCTCTAATCCTCGCTGCTAAGCGCAAAACAAGAATCCAAGGTCAGCTTTCCAAAGGATGCAGGGGCCATATTTCTATCATGTAAAGGGATTTACTGGATACAGCTTTGTGGTACATAAGTACTCTGCTGCCGTTGTCTCACAGAATACACACAAATTTATCTGAGCACACTTCCAAAGAACGATATAACACAAAGAGAGGCACATGTTTGAAATCTACCACCCAGGGATGTAATGCACAGAAAAAACATGCTTCATAAGTAAAGAAAACAAATCTCTATTTTCTTTGTTATTCTATTGTATGTTAATGACACATAAGAGTTGCATGAGTGCCCTGCAAAAGATTACTCCTTACAATCCTGTAGAATGTTGAGGCTCACTAATGTCTTATATGCAAAAGTATGTACAATATGTCCTGTTGTGTGTTGAAACACTGCAATTACCATAAGTTGTTGCCGTGGAAACAGGAGGCACGTTAATGTATACAGGGGTGTTTGCAAATGTAATACGCAGATACACAACAGCTTGTCCTACTTGGAGCATAACTTGGATTTGAGGTATTATCTGTGTGAATGTCAGCACACTCATTCACACGTGCGACAGAAGAAACGCAAACGCATCATGTTTTTTTTTTTCATGATTTGTGTTTAATGTTCCTATTTAAATTCAAAAGTCATCCATTAGGGTCTTTCTCAGAAGAACTGTCGGGAAGCAGTGTGCGTAAAAAAAAATAAAATATGAGTTTGAGCTGTTTTCTCGAGTTAACAGCAACTTTCTCCTGTAATGACTCAGTCTAGTCACATGTTTATTCTTGTGATGACATTCTGCTTTTAAGATTATTGCAAAGCATCTGCTCATGAAGGTCATCACCTGCTGCGTGAACAAAGATTATAAGGCCGAGCCTCACCCAAGGTTAGCTTTTATCGGACTGGACATGGCTGACAGTGGATGGAGTACAACAGCAGATGCAGTCTACCTACAAACTGAGTTAGAGAGTCAATGGAAGGAATCAAATGTGCATTTTAGGGGTTACAATAAAATTAGATAGAAAGTGTAGCAAGATGTAAAAACTAAATTCCATCATAAAACCAAATAAAATTGGAAAAAAAGAGATCTTGAAATCTAGTATACACTGTGCATATACAGCCATGTTTCCAAAGGGCTCCTCTAAATTAGTTTAAGACATTCAAGGTCTAGAGATACCATAAAAAGGCTGGAGACATTAAATATGATCCCAGCATTTATATTTGTTCATTTATTATGTTTTCTTTTACCAGCACTTTATAGTCAACATTAATGACAACTTCCACAACATTCGTCTTATTGATTCATGAAATTGATAGCATACACTCCTCTTGGTAAGTGATGTTAGTAAGTCTTGTAGAATGTGACCCATGATTTAAACTGGAGGAACAACAATGTTTTATTCGTTTGCTTGTGTTTTCTTAATTTGCAGTGTGTTAAGCGCTCAGGGCCGCAGCACTTAAGATGGTAAACAAAGAGTAGAAGTCGTGATATGGTGCAGATTTCTGGTGTTCACACTGCAGCGCTTTAGCTTGGGAAAGACATGTTCAATCAATGACATTACATTTCAGAACGTGTGCATATACTCTGACTGGACACTTTATGACAGTAATGTCGATACGAGCCCACCCCCTGAGATGTCTTGATAAACCTGTCTTGACACATGGTTTTCATTATGTTCATTTTGTCTTTGACATTTGGTTGATGCTCTTATCAGGCTTGATTTACAGTAATTGAGAAAGAGGGGTTTTAGTATCTTGTTCAAGGTCAAGGACATTTTCACTGGACATAGCTATTGATGGACACATGGGCTGCTGTCAATTTGATTTAGCTTATTATGTTTTGGTCACGGGTTGATCTATCTATTTTTTAGGTCACCATACAGTCCGTGCTTGCGAAGTCAATCGTGTTCATGATCGTACCCTGTGGATAAGAACATTTTACTCTCTAAAGACATCACTCACATCACAATCCTGTACTTAAAGGCACAGAGCACCTAGTTCTATCCCAGAGAAAGTGCTGGGACAAAAAAATCCTCATGATGTTCACTCTATTTACCAGATAGTCGTTTCATTCAATGGTGCATGAAAGAACCTTTTCTATCAGTGAGGGATGTAGCCTGGTAGACACAGGAAGCTGCTGCACACTCATGATTTGTTGTTTGCTCGGCTTTTAGATGAAGAGGAAGGAAGAGAAAAATAAGCTTATTTCCATCAGTATCCACCTGTTTTTTTGTTTTTTTTTTGGCAAAAATGATAGTTTGCCTCACTATCTCTAGGAAGACACCTTAAAACCATCTTGCACTTTAAGTGGCATCTGTTTTGGACTGTTGAGTGATGCATTGATTTTTTTTGTAGGACTAAGATGAATTACAACTACACAACTACAGGCTCACAGCCCTGCCATGTTACAAATCGGTGTCATCGTTTTATATTGCCTTTCAGTGCCAAATATAGTTGCAGCACGTATCACAAAGTTATTGCTTTAGCTGATTACCCCCGCGTCCTCATTAAAGACTTTTGCCAGAACATGTGTTGAACATTGTTTTTCCTGCAATGTTTCAGTGAATTAATACTTGTGGATAGCAAAATTCTGGTTACGAACATTAAGGAACTGGGTCATACAATATTCGGCTAAATGAGGCAGAAGTTTCAAAGCATTAATTTAATCAAAGCCAGCCCATAAATCAGCCTGTACATCATAATAGGTTATATCATGAATTAATATTCTGCTCATCCACTCAAAGGGATTTAAAAATTTGGATCTGATGGAATTTTGGAAGTGTTGAATGTTTCAGTTCTATCAGCTCTGGGTGAATTCATTTATATATATTTTTTTTCCTGCATGATGATCAAAGCTGATGACAGAAAATGTTGTCACTTATGATGCATGGTGTGAAAAAGCAAAACCATCTCTCTCTATGTCTCACTCACTTACATACACAGAGAAAGACAAATAAATAACAGCCAGTATTCAGCTCAGCAAGCTTTGCTTATTGCCTCTTCGAGCGGTAGCCCATTTTCTCAAGCCCAGGTAGACAGGTGGGGAAAAAGACAATGATCGCGGAGGTATTCCTCCTCAAGGTCAAGAGTAAAAGCATTAGAGAGAAACAGAGAAGTCGAGAAATTGCTTTTTCATCCTTGGTGGCAAACAAATCTCTGAAGGAAAATAAAAAAAGACTTTAAAACTTTCTTTATACAAAATTAAATCATAACAAGAGGCGCACTCCAAGGAAAAACATATCTGCAATCAGATATATTAGCTGGAATTAAACTAAATTGTAAAATAATTATTATAATTAATTTAGTTTAAATGTAGTCCTTTTCCACCCTGGAGATCAGTGAAGCATGCCAGTGCACTGGTAAGACAGTAAGCAGACTTTAATTGATACCACCAATTCTGGCTGCAGGCAACAAAGCACAGCACATCACAGTAAGCAGCACATTGGTTTAGTGAGAGTAGGTGTTCTGGTATTAGCTTCAGTGAGTTTGATGACGACAACCAACAGGGAGAATAGTACTGACGATGCAGGACTCAGATCACAGGAGCAATTCATTTGACCCACAGCCAGTGGAAAGCTACACAGCCATTCCCACACTGCCTGTGTGGTTTGCAGTGCATGTGTGGTCTTCCAGCACTCTTATCAAGTAGACATCAACTAAAGCACCTGCATGAAGAAGATTTATGTTCTTTGTGAGGTCTGGGAGTGTTTAATAGCAGTGTAGCAGTGATGTTGTAAGATTCTTCATCATGGCCACTTTTATGTTGAAGAGAGCCTTCAGTCTCATTGCTCCTTTTCACTGGGAAACCAATCTAGGAATACAGACTCACCAAAAGCATACAACTAGTTGTTTGACAAATAACTTGCCGTGGTACCAAGTGGCAGTAACTAATGTGTCGCAACTGAGGAAAATAGCATTGATTGTGAAAGAGTCATTTACTCCCTATTGAGAGGCGATTTGTTGGGTGTTGTTTTCGCTGAACGTGAAGGATGGTTTCTCGATGCTGGAGGTGCAGGTCAGCGGGTGGGAGGGAGGCTGCTGTAGATGATGTGTGCCACAACAAAGATCAAGCCAAAGGTGCTTTAATGATCTGGAAATTGGATCACTGAAAAAGAGTGAAGGGCAATTAATCATTTGCAAAAGAGAGGCATCAAGGTAATTGCAGACCAAAGCCCTTTGAGCACAGCGTCTAATCTTTTCCTCTACCCATGATTACTTGCAGCTATGAGCATATCACTGTGGGAGGTTGAAAGGCACGTTAGATAATGCCACTATCATGGGAATTACATTAGAACCCTTGAGACTTCAAAATGGGTTCCTTACAAAAGCAATTATGTCGCCTTTTAGTCTTGAAACTCTTTCATGCCACAACATTGTGTCTATAGCTTAAAAAGTGAAGTGCTAAGTAGGACTCAAGGGGCCGTGCAATATGTCACTGCAAGGTCACCATTAGACTTCCTCTAGGGCAAAGCCTAGTTTACCAAGGTGGTGGAAGAACTGAATGTTCTCTGCTCTCTGGGAAGTGGAGATTCATTTCAGGGATGTTTGGACATTGGCACAACTGTTAAAAGCTCCAGGAGACACAGTGTGGAGCCACATTTGTTTGGAATAAACATCTGCATTACAGAATGGGAGAGCTTCTGGATACATGACACATTTGATGTTCAAAAGCCACCAAATTTTAAACTCAGGATACTGGTTTGCACAATGGCCAGTTAATTACATTACTAGTTCAATAAAAAAAATTGATGCTCAGGTATTACTCTAAAGGTTAATAATTCCACTGTTCCCTTCTATTTATAGTCACAATTTGTTGAAGTCCAGCTGCATATAATGTGTACAACATACTGTGTAATAACAAACTACCTCA
This sequence comes from Paralichthys olivaceus, assembly GCF_024713975.1. Classification (NCBI taxonomy): domain Eukaryota; kingdom Metazoa; phylum Chordata; class Actinopteri; order Pleuronectiformes; family Paralichthyidae; genus Paralichthys; species Paralichthys olivaceus. The sequence goes on from NC_091099.1 coordinate 21,518,136, forward strand.
AATTAAAAAGTTCACTGCCTCTCTCACATCCCCTGCTTCAATGCCATTTAGATGTGTCACGACACTTGAAGTGAGGTTTTGATATTTAGCAATTCATTCAGTCACAAATAAAAGCACAAGGTCTTCTTTTAATTCTGTCCTAGCAGTGCCTGACAACAAATCCACTCAATCATTTTAATGATTTTCTGATGGAAAAATAGATGGTACCAATATTTATGAATCAGTCAACAGTTTCATCACAAAGAAGAGTTCAAACCTTTATGATGCTCACAGCACACAAAGAGAAAAACACACAAAGTGCTGCTTATTGATTTTTTTTTATTTTAATTATGAACAATGTAGATTAGGCAGCAAATGCATACAGACGACCAAGAGTCCCTCAACCTCCCTATTCAAATGACACATAATTGTCCACTATAAAATAAACGATAAGGAATCCACTTGTATTTGAAAAGTTAGGGGCTGAAAATAGAGAAAAGGTACATGACTGAGATGAATGTTATAAGTGGTGTAGGTAAGATCTTTCATTAAGCAGCTGGCAGGAAGCTTTGGACTATTTAATTCAAAAGAAATACAGTTTCAGCAAACAGCTTCATTATTTTATATTTTTCAGGCCACCATTACAGTTTCATTCTTACAGGTCTTTATGACCATTAAAGAACAAGTAGTACTACAACCAGTGCTTAGGGTTAGAAGAGAGAAACAGATGGTAACAAACAACCACACACCAACTCAAACACAACAAACGTATTTTGTAACATTTCCACATAAAAATGTCTAAAATAATGAGAACACCAATAGAAAAACAACTCCTCAACTTTTTCATATTTACACTTAAAGTCAATAATAATCACTAATTCAGCTAGGAAAAGATGTGTCGGGTAACATCCAACTTTCAGTGGACAAGGTAAAGTTCATCCTTGCACCTTGTCTTGTAGGCCCTTGGCTTGGCTCATGTAATTCTCATATCCTGAACCTGTTTTTCCCCTTGGCTGTAGATGGGTGGGCCACCTTCTGCATGTATTCCCAAAGATGTCCTTCAATTTATGCATGTTTTCTGCTTGTTCCACTGGTGTTTCAGCCGTCCACTTTGCATCCTGATCCTGTGGTGATGCCTGCACGTCTGACTTGACCTCTGTACATCATCTAAACTCTGCACTTGGGAAGAGTAAGACCTTGAAACAACCTGGTGAGTGTGATCGCTTTGTCTTTCTCAGCCTTTCCTTTGCCTAATTCACTGACCTCTATATGTGTTGCTTCCGACAGTGCACAAAGAGTTATACCATTTAGACATGGTATTGGGTTTTCCTCAATCAATGGTACATCCTCTTCCTGGTCTTGGCGCTGGAATTCTTCTCTTCTTCTACTTGTATATGGGATTGTTGAGTTGTTATGATTAATCTGATTATAATAGTTCAGCTTGTTCTGATCCCCTTTTCCTGATTCTGCCAATAGGTTGTGAAATAGGCAGTTTTGTACCACTAGAATATTCTAATGTAGCTGGTGATCAATTCCCTGATGTCGTGAGAGGTACGGTAGGTTTGGATTGATTCGTCCATACATGTTTCCCAAGTTGAGCCAGACAACTGATTGCCTTTGCTCTCTTCAGCCCCCTGGATCAGCTGATTAAGGAGTCCCTAGTCTTATAGAAATCTAAGACAAGCCTGAGATACCACCAGTTTACGTCTAGATCTTAAATTATTTGTGAAACTAGGTGAGCAAGTGTTCGTGGCTTGGCTCTATGCCCCTCTGGAACATCCCGTGTTCACCAAACAACACTGGGGAAACAGAAAAAAAAAGTTATTATTTTGGGCATTTAACCTTTATTGACAGGACAGTTTAATACAATTATAATTCTATTATATATTTTTTAAGATTGTGGAAGCCCAAAATGTTTTTTTTCTAAAGTCAAACTGCTTTATTCAGAGTTTTTGTCAGTTTCATTGACCAGTTGATTCACTTTGTGGTGGAGGAGGACTCTTTAGTCCCCAACATAAACCTCCTCAACAATAAACACTAAAGGAATCATATTGGGAGAATGTGACTGCAAATGTGACACCAACCTCCATCTTTTATCATTATTAGAGACCCCAAGATGCAGAATATTACATATTGTGATTTTAATAGTAGAATGCTTACATGTCATCTGTTTGTTAAACTTACATTGTCTGAACATTTACAAACACTTTTCATTTGGCCTTAAATAGGAAGTAGCACCATAGCAATATGCGTTTTGGTCAGGTAGCCAGTTTGACATCAAAATTCAGTTTCTTTTAGGTGGTGTGAAACACTATGAAAGACTTATATTTCCCTGTATTTTGGTGAAGAACTATAATCACAAAGCAATAACAATTGGATTTTTAGATGAAAACATTATAAAGCACTGTTGTAAGGCCACAGCATGTGTCACTGTACACACTTTTCTGAGTCCACCTTGCACTTTGAATCGTTCAGGAGACCTTTTAATCCTGCTGCTTCCCTGTGGCAGTGGCTCGTCTCCAGCTGGGAGCAGCAAGTGTTTATTGGCTTTGGTATCAGTAGGATACTTGTGGTGGCCTGCCTTACCATTAATTCTGACATTCCTGCCAAGGCTGTGTCAAGTCTTTCTTTGACTTCAGCCATCAACTAGAAACTCTGGTCTTGTTTGGGGCTCTTAAATATAGTGAAGCACAGTGACATCGAGGGGACGGCCATTACTTTTGTCCCTCTTGACATATAACTTATAACTACTGATCAGATCAAATACAGTGACTAATCTGAAATACTATCTAATAACATATATTATCTCTCTTTTAGTGCTGACCACGCCAGGAAGATAAATATTGCCACTCTGTTTCATACTAATTGTTCAGATGAGGCAGCATAATTAAAGGTCAAAAACATCTAAAATTGAAAGGCCCTAACCCTGTTAGTCAATTATCTTTCCCAGATTGGCCAAATGGAATTAATTTATGCCACATCTGCATCATTTCAGGGGATGATGTTTATAAATATTTGTTTCCTGTTTAGGAATGAAAGAAAGGGAATATTTAAGCCAGCAGATAAGTGCTGAGTCAGGAATCTAGTGAGTAGAGTGTGTACATGTTTGCAACTAGGGAGAGAGTGAGAGAACCCATTCAGGAAAAGTGATTTGGGTATTTTGTTTTTTAGGAGATTGGTTACAGGAGAGGAATAATTTCAATACAATTAAAAAGATTGGATAGCGTAACATTTGAGTGCAGGGCCGGCTATGTTAGGATGAGTGGTTCAGGGTTAGACAGTGGATTTGTGTGTGTGTGTGTGTGTGTGTGTGTGTGTCATGTAGCCTCTCTCAGTTCCCATATAACTGTTGATAACTGTAAGCCGGCCCTCAGTTGAACTGACTTACTCAACTAAAGACAGATTAATTGTCTACTTGGTACAATTTCTGAGTAACTGTTTATTGGTATGATTTGTCTGATTAAACATATTCATAAATCTCAATGTATTTCAGTACAAAACATTGACATTTCACTCAAATGTTAACTTAAACCGTTTCTGACACATTGCACAACAAGTTACTCTTTTGGTCCAATATCTGATTGAGTAATTCATTGAAAGTGTGATGCTGATGTTTTGTGAAGACCTGAAGTGTATTTTGGTTTCAACAGTACTGAGACCTGAGATGAATTTTTTATACACATTTCTAAAAAACATTGAGATTTTTTTAAATATCATTGAGGACATTGGGGTTATGACTGGAATTCAAAATAAGTTAAGTTGGATAAAATGTCAACCAAACTATTAAAACATGATCTTGGGTGTAGCATGCACTTGAATGATTCTTGTCTTTCATATAGAGAAAAAAACAATCATGCATAATATCTTGGACAGCACTGACTGAATTTTGACACACTTGTCTGTCATATTGCCTTGAAAGCAATTTTGAAAGCACTAAATTACACAGTAATACAACTTTGAATTCTTCTTTGTTACATGTAATCTCTTCAGTACAGCCTATCAATCTTTCATTCCATTATTCATTTCTGCTCTTATCAAATGTCGACTGATTTGCAAGCACAAAGGCTCCTAAGAGAGAATCCCTGACTGGTTTAACTTGATTTTAGCATTGAGACTGGACCTTATCACAGGTGCAAGTCTTGGAGCAGACATGGTTGAATGTCCACCCCCCCCCTTCAGCCTTGGCATGTAATTAACCTTCGATCATCATTCAGTGTCAAACATAATTCTTCAGATGTAATTTTGCACCACAGGGGTCTCTTTGTGAGGGAGAAGAAACATACTATGTTATTTATAGCTCTTCTCAAAGCAAGAATCACTTAACATGCTGAAAAGCTTTTTTTTTTTTTATTGAAGACCTGTGCTGCCCGAGCTTCTAGTTCAGGTGAACAGTGAGTATCCCCACAGTCCTCATGGGAAAATCCTGCTGTCAATGTCAGAATCACTGTGCCATGCATCAGCAATCATGAAAAATTACCTGCGTACAATGTTTTATGTAAATGTTATGCAGAGTGCTTTTTGTGTTCTTAAACATGTAGCAGGTGCGTTTCACAGCATGTTTCTCTGCAGGGTTCCTCAAGATAACTTTAACGACCTACGTTTTCATCAAACTGCAGTGATATACTACCGTGGGAGAACTTTGATAAAATCCATTCATTTGTTGTGAAATAACTCTACATGAGTATACAACAGCATCATTCAGTCAATTTGTGCAGACTTCCTGAGCTTATTTTCTGCACTTCAGCAGCAATCAGAGACACAAAAGAAGAGCATGTTTTGGCAGGAAGGGTAGGGAGGAAAAAGTCAATTATGAACAAGGACACAGCACACACACTGTGTAATTCCACTCATCACATCAACTCAAACTGAAATATTCAACCTGGGAGCTCCAACATCTGAGTAGGACTCACAATTAAACCAACATACTCAGTACTACTGTTGATGCAGGAAGCTACATCTCATTCTATGAATAAAATAAGATGGGCTCGGTCCACAATTATGTTTTCAGTTATATTTTTTATCCTCATAAGTGGGCACTGCCAGGCAAAAAGATCTTCTCCTCTGACATTGGACTGCATTGGGTGCTCTGAATGGAGAGGAAATTAATACATCAGAAACTTGGTGGAAGGGGTGGGGGTCAGTAGGAAGCTCCCTGTATTGTTTCTGGCTAAGCTCCGCTCAGTGCGGTTTAGTTCAGCCCTCTGTAATTACCAGAAGAAAAGCAGAGTCCTCTTTGACATTTGACACCGAAGTGACTTAAATTCCCAGCGGCCGATGCCACATTAGCTTTTCACCAGTGAAAGCGCAAATAATAATCCGAACGCATCCAAACCTATTCAGTGGCTCGCACACACCGCAAAGGGACGGACATGTCGCTCTGAGCCACACATTGAGAAATGGCCATAACACTGGAACAAATAAAGCCACCCAATGGAGAGCTAGTATTTCCTCACCCGATAATTGCCTCAGAAGCTGCATGGAAATAATGAGATTCTGCTGACACAATACGGCGGCCAGACTGACTGCAATATGCAGTATATTGTCTCCAGCCTTCCCACAGCTTACTTGACTGTGTGTGTGTGTGTGTGTTAGTGTGTGTGTGCACCCAAACATTTATGTATTTGCCATTTGCCTCGCCAGGGTACACAGGTTGAAGAGGTTAAATGGTTGTGTTTGCTAGTGCCTGTTTGCTCTCCTGAAACTCCTATCTCCATGCTCCTGTGAAATTGCCGTTGTATAGCGATATTTATCCTCTGAAAAAAAACCTGGGAAAGAACGTAACAACAACAGATTTCATCCCACTGCTTTATATAGACAGCCATGACACGAGCAAACCACCACTCTTCTAAAGGTTGTATGTTAAAAAATAAAACTTGAGGGAAATGTAGGCATGCACACACACACACACACACACACACACACACACACACACACACACACAAATACATGCACACACACTGACTCCGCTGCTCACTTCTCTCTCTCTCTCTCTCTCTCTCAGACACACACACACACTGACTCCGCTGCTCACTTCTCTCTCTCTCTCTCTCTCTCTCTCTCAGACACACACACACTGACTCCGCTGCTCATTTCTCTCTCTCTCTCAGACACACACACACTGACTCCGCTGCTCATTTCTCTCTCTCTCTCAGACACACACACACACTGACTCAGCTGATGTCTCTGACTCTTTATAGTTTAAATGCAAATTTGTTTGAAATTATCTTTATCAGTCAGTCTAGAGTGGAGTCGAGTCTTTTGCAGGTTTTGAATAGAACTACTTATAGCAGTAGGTTTGTCTGGAACAGACGTGAACTTCAGCACATGTATCCAAAGATTAGGAAAATCCTCCAGAGAAATGTTTACTTTGTAGAGCTCCAGCAGAAGGAAGTTGTTGTACCGACGTGAGAGCTTGTCATTGCTTTGCAGCTCTATGATTTTGTGTTGTTGGTGCTCAGCCACATCAGCTGGTTCCACAATAAATGCTTTAACAAATACATTCAGGGCAACCCGACAGCTGAATGGTTAGTGTGCAGAACCCCTTGAGCAGCAGGGCTATCCCTTTGCTAGCCGGACCATTTACCTCTTCAATCCCTGTCTCTGCTTCACTATCTCTGTATAATAAAAGCAAAGATGCCAAAGAAACTTAAAAATATGTTCAATTCCTTAAGTATACTTTTCTTTGCCCCGCACACACAATGTACGATATGACTTTTTCCAGTGTGAGCAGATGGGCAGTGGCAACAAGGCACTCCTCTGCAAACCCTTCTGAATGAGGTGTCAGTTTCTTAGTTATTACCTTGCTCACCACAAAACTGACCCTCGTGACAGTGCCAGAAAGCAGTCTAGTGGAAGTGGCTTGTTGGGCACTCAAACTGCTGGAGTGTGTTAACTTTATACAAGCACATCTGTCCTTGAATTGATGATCTGCATTGGTCTTATGACACACCGCAGTTGCACTGGCTTTTCTTTTGATTCAGCAAATACAAATCTGTCAATTATATGTCTTTGGAAAGAGCAACATTCTGTATCTGCTTTTCCTTTCATGACAGTAGCCATGGTGCTTGACAACTATAACATGTAAGACATGCATGTGTGTTCACGTCATCCCGACCATGATGTGAGAGACATGCAGATGAGTGTGAATTAGTGTGTAATTGGAGACTATACATGTGAGAGGTGTGAATGTGAGAGTGAATGGTTGCTTGTCTCTGTTTGTTGACCCTTCCTCTCTTCCAGTGTCAGCTGGGATTGATTCCAGCTCCCTCCTCTACTCTCAAAATGTATAATAATAATAATAACATAGTACATACAAATAGATGGTAGTATTATGACTGTAGTTGTATTTTTTTGTATTTACGAATAATCTTGCGAGCCATATACACCCTGCTAAAAGCCCCACGTTGCTTCGTAAGTCTGTAAGATGATATTTGCTGCCTTTGCACATTATTTATAAATCTTTTTTCTAATCTAGCAATTCTCAACAATTCTTGGACACACTTTTTTTTTTAAATTAGTGGAGGCAGCAGGGAGCCAAAGTGAACAGTATCTGTCCCGCAGTCGGAAAGTAAGTGTTCAAGCCTTAGTGTCAGCAAGCATCTGGACTGCTAAGTGTGCCATGGAGATCAATAAAGCAGAATTATTATCAAATTATTATTTATTTGGTGAGGAGGGAGTTCAACACTCCAGCCAATAAGATTATACTTTTTATAACACTCATGACACTTCTGCTAGTAGTTGTAAAAGAAAATTCTCTCAGGTTTCATTATAGACGAGAAGAAAAAAAACGGGTGTACTTTGGTGTGTAAATTCTACTTGTTTTTTGTTCTAAACATTTCCAGCAAACGTTGGCAGCTGCAGCTCTGTTTGAATGCGTTCCTGACAGACTTTGGATCGCAGTGGGTTGTCTGTGCTGGAACGCACATTGTTGTAAATCAAACAAGACAAGAGCTGTGGATTTTGTTTTCGTTTGATTCATTGTGATTAATAAGCCATGCACCATGGTGTGTTGTGTCAGATAGCAGCCAGTAGATTTCTAGCAAGGTCAGTTAAATATAATCAAGGACAAAAGACAAAGATGCAAATGAATAGAATCTTAAATGGCATTTTACACTAATTACCAATGTGAAATGCCCATTACAGCATTCTGAGGGGTCCAGTATTCATCAAACAATATTGAGCGTTGTGTGCTTACATGTGCTGCTGAACACTGCACAGTACGACTCATCTGTTCATCCAAATCTGACAGGGGAGTGTGTGAATTGTGGTGATAGTGATTATAAATTCAGTCAAAGTATTTTATAGTGACAAAAATTGCATAAGCAATGGCAGCTACATTCAGCTGATGAAACAGGGAGATGATTATTTGGTCCGAAGCACAGCATGGATTCATCAGAGGGGAAATATGTAACCACCCACTATGTCTCAAAGTGAAAAACTGAAAGTATCCCCTGCAGTATGAAGTGAATGTTTAACCCTGAATGAAGGCCGCAGGGCTTTTATTGTGATCACTGGCAGTGTATTGTTCATTTATCCACATACTACAGGTGAGGGGTGGTGCCCGGGTAGAGCCTGCACAAGGCAGGACGTAACATATGAAGTCTGCTGTTTTTGTTTACAGCACATCGACACAGGCGTCGATGCCAGCTCGTGGAACCACTAGTCTTTTCAAGGTGACATCTTTTTTACTTCTTCTACGTTTATGACACCTCTATTACATCCATTCCATTTTTCATCTGTCGCGTGATCGAAATCGATGCCGTGTGTGTGTGTGTGTTTACGGGGGGGGATTTGCTAGGAAAAACGCCTCTAACTCTGACATTTGCTTTTATCTGACACTAATGGCAAGTGGAACTTTGTTATTGCACTCGGTTTTCTTCTTGAAGATGGCAATTTAGTTTAGTTTAGAAGACAGTGGCAGTTGAAATTGTGTATAAACAGAATATGTATTAAATTAGCCAGTTATCTGGAGAAAGCCAGAAGAGGAAAACTAGTTTTTTATAAAGTCAATTTATTCATTTGTATTCATTAGTACTGCAAGTAATAGTCACATTTTGTTTTATTTGATTGCTCTTTTCAATTTAATGTGTGTGTGTGTGTGTGTGTGTGTGTGTGTGTTCTCATTTTCCTTTTTGCATGTTTTGTTTATGTTAATCTGGAAGAAGATGTTTGTGTTTGTTGATTATGGGTGTCTGGTGATCCCAAGAAGAGAAGTTTGTTTGTAAAACTGTTATTTCTTATCTTTTTTTCCAGTTTCTTTGTTAATTGTCATTGTTTAATTATACCTGGTCCACATATATGTGACATTATGATACTGCATGCTACATGAAAGACCTAGAATACATTACATTAGTGCATTAGGGTTTATTCAGGTACTAGCCCTCAGACATGAATTGACAGAATGGGAACATTCTTGGTCCAAGTCGCCACCTTGTTCAAATGAGCCATTTAGCATTTTCACAGTGAAATGTGTGAGATGTTAGAAAGTAATCTGTCTGTCAGGTGCTTATTATGAAAGTGCTCTGCTGAGAAAACAAATGGTGTTTAAAGAGGAATGGATTTGCGATGCCCCAGTGGAGCTGCACTGCACAGCAAATAACAGACAGGTATGTGAAAGACAGTTTGTCAAGAGGAAGGTAGAGCTTCGGTTTTGCGTGGTGACAATGTGAAAGCACTTTGCATTCCAGTGTTTGTGTGTTGACATAATGATAATATTTATACATCGTTACCCTAATGTATCTTTTAGCAACAGTATAAAGTCAGACAGTATGGGTCAACTCATGAATACTGGATGAACAGGTTGAGTGAAAGCAGAAGAAACAGCACAGAATCACAATGTTCCCTGGGGTTGTTGTAAATGTAGCTGAATAGGCATTTATAACAAAAGGATTTATTTTTTTCTCACATTATTCATCAAAAGCAATCTTTCTTTCTTTCTGTCTCTATAATAATCATATAACATATTATATATTATTTTATACAATGATTATTGAACATGATCCTTGGAATTTGCTTTTTTTATATGAAATGGCCCTTTTTCATCTGTTTTTGAGGCAGTGCCGCTCATATAAATTGCCTCATAATTTTTCCATGACTCAGGCCTTTTGGTGACAATATTAAATGCATGAATAGCATTAAGAGTGGAGGCACTGGAAAAGAAGCCAGAGGCACTGGGCCTCTATAAGCGTTTTTATGTATGTTACATCAGCAAAATCCAGGAACCCTGACCATCTACATCTTTGTAAGAAGCCTCTGTGAAGTGCAAAGTGACTTCATCATATTGTGTTCATGCTGTCCTAGGACCAGCACTGCATGTATCAGCTGAAGGAAGTGACACTTCCACAATGAAAGCTCGGGAGGGTTTCATGATTGCTAGAGTCTCATGCTGCTCCTACCTAATTTTCAACTCAAATCAAATTATGGGAAAATACAATGGAGACCTAAACTTTATGTGAGTTAATTTACAGGCCGTCAGACTCTGAGGAGAAAATTAGATTAGACCTTTCGCAGCATGCAATCACTCAACGGATTGACATGGATTTGTCCATCAACAATTTACTAAAGCCATCATGGCAGTGATAAAGTGATTGAAATCTCTCCACCATTTGGAATGGTGTGGTGTTGGTGAGGAGTGGAGTGGGGAGGGGGTGACCCCGAAACTGCTTGAAATAGTGATTACTTAACCAGTGTACACTATTCCCAACCACCTCCTCACCCCCCTTCACTCTGAAAAACAAAACGATGGGATTTGATTCAGAGCCAGATTTGATTTCTGTGTGTGTGTGTATTTTCTGGGCGCTCATGTGTTCACATGTCTGTGGCAACGTGCGTCCATGCACGTTTATGTGGGTCTGTGTCGCACAGAGATCGAGGGGTGGCAACATCTTTTACAAGGAGCTCTCATGTCAGGAAGCCATTGTCTGTGCGGTGAGATGACAGGCGAGTAGCCCCGACGATGGATGGTGCCCTGCAGATGAAAAAAATAAATACAAATGGAAGCGGAGGCCATGAGCAGAATATCTGCAGGGGTCTCAGGCCAAAGTGCTGCTCGTAATAGTTTGTCTATGGGGAAATACATTTGTCATATTTGTCTTGTTGGCAAAATGAAAACCCCAATGGCTTTTCAAGATGAAATAGCATCTACATTTGTTGACCAGTAAATGTATGACCAGTCTTTCATATAGCCATGTGAATTTGTCCTGCATCTACAATGCATTTACTTAAATCTTAAATATTTCTTTAATGATTAATATATATTTTCAACGCACAATTACAATGCTGTTTGTCCTGAAGCCTGAATTCTCCATCAATGAAGTTCTACATAGATGTTAGAGCTGATTAATGAGTGGCTTAGTCATCACAGTTTTCCCAGTCATTTCCTTTGTGTATTCGCAACACGTGCATATGCACAAGGAAGCAGATTTTTTGATAATCATTAAAATTGGGATTGTCTTTACCCAGCCACAGTGCGTGTAGATATGCAAGGTTCATGAAACTAAGCAGCTCTGTTGGTCTAATGATTTGTGAAGGGCAATTCAAATGAAGTACATTTGCACCTCCATCCACCTTCAATGAGAGCTTACATGATTAAAATATGATTACAAAAATACATTATAAGAGTACAGATGTACTTGGCTGGCTGTTGGCAATGAGGCTTAAAAAGCATTTTTCATCTGTAAACCCTGTCAAAATAATCACACTACCTTGAGATTTAAGTAATGCTTTCACAAGTCCTTATTCCACTTAATGGCGTTCCTCAACTTCTTTTACCCTCCATCACTGTCTGTTGGAAAGTTCCAATGCTCTTTTCAGTCTCCCCCCAGGAGCTGTCAGCCGTTGTTGATATACTTGGCCGTATTTTGCCAGACTTACTAAATTACTCGAGGCTGATGCAACCGCTTCGGATTGAAAAGTTGCTTTGAACTTTGTTTCTAATGAGTGGAGAAGATACTTTTGAAATATCTAGTTTAAACCTGTCTTAATGTAAAATTTTGATCTGGGATTTTTTCAGGTAATAATCTTATCAGGATCTGACATGTGTTTAAAGACTCAGATGAACCCAGTTGCAAGAAGTGTTGTCTCTGTACACTGAAATAATTTGACTACACCTGGGTCGGTATATTTTTAACAACATCTAATTATACATCTATGAAAAAAACATCCGAAATGCATTGTGTCAATACATTCACCCTGTGTAATCATTGCCTTCAATTGTTTTTAAAACCTTCCTTAATCTTTCAAATGACTCTTAATAGAACAACAATTACACAGATATGATGGGAGTGATGAGCAAATACTTGCAACCCCCCCATCGGTGGATGCTGATATATAAATATATATATATTTATATATATATATATATATAAATAGACGGCCTAATAGAGTGGGTGTGTATTATAGATGAGTGTGGAGAGTGAGGTATGTCACATGATGTTTGTCACATGACTGGGGCAGCGCCGCTTGAGTTGGAAACTGAACTGGCTCGTAAACGTCATTCATTCAATAAACTGACACATGTCCTTCTCAAGACAGAGTGAAAACTAACACCCACTGTGTACCCACAAAGAGAAACAGGGCATCCTTATGTTGAGTTTACTGATGATGGACTTTCAGATGACAACACTTCAAACTTGGTGAAGTTACAAAGGACTTACAAATGCCTCTTATCTCCCATGAAATTAAAAGAAAATCTACTTTTTCTTCAGGGTTGAGTCACAAATGTAGTCTTGGTGCTGTAATTATTCTGTGGCAATGTGCCATTAGAGAAACAAGTGATCGGTTATATTGACATTTACAACTGAAGTTGTAAGATGTTATTATTGCAACATTTTTCTGGGCTGACATAATGTCATCATCACATCTTTCTGACTGACTGGCCATGTTTTTTACAGCTTATTTAAAAGATTACTTACCCGGCTCAAACACTTAAAGGGATAGTTCACCGAAAAATGGAAATTCACTCATTATCTGCTCACCACTATGCCGATGGAGGGGTGGGTGAAGTGTTTGAGTCCACAAAACACTTTTGGAGTTTTAGGGGAAAAGGTGTTGACAATTGAAGTAACTGGTGTTTCAAACATAATAAAACAGAAAAAACCCGCATGCCTCCACACTGCTCCTGTGGTGTCATCCAAGTATCTGGAAGAGCTGACATTCATATTCGACTCGAAACGGTTTACACATTTACACCAAGTTTTAAGCCGGAAGTATTCGTGCCAGAATGTTAAATGGTAACATTTAGCTTTAAAGTATTCTCACAAAATAAACACACAAGGGACTCATTGTGAGAAGAATTCCATCCTGCATAACGGTTATAAATGAAATCGCTGTTGTTGTTTGAGCAGTAAAATGAAAAAATAATTTGCTTGTGTCTGCTTGGGAAGTTGAAGGACGCCATCAATGTCCCTGAAACGAGGAATTTGTGTCCTAAAACTGCAGTGGAAATCTGTGGTGATGTGAAATGCAAAAAGGCAAATTGCAAGGATTATGCATTTTCATTTGGGCCTCAGTGATAGATTAAGCCCCAGCATTCAAAGGCACTATGTTTTGTTCAAGGGTGGAAGTGACTTTGCCAAGACATTGCAAGATAAGAAGCTAACTGTTATTAGTTTAATGGGAATGATAGTCCGCCCAAAGCAGTGTGTGCAAGTGGCGAGGGAGCATCATTTTTCTTTGCAGTCTTTCTTGCCCAGTGCTGAGGCTGAGCTTGCCGATTGTTTTGTGGGAAATCTAACCCACTGAAGACAAAGTGTTGCTCATATGACTACTGGCCTAACGGAGCTGGCACCAATTTTCTCCACTTTGTGTAAATAAGCCCGATTCGTATCCCTCTGAAATTCAGGATAGACCAGTGGACGGTGTGCACCTAACAATCTGGTATCAGCTGATAATTCCAGTGTTGCACTCGTCATATAGGTCACTTTATCACTGCCACTTTTTTCCAATCCTGTGTGAGAACTATTGTGTGAAAGCTACTGTTTAATGATCTCTTTTGCTATGATTATGGGTACTTAGATGCAGAGTAGTTAGCCGCTCATTGAGAACATTTTGTCATCTTTACAACCACCACAAAGACTGTCCCCTGATGCACTGCCTCTGACTCCAGCAGATTTTCACTGTCTTGATGACTGTCATTACCACGTTGCTACGACACCTTGGCAACATTATACGGTTTTGAACTGCCTGTCATTTAAATTGCTTTTATACAAGGATGTTGCATATTGCAAAACCAAAATGACCATCCCCAAAACTCTATGCAGTCACTGAACAATATCCTCTACAGTAAATGAGAGGATGGTATTAGTGAGTACGACTGTTGGATTTTGAGCCTGTATTTGTGTGTGTTATGCATTAGCAAGGATAGAACCACATGTCGGTAATGCCACATCGGATTCCATGCACATTTGGTTGCTGCCTGCAAGCCTGTATTATAATGCTGTTTCAGGACCTTGGCAATTCAAAACCCATTAAGGGTAGTGTTTCCCCTCCAACCTTGCAAATACACTGCTTTCTATTTCCACTGCACCAGGCCTTTCACATAGCAGCATAATAATACATGCCAGGGCAAATGAGTGACTGCGAGGGTGAGAGTGAGTGACAATGAGTGAGTCACTGTATATGCGTGCAGGTGTATAGGTGTGTGCGTGCGTGTGTGGGTGTGTTTCGGAATAAAATACAGTGAAAGAAATACCAGTGTTGAAGTTGACGTTAAAAAAACCTAAAGGAAATGTGATGACTGAAGTAGCACACCTTTGTTATCTTGTCACGAGGAGACAAAGTGTGTAGCTGCTTTTAACTGTGAATACAATAGTGTTCTCACAAAGCTAAACTGATGAGGCTCCAATCAATTCAATCCAATTAATTTAGCAGTGTGTTGCCTGTGTGTGTGCTCACTGATAATGTGAGGTGGATCTGACGCACAAAAATGAAAGGATGTGTCGTGCAGGAAGTCTTTGCGTGTTCGTGTGCCTACATCTGTACAGTGGAAGTAGAAAGAGGCTGTTTCTGCCAGGAAACCCACAAGGAGGCACAAGCTCAGTTCAGAATTGTAAAAAGTGCCTGTGCCACTAAAGTATATTCAATTAAAAGGTCAGAAGGACAGGCATGTACTGAGATGGTGGTGAAACAGAGGATTTGAAGGCTAAAATGCAACGAGGAGCAGAGGGTGGATGGATTGAATTGTTGTTTTTTTTTGACAATGATTCGGAGGTATGTGCAAAGTCAAGTGATCTAACCTATGAACAATAGAACATTGTAAAATCATTTTGATACCCAGATACAGATTTCAAGGATAACAGATCTTTTTAAAATCAATTTTCAGACTGAACTCCAGAGTTTTGTAAAAGATGTATTATTTGTTTTTTAAGCTTTGAATTAAGGTCCATAGACATGGAGGTGTCGTAACCACACTGAGGTATGGGTTTGATGTCATCATCTGTCTTTTTCCTTTATAAACCAAAGCATCATTCCAACCTTGAACAGCTTGTACATTTCCAAAGCTCAGCATTCATTCGCCATATGTAACATTGCATAACATGCAATTTTGAATGGGTGTGTGGTAAATGTGAACTGACTTTACGAGACACAACTATCCTTATTAATTATTACAGAGAATGTCAGCAGAATTTGGTCTGGACTTTCTCCAGAGTTTACCTTTCACACATGAACAACGCAGTGGAGAATCCTTCGCTCAGGCACGTTCTCAACCACACAGAAATCTAAGTTCAGGTAAAGGGGGGGTGCAGGAGGAAGTGGCAGCATGTTACATATCATTTCCACTGCAGAGATCACATGTTTTTGTTTACAGCACATAAACACCACCATCCTTATCACCAAATGACATCTTAGTCTGTGTCTCTTACATGTGGCACTGCAATTGTATATCTTTTGCATCTGGTGGTAAAAACTTCCATTGGTTCGTTGGGAATCCTGAGGAAGATCCCCGGCTGTGTTATCACATCAGCTCATTTGGACATTATCCAGAGTTTTTACCAGGGGACTGGCAGGAGAATATCCGGAGAAACTCTGGAGCCTCTCACTCAGACATTTGGTTTCTCACATACAGCCCCTCCATAGAATGTCATATCAATCCTGCACTGTGTTTTTGTGCCAGTATCAGCTGCCTAAATGTGACTTTGACATGCATGGGCATTAATATTTCTGAAACCGACAGACCTTGAAAAAAATACTATTGACATGACTCTTGCAGGCCAAATTTAGCCGGTCACATCTGGGTTTTTCTCCTCCTGTCTGAGTTGTTGCTGCAGTAACAGAGGCTGTCCTGTCCTTGTTGACTGGGATAAATTAAGAACAGGATGGTAAATTATTTGGCTCTAATGTCTCCGGGTTTCTGTGTGTGCTGCTGTAAAAAGGACAACATGACATTCATGAGACTGTGGATCTGCTGCTTGAATGTGCTGCTCTGCATGTTCCTGAAATCACAGCGTATAAGTCACCTGTCATACAGCTACAAATTATTATGTCATTCAATATATGTTCATGTGATTTAATCTGTGTAGTAGTGCTTAACTGTTTAAAGTGGAGACTATCTTCCTGCTTCACATGCTGAAAAAACAGGACAATATCTAAAAGAGAAAACTACACAGTTTGTTCGGATGTTAAAGGGCTTGAAGGGGGGGGGGGGGTCTACTTTCTACAGATCATATTTAGTGTTTCTTTGGTTTTAGTGGGAGGGTTTGGCTGACTTCATCTCTTATCAAGAGCTATCCAAATCATGTGCTGGGAGTAAAACTGCAGCGCTTTGGCCGGGCTGCTGTCACAGCATGGTGCAAACTGCTGTTTGGACCTGAAACAAAAAAAAAGACTTTCCACTAAAGTTTTAACCTTCTCTGATAAGGGACCTTGCACAGAAAGAAATTCCCTCACTGACAAAATATTTGCCGGCAACATATGGGTTTTATTCCCATCTTAATTCAAAAGCACAGTCTTTCAGTTTGAGAGCAGGACTTGCTCTTTCTCAAAACCTCAATTATCCCCAGCTTGCTCTCCAGCTTCAGCTCTTCTCCTCATACTCACACTTCATTTGTGCGCATGTGAAACGTCTCCTCCGTTCTCCTCTGGTCTTTTTCTTCTGCTCTTAATTTTTTGTGTGCAATATGTCTGCATTCATGCTTTAGATATATCATAAACTACAGTACGATTGAGTGGAGCAGAGTGTTGATGCTCTAGTGGATGCTGTGATTTGAATACATTACTGCATACGATACATTCTCTGGGCTGTATTTCTGTTGTTTCTCTGGGTCTTTTTTTGATTTATTGATTTTTACTTCACTCAGAAAAAATATCATGAATACCTGCACTCATACAATAGATACAATTCGTGGTAAGACCCCATCCGTCATGTTTTATTCCAAAAGATATCATATAGGGGTACACAGGTGAACTCTGCTTTCACTTCACATATATTTCACTCTTAAATTTCCATTTTGTCACCTCCTTTGGGCAACAAACTTTCACCCCGAACACCAGAATTTAAAGGTACAGTGTGTAGAATTTAGTGATATCTAGTGTTGAAACTGCATGTTGCAGCTGAACACCCCCTCACTGCACCCTCCCCTTCCAAACATGAAAAAGAACCTGTGGTAGCTTCAGTTGTCATAAAAACTCAAAAGGTGTTTAGTTTGTCCAGTCTGGACTAATGTCAAAAACATGGCGGCCTCATTAGAGAGTGTCCCCTCTATGTAAATATATATAATTTGAATATAAAGGGCCTTTTCTGGGGTAAAAATTCATACAATTTAGATGAAATGAACTAGTGAAAACATCATGAGGATTATTCTACATTAAATTTCTGCCAATAGATCCCTTTCACCTAAATCTTACACACTGGACCTTTAATTTGGCACAAGGAGGACAATGAATTAAGCTGGAGTAGGAGCTCTTCTCGCAGAAATGTTGCATGAATTTGGTTGAAAAGTTAGTCTGTATTCCAACTCTGCCGCTGTCCTGTCATTATGTGGCAGTGTATTAATATCAGCATAGGAGTAGTGCTTATTATAGAGCGAGCCCAATCAATAGAGTTAGAATGACAGTTTTGCAGGGAATTGCAAAAGCATTCACCCAACAGGGTCACTGATTTGATCGCAATAACAAAATGGTTATTCATTGTTGAGCCATTTATTTCATAGTGTCTGTGTGACAGGCACCCCTCACATCCAGTATAACAAAAGATTAAGGACAAGCGTGCGTGCCAGCATTGAGGAACACAGCAGAACAAATTAATTATTGATGGGATGCTTTAAAAGCCCATGCCGTCACTAGGTATCCATTGTTACCTCTGTTGTTGTTTGCAGCTCTTAGTGGGGCAGCGAGGATGGAGACGAGGCAGGCAGCGCTACAGACCAGAAATTTCCCCTCCCTCTCTCCTCCCTCCCTATGAAGTGCATCCTGTCAAAGCTATTTTTTAAATCTCATTCTCTGTGGGTTTTTTCAACCAGCTGCACTATTTCAATGAGGGCTACTCACATATGGATCGTGGATGGTTATTGGGTTTAAAACATCAAAAGGATTGAGCTGATGATTGTGTCACATAAGCACATAGACAAACATGTTGACATGCAACAGTAAACAATTATTTTAAATTGAATTCATAAGCGTTCATGAAGAAATGTAATGTCAAGTGAGTAGCTTGAACTAGCAGTTGAGTTACCCTTGTATCTGAGTTTGGATCTGGTCAGTGTGAGTGAACTGATCTGGAAAGAAAGAGCCTGCATCCCGCCCTGAAGGAGTGGTTTCACAGCCAGCCAGTAGAAAACAGCTGTAAAATACAGAGAAAATACCATGTACTCATGGCAAGGGTGCCCTGGCCATGCGTGAACTGATGCTGATGACATTCACATGTAGCTGTGATGCCTGAGTGGTTTAAGTTGCTCGGAGGGTCTCTGAGACGCTGGAGGATGTGAGGAGGACAGAGACGCATTTTAAAACTGCCAGACAAATACTTTTGTGGCATTTCCTCTGTTGTGCGCTCAGAGGGAAAACTTCACGGAAACATACACGTGATGAGTTAGACGAGGTGAGACAAATGTACCATTCCTTCTCCAGCTTTCATCATATTCAGCTCACGTTAACTTACATATTTGAATTACTAATACTTTGAATTAATTACAGGTTAGAGGTAACTAATCCATTCAGATCGAATGCACGCATGTCCCTGCATTAATTTAGCCTCAAAAGCACAAACATTCAGTGTTCTCAGAATGTAATATAACTTTTTTTTTTTTTTTACCAATCATACTATGCAATACACTGCATATTACACCTGATAGTGACAAATGAAATTGCTAATTAAATGCTAATAAATGTAATGTAAGTGTGTACAGTTGGTGGATGATGATCTGAAATCTCACTTCACTGCTCACTGGAGAGTAAACTATGTGTCTGTTAGGGAGGAGCGAATGGGTAAACAAGGAAATGGTTTTAGACACAGCCAGAGGCAGCTGTTGATTCAGCGCAAAGCTCTTAAGTTCTTTTGTTTCACTCTGCTCTATGTTTTTCTGGCTACCTTTGGGAACATTATAAATCTCTGTTTACCTCCAACAAGGAAGTGATGTTTGTTTGTCCGTTCGTTAGTTACCAGGATACAATGCACTTGTCTGGATCCGGATCCAGGAATTATTGTTATTATTTTTTTAATCTGACATGTTAAAGGTGCTCATATTTAAGAGTATGTGAAATTTGGTGCAGATCCAAATAAAAATCTGGATCTAAGTTAAATGTGGTTTCATAAGAGAACTGTTGGGCCTTGGTGGACGTATGCACTCTTTTGCCATTAGGGACTGTTCATGGACATAATAACAATATCCATGATGGTTTTAAACATTAACAGTGTTGTATTTGTGTGAAATTGTGTGAAATGATAAAACCTGATGGAACTTATCTTTACAACTTTACAGACTTAATGAATAATAATACCTTCAACAAATAAAATAGTTTTGCATTTAATTATGTTGGCCTTTAGAGAATGGTATCTATAGCTTCCATTGAATTCTTGTGTAACAACTGAGACCAAATTCCACTCATCCCTCACAACATGCAGGAGACTCACTAATGAGTAACCAGGCCTCTCACAGTCCAGCAGAGGCTGTAGTGTTGACAAACACCACCACCACAAGGAATCCATCACAACCTTATAATCAATGTGTAACATGGGCAGCGATTGCAAATTAATTCTATCATTCGGCTGCTTAAATCGACTTGAGATGCATTAAAGCTGATCGTGAATTGATCCTGGATCATTTAAAGAGATCGGGTGAAGCAGAGTTCCCTTCATCATACTGAAGAACACACATATTTCACTGTGGCATCACATTAAAGATGTTGACACAATAACAGATTCAACAATACAATAGTGTGCAGCAATGAAATAGTTATGCTTCAAGCTCTGACTGATTGAGACAAAATTTGAAGTCACAGAGGATGGAGGAAGGATCAGATATGTATCAGATAACATATACACTGATACCAGCCTCCTGGAAGAAACTGTGTGTTGTAACTGTACCCCTCGTCTGTGTGTGCGTGCGTGTGTGTGCGTGTCTGCAGTATATGAAGCCCACAGTGCCATCAGGCCCTCAAAAGAGGAACTGCTACTTTCTGGTGCCTCCTCACCACTGTCTCCACTCCAGCCTTAAATCTGATTTTCATTCCTGTTTGCCAGCATCTTCCATGTGAAACATTTGAACATGTGCATGTTGTGGTGGTACTGTGAGTTATTTCATTTATTTATTCCCTACACCCTCAGTAGACGTGTCATATGTGGGTGTCTTCGTGCGTCTGCGTGCGCGTAAACGCGTGTGCTCGGGAGGGGAGGCTGGGATCTTGGCAGACAAATCTGGACAGATAAGGCTGCTTCTCAAAACGCGCAGAATCTAAACACACACGCCCGCAAATGAGCAGACTGCTTGCGTATGGTGATCGGACTCATACAGGCACAGAACTGCGCGCACACACACACACACACACACACACAGCTGAGTAGGACACCGGGCAGAGTGCGTTCCGCCGATCATCTCCGTCCCTCCCTCCAGCAGGCGGATTGTGTGCGCCTCTTCCTCCTGCCTCAGTGCTGAGAGAGAGCGTGAGGCTGTGGATCGAGAGACTGCATCAAGAGCTGTGCGCTTGCATCGGGGAGCGGGTGCGTGGGAGTTGTTCTCTCTCCACCTGCCATTTGCATTCCGTCTTTATTCTCCGGCTCTTTACTCTCATCCTCGGACGAGTCCGGGGCGCACAGGGAGTCCCATTACCCACCGAAGGAGCATCGCGCTTTGCGTGTGCGTGCGTGTGTCCGTGTGTGTTTGCGTTGATGGTTTGCCTGTTTAAACCACAGCTGTCACCGTAACACGACCTTTTGAAATCGTTGGGAATCTGCATAGAAACAACTGGCTGCGTCGTTTCCCCCCTTTTTCGAGAGCTGTCTTTCAAGGCGATGGACTTGAGATAGTGCGTCTCAATTTGCGTCTTGGTGGCTGGGAGTTGCCGTCGGGAAGAAATGCGAAAGGATGCTTGGAAGCAGTGAAGGCTACAGCAGGTGAGTGTCTGATTCAGATGGCACAAAGATGGGTCTTTCTTTTATTTGTCCCACGGTGTTCGTGCGTAATGTAGCCGCAGTTTAATGTGGGCCAAGCTTTTTGATGGAATGCAGCTAAAACATGATCTCTCCGTGCTACTTGGAAGAAAAACATCCCTCAAATGTGTGACTTCATAATGTGCCACTTAACAACAGAGACTTTACTCCAGCAAATATAAACACGGGACACATCCCGATGTCAAATCGGATCAAATATTCCTGTAAGTCCGCGGTGATCATCTGGCAGTATTGGTTGTCAGGGCAGGAAAGCAAGAGCGGGTTCTTTGAGTGTGGTTAGGCGCGTCCTCTGCAGGTAAAAAACGCATCTCATCCTCGCAGATTCTCCAAATTAATTTATAGATTTGTTATCGATGAACCTTCAGACTATACAATCATCTTTTCTGGTCATTCATGTGTGTGTCTGTCTCTGTGTGTGTGTGTGTGTGTGTGTGCCTGTCTGAGAGGATGAAGGCTTAAGCCATTAATCAAATTTAATTGTCCCAAATGTGTGTGTGTGTGTGTTGGAGGTGGAGGGGGGTTGAATTGAAAAATGTTATCTTAATCTAGCCTTTATTTGGCCACGTAGGCGCACTGGGCTGAGATACCATTCCTCATTGTGTGGAAGTGTGAGGCAGGTCCTCCCCGCATGCCATTTTATTCATCTTCAAAAGATGGCTATCTGCTAAATGGGCTGTGTATGTGCATAAAACAAAACAAAAAAAAGCTAGCCAGGGCTTCTGCTGCAAAGGAGTTGTGCATTTTTATTGATTCCTCACAAAACGACTTGGGGATTCTTGTTTTCAACAAGGCAGTAGTCATGGGATCCCACACTGACACTACACAGGACACAGGGTGAAATGTGTGTGTTGGTGGGTGCCACACACCGTCTGTTGTTTGTTATTCAAGGCGGCATTTGCACAGAATATGACAGTACCCTCCCCTGATAATTTCTTCTTCTTTTTTTTCCCTTTTTCTCGCCCCATATTGTCCAGCACTGGCTCTTATAATGACACACCAAAAACACAGTTGCGGCAGAGTATCAGAAGACTCTGTGATGCTGTGCCTGCGGACATTCATAAAGTGCTGTAGCTGTATTGGTTATAAATAGCCGGAGGGAGCGGACAGCCAGATACAGCAGGAGCAGCCTCCTGTAGTTGGAGCAGCAGCAGCAGAACAGCCTCTCCAGCCCTATCTGGACCCACAATCCAAGATGATAGATGGCTGATACACTCTGAGATGTCACGCAGATACAGGAGCAAGGGTGTGGCACGAGGGGGGGGTTTATAGGGGCATTATCGCCTATCCTTTGTTTTGTGTTTTCCCTCAGTGTTGTGTGCTCTTTTTACCAAACAATACCTTTTCCATTTCCTCTCTAAGTGTGATTTTGATATCAGTAGTGATTTTAGAGTGATATTATCACATGGAATGTTTCTCCATATAGTTCACCAAGGTGTCACAACATTCTTGAAGGCACGTTTAATTCATTTCACTCCCAGGATTGAAATCCTGCTTTTTCCAGGTTGATCCAGTTGATGAATGGGATGCTGCAGACTCAATCGTTTCCGTCTTGGGAAAGCAGGCTGCTGAAGAGCGCGATCCGCTCTGTCCAGACTCCTCTGGCCGCGTTCATTAAGCAAATATGCGGCCGCTGACCTTGACCATCCATGAGCTGCCAATAGGATCACCTCTTTGCCCTGCAGAAGGCTATAGGACATATGTAGCCAAGAGCACCACCACCACCCTTCTCCCCCCACAACATTATGCTGCTGTTGACATGCTGTATTGAATTACAACACGTTGATCAATGTTTGCAATAAGTCAAACCTCTACATAGTGGCCAATATAATAGAGTATCAGATGTCAGGAAAATCCTGCTCCTGATAACAGCATTATATATCAGGGAATTTATGGAATGATCACATCTTGGCATGTTGGTAATTTAATCACATATCAGAAGAATGGAGAAGCACACCAACGAGACAACAATACGCGTTTCGTGCGTCCTTTAAATTATTCATGAAAGAAATCAGCCTCAGTTTTGTCGGCGTGACAGGGGCAGAGGAGCAACCGAGACAGAGTGGGCGGCGATGGTGTGAACAATGACGCTGCTGCATGATGACTGATCACACACTAAATGACCAATAGTCTTAGTGAGCAGGCCAATGCTGTCTTATGACGTGTTAGCATGTCTCTTGGAGACAGTCATCCAGGGTGTAAAGCTGACACCTACTGCAATGACAAGGTGTTTATTAGCTCCCAGTTGCGAGGCCATGATGCCTACATAATGCTACGATGACACAGTGCTGAGAGTTTCCACGCGGGACGGCAATTAAGTTGTTTTCATAAGACCCGACTGCCATTCTACGTGATGCCACTGCCTTGATACGTCAGTGCCCGAGGCTGGATGGCGTGTTTGTAAAAGGCCTGTAGTAGCTGTTTGATTGGCAGGGGTAGTGTGGCGGTTGTTCATAAGTCTATGTTGTCCTTGGTAGATGTCTTTTGAATTAGATAAGGAGGAAGAACAGCAGCAGCAATTGTTGAAAAGTCATAAGGCCCGTCTTTTACAGTTTCAGCCCTGCACTCCCTTAGAGCAGGGTCTGTGCCACCTATTGTTTAATTGTCCTAGTCACTGTGGCACAGGCATTCAACACAGCTCCATAATATTATCAACTAATATTCATTTTACTTGTTTCAAAATGAGTATGACATCTGAAGCACTGTAGCAAATGATTTTCACGTTGCCCAAAAAGATGAGGTTTTGTTATTTGCAGCTGTGTGCATGCTCCAAATCTTTGTCATTTATTGCTCTCACAGTGGGAACAGCTTAACGGTGTGCAGGCTTCTGGGTGACCAATAATCAAAAGAGGCTCATGTTTTAGGCACCAGACACGTCATGCTGCTTCAACTAAACTCATTCGAATATATATGATTTTATCCAGGGTTTCAACAGTACATGCTAAAATATATAAACACACGTGCA
Organism: Paralichthys olivaceus; assembly: GCF_024713975.1. NCBI lineage: Eukaryota > Metazoa > Chordata > Actinopteri > Pleuronectiformes > Paralichthyidae > Paralichthys > Paralichthys olivaceus. The sequence goes on from NC_091099.1 coordinate 21,542,678, forward strand.
GGCAGTAAACCTGTGTGTTACCCTCTACTTTACCTTCATTAGAGGGACAGTGGCTCATTTCTGAAATCAAATTAGGGGAATTGTTGATCACATTGCTCAAAATCTCATGATGTTGGACACATTAACATAATTATTGTATACACTAATCCAGAATTCATACGAAATAGGTTAGCATGTATTTATCCCATCAACGATACTGGCCACAAAGCTGCCAAAACCATATAATTAATATGTAGACGTAGCCTGGAACCGCCAGAGAAAAATCTGTGATTGTGCTTATGATTAGCTATATTTCCACGACTCATTCTAACTAAACACAGCCATTAAAAAAAGAATGACCAATTATGATGACAACCATTTTAGTATTTGACTGAATTGTTAGAGTGAAATGTCACTGCACAGTAGTTGTCAGAGGCCTGTTTGAAATGCTTTCACGTTAGCCTGTAGGGTTCATTCACCTTTAAAGGATTCAGCTTATTCTGATCTGCTTCACAGTGCTGTGAAAAAGAAGTCTTTGGGGAATTTCTGCAAAGGTGGCCTGAGGGAGCAATCGCACATTTTATGCCTGTGTAGAAAAAATAAAGATATCCACAAAGAAGAGCGAGAGTCCTGTTCATCCACGTTTTTAACCCCCTATTCAACCCACACGCAAATGCATCCATATATTTTTCAAAAAAGGCTTGACCACTTCTCGCATTTTGATGATCTCTTGAACTCACTCACCTTCAACTTTCAATAAAATTATATTGCAAAGCATTTACATTAATTAGATGCAAACTCCTAATCATTGTCAGGCCTGAAATAACCTGCTGCTATAAACCACTCGGAGTCCCTTGGAGGATGCATCATTAAAAAAGGCATTGATGGTGGACGAGGTTATGGGTCAAGGGTTGGGGGGGGGGGGTTATTGTGCTTACTAAGGCTCCTCTCCAACACCCTGGAGGAGACATTTGTATTCACAGCAGAGGGAATAATCAATGCCTTTGCCGGTGCCCCTGTTGCCAAGCAGACTTAAACGTAGAGATCCCTCTTTTACATGATTGTGTGATGGACACATACGTTCCAACAGGCAAAATGCTCTCTGTAATTGCTCTTGTTTGCTGCTGATAGCCATATACTTAGTAATGTATTCTTGGGGATGATTATATTTCAAGAATATAAACTCGACACAAAGCTGCACAAAACCAAATTTGGTGTATTTTGGTGTGAATTATATATCTATTGTTATTTACGATGACTTCCCTTCCTTTCCATCTGCAGACAATAGACATCTATTGTCTCATTGGATACTCGCATTTATGACTAGATTCTGAGCAAATTGTTTGCAGCCGTGATGATTAGCATTGTGCAGCAAAATGACATATATTGCAACTGCTCCACTGAAAGCATCTTTTCAAACTCTACTATTCAGTGGCCACTGGAAATACAACAGCAGCTCCACTTACACAGCCACACTTAAATGGAGCGTGTGATATTTTCCACAAATGGGAGCAAGATTTGTGTTGTGCCCCATCTCCCTGATGTAATGGCTGTTAAAACACCCTGTTGAGATTCAGAGTTCAGTGAGTTCGATGTTTAGAAACAATATTAGTGCTCTCAACCCTCTCCTCTCTGGATAGTAGGCTGACCGAGGAGCTACTTAGGAGTGAAGTTGTCATTTACATCCGATCTGCTTCAGGTTTCCTCTCCTTTCAAAGTCGCTGCAGCTTAAAATATATAAATGTGTCATAAAAAAAAAACAAACTCAATTTTAGTTTAGATTTTCCATGATGTGGAAACAGTTCACACTAAGCTAATTAATTTTGAATAGATATGAACATGTCGCGGAACTTGTGCTGCTTTTTCAAAAGGGCCATCAACTAATCCAATTCATTAAAAACATGGACACCCCTGTTCAAGTGCTTCCACAGTAAAGTGCACAAAGGCCACCCTCCGTGATACTTGGATTAAAGCACTCTCTGATAATTCAAATATTTGAATGTGGTCATTATCCCCTCCTTTTGTCAGATCAGTGAAGTTGCATTTTCATCCATTGACAGTCTGGTGCCATTTATCATGTGATTCAAGACAACAGGGGCATCGGCAGCAGGCTTTTAGTCCCATAAAAGCTCACTTTCCCAATCTCTTTGGCGGGCTCTTTGGTTGCTCTCACTCCCTCTGTTTAACTTTCCTGAAAGCTCTCTCTCTCTCTCTCTCTCTCTCTCTCTGTCGCTCTCTGTCTGGCTTTTTCGCTCTCTCTCACTCTGGCTTCCTTTTCACCCACTCGCTGTCAATACAGAGAGAGAGAGCGAGGAATGACAGAACAATGTAATAAAGACCCACTAATACTGTTGATGGAGGAGAGCAAAAGTGCATGGTGGAAACGAGGTCGGATTTCAGGTTATCGACCAGCCTGGGTGGCATGAGGGAGATGTTAGTTTGCTCGACATGAAGAAGCAGCAGTAATCGCACCAATGGTTAGACCTGAAACAGAGCTTACTCATATCTTAAAAAAATGCTTTGAAAGAATACTTTAATTATCCTAGTGTAATTATCCTAATCTGCTTTGGAGCATAAGTACCATACTCTTTTGATATTCTTGGACTCGTCTGTCTCAGAAATGGAATACCCGTTAACGACAGCTGGGATGTGCCATCATATCCACAAGGCAGAGGCCGTTTCCATTTTGTCATGTGCATTTCCATTTAGTGGAAAACATGTCCAAAATGAAGCACTGAGAAATCACACTGAGAAATTCAGAATAAATCAGAGCCGAACTAATAACTTTTTTAATCATGGATAATTTTTTCCTCCCAAACATCGTTGTTTGCTCAACAACACTTTCAAAAATAATGACAAATCCCCAGCACAAGTTTCCTTAGCCAAAGCAATGTGTCAAAATTGCTTAATTAGTCCAACCAGCAGCTAAAAGCCCAGAGTGTTCAATTTAATGAGGTGAAAACAAGCCGAAACCGCAAACTCTCAAGACTGTCAAATCCATATTCAGCAAGTCTCAATCTAAATATATCATTATCACTTATAAACAGCTAAAAGATTGATGATTGATCATTGAAAAATATAATAAATCTTCAACCTAACATGTAATTATTCATCAACACCTTAAATTATTTCACATGAGTGATCGCTGCACCCTCACAGTGAAATAGGATGTTTTCTGAGATACATCACGATTTAGGCCAGGTCAAAATGTGTTGACTCTTTAAATTCAATATATATTACCACTGTTAATATTAAGATATTGAAGCTGCTTTCAGGGATGAACTGAACTCTGGATAATCTCCTTATGTGAGAGTGCAAAATTCCATGTCAGTTGCTACGGACATTCTGCGGAGTTTCTCCTGACAGCTCCCCAGTAAAGCCTCCACATAATGTCTGAGTGAGCCCATGTGAGAACACAGCAGGAGATTCTCCAGAGGTTTCACCGTGAGGGAGTATGGTGGGTTGACAGATGCAAAAATTTAAAAAACAAAAAGAATATAAATATCTCAGGATTAAAATGAGGTGTCATAAATGTAGAAGATGTCAACTTGGAAAGAAAACGAGATTCAAGAGCTTAACCGACACCAGTGTTGATGTGCTGTAAACAAAAAAACATGATCTCCGAAGTGAAATTTAAACTTGTTATTGGGAATACATGTTGAAATGTGTAACACACTGTTTCAATAACCATCATCTTTTACCTGAGATATCCAGTCATAAAATGCTGTATGTAGAAGATGATGAAGACAATATATCAATTCCTAGTCAGACCCAAACCAGGGATGTTGTTATTACTTGTCCACCATATTAAACACCTAAATAACTTCTGTTTCATATACAGCAGCATGCTGAAGTGCTGTGGTACAGATGTGATAGATTTGATCTGAAATATGTGGTTTGTTTGATGGAACTTTGCACGGCAGCAAAAACACATCCTCCTCTCTGAGTTGAGCTACACAGTACAGGTTGATTACTCAGAGAGCCCAGATGGAGATTGTCATTTAGTGAGAAGAGAATGCAGGGAGCTTTTTTCAAGTGCGGCAGACGACTTTGAGATTAATGTTTGCCACAACTAAATCCACACCTCGGTCCACTCTGATTATTTTTTTTATCTGGTCTAAAAGCAAAGTGTAGCTCTGACTTCACATGCTGGAGATCGATTACTTTTCTTATTACCTCTGGATAGACATTTGTTTTGACTTCGGTTACTGCCAGTCACATCCAATGGAGATGGGTGAGGGCAGTTTAACCAGTGAAAAGGTGCTGGTGGTGGTGGTGGTGGTGGCATGTGGGTGGGTGTGGAGGGTGAGAGTGATGAAAGAGCCAGCCAGCGATCAAAGGCGAGAAAATGAAATGGCATTTGACCTTGTTGGACACTGGCGAGTGACGCTCTGCCACAGAAGTGCAAAGTAGTTTGGGAACCTGTGGGAATAGAGAGAGGGGGGAGAGAGAGATCAGGTCTGCAGAGCGGCGATGTGGGCCGAGAGGATGCGTTTACCCTTCCATCTCATAACTGATTTAGCAGGGGACTCTCTCCCAAGGTGCAAAGGTGGACAAAAGTCATTACGATGACAAAATGAGTATATATATATGTATATAATAGGTCTCACTGTGCATTGATTCTGTAAATTGGCAAAGCTTTTCCTGCACAAAAACACAAGAGTATAAATAGGATCCCTTCTCACCCTTGTCTTAAACATGTGGTAGATATGCAAATTTCATATAAATAATTCAGATCTTCCGCATTTCTTTGTGCTTGTACCTGCCATGTTGGCAATAATGAGTCAAACAGTAAGAAAAATATGTGTTGTCTTTTTCATTTTCCATGGCTCGTCCCTCAGCCTCAGCCCCTTTACAGCATGCACTTATTTTTTTATCATCTGCTTTACCCGCTGCTGAATATTGTATTGTAGACAACAGTAGATAACGGTCCACCTTAAATAGACATAGATGATAGCTGTTTTGATAATATTTGTTAAATACTTTTCTCTATAATTCCTAATGCTGACATTGTTACATTCAAACAAAATGTGACATTCATCTCTTGAGATAGAGAACAGTTTCCCACAGTCTTGAGTGTTGTCATCCATCTTGTTCTGGCCAACAATCTAAACACAGGAAACATTTTGCTTGATAAATACTTATAAACAATAGTTTGATTATGAATATAGTTATTAATTGATTTTGTGTTGAATGACTCATCGATTAATAGACCTATTTAATTCTGAGTGCAGCATTTAAATGTTACTAAAATTAGACTACTGCAGTGCATCTGTTTATCGTCTGGTCTCTGTTTAGATTCGGGATAGCTTTCATCTAAGCAGGATGGTGTTTGTTAATCCACCATTTCTGTTATTTCATCTGTCGGCCAACACTATAAATAAGAATCTGTGCAGTCTGGGTGATTAAACACTTATTTTTAAAACCAAGAAACATGCTTCAGCTCATTCTGCAGTCTTTCAGCTCTGCCAGCGTAGGTCTCTGTAAATGTCATACAAGTTACATCACAGCGGAGCTAACATGACAAGACTACAAAGATGAAATTTCTAAAATGTGTCGGCCTGTCAGTAATGACGCAGTGCTTTGTGAGAAAAAGAGAAAAAAGGAGTTGTTCTCCTTAATTAAGGCACAAGTGGCAGAGCAGATCTCACTGCCTTTCTCTGCAGACTGACGTCGGACGAGCTTTGATAGCAGTTTTAATAAGAATATAAAGAGGGTTTTCTAGTGTTAGGAGATATTAATTCACACATGCTGTATATGAGCTTATCAAAACATACCATTTTAAATCTGTTATATCAGAAATGCTTTAAGGATTCCAAACCGAAAGGAGCAACATTTTAACGCTCTTTTTTCTGTAATGATTTCTTAGAGGGTGCACAAGTGTTGACAAGGGATTTGCAGTGTCTCTGCCACCCTAAAGTCATCTGGTAATACTTCACAGGGTCACCTTATCCCTGATCCATGTGCAGCATGTGAAATACCTAGATTGCCTTTCTAAAAGTGAGATTCTGCTTCCTCTAGTACTCGGCGGATTAGCAGAGCCAGTGAGATGTGATTCTCTTCTTTTCACTATCGTTATGACCTCCTCTCATACTACGGGGAGCCTAAGATAGGGAATGGGGAGGATACAAGGACAGCTTAGACAAGTAATTTTGCCTTTAATTGCTCGAACCTCCCATGAGTGCTGTTGCTTAAGTACTCCAAAAACTGTTGTTGTTTTCCTGCACGTAATCTTTGATTATATGAAGGTCAGCGTTTTTCCTCTAAGCTACTTATGAGAGAATTTGGAGCAGGTGGATTGTGCACAGAGATGAGACAAAACTCCCTTGCTGGAGTTGAGAGTGAGAGTGAACTGTCCAATTTTTTTTTTCAGCAGTTACTTTGCTAACTGTCTCCTAAGCCAATCTCAGCCATATATACAGAAGTATTTGTTTTTTTTTCTTCTGCTTAGTCCTCATTTCCCAGTCTGTATCAATAGCGTCATTATGTGGGGCTTTATCTGGCTAATTAAGGCTTCATCTTTCTGGGCGATCTCTCAGAGGACATGGATTAAGCTCCCCTATCTATGCACTGGAGCCATGGTGGGGTCGGCCAAGCCTGCGCTTCTCTCTCTACGTTGTGGAGGGAAAAGCATTGACATGTTAAGGTTGTTTTGGTGAAGTGATACTCAGAAAAGGAAAACAATATAAATACTGCATGCCAAACGCAGGAATCACACACCCTGCAAGCTCAAAATGTCCAGGATTGTTTTTGCTTTTGATCGATTCACGTCCTGTGTAGAAGCTCAGCTACAAAAATAAAAAATATATTTTTTGTTTGTGTGTGTCAAGGTTTGTGCCTGTTTTACCAACAGAAAGCCATTTGGAGTGATACCCCAGCAGACCGTGGCCTTCGGACAATTCATTTACAGTCGGTTTGAATGCCTCAACAGACTCCATTTTGCTTGCATAAACAATCTGGATGTCCAATTGAGTTGAGCGGAGATCCTGAGTCACCGTTTGCCAGCGCAAGAAAGGCACCATATGAATTTCAATTGCCTGGTTGTTGTGGGTCCACTCTACATTTTAGTGCTGAAAGTCGACAGATGAAAGTCTGGGTCAGGCCTCATTAAAACAAGAGCCATAATACGCTAACCATCCAAACAGAGGATGAGAGGGAAGACCTTATAGTGATACACTGCAGACCCGTCACTGGTGATTAAGGATGTTTAATCTTCCTTTTCTCACTTTGCTGTGGAGAGCGACGGAAAGAAACCTTTTGTTTTGTTATATGCAGAGACACAATCAGACTCCGAGCTTTGGCTGGCTCATGTGCACCTCTGGTTTTTGATAAAGGACATATGAGACAGTGCTTTTGTCTGAGCCCGTGCCATTAGAGGAGATAAATCCTAAATGAGTAAACTGAAGTCTCCTCCCTTAGGCTGTTTTATACAAGAGTCTGAACATTTAAGAGCCATACATCAAGAACTGCGGTGTGGTGTTGGTGTGTAGGGGGGGTCACCTTCACGGACATTCTACAACCAAGTATTTGGAAGAAAGTAAGAAAATGAGTATGCATTTAAAAAGAGAGAGAGAAATAACCCCCAGGCTGAGGCAGGGGAGTTGTTTTATTGCTTATTTTCTTTTTTTGTGATACATGTGAAAAGGTGGTAGTGGCGAGGTGTGAAATGGTACATACAGAGGCCTTGGGAGATGGATGGCACGACTGTGGCTTTAATCAGTTCAATGCCACTGAATTCTTGCTTGAATAAAAATGGCTGTTGCAACTCACGACTGCATTATTAGAAATCCTTGCGAGTGATATTGAACATTTTCTCTCAAGTCATAAAGGGAAAGTCATAAAGGGATATTTAAAGATAAATCTTGACATCGCCACATTTCCAGGTTTTATTACAAAGATATAAAGCTTATTTTAAACAAAGAAAAGAAAAGAGTCAAACCAACAGTGGATTTTTGATGCTGATAACAAAAATGACATTTATGATATTATGACAAAAACAATATTTCTGTAATGATCTCATACAGGCTAGTGAATAATTTTTGAGAATAAGAGACATTACTGAGAAAAGCATGTTAATGTTAACAGACAAATGTAACATGAACACATTTATATATAATATGAAACATGTCTCTTGTATTTCTGCTCTGACATCTCTGTGTCAACTGAAATATTTGGAATAAGCCTAAAAGAGCTGGTAATATCAACCTTACATTAGTAAAGTCCAGTCAGTGAAATTGTCCACAAAATGAAGGCTCACTGTAGTAAAAACAAACACAGGTAGCAAACACAGGTGTGCATCAATTTAAACATCACCCAGTATTTACAGGCCAATGCATATAAAGAAGCAATATGTTTATTGTAAGTGGGTGGCATCAACTCAAATACTGTAAGGTGTTGTACCAGAGTACCTCAAAGTAATGAATAAATTGCTAACAGAATAGACTGCAACCACAACCTGACCCTTTAGATTATTATAGTTTCAAAATCTGCCAAAATATATCATTATATAAAAACAAAAAATAACTAATGATTATATAAATGTAGTTATTAAAAAGGAAATGTGGCCTCCGCAGGACATAATACAGTCATAAAAAAAATGTCTGAGTGCTTTCTAATCGACAATAATTGCAACACTCTCCCTAAACTACCTTGAATGCATCTGTGGCATTTCTGTAGTTCACTTTCTTATTTATCAGGAAACACATGCAGTGATACCGGAAGACTGTATCTGCGACTGACTATCATCATTATTTCTAATACTGAAGCAGCCAGTTAATCATTTGAAGTCTAATACAAAGTCTTGATGCTGGAAGTGGCTTTTAAAAGTATGACTGGTTTTGGTTTTTGCTTTGCATCCTGCCGAGGGTGTTTCCTGTCCTCTACCCATTGAACAGTATAAACATGGACAAACAGCATCTTTATCATTTGTCCAATCAGACAAATATTTCTCTGTGATTATTTCTGAAACACAAAGACTTGACACACTAATCAATGATGAAAACAATCCCTGTACTGTTAGAGTTCACGTTCACTGATGTTTTGTCTGTAACTTTTGCTGCTCTCCACCAGAGTATGTTTTACAGCAACATCCTCAGATGGGAGCTCTCATTGCATTAGTGTGGCATTTTCTGCATCAGGGTCACCTCTCCATCAACTAATTACAGCTCATTTTCCTATAAAGGCCTCACTGTGCGCTGCAGGGCCGGCTAAGCAGCTAAGACACTTTTTCTTCACCACACTGAGAGGCAAGCCTTTAGTTGCCAGTCACAATTAAAGTCAATATGGCTTTGAGCCACAGCACACTGGGCCCATCACATTTCCTAGCAGCAGATAAGATATGGCCTAAATTATTTATAATGAAATGTAGGCATATTTCCATATTGACTCTCTTAATTGTGGAACCAGTGTAGATTGCGGTGGAGTCGCAGCTACGGAAGCTACAGTCTACAGGCGCATGCAGAGGAGTTGATATAGTGGTTCTTCAGCAAGCCAGCATGACAGTGCGGTCAAATACAAACACCACAACCACATATACACACTCTGGGCAACTGCCAAGTTCACTCACTTCCTGTCAGGGAAAAATATATTCACTCACAAATTGAGTGAGAAGAGTAATATGTTCACTGGCTCCCCCCTCGTTAAAGTTGATCCACCCTTGAATCAATTTGCTGAAATATTCCGTAGGGTTCTCAAGCAGAATTTTTACAATTTCAACATCTCCACCTTTCGAAAAAAAAGGAAAAAGATCCTTCTCCCATAGCACTACTCGAGGACTAGTACTGTCATTTTTAAATTAAATCTGACACTGTGTCTCGACAATCACTTATGTGCAAGAGAAGAGGTAAGAGCTTGATTTTGCTGCATAATATTAACTCATCTCTCATGAATTATTAATTCAGAGCAAAAGTGTGGATTAATTTAAATTAGTTTGGCTGCGCTGACAGGCACTTTGTTTGTTTATGTAACTGCTCTGCAGCCTTGTGAAAAAAAATCCTGAATATCCGTCTTTAATGCCACACATACCACATGCACTGTATACCGTTTCTCATTCATGGGACAGATTTTGGACTCCATTGTCTATGGCAATATCCAAAATAAAACAGGTTCTCTGTTTGTTTTGAATAAAGTGTTATTCAACTCTCTTGCAGCTGCTTTTCAATAAAAATCTGTTTCGGTATCGTGCACCAAAAAAGCTGCATCGTGCAGATGGAGAAAAGATGAATTATTACATAAGTGAAATGTTTTCATGGCTGCTCCACAAAGCAGCAATGGTGAACCTGCTTATTGGTCTAAGCTCCTTTGCTTTTTGCACAATAGCCTGTGAATTTATTAGAATAGTAATGTTGAGACGTCAGTGTTTCTTCATAATCACAAGCTTGTGTTACTTTATGCCAGAGAGTGAAAGAGTTCCTTATTTTTTTTAAATGAAAAAACACAAGACAAGAATGAACTAATTGACACTTTAAAAGCCTGAATCTGTAGAACAGTTTATATAAAGAAACATATTGGAGCCTATTTTCAGTAAGGTTTCTGTAGAAAGACATGCGTATCGACTAAAGTAAAGCAAGAGCCGCAAATTGATTTGAACTAACCTTTACTACAAAGGTGATTTCAGAAACTGAACTTTGTTTGCAAACAGCACATTTCAGAAGTTCACTGGTAAATATCATCTGTGTGAGCAGTGCACACATTCAGGGTGCTCAGACACAGCCCTGCACGAACACTGGAATCAGTTCCACCACTAAGTTCCAGGATAAATGCTTACTGTTTATTAGAGCAGGGCTACGGAAGGTGAATATTTTAATAACGTGACTTCAGTATATTTCAGTTCATTGTTTAGTCGAATAAATGTGACAAAAATGCCCATTAGTGCCAATGGTCACATCTTAAAGTAACTCACCAACCATCCAAAAAGCAAATATTTTTCATTTGGATGTCAGAAAACTGAAAAAAAGCAACTCTTCCAGTTTAAGAATCCAGAACGAAAGTGATATTTTCGATTTTAATGGCTTTTCAGTCTTGTGAAACTATCCTCTGTGGATCCATGAATCATACTGTATCAGAGGTCAAGACCTTAAACATGGCTGGCCTGACAGTCTTCTGTAAATTTTGAACAATCTGTGTGTGTGGTTGGTAAAAAAAAGATTATAATCTCAAACTTTAATAAAATACTATGAAAAGAACTGCAGACTGAAGAAAGGATAGTTCTCAATTGGCCCATTGCTTGGAACAGACTTTCTAAAAGCACCTCCTGGGGCCTTGTTAGTACTGGCCTCTCTATCCTCCAAACTAAGCAAAGTAGAACAGGCCAGGTTCATCCCACGCATATTTAATTACAGCAACACATGAATCCAAGCTCAGTATCCAAGTATTAGATAAAAACCTTGTGTGACCTTGATCGATTATTGTCTGTCCCACATTTGCTGTCACTGTGTTTTTCCAGTGTATCAGCCAGTGGTGCTGCGGTGCACTGAAGGTTGGCATCTCCTGTAGTGTTTGCAGAGGAGTCAATGTGCAGCTGCGTGTGGCCTGTGACATAATCGCCTCAAGTCTTTAATGCTCCGTCAGCAAGTTGTCCCCAAACTAAAAGATCAAGTCTCAGAGTAAGGGACACAGTATTATGGGACAAAGAAACGCACAGACAAACAGAGATTTTATAACAGCGTTGACTCCGTGTGTGTGTGTGTTTGTGTGTGTGTGTGTTGCCTGAGAAGCATTTCCTCTCAGCCTTAAGGGGGAAAAAAAGGAAACTGCCATTCCAGCACCTCTCTCTGGGGGAGCTCAACCTTTCCCAGTGTAGCTGTTCTGTTTACTCACTTTGTGCCCGAACACTTCAGTTGGGCTGTTAAAATAAATATGTCAGGCTTTTCCCCCCACTTCCAGCACTGTGTGTTTGGAGTAATTGGTTGAAACTTTAAAGGTTCAGTGTGTAAGATTTAGCCGCAGTGGATTTATTGGATATTGAATATAAAGGTTTCATCTAAATTGTACAAATTGTTGTTTTCTTTACCCTCGAATGGACCTTTTTATGTGAATACTTTATATTTGCATCTGGAGTAATTCCTCTCTACGGAAGCCGCCAAACTGGACAAACTAAACACCTTTAGAGAAGGTTGTTCATGTTCGGAAGGGGAGGGTGAGGTGAGGGGTATTCAGCTGCAACATGCAACGTCACGACTAGATGCCACTAAATCTTACACACTGAACCTTTAAGTCTTTGCATGTTCTTTCTGTATTCCATGAGGCATTTTATACGTTTTCTTTTCTTTTGTTGAATCTGATTGGTGATGAATAATTTGACAGAGCCTATATTTTTTTATTTTTCCCTGGTTTTTATCAGATTTGATCCAAACTTTGAACGTGAAGGTTGTGAAGTTTGATAAAGGCCTCTAAAACATGATAAATATTTGACAACAGAGATTAGTCATTTAAATATACTGAATAAAATATACTGCACTCTCTTTTTCCTGTAGCTTTTTTTTAATTTAAATCTAATCAAGCCAGATGCTGATAATATGTGGAAAAGTTTACACTGCTAAACCATGGACTTGATATCAGTCAAATTTAGTTTTAATGGAAAAATAAGGACTGTTTTTTTTTTCTTCCTCTAAACACAACTATTGGCTGGCTTCTTTTCATCACTTGGATGTTTTGAGAGAAATCCAGGTTCTCATTAGCGAGCACTGATCAGAGTCCTGGATCCACTTTATAAAAGTCTGACATTCTGGAGGCCGCTCCTCTTTGAAAACACATCTCCTCAGGAGCAAAAAATTAATGGTGATTCTCCGAACAGAGCTGGGGAGACGGGGCTAATGAGCTTAATAATGATGGAACATCACACAGGGAGGCACACTCCCTCTCTCACACAGAACCACATCCATGGAACCAGCCTGGATGAGCTTGGGAATAATGAAACCTAACTTGCAGAGTTTCAACAACACTGACCTTGTTGTTGCAACAATAATTTTTTTTATTGACTGTTTTCACCCACACGACTCAATAAGGTCACAGCATAGGGTCAGTAGCCCATACAGATGTCCAAAGGCTTCTCAACCAACAGTATCTCTCCAACAGTAAGACTCTCGTATAACTCTTAACGCTTAACTCTTAAAGCCAGGTATTTCAATACAGGTACATTATATCAACTCAGTCTCCAGGTTATTAGGAACATATGGCTAAAGCTGACGAAGTATATCCAGTACAATAGCCGTAGGTTATTTTTTAGCGATTTTATTCAACTTTGCTCAATTACTATTATAACCCTCTTTTTAGTAAGAGACACCTGAGAACACCAGAGGAAAATAAGGATAAACATAGGAATGTTTTTCTCTACCACATTTATTTAAATATAGAAATTCCTATTTTACCTCCCTGTGTGTATGTGATGCTGTCCTAGTCCCTCCAAATGTGATATTCTCTTATTAAATACATTTAAATTTGTAGCCCTGCGACATCAGTAAGCTGAGCACCCGCAAAGAGACACAAAATGACCCCTCCTGGAGGTGAAGTTCAGGAGGAACATGTTGACAGGATTCATGACAGAGTTTCCTCGAGACAACAGCTGGCCACTGTTGGAATTCTGCACCTTGTTGCACCAACCAGCTTCTTCGCCTGGATTAGGGCTTTGCCGCCCATCTGTCGGGCGTTGGCTTACATTTAAGCCCTGCCATTTCACTGGCCTGGCCACGGCCAGCAATCCCGACAGGCAGCTTAGCTTCTCAATGACACAAAGGTAACCTTACTCTTAAAATTCAGCGCGGAGACCCCAAAGCAGTGTGAAAGTGAGCTTTCTTGGGGAGCTAAAGGTCAGACTCGCCTGGTTAAGATGGATTTTGGCAAAGTATGGCTGTCAATATACTGTACATGTTCTGTGTAATAAGGCAAAGCTGCTACTTATAAGAGAAAGCAGAATCAGTAAGCATCTTAAGAAGCAGTTTATCCAATATTATTATAATATTAAACTAATTAATTTTCAAATGATAGAAAATGGATACCATTAAAAAAGAAACCCTGCTTCTTATAAATGTGTGACATCTGCTGAAAGATTAAATTGGAGATAGGGACCTCTGCTTACCTGTAAATTGCTAATTCTTCTAGGATAGACTATCAAAGTCATGTATATAGTACAGTAAATAAATTCCTGCAGCTGGGTCTGTCCATTTAGGATTAGCATAGCAGCTGACTAAGCAGTTTTACAGAGGAATGGGCATTAAAGGATTTTAACACTTTGTGCTACAGATAACGTCAGCATCATCTCAAGGATTTCCCAGAAGCTTACAGGTGTTTAACCATGGTATTTAACAAGGCTCAGGAGTGATGGCTTGTGACAGGTAAACTAAAGCACTGGGCGATGGTTAGGTCTTAACAATGCCCCTCCCCACCTATGTAAACTGTGCTTTTTGTGGAGAACTTGATGATAGACAGACTCATTCAGATGCACGGAGGGAGGTTTAGGGGAGCAATGGCGTATTGTATGTGAAAGCTCCACCAAGCAATCAATAACTTATAACAAGTGGGTGCATTCAACCTGTTTAATGCACAGACAATGTCTTAAAGAAGGTTAATCAAACGTATTGTAATCTTTCTAGAACAAATAAACCCTCACAAAACAGAACTACTTGCAATTTACACTTTCCAATTAACTTGATTTGATGACAACAGTTGGGCAAGAGCTGAAGGTGTGACAGACGAACCCTCACATTGTTATTCTGTACAAAGGGAAAGTAAAAATCTTACTTGTCGTTCATTTAATTATGATTTTACATGAAGTGACTGCCATGATGCCACTCTATTGTAAAAGCAGCAAAGGGCTACATCCATTTCCGAGAGCGAAGCAACATCTTCGGGATCCCAATGGATCCTATCATAAAGGCGTTAATCTCACCATTCACCGATCTAGTTATTACTGGTCTTGGACCAGCGGGTCCTCATTTATTGAGCACCGTTGTCTTACTTAGCCTCAACCACATTTATTCCTTTCAGAAGCACGCCCCCTCTCATTTCACCTCAATTAATGTAATTCTCTGGGAGCTCACTAGAGTACTGATTGGAATGAGGAACTGCAATCAGACTACATGTCTGTGAGGGAATGATAACACCAGATCATTAACAAAACAGAGCTGCGAATGTTTACCCATGAATGGCATTCTTCATCTCAATGTGTCCCTGTCTTTGCTCATCTCTCTGCACATTTGCTGCCTAAGTCATGTGTATTAAATGTCTGAGCTGCTCTGTCATGAACAAAACATGGGAACACAATTTGAGGGAGAAAACTTCCTTTAAAAAATCTTTAAAATGCTCTTTAAAATAGTTTGATGAAGTGCAGTGTTCTTGTGGACATTTTCACCCTGTGTGGACTCATTGAGATGTCTTGACTGGTGTCTGTGACCTGCTGCAGTTATGGAGCTTTACCAACGAGGGATTGTGATTTGATTGTTTTCCTGATTGGGTTTCAGTGTCACTGGTAATAAAGCTGGACAATAACATCTCATAGACTGATATCCAATATGTGATAGCCACATGATAGACGGTGACAGATGTGATGGAGCTTGTGATAAGGCCACTCCTTCTCAGGTGTCTTAGTATGCCACACAAAGCCCCACACTACTCCATCTCACAGCGCTCAGCACCGACTTGATCAATGTGGGTTACGGAATAAGAATGATAAAGTATAGCTGGAGGCAACAAGGAGCACAGCAGGCTGCAGTGCAGGTCTCTGATCTCCGACACACCATCATCTCTGCCTGTTTTGAAATCACTACGTTTCCCTTGATTACAGATGGTATCATCAATTCCCCAATCTGAACTCTGACCTTAAAGGGAATAAAATGAAATTGAGTGAAGTTAATCTCACTCATAAAGCCTCCTTTTTAGATGAGTCCATCTATGATGATGTCCAGCTGACTAGTGGTCCAGGGAGGGAGATGTATTAGTGGGGACCACAATGGCAGTGACATGTCACCCTATAATCAATCTATAATCAGATTCCTCCTCCTTCCCTACAGTCTCAATCTGCCGCATGTAATAAGGTGTTTGAAATGAGCTGAAGCACAAAGACGTGCAATATCCTTCAAAAACCTTATGTGAATCAGGAAGAAATGCCATGTATTTCACATTCAACCTCAAAGAAAAATTTAAAGCAAGAGATGAAACTCCATATCACTGGCAAAATGCTATGTAGTATGACAACAGCCATCACACAGACAGGATTTCCCAAGAGACATGTCTTAAATAGAGCCTGAATTAGATATGAGGGATTTCTTTCTCGCAAGCCATCATGTCTGTAAATAAAAATCCAACCCCCATTTGCTTCAGTGGAAATAAAGTCCTTTTAGTGCTAATTAAATACTTCCTCAGGGCTTTCCAGGACGATACATAGGAACCAGGCAGTGAGGAAAAGTAACCTCCTGCAGACTCACACATCCTCCCACACAACACAAACATTTTGGCCTTAAAAGCCCAAATTCAATGTCCTCAGGCAAATTCTTAATTATTGCATATTTTAATGACTTTTCCTACCAAATTTAAAATGTAGTGCCTTGTTTTAAAGGATAAATGTTTTCGCTCAAATGATCTGTAAATAGTTTATAAAACCTTACTTTTTTATTGATTATTTAATTTATTTATTGAGACCATCACTGTGTCAGGGTGTACCATAATAATGGCAATTGTTGCATTTTTTAACATCCCTTTTCTTCTCTATTGATATACTACTGCTATAAATTAGGTATTATTCAAGAATGAAAAATTCCCTTTGTTACACACAAAGCCAGAGAAAATGACTCAATGACAGGATGACCAAAAATGTCCATTATGTATGAAATGTATATACTTAATCATAAACTCTGCAGTATTGCAAATTGCTTACATCATATGTATTTTAAACTATAAGTTTGCACAATTAGTCAATGGCAAAACATACTAAAGTCTTCCAGAACATTTTAACTATATATATTACATTTCACTTACACATGGTACTTGACAGCACTTAGTGTTTTAGGGTGTCCAATTTATTTTAGATGGCTCCACTCTCAAAAGGTGGAGTATGTGCTATAGTCCATGTCGGGCTTGACTGATACAAACAGGCACGTTTCTCTATTACCACGCACACATTGTTTTGAATAAGACTGTAGTAATTAGCTACTCATTAATAAGTATTTATAACTATTTTATCAGAGTTAAATAGATTTAATAGGTCCAATGCAATAAAGTAGCTGGTTGGACTCATTGGAATAGTTGGCTGTTTGGCCTTTAACTATTGGACAGCTTATACTAATAATATTCAGAATCCACTATTTGAAATCATACCATTAAGAATGTTAATTCCCCATGTTAATTTTCATGCTATAATTTAACTGGTTCCATTTTTGCATACAACTGGAACCTCTGTTTTGATCAACTCAGCTGTTAATTGCACTGTCAGCTCTAAGGGAGGAGGCACACTAACAGATGGTATTTGCTATTAAATAAATTAAAAATTTTTTGCTCTTAACGCCTGTATTTATCCCTCTATCCAATTCCCTGGTGGTGTGTGGTCTATATTTTATCATAAAAGATTGCATGAGCCAAGCGTCAGCCAGAGCACATACATCACACTTGCCATCATCCGTCTTTGATTGCATCCTCCTGCTCCTGCTGCTCCACCCCCCACTGTTTTTCTTGCCCGCACACAAAATTCAGACTGGAAGCACAAAGAAAAGAGCATGGGCGAAAAAAGACAGAGCAAACCACAGATGTTCTCAGCAGATGTGTCTGTGACACAGCATGAATTGGATTACTATCTGAAAAATGCTGTTAATTCCTCTTGAAGCTGTGCCCCTTCACTTCATATCAGGGTGATAGCATTGACTGATTGATCGTCTGCAAGGTGTGCAGTGAAAATAGTGTTCAGCATTCCACAGCAGACAAAATGAGGGTGCAGTACCAGATATATGTAATTTACTAGAAGCATTTGGCCTGTGATTTTCTAGCTAGGTTCATTACCTCTTCTTCTACATCATAAATAGGTCTGATAGAATGCTGAACATCCACAGCAGCAACTTGTATTTGAAATCCCTTTTGAAGCTTTGTGCACAAAGTGAACAATGCAGAATTCAGAACTGTCAGCACTCTCAATTATGCAAAACACACACCTTATTCCTTGTAGCCACCCATCTCCATTCAGCTTGTGTCTGTGGCATAAATTTTGCAGCAGGAATCCTATTCTCTGTTCTGTTAGGAACTGTGTCACATGAGAATGCCATCCTTTTAGCACTTATTATTGCTGAAGCAACTTGCAGAAAATAGACACGATGGCCAAAGGAAAGTGTGAGTTCACATTGCTGTCATTTCATACTGCTGTCCATCAGGCCCACCACATGTCATGAGAAATTGCTGAATTAAGCACAAAATTGCTGATTTGAACATCAGCCCATAGCTCTGTGATCTGAAGGCCATAATGTCTCACTTGAATATTCTTCTATTTTCCATGTTTCAGCTGATGGATATGAATGTTTTGCTATCTGCAGTGAGTTATTCCCTTGCCTGAAAATCACAACAGACTTTTGGACTGGGTAGTCAAAATGTTCAGTGTCAGAGTTGTGTAGTGTGATTTAATCTTCTCAAAGTTTTGCTTTGTGTTTGTGTCTCACCAGGTAACCGATAAGATGGTGGCCAGGGAAGCAACTGGGCACAGCTACCTGGTGGCTTGCTGGCAGCCCATTCTGATCCTGATGCTGGGCACAGTGCTGTCTGGCTCCACCACAGGCTGTCCATCCCGCTGTGAGTGCAATGTTCAAGAGCGGTCTGTGATGTGCCACCGCAAGAAGCTCATGACAGTTCCTGAGGGCATTCCTGCAGAAACAAGACTGCTGGATCTCAGCAAGAACCGCATTAGAACCATTAACCCAGATGAGTTTGTCAACTTTGCCAACCTCGAACACCTGGAGCTCAGTGAAAACACGATTTCCACTATTGAACCTGGAGCGTTCAACAACCTTTACGGCTTGCGGACATTAGGGCTGCGTAGCAACAAGCTTAAGCTGATCCAGCTTGGTGTCTTCACAGGCCTAAGCAATCTCACACAGCTGGACATAAGTGAGAACAAAATCGTCATCCTGTTGGACTATATGTTCCAGGATTTGTACAACCTACGATCTTTAGAGGTAGGTGATAACGATCTGGTTTTCATCTCCCACCGGGCTTTTCATGGCCTAAGTAGCCTTGAGCACTTGAGTCTTGAGAAGTGCAACTTGTCCTCTGTGCCCACAGAGGCGTTTACTCACCTCCACAGTTTGATCACTCTCAGGCTGCGTCACCTCAATATCAATGTGATACGGGATTACTCCTTTAAAAGGCTCTATCGGCTGAAAGTGCTGGAAATCGCCAACTGGCCATATTTGGATACCATGACCCCTAACTGCTTGTATGGATTAAATCTCACTTCCCTGACTATTGCAAATGCCAACCTGACCACAATTCCTTATGTGGCCCTGCGTCACCTGGTTTATTTGCGCTTTCTGAATCTTTCATATAACCCTATCCATACCATTGAGGGGAATAAGCTCCATGATCTTCTGCGTCTGCAGGAGTTTCACCTGGTGGGAGGCAGACTGGCAATGATTGAGCCCTACTCTTTCCGTGGTCTAAACTACCTGAAGATTCTAAACGTGTCTGGGAACTCTCTTAGCACCTTAGAGGAGTCTGCTTTTCATTCAGTTGGCAACCTGGAAACCCTTGCCTTGTATGATAATCCCCTGGCCTGTGACTGCCGACTGTTATGGGTTTTTAGACGACGTTGGAGACTGAACTTCAACAGGCAACAGCCCACCTGTGCCTCTCCTGAGTTTGTCCAAGGCAAAGAATTCAAAGACTTCCCAGATGTTCTGCAGCCTAACTACTTCACATGTCGCAAATCAAGGATTAGAGATCGCAAGCCCCAGCAGAAATTTGTTGACGAGGGAGCCATTGTTCATTTTGCTTGTCAAGCAGATGGAGATCCTGCTCCAGTGATAATGTGGCTATCCCCGCAGAAAAAGTTCATCACCACCAAGACAATTGGAAGGCTCTCTGTGCTGCCAGATGGTACCCTTGAGGTGCGCTATGCCCAGATTCAAGACAATGGTACATATGTGTGTATAGCTAGCAACGCAGGCGGAAACGACACCTCCCTTTCTCACCTGCATATTCATAGCTACTCGCCTGACTGGCCACACCAGCCCAATAAGACGTTTGCCTTCATCTCCAACCAGCCCACGGAAACAGGTGCTAATGGCACAAGAGCCAATGTCCCATTCCCATTTGATATAAAGACGTTGATCATTGCAACCACAATGGGCTTCATCTCTTTTCTTGGTGTTGTCTTGTTTTGCCTGGTACTGCTCTTTCTTTGGAGCAGAGGAAAAGGCAACACTAAACACAATATTGAGATCGAGTACGTGCCACGGAAATCAGACGCTGGCATGAGCAGCAGCACAGTGGATGCTCCTCGCAAGTTCAACATGAAAATGATTTAACGGAGGTGTGGAATTTACTAATTTGAACTTAAAGATAAGACAAATGGAACAGAAGACATTTTCTTTCCTCTCTTGCAAACCTGTGGATCCTGGTCTGTCAACACAGAGTAATATGTTTTTCCTAACTAAAGGACTACAGAGGTGGTCAGTTCCTGACTTTCACAAGTGAGAGGGAATAAAAGCTCACCCAGTGCTACAGGGCATTGGTGAATTCTACACGGCCTGTGGGGGCACTGGTTGAAAGGAAGATTTGTCAAAAGCGGTTCATATTTCTGTGGATTTTTACTGGGAAAAAATATATCAGAAAAGAAAAAGACTTTAAACAGCCAGAATGCAAGGGGCAGATCATATTTTGGCCATCACTGTTTTTGTCTGTATTTTTAATTTAGAGTTTGTTTTTTTGTTTCAAAGGTTAGATGTCAAGTCATGAAAGAGATGTGTATGGGTTGAAGAGCACATTTATACAACTTGGATGCATTACATCATTACAATACATTAGTGTTTCAATTGTGAATGCTATGTGCTACATATGGTTCATTTCTTTCTTACAGTGATGATTGTTCTGTGATCCAACAAACGTATATCTTTGTCGCAGTACCTGATAAACTCTGTTGAAATTATATTCCCCAGCAATTTGTAGAAATACAGGAGTTAGAATGACACAATAATAATTATGGGAAATACAAAACTGTCATGATGTAAACTGTAACTGTAACCATCTTGTTAACCCAAAAAGTACAGTGAATGAATTTGTCACACGCGTCATGCCCTTTTAAACTGGGGGGCACATACTTCACCATTTTCTTTATATCTCAATATTTAATTGCTGTTATTTTTTAAATATATCATCATAAAATAGATTATACCCCAAAAAGTCACATGCTCTGTTTTCCTATGTTATTGGGTTTTTCCTGCTTACACACAACGGTCTGTTGCTCAACAGTGTTTGAGAAGACATAGGCTTCAGGTTAATGGTACTTTGCTGTTGTGCTTAGTTTAGCATAAAACTTTTTTTCAAATTTGCATAACAAATACAATTAGTTATTCACACTTGATTGCATTTGAGAGGTCTTGCATTGTTTGCTTTGCAAGTAGTTAATAGCCATCCCTCGAAATGGTTGTTCAGCCCTCTGCCCTACTAGCTAGTCATGAATTGTGAAATTTAGCATTGGAAAGAGAGTTGTCTCAAGCTTGTGGCCACCATTAGCAAAACACTGTATTCCATGTGATATCTCAAGGTCAAGATATGGAGGAAAATCTTGTCATTCTTAAGAAAAACGTCAAGACATTAGCATTGTCCTCAGTCTATAGGTTCGCATTGCAGGAGGTGTGTGAAGTGGACAAGATTTAGCTCGTTTTCAAAAAACTAGCAACAATGTAGAAGCTAGTGTCAAAGTATATTTTTAATGAAACCGAATAACAGCAGGATAAATTGTCACGGTAATCTAAATCTAAATATTCATATTATACATATAAATATTTATCCTGTAAGTGAATGACAGAGCTCTCATATTTAGTGAAATTGTCCAATCCTAAAGTCTTTAATTTATTTTATTTATTTAAATGTCCATAGGCCCTCTTTAATTGTGCCACCCCCCCAGAATTTTGGCTTGCATGATGCTTCTGACACTTGTCATCATGTGACCTGAAAAACTGAATGATGTACAAAAAAGTGCTCTGAAAATGTGTAGATTCAGTGATATAGGGACGCATCAACTCACCTTTTACTATCAATACCAATTCTCCATACAGCACTATAAAAATCGAAAAGTATGTAAGAATAATTACATTTTTAGAAAGGTTAATGTGACATGTTTTAGTTATGAAAAGTAGAGGAGAATCCAGTTATTAAGCGTGTCTCTTAATGTAGGAATTTAACATTGAGGAAATGCTGTCATATAGCCTTTTGAGCCCTGTATCTGATCAGTGTCACTCATCCTCCAACTTTCAGATGCAACCCGGACAGTGCTCACTCATGGATTGAGAGTGTGTTACAGAAAGAATTGTGAGATGTTGTAGATATGATGCTTTGTAACAAGAATAGATGCAACATCTGTCATACAGTTCAGCCATCAAACTGTTTGGTTGGCGTTGGTACATTGACACTATAAAAGCTTATCCCTGACCTTTGAAATTGCATTTTAAAAAAACGATTATGTAACGGTATTATTTTATGCTCAACATGATTGTGAGGAATAAAAGTTGGGGTGCTCACGTTATTGGACACAATGTGCTCCTCAAGCTGTAGAATATTTCTTTCATCGTGGGTTATTTTTCTTGTTTGTTTGATGAAATCAGTGATTTACTAATGCGCCCCCCCCCCCCTCATTAAAGCCATCGAAATATTACCCACCAGGATCATTTACAGGTTTGCTACTCCCCATGAAATGTGTATTGTTTGTCAGGGGAAAAAGAACTGCCGCATATCATGCTCCCAGTTGGTCCTGCATATGAAACCTGATGTTACGGCCTTACCTTTACAAGTACACACTGTGGACTGCTGGACTTTGCAAACGTGTGTGAGGATAGAGGCTAAGTCATTTACGATGGATGACATTACAGACAATGACACAGCCATGGCCTGGAAGTATGGACTGACATACAGATGGTTGGATGGACGCAGATGTTTTCATCCGAGGAGCAATCTGAAGCAGCTTTGGTGTAATCCGTTTTGCATAAAGGAAAAAAAAAAACACTGGATATGGCTCATGGTTCTCCCTCTTGCTGATAATGAATGCTCTCTTCGTTCAAAGTGTGGCTACTGTACCTAGCCTTTTATGGCCCCGAGTGATCCCGGGATTCTGTTTTTTCTTTCCGTTATTCATTTTTTTTAAATTTTGACCCTGGACTATATTGACCATGTAGTCGGAGCCAACTTTTTACAAAAAAAGATACTAAAAAAGAAATCTATGGAAAATACATTTAAATTGTTCTGTGCAATAAAGGTAATATGCAGATTTTTTTTTTAATTAACAAAATTTTGTTGATGTTGAATTGTTGAGAATATGGTATGTTGTATTAAACAATCTATGGACTTTTTTAAACACCTTCTGGTCTTATCTTGATTTTAATGAGGTGGTTAGCACAGAATTGAGTTTTAATATCGGCAGCTGTGTCTCTGTGACGTTGGATATTACTAGTTCGTACCAATGTGAAAACTCTTCTTGTTACTAAAAACTGTGACTTCATTACTTATTTCCTCATACCACCTTTTACCAGATTTATGAAGGAGAAATTTAGCGCTTTGCCAACCAAGCACAAGTTTCTAGCTGAACGTTTGGGTGTAATTTTCATGTGTCAATGACCAAATGAGCAATTTAATGTTTGATCCATTTGATTGAATTTCGCATTAAATGATGATGCAATCTGCAAGGTAATTTACATCACATGTTCCAGTGATAATTGCTTGTTTACAGGGGAATTGGTAGTTCACTTGTTCACTTGCCTGGCCTCTAAACATTAATTAGCCACCATTAGTGAAGGATCACAGACATGATGATATGTAAAGTGAGTATTACTCATTTATGCTGCACATTAAGAGACAAAATTGGTAAAGTAATTAGTTTAAGTTCAAAATGAAACAAACATTAAGCGGGCGGCATTGCATAGAACAACTGTTTTTATTTTGGCATGTCTCTAAGCAAAACATTAGAAAATTAGGTTACACTTTGAAGGTTACGGGAAATGACCAGGGATATGACTGGGACAGCCTAGTTTTATAAAACACGGTGCTGCTCTGCATTAAATTTGGAACTCTGTCCCTTTCCCTTTTATTTCACTTCTGGCTGCCTTGGTTAGGACTCTACAGGGACTTATGCCGTTCTGCCCCCCCCCTCAAGCTGTATCAAAGCATGCTCATTTATCTTCTGACTTGAAATAAGACAGGCAGAATAGAAGCGGAGAGAAGCTATTCTTGAGGCCTCACAGCCTCAGGGAGTAATGGAGACATCCATTGTTTTCATTCCTCAGATATTAGATCTGTGCTTAAAAATTCTAGGTCAGGAACAGACTGATGGATTCTGACACCGTGCGACAAGTCGCCTCTCCTCAACTGAGCATGAAAATACAGACACACCTCTGGGTGTCCCTTGCACTCACCCAAATCCATGTGCTTCACAACATTTGGGAAACACTGCATGTAAGCAAACAAAAGTGTGAATTTGCTTTTGGCGGTGCCTCTATCAAACAACAGATGCTTCAGATTCCTAAAATAAAAATAAAATCACTTGAGGTTCATGTTTAGATGTTAACTCCCTACTCGTGGCAGGTTGGCTCTCATATCCATATCAAAGACTCCGATTTAAACCTTGTTTAGATCTATGAGGTACAGTGTGTTTCTATATTATGCCTACTATATTCTAATTATTCTAAACATATGCCACATTCCCAGGACTTGACTAATGGAATAAGCATGAGTGGAGTTTAAATCACAGGTTTTTTATTGTATTTGAAATGCCATAGCTTGTAATTGTAACTGTCTAACACCATCTAATTCATAGGTCCTATATGTTAATCACTTTAATCAGGCAACTCCATCAAACAGCATAAAGCAGCACCTACCCCCCACAACATATTGTAGAATGATATAGAGTAAAATATTTTAGTCACATAAACATTCTCCAGAGTATAGCTGTAGCATAGTAAACCATTTGAAGTCAATACAGTGTATTCTGCTTATAATTAATATGTAGTAGAGGGTTTAATACCTTCATTCATACATATTAAGAACAATTCATACATATTCCCTATCTTGACTTTATTTGATCACCTCCCACCACTGCCACAGAAAAATCTGCATAGATCCTGGAGGGACTTTTAAAAGCCATATAAGTCAAAATCAATCAGGAAACCTACTTGCAAAGTAGATGGCAATATTTTACATTATTCCTCAATAGTACATTGGCTAAGCCATACAATATGACAAGTATGGTCCATTAATTGGTCCAAAGGTGCTCTGGAAAGAGCCACCAGCACAAAAGTATTAAAACCACATACAAATCCTAGAATAAGCATCAGTTATGACACATATGAATATTTTATCTGATAATCTTTATCAGATAAAATCATCAGCAAAAGAGTTTGAAATGTGAGTCTTATGTGCAAGGTAAAATCTAATATACCAGCTTTAATGTTATTTTAAATAGTGAAATGACTGCTATACTAATATCACAAACCAGTGTGGAGATGAGATAGGATGAGTTCAGCTTAGAGACGTAGAACTTATCATGCTTAACTTGGAGTGGTGTGGTTGTTGAGAGTTTATTGCTTCGCTGTTGTAAAACTTCATCTGCTGCAGATAGTCATTTTCACGCATCATTAAGGCAAAACAGGCTGTAGCAGCAAACAATTTCAACAAAACAGCGTTAACTCTGGCATCTGAAAGCATCAATTCCCCCGACAGTCACACATGGCCGCTTATTTTTATCATTTGACTGTTCTTTGTGGATGGCTTACATTATTACTCTCTGATTGGCTGGGTGTATATGCCGATCACAAAGTGTTTCACACTAGTTTGTTTGGATAATGTTCTTTATATTTAGATGCCTGCAAGAACTTTTTCTTCTTATTTTACAAAGCACAATATATTTGTACATGTCAGGCACTGATCTATTTGTGTAGATAGCATCCTTTTCTTTTACAGTCATCTCAAGCTAAGTATTTCATGAAGGAAAAAAACAGGGAAGAGAGGAGGACTAAGCAAATAGATTTGCATGTGTCAGATGGTCTCAGACTGACTATAGATGGTGTGTCATTACTGAACACACAGGGTACAGGCTTATGTACAAAATATTCAAAACTTAACCCTCAAGACTTATTCCAAGAAGCATTTGTGTTTTTATTTACTTCGAAAAGCAAAGTTTACATTTATATTACAACTCAACTTAACTTCACAACCAAAAGGGAAATTGCCTTAGCATATAAGGCATGGAGTCTCGTCTTGTATCAGTGAAAGAAAAAAATCAAAGCAGCCGACTTCTTCGTTCAGGAACGAGCAGCAATGTGTCAGTTACTGGAGACTGTTGACTGAATTTCTCTTCTCAAGATTGTTGGGGGAAAAAAGGACATGACAGTTGATTCTGTTACCGATTCCCATGGACTGGGTGATAAAGTTATGAGGCTACCAGATAAGCCAGACAGCAGCAAGCCCACTTTATATCATTGTTAGCTGGGACACCGCTTCACTGATTCCATATGGATTTGTCCTGCACGTCCTCAACTGCATTTACTGAATGATACCATGCTGAAAGTGACCTTTGTTTCCTATGGGACCCTGACTGGAACAGCAGATACTGGGACTGTATAATGAAGTAGAAAGTAGAAAAGTAGATGTAATAATAACAATAATAAAATTATTATTATTATTATTATTATAGTATTGCACCTTTTACATTCACAAAACATTTAAAGAAATATGAAACATTGTGGACAAGAAGCAAATTAGTACAATGACATTTAAAATTAAGTACAGCAAATGATCTATAACTAAATCTAAAATCAGAGGCAACATACTATATAAACATAAGTAATAGCAAAAAACAATCAAGTAAAAGTCACTCAGTAAAATTACGTTTTGCATGCAACACAGGCAATTAAATATGAAGTGTATTTTTTTAAACACATTCATAGATGTATTGTCTTGTTAGTGATAGAACTTGATAAGTGCAGGGCATTATTTTTACATATATATGAAGGTGAGAATTGCATCCTGCTGTAGTGGATCCTTAGTGGAAAAAAATAGGCTTCATTTCTTTTTGAAGAAAAAAAAGGAGTGAGGATGTCAACTCACTGTACATTCTCCAATAATTACCATTTGATAAAATGAAAGATGGTTTCCTGGTGTTTTGGGTGGTGTAATTCTATTTATAACATAATATTCAGAATATTCAGATTTATTGTGATTTAAGTTCAGTTGTAGGTGAAACTTTGATCCTTCTGGGTTCACAGGTTTATGTCTGGTGTGGCTCCCGTGACGGGACTTAGCTTTTGCTTTGATGTTGAGCAGAGAGTTCTGCATAGTCAATAAAGACCTCCCTGAGCCCCGCTGCTCGCAAAAAATAAAATCAAATAAAAAGCCACCTGACTCTCCTACGTTACTCGTGTGTAAGTGCTGTGCTATTGTTTTACTGTAGGCTGGCTCGTGGCTATTGAACATGCACCAGGATGGCATCCAAAAAGGCGATCTGTTGAGGCCCATTTTTGCCTGGGCCATATGCCACAGCTCATGTCTCTGTAGGCGACTCAATCTACCCTCCTTATTTATTTAACAACCCCATGAAAGAGTTATGAGTTCCCAATTCCAAAAATGCGACAGCCAAAAGACTGCATCTGTCTGCCATTAAAACCATCTTTTTGGCAGGCTGCTAAAATGGCGTCACCACCGGGGAATGTCTATTCCGAATCTATAATTTGTGCTCACATATTGGGAAAACAGATTGTTTGCAAGCAGATGTATCATCAAGGTGATCTGGGAAATTATCATCAAGGTGAATAGGTGAGGAGGTAAGGGGCTGATCCATCCTATAATTCTGCTCTATTTCCAATTCCCTCGCGTCAGGCCTCAATATGCCACTGTGAAATAATTGAGAGCTCAGTTGTTGTTTCACCTTGAAGTGACTAACCAGTCTGCAAATAATTTGGCTTCTGCCTACTTGCCTCAAGGACAACGGGCTGCTGAAATTTGATGGAGCAGCAGAGGCAGGTGCCATTGCAAGATAGACGACGTGATCTGATGAAAACGGCACAGCGGGCTGCTGCCTTCATTTGTCAGCATTGTTCCAAGATATCTGCAGGTGAGTGTGGACTTCATTTTTCATTATTTTCTCCATCTGCCTCCTGATATTGTGTTTTGGTCGGTCTCAGGAGTTTTCCAGAGGGCCTACCATCAAGTTATTTCAGGGATGTTAAAGGTTCATCATAATGTACATGAATAACACAAAGACAGATTAGAATTGTGTGATGTTGGGACATCTGTCATTGTTTGGCTTTGCTCTCATAAAATTTGATCCTGAAACAGATGATCAAGTTAGTTGGTGTTAATTTGATTGTGATCACTGTTACATTTCATGCATTTAATTCTGTTGTATTTAATACAGCTATAATATACAGTATATCAGTGGCAATTTGTTAATATGGGGCGCTGTCCCCACCAACATCATGTGAAAAAAAACCTATATAAACATGTTAGACATAATTTAATTAGAAAATAATACTTTACTCTTACAATGCGCCTGGTAGACCATAAGTGCCGGTGAGCATTCAATTGTATTTGGTTAATTTCTATTTAAATATATATACCTCCTGGTGTGGGAAGCCTTCACTCTTATTTTGGCAACCACAGGACCTAAGGCTGCTCTTTAATTCTTGCTGATTTACCTCAGGACGTAGCTCTCTGCACCCCAGACCCTCCCACTTGTATTTACAGCCAATTGGTATTGATTTATGTTTTTTGTGTGTGATTGGTCGACCCTTAACGCCGTCTCAGGGTCATCTGCCATCACTGATTTACTTCTGCTGCGAGCTGACCAGCAAACATATGGCGACTGTGAGTGGAACTGCGGCAAATTCTTTACAAAAACATAATTTCACGGCGTTCACTCAAAGAAAAGAGGGAGCTTGGTAAGTAATGTGTTTTATTGCTTACCCTGTTTGCTGTTTCAAAGTGTCCACCCTGAGGAGCTGTGGACATTGACGGGTATGCGAGACCTAAAACATCTCTCTGAAAAATGCAAACGATATGAAAGTTACCAGAGTCACGTAGACAACACAATGTGGCTACATTTTTGCAGCAGGCTTAGCTTTGCTCAGTAGCTCCATGAAGGCTGCAGGATTGGCATATTGTGTGTTGTGTTGTTTTTGACGAGTCTGGCTTTAGTTATTTTACATTTTATAGCCGCCACTGATTTATGTATGTGTGAATAGTTGAAAAGTTGTACTGTATGTAATAATTCACTATTAGGAGTTATTTCATATTAAAGGGGGAGTCCTCAAATGAAGTACGTCACCTCAGCAAAGTGTGGGGGCTTTCAAGAGACAGATAATAAGAATAATAAGAATAGTGAAATTGATGCATCAGTAGCTGGGTGATTCCATCTATCTATCTATATATCTGTCCATCAATATTATTATATTCAATATATTTTAAGCTTAAAGTATTAAAAGTAACATTACTTGCAGGGCATAACCTATTCCCTAATGCAATAGGCTACATCATTCACTGTGCCTTCCGTGTATTCTATTTAATACAAGAATAATACAGTCCTGAAAATAAATCGTATTCAGTGAAGTACAGATACTTAAGCAGAATGTATA
Source organism: Paralichthys olivaceus (assembly GCF_024713975.1). NCBI lineage: Eukaryota > Metazoa > Chordata > Actinopteri > Pleuronectiformes > Paralichthyidae > Paralichthys > Paralichthys olivaceus. Next base: position 21,572,458 of record NC_091099.1, read on the forward strand.
AAGAACAGTAACAAAGTAAATGTTCTTTCTTATATTCCACCACTGATAGTTTGGCCATTAAGACCATAATTGAATGAATTTAAAAAGTGAAATACATTTAAGATAAGTAAATGCTTTATGATGGAAATGTGAACTGCAGTTCTTAGCTATCTCTATATAGTCTTACCACAAAGCGATCTAATTCCCAGGTCTCAGTACTATTAGTTTAGTCTCTTTATCCGTTATCTGTTCAATTGAAGTTATTGACAGACTTAGATCTTCACTAATGTTCCCAGGTGTATTGCAGCCCCACAGTGGGCAGGATGGATATAATCAACTCAGAGGCTGTGTTTGAGTGTCTCGGCCTTTGCTCACTGCTCAATGAAGGTCCATTGGTCCTGAGGGGAATGGGATCCACATTGAGACACTGAGGTCGATCCTAACCTGAAACACATCTTCATATTTTCGGCTTTATTTTCCTTTTCTCATCATTACTTTATGAAATGATAAGAAAACATTAGAAATTGAGACTGATGTATCGATATGTATAACTGTCAGTTAGAAAATAGAGGGTTTACACTTTTCATTTCAAAAAAATTCCTCACACTATTCCCACTTAAAAAATTCAGATGTAATTATATCATGAACACCTTCAAAATGATAGACTGCAGTTAGTCAGCCGCAACAACCACTGAACAGTTGATGGAGTCGCTGATGCCTTGTATACTAGAAATAAATAATTCCCAAAGCACAGCTGTGCCCAATCAAATGAATGTTTTCCAAATTTCACATTCAAGCACTCATTACAGTAATGATGGGTTGCATTAAAAATTCTGTCATCATTATGATCAACGTGGCCCCTATATAAGAAGTGCACACAGTGAAAAGACTCCATATTGATTGATTACAGGCTGCTCTCAGACGTGTTTAAAATCACTTACTTTGAACATTATAATTATTGTATGGAATGCACCTTGTCAAATGCAGCAATTTACTGAGACAGATAGTAATTTTCTACAGAGGTAATAATGATGTGACAGGGTAACTTCAAAGGACCAATTGAAACTTCCCATTGAGTAATGTTCAGAGAGACTCAACAGCACAAAAAGGGACTGTGATCAATCCAGTTTTTCTGAGACCCAAATCCATCGGAGTAAAATAGCACCGATGTCAGAAACCAGTTGAATGTCTCAGCAAAGACTTCCTCTGTGCAAAGCTCTGGGGATGAGCAATGCAACAATGGCAAGGCGCCACACAGCTGTAGAGATATTACAAATCTAAGCTGTTTTGGCTTTTTCAACAGTCTCACTGCAGGAGCCCACAGAAGAGTTTTCTCTCATTCAGTGGGACAGAATTGCCGGCTTTGCTCAGCTTTCAATTATTTAAAAGGAGTCACAAGGAGAAAGATGAGGGTGAGAAAATCCTGTTTCTCTCACATCACGCCACAGAGGAGAGCCCTTGAGATGCCTCAGTTGTCATAAAGAATAATACAGAGTGCTCTGACATTCCTTTATTTCTCCCTTTTTTCGGACTTTGGATTACTTGGCTGTGAAATTACTTATTTCCTGCATCAAAACAACGCAGCTCATGTATTCTGCTTAAAAGGTGTGTTTATCATTAAACGTCAGTCTGTAGTATTTTACAAAAAATCTAAAGACATCAGATCATTTTCATTTGTTTTTTCAACTTTAAAAATAATTATCCAGTAGTTATTACCATGACTATTACATGCTCAATGCATATTGTACTCACAGGTCAGAAGGACAGAAAAAAAAAACATGCTGCAGAGTTGGCTCAGCTAATTAGCTCAAAAAAGTAAAATGATATAGTAAATAAGTAAATAAGTAATGTGGTGGACACACATGCATCTGTGGATCACACAAGTTTAAATTAACTACTTTACTTTAATTTTCTATCAAAATAAGAACTAGGTTCAAACATGGGTGTGTCCCGACCCATGAGTGCTAAGATAATTATGTGGTAATGACGAAGTATTCATTTAATAATACTAGTAATCTACTCACAGGTCAGAAGATCAACATGTTGACTGTGAGATCACATTACTGGTTTGATTGCCTCTAGTTTTTTTCAAGTGTGTTTGTGGGAAAACTTTTTTTTTTTAATAAACAAGAACAATTTTTGCCATTAGCAATTATCATGTCTCGATACAAATATGATTCTCATACCATTACAGGGCAATAATAGTTAAGTCAAGCTAGTCTATTCATTGAGCACCACATCATAGCAGGAGTAATCTCAGAGCAGGTCTTTAGACTGTGCCCACAATATGTCATCAGTACAATGACTTCACATATTAGACAGTGCAACCTGAGCTGAGGTTTCTAAGGAAACACTAAAGCAGCTTTGGCTTGTTGGTTCTGCAAGTTGCACAAACACGATATCAGCCACTGCCAATGTGTTGACTTCTGCTCTTTGATTCAGTTCAAAGAACAAATGTCCTCTTTTTTCTATTTCACATAATTGATGTTTTGCAGAGTCTACACCTTCAAAACGATGGTGAGCATTATGTGAGGAACAGACTCAACGTGTGTGGTGCATTTCTTTGTGGATTTGCATGGACTTCTCATGACATGGGGTTGATTTTTGCATGATATGTTCATGCGATGTGTGTAATTGTCACAGTTCATCTCTGCCTCACCACTCTGCACCTGCCTGCTTCAATCTTCCAATCAGACACACCCCTCTCATCAAGCCAACTCCACTCACCTGTGCTCTCTGCTCTGCTCTGGCTGCATTTAAGCCCCAGCTCCACTCTCACTCATTGCCAGATTGTTCTCGATGCTTGCACCAGACTCTCCAGCGTTTCTCTGCCTGATCTCCCGGTTTCGACCCTGCTTGTCTCCGACCATCCTGCCTGACCGATCTCCTGGTAATCAACTCAGCCTTCCGTCCCCGACCACGATCCTCACCTGTCCCTTTCTGGATTCTGCCTGTCTGCTCCCTTGGCTATCCGGTGATTACCTGATTCAGCTCTGCATAGTGAGTGTCACTCTCGTCTCCTCTGTGGCATCCTGCAGTTCTGTGGCTCTAACAATAAAGTTTGTTACCAACGATACCCGCCTGTCTTTGTGCTGCTATTGGGTCCAAACCACACCCTTTACAGTAATTGTGGAACATGTGCAGCTTTCTAAATATGCTGACTTTTAATATCGAGTGAAATTGCCTGAGCACTTTTTGTTCTTATTCCAAAAAAAAACCTGATGTTGAAAGTTAAAATTACAAATTGCTTGATCTAAAAAAGGATACAATTAGCAATACATACACAACACAGTTATACAATTTGAATTCCATAATAACTAGAATCACACTCAGTAGAGTGCATACCTCAAGGCCCAATAGAGAGAATTAACTCATCAAGATGCACATACTCATAGAGAATTAAAGTGCAATATTGTAAAACAGCCAACCTTGTGTATTCTTGTTCAAAAAACATGCCAACCAACCAATACACAAACAGACAGGGGTGAAGACCGAAATTCAGGTTATAATATTAATTATAAGATTATACTAATTCACATTTGAGGCTATGAATTAGTGTTTCCCTTAATTTCAAAAGTTTGATGGCAAATTACATTACATTGCTCCAAAGTATTTAAACTACTGTTGAGGAACCTTCTTCAGCCTCGTTCTTATGTGAATCTGGTTCATGGTCAAATGTGGATGAGTTTTGCGTGTGTGTCTACAGCAAATTACATGTGGGAGCCTACGTTTTGGAACATAAAGGCCACCGCAGGAAAGATGTGTCTTGTGCAACTGTAACTGGAAGTATGAGCTGCACAGTTTTGCCCTGGAGACAAGAGATCTAAATTTCTACCTGCTGCCTCCCTATGTTAGGCTCAGCAATCTGGAACAATGGTACAAGCGAGTGAGGAAGAATCTGTTCACTAATCCCACACTCCTTGTTCTGACAGATTCTGTGACACATCCGACTGCAGAGACCAAGTGTTCCTGGGGTGAATTTACCTGAGGACTAGCTTCTTGACACATTAAAGTGAGCCTCGAGACTCAAAAGTTATATGATCTCTAAAACCAAGAAAGCAGTATAAAAGGTTGTGTCTTTAAAAAGTACAGTGAAGAAAAAGCAACAAGTGTGTTGTTATACCACAGCTAGGCAATCTGAAACAGGTGCAGATTGAGACAAAGAAAACAAAAAAAATAATTAGTGCTGTTATAGTCATATGTGCACAGGGTAGTAATTTGTGAGTCAATGGCAGAGGCACGGATTTGCAGACGCAGACAATTCATGACAGTTGCACACCTGGTAAAGGAAAATGAAGGTTCCCCGCAGTGAAGACACTTAAAAAGAAAGACAAAAACACTGAAGCAGGTGCAGCCAAGTGCTCTATAAAAAGCCACACACAGTATTTTGTTCAGGTGGGTTGTGTTAAGGCAGAGCTTCCAAAGCTTTCCCGTGTTCATTTTATGATATGACTTCTCCGACTTCTCACTGAGCCAGATAGATGACAGCAGCATTAGAGACATTCTTGGAAGATGATGAAGTGATAACAAGGCTGCTGAGAACAACATGTGACTAACACTGTAACATCTCCTCACGTTTTAAATAGTAGAGCTTGTATCTGCCAAGTTTTTCTTGAGGTTACAGACAGTGTGACTTCAGTGGGAAATAAAGATGTTTTTTTTACAGAAAATATGATTTGATTTACAGTTTGGGTGCCAAAGTGTTGGTTTGGAGCTGTGTGGGGTTTTATGTAGCAGTTTGATTGGATTCAAAAAGCCCTGGTCGTGGAGTTTTTGAGGGCTTAGATTTATCTCTGGTGGTACTCTAGTCATCTCTTGATATTTGCAAAACTACTAATAGCCTCCTGGTGAATGAGTCTGTAACTCCAATACTTGTGAGGCAAAGACGTCCCTTGTGAAACCTAAATGTTGTCCTGTGAATGATATATTTCTCTCTTAATTTTTTTCTTCTTGGGAGGGTATCCTCAGATGATCATTTTTTTGGAGCTGATCAGTCAAAGGTCAAGATTTAGTTTGAAATACCTACTTGTGCTCTGCATCAGTTATTGAGACGTGGGTTGCCGAAAATGAGACAATGAGGCTCACATTGGTTTTGGTGGCCATTGGTGTCTGTTTTGTTTTTATTTGGTGAAGTTGAAGGATGTTGTTCTGAGGATAGAGTAACAAGCTAACGGTTTATTAATGATTAAATATGTTAACAAAATTTGAATCAGGTAACCATTTGCAGGGCAGAATAACAAACCACAGGCAAAGTGTTGGCATCACACTTTGAGGATTCAGATAAGAAGGATGGATCTAGCATAGCTACATTAGGCTATATCTTGCATGTGTCCATTCTTGAGCACCATACGGTGAAGTTTTGCAATAAACCTAATTGAAGTAACCCCAGATTGATGGGGCCAACCTTACTCTATATAAAGATGGACACCACATCTCCATTTCTTCACACTATCAAGAAATTAAAATATCTCAGACATGAACACTGCCATCCTGCACACTTGGAGTCAGAGTGTGCATAGTAGTGGTCAGGGGATGAAACCATGGTAGAGAGGTCCTGCCAATACACAAGATTAACCAATTGCGAGTTCGTCTCAGCTGTCAGTCATGATGTTTCACTCCATTTTAACACATAGAATAATTCACTAAAATCAAACTTACCAGATGAGCACTTGTGACCTATGATAAGAATTACCTAAAATTACAGAAACTTTATTTGAGGAAAATGCATTTGATTATTTTGACTTTTTAGTTTGGTCCATGTCCCATCCACAAGATGGAGGAGGCAGGATTTAGTGATCAAGAGGCTTTCACTTTTAGGGAAGAGTCATATCACACATCTTTATATGGCATAGGGTCCAAGGAAAAACAACAAAAGCAGTTCAGCTAAGCTGTAACTGACAAACTTAAAGTAAAACTGCTTATTATTTTCTTCCAGACGTGCTCCATGGCCTGTTAATACTCTTGGCAGGTTAGCAGGCTAATAAAATTAGCTTTCAGCTACCATGAACTTGGCTTAGAAGGTAAATTGGCTCACCTTCAGTAAGTAATTAGCTCAGTGCCCTTTATGCTCACTTGACAGGGCCCCCCCCTCGTATCAAGCAGGTGTCACTGTTCACAACTTTGATGAGAGAGAGCAAGACTGGCCTTCTGGTCATGGAAAGAGAGAGACAGAGAAAAACACCATGGGAGTGAATTGTGGGTGTGCATCTTTCTCTTCTGTCATATAGCAACAGTCTTGGTCAGTTGATGTCCGTCTCTCTCTGTGTCTCGCTGTCTCAGTAACTGAGCTAAACAGTCCATGTTATGGTCTGTCTGTGTTCTGTTAGCCAGTCACTTCCAGAATGCGCTGTGTTCTGACACTGTGTCTGACTAAAGCGGCGCCATCAAAACACTGTCACAGGGTGCTCATATGTGGAAAAAATTTAATGTTTAAGTCTACATTGCATAGCCACAGAGATTTTATTTTATCGTTGACCGTTAAAATTGCAGCCACACAGCCTGCAGGCTTACATTTATGTTATATAGCCAAAAATAATGATATAGTTGTTTAAGTTTGAATTGAACCTGCCTGTTAGCTTAGACAATCTGGTCACATCTCTGGGTTTTATGAAGTCTGTAGGCCTATATGGTAAACTACAGGACTGTGAATATTCTGTGTTTGACAAGTGTTCAGAGTTTCTGTTTGTGAATGATTTAGACAATAAAGAAGCAGACTGATGACTATAAAAGCAGAGAGCATACATTATATTACAAATACAATATAAGTGGATGTGGAGCTCTTAGAAGGGCTGCAGCACACCAGCATGACTTTTTTATGCAAACACTTTCAAGTTTTACCCTTGCAATGAGGTGATAGCTAACTTTGTGAGTAGACGCATGAAGCATCATTGCTGCTGCTGCTAGCTGCTGTTTCTCATTGGATTATCTGTCGTGCTCGCTGCCAGAGTTGTCTATCCAAGGTTGTGTGTGGTTCACTTCCAAACTGTCATTTCATGAGTTTCCAGCAGGCGCTTTATTTCTAAATAATGAAAATGATCAGCTGTTATGACATGTGGAAATGTGTTTTCTCCTTCAGTGCTGTGCACACATTGCCGATTGTATAAAAGACAAACAAACAGATTAGATGGTGAAATGACATTTTATCACTGAGTCAAGTGGATTTTGAAAATAATGTGAAGTCTAACTTGATGAAAATAGTCAACTATAATGTTGTGACCTGCTTCTAACGCGGTTTTAACTCTGGGTCTGCACCAACAGGTAACCTTTTTTAATGGCCTGTAAAAAAAAGTGGAAGGGGCATCTTTTGCCACAAAAAGGGACTTGAAAACTTAAAACGGCATAGCCCGGATATTAAAACATTATGGATGTTTTAATGGGCTACTAACATGGGCAGGACTTCCACCGTCGGTACAGATGGTCAGTGTGACTGTGATAGACAAGTCTGTTTGTTTGAGAGAGACAAAGTGACAGCTGCACATGCGCAAAGTATGCATTGTTGTTTTGTGTGGCAACTACACATGAACCCAAACACCACAGAAGGTACACATCAGACAGAATTTGCACACAAGCCGTATTCCTTGTGCATTACAGCCATTGTTGCTTCAGTGTCTGCATGTCTGTCTGTGGGAACAGGCTCAGTGTAAAATGTAATAGTTTTCTAGAGTTTTTTTATATATGTTCAAGATTGTAGTGGGAGCACTGGGGTATCTGCATGACAGTGCCAAATGGTTCACATGGCTCAAGAGTCCGGTAGGATGGCCTGGTTTGTGTACGGCCCCACTGAGGTCAGCACGGGTTGTGAATTAGCGAGATTACATTCTGTCACTTAGTAGTGTGAGAAGGCTTTATAGTATTAGTTTCCTCCTCTTTGACTGCCTCTCTTTTCACTGCGCTACAGTGTAATGTTACTCAACCAGAAAACACATGCGCTGTGGATGTGTGGCTCCACCCATTTAGGTGTAACTCAGCCAATGAGCTCATGTCTGCCCAGAGAGCGCTGAGAAATGTCTGCATAATTTAAAACTCCGATCTGCGTGAAATTTAATAAGTTAATCTCGCCCCGTGTCATCCATTCCCACATTTGACCTCACTCACTCACGCACACACAGCTCACACAGAACACTCACATGCACATTACCGTGTATCATGTGACACAGGCCAACAACAGAAGGCAACCACGGATATCCAAGAGAATCTTTTACTTAGTTCACACACACACACACACACACACACAGACACACACAAGGCCTTGCTTGATATGCCATACTGGAGATTAATGTTACTAATCTCCAAAAGAAGTAAATATATACTCACAATAAATCCCAGCTGCAGGGAGCATTATACAAAACATTTAAATAGCATTATTGTACAGATTTGTGTCGGTCTATCATCTTGTATTTAATTTTAGTCAATTCTCCGCCCCTCCACACGCATCTGGTTTATTTAATTTATGTTATATCCGAGAACGTGTCCATCCTTTAGGGTGTGCATGGTTATCAAACAGGTTGATGACAGTTAATTATTTTCTGTTCAATGGATAACGGTCTTGTTCTCTGCATTTCTTGAGAAGACACAAGGCATTTTCTTGCCTTAAGCACCACCTCCTGCACAGGCCAACACTATAATACATTTATGAGGAATGGACCTTGTTTTTCTCCAGATATGCAGAGCCTGACTTTGCCATTAAAGATAATTAAACTTGCCAAAGGAAATGAGTCGTGGGGAACGACTAGGGAAGGTGTGATTGCTTGAAACCCATGTTATATAAGTTTAATTTGAAACTAATCTGTGCAAGGTAAATGCATTTGCTCTGAATTGTGTGGCCACATAAAAGATCTTGCATTCTGCCATCAATTATGCTTGTCCACCAACAAGGCCTCTACAATAGGATTGTGGTAAATGTAAAATTAATGGGGTAAAGAGGGAGTGCAGTTGCATTTAAATCACTGAAGATGTGAAACAATGTTAAATAACAACACATTATTGTGATTGAATTGGTATCTATGGCCTCTAATGCAATCCTGTGTGATAGAGCTACAGTGAAAACACTCTTGCAAAACAATGGTAATTCTACTTGGGGCATCAATTCTAAAAATAGTTTTATCTTCAAATGTGAACAGAAAGGGATTTGAGGAAGCATTCTCTGTGACAGAAGAAGATCAAATAAGTAGTTTTCATACACTCTGACGAATTAAAGTAACTGATCAGATTTATTGAATTCACACACAAAGATGTATCTGTCTCAGTCTAATCTTGGCATCATTAAAGAAATTTTAGTTTTACACAACATTTGTAAAAATACAAATCAACCACAAGACAAATAAACACAGGTCCCTCATCTCTTCAGAATGGGCAATTAGGCCTGTACACTTCCAGTTGTGTACACACTCACTCTGCAGCACCTATTTATAATTCATGCCGAGAGACCACACAAGATTAACCTTGATCTGTCCTAGAACAATGCATCACTGGATTGCACACATTTCTAATACTGCAGCTTTAGAAAGCATCTGTTTGATTTGTATGTTATCGCGGCTCAAATTTAATACTGATCTAAAGAAAATCCACAAACTGTCTGCCTGGAGAAATTATTGAAGAAGTGGTAGATGGCTGTGTGTAGGTGGGTATTTACATAAGAGATGTGCACAGTGAGAATTGATGAGACTCGCTGCATGTATTGTGGGCTGCGGGAGTGAATGGGTGGGCTCAGTGCAGGAAATAAGAAATGGATGAAGAGAATGAATTGTGTAGACTTCTCAGCCAAAGATAAAGATCTCTATCACAGTCAGACATCTCCATTGGAGAAATGATCCTCTCATTTATTCCTCCCAGTTTTCCAATCTTCCAAATTAAATCAATAAAACTTCAGTAGAACAGAGGGAGGCCTTATTAAAACAAATGTTTGCGAAGGCAAAGAACATGTTTTTGTTTTCCGATTATTTTTTTTTATTGTTCTTAAATAATCGTCAGTGCCATTGTTACCAATATTAATACAAGAATGGTGAAGTTACATCTCCTATCATCGCAATTTATTTATTATTTATTTACCTCAGCAAAGCTTTCAATCAATCAATCAAATTTTATTTGTATGGCCCATATCCAGAAATCACAATTTGCCCCATAGTCACAACAAGATGTGGTATCCTTTGCCCTTAACCCTTGGAAAGAGTGAGGATAAACTATGACAACAAAATATTCAAAACATTCATGAGAAAAGACAGTGTCTAACATACATGGAAAGGTGTGTCAATATTTCTATAGTTTTATTCAAAATGAAATGTCTGACAGAGATGAAGGGAGCACCGATGACAATTGCAATGATAGAAGTATTGCAAATAAAAGTAGTATATGGGAGCAGGCATATTGATATCTAAGCAATCTAGTTGTAATCATAACGATCAGCTGCCACCACGATCCATCATCACAATCATGATCCACCATCACAATCCTTGATCCACGATCCACCATGACAAGCCCCCATCACGCTCACAATCCATGGTCATGATCCATGATTCAGCATCATGATCCGCAATGTGGCCTTGGCTACGATCCTGGATCTGCAATGATAATGCAGGCAATATTATTCAGCTCATGGTTTATAGCTACAACTGATGACATCAACCTATGTAAAACCATGCCTTTTGACAAGTCAGTCAAGCTGTGATCATGGTAACAACAGCTGGGTAACACAAACTCAGGGCTTCAACTGACACTAACTGCATTGGGCTCAGGTCATGGTTCAGATATAAAAAACAGAATGTCTTATGGGTTTGGCTCGGCTACTACTCCCTCGTACTCTCGTTGCGTTCTGTCAGAAATAAACAGCCAGAGCCACACTCTAGTTCACAGCTGCAAGCCTGTAGATATATTGTAATGTCCAGAATGCATTAAGTGGAAAGATTAAGCACAGCCAGTTGTGCTTAACTCCTAACCTAACTTTGAAAATGAGCTCAAGGCCCTTCCTTGACCACTAACAATCACTTTCATTGGTTGTCCCACAAACCTGTTAAGAGCTACTGACAAACATTTATCTGTTCAGGAGCCTCTGGAGTAAAGATTCATTCAGTCTACAACATCTGGTATTTTATTCTCCATGAAAACTCTTCAGATAGCCAATACTGTGTTTTTGTGATATGACTTTATAAAGCACTTGTCTGGTGATGACACACTGCTCAGGTTGTATGATGTGCAATTAAAAACACACCACAGAGAGGAGGAGCTGCAAATACAGAATTTGATTATCACATACATGTGATGAGTTTGTTTTCTGTTAGTTTCTTTGTTTTATTAATAGGTCTATAAAATGTCAGAAAAAGAAATACCATCCATAACCTACTAGAGTTGTTCAAAATGTAATGTACAAAAACCCCTAAAGCCAAAGACAATTCAATTACAATGATGGAAAAGAAGTTTGAACTAGAATATTTTAGACGTCATTAGTCAAGTAAGTAATTGTTTCAGCTTTACATAGGCTTTTATTCTGTGCTCATTTGAAGCAGCTTCTCTCAAGAACCAAAGGACTTTCAGTGATTTGAGGAAAAGGTCATTATGGTAAAAATTTGACATTCAAAGCAAACCTAGCTGCCATTATAACAATGTTGCATTAACACACAATGTTTGAAGGTATGTAATGTGGTTATGCAAATGTTCATGTAGTTACTTCAGGACACAAATAGCTCACAGACCATCTGCATTCGTTCTCCACTAAGGTAAACTGAACAACTCACCTGTATGTGAACCTGATGTCAACAGTGTGAAGAAATCTGAAAGGAAGCAGTGGACTCATGAATAGATATCGTTTGTCATAAACGTCTGTAAATGTATTCCAAAAGTCATACAAGTCAACGCAGGAACACGTCCAACACCACAATACAATAGTACACTAGCACCAAAAAGTGAGCATATGGCATTTCCCAACTGAACAATTTCAATTCAAACACCACTTGAATATCATGTTCAATATCATGTTCACTAGGTCATAGGGGGGCGGCCTGAATGTATTTTGTTCTTATATGAAGGATAGTTAAGGTTTTTCTTTTGTTCTTTTGTGTGAAACTGTCAGTCAGGTGAGTAGGGACGAGGTTTAGGAAAGGGTCTTGCTTTTTTGTTTATTTTATGATTTGACATCACTCTCTGGCCCTAAGCCCTTGTTCCTCAACTTGTTCACTGTTCACTTTTGTTGTTTATGTAAATAATTTTAGCACTATTACAATAAAAGGCTGCATTGCCAGACACCATCTGCGTTGTGTTGCTTCTCTTATCAGACTCTCTCCTAGACCAAAACTTAGTTGTAACAGCTTCCCTTTGTCTTTGTCAGTTCATCTCGTTCCATGTCTGTTGTGTGTCTGCCTGCGCTTTTGGTCCTTCTCATTTTTTTTCAGGTATTGATTATTTACGTGTTGGTTTTTTCGGAACCCTTTTTGTTTTAAGTATATTTGTCTCGTACTTAGTCTGCAAATAAAGAAATTTTTGTTATTTTTCTCCTGAACCTGTCTCCTGAATTTGGCAGGGCTCCAGACTTAAGAGGTGCTGTAAGTGCTGAGAAAAAAGAACTAATGCTGGTAAATGCTGCTTTTTAAAACATTAATACCAAAATAGAAAAATTATAAATGAGCATATGTGGTCAGCTCATTGCTGCCATTACAACACAACCACAACAAACCAAGTAAAAATGAACTAACTTTTCTTTTATCTCCTTCCCCTCCCTTTAGAGCTCACCCCCCTGAGGACCACTAGGGCCTGGCACCTCTGAAGGCCAACACTTGTATTTGGACCTTTTAGCTCTTTTGCCCTGACTGAACCTCATCTGTTCAGCATCAAAATCCTCCAAGATAGTTCCCTGAAGACTTTTTCTAACCATGTCCTCTACTGTATCCACATGCAGGTACCCTCTGACGTCAGATTTAATCCTCTTCTGTTATGAGAATCCTGCCATATAGTATTCTGGAATAGGCTTTCATGCAGGCTTTTTTGACCCGGTGGATCACAAGATCATGATTGAAAGGCTTAGGCAGTAAGTGGCTGTCTCTGGGAGCGCCCTGGACTGGTTTTTCTCCTATCTCTCTGATTTTTTTTCTGTGTCACTTGGTCAATACGGTCTTTCCTGTGGTGTGCCCCAGGGTTCTGTCTTGGGTCCTGTATTATTTGCTTTATAAATGCTGCCCTTAGGTCATATCATTAGAATTTCACATATTTATCCTATCACTGTTATGCTGTTGACCAAAAAACCTGAGCTGGAGATGATTATCCACACTTTCATTGCATCCACTTTCACCAGGTCAAGCCGGACAACTCGACAAGGTCCTTGTTTTAACTCATAGATCCCTGCATGGTTTGGCACCAGAGAAAAAACAACTGGACTCAAAACAAAAGGGGATCTTGCCTTGAGGTCATGGTTCCAACGCTATGGAACTTTTTTCCTCTAGATATATTGTCTCTGAAGATGTTTTTAAAAAGCAACTGAAGACCCGTCTTTTTCAGTTGGCCTTTGTTTCACCAAAAGATGCCCCTTGATTGTTCTTATGTGTGTTTTTATGGAGTCCCCTGTTGCCTGTTTGGATGTTTCTTTTAAAGGTATTTTATTTAAATATTTATTTTTACAGAGTGTCTTTTTTTTTATTGCTTGTATGTTATGTCATATGACATATGTATTTATTTTACATATGTGTATATGTATGTATCTTAGATACATATGTATTCTCTGTCTTTATGTGTTAACTATTTATTATTGTGAAGCACTTTGTGTATTTTATTTCTGTGAAAGGTGCTATACTATATAAACTTATTATTATCGTATCATTTAACTTTTGTTACTTTAAGTGCTGAGTAGGGCTTGGTATCACCACTGGTTTCCGATTCAATTTAATATCAATTCAGTTAGGGATATTAATTGTACAATACCACTTTTTATTGGATATAAAATAAGTTCTCAGAACTAAAGCTATAAACTGAACAAGGAAACCTCTAACTTGGTGCATAATCACAAATATTAAAGTAGGCCTGTCATAACAAATTTGTTTGGACAAATATATTGAATACACATTTTTAATATTATAATATCCTCAATAAATAATACATAAATAAAATTAACCACTCACAACCAAAACAATAAATAAAATGGACTCTGGCTCTATTAGCGCAAGTTGCTCTTAAATATTAACATTTGACACAGGCTATATGTAGCCAGCTCACTAAACAGTATGGGATGGTGATGATAGGTGACAAACTTATGATCTTGTGTTTAGTTATTAATCATGAATCCAGAACGCTCCAGTCACTTTAGCACTGAGTCCTGGCTGGGAGCATCCCGTCTTGTGTTGTACTCAAAATGTTGACAACTCATTTTTCATTATGTTTAATACAGCCTCATAAATTCTGCAGTGATAAAACAAAAAATGTAGTCTCCAAAAATAGGTTGCAGTCTGGAGCCCTGATTTGGGGTCTCCAGCTGCATTTCATAACAAAGACAAGCTCCATTCTGTGTGTGGGTTAATAGTTGTCACGTTTCTGAGCAGCAGCTGTCTATTCTCACCACTGAATATGAAAATACTGTGAAATCTCCCGCCGATCTGCTAAAGACATTAGTTTCAAATGTGTCTGGAAAGGTGTGTGTGTGTGTGTGTCGCCCACGTGAGTCACCCGATGACACCTTATCCTTCACTAACTTCTGAGAAATGAAGTAAAATTTGATGTTATAGATACAAATATTCCCTTTCCAAAACACACTGCAGCAGATCTGGGATCAACATAACTGCTGAATATTTATACAATGACAGAGGAGCCAATGGTTTTCCCTTAAAAGTTGTGCAAATGTTGCCTCTTCAATAAGACCGAACCAGTGGCTGTCATGGTTACTGCTAAAAAGACGTTAAATGAAAATCCTAGTTTAAAATGCTTTTTTAATGTATCCTGCAACTGCATCACAAATGCCTTCTTGTTTTCAGCAAAGGAGTACTTTGCTTTTTTTTGTCATAGCCATAAGCCAACAAACAACATAAGTTTGATAAGTGATCAGCAAACTCAAATCCTGAGAAAACAGGTGCTCTATTGTTCTAAGTTGCAAACACATCCAAATGACAATCACACCCTGTCATCTGTCTTTTCCTCAGATGTTGCTCTACGGCTCCGAAGCTTTCCTTTACAAAACAGTAGAGGAGTGGTTTGTCTGGCTAATGCCATGTTTTGTGTTGGTTTGTAAAAACCTGACACAGACCTGTTGTCTGTTCTGCATTATAATCTCTGCTCTTTGCATTTCACAAACTGGCATATAATGTTGTATAAATGTCAGAGTTTGTGCTAATGTTTGATAAGTAGCTTGGGTAAAGGATGCTTTGGGATCTTCGGATGTGTCTGCAGCTGCTGTGGTCATATCAGCAGTCTCCGTTATGTGACTGAGCCATTCAGAGGAAAACGTCTCGCCTTGATATTGTGTTAACCTTTGCCTTGCAGCAGCCCACTGTTATTCAGGCTGTGTTTTGCTTCCACCGAGAAACCCTTTATAAATTCTGCTTGTTCATTTTGTAGTGGTCAGATTGCCACCATTACGTTCATGTGCATATAGGCTGTCTAATGATCTTTCTAGCTTAGATCTCTTGTGTATGACCTCTTGCTTGCTCTGATCATTGCCTGCTCATTATCTGTGTTTGACTTGTTGGACTGTAAATAAAGACCTTTTACCTATGTCTTAGTATGTCCCTGAAATCACATATGTTCATTTTAGCTTATTTAGAGAGGTTAAATGCATGAAGCAAGTGACATATTCATCACACTTTACTATGTATGGACTTGTTAGATATGTAGGAGGACGATGTCCCTATTCTTGATCCCACTTACAAAGCTCTGATAGATTATTGCTTCATTAAGGGAATCAACATTCATTGAGCAATGAGTTCCAATCGCTGAACAAATCAGAGATGTGGGTGGTAAGACAAAGTCCTGAAAGCAGCATATAAATGAGAATCAGTCTCTTTTATGTCATTAATTAAGTTTAGTGTGTTTTAATGTGCATTTCAGCTGTGACATGCATGAGGTGCTCAGAATGGGTTGTGGGTTCCTACAAAACTTGTAGCTCCTCATCTCAGTAGAAATATAAAATAATAAATGGAATTCAGAAAACCCTATTAAGTTACAATTATCTGAGAATGTTGTGGATTAGTGTATTTTACTATTTCCATAATACTGGGCTATTTTTGTCACTAGTAAGAACCGAGAGAAGTAGAGTTTTCCTTTTACATTTATCTCCTGGGAAGCAGTGGTTTGACAAAGTGAGAGGACAATCGGACACAGGATGGTGGAAGCTAGGGGAAACAGCAGAAATGTCTGGTCGGGTATAACAGAGCAGTCGCTGGCCCTGGAGACTCACTCACTGTCCTCCAATGCAATTCTTCCATTTGATATTTTGTGCATCCGCCCTTAGCCGCTGGCGTCTATCAGAGTGAGTCACTCAGTGAGGGAAATTATCTTGCAAAGAAAAAACAACATGGAATTCCACTTCTTCAATTTGGAAGGGAGGCAAACTGGAAAGTGCAAGTGAGGGCATGTTAACTGAAATATTAATATGATGATGCTGGAGTCGGTAGTGATGCAAGTGGACTGCGAGCCGGTGAGTGGAGAGAAACTCCAATCACGCAAACTCTCCATCATCGTAAAAATGCCTTTGAGCAAGGCAGAAGATGTCAAACTGTTCGCAAGGTCAGTGCACTAAGCGGAGTGTATTTACACACAAATGGAGCATGAAGCACTATCCTCGTCTAATGTAGCACTGTTAGTATCAGAGATGGAAGATGACACATGACCAATTTGCTGGCGAGGCCAATAAGTAGAGCAGCAAACATTATGCAGTATTTGACCAGACAGAGTGGGTCCTCTCCATGCTGTTTACAAATACTCTCATAAATCGTTAACAAGCCAAAGGCTGGGAGGGAATTTACTGAGAGAACTGTCCGTGTCACCCTGCAGCAGCGTAGGAGGACGGAGCAGCGGCTCATGCCAGACTGAGGATTACTACCTCCATTCCATACACACACACACACACTAATTCACTGCTCAAAAGCTTTCTAATAGATTAAAGAGCACTTTCTGTGTCGTAGTGAGCCAGAATGCACGTTTTTTGTGTGTGTGTGTGTTCTTCCCTATTTTGTGTTTTTTTTTCAAAACCAGATCCTTGGATCGAAACACATAGTTCGTGTTGTGCCTGCTTCCCTCCGTGTTCTGTTCAGTGTTTTGAGAAATGATTCCGGGCCAACGGTGCATCAAAGATTTGACAGGACAGACTAAGACATGTGAACCGCTCAAAAGCAGGTGAGCACAGACGGAGGGATTATTTTGTGTACTGCACTGTTGACTATGATAAGGTAAACATGTGCGAGAACGTGTGGATTGTCTGAAGCCGTATTCATTTCTGTGTGCTAAACTACTATTTCAACAGACTGGGAAACCCTCATTTACTCCCTCTTCTGTCAATATTAACAAAGTGATGTGAGATGTGCACATGAAATAATACAACACAACTCTCAATCCCTTTCTTTACATGTTTTCCAACGTCACTTACAATTAGTGCATTGAACCTTCATTAGAAGAAGATTGAGATGTAAGGGCCTCCTTTCCAAGCAGACACATTTACACAATATATCTTGTTTATTTAATCTGTGCATGAGCATGCATGTACAAATTACAATGACGATTTATGGGTGCTTGAGATATGTCTTGGTACAAGAATAGCTCACTGCAGTGACTGTGTGCAGCATCAATAAACCTTGTTGTTACAGTGAGGGTGCCAGGTTTGGTACCCGTCTGCTGTTTACAGAGTCCAACATCCAACCTTAGGCTTACTGATATGGCAACCCCAACTATAATGATTAAAGGCCAGAATCACCTGATGACGCCAAGGTACAACTGGAGATTATTATTTTCATTATTATCATTAACAGTCTGAAAGGGCTTGGTTACACAGCTATTCCTGGTCCCCCCCATCCTCTCTCCCCTCTTTCCCTCCCATCTCTCCTCTCTTCTGCATTTTCTCCACTCACCCCAACCGGTCAAGTCTGGTTCTTTAGGTTTCTTTCTGTAATGAGGGAGTTTTTTCTCACTCATTGTGGGACCTATTGTGTTTCTCTATAAATTTTAAGGTCTTGAGCATTATGCTTTGGCCCTTAAAATTTAACTGAATTCAATACCTTTTATTTTAGTTCATTCATCTGTTTGCCATGGATTTTATGTGAAGCACTTTGTAACCTTGTTTAGATAAGTGCTATACAAATAAAGTTATTATTATCATTATTATCATTATTATTATGGTATGCTCTTTATGGGGGCTATTCTTCTCTTTTGGCCTTAACAAGAAATATATCTGAATATTGAACTGTTTTCTTTCAACTTGTGTAAGTCAATATATAACCATATTACTTTGTAGCAGTCCATGATTTTACGTGTACCACATAACAATTCAAAATCTTACCACATAGGTACTTTTACAGTTCATGAATGCATGTAATATGAATTTATTACAAATTCATTTATATATTTGCTAAGGAACCTGGAAATGTGGCTTAGTGTTTAATATTAGTACACTGGAGCATAACATTTGCACCTTATCTGGTTATGCATTATATGTATATATTGGACTAGAAGGCTGTTAAAGTCTGTACTTGTTATGAAAGCATGTTTTCATTTCAGAGCAGTCACACAGCAGTTATTAATAGAGTGCTTGTTTCCACTAAAGAGCATCTCCTGTTTAATGTTCAAGTAAATAGTAAGCTTGTTTTTTACATCATCACATCAGTAAACAATGCCATCGCAATCATATTACATAGAAGAAGAACACATCGAACAAGAAGGGAGGCTGTAATCACCTTGTTGCAGAGATGTGCTTGTTTGCTGAACAGATCTGTGGGTGTGTTATCAAACATCACAACAGCAAACACTCAAACCCAACGATCAGCACAGTCTGGTCTTAGACGTGATTCCAGCTCTACACCCATTCCATCAAACCCTGAACTATGTGATTTGCTTTCCTGCCATCCAAGCATCATCATTCAGTAAGGAGTTTGATTCTCTCTGGAAAAAACACTGCTGCCGGCAGTCTGCCGCAACATGTTTTCAAGCTGTCATGTTTGGGAGCCGTTTAGTTTTGTTCGTTTTCCCTGATGCACGTCACACAGTGCGACACACAAACAACTGTAAATACATAAATGATGACGCAGCCAGTGTGAGGCTCCACTTCCACAGGAGAAGTTCAATCACTGTTTTGGCAACATCTAAAGTGTTGTGCTGGAAATTGATCTGAACCACTCAGTAAATGCAAACACAAAAATGCACAAAACACTGAAGGAATAAAGTAAAATATATTGTATACAACTGGTGCAGTGCCCGTTCTAAACCGGCCTGTTTGTAATTTCCTGTTTTATTGTCCAGCGATAATGTTCTGGAGCTTCAGAAGTATTTCTTGTCACTTTTGAGTCCCCCCTTGGACAACTGCTGTAGTTTTCCGAGAACTTTGAAGAAGACATGTTCAACTTGGTCCACATTAGCACACTGCCACCCCACTTGACTGTCATAGATCGCTGGTTGCCTGTGTCTATATCCACCAAACTCAACACTGCACTTCCCTGTGCCATTAACAATGCACTTGCCAAGTGTGAGTCGATTAGATGAACAGTTGGTGAGACATGCGTTCCACACACAGACAGAAAGATAGACATTTGTGGAATTGATAGGTAGATATATGCAGACAATCTTACCACAGTTAAGTCTGTGGGAAGTCTCATACAACAAAGACTTAATTTTTCTTTTTCGGAAACAAAGGCGTCCAAACTGTTTGGTCCTTGTCCACCTATCCTGCAGGAAGTTGTCTGGTCCATTGATAAGGATTTTCATGAGTCGGACACAGTACATTCAAACATTTAAACGTATCATGCATTTCACACAGAGGCTCATTTAGACTTTTTTTACTTACTACTTTACTGACCCCAGACCAGAGAGAAGAGGGTCTCTCTGTAGCTGGTAACTGATGAAGAAATATGTCTTGTACAGTTGTCGGATGATGAAGTTGATTATGGCTGAATAAAGCAACTATACAATGCTCTTACCTGAATTTACGAGTTTATTATGACGTGGATCTGTTGACAGAAAAGTTTCTTGTTCTGACGTAAATCCTGACAGTCAGACCAAAAAGCTTGAGGTAAAGAACCTATCTAAAACTTTTACCTTTTATCATATTGTGAAATTCATTCCACTTATTTCTAATATATTTATTTTGCTGACAGCACCGTCGGCTTTTAACAACCTCAGTTGTGCAAACTTTATTTTAAGTCTTTCATATAGAATAACAAGATATTGGGTATTTGAACTAATCACTCAAAATGACATGACCCAGTGAGCCTGGATGCTCACAGTAGAAACACGCAACCAGCCAGGATGTACTTCACTTGTGAACCTGACAGCAACAGCAGTTATGGCCGTTGTACGATGGATCTGAACTGGCAGCTGGATTGATCTGCCCACAGGTGGCCGCGAGCAGGAGGTTTGGAGGGTTCCTGTTATACCAGCAGCTCTACAGTAGTTGACTGTTCACCTTCACCCACACCACTGTCACCTGTGTTGTTACACCACTGGGAGAAGGACAGGGGGGAAATGAATAAATAAACTCTGAACCATGTTCTTCAGGACATGTGAACACACACACACTGTCACTTCAATACATACTAAGGCCACAAGCTAGCAGTTGATATAATGAGACAAGACATCACTTTTGATTGGATGCATGTATCCGAGTGGTCAAAGTATTTTCATGTTTTACGGGATGAAGTGGGAGTTGAGATTTTCTAGAAATCATTGAAATTTTGTTTTGAGAATCATCATGTATTTTGGCATATTTGCCAGATAGAAAGCGAAAGCTGAACAATAAATGGAAGTGAACAGGATTAGAACTTATTTATGAGCAAAACAAGAAAACAGTGTTATGAATACTATCACAAACATTTCACTCTCTGCCCATTGGTTTGGGTGTTGATGACAATAACATGTTTTTTAAAGGGAACAGTGTCGTGTTAAAGAGATCAGCGAGTAGGAACACAGAACATCATTTGAGTAACTTCTTCCATTGAGACGCTCTTCAAAGAAAATATGGAAATGAATTTATATCTGGGAGGAGATTGGGATGAAAAAGCTGATGTTCATCAAATTAAAACAAATAACATCAAATTTGAGAATATGTACACGGTGCAACATCCTCTGTCCATAACCCTCGAGTACAGTTAGGAAAAAAAATCAAAAATATCGCATAAACCTCAGGTTATGAGAGATCCCTTTCTCAGGATGATCAACTCAAACGTATGACCTGTGTTTACTGGGAATTCTACGTTAATGGGAAATGATTGCAATCCCTATCCCTTGTGCCTCTAGGCGAAGGGTAGCCAGACGCAGATCCAGTCGATATAGAGCGTGGGCAGCCCCGGACATCTAAGGGCATCGCAGATCTGTTATTGCACAATCTTGTGTGGCTGAATTATACTTGTCCCTCTAAGAAGTCTACAGCACATGGGGGCGTAACTAGTCCAATCAATGCATGCGTTATCGGAATTAACGAGACAATTTGAGAGCTATGAATCTGTCAGTCCTTTCTGTGTCCAGGCCGGGTGAGGTTTCTCAAGTTGAAATCAACACAGACTTTCCAGACAAACACATATGTCTCAGTGCAGAGGAGAAATACAACACAACAGAAGAATGCTCATTTGCACTGAACACCCATTTTAGATTTTGGATGGATTTCAGATGACAGACTCGGGCCCATATTCTTAGTCAGAGCCTCCTGCGATTTTCCTCTCCCCTTCTCCCAGTTAATAATGCTGCACATTATTTCCCATGCAGATAGCCACAAGAGCATGAAATCAATTTAAAAGCAGAGGAGGGTGAGAACAAACCCAACTGGAGAAAATGTCTGAATTTCAATATTTCTCATTCAATAAAGCATTCATGTGCTCTATGATTTAATAAACACCACGCTGGGTGTGGAGGAGAGGGCTCAAGCTGTAGTAAGTCACTGGATATTCACGGCATACCTGCTGTTGTTTTATGCATTTGAAAGTTTTTTATTTCCATACATCAGTGCTATGCAGACCCATCTTATATTTGTACATTGTTACTTTCTATTCATGTACTCTGATTAAAAATAATCAGAGTAAATGATGAAGGATGGAGGGACGGGTTTTTATTTTTGTTGTTGATGGTAAGACATGACTTAATGCATATTATTGTCATGTTATTGAACACAGATGGAGTTGCCTCTGCCAAGCTGTGAGAGAACGAGTGGGAGAGTTGAGATGCAAGATGGGGAAGGGTGGGTCAGACCGTCAAGTCACTGCACTGTGCCCACAATAGGTACTGTACAGGAACCATAAATAAACCACCTTGACAGCAGCGTCATTTGTCAACATTAGGCTGTTGTGAAGCGAAACCAGATAGTCGAGCCGAGGGTCGTTTACAGGAAAACGTCTTTGCTGAGGTGCCTGAGTAAATTTCACGTGTTTGAGCCTGAATTTCTTTCTTTTTTTAAGTCAATACTCTTTTTATTATGTGGAAATGTGCAGCCCATATGGCAGTGATGGAAGTGCAGGAGCAGGACTTTGGAGTTGAGGATTATTTGTAAAGCTTCTCTGCAATGTGAGTTGTTAGATGAGATTATCTCTGGATTTAATCCTCGGTTGTGTATTCTTCACTCGTTTACATCTATAAATAAAATTAGAAAGATGAACAGTTGCATTAAATGCTGAATATGGTTTAACAAAGAGAGTAAACAATTTGTTTATCCAAAGTACAGTTAACTACACTCAGATGAGGACAAGGTCATGTGTCTTTTCAGTCATGCCATCGTATTATCTAACACTAACTTTCAAGTCCATATCCATCCTGCTAAATTTAAATAAACTGAGAAAACAAAAGGATGGGATTAAATGTGCAGAGTCTGAAATCAATTTAAATTTAAAAGAACAGCAGGCAAAACAAAGTGATCGTGTTGGTTCAATTTTAACATCTGGAGAATGGATTATTTAGCGAGAGCTGCTGAACTGGTTACCGAGACTCAGTGGACCAAAATTACATTTTCCTTTCTCTTTGACGAGATTACCCTGCAGTGCTGTGCACTGTCAATACTTTACATGGAATGAACAGGTAGAGTGCGATCAATCCTCTTTGTTCTCTTCCTCGTCTGATTGGATTCTAAGCTCAGTCCTCAGTAGCTTCCCCCCAGGATCTGGACTGCGTCGAAAGATTTTGCTGTGTCACCCAGCGATGCAAATGTTGAATTTTCGGTAGCCTGAAGGACAACAACATTGCATTTCTGGTTATACTACAGTGCTGGTGATATAGTGTCGTGAAGAGATGTCTCTGTTTGCACAATAGTTAATGAGAAATGGGAAGGAGCAGGTTAGAACTTTATTGCAGCACAGCTACAACATTTCAGAGGCTTTAGTATCACTGCTTTAAATTATCGTTTCATGACCGTGGCATTATGGAGCGTGACAGATTTTACCACCTGGGAAATTGATTATTTTGCCACACACACACACACACACACACACACACACACACACACACACACACATCCACATCCACACATCTACATCCTACAATAATTCTCCCCCTATGACATATTCCCACTCATCATGTGTGACTCCCACAGTCAACATTTGATGTGAAATTCAGTGACATTTATTACTTGCATTTATTATTTGTTTTGTTGTGCATTTTCAGCCCATTAACGCTGACCTGGGATACATTTAGCATTTACGTCTCTAATACAAGCCAATGGTCATGAAGGTAGTCCTCATATAAAAAAAGTGGTGACCTCTTTCTCAGGACTAAGACACATCCTCTGAATCAGACTTACAAGCTTTCCAGTCATTTCACTTACAACCAGGGGACTCCAGAGGAACAGGCCAGCCTCGGTTTCTGAGTAGCTGCAGTGCAGTGTGAGTGGAGGGCCGTGATTTTGCCTGTGGTGAGGCCCAGTTGTTTTAAAAGTAAGCGTATATTCCTTCTCCCAGAAAGGAAATGGCTGCAATCCCACAAGCTGTACTCAGACACAGTTTGTCTCGTTTTATTCGGCCGTTCTTGACAGCTGGACTGTTTTCACTGTCCGTCCTTTGACGACAAATAGCCAATACCCTTTTCTCAGTGACGTGATGTTACAGTCTATGAGAGGTGTGTGTGTTTGTGTGTGTGTGTGTGTGTGTGTGTCAGACAGACAGATTTCTTCACTAGGGATGCAGGGTCATCTCTCATTTTTCATTGTAAAGAAACTAGCTCTGCACTGGAATCAATGCTTCCATTTTTATTCACTTTTATCTTTCATGGTTTGTATTATTTGTGTAAGATTCATAAATTAGCCAAGGAAACTTTAGGTTAAATTTGTTGCAATAAATATGAACAGGTTTTCATCTGGTCGGGGCATTAATCAGGAGAGGAGTGGAGGTGTATTGTGAGCGAGGCTACTGTCTGCATCAGTTTATGTCACAAATATTATGTGTCGGAATTCATAACCAGTGATGTAGTGCAGGGTAGACTCAGGTATATGGCATATACACACTTATTTTTCAATCAGTGTAGCACATAGTGCATCATTCTTTTGTGTGGTGCAAGCAATTTTTTTTGCCTCTGATTGGTTATATAGTACTCATGCCTTTGTTGGTTATGTTGGTTAGTTCAGGTATGAGGGGTGGTAATCGGGTAGTAAGGATAAGATTACCAGAGGCATAGACGGGTCTGTGTTTGTCTCTCTGGGAAATATATAGCTTGTCCCTTAACTGACGGACTGATTAACTGAACTGAGTAAAACAAGTTAAAAATTAAATTTGAATATGAAGCAAATTACACAAACAAATATTTAGTTTCAGCTGGAATGACCAGTGCTGCAGCAAGCAGCTCAGGTAGTGATGGCTGCTCAGTTTTCATCCCCTTAGTACCCAACCCTCAACAGAGAGGATATACAACAACATCAAGTTATGATAAAAACGTGATATAATAGTATTGTAATATTCACAACTTTAATAACTATACAAATTTGCCAACAGCCCCGTTACAAATAATATTAGTTTTATAATGGTGGCACACACTAGCTGTTGCTAATCAGATGTTCCAAGTGCCAACTTACACAACTAACTACTGGCCCATAGTCTACTTGCATAGAATAATTGTCCAAGTTTCATGTGTGGATGAACTAAGGTATAGTTGACTCAAAATATATAATCATGTAATTTTCTCAGCCTATAGTCTGCATGAGAAATTAAGTGGCGATGCACAAATTGCACTGGCCCATTTTTATGTGAACTAAATATCCAAGAGTTGACTTGCATATCACTGTTAACACCACATTTGTCCTTTGCTGGACGGGGCCTTGTTCGCTTCAAAAAGCTTGTGTTCTATTTGAAGCAAACTCATACATTTACATTATTACATTTAATGCCACTAACGTTACATCTGCTGGCAGCCGCTAACACTTGTTAACATCTACTGGTAGTTGGTCATTTAAACCTTTGCTACCTGGGAACAACACATCATCATATATACATGTGTGTTTCATCCCTTATGTGGTGTCTGAAATGCTATGTGTAGTCCTCCCTATAAAAGACATGTATCTTTGGGTTTGAGGCCCACAGGTCCTGAGGAATTTGGAGAAAGTCTGAATATATGTTAGGGCATTAGGTCACAGATTTAAGGGTTACCCTAAATTTGAGCTAGTGCTTTTTCTCCCTGTCACCAGACAGATGAGAAGAGCTGGATGAAAGCCTGATGTGTTTTCTTTAGATTCATGAAAACAACCCTCCTATATAAACGAGGAGTTGAAGTTGCCCCCTTAGAAGAGATTCACATTGGCCCCGAATCTCTCTCCAAGCAGACTGCAGTGCTTGTATTGATGCTGAACTTTTATGTAATAAACTTTTTATACAATCAAGACGGTGTCATCGGAGATTCCTTCATCATCTTCACATCATCGCAACCCCAATATACAACACTTACATTAACAGTTTTGCTGATCACAGCTACGTGCATGTGAAACAGGTCCTACTGGTGTGTGAGTGTGTGTTGCAGAGTTTATAAGATCTCATTCATTGCACCTTTAGAAATGAGGACAGATGGCATGTGAAGATGTTTTGACACGATGGCTGATGGCAGATCACAGATTCATGGTGTCCATTTTGACAAGTCATTTATTCTTACATGAAGTACTGACATGATATATTACATTAAACAGGAACCTTTGAAAAAAGTTGTATTGTGCATGTGTGCGAAAGTCTACATAACACTTCATTGCATGTCAAGGCATTTATAATGCAGTGCAACTTCTCATTTAAATAAAGATAGAATTTTTGTAATCATTATTTCATACAGCACATTAGGCACAAGCTCTGCTCTATTTTAATTGGCTTCTCATGCGTCAAACGTTAAATTAAAAAGATAACAGAATAAATTATTGATGAGGAGGTGATGAAAACGCAAAATAAAACCACAGATGAACATATGATGGGAAAAGACACAGCTTAAAATAAAATAAATAAAAAAATTTTTCACTCCCTTCAAAAGCCCTTTAAACAGTCTATTAAATACCTAATTAACTGTGTAAAAAAGATTAACAGTGCCCAGTCTTTCCATTAAAGAGAGACCAAAAAAAGGTCTGAACACAAACAAAAAACCGAACTGTTTCCTAATAGAGTAAATTATATATTTATGGCTGAGCAGCTGCATTGTTTTAGTTGGGAAATAAACATATTTAGGCCTTTAGATAATTAGTATTCTGGAGTTTGTTTTGAGAATCCAATAATGGCTGATATCTATTTTTGGCCCCTTATCCTTCCATTTCCAACAATCTGGACATGAATATGTGAGGTTGTCCTACACGCTGCAGCTACTATCTGCCCTCATAAGAATGAGCATTGATTGGTTTAGCTTGCAGATATCTAATATCCTCACCGAACCTTACACCATTGACCTCTCCTCCAGAACAATGCAGCAACTGCGGTTGAGAGTGATATTGAATTGTAATTATTCTGAGGTACACAGAGGTACAATGCACATTACTCGCAAATGTTAAATAATGCAATCTGCATTAAAAAAAAAGGTAAATACTTCTGAAAACATTTTAGTTTCTAGTCAAACATGAGGTACAAGGATGTTGCCACTAGAATATATAGAACTGATAACTGATACTGTTTGGATCCATTGAACCAGTGACACATGTCAACACGCATGACCCCGACATTCTATGTATTCACATTCGATTGGTTGAACATGAATAAGTCCGGCTCGAGTCTCCTCCATCTTATCATCAGCGGTTAAATGATGGAATAGAGGTCAGCCTGTGCGGCAAGCAATACGTGAGCTGATTCTATACCAAAGGATAATAAGCACAGGCAATTGAGACGCAGTGTTGCCAGCAAGTCACTGTCTGCAGGCCTGCCTTCCGCTGGATAACAAGAGGGGATCAGACCGCCGCTTTTTTCAGAGCGGCGGGGGAGGTGAGTTTAATGTCACTCTCCAAAAGCTATTTCCAAGAGCTCACCTAACATGTCCTCTTCAAGGTCAGGGGACAAGAGGATAAGAGTTGAATGTGTTCATGGGCTGATTGCCAACACAATCCAATTTCCCAAATTCAGTTAGGGGCACAATACATACTCCTTAAACTTTATTTAAAAATGACACAAAATCTCATTTGACCAGCTCATTTTCTTGTCTGTCTATTCTATTTGACATGCTGCTTATGGAAATGATGAGGCAACACTGGGTTTCTTAGATTTTCAAAACAAAGTCACCTTAAAAAACATTTCAGTGTCTATGAAAAAATATGGCAGCCCAGAGGTCAAAAACAAAGATTATCCTGCTGTGTTGATCTATTCAGTGAATTTCTAGATGCCATAGAAAAAGTCACAAATTGCTTCACAATTACGCCTGAAATACCGGAGGAAATTCGATTCTGTCACTGAGGAACACAACCTTCTCCATCAACACCTTGGTTCAAATTCTTCATTTTACAAATTTATCAAAAAAGTACCAAATAATGAATTTGACTTGTGTTTGCTTGTTCTCCGTGGGTTTTCTCCATGAACTCAGTCTTCCTCCCACAGTCCAAACACATGCAGATTGGGTAAGTTGATTCTAAATTAAATAGTAGGTGTGAGTAGTGGTAAATGTGGTGAAAGGATGTCGCTATGTGTTGGCTCCATGATACGGTGGGGACCTATCCAGGATGTACCCTGCCTCTTACACAATGTCAGCTGGGATTGGCTCTAGCTACAGATAATGGTATGGATAATTGCTATCACATTTTTGGTATCCCTGGAAAAAGTTTTGATGTAATTCCCTAATTAGGTCCAAATCAGTTCACTGCTATGGTCTGACCCACGGGGTCAACCCTTTTTTTTGCACCACTGTTACACACTGGTCTGCCTCATTTGTCTCTCAGGTGGACTTCTCCACCTCACAATTATGAGAGAACCTGGTGAGTCAAGACTTAATTACACCACATTGATGTTTCATACAGTGCAAATGGTATATTAAACAGCTGAATCATGCAGCGAGGTGGTGCTTTGTGTGTGTGTGTGTGTGTGTGTTACTCTGCAGCTCTGCTTGCCCATATGGAAAAGTCACTGCATGCCGCTGCCTCTCACAGTCACAAATGAGCACTAAGCGTAGTTCTGCCAGCAGCAGCCAGGAGACTTGGAAATGAATATCGATATCTCTCAGTAAGGACCTAAGGTAGATCGTCAATAACATAGTTACACCAGTTTATTTTCTTTTTTACCTTATTTTTTCTTGCATCTCTCAGAGGTATGGATTCCAATAACAGCACACACAGTATATGCACTGTAGCTGAAAAGTATGCTTGTGTGAAGCGTGAATTAATCATCATTGCAGCACCATCCACTGTGACCACCGCCTCGCACACAAAGCACACAATGCACACAATGAATTTTTTTTTTTTCTGTAGGCATTATGTTTTTCAGAATAAGAGGCTCCACATCTGTCACATAGGATGCTTGAAGCACACAGCGAAGGTAGCACATCTGTTTAACATGCCAACAGGGGGCTGCTGCTCGAATACATTATATTTCCAGTCCATGCCTTTGCTACCATACTGCAGCCACCCACCTCTTTCATCTCCTTCAGCAGATAAAGATGGACACATCTCCACGGGGCTCTGCAGGAGGTAAACCCATTGCCTTAGGTGAAACACAAGCCATATTGTTACCAAGCATTACTATGATTGTGGGCTCCTTGCTGCTAAACAGCAGGCATGCAAAACTAGTGCAGACCAGTTAACCAACAGGAAGGATCTGTTATTTGCCACATGTAGCATTGTTATACAGCTGTACAAGAACCACATCTGTCATGTTGTGCCTCTTATTTAAAGGTTATACCACTGAAAAAACACTAATAAAAGGGGAAACCTTGTGATCATACCTTTATACACTGTATTTTCTAATCTAATACATACACAAACATCTTTCTGTAAATTTCCCAGAGAAGTGCATCGTCAAGATTAGTGTAATGTGAACATGCATAATACATTTTTTTAATAAACTGGTGATCTGCAGCACTTCTACGTCCTCAAAAAAGTGACAGTATATTGTAGAACTGTTTGAGGAGGCCTCACTAATGATAAGGAATAATTCTGCAGTAGCTCTGGAGCATTAAAACAGGACAAGAGAACATAATACACTGCCTGGCCAAAAAAAAAAGTTGCCACCCAAAAAAAGGTCACACACTGTAATATTTCGTTGGGCCGCCTTTAGCTTTGATTACAGCACCCATTTGCTGTGGCATTGTTTCGATAAGCTTCTGCAATATCACAAGATTTATTTCCGTCCAGTGTTGATCTTGTATTAATGATGGGAGAGTCGAACCACTGCGCAAAGCCTTCTCCAGCACATCCCAAAGATTCTCAATGGGGTTAAGGTCTGGACTCTGTGGTGGCCAATCTCTGTGTGAGAATGATGTCTCATGCTCCCTGAACCACTCTTTCACAATTTGAGCCCGATGAATCCTGGCATTGTCATCTTGGAATATGCCTGTGCCATCAGGGAAGAAAAAATCCATTGATGGAATAACCTGGTCATTCAGTATATTCCGGTAGTCGGCTGACCTCATTCTTTGCACACATAATGTTGCTGAACCTAGACCTGACCAACTGCAGCAACCCCAGATCATAGCACTGCCCTCACAGGCTTGTACAGTAGGCACTAGGCATGATGGGTGCATCGATTCATCTTCCAAATCCAAGCAGTGTATATTCCAACTGGCAGGTTTAGAACAGGCACTGTGCTACTTCATATAATTGAAACAAAATGTACATTTATCCTAATAAATGCAAGGTGTTGACTTTACAAAGAAAAACAAAACATCTATTTTGTGAAAATGCTGCTGTATTTTTCTTTTTTCCTTACATTGCCCTCGTAATCCAACTCAATTCCAGCTGCATTACCATGATTCACGTGCAGCTATGTAAAGCACTTGTTCATAACCTGCAGTGCATTGAAATTCTGTTTGAGACACTGAAAAAGATCTATGGCCACCACTGACGTACGTGCATAATGGGAAAACGTTCAGCTGAGTTCTGGAAAACTGATAAATACCGTCTGCGAGCACGGTCCAGGATTACACTGCACATTCAGGAAACAGGTGGATTTAAAGAGGACTGTACCCTCTGTTGAAATTCTTTAGGAACTATAAGGCTTCTTTGACAACAATACAGTGTTTGAAGCGATGCAGTGCCTCAATAAGACCTCTATACAAAGGAATGCCGAGCCTTGTGTGCTGTAGTGCTTTCTTAGAGGATATATTCACCATCAGGACAGCAGCACAATAACTTACAGCCACGGTGGAAACACACCTGTGTTAGATCCGTCACCAGCTCTCCACAGTTCTCTGCAGATCATCAAGGAGGACGGTCGCATCACGCTCACAACACACTGAACAATGGGACTCGTCAAACACAGGTGTAACTAATCACATTACTCCGAAACTCCATTTCTGTGCCAGGGCTGTGTTCGTGTGCATGCGTGACTTCCTGGCAAATCTAAATTCACACACAAATAAAAAGAAGACTAACTTATGAGCTACAAGATAAAATGTCTGCCAAGTATTTAATTTGGATTCCTCTCCTGGTTCCTCCTCCTTTAAGGCCTTTTCCTGCACTTGTTAAGGGGCCTTTGTGAACAAGCAAGTGATTTCTGGGAAATGAAGAGTCAACATATGGTACATCCAATTCTTCTCCCGAACATCACTGGATTTACGTGATGAGTTAGGCATATTACCAGCTTGTTGTAATTATGACTCAGAAGCAAAACAGTTAGCTCTCTGGCTTCACATTTGTTACAGTTCATCACTAAATGTAAAAGACGTTTCTCCTGTCCACAGTCGCAGAGTGTTCGCTCAGCTTTTGAGCAAATCATGAGGTCATGACTTTACTATATACAGAACATGACATCATCTATTTTCTAATGTGGTACTATACAAGTAAAATTGTACAGTGGCATTGTACAAATGTGAAGGGACAACACAACTGCAAAAGCCTCACAACGGGAACCCAACCATAACGGGAGTGAGCGACAATGGATGTTGACAATGACACGACAAGCATTACTTTTTCTATTACTAATTTAAGTGTGTATTCAATCTTATTTCAGGTTACGTTGTAAAGTTGCATTCTTCCTTTAAATTTTGAACGTTGACTGGCTTGGCACACCAACAACTGTCTTTTGACCTAAGTCATTGTCAACATGCATTTTTGCTCACTCATGTTGTGGTTGTATTTCCGTTGCGTAGCATTTGTAGTTGTGTTGCCACTTTTTGTGCTGTGGCTGTTGAATTTGTGTTTTACATTAATGTGTGAGACATCCTGGCCATTTGTTTTAGTTCTATTCAAATCCCACTTGTTATGAGTAGTTATTTGCTTTCTATAGTATCACTTTTGTTTTACTCTGAAGAATCATGGTTACTCTGTATTTTGTTCATTTTTATTGATTCCATTATCGATCTGCGGCGGGACCAAAACAACACAACGCGCTGAAAATAAGGCAGTAATGGTGTAAAGCAAAGCAGAGGTAGCCACCCTCTCAAGCAGTCCAGTTATATGAATGTGTGAATCTTTGTCGATACATTCCTACTTCCCACGTAATTTAAATTCAGCAAAAGCCCTCTCTATCCTCACATATTGAAGAATGCCACCAAAGGCCTGAGTTGGTTTTCATTCGTCCTCCAGCCAACCTCCTACTACATTCTTTCAGATTATGAAAAATTAATCTTTTCCTTCCTTTTTCATGATTTTTGCTGCCTCCACACTACCAGGCACAATTTTGTGGCATTTCCACTGCATGTGTCTCTGTGCTGGACAACCACGTGTGCACGGCCGCCCGCATTTGCCTACTGCACTATATATATATATATATATATATGGGAATAAACATGCCTGAAAGCAGCAAACATATTTTTGTATCTAGAACTCCACACGTGTCACACACAGCCGTCCCGTCTTTCTCCTGGGACGGCTAACAATAGGGCAGTGGACTGTGCCTAAAGCGTTTTAAACCACTCCATTAATTCACAGCCCCAAAGTGATTCAATCCTGTTTTCATGTAACACCGGTGCAACATGAATCTTCTGGGGACGTTCGCATTAAAACATGTGCCAAAGCAAAACTGGAGGTGGAGGAATGTGAGGTAAAATCTCCTATTTAACAAAACATTGAATCAATTTACTCAATTACATCTACACAAATAAACGTACGTCTAAATCGGTTAAACTAAAGTTTTTTGAGACAAATCTATTTATGATCTAAGTATTCTGTATCTGAAATCACTCACTTATAATTATATAGTCCACTATGTAGTGAATTCACCATTTTGTTGTGCTGTGAAACCCTATGTAGTCGACTCATTGTATCCACAGTGCATTGTGAAGAGTAGTGTACAACAGATGGTCACTAACCGAACATTATATACCATCATGTAGTGAGCCTGCGGCGTTGACAGGAAGACAAATGGCAGAGAGACCAGATTACGATGAGAACAAGGATGGACAGGTTTACATTTGCAGGGATATAAGTTTAATGCTGTATTGAAACATGGTCATTTAACATGTTCTGTAAAAATAAAAATAATTTAAATTTATAAGGAGATTTTCCACCAGCAGTTGTGGTGTCATAATCCTGTGTCAGTTACGTAATCACTGAGTAGTGTCCCTTTATAGTGATAGGGTTCGTGAATGAGTGGGTGATGAGTGGGTGATTTCTGGCAGCGCCTTGAAATATATTTATTTTTGCATCACACATCAAGTCCAGTATCTCACTTCTGCCATTTCTTTTCACTCAAATATATATGTGCTCCCACTCTCAGCTCTAATAGCTGCAGAAAATCCCCGGTGCTGGAGAGGGTGGGAGAGCAGCACTATTGGAGCTCCTCATTGAATAGCCAGTGTGCATCGGTCATTAGCTTCCCACTGTGTGCAGCAGCACGCATGATCTCTCAAGCAGCTAGACAGCTCCCCAGCCTCCATCCAAGCACCTCTCCATACACCATGCAAATTCCCCACTGAACTCGTGCACTAAATTCAGCACATTAAATCACATACTCTGGAAACAAACCTCAGCCTCCACCGTTCCCCTCCTACTCCTATTTTTACTGTTTAAAATCAACTGCATATAAAACAGAATGTTTATTTAATTTTTTATTAGTTGTTACTGCTGTTCTAATGGTAATGAATGAAACGCAGCACCTCTTACAATCTGTGCAGCTCCACATTGTGAGTCTGGAGTCTGATGGAAGTTTGACGAGGTTTCGCCCTGCCAGGTGGCTCCCTGCTGCTCTCTGAAATTTCTGGCAGAAGATTGCATCAGCATATTCAACAAAACCAGGTAATGTGGGAACCGAGGCCCATAAAGTTTTGAATTGACTTTCTTGTGAAGTGGAGGCAGATTTAATAAACCACTTTCTTTGTCGAGCATGAGGTCAGGAGTGTGTATCCCCCTTTGCCTAACTAAATAGACCCGACACTGTTTTTGTTTTTTTCTTTCCGATGTGGAGAAGCATGTTAGATGGAGGAGCGGCTGAAGTGTTGCTCTTCACTGTGACATCCTGCAGTTTAATTCCTTTCCCTCTCTGGTTGAGTCTTGCCAGGGGAATTGATTAATATTCATTTCATGTGATATTCATGGAGGGAATCGACACGGTGTTTGTCTGGAATACAAGAGAGAGCACTGCACATAGGGAACAACAAATGCAAAATTAGGGCGGCACAATACAAGCAATGTGAGTTATTCATAAGAAATCAATTTATTGTGGCACCTCTGAGGCGTTGGTTTATAGTCAATTTAAAATAATATATCATATTGCCGGCTCGTTGCAAATGAGGCAGCTGTTTGAATTTACTTTCTCGTGTCTTTCAGCTGACAGATGCACTGAGATTTATCATCACGATGTGACTGTCACAGTCAACAGCATTCATGACTGCAAGTCTTTTTTTTTTTTTTTTTTGCTTCAGTTAGTTTCACCATATTTGCATAATGCCCTCTTCACATTTGTAATCAAGGATTACAAATGTGAAGAGGGCATGTTGTCAGCTTTTATGCCAATGTGTTGAATAATCTCTTAACCTGAGAAATATACTTCTATTATCAATGCAGCTCTTGATGGAAAAGTCCTGTTAACATTCAGAGTTTGTGTCAGAGGGAAAGCTTAGAATTTATTTTTCAAAAGAAAAAAACCCTTCTTGAAAGACTGCCTCTCAAAAGCTTTGATTTGAAGTTATGAAGCAGTTACAAAGACAGACCCTACTTTTTTCTCCCTGATTAAAATGCATGTCATGTTTCTTTAGATGATCTTACTTTAATGTTGCATAAGATTGAGAAAAGTTAATCGTTTGATAGGGCATGTCTGGAGTTTGCTGAATTATCATTTATTTTTCTCACTGAGGGTAATGAAGGGTGAAGTTTTCATGTGGCAGCTCCTGGCCAGAGACAAAGAGTTGCAGACTTTAATTTCAGCCGATAGTTTAGAGATGTGAAGATGAACTGATGTCAACAACTCATAGAGTAATGGATGAAAAAATATTTCAATGATGAAAGCAGAATTTTTCTTCTGTTTGTACAACTTTCGAATGACACAAAGGACAGAGGCACCATGTGAAGGCTCGGGTACCCAAGAGAATCAAGCTAATTAATTTATTAGATAATATGTACTAAGGTCAGGGAAATTATTTGACTAAGTGAAGCAACTTTTGAATTTGTAGAAATACTCTGACTCCTCAGACCATGACCCAACAATCAGCAGATGTAGGCTGTATACGCTATTAATCCTCTAAGCAGCTGACTAACCCTCTAACAGAAGAAGTCATTGAAGATAGCAATCGGTACTTCCACGTTTACAGCATCATTGGTTTGTTGTCGTGGCATTTTCACTGTCACACAAGATGAAGGTGAAGATAGTTAGTATTGACATCATTAAAAATGCAGTAAATGGTTAAATATTCATTTGTTAAAAATGGTTCAATGAATAATGAATCATAACTATTATGCAATTCAAAAAAGAATATTCATAAACAATTATATTATATTATAAAAGTTTCTATTTCAGTAAATGGTTATTCTGTTTTTCATCCATATATTTTGAAAAATGTAGGCACAACCTCCTTATTTTAACTTTATTTACACAATGTCATGGACAGATTTATCTAGTTTTAAAGGAAACTCTCCTTTTGTGTGACAAATTGTATTCTTCTAATAAACAACTGTAACTGCGATATTACATAAGGATACAAATTATTATGTAACATCATTATGGACATTTTTCTTTTTACCTGCTAAATGCTTAGGAGGGAGCAGCAAGGTCAATAAGTGACACAACAGTTCTTTAACATGATGTTTTTAACTTGGTCTTAAAGGTCCAGTGTGTAAGATTTAGGTGAAAGGGATCTATTGGCAGATATTTAATGTAGAATAATCCTCATTATGTTTTCACGAGTTCGTTTCATCTAAATTGTATGAATTGTAGTTTTCTTTACTGCAGAAAAGGTCCTTTATATTTAAATACTTTATATTTACATCGAGTGGACCCTCTCTACGGATGTTTTTTACATTAGTCCAGACTGGACAAACTAAACACCTTTGGAGTTTTTATGACAACTGAAGCTACTACAGGTTATTTTTCATGTTGGAAGGAGAGGGGGAGGTGAGGGGTGTTCAGCTGCAACATGAAATGTCAATACTAGATATCACAAAATTCTACACACTGAACCTTTAAATATAAAATACACAATTTCTGTCCTTTTGTGTGACATGTTTTATGATATCATACATAAAAGAACCAAAAGGTTTTTTTCCTACCTCAAAATATCTGATAATAATCACCTAATAATAACATAGAGTGTGTGTGTGTTTGTGTGTGTGTGTGTGTGTGTGTGTGTGGGCCACTCGATTCCTACTAAGGTATTCTTGTGATTTCTTTCATGCCTCTTGCTAACCTGATTTCTCCCGTGCCTAAGGACTCCAGTGCCAGCTTATCAACCACGCCACTGCAAACCCTATCACCTGTCATTCCACACCATGGCTGTCAAGCCAACAGTCGGTCTTGTGTCATTCCAAACACTCAACGCATGTGATAACTGCCACAGCACATGTCCCCTACTCACATGCAAACCTTTATATACAGTCTATTGTGCAAACTAACACACACCTCTACAGGCTATCACTTGACAAATCATCAGGAAAATGTGCAATGGCACCACCAAGAAGGCTGTTTAATTCACCATGTATTTGCTGGTGATAATAATATGAGATGCATCAGAATGTATCTGATTGAGCCCAGCAGGTGATTGATTGATTGACTGATCACATTGGTAATTAATTAGAACAGCATGGCCTAAAACTGTGAAACAGAGACTCAGCCAGACAAACAGCCCAGTCTGTCATAATTAGAGGAAATGTAGGATTCTGCCCACTCAACACATTTTCTGGAAGAAAATGGAAAACATGTAGAACAGCTGATACAGTAAGACAAAGGGAATAGAAAGCAAAATGGCATTTAGTAGAGAACATATTGCCCCAAACTACACACACATAAATATCGGTTCTATAAATAAGTTCTAATTGTTCATTAACTTGGAAATGGAAATGGAAATCCATTTATTTGTTTTTGTCTAATCTTGCTACACAAACCAACAAAAGGTGAAAACATAACTTCCTTAGTGACTGAAAAAAGTTTAGGCTCCAGCCCATCATCAAATCATTTCCTGATTGAATAAAGTGATAGCGTCAATGTGTTTCTGATTCAGGCAGCCTTTCGAATTGTGGGTTTGGACCCATTTAGATAGGGGTGTGTTGGACATGGTGTGTGTCAGAGGTGGCACTGACTTGAGTGTAACTAAAATGGGATTCATTATCTTTCAGAGTAAAAGGATTTCTGGAAGTGGGGATGACCCTATTATAGTGTTCTATCCTTTTACCTCCCTTTGGGAAGTTCATTGTCATGGGTCCGGTCATTTGGGTAATTGATTCAGATGGGTAATTCTGTCATCAATTATTATAATTTGTTTTAGTTTCTGCCCTAGTTCATTTTGTCAGAGGAGACTTTTTTTTTTAATTGTATAGGAACTCATATTCATCTACCCTGTACAGCTTGAGCTGGAGGCTGCTGGGTTTTACAGCCACCAGCCACCCCTTTGAGGAGATCACAGCACAACATGACAACACAACATCGCCCGCAGTGTGCACTTCCATGTTCAGTACCTTAAAACACATGAAACAAACAGGTTGTTTTCCAAATGTGCAGCAATATTAATGAAAGTGTCTCCTCTGGGGTTGTGGCACCGTTGTTCATACCACAGTTTTTAATATGTTTGTTGTTCTTCTGTATCCAATAGGTGGGATCAGCCTTTTGCTCAATGTGCCGCAGCCTAAAGCTAGATGTGCTGCGTAGACAACAGCATAATGAAGAACATCTGTTGCTGAATGGCAGCGTCGCACCTTGATGTAGTTGGTATGGGCTAAATGAAAATGAATGAAATCCTTTTCGATGTGCCTGAAACTTTCCTTCACTTGAGAGAATCTCTGATGTGAGGTTTACATTTCCCTCTTGAATGCTTTGATGTGTAATATAAATTCATATAGAGTATTACTGCTCCTCCTCTGTCTCTGACTCACTCAGATGTGTAGAGATGTATAACTGGGTTCTTCAGAAGAGATTCCAGCTCAATTCAATTTTTTTTTGTATAGTGCCAAATCACAGTGTGCATTATCTGAAGGCACTTTAAGAGCAAGGACGAGACTTTGTACTACTGCAGATAAACCCAACAGTTTACTCTTTGAGCAGGCACTTGGTGACAGTGGAGAGAAAAAATAAAACCATGTGTAACTGTGCAGATTTTCAGCTTATTACATCTCTTTCATTAAAGCTCCTGAACTTTTCATTTTCATTGATTTTGGCGCCTCTATGGACAAATGCAGCAGTGTTTCCACATTCTCCTGACATAAAATCCTCACTATACCGATCACCTAATTCTCACCATCTCTTGAATGGCCGGCCAAGGTGGACTCATGTTTTACTTTGTGCTTCATCACTAGCCCTTCTTAGCTTTCCTCTGTTCTTTGGTTCTTCCTCTTCTGTTTTGCTTTGCTTATCCTGCCCCAGCATCAGCCATGACTACAAAATGCAACAACATAAATAATAATCTCTGAAGTCAAGTCTGCTCCAGCTTCCTTTCACCTGGCTTGCATGCTACTCACTGGGAAAGTTTGCAGGAGGAAATGTAAAAAATAAGCTTTTCCGGCCTGACCTCGCTGTTGGTCCGACCCGAGTACAAACATTGTGAATAGTTTAGAAGAAAAGCAAACTTCTCCCTAACTGTCTGCATTTCTGTAAGTGTAAATCATAAAGAGGCAGCAATATTCAAATGAGGCCAATTCATAACCAAATAATAACTCTTTACAGTTATATAACTTCATTAATTTATTTGTTGTGATATCGGAGATTAAATGCATTATGAAAACAATGAAAAGCATTTGAAAGGTGAAGCATACCCTGTTATATATATACAATCGTTATAGTGTCACATGTATGGGTGGCTGTGGCTCCAGAGGGAGAGCGGGTCATGCACCATCGTGCCCCTGACTGCTGTGCCAGCAGTGTGAGTGGTGCAGGATAGAGAAAGTGCTGCACATAGATGCACTGTGTGAATGAGTGAGGATGGCAAAACAATACTGCAAAGCACTTCGAGTTCATCATAACCAGAAAAAACTATTTTAAATACCACCATTACAGAACATTTATTATATATAAAACCATATGTTTTATTATTACAACAATTTAAATAATAATACTAATATCATTTACATTCTTCACACAAAATAAAAAGAGCTTCAGTGTAGAGCTGTGAACAGTGTTGTCCCACATCACTTTGGCTCTAGTACTCACTCGTTACGGATAGGTCGAGGGGTAGCGGAAGACAGTGACACGACAATCAAGAATGAAGGAGTCAGAGTAAAAGTTTAAATTAAACGTTTATTGTCTGGTTGCATCTCGTGACAGAAGGTTATACATGTGGAGGAGGATGGAACCATGTGGCTGTGCCAAACAAAGAATAAATACAACAAAACCAGGCCTGACTTCTACCGATTTCTGCAAAGAAAACCCAAACAAATACAAACCAACTTCTCTACAAAAAGACTGAACCAAGACAAACACAGGGGGTGACCCCAAACCAAACAATAAACTAACGGTGTGGAAAATGCACAGGTCATCCCAAACTCACCTACCGACAGGAGGAAAGATAAAGCACCCAACAAACACTCTGCTTCTGCCTGGCACATAACATCCCCAAAGTGTAAAAGCTGGTCTAAAGTTTACTCTTGTCTGAAATCTTCTCTACCATCAAAACTGTTAAGTGCATGTTATTGACATGACAGCAGTCAGCTTTAGCGCTGCTGTTGTTCTTGCTGGCAGACACTGAACCTAATAAAACTGTATACCTGAAGCTGAATTGAGTTCTGTCTGGAAGAACTGTGATGTATTATTTATCTGTATGAGAGGAGTCGGCATTTTATTTGTGATGCAAGTTCCCATACAGCAGGTCAGAATTTAGAATCTGGTAATTATTAATGGGGCAGCGTCGGCAGGCATTCAGTAATATACCTTTCAGCCTGTTTTCAACTGATCAAATTTCCATCCTCCAAATGCACCAGGAATTTATTCATTTGACTGCTTTTATGAAGGCAGCGCCCCGACCCAGTGCTATAATCCTGCACTTGTTCATTTAGATTGGGTGTGAGGAGAGGGGAAATCAGACGGTGGACGTGAGGGAGACGGAGCAGATTCCTAAAGACTTCACAGCAAAGTGATGTCTAATCTCCCGTTCCTTTCTCTTCTGACACCTCGAGCAGACAACAGATGTCGTGTGTCAGTGGGACTGGCAGATTGATTTGATGCCGGGACAAAACAACCTATTAATGGCCATCCTAAATGCTGAGTGAAAGAACTATGCAAATGGGAGAAATGAAGGAAGGAGGTGGGGTGTGTGGCTTTTGTGACCAACAATTCAGCGCAGAGAAATGTGGTAGAGCTGGTTGTTCCTCCAACAGGATAATCATTCACTGGACCTGTACTGAATGCTTAACACTCAGACAGTTGGATTTGGTTGCACCTTGAGAAAAAGAATCATTCACACTTTGTGCATCACATTTACTGCATCCTTTATTTCCTCACACCACCATTAGCCCTTTTTTAAACTGAAGTGTAAGAAAGAAAGTGTTTTAGTAATGTACATAATTCTGTGCTTAATGTACACATTCTGCTTCCCACTGCATTTCAGCCCCAGACAACCTTGTGGGGCTCATTACACTTTGGCCCGTTGATTTTCTTTTTTAGTGGTTAATGTTTCCAACTGTCTCTCTGGGGGGGGGGGGGACTTCTCAAGCAGAATTAACAACTTCTGTTGTCACCAGCCAATCTCTCAGGGTGATGTGGAAGTCTCACGTCCCTCAGATGAATTGATGAACATTATGTGTTAATAGGATTCTCATGTGTTAATGGTTGTTAAGTTATATCTGATATGCACATGCAAATGTATCTGTAGACAGCAGTGTTAATTCTAGAAGGTCAGATTCTGCTGAGGAAGATGCACATCAACACATTGGTAGCTGGTAATCATACAGTGAGCTTGCTCTATTTTTAGATCCGCTCTTTAATTTTTCATAAATTGTTTGCTGTGCGTGTGTCTGTAACAGTGGTGTTACCACATTCACAATGCACAGGGGAAAATGGATCCATATCAGCCAGGATGCACCTGAAAAATGTGGAAAGATAGACTCAACTTTTACTTCTCCTCACTTTTTGTGAAATACATTTTGAGTATATTGTGCATATTTCTACTTCTTGTTGAAATATAAATTATATTGGAAGTAACAGTGACTGCATCTCGAGGGACAACAATGTTGTGGTTTTAACCAGATTAAAACAGCAGTCGGAATAGGACACTGTCACATGAACAGCTTTTTCTAATTACCTTAACCTGTTCATACGAAGAATAAACAATAATCAAATCAGGACATTTGGTGTAATCAGACCTTAGTGACATCATGCAGACATGTATATGTCGCGTTATAACGTCCTATCGTAGTATCTTCCGACTGCTTGACTTCATAATGGGATTATTACATGCAATGTATAAACAGGAATATGAATGGAATATTGTATTAGCAACTCAGGCCTCCTCCCACATGCAGGTCAGGTTAATTGGAGACTCTTAATTGACTGGAGATGTGACTGTGAGCGTGAATGGTCGGCAAACTGTCCAGGGCGTACCCCTCCGCTCTCCTAATGTCAGCTGGGACGGGTACCGATGGTAGAGATGATGGTTGGAAGGATATTCTATTAAAAACTTGTGCCAACATTATTACTGCCAGGGAAATGAGCTGTCAAATGTTTTAGTCCATGACTGTTGTTTTGGGGTAATTTCTTTATACAGTAAATTCAAATAGCTTTCTCCCGTTGGAGATTGAAGTCGTATGCCCCTTAATAGCATTCAGCATTTATATAGCATTAGCACTGACTTCCAAAAACATTGCCTTTCAGCTTTTTATTTCAACACCTGATGATTGCTATGGGCACGTTCCTGCATCCTTACAGTTGTGGCTGCGCTGCATTTCAGAAAAGAGGGCGCTTAATCAAACTGAGGGGATGAACCAAACAATATCCTGTGTCGGTCCACACAGATACACAGGCTGTAATCAAATTATGGTTCAGTCAAAACCGCAAGTTCATGCCAATTGGGGGACACCACTTTTAGAATAGCATTGTTTCTATTACAGATGCAGTGCACCAGAGAAAACTGAGTCAATGGTTGTAGGTTATCTTCTTTATCCTGGCAGAGTTGAAGTGATCATCAATCAACACAAACTCATGACATAAAGAGATTCTCATGAGATCATTGTCATGACAAGCATGAATAACCACTTACAATAATGTGATAAAGATATTTTTTTGTATTTTTCTGGTTTGAATATATATAGTATATAGGAATATGCCTATGTATAATAATTTGAAAAATACTAAGTGAAGTTTTTAAATATGGGACAAAAGCATAATGGGAGCTTCCCAGAAGTCTGGCATGAGATCAGGGGCACAGCTGTCACAGTTGCAGTTAAAACAACCTGACTCCAGCTGTCCCAGCCACCATCACATGTTAGGATAGATTCAGAAAAGCA
Organism: Paralichthys olivaceus; assembly: GCF_024713975.1. Classification (NCBI taxonomy): domain Eukaryota; kingdom Metazoa; phylum Chordata; class Actinopteri; order Pleuronectiformes; family Paralichthyidae; genus Paralichthys; species Paralichthys olivaceus. Next base: position 21,615,173 of record NC_091099.1, read on the forward strand.
CAATGAAATGCATGCAGCTGCAGCTCCTAGGTGCAAGTTAAGAGTTGTAAGGCATGGAGCAGGAACAGATGTAGATGAAGGAGGGTTTATCCCCAGGTTCCAAGGACGTCCACCCTGGATGGAAAGTAGGCCATTAAAAAAAAAAAAAGAGGCCAACAGCTTACTAGCCTGTGGCTGAACATCAAGCACACGGTGGGATTGCACTTTATGCTGCGGGACGATGGGGGCAGAGGGAGGAGAATTACTTGGGGCGCCGAGTTATATTTAAATTAAATTTTCTGGATTTGTGCTACCATTAAAAAAAAAGGCATGATTGAATTGTTTGCAGACAATGTTGTTTAAGAGTTGTTCAAGCACAGTTAAAAAATACTTCCTGTTTACGTTGAGTGCAACATGAGATTGGAGAAGCACTTTTGAATGATTGGCTTTAAATCATGAAATGACTTGTAGACATTTAGGCTTATACATCATAATGAACAAAGACAAATAAGAAATCCTATTTACGACCCAATCCAATTTCTTATTACATTGTATAACTAATGAGACAGCATTGTGAGTTGTTGGCTGACGCCAGTGGTAACTTATGATGCTGTAATTCAATATTGTGGTGTCTGAAATGCTATGTGTTGTCTTCCCTATAAAATAAATATATCTTTGGGTTTGAGGCCCACAGGTCCTGAGGAATTTGGAGAAAGCCTGAATATATATGTTAGGGCATTAGGTCACAGATTTAAGGGTTACCCTAAATTTGAGCTAGTGCGTTCTCTCCCTGTCACCAGACAGATGAGAAGAGCTGAATGAAAGCTAGATGTGTTTTCTTTAGATTCACGAAAACAACCCTCCTATATAAACGAGGAGTTGAAGTTGCCCCCTTAGAAGAGATTCACATTGACTTCGGATCTCTCCATATGCAGATTGCATTGCTTGTATTGATGCTGAACTTTTTTGTAATAAACCTTTTATACAATCAAGACGGTGTCAGAGATTCCTTCATCATCTTCACATCATCGCAACCCCAATATACGACAATATTCTTCCTAATTACAATTGCAACACTTAGGCTACATCCACATTAACACATTTTCTTTACGGATAAGTCTGAAGTCCACACAACTCCATAGTTTTACAGTTGCTAAAAATAGAGAGGTTTTACGCTGCTAGCCCTGTTTTAGTTTGAAAACTCCAGTGGTGTTTCAGTCTGGACGTGTAAACAGTGTAAACACTCACAGCTTGCTGACTGGGTCTTTTCGGTCTCGATGGCCTCCTATCACATGACCCTTTTCTGGAAGACAACAATCGGCATTAACCTCGGCTACCACTGTAGATTTTAACTTTGCTAACTGTGTTTGTCTTTGCTAACAGCTGTTGTAAAATGTAATTCTATATTTTACAATGAAACTTACTTGCACAGGAGACAAGCTATTACTCAAACATTATCTTGTGTGCATCGGCACGTGCATGCCCAGTGCACATGAATGGTCATAACCGATAAGGACCAAAACGTTGGCCGTTTTCAATGACCATGTAGTAGTATGGATGAAGCCTCAGGAGCCACATTATTTTGTATATCTGGCTAAAACTGATCTAGCCCTTCAATAAATCTAAGACGTTGTTGAGTTCCCCTTATTTTGTAATTATCCACATAAATCACAAGAGAAATCAATTTTATACATATTAATTTCTCTTTCAGCACTGCAGAGCATTGCTTGTTTGCTTGTGCCTTTCTTTTGCCTCAGGTTTGAGTGATTCTAGTTAGTGCTCCAGCTGAAGCAGTGACAAGCAACTGAATTTTATTCACAAGCACGGCAGAAAAAGAGAGAGAGAGAGAAAGAACATCTCCCATGCTGTGTTTTTAGTGACTTCCATGGCTTTGTCAGTGTGACATGGCAGCAGTTCAACCAGAGAATAAAAATGGAAATGAACCAATGGGTTAAAGGGTTGAAAGAACATGTAGGCAGAAGGATACCTGGTTTGGCAGCAACCGGAAGGAAAATAAAAGGCACTGATTGGATTGGGAGCAAACAAAAGAAGCAGAGTAAAGTAATGCAGTGAAGTGCTTAGGGAAATATTAGAGCTGTATTGTGATTGCTCAGAAGAGGTGGGCTTCCTGCTGTAACTTCCACTTTAGAGAAGCTTTATTTGCCTGGATTGCGTGTAGTTAGAAGCTGCTCTCACTCTGGTGGAAAAGCAATATTTATATTTGACTTTTCTGAGATTTAAAAATCACAGACACAGTGCTGGTGTGTGGGCGAGGATTATATCCAGCCTTGTATTTATTATAATCCATTACATGCCAGGCACACTAACTGCAGTAGCTATTGTAGTCAGTATAGGAGGCTATCGTGCCTACCTAGTTTCCTCTGATTCATAGTTACAAAACCAAATATCTAAAAACTTTAATTTTACTTTAACTGACTTAGTGAATCTAGAATCTGATATAAAATTCAAGGATTTTTCTGCACTTTTTTTCCAGGCCTAATTTCTAGCTGGTGTTCAACCTACAAACTGAGTGAAGTTTCAAAAAATCAAAGTCAAAATAAAAACAGATATGAAGAAATGAACCTCGCTACTTATATCTACTATCATGGATCTATGGGGACACTGGTAAATGTTATTAAAAAAAAAAACGTTGCTTATTATTAAAGCTGTCTGTTTGATAAAATGTTTTTCTTTCCATTCAATTTGTATTTTTCAAGTTGAGTAAGTTTCTGTCATGGTAGAATGAGCTTTATGAGGACAGCTGTACTGATGCTGAGCCAACAATGCGCTAAAAACATTTTCAGACCAAAAAGAGGGTGACGGTGTAAATTTACTTCTGCAGGCACAAACAATCTTTAGGAAAATCTGCTCGTCTAAAGTAATGGGCATATGACATAAAACATTTTGTTTGAGAAGCTTCTAAACTGATTTTTTGATGTTGTACTTTCACTTTAAAAAATCTTCACTGTGGGAAGAACTGATTTTCTTTCCACTCTTGAAATGCAATGACTGATCTATGGTGCATGCCTGTGTAGACTCAAAAAGATGTGACGCATAAGTGCTTATTGAAATGATGTCAGAAGAGGTGCACCAGCACAGTGGATACTGGTATTGGTTGCAACCCGCCAGTCAACGAACAAAGACGATGAAGTGCTATAACCTTTTATTTGGTTGAAGAGGGTTATATTTTCATTCCAGTTTGTGTGTTTGTCTGTCTTTCAGTAGGATTACTCAAAAAATGAACAGGTTTCTATGGTGGAAATATATCTCGAGATGTGAAATAAAGAGTTTCTCAGACCGGAATTATCTTTGGGTCTTTAATAGAGCTCTGCAGAGGGTTTCACACTCAGCATGGAACAACCTTGAATAGGGAAATAATACAGTTTATATAGTTGGGTAAACAGGAAACATAAGAGACAACTGTTTCTGAGTAATAGCATGAAAAACTGAAGCCATCTGTAGCCTGGTTGAAACAGGAAGCTGTCTGCTCTTGCTTCTGCGTGAAGTTTGCTAGCTACACAGATCGAGGTCAACAAGAGGATCATCATCCATTAAGGACATGAAGTCTGAGGTTACATCTGCCAAGTGCATAGCATTTGTTAGTTAAAGGTAAAAATGAAAAAAAGGTATCTGTCTAGTTTTGAACTGTCCGTCTGCACATACACCAGACAGATCCTCTTATGCGAGCACAACTGTTTCTATATGAGGAGTTATTGTTGAACACAGCACACAAGCAGTGATCAGACATGGGAAAGAGTTCAAGCTAAGGTCATATGCAAATTTTCCATTACATTTCCATGAAATTTTGTGGAGGGAAGGCCTAATCTCATTTTAACTCTGTAAATGGACTGGAGAAAGTGAAAATGCCTGTGATGCAAAAATGTGTGGAAATGAAAAAGTTATTAAGACAAAGTGGTAATTTGAAAGTTTAAATCCCTACCTAGAACTATTACAAGTTTTAACACAATGAGCTGCTGTTACAATAACATTCAAAAAGCTAATTTGGCAGCTTTTAACACAGCTCCACGAGGGGGTTCCTTATTATGTTGTAACTCTCAGGATAGATAAACATCAATGTCAGCAGAGATTTAAAACAATTTTAATCCAGTCTTAAAGAGTGCAGGCTCACAGTGAGAAACAATCACTGCCAATAAAAATATATTAGCCTTAAACTTTGAACCCTATCTTTATTTCTGAGAGCATATGAATTGATTATCTTTCTCTTTAATTTAAAACACAAGATTCAATACAGTGCATCAAATTTATCCCGATGCATTGTGAACCATGTCTGAGTAAATAATAGAGATCAATTCAGATCATTTGAGTGAGGTGGGAGTTTCAATCTCATCTGTTCTGGGCAGTCAAAGCAGAAGCTTTAAGATGAGAAGGATATTTTATGCAGGGGGAATTTAACCACTTTCTACTAAACTCGATAGATGTTCAACTCTATTGTTCTGATGTAAAAAAACATTTTGCAGGGAGGATTCTCCATTTTTCAATTTTGTCATTGTAGTTTGAACAAAATATTCAAACTACATAAACAGCTACACTTACACAGCCCAAGAGTACAGGGCGTAGCAAACAATAGTCATGACTTACTTGTCCAATAAGTAGGTCCGAGTCTGTCCTGCATCCATATTTCAGTGATAGCCAAAAGAGGCCTGATATTCCCTGTTCATTGTTTTTTTTCCCTCTTTTTCATTTTCTCCATATAGATATAAATGCCATTCTGCCTATGATAAGTTTGTGTACCATCAAAATGATTTTGCAGCTACTATTCTAAAGAATAAAACCAATAAAACCAATAGTGTTGCTTTAAGATGAAAAATGTGCTCCACCCATCAGAGAAAGCTCAACAGGGATCTGAGAGAAAGTTTTGGTCCCATATTCACATCACTTAATGATTTTCTGGTGGGGCCTATGTATTACATTAAAACACTGCAGTATATTTTAGATCCATCAAACTAATTACAGGTATGAATAATGAACAGCCCGCAGACAGAAGTTCAAAATTCCCCTTTATTTTTCTTGTCTTGCACTGAACAGGTTATTTCAAAGGTGAAAGGCAATATTTTCTTTCATATCCTTTTTGTCTTTAATGACCCAACTACTTCACTTTTTCAACATCTCCTCCCCACTCCACCGTTGTTCCTTTCATATTTTCTAAGCTTTTCTGCATTCACAACTCATCCACCAGGCTCAAAGAGCATATAGATGTGCCACCCTTCAAAAGAGTGCACATAAAAGTCTGCTTAAACCCCTGTTTAAATGGTAAAATAACGGTGGAGGTAGCTGTTTGTATAGAGGTGCCTTATCTGTGTCCTTTTACTGTACTTTTGATAAAGCTTTATCTTCCCCACCTTTTTTTAAAAGTCAAAGTTTTCCTTCTTTTGTAGTTTAAATTTGAGCCATCATGAGGTCTGTGTTATCCTCTGCATCGACCCATGTTAGACTGTGTTGCATGTGTTCCTCTTTCAGAAAATGTAATGGAACTGTGCAGCTACATCACGCTCCATCAATAGACTGAAGTCTTAATGAAACTGACCCCAAAAAGCAGCAGGCCTGTCACCATGATGGATATATATTATGTTTACTGTTTATTCAACCTGGCAGTTGTGAAAAGTAGTTACTTGGAATGTTTGCTCCTGAGAGGAAGAGTGACTGACACTAACCGTGTATTAGCGCGCTGCATTGTTGATACATCCATCTGGCTGTGCTGAGCTGTGTGTCACAGCTGCAAAGATTGACATTTACCAAATCCCGAAAAGCTCATGGATATTTTCCATAAGAATGAAACAGTTGCAGCGCAACATGTCTAACCTTGGAGGGAAAAATATTTTATGTAAAGTAGTCTGTGTACGATTTGAGCAAAACAGATGTCAAGAGGAATGAGGCATGACTTATGGGTTCAGATCATGGCGGTCATGAGTAACTTGACTGACATTAGAGGAAGGATAAAGTACGAGTTTGCAGTGTTGTTGCTTTGTTGCATGTCCAATCACAAACTTTAGAGAAAAAAAAATCCTCCATATCATCCAAACTTCAATGGACATTGTATCTTGCAGGTGACATTTTATAACTTTGTTATTGTCAGCAAACAAAAAGTATATCCTAAATATCACAACTGATATTGCTTTAGACTATTATGTTTTTTCCCACAGGTGGCCTCGTTCAAAATGACATAAACCTTGAAAAAATCAGGAAAGTTCAGTGAAGAACACTGTCGTTGTGCAGCTTTGTTGCTGTTGTGTGAAAGGCAAATTCTGGGTAAACTCCGTAACAAACCTTTCGGATTTTACCTGCAGGTCATGTCTGAAAACAACTAAAGACACAAGCACAATTCCTTCTATCTCTAAGCTCCACCAACTCATTTTCTGTTTCATCCAATCACAACATGACACACTCATCTTGTCAAACTTTAAAAATGTTCTCTCTGTCATTTCAACACCCTGATCTTTGAGTGACTCAACTCCACCCCTGCACCACCTCAACTCTACTTACCTGGTCATCTCCCTTCAAACCCTCTCAACCAGGAGCCTTCATGAGATGTCACAACTTCATGCTCCATACCTCATCACCACTTTGCTCCAGGGAGAGACTCCTTCATATCTGAGGCACAATATTCATAAGACTGCCTCCTATGCTGGGGTATAAGCACCGCAGTGTAATCCCTCTCATCTAAATTCATATTTTGTATGATTTTTTCTATGACTCTCCTGATTGAACTACTAGATTAGAATTTTAGGAATTTGAAGTTACAACAGATATAAAGCGGATGATCATTTATTTGATGTATTTTCTGTACTGAAAGTATGCTTAAGTGTTTCAATGGGAAAGAAAACAAACACCCTATATGCAGGTTATCTCAGACATGCAGAATGCACTTATAGCAGGTGTGAGGGATATGCTGTATATCGTGCACTGTCCTTGCACAGTAGTTGCTTTACTCTGCATGAACAATGCGTTATAAATTGTCCACCGTGTATATCAGTGCTTTAACGTCACAAAAAGAAATTCTCTTACTGTTATCGTGCTCTGCTTTTTAAGTGTGTCTCATTTTGATAGCATACAGATGCTGATACGAGCTCACAGTCGTATTTATCAATCTAATGCAAAGTGATTCTTTTGACCCTGAAAAACGTTCACATGGTATCACATGGATAAACACAAGCTGCACTCATCACCATATGATTCACATAAACAGCCACCAGTATCAGCGGTGTCATTCGCAGAGGGAAGGACCACAGCTCCCCCTCAGATAAGTGTCTCTGCCTATACACAAAACACACTAGCCGCTGTCAGCTCAAAGGACAGCAACAAACCGCGCCCCCTTTACCACTGATTCTTTGAAGTGTTGTGGACACACTTAAAGTAATGATCTGTAACATTTTCACGTAAATGCCTCTTGTGACTTCAGTGGGACTGACATAACACAATATCGATTCCACCCAGCAGGACTGATGTGTTTGGAATAAACAGAGGAAGTTAGGCTGTGGAGAGGCAGTCAGAATGGTCGAGCATTGGCCATTGACACAAACTCACTCGTTCAATCAAACTGCAACAAGGTTTGATTTTCTAAACCCCCTGTTTGGGCTTCTCATTCAGTATCATCACACTTGATTTCATGAAAACAAATGCACAACGATCTTTAAAAGACCAAGAAATTTGCAGATGATAGCTTTAAGGGGCTAGTAGGAACGGAACGAGAACCAATACTACGGTACCAAGTCGAAAATGTCCCGGTACTCTTTTTTTACAGTGCTGTAGGTACCAAACAACACAAACCCTCCGCTGCAGGAAGATTGTCACCGCTGCTGAGGGATCGGGGGAGGTGCACACTGCATGTCCGGTGTCCTTGAACCGTGCAGTATTGCCCTGCCACATGTCCTCGCTCCCCCGCTGACCGACTAACTTCACATTCAGTGGACACCGTCACTCGTCAGAGGTTCTTGGGACCTGGTGCAGTGCTCAGCGTTTGTTTTGTGTTTTTTGCTCCGGAGTTTATGATTTAAACAGAGCGACAGAGCAACAGAGCCAAACAGACACACACACACACACACAAACACACATGCTCCTGTGTGATGTTGAATTGGGTCTGAGAATAGTGGAAATTACACGGTATCGGTATTGACCACTACATTGTTGGTATCGTGACATTTCCAGTATGAAGAGTTGTAGACTCTTCTAATTTCACCATCAATTTGCTAAGCAAGTCATTGGATACAAAGTTCTGAATCATTTATATGTGCATTCATATCCAATATTACTGGACTTGTTTTATAATGTCTGACAGATGACTCTGTAGGTGGATAATCATAACACTAATTTCTTCTGAGGGGAAACACACCCCCAGTATGCTAAGATTAAAGATTTCTGACATGAGGTTACTATAGGTGAGAGCATGAGTCGCCTAAATCTGCTGGTGCTATAGGACACAGTATTATAAAATATTATAATGAGCCTCCTTGGTCCAGCAGCTTACATCAATAACCATGACGGAGAACAGTCTTGAATGTTGCTCCGAGCTGTGGTTAGCTTTTTCTTTCAAGTCAGCCTTCAATACCAAAACGTGAAGAAAATGATTATGCATCAACAGAGGACAGTAGAAATCTTACATGGTACACATTTACATGTTATGACATCAACGTATCTATAAACTTTAATACCTTCCACTCAAAAATCCTGCTTCCTCCTTGTCCTCTGCTTTTCAAACCACTCACATGGAATAATGTTGTGCATCTGCAACTGAAACCATGTAATTGAGTTAATTCAATCTTCATAAGGAACACAAAACAATATTATAAATGATGCAGAAACAGATTTAATTCATTGGAAAGACATAAGAATGCTCACAATTAATGCAACATGAATGTCTTTCATTAACTCAAAGTATAACTGTGACACAACAGTGCGACAAAATCTGGTTTATACACTCAACATTTAAAACTCCCTAAATGGACTATAGATTTAAAGTTCCACTTGGTGATTTCTACACTAATACACAAAGTATAAATAAACAAGTCTCAGGACAGAAATGGCTTTGAACATGGTGTCAGGAACCCTCACATTTTCACACGTTTCCTCCACTGAGCCAAACAGAAGCTTAAGGATCTCTTCATAGTTGAATCATCTGTTTATATAATTTCGCTGCATATAAAATATTTGTTTTGAGGCAAGATGAAAGCTACTTTGGAATCAGAAATCCTGTTTATTAAGCATGAATACAACATCATTTCTATGGCTTTAAGGTAAATGCATATGCATTCACATTTTTCTGTAACCAAAAAAACCTCTTTACATCACATCCAACATAACAGCATAAATCAAAGTGGGAGCAGTATGTATGTAAATAGTGCAGCAGCTCTGTAGCTCTGCAGGTTATCATGTTGGTGCATGCGTTGCAGCGGATGAACTTTGAGACTGCTGCTGGCACACTCCATCAACTGAAATAATATATACAATGTGTCCCACCAGTGTTCATATTCCACTTCTGATTATCAAATGCATTATTCAAACTCGAGTATCAGCTAAATGATTTGCTCAGCCTCCCACTGTTCTCTCTGAGCAGGAGTGCAATCTGGCTCTCAGCACTCTAAGGAACAGGAACTTGGAACTCAGAACTCAGAACTCAGACAAGCAAAACTAATTTTATTCAGATTTTTGACCTCATGGAAGTGTCATGTTCTCCTGACTGGTAGATCACAGAGTTTTCTTTTCAGTCTGGGCTCTAAGTTTATAATGTGGGTACGTAAACAAAATATACTTATAAAAACCTTTGGCATCTGTACAAGGGATCGTTTCCACTGGCAGCAGCGAAATGGTTGTTGATGAAGCATTTGACTTAATTGGCTATTGTCACTTGTTTGAGTTGGAGTATAGGGAAAAAGACCTCAGACATATTGAAGAGTAAAAGAGGAGAGAGAAGTAACAAGCAACGGAGGGACAACAAGCGGCTGCAGGGTTGCGAGTGAAACTTCTTGCCAGACTCAATTCCTGAAACAAACTTTTAGTGGACTGTTGCAGTTGCCCCACAAGATGACATGGTGGTGATCTGCTGGACCGATTCCAAAAGAGTACCATTCATTTACAAACCCACAGTTATAAGCATAGGGCCTAGGTTGAAAAATACCAGAATTCCCTTCTCCGCATGTCAACGTTGATCAGGCAATTTAGCAGCATTGTGAGTTTGCATAAACCTGCATACAAGTTTTGCGAGGATTTCAGCAGAATGTCCTTGGTAAAGTGTTTTTTTGTGATAATGTGAAACCAGAGGCCAGTGGAACCAGTGAGCCTTTTGAGGTCACAACATACTCTACTGAAAATGTGCAAAAAAATGCTTGTTTGCTAAAGGTTCGCTTCCACATTTATCTCTGTGTGTGTCTTTGAATATTTGTGCTTGTTTTGCAAATAACTAATGCAATATTTCATTTTGGTTTGGGTATGGCCCTGAGCCTGGAAGTCTGCCCTACATAATCATTTTTATATGCCTCAGCAACCATAGTGTGCAGACTCTGTTCCAATTACACCTCCTGAATTAGGAATCAGTTCTTAATTAAACAAAATTGATTAAATATCATATTAGGAAGTTTTCCAAATTTTTTCTCCCTCGCCCATTATTTTATAGTTCATAGTTTCTCAGACCCCTGGGTGCAGATTGTTCTAATGGAGTTAAGTGCTTTTGCAGTGCACTGTGCTGCTCTGATTTATACATTGAGATTTATTTGCTCCTGATGAAGAGATGCTGGAGGGTTTGTGTTTTGATGCTGATGAAATGAGAAATATGAAAGATGGTTAAGCATCGCTGACTGGCCTCTGGTCAGATATCCCGGGAAAGCCCAGCATGGATTCAATTTTTATGACAGGCTGCTGTGTGGTTAATCAATGCATCCACATACAATTTCGTTTTATAATAATTGATTGAATCTCTACAAGGAAAACAAATATCTACTACTTACAGGATCTATAGAATAGGAAACACGTCTGTGAAAACAATTCATACATGCCTGTGAATATACATCTTACTGTTTTTTGAGAGCTGATATCTTGCCTCACTCTGTCCACTTCAAACACTGAAATAAAAGATTTAGCTGCAACTTTCTCAATTTCTGCCAGTTCTTGGCATGCACTATTTTGACGTGTGCCATTGGCTTCTGTGCTTAATTGGGAGCTGTCTCTACAAATACAAGCCTGGGGAAGAGGGATGGGTTGACAGCAAAACAACATTTCCCACTGGAGAGCAAAAACCTGACACTAATAAAAGATGTGATCGGCTCTTTGTGTGTTTTCATATGACAGTCCATTAGTAGGAGGGGAATGTGTGTTCAAGATGGATCGACAGATCTGTACACTCTGTAATGGTGTTATTAGCATCTGCTCCATAGACGGGGACAAGAAACAAGGGTATGAGTGCACATTCTCTTGTGAGTGTAGATGGACTGCTGCAACACATCTGCAGACTGAGAGGTGCCGTTCATACTTCTACACTCATTTGTATTTCAACATCAACGGCTTATAAATCCAAATGGATGTGAAGGTCGATGGCAATGAATCAACGACTGACTTAATCCACACTGCAGTGTTTTACAGATGCCTCCCATTGTGCATTAGATAGGTCCCTGGAAACCATCAGCACAGGTTTGATTAATTGCACTATTAAATGCAGCAATTTCCTTGCAATACATTTAAATTCCACATTAGAGTAAGATTGTTCGGAAGTTTATGTAATGTTGGAACGCAGAATTCAGAGTACCACAAAATATGCACTCTGATGCTGTTAAGAGCACTTCTTTGATAATTATATGTGAGTTACTTAACAATAATATGAGTGTGATTGGACATCATGGAACCACTTTGAACAGGATCTACTTTATTGTACTAAATCATGTATGATCATGATCTGATTTCTGCCTCATAGCTTTTGAATGCCAATGGTCAAACTGTATAAAACAGGACAGATTTTGGCCTGACAATATCACTTGATAAATCAGGGGATTACCAATGTCAGTAGGAGTTATCCTCTGCGAATAAAAGTCTGACAACATTTGTGCAAATTCATGAACAAGATCGTGAAATATTTCATAAGATAAGTTAAATCAGTAAGTTAAAGTGAAAGAGTAAAGGCAGGGAGTCATTAGAAACCCCCCTATGGCAGTATGGATATCTGTACCAAGTTTAATGATAATATGATGATATTTTACTTAAAGGTCCAGTGTGTAAGATTTAGGTGAAAGGGAACTATTGGCAGAAATGTAATGTAGAATAATCCTCATGATGGTTTCTCTAGTTTGTTTCATTTAAATTGTATGAACTGTAGTTTTCATTACCCTTTATATTTAAATACTTTACATTCACTTGACGGGGTCCTCTCTCGTCCAGACTGGACAAACTAAACACCTTTTGAGTTTTTATGACAGCTAAAGGCTACCACAGGTTCTTTTCATGTTTGAACGGGGAGGGTGAGGTGAGGGGTGTTCAGCTGCAGAAAATAGAGGGCAGGGGATCACCAAAAGTTTAATCCTCTTGGGATGTCAAACATCTGAACATGGTGATCCATCCAAGAGTTTCAGTCTCAACTAAAGTGATGGACCAACCAACAGAACAGCCAGCAGATATCTCTAAAGCAATGCCTCTAGAGAGCTACAGATTGGCTTAACATGATTTCATTGCCATGAGACCATCAGGGGATTGAAATGACCACATCCTTTTGGTTTTGCTGTCGAGTGGAAGATTCTGTGTGATACAGAGCACATGGCCCTTCTCCTGCAGCACTGCCCAGATGACTGACTGAAATTTCCAATTTGCTTCTGCAGAATCAAATTACCAGCCTCCTCTGGTAATACTGTTGCAGAGAGGGAGCGTCAATATGCACAATATTTGTTTCCTACTGTATTGACATGGAGCTTAACATCAGGTAGCTAAGCTGTACAGCACAGGTTTGATATAAGCTAGTTTATGGACACATCTGAACAACAAGCTTGTGAACGGGCAACATGAAATATTAGAAATACAGTTTGTTTAGAGATGTATTTTTGTGACTTATAATAAAGCTGCATTTGAGGAATGCATAATGCGAGTGCCTCTGGGCATATTGGTTTTAAAATGAGGTGTGGCAGGGTGCACTGACCACACTTGCACATTGCATCAAATTCTCAAGAAATGGGTTGTTTGATATCTGTAAGGCAGAGGTGGATGCAGGGGTGGGGTCAGGTGGCCACTGGTTCCCGGTCCTGTCAGCAGCCACTAACAATAAATAATACATTTGTGACCTCATAAACAATGTGCTTGAGCAGTTAACAATTTTTCAAAATATATTCAATAATCTGTTGCTTTGCTCAAAGCTGTACAGCTAAAAGTAAACAAAGACTGAATGTACAACTTACTGAATTAGGAATTGTGAAAGCATGTTCTATAAATTAATGGCCTCCTCTACAGCCTCTGATTTAGCAAAATCCTAGATTCTCCACTGCTGCAACACATTGATATTCAACAGGAAACACCATTACGCAGTTGACCAGTATATAACTGGCCAAGAGTCAGCAGTGCAGTATTTCATTGTAAGGGTAGAAGCACCACTGGCAATATGATTTCTTAATTACACCCAAACACACCAATGATTAATTAAGACACTATTTTGGACAGGGAGCTTTATATCAGGTAGGTAAGCTTCACAGCACAGGTTTGATATAAGCTAGTTTATGGACACATCTGAACCAGAATGTGTTTGCTGTTCTGGTGCAGCGACTTCTATTGCCATCAACCATGCAAAGGTGGATTCGGACATGCCCTAAATACACTTACACCATGCACTTTAGATCATGTGCTCAGATTGTTGAATTGGGCTTCAAGTCTGGATGCATACAGCTGGTTCACTCCTCCTGCTCATTGTCCTCCCCCTGCTTCCTCACCACTGGCCCCTCATCAGAAATTAAAATGGCTCACTGAGGGTGTGAAATAAAGATTATGGCCTTGAAAGCCCCGAGCAGCTGGTCCTCCCAGAACCAGACATATGGATCCACAAGGCCTGGTGTTATTTTGCATTCTGTCCTGTCGAACATGCTTTGGGAAATTACAGTTCAACCTGCCTGCCTGTCTGTCATCGGACGAATCCACAGAGCTTGCTTCCACAACAGGAATTAATCCTGACTGTAGCCATAGCAACAAGCTAGGTCTAATGTGCCTAGCTTGAAATGACTAGGAGGCATTTCTTATTGAAGACTACTTTTTCATGCCTTCGTCTCACGAGTCTTTATTGATGATGGGAAAACATAAATATATGCATGTACACAAGTACACACATCAATATCAGACTGAACTTGTGAATTGTAGGAGGTGGACGTGTTTTTGTGTGTGTGTGTGTGTGTTGCTTGTTATGGTTAAAAAATACATGAAGAAATAGTTATTTTTTTTGCATCTCAGGGCTCCCTCTCCCTTTGTCTGAGTTCATCCTCTGGTCACCATTAAGGCCAAATTAAAATATGAAGTCATTCCATTAGCAGTTTGCTGAGAAATTCCAGTTCAGAAAGTTCAACTCTATCAGCAGTGCCTGACTATTAGCCCCAGCCCCCGGGTTTGGACATCACAGAAACTCGTTTCTGAGGCTGATTGCTCAAAACATATCGATTAGGAAAATATGGCTCCAGAAAGTAAAGAGGTAATACTCTCTCTTGCCTCAAACACTCTCTCGATGCTCTGAAGTGAAGGACTAAAGTTTTAGTAAATAAAGTCAAAGTCTGCATGAATAGCTGCATGAATGTGAACATGGAAGCTGGTGAAGAAAGCCCACTCAGTTGACTCTCCCTGGTTAAACATAGCTTTAAAAATCTAGAGTCCAAAGAGGGAAAAACATTTTGAGCTGTGTTTTCAAAGTGGAAACTGGTTCAGCTTCCCTGACGTGAACAGGCACACAGTTTATAGCAGAGTTCCCCTCACCTGCTGTGTTTTTATCGTATCTCCTGTGTCTGGGAACGCACGCGGTATGGGGAGTGTAAAGAGCAACACGGGCAAAGAGGTAGGAAGGGGCTATGTTTTTTTTAGAGATACTCAATGTTTGAAATTCTGACTGTGGAGGACTGGGATAAGAGTTTTGAAATGAAGGACCTCTTTCCATCAAGTGTCAGTCGTAACCACTCCTTAGTTCTCAGACGGGCACACATTTGTCGACTTTTGGAAACATTAAGTAATCCATCAGTATTCTTATACTACTGTAGGGCTGTAATCCTATGTCCACCCGGATTAAGGGGAGCTCCACAGCTTTCATAATCCACTGGGAGTTCCCAGCGGGTGGCAGAGGGTACAACAGCTGACATAACAGTTTTCAATATTAAAAAATGTACTTCTTCAAATGTATCTCGGTTTTAAAATAAGTTGCTGATTTTCAAATCCTCATTGAAATGAGTTCTTTGACGACAAAGTACAGTTATGTCAGCAGTGATTTGCGTTATTCACAATTCCAACCTCAGAAGTTTCAGTATCACACATACTACGTAAGAAGGAGTTTGACGGGACAATGATATGAGTTTGCTTAGAGAGAGAAACAAAGTTTGCCTCACAGGAGGAATCTAAAAGTTCTTGTTCTTATTACATCATTGGAAGCCGGTCTTATCATTTGTCTTCTAGAAAGGAAATAGGTTCCCTATCTTGAATGTACTTAATAACCTAAGCCAAAACACTCAAATAGATTTAATATATGTTGTGTATATGTGCAAATTTAGGCCTGATGATAGCATTGAAGTAAGACCAAAAAGGGTTGAATAAAAAAAGCTGTTATTGGTGATGACTTGGTGGTCAAATAGTGGAAGACAAAATTTTGCTAAGACATTTAGAAAAGTGCATGATTTGTTTCGACAAACCATTTTAGGAAATGTTTTAATATTGTCTTCACAGATTGGCTCTAATAAACTCAGGTGCCATCATTCATTCCACTTCACACATCAATTTCTTAAGGTGAAAAAACCTTGATGCCACACATGGCAATAGACTGAGGAAAACATTAATATGAGCCAAGATGGATGAGACAGACCATGTTTACATATCAACATAAACAAACACTACATAACTTAATTTTCCCTAAAATAGGTTTGACTTTGAGTCGTATATATCATTACTTTATCAAGCATAACTGAATAAGTTTGAGGATACTTAAATTAAGTATCCCAGGAGCAAAACATTTTAAGACACTACTTATTTGATATGATCATTAAAAGCCAGAATGTAGTTCCAAAAGTTGAAGCAGATTGAATTGATTTTCATTAAAAATTAGTGGATTTGAGTTTAGCAGTTCAGGGTCTACACACGGCCACAGTTAATGTTTTTAATTGGACCTCTGTGTATAATGTAGACCTTACTCCATTAAGTGCCTTGGGTATGTGTGTTATGATTTTAAAGTGTGTTTCCTATTTTATTATATGAATAAAATTGGATGAAACTTAGATGAAATCCTTGATTAGAAAATCAACGGGCCTCCAATGCTTGTGCTACCAGTGACGATGCAATGTAAAAATTCCCCCCACCTTTTCTTCACTGCAGCCAATGTTGCCAGCCCAGATTTAGTGGTAATGAAATGCTAATATCATGAATTCGCAATGAGGTATAGAGATATAATGAAATGTGCCGTGAGAAGCCCCCACCATTACCTCACTGGCTGTCTATCTCATTCATAGCATGCGTAGTGTTTATTTGTATGTGTGAAACTGTCACATTTGCATTGACGTACGCTTATGTGGTACTACGTAACCGGACATGAGTGCAGTGCTACAGGTGTCAACAACTTGTTGATGAGGTCATAGGCCTGATGAACAGACTGCAGTTAGTCCATTTAAAACACTGAACATAACATGGACCCCAATATTTGGATATTAATCAGATTAAGTCTATACAAAATACATGTAATCTGTATTTTCTTATTACCCTAACCTGAATATGGTCATACTCAGAAAGGGCAACATGTACACATGTATATGTCTTAATAGCATTATAATGTCCTATGGAACAATTTTGCGATATCAACATACAGCAATACCCTGGCTCTGACAAGATAGAGGACAGTAGTACCGGCATTTAGCTCTGGAGTTGAAGTTTAAATGTGCATATATAACATATAACATATACCAGAGTGGATTTACTAATGTTGATGTGATTCAGACTATGCTTTATGTATTATGTGTAATGGTATCTTCTGTCAGCAATTATGGAAATATTGGTGTCCCTGCAAAAGCAGTCGATGTACAAACCATCATGCTGGATCTAATAAAGCTCAACAGTTTGGTTCCAGAAGTAAAAATTGATTTTGATCGATTATCACCCATAATGTTGTAACTATCCAATGAAGACTTACCACAAGCCTCGAGGTTGTAAAACAATATAACATGCTTATGTAGAAGACACAAGACATTTGCAATGTCAAGGATAAGTACTACTTTACCCACAATCCTAAGGGGTAATAATGACTTCTCGGATTGTCACCATTAAAATGTTTATAACAAATGCGAAAATCATGTCGGCTTCAATGGGATTGTTCAACATTGCTACACAAGAATACTTCTCTATTCACTTTGATGTGAAATACATCTGAACAAACTCAATATTAACAACCAGGTTAAAATCAAGCAGAAGGGCTGTGGAAGTTATTGAAAGGTATCATTTGCAGTGTTTCTTCACTCTTAAATAAAACTCTAGGTCTTGTATCTTTGGCTTTTTTCCATTTTCCAATATGTTTTTTGCTCTGAATCAAATATTTTCTGGCCACGATTCATCTTGTATTCACTGTTTCGCTGTATTAGGTTGTCCATGTTCTCTAGCTCTCATGTTATAGATTGACACATGAATGAACATTTAAGACAGTGTAAGAAAAAAAAAAGTTTTCAAGCCCATTCACAGTGTTGTATATTTAAAAAGTATAATAAAAAGCTTCCTGAAACATGTAGGCGGGGGTCAGTTGTGCCAATGCCTGCAGCTCCATAGTCCCTAAAAGTAACACAAACAGATTGTTAGTCTTATATAGCTGTCTTAATATAGAGCATGATGCCGTACTTTCATGCACGAAGGAGCCTGTGAGTGAAATTCATGTCTTACGTGGCTTTCTGACAACACTCATCTGTTTTTCTGCTTTAATACAGTAAGTAGGCTGGGTAAATACAGCACAAGATCCAACAAGATGCTGTCAACATGCTCACAGAACAACATAATTCATAATCTTTATAAAACACATGACTTTGATTGTGGCTCTGTGAGGTTTGAACTTATGAGACGTGGCAGAGAGGTTTTGTTCCTTTGAATTTATATCACTGACAAATTAGTGAAGAGATCAAAGTGTCAGTACAAATACTGTTAACAGGACACATATGAATGTAACACATAGCAGAGGTACCTTAACAAGGCTGTAGCTGCTCAGTATCTCTGACATTGAGAATGATCACTGTAAAAATACTTATTTCCAGGGAGTGGAAATCCCCCTTCGTTTTAGAAATGGATCTATCATTCAAATTTAATTTGTAAAGCCCACATTCACTAATTAAAATTTGAGAGAGAGAGCCACATGTTAGGGCTCCCTCTCCCAGGATGGACAGAAGGGAGGGAGCAGCAATGACGAATGAATTGAGGAGTTATTGTCAGTAATAGCTGAGTATGTGAGATGGCGTATTGGCTGGATGGCTGATACCATTTTGGTGATCCAGATGGAAATACTTAGATTTTTAACAACAAATTCAAGTAAGAAATAAGTATGTTAGGACCCATTCCTGCCCATTGGGGTGTGGCCAGCAGGACTGAGTGACTTCAGCTAATTAATCTATGAGATCTAACACAGTCTTTTGAATATTCTGAACAACAGGGAGCCTTAAAACCTCACACTATGCCTGCTGGTGGAGAACAAAGCTTTATATTTCCCTGCAATTAAATGTCTGACTAATTTAAAAAATGAAAATACAAGTACCATAAATAATTACTTCACACCTTAGGCTGGACTTTAAAGAGGTGAAGCCTGGGGGTGGGGGTGCCTTACTGACTACATGCTTTAACATCAGAGTCCCTAATCACCTGTAGTCAAGTGTAACCCACCATGTGCTCGAGCACGTGCGGCGTTGTGTCATCAGAGCCACAGTGCGAGGATGACTCACTGCATATGCGCTCGCTCACACTGCCAGATCTCCAGCGAAGCCTCGCCTGCAGGTGCTCACACAAAGAGGACATACAGACTGCAATGCTGCTGCCTGGAGACAAACGCCTGTCCAAATACTCCACTAAGAGCACAGCAAGATAATTAGGAAATCATGCACTGATGCTGAAAATAAAGCACACAGGAACTTTTGGGAATCACTCGCAATTACTGGCTGTCTGCTGTTTACACGACACATTTATAGCTTCCGTAATGACTCTGTACTGTACACAGCCCAGCCCTGGCAAAAAAAAATATACACATGGGAAGGATGATTTTATGTGGGAATTAGCATTTTGTTGGTAATGCAACACTCTCACTATGTCACTGTGTGCATGTTGGCAATTGTCTGGTTAGCATGCTGATTTATTTATGAATAACCAAATCAATAAAGGTGGGATGGGATGAAACATATTCCCTTTCTAGATAAGGATCATTATTAAGAGTTTATATTTGAAAAATAATGTTGTGTGAGATCTGAAATTACATTTTTGTAATAGATCTCTAGATGCAGAGTTCTGCATGAACATGTACATTCAGCAGGGTCCAACAGTTCCCTTAACTTTAATCAAGCTTCACCAAACTTCAAACACTCACAGATATCAGTTCCCTTAATTTTCCAGATTCTTTCAGAACCGTGCATTATTCCCTGGGATTGGTGACAATGTCATAAAGGAATTGAAAAAAAAGATATCTGTCCAGATTCACCAGATGACACAGGAATTTAAGAAAAGAAGAGTCTTCCAATTTTGTTGAATTGTTAAAATTGCAAAATGTAATTGATTCTTTCTTGGCTTATGTTCCATTATTCCACCAAGATTCAGAGAAATCTTTTTAATAGTTTTATTTGATCCTGCTGGCTAGAAAAATATTTTCTCTTCTAGTATGAAAAATACCTTTCAGCATCCAAATAGTAAATTCTCATTTAACTCAACTCGCTACAAAGCTTGAACTTGTTACATCTATTCTTAGACACTACAGCACTTATTGTGTCTGACACAAATCTCATTAATAAGCTTACTATCCTTATCATTATCAACCCTCCCTCACCTCGGTAAATTATCCCTCAACCTTGTTATAATATACCTGAAAACAAACATCTGAAACTACATTCTCACACAGGACAATATTACATTTTACACCTGTGTCATTATTATCATAGCTGTGACATTCTTATCAGACTTAGTTCATATTGAGAGGAGAGGATTATGAAGATAAATATGCTCTACTGAGTACACCAACTAAGCTTGGAGTTGGCCTAATTACGAAGACACCGGCTCTAAGACCCCATCCCAGCCTTCTTTGTCTTCTTAATGCATTCATGATGGGGTGATTCATTGTGCTGCGCGAGAGCTACTGTCACTGTGCTACTGGATCCACCTAATATTGTTCAAACAGGTGTTTAATGAGAAGCTCCAGCTCCCAGATACTGATGGGATTAACATTTTTTCCCATGTTCTCTTTGGAGAAGTCAGAGCTCAAAAACCTCAGACAGGCAGAAGTGTAGGAAGACCTGAAATAGATTCTTTACTTGACCACTGATTAACCAGACTTTGACCACAGACAAAGGCAGAGGGAAATAAACATTTAGATTTTTTTTTAATATATAAACATATTTTCATCTAGTGTATTTCAGCAGGTTAAGTATAAACCTGTTTTTTTTTCTCCACATAGCATTATCATTTTACCACAATGGAAAACTTTGATGTATACATGTGCTCGATGTTAATTAGAGCTGTTAGAGAGATGTTAAGGCATCTCAAAGAATGAAGCGAATTTTAATAGAACAGAAAAGAGGATAATAGTGCAGCTTCTCATTTTTTAGTCTGGAACATATTTTGAAAGGATGGAGCTGTTGCTCTGAGCCTGCAAATATCAATCATTGCCTGTCTCTAACCTGGCATCAGCATTATGCTCTCGTCATGATGCAGGGTCACGTCCTCTTAGTCTCAGAGCCCTGCTTATTTTTACTGCAAGACAGCCAAGTTTGAGTTTGTCAGTTAATTAATATCTTCTTGGATTTCCCTATTGCCTCAAATTTGTTGAAGGGGGTTGATTTATTCAGACCCCTTTTTCCCCTTTCTCTACTCCAAAGCATATATCATAGATTTTTCTTTTAAATGCAGTTGGGAGTCTCAATCATTCCTGAGGAAGAAATAGCCCAGTTCATGTCAGATGGGTGAAACAAAGTCTGCCTGCCACTGCTGAGCTTAGCTCACCGGGGAGCCTAAACCAGCAAGCCAGAGGCTGCCTCTTGTAAAACCACAACGAGAAGGAAATGTAGAGTGTCTCGGTACACAGACGTGAAAATGCTTTGTTACCTTGGACAACCAATGGTGGCTGTTCAGGGCAGATAACAAAAATGCCCGCAGGTCAGTTTCATGGTGTTTAAAAGCACCACTGAGATGAGATATGTTTTCTCCTGGCTATTAGTGTCATGCAGTACCCCCTGTGTGTATTGATACAAATATATGTGGATCATTTCTGTTATAATCCTGCCATGTAAACATGTATTCAATCATTTATCTCATCTGGCTGATGAAAATAACCCTTTTACACAAGCTGCTCTGACACACATCCTGTGTTCAATAATACCACATCCACCGTGGACGTTTTTAATGGTTACTACTAATTCTATTATCACTGTGAAATGCCCGATTACCTCTCAGGCCTATTGTGCCATGTCAAGAGGGTATAGAATTTACAGCACAGGATGCAAGGGATTCAATGACACTAGGGTAATCTGATGTAATGAAATAATAATAAAAATGATGAAAAAGACCGTGGCGACCCAGGAGGGGAAATCTTTCTTTGGCATTTGATACTGCAGGGGCTATTTACAACCGATCCTGGTAATTCTCTAAAATATAACAGATGATCCCAATGACTTTCCCTGCCTCTCTCTGCGTATCCCCTTCTTCCCCGCGTGATAGATTAACCCAGCGGTAACAATGTCTCTCTTGCGGAATGGACAGTGCAAATCGTTGTAGGTTCTAAGCCAGCCAGCGGAGACAGGGCCGGCTGGGCAGAGTGATAGATTAGGGATTTTTAAATACTCCTCCTGGTGAGCTCCGCTGCAGCCAAAAGAGCAGCTGGGGTTTTTCTCACTCTGCGAGGGGGGGTTGGAGAAGGGCCACAGATGGCCACGGGCCCTGCAGGTCAACACTATTCAAAGATGCATCCTGGAGTGAATGAGTGCGTAAATTAATCAAAGCCCTGCGGATGCACTGGAATTTACTACACACTGTTCTGAAGTAATGAAGCCTGTTCTTTAAATCCATATTATATGTGACACATGTGCTATAAAGAAGACCGCAGAACCATTACGACTCTGTCGAGCTCAGAAAAATATGATTAGTCCTTGTAGATTTGAAGACACATATTACTTCACATGTAGCGAGGAGAATACTAATGTAAACACTTAGACTTTGAGGGAGGTAAATCACCGCTGAAAACGCTGCTGGTTCCTTATACGATTTCATCACGCTCCTGGATTACTGTTGGTAAGATAATCGTTTTGTGTTTGAGCTAAAATACAAAACCTTTATTATATTTTTCAAGGTGAACACGGATGATCTGGCCTTTTAGAAGCTCTGTTGTCATCACATGAAAACACAGCAGAGAGCTCTGAGCTGACAGAGGCTGCTGATGGCATTCAACCTTACATGACCCAACTTAGTGTGGGGAGTTACCTCCGCTAAGAGGTTATGTTTTCATCTGAGTCTGTTCGTCTGTCTGTTAGCAGGGTTGCACAAAACTACTGCACTGATTACCGTAAAACTTGATGAAGGTGACAAGAACTCATTCAATTTTGGTCTGATACCAGATCATGAGGCGAATCCAACATTTTATTTTCATTTTATTTAACATTTATTATTGATTTCTCAGAGAATAATTTATGGATCTGACATTTTGAGGGGACTGATATTTAGTGTGAGGGTGTTTTTTAGTAATCGTGTGCAATTTGGAGCCGAATGAAATGAAAATCTGCATCTAGTGAATTGAAATGTGGTTTCATACTGCTGGTCCTTGCCGTTGCCATGCGTGCTACTGAGTGCCATTCTAGTTGTAAATGTAAATAACTGTAAATAGGCTACAAGGGCAAGTCCTTTAAATTATATTTTATTCCCATTTTATTTTACAGATGTTCATCAGACTCAGTAAAACGGGTGTGTTATCAAAGCAATTCAAAGCTTTTACTGCATAGAAAACTCTTTTCTGGCTCTTTATAGCATTAAATGGACATGTCGTTTTAGCTCATGCCACCAGATCAAATGTAAAAATACTGTTACAAGTGAATGAAGATGAAATGAAGGAATGACCACTTCATGATTAGATTTTCAAATTTTCTCATTAAAACTTGAGCCTTCACTTTCAGATATCACTGCGTGTGTCTCCCTGAGGTCACTTAAGTCCTCTCTGACTTAATTACATTAGAAGTGACCAACGGGTTGTCAGGCTGGCTTACTGGCTTGAGTACTTACAGAAGAGAATGAGGCTACATTTAAACACACACACACTCACACAAACACATCTTACGGATTAAGTACCTGCATAAACCTGTTGCCAAGCAGGCTGTTGGGTCACGGAAATCTGGATTTACACCAAAGGATCTATCTGAAAATGCTGGCCTGAAGTGTGAGCGTGTATGGATTAGTGAGGTCAGTCACACCATAGCAGAGGGTTTGACCTCATTTCAGAAGCTCAGGCTATTAATGTCTAAACTATACATTTTTGTTTTAAAACTATAAAAATCTCCATCCTGACAAAGGGTTTAGCTCTGGTGGAAAGTAAGACCAGAGATTTCTCTTCTTGGACACGTTTGCATTCACGGCAGTCAAGACTGACAAGAAACGATCAGGGAGTGAATACCGGTGCCTCCCTCATTTTATCCAATTGTTTCTCCCTGTTTCAGATTATAACACAGCCCTGAGTTTCTAAACTAAAGTGGGTGCAGCTGAGTTTCCAAAGCTCTCTATTATAGGCACTTATAAACTCCGGAAACAGTTAAATACATGGTTCTGATGGCCTTTTTCCCCCAAAACATATAATAACTAAACCATTATTTGGCTCAATAGATATCATAAAACACTTGTGGAAAGTATGCTCATCACTGTAATAATTTTGTCAGGATCTTTATTTTAATATTTTAGGGTGCTAATGATGCTAATTGCCCATTGTAGCAATGTATTGGTAGAAAGAAAGTAGTATTTGAGTTGAATAATTCTTTAAGTTATTGTCGGAGTATTCGGGTGGAATGGAAAAATGGTGTAGAGCTTAGCATCACACACACACACACACACATTTATAAAGCGATACTTCAAAAGGCACCTTTTTTATCAGATACCATTCAAATGACAGCCATCAGAGCCAATTTGAGGTTCAGAAACTTTCCCGAGGACATTGCGGCCTGCATCAGATCAAACCACTATCTTAGTGTGGACGACTCACTCAATTTCCGGAGCCCCAGCCCCCCAGATAAATAATAATCATGTAAATGTATAAGCAATTTGACAAATAAGTATTTGGATGGAATAAACCTTTAAAACTAGGGTCATTATACTACAACCTACACTTCATTCGATAGCGTTGTTAGGAAAATGTAGCATCCTAGAAATGCAGCCCTGAAAGTGTAGCCACTGGTATTGTTGGAGCACAGTATTGTAATTCTCAGGCACCTCAGTTATGCTTGGTTGAGTGCAGACAATATCTATTGTAGCAGTGCAACCTGTTTCTGTAGACAGAATTCCCACTGCATCAACTCCCGTACACAATGTCATAAAAATGGGTATAATCTTTGTACCTTTTGTCGCTGGCTCTGTACCTTGACATACCTGTCATCAAAAATAAACCCTTCTTCCCCGAAAACTGTGACCCTGCTGTGCGTGCATGTTCGTGGACCCCACATTTTGGGGCTGCGCTGCACTATCAAGCCTCCCGTAGAGGCTTTGATGTGTCAACTGATATCCGGGGGTGGAGGCACAGAGCGATTTACAGTGGCAGAGTTATGATCAAATGCATCGGGAGACAATACGTTTGGATGTGCAGCGCGAGCAGAGCCTGTTCATGTCAAGAGGAGGAGGAAAGAGAGAGAAGTGCACAGTCTCTTACCTCAGGCAGAGTGTCATCTCAGCTGGGAGGATTTGTATCAGAGTTTTGATGTTTCTCACTCAAGCTCTCTCTTGTAAAATTGTCTCAGTATACTGTCAGTATACTTCTTTCAAAGTTGAAAAATGACAGTATATTTCCACTTTAGTATAGTTGCAAAAATTGTGATTCAAGCTTCTACTGTACTGCAAATACTAGAAATATAAAAACTGTCCTGCTAGTGTGAGTAAAAGCATGGTGCAATGGATCCAAGTGAAGTTTCACCTTAATTGAGATTGACGTTGGAATTGAAGTCATTTGAAGTGTTCACGTTCTAGAATTAAACCTAAGTTGACAGTCGACCGTTCAGTCCCGGGGTAAAACTTAGTAAAACCACAAAGGTGGCACACAGCTTTGCATTTTAATCTATCCCCTGCAGCCTTTGCCTCTTAGACTTAAATGGATAGCAAGTAAACAGACCTAATATGCAAATCATTAAGTCAACAGACGAAAAGGTCCTGTGTGTTAAGACTACGTGGAGGTCACAATGACATGTTTCTTTCCAATCATCACATTGATTCACAGTTAAAGTGGTCCCATAGGTGATTCAAATTCGATGTACAAATAGTCACAGTGTCCTTGTTTCACATGTCAATTGTACGAGATCAATTTTCAAACAGATGTTTAAAATAAGTATCAGGTATCTTTTACACCATGTGCATGAAAGTGTCTGTCACTCTGCAACTCGGTTACTATTTCAGGTAAGTTGTGCTCTGAGCCAAGCGGAAAGCCTGTTTCTACTCATAAAGTGACGAGTGCACCATTCTCTGTTTCTCATTCACAAGTTTATTTCCTTATTATTTCCTTCCCTATTGAGTTTAATAATAAAACAGACATTTAACCAAAATACTCTGTGTTTACAGCTTTAAGAAAACTAATTAATTAGTTTCCATAATGTAGCTGACTTTTCTTAAATGGGAGGTGCAGGGGTTGGCACTATCATCTCACAGCCAGGTGGGGTCTTCCTGTGTGGAGTCTGCATGCTCTCTGCATATCTATATGTTTTCTGCAGGCACTCCAGCTTCCTCCCACAGTCCTTAGACATGCAGATTGGGGTCAGGTTATATGGACACTCTAATTTGACCACAGGTTTGAATGTGAGTGTGAATGGTTAGTTGCATGTCAGACATGCTGGTGACCTGTCTCTTGCTCCCAATGACAGCTGGGATTGGCTTCAGCTCCCCCTGCCAGAATGGATGGATGGATGAATGGATGGGCTTTTCTTGAATGTCTGAAACCTGCACTATTTAAATTTTTGTACTTTTTTGACTTTGGTCGTGTATTACTTAATTTCTGAATCCATTACCTCCATTTGAAGATCAGCGGCCTCCTGTGGAACTATTGGTCTGTTGTGTTGTCTGCATAGACGTGTCAATGCACATTCTTGTGTATAATCACCAGGACAAACAAAAGGAGTACCGACATGAAAACTTCCCTCCATGATTATTTATAACAATAATTTATTCTGCAAGAGATGGGCAAAATTAACCCCTGGTGCCCAAGCAATGATATTTGCATAATAAGGCCATAACCCTTCAATTTCTGTCTAATAACTCAGTTTAACTGGAATATACACATATCCATCATCAAGGATCATCTGACTTCAGGTCTTACGTCACAATTGTCTTCAGTATCCAGTGCCTTGTTGTCTGCACATCAAAAAATGTAATGATAACTTCTCCAAAATGTGTAGTTATATAAATTGCATTTAAGTAGTTACTATACTCAAATAGACAAACCGACAGAAAGATAGATATATAGATAGATAGACAATAAAAAGAATACACATGACAAAATAAGCTAAGTAGTAATTATCACATTTCATTTACAGGCGATAATTACTTGAGAGATTCATAAAAATGACAAAAGAAATCTTGCAATATCCCCTTATCTGGATCCAAAATGTATTGGACTCTTCCATGTCCCATACCACGTACTACCAAAGACATTGGTGCTTATCCCTTGACTTTTGTTGCTGCTGTGTTTATTGCCTTTTAACATTTAATCATTCTCATAGGAACAATATACTGTAACGCCTTCTTTGGAAAAATTGAGGCAATTTATTCTATCAGAGGTATAAGATGTATGTGTGAAAAGGCCCAGAGTGTTCCAGAGAGATGCTGAGTCTCACGGCTTCGCTGTAGCGAGGTGTTATCAGAAATGTGTGAAGATCAAAAGCAAGACATCAACTTTTGTTTTAAACATATCCTGTGGCAAGTTTAAACTTTTATATAGTATGAGAGGGTAACATGACAGACAGCGTTAATGAAAGTTTTGTCATTTTGACTTTGGAGCCTAAGATGTGTTAAAAAGTCAAGTTTAGGGGGACAATGAGGGAATTCTAGCTGAAGGCGTGAGGGGCGAGTCAGAGACAGGCAGATCTGTGCCTCGTGTTGAAACCAAACTCTACACGATGGAGTTATTGATTAAATGTTCTCTTAAAAGTTAGACGGAGAAGGTCACACCAAGGTTTTCACTACGGGGGAATGGAGACGCTTTTGACCTGTCAGATGAAGAGACTCTGAGTGGGTACAAAAAGTCATGGCAGTCTTCTTAAATGGAATCTATCCATGCTGAAACTCACTGGACTGAACCCCTGCGGACCAAGGTATGTGTCAAAACATCTGAAATGTCTTTCAAGGGCTTTGGACCAAATAATGAAGAGAGAGTGTGTATGGACCTCACATAAATACCTCAGAGGGTCTATATACCAGCTCTGAAGTCGTGAAGTAAATGGGATGTAATTGCACCTTTTCTAATAATGGGAATGAATAGAATAATTAATTAAACAGAGAATGTGATCTTGAGTTCAATCTTCATTTCTCAGGTCCAGTGTGAAAGATTTAGGTGAAATGGAACTATTGGCAGAAATTTAATGTAGAATAATTCTCATGATGTTTTCACTAGTTCATTTCATCTAAATTGTACGAACTGTAGTTTTATTTACCCTAGAAAAGGCCCTTTATATTCAAATACTTGATATTTACATCGAGGGGACCCTCTCTACGGAGGCTGCCATGTTTTTAACAGAAGTCCAGACTGGACAAACTAAACACCTTTACCACAGGTTCTGTTTCATGTTTGGAAGGAGAGGGTGAGGTGAGGGGTGTTCAGCTGCAACATGCAACTTCAACACTAGATATCACTAAATTCTACACACTGTACCTTTAAGGCTTTTTCCAAATGTTAATGTGAAAATAATTTGGGAAAAAAAACAATTTAACAAACTGCGCAGGAAGAGATCATGCGACTCACAATAAAACTGCAAAAGTAAAACCAAATCATAATGTAGGGAGGAATCATATCACAGAAGCAACAGCAATACTGGAGAAGGTTTTAGCAAACAAAGTCACACATTCAGACATGGAGCAGCATTAGCATTATTTACCGTTGTGTTTTTGGCCATAAGTACAAAACTTTATATATACACATATACAGTACAACTTACGCCTGACAATTATATGGCTATATCTGATGATCCACTCACACTCTTCTCTTTGTATGTGAATGCCTTGGTTTCTTTGTTGTTTATATGTTGTCTGTATGTTGCTATTGTTTGTGTATTTTATGTGGATTCATCAGTTTTTTTTTGTTTATTGAAAAAGGAATTGAGGATGATCAGAGCAGTGAGTTACCAAAACAGTAATCAAGGGCTGTAGAGCAAAATGAATGAGCTCAGGAAAACCACATGCAGATCTGAGGTAACTAACAGAGTTGGGTAATAATTATTTATGTTTGTTATGAGCTCTCCCGTTGACATCTTTTTGTAACATTGCTGTTTACAGAATATTTATTTGAGCAGTTTTAAACAGCAAAGTTCATTCAAAGTGTTTAAGAAACAATCAGGCTGCTCAAGGGCACATTGACAGCAGTGGTTGAGGAAGAGCGACTTGTTCGATTAAGGGGATTTGGTCCGGCGACCTCGCTTCAGTCACCTCTACGTTCTGCCCCACAGAGTTGAACGCAGCAGTAATTGGCCACAGCCTGCCGGGGAGGAGTCGCTGAGATTTGGAGGAGAAGCACATGCTGTGAGCTTCCCTTTCATGGTGACCATGTTCCTGATTTGGCACAAGTCAGCCCTCTGGGAGGATGCAAACAGCTGGGCGACACAGACACACATGCTTGAATCAGAATTCCACTAATATTCCACCATAAAGGTTACTGTGACTGCTCTGTGTGATATTCCTTTTGAATGACTGGCACACTTTTAAAATGTAATTCATGGTTTGAAAATACAGAGTCAGTAATACTTAAAGGTTCAGTGTGTAAGATTTGGGTGAAAGAGATCTACTGGCAGAAATTTAATATAAAATAATCCTAATGATGTTTTCATTAATGTGTTTCACCTAAATTGTATGAATTGTTGTTTTCTTTACCATCGAATGGGCCCTTTATATTTAAAAACGGCCGCCATGTCGCCAGTCGTCCAAACTGGACAATCTAAAGACCTTTTGACCACCACAGTTTTTCTTACATGTTTGGAAGGGGAGGGTGAGGTGAGGTAAGGGGTATTCAGCTGCAACATGCAAATTCACCACTAAATTCTACACACTGAACCTTTAATAAAATGTGTGTTGTTAATGAACATACAAGTGCTATTAACAATAAGATCTTTGTTTGTTATTTGAGACCTGGTCGAGAGAGGAAGCAGCATAAATAAGTGAATAAATTCCTTCTATCTACTCGCCACAATGGACTCCCGATGGAGGGGTGGGTGAAGTGCATGAGTCCACAAAACCCTTCTGGAGTCTCAGGGGTAAACAGTGTTCCAGCCAAATCCAACACAATTGAAGTAAATTGGACTACTTATTCAAACGTCAAAAAAACAACAGGAAAAAAAAAAAAAAAAAGCCTCCATACTGCTTCTGTGGAGCCATTCAGGTGTCATTTACACCAAAATAAAGATTTATTAATAAACATGAGCGAATGAAAATTCACATTGTTTCAGGGAAAGCAAGAGAAATGTATTAAACCACAAATATGACCAATGCATAAAATGTATGATCTGACTGCAGGAAACGTCATTACATCATTTAACCTAACAAAACATGAAGCCCCGACATTCATATATTCGATTTAACCCTTAAAGTCCACTCCTAGAAGTGGCAATGCTAGACTTAGCAATGCAAACGCGCACCTTGCGTGTGCCCTT
Organism: Paralichthys olivaceus; assembly: GCF_024713975.1. NCBI lineage: Eukaryota > Metazoa > Chordata > Actinopteri > Pleuronectiformes > Paralichthyidae > Paralichthys > Paralichthys olivaceus. Next base: position 21,645,601 of record NC_091099.1, read on the forward strand.
GGGCTAGAGTGTGTGTGGTTTTCCGGTGTGTCCGTGAGAGCATGAACGTGCCTCCTCTGAATTTCAGCGTCCTGTGTGGTTGTTTACCGTTGAACTTTAGCACACAGTTAGGCACGATGCTCGCTGCCATGTAAAGCCAGGGGCACAGAATCCCTTGCCTGTAAACACCCCATGTGTGCAACACCAACAACACCAACACCTAAATGTTATTTCTCCTGTTATGTGAGCAGCTTGAGAGACATGACTCATGATGTCATGATGTGCATGACGAAGCAGGTGGAACTACTCCCACCTGTGTTAACGCTATTCTGTAAGTCTAAGTGAATGGCCAACTCAGGGGTGGCCCTTATTTACCCAGCTGTTACTGTAGGTTGAGTCAACTCGAGCCAGCGTTATCCCCCGCCTCACCGTGGCATGAGGGTAGAAGGATTAGTCCATATTACATGCTTTTCTATGATGCTGGCTTGAACGAATCCTTCTCTTTCCTCTCTACCTCTTCCTCTGCTGACTTATCACGGAGTGTGTGCAATAAACCAACACCAGGAAACCCAGAAAAAGTGTCTGCCCTTGTCACAAGTTATCAGATTTTATTGGGAAGACTATTTGCTTTTTAATTAGATGCAGAAGTGGCTATGAGACAGTTAGGCTGACCCAATAGAACCATTTATTTAACAACTATTGCTTTCAGACCTTCATCACGTCCCCGGGGATCATATTGTCACCTGGGTCCTGAAACGCCCTTGGCACTTAATTAATCAATTGATGTGATTGAGTGACCTCTGTGTGTGACACATAATGAGCTCCTGATTAAAATCTTTACAGGAGGGAGTGGAGGCACTGTCATTGCAAACGGATCACACTGATACTAAGATCCACTGTAATGTAACATTGTGTAAATCATAGCAGATAATGTTGAATGTACATGTCAGCCTGTTTTCACCCCTGTCTGTTTATTTGTTGGCTGGTTTGTTTGTAAGCAAGATTACGTAAAAACTACAGGACAGGTTACCAGGTGGAAGGGTGCCGTTTGGCCACAGAAGAACCCATGACATTTTAACACAGTTGCCAGGTTCACAAAGCTGATCCTTTTTCTCCCCCATTTTCATTAACATTGAGAGAGTTTTCTAAATTTTCACTGCTTTCCCAATGGTTTGTACATTAATTCAATAAAAAAGAAAATCAGGCACATTTAGGGTATTGATATTTAAGTGTGGCGTTTAGTGCAGCTTGATAATAAGTTTACTGTATGGGCTTCACTTGGTGCTAATCTAGTTTGCTCATTGTTTTCCTGAAGATAAGATAAAGTAAGGTTCTATTAATCCCAAAGTAAATTTGCCATCTTACTTTAAGATTACAGTTATACAAGAGATTACAGAGAGAGATAGAGTAGCAATACTAACAGTATTAAGTATATTACAAGTGGAAAAAAAACATATAGTGTTTACCTATATATATCAATTGATTCTGCCAGCTAATGATTCCCATAACTCATTGCTATTTTTTCATAAGAATGATTCCACTTGGTCTCAGTAATAGTTAACAATTGTGATGTTCATTGAAGAAATAGATGCTTCTATCAATCAATCCTCCACTTACCCTGCTCAGGGACACAGGGGGCTGATGTCAAATGAACCACACACTGAGTAGCCATCCTTTGTTTTCATTTGAAGTAAAGCCTGCTCAAGAGGGATTAGTGAGTAAGACTGATACCAGATATACAAGCATGAAAAACTCATCTAAAAGCTGAATTCATCTGCTCATAGAATCATTAAACAAGTCCACATCAAGCCCATCTAATTTGACAGGACACATGGAGGTATCAGAAAACATTCCGAGTCAATAAGCCTCAGCCTTCAGTTAGTTAGCAAACCACTAGAATCTGGATGGAAATGGAGGATCAGAAGATAAGCACTGAGCAGAATGGATGGAGTATTGGATGCAACATTTGCTGAGGGATAACTCATGGCGTAGCTGCTTTGTCATCATAAAAAAGATCATTAGAGTTTGATTTTTCCTATGTGAGCTTTCGTTGGATGCTTTCCTTGTACAATAACTGCAGGCTTATAGATATAAAGATGGAAGGATCCATTTTACTGTAGGTTTCTAAATGTATTTACATAGAAACACTGCATCTATTACAGACAACTAAACATACAATACTTGTACTGTGAAGTCAACAGGTTTGTGGGTGTTTATTTTCAGGGTTCATCAAGAAAAAGACTAAATCTAAAAATGTCCATATGTTATTGTGTTTATCATAAAATAAAATAAAAATGGTGAAATACACCGTACATTTGTATTATCCACTAGTCCGGGTCTTGAGAAAAATCATTTTTGATCAGCGGCTTTGAAATGGAGTGGGACGCATTCCCCTGATTGTTCTATTGTTTGGATGTATTTTAACTTGGATCATTCAAATAGACTCATTAGGCCTTATTTAATTAGGGGTGCCTTTTGGGTGAAACATTCAATAAACCAATCATCTCCCATTCCTTTTCAAAGCCAGATACAATTACGATGTTGGAGTGGCCAGTTAAAGAGGAAGAACCATTGTAAATAATTTACAGCATAAGCAAACATCTGTATTTAAGCAGTGTGCACATCTTTGAAGATTCATTCTGCCATCCTGATAATTCCCCCTTAAAATAGTGGTGACTTCAGATCAGGTTTTGTTGGTCAACACCACAATTGTTTTCCACTGCCTCAAGATAGCAAAGTGCCCAAAATGCACCTGACTAAAAGTCATTGCAAGACCAACACACCCATGGGTTCTTAAGAAGGGTGCAAGTGCATTGTGATGGATGAACAACACAGGTGATGGATGGGAAAATGACAACTGCAAACTAGACAACCCACTTACGTCATTTAAGTTAGGGCCGATATCTGCACCTAATGACTGTAGTTTTTTTTTTAAGCCATCCCTTTTAGTGTCCACACTAGTGCACCTCCACTATAGTTTCAGATGCACCTTTATTCTTTCTTTCACCAGAACCAGGCCATTGACATATAGCTGAGCGAAGAACTATTTGTGACAAAACTACAATGTTCTTGAACTAACCTTAGTTGTGGCCTCCACAGAAATCCAACATATAAGTGATAGGTTTTAATAAAGTTACAGAGGAAGCCTTCAGGGAACACCCCTCTTCTGTTGAGCCTGACATCCTTCCAATAGCCCTGCTCCAGTCAATACATTTGAGTGTGGGTCATTGGCCACAGACGACATCAAGCTCCATCAGTTTCAAGAGAGGCTCCACTGAAAACTTTGAGGTACAAAAAAAAAAAACAGGTGGACCAACGCACTGATGAATCCGCTTAATTTCAGACTGATGGTCACATCCTTTTTTTTAATGGAGCAGGATAATGAAGGTAGAGTTATTAATGTGTGTAAAGAGCAATTTACACTCACAATATCTTTAAAAGATGGAACATTATTTTCTGTGAGGCCTTTTATATTGTCAGGAAATTTAAGAGACTTCTTCAATACAAGTACCAAACCTAAAATATCCCATTGTAAGGCCTTACAATTGGATACTCTATGTTTTACTGCATAATTTCAAACAAAATAACTTAATTAGGCTAAACATAGTGTCTCTCATCTAAAATGACTGACACATTTTCTTAAAGATCAATTGTCCTGCAGTTCTGAGTTTGAGTTATTCTGGTCCTTAGTGATTTGAAATATTTGAATACTGCAAAATTCATGTAGCACATGAGACTGTCTGTACCTAAAAAAAATAAATTTAGGTCAGTTATGTTTTAAAGGAAACCCAACATGTAAAATACAGACAATTAAGTAAACACATAATCAAATATATAATTCTTATATAAAACACTTTTTGCTGTTTCCTTACTTTTATTGTTGTGTAAATATTTTTTTCAATCTGGTCAATGTTTTATATTACAATCATGTTAAAAAAGAATATTGTGAATACAACTTACAAAAAAAAGATACAAACTACCTGTTTTTTACCCAAAATAACAAGTAGATTTCACATTTAATCCTTAATCTATTTTAGTGAGCGCCTCGCATTGTATCTTGCTGTCACATCAAAAAGAACATGCATTTACCTCATCCACCTTGGTTGTCACTTGCTTGAATGCATTTCAACCCTTGACTTGTTCTAACATACCATTACGGATGAGGGAGAAAAAAGAGGATTTCTGAAGTGAATTGGTGTCAAAACTGTTTGCTTTTTGCTCCATCAAGGAAAGCCTGGAAGCAGCTGTCATGCCTCTGTCTACCAGTTGACATCTTTACCACATTACGGTTCATGAGTTGTTTTCAGGTTGGCTAGTGCAGAAGCACCAGGCAGTATCTGAGTAAACCAAGACCCTTTCTTTATCTCTCTGCAGCTTTTGATTACTCAGTGGCACCAAAAAAAAAGTCTTCACGATCCCCTAACGTTTCTAGCAACTGCGGTATCAGCAAAACAGCTGGACTAAATATACTGTGTATTGATCGGTCACGCATTAGCATTTTAGTAGATTAAGTGGAAAAGCGTGGGGGTGGTCAGTTTCTCTATACCGCCATCAAAGTGTCAGTCATCAATCTCTTGCGTACACACACGGAGTCCTAGTGAGGTATCTCTGCAAATGAAGACAATGAACTGCCAGGCACAGCCATCAATCTGCTATCGGCATAAAAAGTACGACATTAACTTACCTGTCTTGTTTTAATAAAAACATATTCAAGTAGTATTAAAACTTACACTGTAGACAATATGTTGCAGTGATACTAAAACTGCAAGTGTAAAATCATGCTGAATATCCCAAGACAGCAGTAGTGCATTGGTAGTTATGAGCCTCTTATGTGTTGGTGAAGATAGATTGAGGGCAGTGTAGATGCCAGTGGAAGTAAACAGTCAGTCCAAAACGCAATGTCTGCTATTTGGAAAAGCACTTCCACACACATAGCTACCCAAAGGCAATTCTCCTATAATTGGAAGATGGCTGATGCAATTTAAAATAAGGCATCAACTTGATATCATTAAAAAACAATTAAAGACACAAGTCCCTCCTATTATGAAATAACAATACATGTTCTTGCTTTATTTGCATTATTACCACCCTTGTGAAACAAAATTTCATTCAGAGAGCATTGCAAACCAATTTATCTTAAACATCATTTGTAAAATATCATTCATAAGACATATGTATGATCAGTACCAATTGCACAGTAAATAAATAGTTAATAACATTTATACCTGATTTACAAATTGAAATCATATAACAAACACTTGACCCATTAAGATGCTGGTATAGTATTTTCCTATATGTCAGATATAACAACATTTAGCCTAATATTGCTGTTAATACATGACCACCAATGACAATGGTAGCAACAGTACAAAATAAAAAGGTTTATTGATGACAGCAATTGCTCTAAGAAAATTACATACTAGGCTACATATGACATATTCCAATAATGGCCCTGCATGATGTTCCCTCGAAAACATCTGCACAGTGTGAGTGCAGTTCCTCCTCCTTCACCACACAATAGAAAACCAAACAACAAAGACCCCATAATGAAATTCATTGGGAGAAGAGGAGGTCATCATATTCCAAGTTCCAGCTCAACCTTAACCTACTTGATCTCAAACAAACAGCCACTTACAATGTGAGCTACAAAGGAGAAAAAAAACATTCAAAGCACTTTAAAATGAAGGTTACAAGGAGTTGTTTTGATGACAGACTCACTAAACAGGAAACCACAATAAAACAAGAGACTGAAAGATTGTGCTTTTGTCGTATATTGGGGTTGCGATGATGTGAAGATGATGAAGGAATCTCCGATGACACCGTCTTAATTGTATAAAATGTTTATTACAAAAAAGTTCAGCATCAATACAAGCAATGCAATCTGCTTTTGGAGAGATCCGGGGTCAATGTGCATCTCTCCTGCCTGGAGAGAGATTCGGGGCCAATGTGAATCTCTTCTTCTGCCTGGAGAGAGATTCGGGGCCAATGTGAATCTCTTCTACGGGGGCAACTTTAACTCCTCGTTTATATAGGAGTGTTGTTTTCGTTATTTTTAAGTAAACACATCTGGTTTCTATCCAGCTCTTCTCGGTTGTCCAGTGACAGGAAGAGAGGCGACACTAGCTCAAATTTAGTGTTGCACTTAGAACTGTGACCTAATGCCCTACCATACGTTCAGGCTTTCTCCAAATTCCTCAAAACCTGTGGACCTCAAACCTAAAGATAAATTTCTTTTATGGGGAGGACTACACATGGTATTTCAGACACCACACTTTAAAGTTTGCCTTTATCACCTACACTATTGTTTCAATTTCTCAAGTTCATCAAGAACTCACTTTGCATTTCTTTCTTCACTTCCAGGAAAGACAAATTGAAATGCGGAAAAGAGACTAACATAAAATAGGTGGAGACTGTCAACATCAATTAGTTGCAATGAAAGCGTCTATTCGCCAGAGCAGAGTTCCCAGCAATTGCATTATTGGACAAATGTGTCTGTCACGATTTGCATCTTATGCTAGGTTTTAGTGGCAATTAAAGAAATAACCTTTACATAGCAAAGTGGTGGATGGGCATGTAGACTGGCAGCATTAAAGGTTGGAGGCACATTTTGCTCTTTTGTATGCATACAACATTACAGGTCGAAACAAAAGCAAAAGTGCTGAATGACACTACGTTAAGTAGAGCATGGTTTTGTTAGGACCAGATTTCTTTTGCCCTTTTTTTTCTCCTGTGAGGCTATCTGGAGCTGGGCGGGGCCTCCTGTTGCCTACCTGCGCAGCCGAGCTACATCCCCTCATCTACTCCACCTCCCCTCAGTCTACAAGAACCCAGCTCATCTCTCCTGTCTTTGCCAGATCGTCCGGTCCAGTGTGTGTGAACCAGCTGCGCAGCATTCCCCCGTTTGTTCACCCGTACCTCCTCTGGCCTCAGCCTGCCTGCACCACCGGATCACCACTGCCCGCCACCCAACCATCTAACTAATCAACTTTTCCTGTTTTTGCCAACCTCAACCTGCCGTGTGTGTGTGTGTGTGTGTGTTCTGCGCTCCGGGTCTACTACAAAACAGATCATAACAGGTTTTCTCATTTATATAATGTTGACTAAAATGTTTTAAAGAACCAGGAGCTGTAGTAGAGGAGAGGCTGGAAGCTGTGCTATGAGCCCATTGAATTGGTGTGCAGAGGCTTTTTCTCTGGCAACCCTCTGTGCAAGGTCTACACATTACATATTCCCCAGTTGCTTCACTAGGGCTACAAAGAGGTAGCCTCCAGATGGCTTTGGATCAGGAGGAGTATGGTTAGCTGACCACTAACAGATTGGCTATGACTGGAGAGAGAAATGATCAACATGGCAACCTGGACAGAAAGGGGTAGTAACAGAGCCTGCATCTTCCGTAAGGATGAATCCAACAAAGCAACAGACCCACAGAGACATATTGAGGCTAGACGTGGTGCTATCATCAGTCTCTTCAAATCAGGTGCTTCTTATACAGATGACAGTTCACTGGGAGTTCCCTGGCTTTGGATCAGGAGGATTTATTTATTGGCCAATGCTGCTGTGAAACAATCCAGGGTCTGATTAACACAGTCAACCATTCTGGCCTGCCAGATTAATGTAAGACTGGGGTTTATCACTTCATTTGGTATCACTGGAGCTTCAAAAAGGTAATTCACCACACCCAGCATGGAGGCTTAGAAAAGGGAGTCTTCAAATGCCTTTGGATCATGAGACTTGATTCATTCGCCAATGCTGTTGGGACACAAGACAGGGTTAGATCAGTACTGGCTTTGTCGTCAAAAACCCCCAATGACCTCAGGAACCTCACTGAGGATGTGCCCCACGATGTATCTTTGAATCTATTAACAAAGCCATAGGGCAAAGCATGAAGTGGTGGAGTTAATGTTACCTGCTTGTTCAAGACTGCAGTTTAGTACATGTAACAATCCAATTAGATAATGATTTACAAATATAATGCAATCTTTTTCTGAAACCAAAGGTTATTTTTTGCAGCCTGATAAAAATGTATTTCATAAATATTGATTTTAGATAGAAACATAAATATTATCATTGAACCTAATCGAGAAACATTATAATCTTCCTAAAAAGAGTCACTTTTTCTCACAAGCTATTGGGAATAAAATAGCAGTGTAAAAATGAAAAGCTGTGCCAATCAATCAGTGCCATCCAACCAAGTACTCTGAAGTCACATTGAGTTTCACAATATCTGCTGATTCCCTATTTCCAAATGTGGGTGTCCCTGTCATGATAAGAATCAATCTAGCTTTATAGAGGCATTGTAACACTTCTTTTTACATCCTTTTCCCGCAGATATAGTCCTTGGACCGGCCATGGTAATTTGCATACTGCAGAGAGAGCTGCCATGACAGCTTTGAGTTATGACAGATAGTAGAGTTGGCATTCCTTGGAAAGTGACACAGTATTCTGCAGTCTGTGGTTTAATGGATTCCCAGTAATCAGATCCCTTTGATGCCTCCACAAGGCCTGTAGCCACTCAGACAGGAGGAAGAGCACCTTAAAAATGAATGAACTTGAAAATGAGAAGGTTAACATGATTTATGCTGAAACATAGCGGGGGCAAAGCTCATTGACATGATGAGGAGCACCCTTGGAATTCATTTGTTCAGAGCGGCATTCGGCAGGGTGGAATGTCATTTATCTTCATCGTTCATCATCTGTCTATTGTCGTCCGATCTATGAATGACAGGAGAGCCAGCGCCGCTTGTATGCTCATGGTTCCGCTTGCCATATCAGTGGCTGACACTTATACAGCAATATTCTGTCAAATAGAAACTTGGAACATCTTGACAGTTTGATGATGATAACTTCAGTTAGAGGGTCATGCTCAATGCTAAAGAAATGTTTGACCATCGGTAATTTGATGGAAATTCGTAAAAAAAATAAATAAATAAAAGGTGCAAAAATGTGCTTTGGGTGTCATGTATAAAAAAGTACATTCACTTTATATTTTGTATTTGGGTGCAAATACAGACTATAATCACTTGACTAACTGGCCTATTCACTTACATAATAGTTGCTGAACAAGCATGTACATGCACTGAGCCCTGCAAGATGATTTCTGCAACCACAGGCTTAACATCACCTTACATTTCTGTGATTTATTTAAATCATCAATAAGCATATCAGGTATATCCTCTGTGCTTATTTAGATTCCTCATGTCCTCTAATTTGTCTGTCACATCCACCCACCATAGATTCAAGATGTGGAGGTGAAGAAGTAACCTGAGAAGCATGTAACTTGGAAAAACCAAATGTTTGGTAAATGTAATTTTTTTATATTATCATGGTATTGCGTTTATTGTTGACCAATATTGTTAAATCTTGCAAATGCTTGCATCTTAGATTACAATCTATCATAACTATAATTAACACACTGTGTTTGTATGCCTCTGCCAACCAGAGCCCTTTCTGTCTACATATATTTGCCATGGTCTTTGACCCCCAAAGTCTAATCAGTTCAAGACATTCCCTCAACGCGTTGAGATATTGTGTCCACAAGAATGGGATGGACAGACAACTCGAAAACAAAATGCCTCTGGGCACTGGCTGTCGACAGTATGGAACCATGAAAATTATAGATTACAGATCTTACATAGTGATGCTTTGACATGAAACATGGTTTAAACCAGCAATTTTGCTACAGGAAAACTGAATCAGTGGGGTATCAACACATGTAATTTTCAGAGCACTAACAGGAAATAACCTGATTTCATAGAAATCACACAAACGCTGGCTGAACACATTGTAGTGTTATTTAAAGCCTAGCAGTATGATCATGTTTATCATTAAGATTTCATAAATGTTGTCCGCCCATCAGATAGATGATTACGTTGTTACCCCATGCTAAGTGTTGTATTGTAACCACTGTCACCACTCAGTAATACCATGTTCAGTTATTTCCACCACCTAATGGAAATGCAGGGTCTTCATTCCACAGTGACGTGTATTTTAAAGGGATAGTTCACAGAAAAATGAAAAATCACTCATTATCTACTCACCACTGTGCCGATGGAGGGGTGGGTGAAATGTTTGAGTCCACAGCACTTTAGGAGTATCAGGGGTAAACAGTGTTGCAGTCAAATACAATACGATTGAATTCAGGCTTTTTTTTTTCTGTTGTTTTTTTTAAGTTTGAAGAAATGGTCCCCAGTTACATCGATGGTATTGGATTTGCCTGCAACACTGTTTACTCCTGAAACTCCTAAAGTGTTTTGTGGACTCAAACACCTCACCCATCCCTCCATCAGCATAGTGGTGAGTAGATAATGAATAAAACATTTTCAGTAAACTATCCTTTTAACGCTTTAAAAAGAGACCATACCATGTGCATCTGTGATGAAAATGCGAACTATTCATGTTTATTTATTGAATGAGGTTTTCATTCCACCATTACATCGACTGCACACTGCTGGTGCATGACGTACAAAGCACACATAGACGTAAATGTGGAATGATAGAGGATTGAATCGAATAGATTGGCCTTAAAGATCAGCATCATTTTCACCAATACCCGACCCAGACGCTTAATATCAGTATCAGATTGATGCATCCGTAACCGTTAAAAACTCCACACTGTGACTTTCAAGCAGGTTGCAACATGCAGTGTGCCCCAGTCATACTAGCTCTGCACTGAACCCAAGTTAAGGTAGCTTGAATAAGTTTGATTGGGATGCTTTGCCAAACAACACAGTGGCATGCTGTGTGTGCCAGCTGGGCAGAAAGGAACAGGAACCCTAGCCTGACCAATCCGCTGCTTTCAGAGCACATGCAGTGTGCTGGCCAGGCTCGTTTGGATATGCATATTCAGTGCCAGTCACTTCATAAACAAGCGTCTCTTTGTTGACATCTGCACCTAATCCTCCAGCCTTGTTTATTAACAACAAAGTGGCTTTTGATTGTGACTGCCTCTCAAGTCACAGACAAAGAAACTGAAATAACTGAACTAACAAGAGATGAAGGGATATTTAATGGGATCTGACAAGCGCTAAAGGATCAGCATTGATAAATTATTTGCGTTATTTGAATTATTTGTTGAATCATGCATCGTGCCGTTGTTTTCTCCAGTATCAGTACTAGCATTGTTTTTACTTAACAAAGAATGCGAGTGACAATAGGAGAGCTGTGGAACTTTAATAAACTTGGATGTCCCACTCATCTTTGCAGTTTTGCTGACTTCCCTCTTCCTCTGAAGTCATTTCATCAGTCTTACTCCCTTAGATATTTTATTTCCGAGCTAAGAACCCATTTTCCTTGCACTCAATATGTCTTTCCCAGTTTCAGCATCATGATGCCGCCGACACATGAAATGGCCTTGGATAGCATGCAATTGGCTCAATAACACAGAAATGGGACAATAAACCTGCAGGCTCTGTGTTTATTGCCAATGCATTTTGGTACACTGAATGTGAAATATAATTCTATTTGACTCATAAGATTCCAGATAAAGGTGATTATGTGCGTTTCCCATTTTTGCTGTAGTTGGGATGTGACGTTGAATTAAAGATAAAGCTTAACCTTGTCATGTGTTCAGGGTGAAACCAAGTTCATGTACTCAGGTACATGAGCTAACAATGTTTAAATAGCATTCACACCCACTATAAAGGAACAGATATATTATTGGAATACATTGTTGTGTTGGAATAAAATAAACTTTCATGTTCCAGGGATTGTGAGTCCACAACTACACGTATAGACTGAAACATGCACTCGCTTCACTTACATTTGAATGCAAAAATTAGGAACAACACGTACCAAGTTAATGATGTGTGCTAAATTAACAAAACATCACAGAATATTTGAAACATATTTTCTCAAGATACCTCTCTATACATTTTCTCTATATATCTCGATACGTTGATCTATGACTCTCCCTATTAATTATTCCTATATAATTAGACAAAGACACGTAATAGTTTGCATTAATGCAAGCTATTTGGCCTTTACCTGTTATGGAATATCAATTATTCATTAGACATACTTTTTATATGTGAGTTTATATTTTCAACACTATTTTTTAATGTATATTAATTATGAAATGTACTTTGATATGTATTTATTCTGTATTGCTGATACATTATGTGTTCAAAAAGATGAAGACTGTTTCTCTAACAGAAATATGAGGGAGAGCCTTGTACTCGAAAAATTAGTGGAAAATAAATAATTTTACGGGAGCATTATGTGTCTGTATTTTCTCTTTTTCAAACACATCTTGACAATTTGTAGAACACAATCCCAGAGCAAGAATGATCATGACAAGAGTGGCATATAATAATAAGAGTGCTGGTCCATTACAGTAAATATTCACTCCAATTTCAACTAAGAAACTGTTTCCTTATATTTTTACAGAGTGAAGAAAAAATGTATTCCAAGTACAAATAGTAAAAGTAATATAATATTTACCATAGAAATGTTATTATATCTGGCATGTTCATCTGACATTGGTTCATATAGAGTGTCATGCCTGTAAAAATTCCTCAGGAAACCCGACTGGGGTTACTCAGATTTCAACTTGTGTCCATTTGGCACAAAACCAATTCCAATGGTTTTGCTTGCTTGAACACAAGCCATCTTGAAGCTCTTTCAGCTGTGGTTGATGGCTCTTTATATTTTATTTGCCATGATACACAGAGCACAGAGTACTCAAAGGGACTTAGCTGCGAAGACTGTGCATCCAACTTCGACTGCATCATTAATATCACTCTTGAAGCCATCTTTCAAAACATTGCTTCTTTATTAAACTGTCTGGTGAAATGTGAAAAGAGAATGGATGTCAAGGTGAGGATGTTTATCTTTTTGGATATAGTCACACGCTGTAATCTTGGGTTTGCAAAGGTCTCACGCTAACTATTTTCATATTCATTATTATCCTCATAGTGAATCTGCCCCAATACATTCCCAGCAGCAAAGTCTTTAACCATATATGAATTAATGTAAAAATAAAACTAAGATATTTTTGATCAATAGAGGGCGGATAGATAACAAAACTGATTGTTGTATTGTATTTATGATTTTATATTATTATTATGTTATATTGTTTGCGGTCTTTGTTTTGTTGTTTATTTGAATATGTTTATTTGTCCTCTTTCTGAACAACTTTGTAAATAATTATGCAGATATAATTAATTAAATATTAATAATAATGCTTTTAAGAATAAATATCATAATTATTAGTAATAGTAGCAGTAGTAGTAGCAGCCGTAGTGCAGTGCCATAAAACTATCATGCAGAAAAATTGCCGTATCAAGTAAACATTCTGCAAACACACACACACACACACACACACACACACACACACACACTAACATCAATATCCTCTGGTTGTCACAGTCAGCTCTCTTTCAACGTGGAGATGAACATGAAATAGAGCCTGGCTTGCAGATTAGCAAGCTACCATGTGTGGACAGGTCACTGCGTTCCCCTCCTTACACGTGACTGAATTATGAGCCGGGTCAAATATGGCTGGTTACACAGGCCATGTACAGTGTGCACTTTTCCCCAGGGCCTGGCTGAGCATAAACCACTGGACTGCACGCGCCACCAGGGTTAGACATACGGAACAATGACTGGTGGTGATGAGGTCCTCAAAGCCTCCCGCATGCCTGTGTTCTTATCCTGAATTATAGCCAAATGTGACCCTATATGGACAATATAAGATGGATGAATGACTTTGATTGACTTGTGTTCAGGAAAGGTTGTTCTAGTGTGATTTAAAAATAAACCCACTGAGATGCTCACTGGTGACAGTGGGTAATTGATATATGGATGACCTCTGTGGGAAGCCATTTGGACATATGTGCTTTAAAAACTGATTTATTTGACCTCTAACCTACATGTCACTGATGTTATAGACTACACTTATCATACTGCCTTGGTCTTTGGTAAAATTGTTTTCATGTATTAGTTTTATTCGTATGCGTCAGTGATTTTTATGTGATGTGCCTGCGATTAGCTTTGCTCACAGTGTATGCAATGCAACCTCAAATTCAGTGCTTCTTGTTTAATCTCTGTCTCTCATGTGCATACACTGACTCCCTGTGAATCAAACATGGCCTCATCTTCAGAGAAATAGATACACAAAACTAATTTTTAGTGTCAGCTCAAGACGAACAAATCTACTGTAATGCTCAGACTCCAAATCAGCTTTCCAAACATAAGCAGTTACGGCATTTTAGTTTCTAAAGGGCCTTAGCAGAACCAACAAAAACAGGGCAACAGAATTCATGCAATACTTTCATCTGAGAAATATTACTTTCTATCAAAATCCTTGATACCTCTCACAGGGGTCCTCATAAATCAGTATGATAACAGCTTGAGAAGTGTTGAAAGATCAGCTGTATCTAGAGAAAAGTCTCAAAGTCAGAAAAGAATCGGAGCTCTCATGAATATTGCGTTTTATTCAAAGACAGAAAAATTATTTTTCTTTCATGGGCCTCATCATCATAGTCTGATCTGTATCAGCTCATATAGAGAAGGATGGTTGATCTCTGTTGTAGCTTTCAGATAATCATAGTGAACACTGAATTTACACATGCTTATGCATATTAGGCAGAAGTGGAGAGGCAGCACTGGGAATTTTAATAGAAAGCCAATTTTGACACATGTGACATCAGTATAGGCCTATATAGAAAATATTAATGTTGTGATAATGTCATGCAGTGTGAATAAGTATGACATTGTGTCATTCAGTCATTGCCAGATGATGTGTTTCAGGTATCCATAGCCCCTGGCTTCCTCCCTTTGGAGGAACTCAGCTGCAGCCAACAGGGAGAAGACCCTGGAGCAGACCCAGAACACAGTGGCTTGGCAGCACTTACGGCGCAAGAGCTGCTGACAAAAAAAAAATTGTCTCAAGGGGATTTCAAGGCCATGGTGGCCTAGATACCTTTGCCACCTCATACCTTGACAGCCACAAGGTACCAGGTTTCAGAACATGGGTTCTTTCTGTTTTTGTTAGTCTGGCCCACACACTGTAGAGAAACAGACACCTACGATTTGTAACATCATGAATTCAAATGGCTGACTCTGAGAGGCTGCTTGTTGTCAAGGGCACCCAGCTGCCCAGGGTATTTTTCTTCCTTTGGATGGATGGATATAAAAGTTTAATTTTGATGACAAGTTTAAGGCAAGGATGACAAGGATAAGTTAAGGGTGCTTTAACACCTACGTTGTTTAGTCAGGTCCCTCAGACATTTCAGTTTAGTCCAAAATAAAATTACAGTTGTGAAAGGTGCCCCTGAACATGGTCCACATTAATGGACCAAACTTTAGTCTGACCAAAACAGCTGGTCTCAGTCGGGAGCAAACTTAACCATAGACCTAGACACGGTGGTGATGATGACAAGACCTAAATGGCAATATGATACCAAAACTATCCAAATCCACTCTAAACAATGTAACAGACATGAACTTTGGTTCAGACCTTGATCCGGAATGTGAAAAAAACCTAAAATTCTGTCACATGTGGAGTAAAAAATGTGCCAGGTATATCAGGGAAATAACTGTATGTAATTAACTCCATTCTTCTAGTCAGAGCAAGTAATTGTCAAAAATCAGCTTTTAAAATCATTCTCTTTTTTGAACAAGATTTTTGCTACTCTAAGTTTGAAAGGGAGTAAGATAAAAGCCTCAATAAGACGTGAATTGCCTTTCATGCTAACATTATTCATTTAGCATGTGGATTGAGCAAATCACTCCTTTTCCGGGTGGGATTCTTACTATGCAGGCAGTAGCAGCAGACAACATTTAATTTGTTTTTACTGCTGTTGGGCAAATGGTGCTATGGGAAAGATGCAACACAAATGTTAACTGATCTCGACTTTTTCCATTCACTAATTTTAACTGTTGTTCTCTTGAGAAACTGAAACCAAGAACATAAATTCTAAACATGTATTGGTGCTGTTTCTGTGATTGTCTCTTTCGGCAAGCTGAATAGTTATCATGAATGCCATGCAGATGTGGTATTGTTGAAGCTCTGTCTGACAGGTAACCAGTGTGACTGCAGAAAAGTGCTCTCAATTTGTTTAAGTGGCAACTGTGACAGTGAGATTACAGAGCACTAAAAGCATTGCCACAACAAGGACATGACAGTACTTGAAGATGCACTTTGGTTAAAAAAAACATTGGAGAAGAAGAAATAACTTCTCTCCTTTGGGATATTATGAATATAATTTTGGATATTCTGTTATTTCTAAGATGATATTGGGTAAGTTCTGCAAAATAATTGTATTTAGAGGAATGAAATGACTCTTAATTAGGTGCTGTCAGGATACTCACAAGACACAGATGTCAGTCACTGCTCTTTCCTGGCATGTTACTTCCTAGTTTGACCCAGTTTCCCAACAGTCCTGAGAGGCATGCTTCAGTTGCTGCTCTTATAAGAAGAGAAACATGTTAATTGATTGATTTTTGGAACCACTGGCTGCTGGGAGGCCTCCACCACGAGAGTGGTTTGGTAGTTCTGCTTCTCTCTCAAATCCCACAATGGAAACAAGTCCACAAACAAAAAGAAAAATCAATGGACTTTCTTTGGCAGCTTTGAGAGAGGTGCTTAGCATCACAGAGTGTTTGCCTGAGGTGAACATCCCACAGTGTATTATGGTGTTGCTCCATTGCCCTGTTCACATCCGCAAGCTGTTCTAAAACCCATTTGAAGTGAAGCACACAGGGTTTTAACAACTATCAGCACTATTCTGAATAACGTCCTAGGGCTCTCTCGCTCTATTTGGCCGTTGAAATGGCTTCTCTCGAAAGTTGAGCAACTATATATTCCAGTGTGAGTGTTTTAAGAGGAGTGTTTACGTTAAGGAAAGGTGCTTCATCCGGCACTACACACTGAAGCACCATCTATACTTTTCAGCTTTTACCTTAATCCTGCATACTGTTGTGTCCACCAACTATTGATTTATTATTTTGCCCTTGAATGATCACTGCAGAGTGGAAAATTACATCACTGATGATGTTATACAGGTTATTTTTTTCCCTTTTATTATTTCATCTCCACCACTGACAGAGACTTCAAGCTCAGATTCAAACACACTTCCTCTGTGTGATTGAGCAGCCTCATAAAGTGCACACATCTTGGATACATCCCTTTGGTGCTTTAGAGAGCTTCCCTTCCTCGGGACGACAGTGGAGGGTGTAATTCACTTTACAATATCAAATAATCACCGCTTGTGATTCTTGTCTTCTGGCTAACTTGTCGGGCATAAGTTTATGGCTTTAAAAAGCAGCGCTGAGCTGCGAGGAGACGAGCTTTCACAGCTGTGGCCTGAAGGTGGTGAGCCCCAAAGTGAAGCTTTGCCTCCAGGTCATTGAGCAATAATGAGTGTTATCAAGCAAGTGCCAGAAGACAGGTAACGCTGGTGGAATTTATGAGAGGCCTTGCGAGATGACCCTAAGCAGGACCAGCCATTCTTCACAGGGGACAGGGCTAAGGCTAGGAAAAGACTAATATGGCAGGATTGTGATTAAATAGGGCCTTGATTTTATGGGCTTTGGCACCAACAAGCAAGTCAGTATTTATCAGTTTAGATATAAATTGTAAAAAAAACTGAATGCTTCACTGATTAGTGTATTCAAGGTGAAAATAAACAGCGATATTGGAGTTGAGGTTATTTAACAACACTTGAAGGATTTAATAAAAGGAACAAAAACTGAACAGTCATCATTTGATTTCTTATCAAAAATGAGTGTGATAAAAAAAATAATTCAGCAGCTAAAATCTGATCTTTATTCAGATTAATTTTCGATTTGAATCAACTCAAAGTGTTGATGTGGTAAGATTCATGTCCATCCAATAGTTCAGGCTACAAATTTGATCTGACCTGAGAGATACAACTCAGAACACTATAAAGTTACCTGGTCTCTGCTGCATTAAGATAACTATAAGGACAAGAGGAGGAGAATATCTAATGTTATTTCAATGCTTTCTGCTGTTTAAGAGACATTTTAATTTGTGTTTGATCATGATAATGATTTCCAGATAGTCTCCCCTTACACAATGGCTTCTCTGTGGTTGTAAACTTAATAAAACAAGTTCACTTATTTAGTTTGGCTTTAAATTGTCTCCCTGCAGCTTATGATTAGTTTAATGGAGAAAAGCTCAGTTGCCACTAAAACGGTCTGTGTTCTTAGATAAACTGTTATTCTTCTCAGTTTTCATCATTTGCTACAGGCATGGAGAGGTGAGCCGACTGCTGTGTTCATTGAGAAATTAAAAAAGCCATGGTGCTAAAAACCCAGACTTCCATTTTTTTGTATTTCTTCAGACCAACCACGATCATAATTCTGCGATTTTTATCAGTTTGGACTTTTTTCCTCATCTTTAAAAACCCATAGTGTGTTACAAAGAGAAATCATGGTTGCTCTTTGGTATGCATAATAGAAATGTGAATATGAAAACTTTTTGTGGTTATGGTAAACATTTCCATGGTAACAGCTATTACACCTTAGGATTGTGGGTAGTGTTGTACTTTT
Organism: Paralichthys olivaceus; assembly: GCF_024713975.1. Taxonomy (NCBI): domain Eukaryota; kingdom Metazoa; phylum Chordata; class Actinopteri; order Pleuronectiformes; family Paralichthyidae; genus Paralichthys; species Paralichthys olivaceus. Next base: position 21,664,093 of record NC_091099.1, read on the forward strand.
CCTTGACATAGCAAATCGAACACATTATTCTTAAAAAGTTGTTGATATCATGTGGACTTGTGGAGTATATAACTTTATTTGTGTGGTAAGTCTACTTTGAGTGGTAACAAAATTATGATTTAAATGTAAATTGTGGTTACCTCAAAGTTAACATTGTGTTTCAAGGTTCATTGGGTTTTTCGTAAATTCCCTCGTAATTTAGTTTCATCTGTATCTTAATGGTGGATACAAGGCTTCTGCTAGAGTACTCGCATTCGAATGTGCCAAGATTTATGATATCATTATGCTTGGGAAGTGCTTTTGGGTAGATGGGTAACATTTATTTCCTTCCGTAATTCCCGCCAACAGCAATCTGCACTGGATATTTTGCAGGTTTGCCAATGTTCACACATGTGCATTGTGGTGATAACAATGGCCGGATATCGCCTCCTATTTCAACAGGCATATACCGCATCTGCCACATTGGTTTCAACTATCTCAGACCACAGGCTTTCCTTTTTAATCAGGATTGAAGTAATGAGCAGTCAAAGTTTTTGAACATGTCTGGCAGTCAGTATTCATTATCAGACTGAAGCTTGCTGCACCATGCTGTGCATCCACAGCTGATGGACTAAACACTGGCACATTACTCACAGCATGACAAAGAATAAGAAGGACTCTGTCATGACTGTTTAGGATTTCCATTATCTTCTATCTCCAAGATGTCTATCTCCAAGATGATGCACGGAGTGACTGAGTCATTGAGCTGGTGGAGCACATTCAGTTGACTTTGATGTTTGCCTCAAACTAAATGCAACTCCTCAACACAGTCAAGGACTTGTTATGTGGCTTGTTTTACATGTATTTTGTTTTTTTTTTTATGAGTGCGATACAGCTGTCTTTGTCAAAATTCAATAGATCCATGTGCCAGGGGAATACTACATTGCAGCACTGTGTGTGATAATTAAATGTGAATCTCCATATTCATGCTGTAAAGCAGGCTGATATGATAGATTAGATGCCTCACACCTGGTGGCCTGTATTCTCATTCATGATGATTAACAGCTGCCGCATCACACAGAAAACCTGAGTGACACTTGACTTGCAGATGAGCTGCTTGACAGTGTTTGTTCTCTTATCTCACTGGAGAGGCAACATGATCAGGCTATGACTCGAGGGACTTGGAACATTATGGTCTTCTCTTCCAGCTTAAACAAAATTATGGATTGGCCAGTTGTTGGTGGAGCAAACCTCCTTAAATTTTAATGAAGTGCTATTCTTAGGGGGCTCCTGTCTGTGCTTATGCTTTACAACAGCCAGACATGGCTTAACATTTACCACTCACTCCTACCAAGCAAAGAGGTGTTTCTTCAGGTCAGTGTGGGGCAGAAAGGCAAGCCCCCTCAGGGATAAGGTCATGTACTCATGTAACAGAGACCCTTCAATTTGATCACAGCACTGCAAAGAGAGGGCTAGTGGCCTGCATGGTCAAAAAAATGTCAGCACTTCTCATGGCATGTCAGAAATCACAGTGAAGTGACTGACAAAACAGGCCTCTGGTTTGCATACAAAATGTCTGTATGTGACATCTAGCGTTGCCAGATGGGAATTGTAAAAAGTCGTACCACAAGCCAAAAAATTGACGTATTTTGAGGAAAATCATCATATGCGACCAGAGTAGGGCTGGGACACTCAATACCGACGTTTCAAAGCCGTGTCAAGATTCCAAAGCGATTTAGTATGCAGCCATTTCAAGGCACAAGGCTCTTATTTTGAAACATGAGACGGGAAGGACGTGAAGGTCATGATCATCATCACAAGCATGATTTGCTGAAATGACGTCATGTGAGAAGAGATTTGAAACACAGATGTGATCCATATTTTACAATCCAGATTACAATTAAAAATACTGTCACAAAATGATCAAATTATCATCATGCATCATTGATCATGCATCTCACAGAGGGCAAAATTATTGTTAAATAATTATCGTAAATATAGAAACACTGCTGACATCCTCTCTGCATCGGTGAGACTGGTGAGTACTGCCAGCCTGTGCATCCAATGGGAAGCTGCCTGCCACTGTGCTAACCACGGGGCTCCTCTGATGCAGGAAACTAAGCAATCTAACTACAAGAGGAACCCAAGGGTGTCTCATCTACTAAATATAGCAATGGCATCTCCTAACATGGTTACAAATATAACCTGACATTATTGTAGAGACACACAAGCACAACTCCTCCACTTTGCCTTTTAATCAAGGCATAATCAGTAATCAAGACGGTGAAAATGTTAACCGTGTCTTCTGTAATGCATTCATGTTGAACATGAAGCCAGCTTTTAATAAGTAAATTATGTCATGAGATGGCCAATAATTTCTGAATATGTTAAACACACTAGTGAACACCCAACAAGAAAATAATAGATTTTATATTAAAAAGTTCTTATTATTATACATTAAATATTTATTATATTATTCAAAGATGGTACATTATGTCTCGATTTTCCTTGACAACTGCCCTAATGTCCAGCTATCTCTGGCAATATCTGTTACCATGGTAATGCTACAAATAGAGGTGGTATTCCATACTTGACCTAAACCAAACAGATGGATGTTGGAGAAAACAGTATATGTTATATAAAACCCTGAATTATCTCTCTAATAGAGTTAGTATTTCTTGAATCAGGTTATTTTCAATTAAAGATAAGGATAAACAAGTGGCCCAGACTTCCATATAAGTATTATGTTTACAATTTATCCTAAGAGGGTTGAGGGGGACATGGAGACAATCCCAACTGACATTGGGTTAAAGGCAGAGTACATCCTGGACAGGTTGCCATTGTTTGGCCATATAATTAACCTAAGGCTAATCTGCATGTCTTTGGACTGTGGGAAGAAGCCAGAGTACTTGGAGAAAACCCGAACAGGAGCAGAACATACAAACTAGGATTCAAACATTTGTTAACCACTAGACTGTGCGGCCTGGCCCAAATGTACCTGCTATAAATTATAGTATGCATAGTCTTATTCAAATAAGTTTTGTTGGAAGATGTTCACTAAATCCAAATCTGATTGAAAACAGCATCATATTCCAACACGTTTCCATAGATCTAAAAATAACAAGTGAACACGCAGCTAAATCTTATCGTCTCAATTCGCTTGTTATAAATGACAAAGAGGCTCAGACTATTCTATATTTGCCTTCCTTAAACAAGTCCACTCTTGGTCCCACTTAGCTGAATCTTGATGTATTTTCTGCAGCAGAGACAAACTGACATGGTTAGATTCACAGCTGTTAGCATGTAAGTACCATTACTTTGCCTGTGACAACTATAGCCACACATCAGGTTGGTCATACACAGACACACGCTGTGTCCCACATATGTAAGATCATACAACCAGAGATGAGATGACCTTTTCTTCACAGATGGTTTTCATTGCTGACATGAGATTCAAGCATCTGTGTGTAAAAGTGAGCCACTGAGCAGAGAGAACATTGATTCTTGTTTGTTGTTGGTCAGTGCTGTGATCATGTATCTGAGCGCCTAATGGTGTCGGCTGTTTTTGACAAAGTCGACTATAGAAAGAGACTGTGGAAGGTGTGTGTGTGTGTGTGTGCGTGTGTGTGGTACTTTCTGCTGACAGCGAGGGACAGAAGCAGTCACTGCCAAAAACAAACCTGACATTTATAGTCATTTATGTGCATTTTTTTGTCAATCAAAAACTGTTATTAAGATGAGTTCAGTGAGCAAGTGATTCACTCTTTTTTGAATGCCACTAACTGCTGCTGGGAGAGATCAGGTTTCACTTAAATAAACAGGTATTATTCTACAAGCAAAAAAAACATGTTTTGATATATTAACTGCATTCTATGCAGCACTTATGTAGATTTATTTAGCAAAAAACATGCAATCATTTCAAACACATGCTGACTGGATCACAAGTGCTTCTAATAGTCTATCAATTATGGGGGTGGTACATGTTGGTTGGTTAAAATTATGTATGTTATTCCAAAACAAGCTGTATCATTACCCATTCCCTTTTTACATGAGACTCCTTCCACAACTCAGCTTAGTTGAACAAGTCTCAGTGACTGGAAAAACACTGATATGATTCATGATACTGCCTAATCCCACATCCATCACCCATCGTGCAAAATGCAAAAGCAACATAAATGCACCCACACTCCCATGGATCATTTGTGAGCAATTTGTCATCCACATAATTCAGGCATGAGGTAGGTTCAGGCACAGAACACTGCAGACACGTCTGAGGATGAGCATAACTGAAGTGAGAGCTGTCAGAAATATCATTACATTTGAATCGACTTAATTCTGAACATTCATCCACGTATAGTTCAGTCATTTCAAGTCTCCACGTTATTTATTCAAAGACAAGGAGTAGACTAGGAAATGTGATTCTCAAGTTGTCTAATGAACTGTGACCCAAGAATTACTTGTACTCGTCACATTTCTTTTGGGAAAATATTCATTATTTATCCTGCTGTGCACAGTATGCACTTCAATTGTCATTTCTCCGAAACAAATCTTTCAAACTTCTGGAGTTTGTCTGCCTCGGTGGTGGCCTGTTGTATTTTATTGAAGCAGTCAAAAGACAGCCAAAGAAAAACAAGAACTTGTCATCAGAGGGGAGATTCTGGCGATCTGACATGCCACTCCCGAAGACAGGCAAATATCTGCAGCGTGCAGACGTCAGGTAGAGTCTGGGTTTTGTTTGCACCAACAGCTCACATCAAGGTCAAGGCTGACTCCTCTCCTCACCCTCTTTGAACTTCTCTGACAGCTTGTGTGATGTGCAATGCTCCCCTCCCCATGTCCAGAACTTTTTCATGCTTCACAAAGCGGATGGCTTCTGATGAAGACTTTTTTCCCTCTCTGGTGAATGACTGATGGATGGTGGGATCTGCTGGTTACATGTCTAATGTATAGGAGTCACACTGGGAACAGATATGATTCCTGTTGAGAGGGTTTTGCAGGTTTCTGACCATTGTGAAGGCCATAATATTAACATATATAGTAGATGCTTAAAGGGATAGTTCACCCAAAAATGAAAAGTCACTTATTATCTACTTGCCAATATGCCGATGGAGGGCTGGGTGAAGTTTCCACAAAACATTTTTGGAGTTTCAGGGGTAAACAGTGTTGCAGCCAAATCCAATACAATTTAGGTACTGGTGATTAATTCTTCAAACGTAACAAAAAACAGAAAAAAAGCAATGTTTTTAGCACAAATGTAATTGTGGGCATGCAGGTGGCTCAGTGAGAACATCCGGGTGAACCAGGGAGAGGTGATTGGCACAGCTGAGACTAGTTGGCCAATAAACTCTCCCTGGATTCAAAGGCAGCAGCTCAGCTGCCAGAGGAGAGACATGAGGGACACAAAGGAACACAGGGACCTGAAGAGACACTGAGCCGAGCTGAGCTGCAAAGCTGAGACGTCAGCAGAAACTGCTGTTCCATTTAAGTTGTGTTGAGTTTATGTTTGCCGTTCTGCAGTAAAATCCTGAAAAGAAAATGGTTTGTCTCTGGTTGCTGTGGTCAGACCCTGGTGGCATCATCAATTGCCACAGTTATTTTATAGTCACGTTCATGAGTGGATCACAGATGACATTTAAGCAAAAAACATGGTGTAAATGATCTTATTTTTTGAATCGTATTTGAATGTCGGGGCTTATAGACACTTGGATGACAACACAGGAGCAGTATGGAGGCTTTTTTTTGGTTTTTTACATTTGAAGTATCAGTCACCATTTACAGGTACAGTGTGTAGAATTTAGTGACATCAAGTAGTGAAATTACATGTTGCAGCTGAACACCCCTCACCTCACCCTCCCCTTCCAAACAGGAAAGAGAACCTGTGGCAACCTTAAGTTGTCATAAAAACTCCAAAGGTGTTTAGTTTGTCCAGTCTGGACAACTATTAAAAACATGGCCGCTTCCATAGAGAGGATATAGCGTAAATATAAAGTATTTGAATATATAGGGCCCATTCTAGGGTAAAGGAAACAACATTTGATACAATTTTGATGAAACACACTAGTGAAAACATTATGAGGATAATTTTAAATTCAATTTGTGCCAGTAGATCCCTTTCACCTAAATCGTACACACTGAATCTTTAATTGTATTGGATTTGGCTGCAACACTATTTATCAAAAATTGAATTAAAATTTTAACGGCATAAAATGGAAAAACAAAACTTGAGCCTTGAAAATCAAATGAGGCCGTCACTTGATAAAGTTTTTAATTTAACCAAGCTTATCACTCATCCCTTACACTGCTCTGTAATTCATTGAGAAAAAGAAAACATGATGCATCGTTAAAGACTACAAGCACAGCTACACTTTTCTAAGCTGTATATATTGCCTGGACACTTTCCTCATCAATGGGGTTGATTTATATTCTAGCAACTGAAGAAGTGCCACAAATTTCAATCCATGAGGAACAGTGTAGTTGCAGGTCTCTCCTGTGCGTCATTCACTTTATGTTTTAAGATACTTGACTAACCTCTTATTTGAAGAGATGGTTAACTTCCTATTTTGCTCTTGAATACTGCTTGATTGGCTTTATGCTTGGGTTTTGTTTTGTCTCAATCCCCCTAGAGTGCAGCGTTTGAGTCATGATTTCAGAACCTATTTGACCTCAGCTCTGGTGCTCTTCTTAACTACAGGTGTAGGATGTATCTGTGCATTTTACTAGTTGCTGTCCATCTCCCTCTTTCAGACAGCAGTAGGCTCAGCTCTCTGCGTGGAGCCCCTGTCAGCTTGGTTCAAGCGGAGGGGAAACACTCCATCAAGCACTGCAGCTACTCTCTGCTCCCCCTATGCGTCCACTCCTCTCTTGCTAATGATTAACATCATAAATCACACTACAGTGGTTTCTCCCGCCGCCAGCAGTGAGAAGAGCAGCGCCTCGCTGATCCTACATACTAAGCAGCAATCGTGGATACTTGTGTATTTAAAATCGTGGTTTGGGGTTCAGCAAGTATTCAGGCTCAAATTTCCGGTCCAGTATCACCGAGTTCCAAAAATCTTGACACACCTCAGTGTTGCCAGATGTACGATAATTATTGTTTTCGTACAAACAGTAATGCCAAAATATTCATTATGTATGATAATTTTTGTACCCTGGATAATAAAATATGGATCATGCCTGTGTTTACCCATCTCTTCTAACCTGAAATCTTTCCAGCAACTCATGAATGTTGTGTTGATGAACGTGAAGTGACTCGCAAGTTTGATTCCTGGAAGCGTCACTTAGCCATGGTCACGTGACATGACCACTTTGAACCACATTTCAGACCAGTATTTCAAAACAACTGCACTTCAGAATCTCGACACTGATTCGAAACATATGTATTAAGCGTCCCATCCCTACTCTGGTCGCATACGATGATTTTCCTCAAAAGCTTCTGCTATGATACTAAATTTCCAATCTGGCAACACTGAGACACCAGCACACAGTAAAAATAAGTACACTACCTGCCAGTATCCTGGTATATTTAATTATATTTTGCCACAACAAGGATGAGCATGAAGTATTTGACATGCAGGAATGTATCTTATTTCACAGGTTATTGTCTCAATTTCTCTTACAGGCCATCATTGTTGGGAATCTCTCAGCTGTAGCTTAACCAATCTCAGAAATGTAAACTTTCATAAATGTTGCTTTAATTTTCTTCCGCAGTTTAAATTTAAATGATTACCATTGTGTACCTTTGCCTTTATATTTGAACATAATATAAGAATGTAATCTTTGTGTTTTAGTAGATTAAATCATTTTTTTTTAAATGGTAGTGGTAGGAAAAGAGGAAAGAAACATTATTTTTCCAGCTTACTCATTATAATGTTTATGAAGGATTTCAAGTGCAAAACTTAAAGGAAGGAAGATTCATTTTAAATTTTGGGTAATTATTTTAGACATTTTATTGGTCCAATAAACTTTGGAAGACCAAAATCCATGCTGAGCTTGTTTTTTTTTTTTTATAGCGGTTTGCCTGATATGGCTGTATAACCGAGTTTGTTAGGGCCTCATCTCTAACAATCAGATTAAATAAATGTCTGTAAATCTCAGACATTTTTCTGTCCTGTGGACTTAGTGAACATGGCATATTCCTCTCTGGCAAGTTGAAAAAAAAGAAATAACAGAGAAACAAAGAAATGCTCTCATGACTCCCATTCATTTGGGATTAGTGTACTCAGACATTTTTAACGTGATCACTGGAGATTTACTTTAAAGAGGTCTTCTAGATTTCAGGGTCCACACACTCATGAGGTCTGAGGACAGCTGTCTGCCTGAAGGGAGGACCATGATGCTGTGGATTCAAAGGAAGACCTTTATGTCCTGATGGGCCCATTGTTGCAACCAGGAAAAGTCAACTGATGTTACATGCTGGTCACATTTCAGCCAGACTAAACATTTTGAAAAGTTTAACATATTCACATCATGGTGTCTCCCAGTGTAACAGCAATCTTCTCTTGAAGACCACGGAGCATTAATGGGTCAGCACGATTGTAACCTTTCAAATACACCATTTCTATCCGCTCTGATGATTCTATCTGAAGTAGCTCTGCTCACAAACATGCTTCTGTAATGGCACATGGGTGAAATTTCTATCTAAAAGCACTTTAGATAAAATAAGCAGATTATGAACGTCCCTGTGAGGTGGGCCTGAATGAAATGAGTTTCTGTTTGTTTGTTTTTTCTTCCCATGTAACATCTGACCTACTATCTAATGGCTTACTTACAGTTCTAACATACACCAGGGATCCTACAACGATCCTGAAATTTCAATTAAGGTAAAACAAATTCCAATTAGAGGCTTGACCAGGACGGGAAAACTCACAGCTTTGTGTATTTCTGCAAATGTGTTATCTAATTACCCCAATTAACATAGCATCACACTGCACATCATTTACACCTGTTCTACAGTTTTACTTAGCTGAGAAGAAACTAAAAACTAGCAAAGGAGATCTCTTTCCACTATCGTTTCAGGTTTGGTTCCACAAGCTGCAGCACATCAACAAGCCAACGCTTTGGAAATGTGTAATGGACATCTCTGGGACAAACTGCAGGAAATATTAAAGTGCAACACCAGCCCGAACCTCAGTTTTTATGACTCTCTGAGCCCTCGCTTTTAATTATTGATGTAAACATCCACTTTGACACTTTCTCTGTCAGTACTGACAACCCAGCCGCTTGCCCGACACATGAAAGAGTAATGATGCACTTGTGGCCTTGCTATCAGCAGGGTTCAGGGGATTAGCTAGAAATTTGCAGTGCAAGCAGAAAGGTACATGGTTTTCCTTCTTCCACCACGGCGCCCTCAGTCCTTCTGATAAGGTACCCAAGGTAGGGAAGTTGAAAGCCGGGGGCAGAGAGATCAAAGTGACCCATGCCGCTGATCCTCAAGGGAAGAGGCTGAGGGCACATTTAAATGCCTGCACCATTCATAGAAGTCAGGCTGGAAACCCGGCACAGATAAGCCTCCGGGACATGTACAATTTTAAAGTCAGCAAACAACAGTCTAAAGGGAATTGCAAATGAAAAGAATTTTAAATTAGCAGAGCTCAAACTCAACCTTTCATTAGATTATGTAGAGTACAATAAACTGTATTTCAGTTTGCTAACACAGCCCTGGATTATCCAGCATCTAATTAAACCAGGAGCAGGTCAAATTATCGCCTGTCTGCCTGTGTCACCGCTGCTCCCTCAGAATCGAGCAGAAACTCAGGACTGCTGCCGATCACAGCGACCCTGGTCTGACATGATTCAATCTGTATCACGTAAAAAACGGACAGGACCGTCTTATGCAATGTTCAGAAAGAAATTCATCAGATTTCAGCATATCCAATTCCAGATAATTATTCTTTTCTGAAGTCTGAAACGTGAATTAATATGGACAGATACATTTTAAACCTGAAAAACTTGAAACTTGAAATATTATTCAGCTTTCACATACCTAGATGCAACCAGAACATTAAATAGATTCAAAGCTCAAAATCTGTTCAAAGACGGATTTTGAAAAAGTAGCCATGCTTTAGCTTCCTTATAGAGCAGCAGTGTGATAAAGGGTCGGAAAATAATTTTAAAGAATTCACTGCAATCCAAAAATTACATTAAAACACTCCAATTGAACTGTGTCTGTTAATTTGCATGATCAAATATAATATCCATCGCAGCGTACACCTTTACATCAGTTCATCTCTCCTCAGTTCAGTTTGTATATTTCAATGAAGTTAGCTAAATAGATTTGCCTATTTTAAACTTCAATATTTCTTAACAACTCAATAAATCTGAGTAAGACTGTATGTGACAGTGACTTTTTTAAAACTCCAACCTTATTTGAAGGCCTGAGCTTCAATCGGCTGAATAACTAAACCTGATAACTTTAGTTTTGAATATTAGGTTGCATGTTCTCTTCCCAAAAGAGTAAAGGTTCTGGCCATACTGCAGAGATTAGTAAACAAACTTCATTAGCAGTGACACAATAAAATAATAAGTGAGGGCGACTGCCAGAATGCATTGAACTATTCATTTGTGAACCGGAGCTACACAGCAATAGCAGCCAAGGGCTGCTAAATGATACAAGCAGTCTCACTGGAGATTGTCAAGTCGCGTAGCGGGCTGCTGACAAGCCTTAAGCCCTTCTCACATATGGAGGAAACAGCAATGGTACATTGTTTTCTATAATAAACCTTGCAGTAGTAGTGTAATAATGTTAATCACTTGTCTTGACTGCTCGATTATGACTATAATGTAAATTTACTATATGGGAAAATCCATTGATATAACATGATAGTTCCAGAAAGAATAAACTTTTTCTTTGTTTTATGTCAACTCAGCTGCAGGAGAATATTGCTACTGCTCTAAAAATAAGGAACATATTCACATGCTCTCATTAATCAAATATTTATGCCTGAATTGAACTGCAGACACACGAAGTAGCACAGACTGAAATACCTGTTCAGACCTGGATTCAACATTCGCCCTGAGAGATCTGATCACGAGTGGTCAGTGCTAAGTACGTGTTTTTACACCTGGCAATAAAATAGGTACTGAATTTGTGTCCTGTGACCACTTGTGATTGGATCTCACCTCCCCCACTCATGAAGACCATATTATGTTGTTTTACCACGTCTGAGTTTACAGATATTTCTGTTGTTAATGAGTTTGCGTGCATGTGTGCCTGTGTGTGTCTGTGCGTTTGCATAATCAGAAATTAGCAAGAGTGCGCGAAGAGTCAGGAGGGGCAGAATGAATGAAAGAATCCACAGTGTGCAGATCTAAATATTACATATTTAATAAAAAGGCAAATCATTATGTGTTGGTCAGCCTTTCATATGTGGCCCAGGACACATTTGGATTTGCATTCACACAATGAGGACACAGGCATCCCAGACCACCTCCAGATGTGGAGATGTGATCTGAGGAAGGATTTGGGTGCGTTCACACTGGAACTTACTGCTGTCCACCTCTGATCTTTGTACCAACTATATATTCATTTATTGACATGTTGAATGCTGTAATAAAAATCATCTATGAAAATCTGAGTGCAGAATAAATACTGGTCAAACGGTCTGCATTATTGAATTCACAGTTACTATCTAGACAGTACATGATTATACTTTCAAAACACACATTTTTAATTTTGTCAATGTAAATTACAATGCAGATGACTGGCCTTGAAGAAAAGAATTTGAAGTGAAATTAGATTTGTCTGCTGTCAGAACACAGTGTTCCGGTATCTGATGGGACACAAAGCCATTTCCCCCATGACGGGTGCCGTGGGCATGCATTTGAATGTGCCTGAATAGACTATTAATCACTCTACAAGGGAACAGAAAAGTTCAGTCTCTGTCCGTGAAGGTAACATTTCTTACAAAAAAAACAAAAAACGTAACCAAGATAAAGTTGAGCTCCAATAAATAATGTCTATGTGTCATCCTCTGAAGGCACGGAGCACTGAGCTTGTGTTTTGTCTTCAAATGTCAAGCCAGGTTAAATGTTCTGTGATGGCAGCAGTGATTCATTGACAATGTTTACGGTTCTTTATTCAGAGATTCAACCATCTATTCTTAGACGTATTGGATATATCAATGAAGTTAATTGCATCCATTCATCCATAGTAGTAATTCTTTAAAGATGGGTTGGTAATCCTGGAAAACGTAGCAAAAGCAGGCTACATTGCCCACTTGTCAAAGTTACGCCCCAAAAAACACATTAACATGCACTGACAACTTCTAGAGGCCTACCTTTCCAGGACTTCTGGACTTTGTCTTTGCAGAAGACTCTGGGCATGTGCAGTGAGAAGGGCAGGATGCATGCAGGCAAGCGGGTTGGTTAGTGACAGATACATACGGCAGCCAATCATTTAATTCCAAATAAAATAATTGGTCAAAGGGCCACAGGCACCAGCTTTTTCTTTTTTTTCCCAGACTTATTTAATGATGGCTATCAGGATTAAAAATAAATAAAAATTTAAAAAAGAAAAGTGTTTCAGAAACAACTTACTAACCATACCTGTAAGGGTTGTGGTAACATTCACACCTTAAGGTAATTTAGAAGTTGAATGTGTTTGGACTGTGTGAGGAAGCCATAGTGAGAGAGGCAATAGTGCTACTCACTGTATCAAAGTGCCACCTATATCATGTATCAACTCGAATGGCACTCGAGCGCATACCTCCACCAAGGCCCAGCAGTCCCCTTGATTTCAGTGAAGGAGCCAGTTTTTTCCAACAAGATCCATGAATTGTTCCCTGGGGAATCTCGCAATGTTGAAGAAAGTGATAAAGATTCCTGTCATTTTGCCTGGAAACAAACAAACCAACCAATGGACAGGTGGGTGTGAAATTATCAACACGAAACAATTTGTGTTAATCCTCAATGATTCATTTAGTTGGGGTTTCAGATCAGGTCAACAAGTGTTTTTCTAACAATGCTGGACTGTAGCTTGAATTCCTCTAGCCCTGTTCACAACATCAAATGGGAAATAACATCACCTTTGCATAAATAATATGTTTTCCCATTAAGAATTGCTCACTGAGGCTTTTGCCCAGTTTTTTGGGGATTTAAATTGGGTTTTAATCAGCACACTCACAGATTCAGTGCCACCTTATTACATCTCAGGAAATGAAACTCATTGACTTACAAAGTAGCAGCAAGGGACAAGCAAACTTTCTCCGTTCGACAACCATGGCCTCATTGGGAAGTTCTAATACTCAACCACAATTCTTTTTGTAGCAGCTATACACTGTAGCAATGGACAATATTTCAGTCCACATTTAGCCTCACAATCTGATCACGTCAAACAGAGGACATCCTGGCCAACCTGTACCAACAGGATATTCTCAACACCTGAGTGCCTCTAGGCTGGGCTCGGAGATCAGTCCACAGTTCACTGCCTTTTAGCTGCTGATTTCCAATCAAAGCAAGGAAGAAGTGAGCACATCTGCAACTGTGCAGTCTATCTATCTAGGGTCTATAGGGACCCTACAAAATAAATGAATGAAGATCAGTTCAGCTGTTTTAATACTTGAATACTTGTATTTACTTGCAGGGTGAGCTGGTGTAATGCAGGTGATGTATTAGCACATAACACAAAGATGTACCACTAAATTAATTAACTGGTGAATAGTTAAAACTATGGTTTTACAAAATGCTCGTGGTGACTGAAAGAAGCAAATAATAAGAAGTTTCAAAATATTTTTTCCCCCAAAGTTACTTTAACACTTACAGCAGGAGATGCATCCGACCAAATCAAAAAATTATATAATGCCATTATTCATATGTATGTGTCTTCTAAATCTGACACACGGTGTGCACACGATTTTAGTCCTTAACAGAATTGTATGCATAAATAGCAAAACCCATGTGTCTCACTTTATAGCTGTGCTGTACCAGACACAGCTGAGTGGGAGGCGACCCTGTGGTGAACCCAGCATATGCAGTTGTCTGCGCACATCTTTGGAAATAAAGCTTCATGAAAACAAGATTAGACATGGCCATTTCCTGATTTGTCTAAATGTTAGATCAAATTATAAAAAGAGACATTAGAACTACAGTTGAAATAATGGAAATATTTCTCTGGAGCCTCAATACTACAATGCTATGATATATAATTTGAGGCAGCATTCCTTCCAACTTGTTACTGAATACTTTAGGAGATTTTGGAAGTGAGTGTAATCTACAAGCTCAATAATAAAAATGGAGCTGTATGGGGAAAAAACGGTAATAAATCATTGTACAAGTAATCTTGGACCTACAAAAGAGTCCTAGACCTGAAATTAGATTCCACACCTTGAATAAGTCCTCTGGCTTATTTAGGTAACACAAAACATGATGAAATATGTTCTTTCTCTTAAAGGAATGTGAAAAGAACAATCTACAAGGTTGATCTGCATCATAAATCTGCCTGTCACTCCTGCAGCTCTTGTCTGCAAAAAATGTGACCCTGATTGTTATCATGCAAAGCAGTTGTGAAATATGACATTGTAAATTCATAGAGACAGAGTCTGCCTACTTTTGCATTGGAAGTAGGGAAAGTGCACAGCGGCAAAGTCGAAAACCCAAATGTAGTGGTCAGATGTTAAATTTATTCATCATGCCCAACGTAGAAAGTACCTAAGACTCATTGTGAATACAATCAGTGATTCAGGATTTTCTTGTTTTAGGGATGAGATATGATTTCCAGAAGCTGGTTAGTACAAGAATTCACATATGCCTTGACAAGTCGATTGCAGCTGAGTGGCAGCAGTGTGTAAAATTATTATTCATTGAAGCACCGCTCAGCATCACCGTCTCTCAGATTTCAGAAGTTTGGATTTGCATTCACGCAATGAGGCCACGCGCATCCCAGACCACCTCCAGATGTGGAGGTGTGATCTGAGGAAGGATTTGGGTGCGTTCACACTGGAACTTACTGTTGTCCAAGTCTGATCGGATCATTCAGGACTCAGGACAGATGTTAATACCAGGTCTAAACAGAGTCAAAGTCTGGTGTAACACATGATGTTGCTTTGGTGGCCACAAACCGGCCACTATCTGCCACAATGTGCAATGCCACCAGTGTCTTCTGGACAGAAAATTGGTGGAGTTTTCTGAATTTGCCTTTATGAGCTGTCAACAGTTAGACTCTTTGGATGCTACCCCAGCAGCTTTACAGTAGGCTTTTGTTTAAACTTTGAATTCTAGTACATTTTATTTCATACATTATTATTATTATACATTCATGGTTGGATAAGGGAGGTCAAAAGTGGCTAATTATTTACAACTTCCAGCATGTTGAGGCTGCAAAACCTTTAAGGTTCATAATCCACAAATATATGACGTTGTTTTAACCTATTTTATTTATCCTTTAAAGTTTTTTTGATGCAAAACACAGCTGCCAGTAGTCCCCACGCAAACTCAAAGGTTTCTGCTCCTTGCTCCACTTTCGCAGAGATCATGTCACTTGGAATCAACGTTTTAGTTTAAGGCTTCTAATAATATATGATCACATGTCTGAATGGGTTAAAGTTTATTGAGAATGTTGCTTTAAATAACTACACGGGCCAAGACGCTTCATCAATACATCCGGCTTCCTTACATGTATCTCGCAGACTTACTAGTTATGCTTGAGGGCACTTACATCCTTGTTGGCACCTGGGGTATTCCATTGCACACTTGACATGCACTCCCATCTGAGACGGCTAGTGTTACACATTGGCCTGAGGGTTATTGCAGGCCAGGGGAGCAAGGGAGTCAGCTTCTCTCCCTTGCCTCCCTGTGGACTAAAGCACATGTGCATTGTGAGCATGAACTGACTGGGTTTGTCACACACTCCCAACCCCCCAAATAGCACATACACTCCTCCCCTCATCTCCCCTGTGCCATAGTCCACAACCTCTGCGTCAGCTCTTCTGTCACTGTCTGAAGTACAGCTTCAAGTGCATTGTGAAACAAAAATATAAAAAGACAGCTAAGGGAAAGCAATATGTGCAGTGCAGATTAATTATGGTTCTATACAGTCTGCTGCGCCCAGCAGTTCATTTGTGTTATTATGGTTATCATGTGTATCAATCAACAGAAATGCAGTCTTTCCTAATTTCTTATAAAAATAATATAAGAATATTCCATTATATGTGATCTTAGATCCAGGTGGTGGCTGGTGACTCAATGTGAGATGGACAGTGCTAGTTAGATCCAAACAGAATGTGAAAAGAAATATATATTTAAAGTTTGGCACATCATGCAACATAGGGTTTTCTTTTCATTTACTTCTTACTTCTTATTAATACTTACTACCAGCGACATGAAATATGAGTTAGCTGATTAATATGTCAATTTTGTGCTCGCAGAATGTGTAGCAGTAAAAAAAACAAATAATTGGGAAAAGAGAGACCATATTTAAGACCCATGTGTTTACATGCCCACCACACAATGTAAAGAAATATGTGGCTAGCATGTATTAAACCAGCTGCACGAAAAAACCAATGTTTTGATCCATAAATAGACACGATGTAAAATAAATGCCCAAGCTCAAGTATCTCATTGATTTTCCTGAGGAAGCCATAAACCAAGTTCAACATGGAACAAAAAGTATGTTGCTCTACTTTTAGCTCTTCTTCTCCTGGTAGTAGATATCAAAGAGATATCAAAGGAAAGACATGCAGTCAAGATGAAATAACTTTTTATACTGAAAAGGCTAACATCACCAAAATAGCCTCAACAGGAAAGCCATGTATTCGTCAATATGAAGCCCTGTGGAAACATTGTTCTGTCAGTATTTAATGCATTAAGTACTTAGTGTATGATATATCTGTGCAAATGCCTTTATAGCTGTACTGGTTTGTAGTTTGCTTTGACATTCATGTTCCACTTTTTCAGAGCATCCGTGACTATATACAATGCAGAACGTCACCTGACAGTATGAATATGTATGACTTCAAGATCATTTGATAAATGACGATAGGACGTAGCAACACCGCTGCAGTTACAATTCTCCTTAATTCTGCACCAATTACACTTCACCTAAACACGACTGGGCCTTTGATGTAATCTGAAACGAAGAACATTAATGACGTGATTTGCATGAGGTGATTAAGAGCAGAGTCACCTGAGGGTTTTATCCTCTGGTTAAGTAAGACTAGAGTCACACTCAGCATCACTCAAGATCAACAAATGGGATACCGACACGTGATTCAAATCCGTCTGTATTCCCCTGGTCACAGACAACATGCTGATACAGATGAAGGTACTGAAAGGGAAACAGGTTGATTGCAAGATGAAAGAAATTAGCAATTAACTTTACTGTTTGAATTTGATATATCTATTGGATTTATGTTGCATATAAGATAAAATGTATTGAGAATGAACTGAGATTTATAAGAGCAGCTCCAGCACGTGTTTTCTAATTCCTGCCATTATTTTTCTATCTTTTATTAATGGCACATCCACACCAGCATCAGCCCTCGTCACCCTGTCTTCTACGTGTATGGCCCGTCCTTATGACATATTGGTATTCTTTTTGTGTCTGCCGTGTGTTATGAGCGTCATCAACAAGCCCACTTGCTCGCTATGAATTTTCCTGTGGTATTCTCAAATGTGCTCACTCAGATATTTTTCAAACATTTTACTAGATGGACTGACAGGACAAGTTCAGAAAAATGACCAGAATAACTGACTTGGACATTTGCATTCTCATAAACAGTCCCTCCAGGAAATTTCAGAAAAATGTCCTGAGTTCAGTGCATGTCTGAAAGTAGCTTATGTTATATTTTCTGAATAACAGTAGAGGCACCAGTCTCCCTATTACAAATCAACAAACCATCAAAAAGAATTCAGGTTGCTTTAAGGTAGTGTTGCATAGTGTTGTTTCAAATCAGTAAGCCACTTTAAGTTGAAAACAATTTAAAATATTAATGTTTCTTAACTGTGGGTTGTTTCTTTTGTAGCCTTAATAAATAGGATATTTACAGGTGTAATAAAATTGTCAGAAGGAAATTAGGCACGGTCATAATTCATAGAGATGGTTCTTTGCACCTATATTTTCTTGGGTGTATCAAGATCACATTTTGATTATTTTACCCACTGGTGAGATATTAAGGAATCTATTACTGCTTCTAAAAACAGTTGAGAGGGAGTTTGTGACACCATAAAGGAAAGCAGATCATCATGATTTAGGGAATGAAGAAAAATGATCACAGATCTCTTGCAGTTGAGTATTTACATAGCAGATGACTTGTTTATAGTAAATGTCACCCTAAGTCCCTCAGAATGGTTCATATTTGAATTCATTTGGTATGAAATAAAGTGTGAATGAGAATAATCCGCGGGGTGATGCATCCATGGGAAATGAGTCCTAGATATGACATTACATGGCAGGAAAGCAAGAGATGATGGAGATGTACTAATTAACTTTCTCAATCTGCAATTTGTGTCACTTGTCACTCAGGGGTGAATGTGAATGGCTTTTCTCTTACTCTGCTTCCACATTTTCATTTTCATTCAGCTTGAGGGCAGAGACTTTCCTTTCAAGCATTTCTCACTCAGGTCTAACTTTGGAGTAATTAAATGGGTTTTCTAGAAGTTTGACAGACAGTTCTCACAATTCAAACCCTGCAGCATGGAGCAAAGCCAGACAGTGACTCAGTTGCTACTCTCTGCGCAACATTTATGTTTTCATGCAATATTTGTTGTCATGTCTGTTTGAACAAATTCAGCTTTAAAGCTCTCTGACTATACATGTGAGCTCTCATGGTTTTTAACATTCTCCTGCTAACCCTTTCTCTCTCTGTCTTTGGCTGATATATTCGTGATGCTTTTGGCCCTGTGGGCTTTTATCTGAATGGATATTCAACCCTGTAAGTGCTGCAATCTCGCAGAGAACTAGGAATGACTCTGTGAATTATGCTGCTGACCTTCCGCACAGAACTTCTCCTCTCGACTGCATGAACTCTTAAAGAAGAGGGCAAGGAACCTTGTCGAGTACAAGCACTTAATATTGATTTCCAAAAAGTTCTACTATTCTTTTATTACAGGGGGAGTTTCAGCTGGAGAAAGTTGGGTTGGTGTCTTGTCATTTGAGTTTATTGGTCTTTCCGGTACATTGTCAGAGCCGACCTGTCTGTGATAGATTTCATCACAGAAGGTTCTACACAGTCGTGTAAATTAAGAAAATGTCACACTTTTGCAGCGGGGATGAGGGGGACTGATGAGAGAAGACAATTTAACACTGCCTTAGCCACACTATTTTTAGTTCTGTCATGGTGTGCCAACACCTCACAAGTATATCAATAAAAGCCATTTTCCACTGACTTCTGGGAATAGATTTAAATCAGCAATAAAGATCAATTAATCCAAGGAGCATAAAGTAAGCTAAGCATTCTCAAGATTGAAAAACATAAATGCTCTTTAATGAAATTGTTGTATACACAGTAAATGTTTCACTATGGCATTTGATTGAATCATTCTTGTCTTAATTTTTCCCTGAGGAAGAAGTTTAGAAATGTTCAAGATTTCGCAACTGATTGGTAATGAGATGTAAATTAAATTTATTTAGCGCTGCTGACAATGTTTTAAGCATCTAATGTGCTGATGAGTAAATAGATGGTTGGCTGATTTAGTCATTACAACTTGATTTAATGAAATGTAGACATCAGCTGTCAGTTGCAGGGGTACAGCTCTTTTAGCACGATAACTGCACATTATTTTTGGAGTTGGTCCAAGAAAAGGCAACTGCTTGAACTACACAAGCCATTATGATCAGATGATGGGGACACTAAGGTGTGGAATACTATTGGACAGCTGAGCACAGAATCTCTCGACGAGTCATAATGCATCAAAGCAATTAAAAGAATTTGAGTCCCGCATCAGCCAAGGTTACATCAGTCTGCTGTATTTACCGTTGGGAAAACAGACAGAAGCCCTGTGGTGAATGCCAAACAATTTCAGCCCACTGCAAAATATCATTTTTTATCACTAACTATTTTTGCCACACGGTTCATACCACCACCTATCACCCTAAAAAGACCCAACAGAGAAAACACTGAGTCTAAGGAAGTGTGTCGTGACTGCACAATCACAATGTGCAATGCTATCACATAATTCCTCATCCTATCCCATTTCTCATTGCTAACACTCTCTTTGGCCTTGTATTGCATACATATCACAGAATAACTATAATTACTCAATAATATATCAATAACACTATGCTCGACTAAAAAGAAGAATAAATCAAAATCCCCCATTTCCAAACGTACCTGTTAGAGTACAGATATAACTATACATATAAACCATGTGTATCATGGCTATATTTAATTTAATTACGTGCCACATAAATGGGCATTACATTGCAGTCTGGGCCACAATTTTGAAACTCCACTGAGCCTGTTTGAAAACTAACCAAGCCCAACCCAACCCAACAGGCATTCTGTTTCGTGTACCTGAAAAGGACTCAAACCCAAGTTTTCCCAGAATACAATTTCATAATTCTTGTCTGAACGTGTCCCATTTGGTTCCAACAGATCCAGATGGGCTCGGGTCAGGTATTTATACTCTAATGGCCATGCAGGAGATACAAGCAGTAACGCTCGTCAGCAAATATTCTGTAATCCCAAGAGGGTGTATCAGATCAGGATCACGACCAAGAGGCTGTCCGAGGCATCTGATCTGACATGTGGTGTCACCGCATTGTTACAATGGTCACTCACAATGCGTGGGAATTTAGTGAGCTTGCTGGGCACACCAACACAATGTTTTCCTCCTCTTAAAAACTAAACTCAAGCTGAAAGGTCGTCTTTCTGATACAATGGAGGAGATCCAGCATCTTTCGCAGATGGTGCTTGCAGTGTTTGCATAACAAGACTTCCAGGGAGCATTCCAAGTGTGGAGTGAGTGCAGAGGGCAGTCTATTGCTGCCAGTGGTGGGTAGAGTAAACAAAAGAGTACTCAGGCAAAAGTATTGTTACTTACTAATTAAGTAGAAGTAAAAGTACTTGAGAGTATCTCATAAAAAACTACTCTTGTAGTGAGTAACTTCATTAGAATATATTGTGTTCAAACATGATATTAAGAGGTAATAAAAAGAAGTGCATGTTGATTGTAATTAATCAAGTGACGTATTCAAAACTCTCTAAATGCCAAAATACATACTGTTAAGCACTGTTTCATTTTAAACATCAAGAAAAAAACCTTCATGGAGAAGTGTGTGGCCCAATGTAATGGAGTAGAAGTAATTTTTTCTCATCAAAAATGTAACTGAGTAGGAGTAAAAAGTATTATGCAAAACAACTACTAATGCATTACTACCCACCTCTGATTTGTGCACAAGTTGACTACTGCAAAGGGGATGGCAGAAAATGTAAATCAGTTCCAGTTTTTGTTTGTTTATCATTGTATTTATGGACTATTTGACAACATCTCTTACATAGAGACAGGCTTAAATTAGATTTAAAAACAGCTACCAAGATGTCCATTGGGAGTCCCATTTGTTGCTAAGGAGAATCTGTGGTGAGAGCACATTTCTTTACCAACAAACCCAAACTCAACTGCCAGTTCATAAGGGAAACTTAGCAAAAACTAAAGTAGTCTTATTTTATTACAATTCAGAAAAAATATTACAATCAGAATTCTATTGTCACTTTAAAATGTGTTATACCTAGAAGTGATTATATTATTTAGTCCAACTCTTTTGCAATTTTATTATTTAAAGACTAAATACAAGAAAATCTTTTGTAGCCTATAACACAACACAAAGGTTTATTGTAGGGCTGTTGTGTCAGGCTGCATAGGTGGACCTCATTAACTGACTGTTGAATGTCTCCTGCTAATATTATCTAATTACATTAGAGGCTACTTACCTGCCGAGTAAATGAAATGCCAGCTCAGCAATCAAGTTATTTAAAAAAATAATTGTTATGAATCTGATCCCCCCCTTCCATAAACTAAAGCTCAACCTACAAAACAAATCCACATTGAGGGTTTATGGAGGGATGGGAGCTTTACAGGGCAAATTCTGGCTATGAACTGAAGTGTCTGGGGGTGTGGAGTGCTCTCAGTCAGTCTGCCTTTTAGAAACAAAAAAATAGATTACTAGAAGTGACTGGCATTGATCAACCAATTGTCAAGTAATTGTATCAAAACTTCACAATCATTATTGGAGTAAACATTAAATCTGGACTGCCATGCACTCAGGATGGCCTCATGACATCCATTGTTTCACCAAGATGAGTTTAAATGGCTCCAACTGCATTTCTAACCATTTAGGTTGTCTAGAATCCAGTAATGAATAGTCTTTCTGAAAGTTATTAGAAGATTGAGAGTAGCAACAAAGGCTATGAGGTGAGATCTCAGCAGATATGTGACAAGGCCATTTTCTATGATAGATTACTACAGAGGGCATTGCTAAACAAGATATAACCAGGCTGACTTAGAATTTAAATTACTAATTAAATTACTGACTGCACAAATAAGATAATTATTGTACGTCTGCCAACGTTGTTGATCAGTCTGTTACAGATTTTGTATTGGAGAGCCAGTAAGACACTAGCTTTAATAACATTTATAAAAGCAGGAGGATGGGTACCAGTACTTCAGTTGCAAGTGTAGTGCCATTCTAACTGATTGAGTTAATTGCCATTAAAACCCAGAGCAAATGTCAGTGTCTCACGCTGCCGATGAACAAAGTTTTGATTGTGTTTTGCTACCTCACCCAAATATCATTAGGGATATTCACACAAAGTCAAACGGTGTAATCTTACACTGTCACACTGTAATTATCCTTGTCATGACAATGTATGGTGCAAGTGTGAATCCCACTGTTGGCCAATAGTTGAGAAATTATTAGAAAGTAGTCCTTTCATGAATTTTTTTATGGTTATCAGCTTTCTGTTGGCTCTTGATGGCTCTGCGGGATTCTTCTACACCCTCGGAGTAGGAGTTTGCGTCAGTCTCCAGAGTCTGAAAACTGCCCTTTGCTGAAGATGAGGGTGAAATTCATCCCCCAGACTTTTAATCTCAGAGGCCCTGTGAGGGGGTATTTTAATTATGACTGATAAAGCTGTGTGTGTCTATAGAACATCAGAGTCAGCATGGCAGTGTCAAGGCTGCTGCCAGTGTGTTTTGGGCAATGGTTGGTGCCCAGTTTTTTAATTAAGAAGACAGTGGGATGGACACGAACTGAGCCTCATGAACTGAATACTCATTTATTCAATTTTAAAAAATCACGTTTGTCTGTGGAATTAGACTTGATCAGCCAGCAAATCCACTCTATGTGTTATTACACACATAGTGTCAACAACCAATGTTATATGTTGAGAAGATTAAACGTGACGGTGCTGTGTTTGGATGCATCAAGGCACATCTATGGTATGTAAGGAGTATACAGCTTTTTAAAACCTTCCAGACCCCAACCTCTTCTTTGCCTTTACTCTTTCCCTTATCAAGTTCTTTGTCAAACAATTCCAGACAGCCAAGTTGTCATTTTTTTAAATCTAAATTCAAAGTCAGGGCAGGAATCCATTGAAAGGAGTGTGAGAAGCAAGTAATTATAAGTTGGATTATGGCCGAATGATAGAAAGAAATATGGCAGCTGTAATACAACTGCACTGCTCTTGCTTGAGCCTATGTTGTGATATTCAAAGGTATTATTTATTAATGTAGATTCAATTTTAGTGGGTAACACGAAGTCCAGTAACAAAACTGGTAAACTATTACGGGCAAACTATGAATTGACATGTCTCGTATTTGTGGAACTGCCACAGTAAAAGCTTTTCAGCTCATATTCGCAGTGCAAACATGTCACATACACTGACATAAAGACTTGGCTTCATTGAGAGGCTGAAGAACTTCAGTCAAGTCAAACTTGAAAACTACATCGGCCCTGTTATTAACCTCCATCATGAGAGATCCAATCACAAGTAGACAGCTCCAGGTTCTTTTTTTATATATTTATTTCAGTGTTTATATTCTATTTTTATCCTTCTAAATATTTTGAGCATGGTCAGAGGGAGCCAGCGACTGCTTTATGTAACTGTTGTGCACATGACAAATAAAGTCTTGAAGTTGTGAAGACTTATTGAGGACATATTTGGGTGCATTCAAACTACAACAACATCTACCTATGATTAAATCACGAAGAAGAGATGTTAATACCAGGTCTAAACTGGGTCAATTGATTCTGTACATTAACTGACAAACCTATAGCCTGATATTTGTATTCTAAAGTAAACACAAAATTAAAAGTTACATAATTAACTATACAAGTGTATATTTACCTCTTCCAAGGAGGTTATGTTTTCATTGTGCTTGTTTAACTGTTATTCAGCAGGATGACACACACAAAAATACTGATTGTACTATCATGAAAGTTGCTGGAACGATGCACTTAGGTAGGAACCCATTCAACTTTGGTGTGGCTCTGGATCAGGGAGTGAATTCTTTTAAGTTACGATATAGATTTTATCGTTATATTTTTGTTGAATTCTCAGAAAGTTTAGGTGACGGATATTTATGAGTGTGTGCAATTTGGTGTAGATCCAAATAAAAATCTGGATCTACTGACATTCCATATGGTTTTATAAGGGGACTGTTTTTTTTGTGCTTGTCAAATTTCCCCTCTGGAATCCTTCTTTCATTATCTTATAGTTGAGTTAGATCAAAAGAACTAGTAATACCAGTTTTATTTTATTTGGTTTTATATACAGTATTTTGGGTGGATAAAAAAGTATATGGTACTTCAGTTATACTAGAATTGTCCTTCTTACAGCCTTGCTAGGTTTTGGCAGCAAACTTTCTCATCATCTTTTTAAGGGATATGTCAAGAGGAGAGAAATGAGAGTTACACTTGCTGTGACACTGCTGCCAGCATTCATCATCATCATCATGTCATCACATCACCGGCTGCGGTATACACTTCATACTGTATAAAATGTTGAGGGGTTGTGGATAATGTCTGTGGGATTAGATCTGTGCAGTTGTATGCTGAATCCCTCCTCTCCCTTCCCCATTAGCCAGCTCTGGAAGCTCAAGTTCTCTGAGGTACAAACATCATTTACTATGAAGTGAATCTACACAGAAAACGTGAAGAGGCTTTGTGAACACAGGGACTGGGTCATGAGAGGTTAATGTGAAAAATTAGAGTAAGGCAACAGCTGCATTTTGTTTTTGAGAAATGTTGCCATGGTTCTTTAGGATTAGCCAAAGTGGATTTAACTGGAGAGCAACAATAAGGTAAGGCACAATTAAAACTGCTTCATTAGAGAAGTGGCTCTTGACATAAACATATAAGCCAGGGAAATGGCAGCCATTTCTTCTTTTTTTTTTTTCAAAAGATGACTGTTAACAAGTTTGACTGGTTGGGGCCTCTTGAGGTCAGACAGCTTTTAAAATGTACACAGCTTTTCTGGTAATGCTGCTGCCTTTTCAGTCTCAAATTGACTTTCTTGGTCCTTCTTGAGGTCAGGGTGCCGTCATAATTGGGGAAGTGGTTGATCCCTGTTGCTAATTACACGCCACATGGCATTGTTATTCTTTGCTAATTGCATGCTGTGAGTTGCTGCATGCGCCTTGCCTTAGAGATTTTTTAATCTATGTATTAAGCTCATGAATTTGGCATCAACACAAGCGGCTCACTGGCAATAAAGTAGGCCCTCACCATATAGCAAATCCTATGACGGGGGTGGGGGTACTTATTTTGCTTTTACTATTCATGGAAACTAAGTGTATCTTTAAAAAGAAAAAGCAAATGCAAGGGAGAGAGAGGGGTATAACACACACACACACTAGACACACACGGAAATTTACATAAAAGCCTTTCTTGCTATAGAATATCTGCATGGCCTCAGGGATATGTTTTTAATTCAGTTTCAAATTTTTACAGTAAAATCTACATTTTTGGAAACTCTTGCTTTGTATGTTGTGAGTCACTCAGGATAATTAGTTGTTTATTTGATGTAATCAATTTTCTAACCTTCATAAGATTAAATCAAACGAACATTTCATTCACAACTAATCTCTAAGGATTGAATACAAATTTGTGTGACAGATGTCTAGATCCTGAACTAAAGCATATTTTCAATGAAAATATATATTTTTTAATTTAAAAGTGATATTTACCTTGGTTGTTGTGTGGTTGAAATACTTTAACAGCAAAAACTACAGAACCGACTTTATGGAATCATGGTAGAAGGTTGGTTATGGGCCACAGAAGAGCCCATTAACTTTTGGAGTAGATGTGATTAACCCTGTAACACCCCTTGTTGTAAAATTACAACGTTACCTTCAGCCATCCTAAAAAACAATCTGCTATGTCTTATATTTGATCACATTTACATAGTCATTGGGTCCTATTTTTCAGTCTCACAATGCTATTGGTACATTTGTTTATAAGTCCCGCCTTATGGCCATGGGAGGATCCAGCATTATAGTTTTCACTTTCTTAATCATTTAGAGATTTGCGTTTTTTGACATTTTTCGTGAATTTTTCTATATATAATCAAAAAATCCTGATGACAAAAATCAGACATACTTAGAGGACTGATATCTACCATTGTGTGCAATCTGGTGCAGTTTGATTGAATGAAGGGGTCTTGGCAGTAGTATTGTTGTTCCCTACTCTTCCTCTGAATAAATAGTGGTTGAAAAAAAATAAATACAAATGACACAGAATGAAAAGTGCATCAATGTCAAAAAAGCAACAACAGACACTTCTTTGAGAAGCAAATCCACGAAAACAGCTTTGATAGCTACAGTTTGGACTGCCAAAAATGGACATTTTGCAGCATGCCGTCATCTAAGAGGCTTACTGGTTTTGAAGGGCAAATGATTTCCCCTATGTCAATAACTTTCTCAGTTCAGCTGCTTGACAGAAACTCAAGCTTTGCTTCTTCCACAGAAAAAGGTTACTTTATTCTGAGAGGTCTTCGAGGCAGGATCCTGAAAAACTTTGTGAGACTACCACCACACAAGTGTTTTACATATGCACAGGCATTAACTGGACGACGTTACTGTATAAGACCATATTACAGAGAATCACTTGTGGCAGATCAATCATTTACAGGCTGTAGTTGTCTGGGTGGCAAATAAAATAATTTATTTCGCCTCTTTACCTTAATGTCCAAGGTCCTCTTTTTAGGGTGAGGAAACACATACATGCACACAGGCTTGTGCAGTTATCCTTCCATTCCTTTAACATTAAACCGGTTTAATGATCAGTGTTGTAGGAAAAGTGAGGACACACACACACACACACACACACACACACACACACACACACTGAATTAGACAGGGTTGAGTGAGGAAAATGTCTAGATTTATGAAAATATGTCAAACAAGTCGAGAAAGGTGTCAACTTTAATAGCATTCACCAGCTCAGAGAGTGCTGACACCACAGCCATGGCAATTAAAAGATCATATTTCCATATTCCGCAGGTCATGAACCAAACATGACCTTAGATTTTAGCAACATTTTCAGCAACTCAGATCATGTCTCATTTGGATGAGTGAGCAATGTTCAAAAATATTTTTACAGGCTGAATCAACCTGAACCAAAAGGGAGGGGAATAAAAATAGGATTTTGAAAAGTGAGGGACATATGGCAAATGTCAATTCATGTTTTTCCAAGAGGAAAAGTCAGGAGATCACAAAAGTAATTATGGTAAATTGCCTGGAAACCACAAATGACTGCACAACCTTTTCTACCAGTGCACTGAGATGTGCAGTAGTTTCCAAGATATATTAGTCTGGACAGAAGTGGTGTTCCAACCAACAATTGCATCATCAGAGTCAGGCAGCTATTGTCTTAAACTGACAGTGATTTTTGCACTATCCAGAACAAGTACTGACATCTCTGTGATTTCCTCTTGTGACTTGTACAATCTTGTAATGCTTGTATATTTGATTTCATATAACACCTCAATCCAAGTCTTTCTTTAGCTCAGCCCATATTTCAAACCGTTGTAGCTCTGCCAACAGGCTCCAGTCTCCAGACACCATCTTCACCTTCAACATATATATTCTTTATTTATTTAACCTTTATTTATCCAGGTGAGTTCCACTGAGATTATATGATCTATTTTTCAAGAGAGCCCTGCCCAAGAAAGCAGCAATAAGATGCTGCAAGCAACATGAAGCAAGAATTAGAAAAATACAACAAAACAAAAAAACCCACATGAAATTAAGCATTAAATTACAACTCACTAAATCTTAAAACTAGAAAAGCAGATAAGGAAGGAATTGGAAAATCTAACATAATCTGCCCCCGACACTTGACTATATTTTAACCAGGATCAGCCCATCTAGCTGTAAATCATTCTGCTAATGGTTCAAGGCTGAGAACATAAAAGCATGTTTGCCAGGCTCAGCGCGAACCATAGGACAGTCAATTTCATTATAGCACAACAAAATAATTGCAGGTTTTGAGTGAGATATACAAAGAGAGGGAAGCAAACCAAGGATGGATTTATAAATAGATATCAGTGAGTCAGTGCAACCAGAGAGAAGGCCACTGAAGTCTGGAATATAGGATGCAATGGTGAGGGAGAGCTTTACAGCCTGTGACAAACCTCATGGCGCTGAGGTTTTCAAAGGAAGCAAAGTAGTCTCAACCAATTTTCCTCTGGCAGCAGTGTCATCCGCTTCTGTAACAACTTCAACTAACTGTGAGACATAAAAGTTAAACGATCATCAAATGAAATGCTTAAAAACTTGTGTTGTGACACAAATCCAATCTGACTGCATAGCAAGGTGTCAATAGAGGAGCTCATGTTGTCCCAGCATTAGCGAACAACATATAGTTAATATTTGATGCGTGTTCGGGTGAATCCACAGCCACACAATTAACATAAATGGTCAAATTCACCACACAATATTTGGATTTTATTTAAGTTTATGGTTTCACAATCTCTCACATCAGTGTCACATTAATTCAGTTTTCTTTGTCTTGAAGTTACCACGTCTGCTGCATTAGTCCTCCTTTCTGGTTCGGTCAAAGGAGGTGTTTGAGGGTGGAGTAATTTCAATGACAGTAATACAATTTAGTTTATGAGGTGTTTCAATAATCATAATTCAATTTGTGAAATAGTTCACAGCAGTTTATGGTGGGGTCAAGTTGGTAAATGTTCGTATTAGTGTGTCGGTTATGGTAATGGTGAGGGGGGGCACCTGAGTCAGATGTAGGGTATAGCATCAGAGCAGTGAGTAGGAGAGAGAAGGCCAACAGCAGAAGGGAGGCACCTGCCAAGAGTAGCAGCAGAACAGCAGGTGTGCCTAGCGTGGCAAACCCAGCTGCAGGTAGAGGAGGGCGGCCAGCAGGAGAGCCACGGAGGAGAGGCACCCGTCGACAGCTGCTGCAGAACGGCAGGGTAGAGCGCGGTAGAGACAGTGCCGCAGGCCCAGCAGTGAGCAGAGGAGAGCGGCGAATAAGACAGCAGGAGAGCTGCAACATATCGCTCTCTAAACTGCTTCTGCTTTCCTGTACGGTGACAACTACTGCTGTAATTCCTCGCTATTACAAGCACTCTCTCAAGTCCATTTAGCTGTAGACCTGATGGTGTGTGGTGTGTGTGTGGTCTCCATTGTTGACTTAGCTGACAAAATGCTGTACACTTTAGCTCAGATTAATCCGGGTGGTGTACGTGAGCCCGGGTATGCGAGCATGAATGTATCTATTTTGGCATATGCCAGAATGTGTCTGTGTGCACGGTCATGTCAAAGAGGGATTACCTCTGAGATAGGTCAGAGGTGTGTAAGTGTGTGTGTGTGTGTGTGCTCATGCACAGCTCAAACAAGAATTTAAACCCAAGTCACATTGTAACCCTAACAAGAATGATGAATGACATTTTTCTGTTCTCATCATGACATTTCATTATTGTCATTTCTTTGACCTGAGGGTCGCTGGGGAGAGAATCCAGAAGCCAATGTATTTTATGAATGGCAGAAATGTAGCTCATCTAATTAGGATCATGCATTGGCTGTTGATGATTTTCTGATATGGGTATCTAGTTTGCATTTTAAAAGTCAGATTTCCTCTTGAAAACCTGTGGGTTTTTGGATTGGTTGTACAATTATGATAACTTCAGAGGATAACTGTATCAAGAGGAGACTGATAAGGTTTAATTAGTCTGATCAATAGTATTCGGTCGAAACCATATAGGTAAAATGCTTTCTGAAAATGATTAAATGTATAATTCCTCAGTCACATTCATGATATAGCATACAGAGAAAATGACTTAAGATGAATACTAACTGATTGAATTGCTTTGATCACAATCCATTTCAATAACCATCAGTTTAAGATATAACTGACTACAATGGACATCACTATTGTTTTTTCAGTTGCTGATCCAATCTTATGCTAATTCCCTTTCTTCCCAAAGAGCCTCTGTTAAACTACGGCTGATCTGACTTGCTTTAATTAGAGTTACACCGAAATTGCTCCCACTTTGAAGAACCCCCTCTCCCAAGACTGTGGTCATTCAAGCCCCCTTCATCCATTGTTTATTTAATGGACAATTCTTTGTTTCTGTTTTTGTAATTATGTGTGACGAGATGTGTGTGGACACTGCAGCAGGTCAGAGTGCAGAGATGTGTCGTGGTTACACCATCTGTCATGGTATTCACCCAATTATGCATCAATTATAACTGTTTATCACCGTAATGAAAGTTATGTAGCAGGTTAAACGGTTATAGCAGAGGTTAGAGTCTTTATTGGCATTCACAGGTACCTGCCTGCAACACAACAAATAACTCTCCTGATGTCAGGGCATGAGCGACAATTCAAATTAGAACTTCACCAATTAGCTCCTTGTGTTTTATATTGAGGTGAAGCAGTCTAATGATGTTTCTCTATTAATTTTGTCTGCATACATTAATCTCCTTCCTGTGGATCAATGGGTTCTGAAGAAACAATACAAGTTGCCTCCAACTGTCACGTCTGTACTTTCACAAAGAAAGCAAATACCGTATTTAAAGGATGGTTCATCGTTGAGTCAGTAAGTAGGTAAAGCTGAAGGTAAGGTGTAAACTCAAATTAGAAAATAGATGCAGAGTTGATGATGTGACGACAAGATAAGCTCCCCATTAATTTCATGCTTGATGCCTTCATATGTTGTTACTAATCTCAGGAAACCAAATCCTAATTTGCACTTTTAAAAACTGCTGTTAGCCTCACTCTGGATTTGCAAGGAGGGTGTTGCACCATAGGAGATGACAAGTCACTTACACTTAAGCTGTGTTCACAGCAACACAAAGAACATTTTCTCATCACGTCACTCGCTGTATCAGCCTGGCTGCAGTATCATGTGTTCACTCATGATCCTGGTGTGAAAAATGGAGGAAACACAACCGTTGGATTTCCACCCGTTCTCCTGAAAAGAGGAGAGGTGGACTAACATCTGAAGTAACTACATTTGCTGCGGTGCATGTGTTGTGGAAATTCTGGAGAAGCCAGCGCTGTTGTATGTGAGTTCACAAGACCATCCGGAGGCACACACAGCTGTGGGAGTTTCACCATCTCATCCAGACTGCTGTTTCCGGCGCTACCTGAGGCTGACCAGTGGCCGATTTGATGTGCTGCTAGCTCAGGTCAGGAGCCGTCTGTGGGTTTCATTCAAGGTACTGATTGCCATTTGCGATGTTGCGTCACAAGTTAAGCAAATGACAGAAAATTTGCAACTATTCACATCTTTGCATCGCCCTTGTATATAATGTCATTTGGAAAAATCTGCATTGCGTTTTGTCCACCGTTCGTCCTCTTCATCCATTGAAGGGCATAAGACATCAGTGATCTGCCTCAACCTGGGTTTGTCCTGGGCTACGTGTTGGGGCTCTCTTCATGTCAGACTCTTTTCCAACTTGTTATTTTGGGCTGACCTTGTTTGCATTTTCCAGGTGGTGTCCATCTTTGAGTGGTCTTTGCTATGCGATTATGCACCTTTTTGAGGACACTCCAAAGCCATTGTCGACCGACACATGATCTCTAGTCCCACACTACTGGCTGGTAGTCTTCTTGTTAAAATCCTAATTTAAGATCTTTTTCAGACAGAAGATTTCTTCAATTGAAATCAGTACAAAACATTGTTTAAAAACGGATTATCACAATTAAGTTTCTGCCGGTTCTCACTGTGTGGGTGGTAGGTATGCTGACTTGACTTGACCTTCTTTAGGTGCATCACAATCGTATGCCAGCAGAACTTTAAATTGAGATTTTTAAAAAGTTAGAATCACCTGTTCTACCTACATCTGTATTCTCTAACCCACTAATAAAATTATTGGGTAAAGTTTAACAAAACCATGACAGATTTTGGCAGGGTTGTCAGTATAAATTTAAACTCACAGAGAGAATGTGATGAATAAGATGAAGTTAACTCTGTCTCAAAAACAGTGTCTATGTTTGTGTAAACTCTCGAGAGTTCAGTAACCCAGGTCTCTCACTTCCCCATTGTGTAACTTTAAAAAGAAACTTGTGCTCTTCTGTCTCACGGGTCAATGCCATTAGAAGCACTGTGCTTACCTGGCAACCAGCAGATGTGAGACGAGCCTAGCGTTCCACACATTTGTGCTCACAGAGTATACTGAGAGCACCCACACATGCTGGAGTGAGTAATCGTTCCCCTGCAAGATGTGGTCGTCATTTCTCTGATCACGACAGCAATTGTGCATGGCCTTTAATGCAGACCCAACAAGAGTGGCTCATGATTTTCCTCAAGCCACTCTGTGGAATGAGTCCAAGTAAGATAGGGCTGATGAATCCCTTCAGCGTCTGTTGATATAGCTGGTCATGGTGTTTAGGGGGCCATTTTTGGTATTATAATCAAGTCACATCAGATCCATGAGTGCTCAGATTGTCTTCAGGCCTGTTCATTTAATGCTGCCATGGGCTTTTAATGAGGGGCACATTGTGGAGAAAGGCAAGTAGCGATGTGATTTTAATGGGCTCACTATGGTCCACTGGCAAGGGAAAACTCATTGCATTATTTTCCTCAGAGCGCATATTTTAAGTAAGCGAGGGGAGCCGAAAAATTGTCGACTTGTCAGAGTTCAGTCTTATAGAGGGGCTGTGTCGACGAGATGGCATGTCGACTTTCAATGTAGATAAGGTGTTTGGAATACATTAACCTTTTCCTCATTTGTTTTGTGTGTGTATTTTTTTTTTGTTCCAACGTGAAATGAGAAGTTTCTCCTGCTACAGGGCAAATCGGAGCTCACATGGGGCTCACGAGGCAGCAGCATGTGGCACCTGAACATTAGCCTTCAGTTGAAATAAGAAAAGATGAGGGGAGAGGGATAATGGGGAAAAACACAAGAGATTGAGGAGAGGAGGGGGGTTAGGGGAGCAGTGGTCTGTGTGCGATTTAGGTAACAGCTATTTCTTGTCTCCCTCGCTCATTCTATCTTCCTTTTCATTCCCTCGCTCACCATCTCTGGCCATTAAAGCTCAGTACCTCAGGCACTGCAATTATTGGTACGTTAAAAATGAAAGGTCACAACTTGCAGAGGAGAAGGGAGTGACACAATGAAGGGGACGACAATCTAACTTTCTTCTTCTTCAAGTGTCCAGGCATAGAGGAGGAAAATAATCGAATAATTGCTGCCAAAAGTCCCACTTATTGACAATGCAAAAAAAACTGTTCCTGACCTCTATTCCTTATTTTTGCTCAAAACCCTTTTGTGAAAAGTGCATTTTTGAGATATTACAGCTGCAGTGTCAAGGACAGTAATACAGTTTTCTTTCAGCCAAACACCCTAAATCAGCCACTGAAACAGCTCGCTAAGAGTTGCACAGATTCATTCATGACTCTATTGAGAGACTTGTTAACAGCAGGACCAGCCTTGCTTCTAATTTAAGTCATTGGCTAACCACAGTGCTGCAACAATTATACAATGCAGCCCAAAAGAGATTATAAGAGACATTTTCAACAGCACTGACAGGACATGTAGACTCATCAGGATTTGAAAATTTAAACCGTGAAAGTTTAACATTAGAGAAACTTTCCCCAGACCCCACAAAAACATTTGTATTTGTGTGACATAATTCTGGCAGATTGGAGCAGTTCTAAACAAAAGGGCCATGGAGGCAAACATCACTGTGCATGTGTGCAATGGGCCAGAAAAGCAAGCAAAGCAACCCAGCAACAACAACAAAGATATTTTTGAAATGAATTCACTTGGGTGAGCATTTTTCATTTGAAATAAAAGGCAGCCATGTTGGAGGATGCCTCCTAATGTTATCATACATACATGGGCTATGGTTGCAGGAAATAGCCTATTGCACAAATGGTGCACAAGGATGAATGTGAGTCACTAACCGAAACCAAGACAAAATAAAACTAACAATCACTTAGCTCCATTTGGTTAAAGTACCCATATCATGCTCTTCAAGTTTTTCCCCTTTTTGGTAGTGTGTCACAGCTTTTTATCCACTTACAAGACGTGTTAATTTACAAAGGCTGAAGTCTAAACCAAAGGGAATCCACAGACAACACTGCTCCTGAAGACTTTTCTTTGAACAACACATCTACGTCACCTGATAACATGCCATCCCATTGGCTAGTTTGGCTGAATTGATCCAACAGAACCAACTCTAACTGTTACCTTGGCTGTACTGGTTTTTACAGCCGATCAGGAGGCCTCTGGGTAATGAGCTTTATACTTTTGAACAACGTCAAAGGAGTGAGCCAACAAACCAATCAGAGCAAATGTGGCTTTCGGGGAGGCGGCCGAGAACTAAGACAAAATGTTTCGGTAAAAAGGGGCCCTGTAGAAATGTATAAGACATGTAATGAAGATTATGAACATTGAAGCCAATGATACTATTCTAGTATGTGGGCACTTCTACAGTCTAAAGGATCAGATTGATTTTTAATTATACATTACAACCATCTCAGTAATAAATGTCTTTGTGAATATGCTCATTACTTGACAAAGCCTAATGAAGATTTCTGTGAGATTAAACCATTGCTCTACAAAGTGTACAACAAGCAATTAATGCAGCGCGTGTGATTTCCACCTGCATACTCTCTTAATGAGAGAGGATTTTTTCATCTCCACAATGAGCCACAATTAAGAAAGTTAAGTAAGAGACCGACCCCTACAAATTAACTTGATTGACCTGAGATTTTATGGAGATTTTTTAGCTGTTTCCCCCCAAAAAGATTCATGAAGGATTTTTTTGTGTCCTCTGCCATTTCTCCCCCTGGCTTCAATATCCAGCTCTTAGCTGCATTATGAACAGGGGATATGTGGTATTGTGATGCAAAGTACTGTAATTATGGTGATTATCATGGTCATTTGCGTTTTTGGCGTGAGAATGAGGCTCATTAGCCTTTATGACTGAATATCTTGTGGTGCTGGTCATTGCAGTCCATCACTGAACAGCTGCATGTGTGTGTGTGAAGCTGTGCGTAAGTGTTGGGATAGTTAGAACTAGAAATTTCACTGATATTGATCAACCTTAACGAAAGCTGCAGATACATAATAAGATCTTCATTAAATAGAAAAAATATCTATTTATTAGAATTGTTTCAGCTGCGCCTTCACTCCCTGCTGAGAATTATGCAGCATCCCTAGAGATTTGCGAGAGTCCCTGGTGAGACCAAAGACATGTGCTGAAAACAAGGCGAGAGTGTGAACGGATGAGGAGATGGGAGGGGAAGGGGATGATTTGGACTATGACTGCTTCGGCAACTGTGTTGTAAAGGGAAGATGAAAGACAGGAACTGCAGGCAGAGAAATAAGCAGGAACACCATAAGAGTGTAAGAGACAGCAAATGAGGAAATTGTGATGAGGGCAAATTTAAGCAGATACATGGTGAGAGGGGAAGAAAAAGGCAAAAGGCAGCGGTGGAGATCTATATTCCAGGAAAACGAGTGCTGTATTTCAGAGCCCAGAGCCTTTGTGCCATTTGAATCACTGCAGGTCTCTCATGCCCAAGGCTCTTCTATATAAAGCTCAGACAGCTGCTGGATTTTCCACATTACTGCTATGGAATTGGATTAATACAATGCCCATCCATGTTTTCACCATCATCAGCCAGCATCCGGAGAGACCTGCTCTCACAGGTCGCTGGCCACCTGTCTCCTTCTACTTATTGTAATGGGTGGCAGTAGCCCGTATGGAAAATGTATGGCACGGTCCATGCAGAACAGCACGTCATTAGCAAATGGGTTTGTCATTCAACGTTACATTCTGAAGGCCAAATTCATTAAGTTGTGGTGCGCTGCAGAAACACTGTTACCACACTCCTGGATTTGTCTACATTTCAAGTTCACTGGCTTTCTAACTTCTGTTTTTTTGTAGCATTAGTGAAACTATGGGATGTATCAATGAACAATATCTTTACATGACTTGGATAGAGGAAAGTATTCATGAAAACAAAATGTGGACACGGAAACAACACACATCTGTGATTGATGAACACTTAAATCCAAAACCATGGACAATATCCCAGGGCTTTAACTGCCTCAACTCCTCTGGGAAGACTTTGGACAACATTTTGGAACCATTCAGGGATTTGTTCCCATTCAGCCACAAGAGCATGACTGAGGTGGGCCACAGATGTTGGATGAGGAGGCCTGACTTGCAGTGGGCATTCCAATCAATCCCAAAGGTGCTGGCTGGGATTGAGGTCAGAGCTCTGTGTCGGCAGGTCAAGTTCTTCCTCATCAAACTCTATAAAACTGTTTCTTGTTTTTCTGTTTTTGTTTTTGTACATTCAAGCATTGTCATAGTCTTTCCCAAAGCTGCAAGCATTTTATTACATCACAACAGCCCCAGAAAAACAAAGCATTTGCAGAGTGGGTGTTTTTTTTGTATGGAGTCAGACAAGGGTCATAAATGTTTTGAGCTTGTGAAATGATGTTCACAAATAATTTCATTTGTGTACATGCAGGGTTATGCAATTTAATGATATACTGTATATCCTAAGGCGATAGCAAAACATCTCCTGTGTCTTTTCATGCTCCATCGTTTATTTCGTTGTGCCACAAATCACTTACTTTGTGGCATGTTTTTTCATCATTTTGATGGCCCTTGGTGTTCAGGCTGGAAATTTGAATGAAGGCAACACAAACAAACATGGAGGAGAGTGAACACGACACAGAACAAGGTAATTCTGAACAGGAGAGGGATTGCAACCAGCCAAGATAAAAAGGGAGCTTGAACCTGAAGGAGGAGCTCCTTCTACACATGTCCATGGTCTGGGTATTACATGGACCGGAAAACTGTACTTTGCAAATGACCCCACAGATCAGTTCCAAAAAAATACCCAAACCACAACTAACTCTTTAACCCTCTACGACAAACACTACAGAGAGAGCGTACAGAGCTACTAAAGACAGCTGAAAACTAATTCCAGACTCACACACTGCGTGAGGCCTTAAAACCTCAACCTTAAAAAGATGGAAGCACATTCTGGCTGGATCGATATGTATCAATGACGTCTGTCTGGATTCAAACTGAGCAGCCCTAAGTTTATATAAAAGTGTGGTGTGATGTAACAAAGTATATTTACTTACTCAGCAGAAGCATCCCTGGTAATGACATGTCTAAAATGGAGACTTGATTAAAAGGACAATGTGTTCAGTAGCATCGTCTGCAGCATTCTTTATTCATATGACAGTGTCTGCACTAGTGTTGAATTAAACAGAATATACAGTCAGCCTAGTTCATGATGTAGGAGACCATTGCATTCGCGAAAACGCTTCACTCGGCAAGCTAACTTTCCTTTAATATGTATATTTAAAAGAAAATACTTACTTTCACTCAAGAGGAAATGTGTGATACTTTGACTTTAGAACATTTATGTATCTGTACTTCTTAAATACAATGTTTAAATGGGTCCCATTTTATAAAAATGGAAAAAAAATCAGATGCACATAAATATATGTCAATTTGTGAATTTAAAATAATGTTTTGCAGCTCTGAAATATCCTTCAATCTGACTCAGAACTTTTCATAAATTTGGACTTTGATTTACATCCAAGTTGACCAGCAAATCACCAGGTTGCACACTGACAAAAGCCTGTGACACAACTACAAGTTACAGACTCTCATATTCAGATAAATTTATTTTTACATGCACATAAAATTTGAAATGCAGCTCCAGGCTGTGAAATCACTTGACTCCATATTTTTTCCACATTGTACTTTGGACGTGAAAAATTAATTTTATTTGAACTCAAATTATCATACGGTGAAACAGTAGTTTTTCTAAATACTCTTTGTGGCTGGTGAAAAAAGCCATGAGCGTTCACTGGCTGCACTGCTGTCATCGATCCCTTCAAGATTTGCAAAGGTTTATATTTTTTTAATCGTGATGTAACAGCATAAAAGAAGTATTTCAAAAAATGCCCACATCTTCAAATGGAAGTGGGTCTGGCCAATCTTTTAAAGCTTGTTTTGACTTCTTTCTATTATGTGTTTGAAGACCTGTGATTAGGGTCACGTCATACATCTCACATCAAGTCAGACTTGAGTTTCTGCAAAACACTTAACTTCACACATTACCATTATATCTTTTCTCATGTGTGTACTCTCTGGCACCAGCTGGTCTGTCTCCAGGTCACTTTCTATCAATTGTTAGGTCTTGTCTTATAAAATGGAAAATCTTCTACATCTACCATTTTTTGATGACACACTTGCACACACAAGCTTGAGGTTCAGCATGGCCAACATTTGCACTTTTTATACCCTCACACATTCCAGCTCTTCTTCAGCCCCAATGAAAATTCTGGACCACAGGAACGACCTCTGCTGAGCTCAAGGGAGACCAGCAGTATCATTTCCATGCTTCCTCTCAATCCCTCTTGGGAATTGCAAACTGGTGTAGACAGCAGTATGAAGCACAGTAAAGCATTATGGCTTTTTTTGTCCATCTGGCAGTCTCTGCTTCTCTCACTACATCCGTGGGTGTTTGCATAGCTTTCAGAGATCCTTCAGCCTTGTGGTTTATCAGGTCCAGAAGGTAATTCTTTAGGCTGAGTTAAAAAAAAAA
Source organism: Paralichthys olivaceus (assembly GCF_024713975.1). NCBI lineage: Eukaryota > Metazoa > Chordata > Actinopteri > Pleuronectiformes > Paralichthyidae > Paralichthys > Paralichthys olivaceus. The sequence goes on from NC_091099.1 coordinate 21,703,062, forward strand.
AGAAACGTTGGCACTTCAATTTTCCCCATCTTCTCCTGGGGGCTGGAGAGTGGAGAAAGCTGATAGGAAAGCATTCTTGACATTCTATATTCTATTCTATTCTGAAGAAGACCTGGCCATTTCTTTTGGACAAACAACATCTCAAAGATCCTGGACCCTATCACTAGGAGCCAGATGATCACCAGCTCTCTCAGCTGAGCTCAGGAGAATGATTGCCCATGTGGGTCATAGCATAGAAATTCAGCGTTGAGTTCAGGCACATTCTCATTGAGGTTAGGCCTCAGAATAAATATAGTATTACCCCATATGAAATTATTTCTATGAAGTATTAATTTCAACATTGCAGTTAGAATGAGAAACTAATAAGTGCAGTGTTTCTTCATAAATGCACCAGTCCGGTGCAGCAACAGGAGTTTCTGGGTTGAAGCTGGGTGGGGGTTGGGCCACTATCAGATCTGTACAGTATATCCTGCCACCTAATATAATCTCAATCTGTCATTAAAAAAAGAATTAATAAATTCCCTCTGTATTCATTAGGGAGTGATTATTGTGTACTGCAATAAACCTGCTACAGATTCATGTGCAGGACCATAATTATGGTTCTTAATTCTCATTTGATGAAATATATGATAAACTTGAATACTTGAACCAACTGCCCTCAAAATGATTTAAAAAAAATCAGAAGAAATTGAATATAAAATGTTTCCTCCTGTTTCCAAAAATAATCACTCTGCCTGTATGTGTATTTAAAAGCCAGTGACTTAAACATTACTGGTCACAGCTCTGACACAGGTCAAGTCTTGTACGTCACATTGCAACTACAGTGTCAGTGTCTCAGCCTTTGGTCTTACTATGAGAGAAGGTCAGATAATTATGTGTCCTGTCCAGTGTCACGTCCTGTGCAAATAAAGGTCTGACACAGTTATAGGATGTGAGTAGTTGTCGTGTTATGTTATATATGTGTGTGTGTGTGTGTGTGCACATCTGTACAGCCGTTTTAATATTGTAAGCATTAACTGACGATGACAATCTTACAGCGCAGTCTAAAAATCTATAACAGGTTTTTTAATTTTTCCCTCTGAGCTTCTACATTTCTCATAGACAGCAAATATATCTGCCTTATATCTCTCATTCATTAAACTAGTTCATTTTAGACTCTGCCGACATGTTTAACTTCTCTAGTGTATCACTGATTTAGTCTTCACACATTTTATCATTACGCAGGTGCTCAATACACCTGTTTTGAAAACCAATTAAACACATGTTATTTGAGTAGATGGAAGTTACAACCTTGAATGTTCATTTGTTGGGAAAAAAACAATGAAACGCACCTTCAGATTTAAGTTAATTCACTATTTCTACAAAGCTCTGGAAAATGTTTGACAAATATATGATTAAATTGCACAAACACTGTGCAGGCATGTATTGCTTTTTGTGTGGAATGAATATTTGTGCATCTAAAAGTCTAAATAATAGAAAAGAGGAACAATAGTATGTTCTTTCTGTTTGAGGAACCCTGCAACAGTAAACTATTGCTGAACTGAAGCAGAAATAGTTTGTCTTTTTTTTATATGACTAAGGAGGCATTGCTGACCAGTGGATCTGTGGGGTTTTTTGAAAGCTATACTCAGTGTCAGTAAGACATCATGAGTATCAACTTTCCCATGTGCCTGTATACTATATAATATATATATAATTATGGATGGAAATCTATTTTATTATATGATATCATATGGGCAAAAGTCAAGGAAATATTAAAACAGGGCAACAGCTTGTGACAAGCCAAAACCACACATCCACATGAAGCCAGTTTCACTGCCTCTTATCCATCTGACTTTTTAGTGGTGGGAAAACAACCTACACAAACATGACACAAATATTACGCGATCCACACAGAAACAAGAGGTGAACCTTGTAGCTGTGAAATGACAGTGCTAAACGTTGAGCCACCATGCCACCTACATACTGGTGTGAAGGATACAAACGCTTGGCAAAGGAATCTGTCACATTCAGACTGAAAGGGTAAATGCTTTTCAGGCAAGCGGAGCCATCTGGTGTGTGGTGGAGACACCGAACTAGAGCGAAGTAGGAAGACTGGTTCAATGGGTCTGAGTGAGAGGGTGAGCGTTCTGAATCAGGTGGTGTCTCACGAACAGGAGGAGAGGTCCGCTGATTCACTGCTGTAGTGGTTTGCACCTGCTCAGTGCCAGAGATCCAGTGACCAGTTGGGAGGAGGATGATGTCACACAATTCTAACTCCACTTGTAAAAGTCTGGGTTTCTTTTCTTTAAGTGGCTGAGAAAAATGGCTAAAAAATGCCATTATACGAGTTAAAAATTATCTATAGAAGCTTGTTTTATAGATACTACTTTTAGTATATATAATATTCTTTTTGTAAATTGTATCTTCTCTATTTCCATTTCAACTACTACTAAAATAAGGATTTTTACAATAACTTTTTTTTCAAAGAAATACTGTGATAAGCTATTAAACAGCAAACTATTTTTTCATTCTTAAGTGAACAACGTTTGGCCAACTATAAATAGCATAGCAATTAAGAGTCAGGAAAATGTGACTTAGTACTCGTGCTCAATACAACACACTGAGGGTTTCTGTCATGTTACCACAACTTAATCTGGTATGGCCAATAACTCATTTAGCTAATGTTAGAGAACAAGGTGTGCAATATATTGTTGATAGAGCTAACACTCCTGTGCCTGTTTGGGGATGTGCTTCAAAGCATTGTCCGTTTGTGCTACTTTCTCATTTTTGCTACACAACTAAACTTTCCAAAAAATGTCAATCACAACAGAGCACCATATATTCCACCAAGAGATGCCATCATTTCCAGCTCATCGTCAGCCAGTTATCACGTGATGTCATCTTTAAAGCAATCCACTAGACAGAAGGTAAATGAAGATTGAAGCATATAATTACCACTTGTGGCCACAGTGACAGTAACATAATCGTGCTTTAAAACAACTGAATTATTTTTATTCCATAAGAGCTCAAGTCCAGCTGCGGTAACATCTGTAACAACTTTCTTTTGAAATAACTTCAATAGAGGAACAGTTTCCAGTTCAGACACTGGAGAATGAGACGTTAATTCTATTGCAATTGGAATCCTCTGAATGTGACTAAACGCAGTCAATTAATACTAACATAGTGAGGATTGTGTGGAAGAGTATAACATAATGAGAACTGCTAATAGCATAATGTAGATTGGAAGTGCACTTACATGCTCTAAAAGAATGTAAAGCAATCAAAATATGCTGTGCAGCTCTTTTGAGGAGCAGATATTTTGTGACTAAACATTCATTAGAAAATGGAAATTACATCCAGAAGTAAATGTTGCTTTACAGTGGTTATCTGATTGTTTAATCATATTTAATACACCAGTGCTCCATCTTTGCCTTTCCTTCCATCCCCCTCTGCTCCCCTCTCTATTTCACAGCAACAAATCCACAATTATCCTCACAGCAGAGTTCTTGTCAATGGGAAATTAAGATGTGGGGAACTTTTCCCCCCCAGGGCTATCGACTCATCCAATAAGAAGCGCCCTACACAGATGCATTCGTAGCTTGTTGTTGAGACCGAGTGTTTTAGCAGAAGCTGCTGGGAGCTGCCATTGAAGATTTATTCATCCAAAATGCAGAATGCACCCCCATCAGCCTCATATACATGCCCTCCATCACTGCCACCAGTTGACACATGCTCTCTGTGACATCTTCACTGATTGCCTCATTGCCAATGAAGCAGAGGACCATGACTGATGTGGTGCATGTGTTGTCTAGCTGGGTCTGCATGACACACAGATTACGCTGGACACAGTATTGAGTTTATCTCAGGGGATTGAGAATAGCTTTTTCCCCATTCATAGAGCAATAAATAAGCTCACTTCCTAAGACACAGGAAGGTTATACTTCACGCAGTGGTATGAGCACAAGCTGGCAAGTTCTCCATGCACTCCCCACCAAGGCAAAAACGAAGGTAGGGTTAAAAGGGCACAAGTGACACTGCTCTCGAGGTCGCTAGCATCGATACACAGCAGAGAAACTAGCCAGAGGCAGCAAAGGGATCCTCGGAGGGGGAGGTGAAGTTAACCGTCATTTATCAGCTCCAGGTAACAGCAGCAGTGAGTGGGACACCAATGCATCAATAACCTACAGGCAAACACATACTGAAACCCACATGCATATGGTACTAATGAGGTGCAATAGAAAAGGTCGCTTGGCCTGGCTCAGGGTGTGAAATAGGTGCACAACCAAGTGGTGGATGCCAAATTTCCAAATGCATGTGATTCACCTCTAAAAGATTTTTCAGTTTTCAATCTGTATGATAAAGAGGTCTAGAGTAAGCACAGTGAATGAGGGATTCTGGCAAGAGATAAAGGGTGCCCACAGTAGAAAACAGCAGGGAAGAAAAGCAGCCAAACTCCTCCAGACAACCGGCTTGGAAGCTGAGGGAATTTTCATCCACCCAGCAAATATTGATTTTTGTCTTTGCTGCTCTTTCCATCAATGCTTCAAACTAACCCCCCTCCATCCACCTCTCCATGCCCCCCTCTGGCACAGGGCCGGCAGTGTCCAGGGTGGTTTTATAAAAGTAGAACACCAAAGTCATGATGTGGTTCACTCACTTTTAACTACAGTCCCCTGTGACCTCTGTGTTCCATTGTACCATCTCATCACTTGAAAAGGTTTTTCTATCAAAGTCAAACTCAGGCAGAAGAGAATTGTTTAGCTCTGGGCTGCAGATATTATCTGGAGTAGTGCACATTGTTTTGTATTTGATTATTGTGCTTATCAAAGGACTTGTGGAGTCAATTTAATGCCACTTCCCTTCCCACTGAACATGCCCATCATTGTTGAAGTGCAGTGCTGTGTAGTGGGTTTAACACTGAATAAAGAAGCATATATTTTGCTGCACAGATTATGTGACTGGTTAGATCTGGCATATGTTTTTATTTTAATTAACTTACATCTGAAGGGCAACATTAGAAATGTGTCAAATAATATAAAATGTAGAACATTAGGTAATGAAGTGTACCAACAGTGTACCAAAATGCTAGTTAGGCATCTGTGGGTGTTGGAGCTTTTAAGAGAGGAGGTTGTCTTGGAATAGATGCGTCATCAAGAGGTAGATAGGGCAATGTTCTGATGGGTCATTCCACGATCGAGGATCCACAAAGGGTGCACAGGACTGACAATACCTGACAAAGTTCCTAGAGGGGGGAGAAGATGGAGAAGAGAAGGGGCACTAGCACCGAGCTTTGGAACACCCCTATAGGAGAAGGTTCTTTGCCTGTGCCTTAACAAGATGAAGTATTGTCAAGTGAGATACGATTCAAACCAAGAAAGCACTTTGCCCGAGATGCACATACTGGAGAGAACAGATAGCAGGATGCAGTGGTTCAGTGAATCAAAGGCTGCTGATACGTCCAGTAAAATAAGAACCAAAGACTGAGCTGCAGCTCTAGCTGCCACCAGGGATTCTGCCTCAGATAACGGAGCCATTTCAGTGTTGTGGCTGCTTTTACAGTCCTGCTGATTTTGATCAATGGGGGTGTTCTGTGAGAGGAATTCCCTTTAGATAGCCTTAGATTAAAAACAAAAGTAATGACAATGGTCAAAAGTTCTGGAGCTGGGTCAAGTGAAGGCTTTTTGAGCAGAGGTGCAGCCCAAGCCTGTTTGAGTGTTGTCAGAAATGTCCCCAAAGACAATGAAGCATTTATCACGTGTGATTGTTGGCACAATGGTGGAAGATATGGATCAGAGGAAGTTGTTGACAATGTGATCCAGCTTGCATGTAAAGCAGGACAGCTTCCAGTCTGGACTTTTGATGTGTTTTTCCTCAGTGAGAGGGACAAATGAGAGAATTGAAGAGCCATTGACCTGGGGAGACAGGTACATGTAGTAGTGTTTTGTTTTTCAGAGCCTTGCACTAAGCTACAGGGCTGAGTGAGGGAGGTGATGAGCCATTGACTGGAGGAGGCGAGGAAGGGAAGGAGTGCAGAGCAGGAATGCTACATGTTTGGCTTTCATGTGTGCTGTTGACAGGCCTGACTATGGGGGTTGATGTGCTCTTAAAGTGAGGGATATTAGCTGTCTTTGAGTGGTACAGTGAATTGGCCACTGATGGCTGCCGCATTTTTGGTAATCTTTGAAAGGTGGAAAATAATTGGTGTCTTTGCTTCTGCCGGACTTCTGTTGTACAAAACAAGTTGGGGAAGCTCTGATGCACTATACAAGACAAGGAATATGAGTATCTGATTACCCTTAAGATTAGCAGGTTGCCAATTTTTGGGTTTGGTGGATCGAGGACACAGACTATCCAGACATTGGGTCAGTGCAAAGCGGAGACATCAGTGATCTCCAGCGTGGAAAATGTGCTGAGAGGAGGTAGAGTGGAAGCGACCATTGCTGGTCTCTGCTGTATACACATTATTACACAATTATAGGTATGAGTAGTTAAGGCAACTTATATAATGGTGATGATGACAGTGTCCATTAACAATGAGCCTGGTCACACCAGAGTAATGCATTTCAATTACTCTCACTACCAACATTGCCTGCGCAATGCAAGCTTGTCAGCAAGTACGCCATTTTATATATGAAACAATAGGGTGCTTTAAAAGCCATTGTAGTTTATCTTTTAAAGCTGTAGGTGAGAGAAAGTTACTTAGTTATCCGGTTGTAGAATCTTGTCTATCTGTGAAATGAAGAACATTACATGAAGTTCCAGGGGAAAAAAGTAGTGTACATTGAGTCAAGATCATCCTTTTCAAACTATTATTTCCAAGGTCTGGAATGAACATGAACCATTTCACTCAAAAGTTTAACTTTACAGTGTGAACTTTAAATTTGCTCTTGGCTCACACTGATGTAGTTGGATGATGCCGCCCTTGCATAGTTTCCTGCCAGATGACCACGATACGATATGATACGACCAACATTTGTTTTGGACTCAAATGCTGTGGACATATGCTTCCATATTTACAAAACAAGTTTACATAGCAGCACCAGCTGTGTCAATCACAACATTAAAATGCACATAAAATGTTAAAATAAATAAAATAGTGCACATAATGGAACCCCATAAAACTATTGCACAATCCCAGCATCATCAAGCAGAGTTATTTCAAAATTTGATTGAGGTAGGAACAAAATCGTTTTTAAATGATTGAGTTTACAGTGGGGGACTCTGTATCGTATGTCAGAGGGCAAGAGCTGATATTCTTTATGGAGAATATGTGATGGGTCAGCCACCAGAAGCTAGCTTAGTTTACAGCAGTCAACGCATTTTGTTTTTAAACCACTAGACTGCCACATCTCTGTCAGATCACAGTCAAGATTCTTATCTTGCTTTTTGGTGCAAACCTTAAGCTTTATGGTTCAAAGTTTCAGTTTTAACAGACACCTGGACTTTTTTTTCTTCCGCTAATAACGAAAGCCACACAGAGCTGTTGTCCTCTGCTGCAACAATAAACTGTAAAGTAGAACAAATGGAAAGAAAAACTGACTGGGAGCTGCCAGAAACTGCATAACATAATATCAGCCTCTAGTACTCTGAGGTCTAAGTTATTTTATTATAAAATGACTGAACACCAGATGCTGCCCAGTGTTTCTGCTTTTCATATCTGAGTCTGAGTTTTGTGAAAGTCACAAATCAAATCTGAAGACTTTTTTTATGAGCAGTCTCAAGTCATTAAATCAGAATTGTGACACTCGTTGAGTTGTGCATGAACTGATTCACATCCACTGTTTAACTCACAGTATCTGCTGATTCAGAAAACATGGCCTGATATCAGTGACCTGTTTTTCGACACGTAAACTCTGTAAACCACTCACTGAGGAACTCTTTGGGGTAGGGATGATTCGGAATAGCCAACTTCTTTTTGGATCTGGTCCCAAGTCTCAGAAAAATCTGATTAATTAAGCTCCACAGCCAACAAACCCATTACCTTTGATTCCCAAACTCTCTTAGATAATTTCTTTATCCCCTTTATGATTCTACAGACCAAAAAAAATGCTGACATAAAAAAGCACTTTATGTTGTTGACAGCCTTGCCATTGACAAGACCGACTGATTTATCAGGGCTGAGCGCCTCCACTTAAATTGTTGAAACACTTCACCAAAGTCAAACTGACAAATGTAATAATAGTGGGAGGTATTCACAACAAAGAACGATAAATTATGTTTAAAAATCTGTCAACGTCCATCATGTTGAGGTGAGAACTTGTGTTATTTTTGATATAAAGGACAAACACTTTGCCTCAGTTGAGTGCTAATATTACATCGTACTGCGAGTGCTGCAGAATCATCGGTATGCAATTCCTACACTTTTAATTTCAACTATATTTTGAAACCGTATATATAATTCCATTAATTTAGTTTAATTCTTTTATGGTTATTGTGCCCTCTGAAAAAGTTCTGGTTGTACCGCTGAAGTGAGTCCCAAGACTGCCATGTACATGCATACAGGTTCATGGCATAGCTCTTTAGGTTGAGGGTTACTTTTAAAGATGACGTGTAATATATTGGTGCCTATGTTTTTTTAAAACTGTGCAAGACTTAAGGTAAAGATGAAATATAATTTAAGGTATAATGTATTCTAGATGTAAAATTTCATTGTTATATATATATTCATAATATCTGTAAAACTCAGACTATAAAAGTAGCAGGAGCTATGGACTCATTCTGCATTCACAATGTAGCAGTATAACATAGTTTCCTTTCCCAAAGTCTGTTTTATTCAATCATGTCACACCTCCAGTATCCTACATTACTCACTCATCCACGTATTCCATGAGACTGCGCCATCTGGCACCCACAGCACGGCCATGATAGCTGCCTGAGTCTCTGCAGACAACAGAGACAACCCCTCGGTCTCAGATTTGAAGCAGAGTCACTGCGGGTTGTGAATGTTGTCTGTCCACCCAGATGTAGGCAACTGTCACATAATTCCTCTGCGGAGGACTCTTTCTGTTGACGCCTTGTGGTGCCGGCCCATATTAACCCTGTTCTTTTGTACACAACTTAATTACGCCCGTGAGAGGAGCTCTGCGTCACAGGTGTCCGGGGGAGGGACACCTCAGCGGGATAGTTCTCAATGTGCAACCCAAAGTGAGTTATGCAGTTGCTTTGGTGAGAGTTTGACTGATCTCGCAAACTGTTACAGAAGGATTTATTTTTTTCAGATGACTAGACTGGCAGAATTTCCTTTTCTCTCAAAGATGTTCTGAAAACCATAAGATGCAGTAATTCATATTCAATTAGGATGTTTAATCATATTTAGCGTGATTATATCTTAACATCTTAACACACATAAAAAATCAAAGACACTTTTTTACAAATAAGGTCATTACTCCACATGGGATGCCATTCACTCCTGTCAAGCATGTCTCTCTCTCTCGCTTGCTGTTAAATGGGAACATAGCAAACTATTTGCAGAGGAACAGATTATTTTTTTTAAATTTAAAAATCTTTTCCCATTATTGGTGACCAATCCACTTTGTTTTGTTTATTCAAAAACAACTGCTGAATATGTATTTCTCGATTATTGTTATTTGAACAATTTCCAAGGTGTTTTCGCAGCATTCGGAATATTTTTGAATAATTTGTGGCCTCGGAGTAAAACGAAATGTCGACAGCACTTGTCAGGTTGCAGCTCAGGTTGTTTTTGAATGTACAAACAACTCAAAGAAAACACTTCAGACAAAGTATTTAAGAGAATCTTATTAAGTTTATAAAAATTCACATGTACATATGTGGTTGTTATTGTGGGACATTGCACACTGTTTGGTTTAGAATACATACCAGTCCGACTAGAAAAGCCAAAAGGTGGGAAAGCATAGAATGTCTACAGTATAAAATAAACTGTCAACTGTTAAATGCATGTCTTTTTTGTTAAATGTGAAGATTAAACACTCCCTGAAATATTTCTCACATTGTAACAAGTGACATGTAATGTATTTTTTTAATAAAAGAGACTGAATGTCTACATCTCATCTTAAAAGTCAGGAAACAACAAAGCTTCATCCATAAATTGTGTGTATGCAAATAGAAGCGGTGGTTATGGTAATACAGAGACATTTTAATTCTTCTTGTTTGTCACTGAACATTCTGTTTCTGTGTGGACAATAGCCGATGGTGCTCCTCCATCTCCTGCATTTATTTAGCAGCAGGCTGTTTCTCCCTCCCTCCATCTCTACCAACTGCTAGGTGTCATAAAACACTTAAAATAGAGGAAGACTAACAATGAGACATATGCTGGAGGCTACAGAATTTGTGAAAGCTTCTGCAATCTATGTTGAAAGCTTGCAAGAGTCAGGCAAACACTCGCTTGATGCTGCTGCATTATAGATGGATACAAAATAGGCATGACTGTTTTATCATTAGCACCCCTGTGTGAATGACAGATCAATGATTCTGTGATCTTACCTGGATCCAGAGTTTTATCATGGACATTTTGAACTTTCAAACTTCATAAGAGTACAGCAGTGATGGGGAGGGCTCAGAAGATGTCTTTGTTGCAATATTGATGGCACAAAGTGTGGAGAGTTTTCAAGTATTAGGGAAGTTAGAGTCAGTGCTGGCTGCACATGTTTAGATGATATAAAATGCTCCATTATTAAATGGAGGTTTGCTTTTAAGTAGTAAGAAGGACATTATTAGGTCAGGTTAGTAGAACAGTTTCATTTAATTGAACAGTCATTAAAGACCCAAACCAGGAGCTGACTTCTACTTGTGACCGCACTCAAGTTACACTATGCAGGTCCTGTTCTTTGAAAAATTACTTGAATATTTACAGTAGAACAAAGCAACTCAGCATTATAATATAAAAACAGCAAGAGATTTGCAAGACTGTATTATTGTGCTGCAAAAAATGCAAACCACACAGTCTGACATTGGAAAAGGATTCTAAAACGTAAATTCGTGACACTGTATATTTGCCTTTCATGTTGAAAGCCCTTAATCTCTAACTGAATGAAGCAGTAAATAGTTGACATCTTAGTAACTGGTCCGAAGATAGGGAGAGTCTAAGGTCAGTTGGAGAACTATCTTCGAAAGTTGTTGAGTCATGCTCGAGAAGCTACATGGAACCCTCTCCCGAGCTTAATGCCCCATGTTTTGAGTATTTTAACCCCACACACCCCATGTGGCTTCTTCCTTCTCACCACTTACATTTGATTAATTCAAAGCTGCATAATAAATAGAATCAATTCCAGCTGAGGCATTAAAGGCATCAAATTGCCTGTAATTAAGCCATTGATTGAATTTTCTGATCTAGATAATTTACTTTTTTGTCCATTAATTTAAACTAGAATTTGTGGTGAGGCGCTGAGCTCCAATGGCTGCTGCTATCAAAGAGAGAGCCTTTCGTCTTGCATGGCCTGATATGAAAAATCTTTATTGTGGATTCAGAGTCAGTGGAGGTTTCACTTAAGTATCTATATATTTCAGCACTGGAGAAACCACCCTGCATAATTTCCAGGATGAGCACAAATGAAAAAACAACAATTTCCGGAGGTAAGAACCTGATTTGGATAAAACTGAAGGCTATACTTAACAATCCAGTGATCATGTTACAAAGCACACACAAAAATGTTAAATTTTTGTTTTAATTATTTAGGTGTGAGATGTTGGTGACAAAAAGTATTCAGAAATGCTGCAGGTGTTATGTTTTCGGAGACCTCACGTAACTCAACATCTCTCTTCTATGATTTTTATAACCTTTTACCCCTTTGAATACAGTTAAGGCTCCATTATGGAAATATTGCTGCTCAGTTATGCATGCAACCCCCCCTTTTTCAACAAACTACATGACATAGCTTCACAAAAACAATGCGGCTGAATAATTAACAGGGACTATTTTGTAAAATGCATTTAATTATATTGTTGTCATGATTAAATTAATAATGCATGAGGATTTTTTTTAATCTAAAGTATCAACAATTCCAATGCAGTGCTTTACTTTTTTTAATTCCCACTTTAGGTTCATGGAGAGTTTTTCATGACCAAAGGAGAACAGCTCCTTAAAGACCAGATGCACTTGTGAGATCTTGCTCAAAGTCTCATTAGGTTTTTCCTAGAAATCACAGTAAAAGCATCCATGTTTATTTGATTGCATCTATGGACTCCTAAGCGTGAAAGGGAAAAGAAATTCTGTCTCATTTTGAGGCACTTACATAATGTAGCTTCCTTGTTCCCACACTGACAGCCAGATGCAGAGCATATCAATATTTTAAGTTAACCATGAAATAACCATTTCTCCTTGCTAATTAGGGGGCCACCTGTGTTTCACTATCCTTCCTTTTTTGACTCCGGCTGCAAATTTCTATCCCACACTCTGGTCCGTGAAGAGTGAGATATGTTTTGATTGGTCCACTTTGATGACCGCAGCACCACTAATTGGCTGGCTATATAATCATTTTGTAACATTTGTTCCCCTTAGAAAACCTCAACGTATTGAATGAACAATTGAATTAGTCAATTAATAGATAAACACTCGAGGAGCTCTGCAAGTGGCATGAAGGTGCAACAACACAGCAGCAAACCTCAGCTTAATCAAATAAGCGACACTTTGGGATGTTAATTCTTTGCAGATAAGGAGGAAACTGAGAACACTACTACAATAAAAGGTTATACAGACTTCATAATAAGTCATTTCACAGAATGTTTAACTACAGATCTATTAAGAATGTATATATAGCCTATGTGACATTTATAAATGGATAATTAATCCTTAATTAATGTTTCAGAAAGCAGAGAGAGTTTATTTTTTAGCTTTTACCCCAACCGAAAAACATCTACTGTCACAGAAAGTTGTTTTACCTAAGACATGAAAACATAACAGCCATAATGTTTGAATATATTTTATTGAAAGTGAGAATGGCAAGAACATTCTGGAACTGTTGGGATTTATTATATAACCATGTATAACCATTATAAGAGTTAAAACCAAGTGACTTTTCTTGTATATTATTTTGTTACATTGCTTATGCTTGCAGGTGCAGATCTCGTGTCAATGTCAATGCACCCTCTGACCTCTGTATGACTTTTGTTTCTTATGTGCACCCTATATGATCACTCCCATGCTGTTTCTCTCTTTCACTGATTCAAGATTCCCCCATGACCGTTCAAACACCAGCAGGGGCCTATCTCTGCGGGAAACTGGGCAAATTTGGTGGAAACGCAGACAGTTCTCGTGACAGTTTCAAGGTCCCCCTTGAACTCTGTCACCATGTTCTATAAACAATACAAATACACATGGCATGTACAGTTTCATAGTTTCATGATTCCCTAAAAACGCCATTTTCCTTGATTTGAACCACACCTGTGGATCTAAAATCCATTTCAATAGATAAAACAAATTTGACCCAAACATTATGTAAGGGTTAAGAGCTTGTTGTTGTATACTAAAGACTCAAACAGCATAAAGAACTTAGTAGGGAAACCTAACATGGTGAGGATAACCACTACAACAGTAAGGAAACAGTTTTATGTGTAGAGACAGGGCAGACTAAAGGGGCAGGAGGATGCACGAGATACGTCCATGCAATGATCATTAAATAGGTGGCTCAAGGCAGTGGGAGAGATTTTACTACCGCATGTTGCACAGCACATCAGAACTATGTAGAGTCCTAAACAGGGATAATACATAAATCAAGTCATGACATAAGCTTAAAACAGCCACCCGACAGGTGGTCTCCGCAAATTTGCTGCGAAAGCAAGTCAGATCTCTGATAGTGGTTAAAAAAAACTGGCTCAGAGAAAAACAGTAAAGTTTAAACAGAATCCTGCTCCACCATGCATTTTGTTACTTCAGATGACAATAACATGAGCAGATATGTCACGCCAAAGACAAAAGCTGAAGAGTTGTGAAAATTTAATGATACACTTTCTCTGAGAGGCTGCTAATGTAGCTGAGAGCAGAGTTAGTGCTCACCACAGTGCTGTAGAAGCTTCGGCTTTAATAATGCCACGCTCGCTCATCTCCACTGCACCAGCAGCAATGTCATGAGGTCAGAACATGAGGTTTACATGCTCTTGCTGTACCAATGAGCCCTGGAGAACTCTGCTTACCCAAACCTCAAGAAGTTAAGAGGGCAGCTTAATTAGTCAATGGAATAGTCAAATACACACACACACACACACACTAAACTGTTTGTTTAAGTGCTTCTAATTGCATGTATCAGCATGGGAATGACTAATGGAACCAACTGAATATCAAACTGTTCAAGAATAATTACTCTTATTACCTTTTAAGTGTTCATACAATGAAGATTTAGCCCTTTACAGTAACAGTTTGAAATTAGATGCATACACATATCCAACACTAACACACAAATGTATAAAGCACATACAGCTACACACACACACACACACACATACACACACAGTTTAATGCTTTTGTCCGTTTTCCCTATAGGAACCTGCTGTATCTCAGGCTTTTCTCCCATATTTCTCTGCAAGCCTGCAGTAGCTTAGGTAAGAACTTAGTCTGTACTCCCACCTTCAGCATTTCCTCAAAGTCCCAATCCAAATCCCAACCAGGATAATCTCATCCCTACACTCTGATGTACTTCCATTTATCCAAGCCTTGTACTACTGCCAGCTCAGTCCCGTGTTAGGGAAAAGCGGAAAGGGGATTTCTTCTGCTTTCCCCTTGCTTGGGCACTTCACTGAGGTTGTAAGTCTGTATCGTCTTGAAGCTCCACAGAATCTGCTCAGTGTCATCCCTGCAGTGCTGCAGGACACAATGACCGCTTGCATTTTATCATGCCACTTCCAGCCCAAGGTTCATCTGAATGACTTTAAGACCAGAAATAAATTCCTGTACAACATTGGCAACCAGAAAATGGCACAATAGTGTTACATTGGTAACCATCATCAAAGGCCCTATTACACAACAGAGCAAAAACGATGGATGAAATGTGCGGAGAAAATCTTCCGTTTCCATGAAACCAATAAGATCACAGAAATGTTTACATCCCTGAAGCCAGTATATAATATATACAACATTACCCTCTACTAGAGACCATGAGGCAACTGAGCCAATTGGCAAGCCCCACTACCATCACCACCACAACAAACACAGAGGAAACATGCAGCATTCAAACATACTCACAGTGGTACTCACACTTCATGACGAAATATAATTAACTCCACACAAACATAAGAATGCAAGTTCAGCAACAACCAAGGGAAATCCAAGTCTACCAAACCCAAAGCAAGCTCAACCAAAGCAACATCAAATTGAATCAAATTTAAAACCAACAAATATGAAAGAGAAAGCAATTAGCAAGCAGCAAACAAGCACAAAACAAGCATGGGAAGTGAGTGTCATCAACCCCGTTGTTCAGCACACACAAACTGAGTGATGTCAAGACATCATCTAATAATAGACATGTTAGCAAAAGCAGTATTGGGCACTTTCCTTGGTGAAGCAGAGCACTGACACCTAAGTAAAATGTTACGGGAAAGATGCAGCAGCTCTAAGATGCACATGTCATAGACACACACTACAGCAGCCAGCAGCTAACAACATAAAAGGTTGACAAATATAACTCCACAAAGCCGTCCTGAGGCTGAATATGAAGCCTAAGAGGAAGAATATGAATTTGACAATCTAATGTGTGACAAAAAGCTACGTTGGGTTTCCTGTGAAGCAAATATTTCAATACTACACAAATGAACTGCATGAAAGCATCAAAGTCACACAACTGTTAAAATAATATCTAAAATTGAATAGTGTTGCACATGCTACTCAAAAGATGACAGCAGAAGAAATTGGCAGCCTCCAGAAAAGTATCAGGCAGCAGCCATATTCTGAAGCACAAAAAGACAAATTGAACAAAGTCAAAGTGACAGTCAGTGTGTGGACACAATGTAAGCTTGAGAATGACAGTGAAAAAAATCAATAGCAAAAGCCATTTGCTTTGAGTTGATTATTCCTAACCTTCATTTTCTCAAAATGTATCAAGGAATAATAATGAATGGAAAGACTCTAATGCCTAAAGACCCGAAAACCAATATGCAATATTATTCACTATATGACTCAAATCGGCAGGTGAGATAACCGACATCCTTAACCTCCACCTACAAAACACAACAAACCTCTACACAAATATGTGATCGCATATTAATACCAAACGATGAACGAGAACAATAGCAACGTGCTGACTGCACATAGTTGACAGCAGCAGAAATCAAGGAAAGCAAGAATAAACACAAAACAGGCATTCAGCAGCAAACACTGACAGCAGCCATAGTTTCTAGCACACAAATGGTGAATGAACAAAGTCGAGGCATCAACATATGATATTTTTTTAGCAGTAAATTGACAAAATAGTAAATAAACAGACGTTGTGATGTCAAGCTGCAGAAATCGCTCAATCAAAGGTACAATTGATGCAGAATTGGAGGCTGACGAGTGATTGTTTTACGACAAAGCAGTCTAAACTGATGTGTTACCATTTGCTATTTCATGTGAGAATAAAGCAAACATGACAACCTACCATACCTTGAGTGTGAAAAAAGTAATGTTGGTGCAGAATAATGCAAAAAGGAAAACAATCTGAACAATGACACATAAATATAATTGCACATAGATGACAAAAGAACATGGATATACAGTGATTTTAATAGCGACAATGAAAGACCAATAAAACAAGCTCAGTCCATTGAGTGGCGTTAACATGGTGGAATATGAACATTATCATTGAGATTCCATGAAGCCAATATTAACTGTGTGCAAGATTATGTGAGTCATGTTTACTTTCCTGAAGCCAATATAGAATATAACTCTAACAGAGCACAAGAAAGCCTCACCACCATTATATTGGAAAAATACACCACTAGGGAAATATGTAAAGCTCAAACATGAGTATTCATGCTTCACCACTTCATATCTCAATATCATCAGGTCCAGCAGACAATTCCAACAACAACACAAAGAGAAATGTGCTCAACAACAAGAAATTAATTCATGATTCATGCTGTTATTACACCAAGATGAGACAGTAGAAGGAAAAACCGCCAACAGCCATGCTGTCAACCACACAAACACAAACTGAACAATGCATTTCAGCAAAAGGAGGCAATGCAAATGGGAGCTTACCTTGGAGATGTGAAGTACTGATACCCAACTGTGGTGAATCACTGCAGTCCCAATCTGCACATGTCAGGTACTCTGGAGACTCCAGCTTCCAGCTCAAAGGAGGAATTAAGGCCACAATTCATCCTCAAAGCCACATCTTCACACGTTTAACGAGCTGAATATCAAATGTGAAAAATAACATGACAACCTAACTTTGCATGATAATAAGGCAACAACCATGCAAATATGTTGCAGCCTTTACTGCTTACACATGAGTATTTGTATGTAAACACCACATTAAGCATCATAATGCAAGTTTGAAACAGCCAAAACAACATCATAGCTCATGCATGACAACAGGAGAAATACACATCAACAGGAGAAATATACATCCAGCCGACAAACACACTGCAGACATACAGCAGCAAAGAAGGGTCAACAGCCATTTTGTGAAGCGTATGACCTCGGTGTGGAAAAGCCTAGATTACCATCAGTACATGGATAAAGGCTTAAGAAAGAGCATGCTATAGCAATGCATTCAAGGTTAAATATATAATGCTTTGAGTGAAATATTACCACTCTTAGCTTGATTATAAAATGGGCAGTGAAAGTGTGACGATGACATAAGCCCCACGGAAAAAATCTGAATTCTTTCCTTGGAATATTACGCAAATACCAAGTCAAGTCATAGCAACATCTCAGGAAGTCAGAGAAACTTTTGCTACAATGTGAACAACTTTTCTAAATCATAGCTTTTGATAGGAACCTGTCAAATGTTCCGCCAATGTATCTTGCAAACTGACCGTCTTTCTCTCACACGTGTTTGAAAATAATATATCTGCCTGTCACACCTGATCCTTTTTCTTTGCTCCTTGTTATTATGCAGATGTTATGACTCTGAGTCATATTGTGTGTATGTGTGTCCTTATGTGTTTTGTCTTGTTGTTCTCCCTCCCTGCCTGGGGGTGGTGCTAGTCACCCTGCTCTGTGTTTTTCCTGTGTCTGAGTTTCAGGTCCGGCTGGTGATTGGAGGATAGGCTGATGGAGCTGACTTTAAAAAGCTCACTTGCCGATGCTGGTGGCCTTCGTCTTTTTCCTGGTTCCCAACATGAAGTGCTGTTGTTTCTGAGTGTTTTCTGTTAGAAGCCTGTGTATTCTGTATTCAGATAAGACCTGATATGTCTAGGGAAGAGAAGCCTTTTTGTTTTTGTAACTCTTTTCCCCTGTTTTTGTTTAGGTAGGCAGGTAAGATTCCTGTATTTTCTTTTCATTTTTTTTTCGGATGAGGGAAGTTAGTTCGATATTATAGGGTTTTTTTTGTTTGTTATTTTGGTTGTGCTCTTCCTGAAGTTTTCTTTTCAACCTGATTTATGAAATAAATCCATTTGTTCCGGACTGCAAATCTGCTGTGGCAGTGGTCGTACTTGAGATAGTGGGGAGAGAAGAGAGACAATTTATGAAACGCTCAGGTTGACACTATATACTAACACAGATATTAGTTAAAGGTGTTGCGGTGATGTTTATAGCTTTAGGTATCAGTAAGCACTAAACTTTCAAACTGTGATATGTGAAAATGTCTGTCACTAAAAATATTGTATCTTGCACAAACTATTGGACAAACAATATTGCACAAACTTTACCATCCACACAATTCAAACACGAGTGGGCTACCCATATGTCAGTAATGACAGCCAAAGAAGTCCTAATACCAAAAAGTGACCACAAAATCAGCCACAAAACAGATGTGAAAACACCAGTGTTGCATTGGAACCAGCACAAGAACAATACACACAAAATCACCATCAGTACATGGATATTAGTTTTAAGGTGAAAGTGTAAGAATGGTACAGCCAAGTGCTCGATGTACTGCTAATGTTTAGCTCAATATACAACGTGTTCTTTGTATGTATGTATGTAAGTCCAATATATTATCTGCCTGTAGATGACAGCAGCTGAAGCTAACAGTCAGGCACATAAGATTTTATTATTCTAAGATTATTATTTTACAGCAGCTTTGGCAGCCATATGTCAAGCAAGGAAATATACCCAACAACACGCTGGTGAGCTATAAGAAGCAACAAAAATTAATTTACTTTGGTGGAGCGACACCCATATTCTGTCACCAGGCCTTCTAGCTCAACAGCAGCAGGTATCGGAACAGAGAAAGAGGGGGTGGAGGTTTAAAAACTGTACATTTGATTGGCTTGACTCACCAATCAAGCAATTTGCTCTCAAAACAGCCTCAGAACCTCGTGGCATTGATTCAAACAAATGTCAGATATATTCATTTGAGATTCTCCACTTTGAAATGACTGCATCAAACTAGTTTCCTTCAGCTACATCCCACAGCTGTTCTGTTGGAGTCAGGTAAGATTTGGATATGTGAAGATGCACATTCTCAGCAGTGAAACTCAAATGGCTCTGCTATTAAAACAACTTTTTAAAGTCACTAAGATCACATCACAACAGTACTGATGCTTATGACCTGTATTTGTTATTTTATGCATTACAATGCTGCCATATGATTGACTGAATGGATAGTTGCATGAAAAAGCAACAGCTGTACAGGGGTTCCTAATAAAGTGCTCATTGAGTGTATATAAGTGAGTAGAGTGTAGCATTCAAACCTTAGGTGTCTGCCTAGAGGACACACTGACTGCATTTCCTTCTTGAAGTGGTAGGTCTGATCCCTCCCAAGCTCCTGACTGCTAATGTCATGTAAACACTCAGTGCTTATTGGTGCTGTGAAATGTTGTTATGTTAATCCTTTATTTAAACTCTTTCAAGAGAGACCTCTGTACAAGAAAATTAAGAAATAAAGCTAATCCCGAATTTAAAACTCAAAGTAGTTCAGTAAACAAGTACTGTACATGTTTTTATTGTGCCTGAGTGTAATGTTTTGAAATCTATAAATGGATTAAGAGTGTATGATGGATATGTGCAACAAATAATCAATGAGAATCTAGATTTTAACAGCTCAACGTTTGAATTTACATAATTTACTATATCTGTGTGGCACGCATGCCAGTATACAGATGTTTTTTTAAACTGGTTGAAGCACTGGTTGAAAGAGCCTCACAGAGCTGCTAGCATGACTGGTGCTTTTTCCCATGCACTGTATATAAAGAACTACGACATGAGTAACGTTTAAGTGTCTCACTCACCACCTGGTGGCTGGCTGCTGTATAGGTAATAAACCCCACCTCCTCCATGTTAGTGGATGGGACAAAAATCAGTACACATAAAATGTTTCAAAGATGTTTTCTATGAGTTAAGGTGTATTGTATCACATTTGTGTATGTCCAACTGCTTATTTTCCAGTAAGTTTGGTTTTAATTGAAAGCTGAGACTGACGTATTTAAATCGATGGGACCACAATGGCTCCATCTTGATCGCTAGTCTGCAGACTTTGGCTTTAAACAAGATAATCTGCATAAGATGGCAGTGTTCATATCCAGGATATTTTGGCTTCATATCTGGATAGTGGATGGAGGTGGGGTCGCATTATATTACATTACATAACATTACATTTCCCAAAATGCAAGGTAGGTAAAAGTAAAGATAAATTGAATGCAAAATGTATCCAGTAATAACAGCTACCTAAAATAGTAACATTTTGCGGGCAATAGACGTCAATGTAACTGATTCTCTGTTCAAAAGGTCAAATCTATGCACGCAAAGAATATGAGAAGTGACTTACTCATCTCTCCTCCATCATCAACTTAATCCCCAATTTATCCAGAGGCAATCAGTTTAAAAGCTAATTCTATAATTGTCATCTATTTTGTGTCAGTATTCATAAGCATAGGGTTTTTAACAGGGCTATGCAAAAGAGGATGGTCTCAGGGAGGGAAAAAAAACCACAGAAAAATGGTAACAATGGCTTCTGGAGTCACATTTTCTTTTTTCTTTTTCTTTCTTTCGCATTTTTTATTGTGTGTGTGTGTGGATGCATGCGTGTGTTGACATCAGGCACTGGCACAAGCTGTCAGTGACTCAACCTGCCAATGTCAGATGTCATGCACATGTAGCTGCACCAGTCGACATGAGAGGCTTCAGGCAGATGTACTGTATCCATAGAAATGTATGGACACGATGCTTAATGCTGGGTCCGGAAATCTCCAATGGCTAACACAAATAAAGTACACACAGAATGCATTTTGGCAACATCGAATTGAACATATTGTTTGCTAATCTAAGTCTCTATATGTTCAATTTCAGTTCAATTCAAACCTAAAGAAAGTTGTGCCCAGTTTACACAAACCAATAATCTCAAAAGAATTTGTCTAAAAATAGTTGTTCCTTTTCCCTTCTTGATTTATTTAGCTAACTTCAAGACATTGTAAAGGTGATTTTAGCTTTCTATTTACTTGAGCTTGGAAGTGTAAGACAATTCCCTTTTGAGCAGACTGCTGTTAATCTGTCATACAATTTATCTTGTACATGTACAACTCATAATGGTGAACCCAATGTGTCAACTGTATTGTGAACAGGCGGTACTTCTCTCACCTAACAATTGTTAAGGTGTGAGAACGTTTATACGTGATTGTGGAGCCTGTGTTGTATATTTGTAAGAATAAAATGCAGGGTGATAAATGCAGAATACGATGTGTGTACATGTTAGGGGCCAAATGGCTTCGAAAGGATTATTGTTGGCTTAGATACAGAAGCCATGAAATAAGGAGCAGGCCGAGTCAGGGCATGAAAGCAAATTGGTGTGCATAAAATAAAAAATAGGTTTAAACCAAGCCATTCAAAGCCAGCATCATTGTAAAACAACCTGTTGACATAAAGAAACAAGAGGCCACAGAAATCCTTTGAGATCCAGTAGATGGGGGTAATGCCAATGTTGGTTGCAACCCACCAATAAACCGAACAGAAGAAGAAGATGAAGAAATCCTTTACTGCAGACAAGTGAAGGAAAAGATGAGCATCCTTTAGATGTATTTATTCATACTGGCCTATAGCTACAAAGATATTGAAGTATATAGAATTTTGGGAAAAGGAGCGCTCAGGAAGAAGAGGCAAATCCAGCAGGAGGCGGTAATGCACCTTGACATTCGTAGCCACCTGCCAATACACCAAATGAAGAAGAACAAGAAGCCTAGCACAATTCAGGTCAGATCCCAACTTTGCTATTTTCCCTCCTTGGGAGCAGATATGTGGGGATACTAAAGAGAAACAAAAATTTTGTGGTTCAGGATAAATTTCATATTACACCATATCTCAATCTAAAATATGATCTCGCTACATAAAATTCCATTCACTGTCTTTCTCGTCTTGTATCATTAATGTTACACTTACATCTGGGTGTCTTGGTTAAGGTTCAACTGTCAGGGAAAGTAAAAAAAAAAATCTGTTTACAGGAAAAAGCATAATTTTTAATGACCTGTTCGTGTCAAAAACCACATTATATGTAACATGGAGCCCTCTGACTGTATTTCAGTTTCTCTGTCACAGGAATATATCAGCATAAATTCATATTGCAGGCTTGTTAGTCAAGCACACCTCCTATTGTTTTGCTGCTCATTGTCAGCTCATTTTTTCTATTATTAATTACCTCAGCTTAATATGAAAGGATTTCTCATTTTAGACAGTCATTAGAAACACATTACCGCACCGCTGATGCAACGTGACTTATTTACTCCACAACAATTTCCTCTCTCTTGTTGCTTCAAAGGCTCTGAAATGAGCCTGGGAGAGAAGGGACGAGCCCGGGTTACGCTGGAGAAAGAAAACACACGAGACTTTGTGTCGTAGCAAACAAGGCACGTCGGTGCTGCTGTGTGCAGTTTTATCAGCGAGGAATGGATTTCTGAGTTTACCTTTGCAGCCCTCAGCTGGGCACTAACGTTATATTATTGGCTGTTAGCAGCTCTCAAGTTTTTCTATTACCTCAGTCAGAGACTTGACATCACTTTTAAATAGCAGCACAACATGTGCCTTCCGACTTGTTCAATTGGTCTGACCCCTCAACCCTCCAGGAAGAATGAAAATAAAGCCGCAGAGAGAAGGCGTGGAGAGGTCAGCGCCAAGGTGATCGGCCTTAGAAGAGAGAAGTGGGTCTGTGCCTGCACACGAGGCTACGCATGTGTGTGTGTGTGTGTGTACAGTGTGAATTGTGTGTGTACAGTGTGCGTTAAATAGAAACAACCCTGCTATGCAGTCATGAAAGTCTGCCTACCTACGCGGATGTTGTTGTAATCAGTCCTCTGTGTTATTGAGAGTGCATTGATAGCTACTCAGGCTTTTCTGTATGATAAATTGCTGGGTGCTGTGAGGACAGATGAAACAAATAGCTCTCCCTGCTCTAACTATGCTCTGCTGTCTGATGGTGCTTCAACTGCCTCTAGACCCTTTCAGCCCAAACAACAATAGGTATTCTGCTCTTTTGGTGGTGCGGCACATATGCTGATCATGTCGTCTATTTCATTTAAAGAGCTCTGAAATTTTGAGAAGGGGCTCAATGAAGAATCTAAAGGCGGTGAACAATCTCTAGCCCTCAGTAACACCTGCACACTCTGCACTGTGACCACAAAAGTCTCAGCAACAATGTCCATTATGTCAAGATCACAGTTCACATCTTGATGTCTTGTGGTCGGGAGTCATTTTGAGTTCATACTACACAACAGGGGATCACACAGTACACAATCTCACTTAACTAGTACATCTGGTCCGCTCTGATTGGCTGTAGCTGTCACCGATTAGTGTAGATATTCAGCATGCTGGCAATTTAGTCAGAGGAGGCAGCATGTCGTCAGTTGGGTCTTTGAAGAGCTAACACATTGGGATTGGCGATTGACGGTGGGGCGCCTATTTGGCTCTGATACGGGGCTTTTGTCGGTGAGAGGAAAATCAAGCTAAAACTTGCGCAGTGTGAGTTGTCTCCAAAATGAGATTTTTGCGACATCCTTGTAGCTTTGCATGGTGCTGTGTGCCATCATTTTTTCGGAGTTTCACATGCTTGAATATGCTTAAGCGTGTTATGGGTCAGTAAATCCAGAGGCAAGAGTAAACAGATCATCCCTGAATTTAACAGGATGTCTGGAACCTCTGTGAGAGCATGAAGCCTTTGGAGTTGTCATGGTGGGGAACAGTAAGAGCACAGATGTGGTAGATGCAAACATTTCTACTCCCTGGACATCCACTGCACCGGTGAAATTCCCTTTCAATTGATTTCCGTGCAGTCAGTTGAATTGCAAGGTATGTGACATTTTACTGCATCCAGCAGCCGCCTGCATCAAGAGATAACACAGAAATCAAACAGGCTTTTTGCAATGCTGCGACTGTCTTATTGTTTGAATAAATTAAACTTCTGCAGTATCCAAAATCAAATTCAACTCCACATCACACAGTGCTAACCATCATACTGTCTATGGAAAGTGAATGTGTTGAAATATCTAAGTGATAAAAGTTAAGTATAAAAGTTTTAATGTGTCACTGATCAATAAGCTGCAGGCTTTAGATGTAGGACATCTCTGACATCGTGATTATCAACCTGACGAATGCACGGCCTGATGATTCTTTCCAAATTCAAGATCCACACCTACCCACACTAGAACTTCAGTCTGCCCCACATAGTGAGACATTACATATACTTTTACACTAAAACAGAAACACAGAAATAGTCAGTTTTCAAACATCATTTATTCAACACAGCCTGGAACATTTTATTAAATTATGTGAAGTGCTGGCAATATTCCCATGAGGTAGAACAATCTAATTCACACAAGTTCCCTGTGCAGGTTTCAAGTCATCATTCGTGTTAGTCCTGCAGGTGACAGCACACCATGGAACGAGGTGGTTCAGAGTGATACCCTGATAATTGGAGCACACCCTCCGGTCCCCCTTTTTAAATATGGTAACCACTGACCTGTTCTGCCCATCCCTGATATCCATGTGGAATTGAAAAGGCGTCTCAGCCAAGACAGACAATGTTCAGAGCCTTCAGCATTTCCGGGCGAATCTCAGCCTTACCTGGTGATTTGCCGTTGAGGAGCCTTTGACCACTTCAGAGGCCTCTGCCAGAAAAATGAACTAGGCTTCCCCTGCATCTTCAAAATGGGCTTCTTCTTCAGTGGACATCCTCTCTCACCCAAAGTTAGCCCTTATAACAGTCAAAATCAAAATAGGTATAATTTGAAAATGATAATAAATATATGAAGATGGTTCATATGAAATGTCTTTTGGAATCTGCTCTGTCCCCTGAGCTGTTAACTTTTAGACCCACACCTAAAGAAAATACTTAACTCTTTGACATTGTAACTTTTCTCAACTGCATGCTCCAACAAGGTTTCCTTTATGTAGTTTTTAATTTATCCAATTGCTTTTATCATTCTTAAAATTTGTGAGATTGTCTCATCCTATCAAGAATAAATAGATAAAGCATCACAAGTCAGTTATCGTCCAACAGGTTGCACCAAACAGCAAGATGGTTCTTGGTTTGAATCATGGTTCGACGGAGACCTTGCAGTGTGGAGTTTGCATGTTCCCCCCATGTCAGCATGTGTTCTCTCTAGATACTCCAGCCCTCAGCCCAAAGACATGTAGATTGGGGCTAGGTTAACTGGGGACTCTAAATTGACTATCGATGTGAGTGTGAATGATTGTACGTCTGTGTATGTTGGCCCTGTGATACGGTGTACCTCGCCTCTTACTTATCTTTAGCTGAGATTGACTCCAGCCCCCCTGCAAGGATAAGTGGTATAGATAATGGATGAGTGTCCTACAGAGAGCAAACAAAACCCATTATTAAAAGGAATGTTGATATCCAAATTCAGTGATTAGCACCACTCAGTTACTAAATTAAAAAAAATAAATTTACTTCCAGTTTACTGCAGCAGAATCAATCTTGTCAAAATTATGCTTACTAAGTCCCACAAATGCAATTTATAATTTGTATTTCTGATAACACAACATGAAAACACATTATTTATCTCAAGAGAGGAATTGCAGGTCGTTCCTTCCTGCAGCAGTTACACTGTTCAACCAGCTCTGTTCCCAGTATAACTACATGCACCATTATGGACTGAACTTTAATTCTCTTAACTGTGCTATATTCATCTGTCAGTGCAATATTAAAGGTTCATGTGCAATCCATTTACTGTAGATATTTCCACACATCATTTGTTCTTGTTTTTACACTGTATTATATTATATATAAATCAATTCAATTTATACGTTTCTATATCTTTTATATTCCTTACACTTAAGTTTTGCATGTTACTTATTACTTACTGATGACTATTTTGACTCTTGCTGCTGTAATGCTGCAAATTTCCCTATTGTGGGACTAATATAGGATTATCTTATCTTATCTTAAAACAATAGTGATATTAGGTCTTGGTTAAAATCAAGTACATTAGATTACAAGTTATGCAGTGGAGAAAAGATGCAAAATAGAGCAGACACAAAAAAGATATAATCTAGATAAAGGCAGCGGTTGATTGTTAGGAACACAGAGAACCTGCAGCGTGTCACTTTCTATTCAAAAATCTAACAAATGGAAGATAGATCTCAAATCAGTCACTTGTCCTTTTTTCCAAATCTGGGTAATGAGATTACAGGAACATTCTGTAGTTTCAATCAGCAGCAACAGTTGGTGAGTAGGTGTGTATGATCAGGACAATGTCCAAAGATTGTGGCCATTTGCTACATTCTTTATTTTTATCTGGATATGAGGAAACTCTGTGGTATTCCACTGGAGCGTGATTGTCTTCTAGAGAGTTTCCTGCCATTCTGTGTTTGCAGTGGTCACGGCTGGGAATGGACAGAGCTACGTCTTATCAGTTTCAGCAATATGGAAATCCCACTGACTTGATTTGCATTTGATATTTCTCTGCATTGTGCTGCCAGCCGCCTCAAGAGATAACAAAAGAAACCAATGAAACCTGACCAAACAGACTGTTCCTACATCTCTCGTGCTGCTTCATTGACTCCTGTTAAATCGTAAATACAATGCTCTGAGATACCTTTGCCTCTGCAAACACTGTATAATACAATGGAAATGTACTTTGCCTGGAAATATGTTGTCCTAAGGGTGAGATTCCACATGAGCATGAAATCAGAATGTCACCTCTGAATTCAGCCAAACTGCCAGTCGCCCTCTAAGACTAGAGCTCTTAGGGTTTTCCTTCACTACCTCAGGGGAGGATGCAGCATGCCTACAACCTTAATACGGGCACTCCTAAGTGGGCAGCCAGCTGATGAAGTGGGTATAATGTCTCATTCCATTGGTCTGGTGTGGCTGAGTGATGCACTTAAAAGCTTCCTCTTAGTTCTGTCCTGTGTCCCAAAAGCTGAATACAGACGCTGCATTTTACACGTCAGAGCAGCCCGAGCTGATTCCAATCTGTGAGCTGCTCATGAGATATTAATAAGTCACCTGCGCATGTGTGTATCTGTGTGTGGGATTGTGTGTATGCATCTCTCTCTCTCTCTGTTTGTGTCTGCATGTATGCATCTTTCTGTCTCTCTTGCTGCTTGTGTGTGTGCTCACATATGTGCATCCCTGTCTCTCTCTCACTCTCTCTCTGTGTGACAGTGTCTATATTACATGTCGTCAAAGATGGAGAGAAAAAATCAGGGTATGGATGTTAAACACCCACAGCTCCCTCTAGCTTCTTCCCTGTGAACAACTAACTACTCTAGATATAGAGGAGGGCGGCGGAGTGTGTGTGCGTGCGTGTGTGTGTGTGGGATGTGGGGGTGGTCATGCATCAATCTTCAACAGTGTCTCTCATAAGCTAATCTGTCGTGATTTAAAACAGCGACGGTGATCTGGACAAGAATCAGGGACCAATTTGCCACAAAGGTTAGACTTGTCTGTCACTGCTATCTGATGAAGCTACTTAAATAATGATGCAGATCACCACACAGCAGCAGATGACAGAAATGTTCAGTCAGGTAAAGCCACAGATCAGCATATATTCCCTCATACCTTACTTTTGTTCAGTCTAAAAAGAAAGAGTGTTTCTTTTCTCCCACTCTGCAGGCTGTAGAGAGCCACTGGCTCAGCAGAAGAAATATTCTTGGTGACAGACTATCAGAGCCTTGGCCAATGAGCTGATGGAAAGAAGCAATGAGACGGAGTGTGAGCCGCTAAAGAACAAATGAGACGAGAGAGAAGGAGAAAAGTTTAAACAAAAGGGTTTTACTGATGGATTTACTGAGACGAAAAAGTCTAAGTGAGCAAAGAGGCAAACTGATAAACGCTTCGCCGAGATAGATGCTCTTGTTGAATGGTACAAACAATTACAATAACAGACAAATATGTTTTATCAAAAAGGTCAGCAACTTACATTTTCATCAAGTGCTGCACAAGAGGTTTTTGCTGAACACTATTTCTACAATGTTGTTCTGATTTGTCTTGGTAAGAGGCATACGTGGATTCATATAGACTATGATTGCATTTTAAATAAGATCAATGTAGATCTTCATTGAAATTCAGGGTGACTGTGAATACGGGTCCCACATTATCCACATTAGATGGAGAATCAGTTGATGTGTCTCAATTCATCCATTGGAGGCTGCATTTGAAGATTGATTGCGTCACAGTGGCGTAACTAGTCTTTCTCAATTTGAAGGCTCCAACAAATGCGTCCAAAAACCAAAGGCTCCAACAGGTGATCCTTCTTGGGCCAGCCTATCCCAGGATTCATTGTGCCTCAGTGATGAACCGTGGTAATGGTCCCGCTGAGCGATCAGACATCCAAAACTAGAGCATCATGTTGAAAATGGGCATTAAAACTTTCTCGTCTTGTCCAACTGCTGCTCTGTTGCAGTAGGTGACGGCAGTAAAGGCAGGACAAGCTAGTGATGCTTATCATGGAAATCCTTTTGCAGACCAGGCCTCTAAATCTCCATTCGGCCTTCACAGTCTACCTGGCACGTGAAGGGCTTGTCTTCGTAGGCTACGTACACCACCTCCTTCGAAGGAGGCAGCCCCTGAGCTGAGACACAGCTTCTTCATGTGTACTGTGGCTGTAACCAGTTTTTGAAAGCCCACCCAGTGGCCAAACAATTTCTGCAGAATTACAACATATAAAATCTGAGCCCAAAACCCAGTGTCTCAATACATCACTGAGGCTAAATACCCTAATGATTTTTCCATAACAAATTAAAATCATCTCAAATGTGGGGCTGAAATGAAGCATTGCTTTGTCTAAGAATATAGTTACTAATGCGGGAACATAATTACAGCTTTAAGCAGCAGCTTTATAGTGACTGTTTACTCACACTGTTGTGATGATTTTAACAACCTAGCTAAAGTTTGAATCACTCCCTCAGAAGACTTTAAGTATGATGTGGATGAAGGAGAAGAGTGGAGCATATCACAGCATCATTGTATAAAGCCCACAAAATATATTTTGTCATTGTTCTCAAAGAAAGGTTCATTAAAATATCACCAAGACACAACAGAGATTAAGGAGTATCTTAGATTTAGGGATCCACTGCATTATGTCTGCTGCTAATGGGGTGGATGATGAGCTGAGAAGAACAAATAAAATGTAGTGATCCTGAAGGGAGAATTGGTGGGAAATTGGTATTAAGGAACAGCCTAAGCCTGTGTGCAGAGGGTAATAGAATTTTACAGCCGTCAGATTTGTTGAACAGCGATTTCACCCCAAACATTGGCCTAAATAATCTGTTAACGCCTCCAGGAACACCGGCCATGTGTTTACTCAGTATTCACCTTATTGTCATTACTATTTTGGTGGAAGGTTTTTCATAACTGAATCCAAAACTTTAAAATAAAATTGTGTCATGAATTGACTTTCTTGTGTGTAAATGCTGCTTACATTCTTCCAGTTTTTTGTTGAGATTAAATAATGAGACTAGGTTGAGGTTGAGTTGAAATTATGTCACCATAATAATTATAATATATTATGATAATATAATAATGATACACACACAATGGCTGCCATGTTTATGGAAATTAATTCAATCTAGTGGGTAGAATAAAAACAAGTCATCTGTGGTAAGTGGCTGAACAACTGCTTTAGTCATTTAACAGGGACTTTTAGATGCTGTTTTTCACCTGTCTGGCAAACATCTGGACTTTATGACATATTGTTAATCCCCTTGCAGTGACTGTTTAAAGTTTACAGTTGGTGCGACTTTAACAAATTGGTGCCAAAAAACGAGGATCATTCCTTTTCACAAAAACTACCTGCAAAGTGCCTTGGTTTATGCAATTCAATTTTATTTGTATAGCCCCAAATCATAATATATATCATCTCGAGGCACTTTACATAGCAAGTTCGAGACCTTATAAATTGCAGAGAGACCCAACAGTTCCCACTATGAGCAAGCACTTTGGCCACTGGGGAGAGAAAAAAACTTCCTCATTAACTGGGAGCATGCAGCAGTTAACCCTCGGTCGCTTAGTGGCTTGGTAGTAAAAACATGTGGTTGAGCAAGGCAACCCCAAAGTGCATGTGTAAAAAAAATAGGAATAAATACATATTTGGAATAAGACCTTTGGCTGTGGACACTGTGACCTGCAAAGTCTGGAGTTTGACTCCTGCCTGCATGAGCATCATCACACTCCACAGCCATATGGAGGTGAACAATTCTACCTGCATGGTGTGTGTGATACTTTCACCTTCAGCTTTACTGGATGTCGTAATGTCATGTTGGTCCAAAGCAAACTTTTTATTTGTATATTGTTGGACTAACACTTTTCAAATTTTCAAATTGCTATAACCTGGTTGTGTTCTTTATTTTCATTCAACAATAATAAATAATAATTATAAGAAGACTTTTATTTGACAGAATCTTTCCAGACACCAAAGGACACCTCACAACACGTCGTAAATAAAAACATAAATAACTGAAATTAAGAATTTTTATAAAGTAAAGTAAAATAGAGTAAAGTAAAGGTCAAATCAAGTTAAGAGGCATGTGTGAACTAAGATTAAAACCAAAGATTTGATTAGTGAGGGATAGACAGGTTGTTATGTATGGTAACAGTTGAGTACTCGGCTGTTTTCATATATAGTATCTCATACACTGTATATCTAATATAGTAAAGAGAAAACAAGTTCCCAAATTTTCTAATTCCAATAGATACATTTCGGTGCAGGAAAACAGTGTGAAGTTAAATACCATTTCAATTTGATTTCATCAGTCTGTGAGGAGTGTATGTGCAACCCACTGTATGAATGCACATCATTCTGTGTTTACATGTGGTTTGTTTGAGTGCTAAACATGTACAAAAATGTGTTTTCTTTGTACCCTCACACTTCACTGCTGCTTCACACAAGCGGAGGTGCAAAGCTAGTGAGACCAGGTTGTGTGCCTTCTGGCATTTGGTGGTGGTCTGTCAGTGCAGTGCAGGATATAGGCAGGACCATCACACAACACTATCAAAGCAGCCAAACGTAATCACATGTCAACATGTCACTTGATCATATGAGCATACAAAACATATATAGCACACATGTATAATATATATATATATAAATAATTTATGTACTAGTGTGATTGTGCATCTTGATAATAATAATCATATGTGTAATATCTATTAAAATCAGATTTATGCTACTACACTTTTATTTCTAAGACAATACACACACACACACATTTATTACTTTGATGATATATTTATTTGTCTCCAATTTAGTGTTATTATTATTATATAGTATAGTGTCAACATTTTGCAAATCTTTAAAACCTGACTGTAATTATAGAATATTTTCTACGATTTATATGTGTTGATTGTGAAATGAAAAGGCTGTGGCATTTTTATTTTTACATGTACAGTAGTGTGTCTAATAAACTAATGTGTTACATACGATGTGTGACTCACATCTCTATTCCCTCTGACGGATGCAGCTTCACATCAAGGAAAGATCGATATGAAGCAGCATCCGTCATGTGAAAATTAAAATTGCTGCCCATTGATGCACTGTATGAATGGGTGTGTGAATGGGTGAATGGTAATAACCTGTACTTTAAAGTGCTTTGAGTAGTCATCAAGACTAGAAAAGCTCTATATAAATACAAACCATACATCATTTCTTCACTCTGTGTTTTTTTTCACTTTCAGCTCAAGCTGCAGGTGGGATGAGAGGAAACAGGAAGAGGGAGAGATGGGGTGAGGGCTGGGGGAGAGTTGGTGGGGGGATTTGTTGTTCAGGCCAATTGGCCTTGAAATAGAGGCAGCCTTCACCTCAGGTTACAACGGTCTCCTTACCCCCTGAAAATATTCATGAAGCAATTACAATTCATATGATTAACAGGGAGGAACACAGAGAAACTGTGATGAGCATTGTAATTATGGGATTTGTGCAATATTTGAGAGATAAGGGTTGTTTTGTTTGTGTATATGTGTGAGTGCACACGCTTTGACATGCATGCAAAGTGCAGCCGACTTGATGAAGTAAAAGGCGAATATCCTTGAGCTCTTGCACCTGGAGATTTGTGTGGAATCTCTGGCATCAATATTAATGAAGCAGGTAAGCAGCAGGTCTGCATCCGTCTGCAAAAGGTGTATTTTTACCATAATAATCTACAACCTGTGTTTGTTGGTCGTAACTAAGATGGAGTCCGCAGTAAGAGGATTCATTTCAGGGAGCAAGATGGAAACACGTGTTCCTCAGATGCAGATGGTGTTTGCTCTTTTTTTTTTTCTTTTTGATTCTGTCCAAAGCTCAGCTGTTGGCTCGTATTAAACTGCTGTCAAATGACAACACACAGTCTGTTTCTCTCTCCGCCCACTGGCCGTCTGTCTGCGTGTACCCCGCGTCTCTCTGTGGCCTGCGACTCTGCTGCTGCTGTGGTTTTATGTTTTTAGCAGACAGCCACTTCTTTGCTTCAACATAAGTGCTCCAGGTCACAAGCTACAGTCTCGTCTTCCTGCTGAGTCGAGAGTGTGTGCGGACAGGTATGTTTGAATGGATGAAGAAGAAAGTGTGCATTCAAGTTTGAGCAGAGGAGTGTGTGTGTGTGTGTGTGTGTGTGTGTGTGTGTGTGTGTGTGTGTGTGTGTGTGTGTGTGTGTGCACATAGGGTTATTTGCAATCCATCATGGAGCTGATGGTTGCCATAGAAACACATTCCCTCAACCACACGCCTACTGACACTGGATTACATTTAATCTATACCTGAATCTTTGCAACTTTGAATACCTAACTTTGTGCAGCGTCCTTTTCGAGACATACTGTTGTGATGCTCTGAACTCAGATTTTTGACACTGCAGGTTTAAGTCCAGCATAAAGGTTGATTTACCTAAACTCAAACGTGTTGCACAGTGCTTGTGCTTTCAGCCGTTTCATGCAGTTTTGTCTGCTCAGAGATATAAAGAGAAGCAGTTGGGAACAAATAAACATGCAAGAAATCCTGTGTTACTTCAACAAATTCCAGAAGATCACAAAAAACAGCACGCTAGTGTGTGAAGATTCTGTGCATGCATTCTGGCTTCAAGCAAATGTACGGTGTCATTCTCCAGAAAAACAGCATTTCTGCAGCACACCACCATCAGAGAGGTTTCACCACACTAGGGATTTCACATACTAATGGACTACTGGGCTAGTTGCCCCTCAAAAACACTTGTAGACAATGTTCATCTATGGTTTTAGCACAATGCAGTTATGTGGCAGTGACAATGAATCGACAGATGCGTGAAAAGTAGTTGACAAGTCATAGGCCTAGTTTTCGTGTGTGACTTTAAGGCCGGAGATATACTTGTAATCAATGCTTCTTCGGTGTCATGGTTTTGTAACCTGTCTTTGAAGGACAGAAACAGACTGAGTCAGGTTGTGAAATGGTTCAGTCGGCTGATTGTTGCGCCTCAGATGAGTCTAGAGTCCCTGTGCACCAGACGGTTACAGAGGATAGCCAGCTCCATTTCTAATGATGACTCGCATCCTCTGCATAGGAAATTTCAGCTTCGACCCTCTGATCAAAGGCTTATTGTCCTGAGGGGTAAAAGAAACGCTATAGAAGTTTTTTTCCCAGCTGCAATCGTTCATATGATGGGTAATAACGATATTTCCACTTTGACCTTATCAAATCTTCTGTTGATAGTGAAGCAGTTTAACATTTTTTGTCTTTGCTTTTGTGGTCTCAGTTGTGCACATCCTCAAAAATCAACACAACACATCTGCAAATGCAGTACACACAAAATAAGGAATAACATTGTCCCATCATGCACTTTGTGTATGGTATTTCATAATGATGAGTAAGTTTTGCATGTCTGTTCGCACGAGTCATTTCTCTTAACGCTAACCTTTTGGGTATGTAGGTTATGTTAATAATGTGAATAGTGCAGTTTGGACATATGTCCTGTGATAACTCCACTAGTTCACTACTTTTCGGGAATAGTTGGACAACTACTAAATGCAGAAGTCGTTACTGTAATGGCCTACACCTCACATATTCTAAACAATTCTTCAGCTAGTTTATGTTCTTATTTCTTCCTCTCTCTAATTCTTTAAACCAAAAGTGCTCCCCTAAAGTAGCTTTAAATAGAATAGAAATAATTCAAATTGCACGTTATTAAAAATTCTCTCAGATAGATGCAGCCGTCTCTGAGCACCGTGAGCTGACACTCTCGGTACGATCACTCAGACTTCATCTGTTGTCCCACATGGCTCCATGGGAACAGGTAATCAAGTTTGGTGAGCTATTGTCTTGGAACGGCAGTCACCTGCCCGGTAATTGGAAATGAGTGAGTGTGCTGCAGAAAGACAGACGCAGAAGAGGTGCACGCAGAGAGTAAGACGGGTTTATGAAGTGTGCGTTGTGTTGGTTTTGTGTGTCTTCCTGTGTGCGTCCGGCCAGATTGTCAGGGAGAGAGGTGCTGGCATAGATAGTGCCAGTGAAAGCTCACTGTCCCCCAGGATTCCTCTGCAGTGATGGCTATTGGTGTCTCTCTTCTCCTGAGGGACCGCTGCGCTGTCACCACCAGAACCAATACACACACACACACACATTCACACACATACACACACACACACACACACACACACACACACCATCCTCAGAGACAGCATCCTGCCTCCCAGGTAACAGTCTATGTTTTCAGGATATACAGAGCACCACATTGCTCTATGGCTACAAACGTGCTACGATGTATTAGTTTTGTGCACACACACACGTACACACACCATAATGGCTTGTAAGGTTCAGGCAACACTATTCTGCGGCATCCATTATTGCCCAGCACAATGACAACAAGGTCATGCCTCGAGGAGATCTGCATTTTGTCAAGACTGACAGCAGAGTGTTGCTGCCGCTGCTGCCCAGGATTTATGCATCGCTCTCAGGTTCAGTCTTGACATTTTTACCTCAGTAGGTGGCTCAGAATCTTTGCAGCACAATAAGGGTTATTTGAAAGCTTCGCATCAATTCATATTTTTCAGACGTTGCCATATGTTTGTTACGGAGGAAACAAAAAAAAGCAATATCTAAATCAATAACCATTAAACACTAAGGCTAGAGAAGTACTAGCTTCTGACTATGCATATGCATCGTGGCTGCCTTGCATACCGTGCATCTGTTTGGTGCATCAGATGTGCATGAGACATTAACACTTTATGCAGGATGCAATACGCACATGAATGGTAGGAGCAGTGTAGGAATATAGTATATATTTAATTTACAGAATGCAGATCAGGAAGTTCTACACTGAGTTTTACATACACTGTAAAAAAAAAAGGAATAAATACAGAAGGAGTTATTAGAAAAAAACTGGAACTCTCACAGACAAACTGATGAGATGAACAGACAACAAGGTTTAATCTAGGCTGAGTCTAAAGACAAAGACAGGCCCATTATATTTACATCGGGAGCGGGTCCTCTGTACGGAGGCCCCCAGTTACCTCAACCTTGTAAATCTTTTATTTCTCTAGTTTTAGATTGTTATGATGTGTGTGCTCTAAAACCTAAAGAGAAAGTATGGTCTGTTGGATATGAGGAAAAACACCCAGTCTAACAACACTCGCCTAAATTTTTAACAATTTAACTGCAAAAAAAGTTGGTTTCAGGCAACTTCTAAAACTATGCCAAAATATTCAGTCATTAGCCATCACGTTTTGAGTCATGTACATGAAGAGAGAGAAAAGAATGACAGCTGGTGAGACGACTCAGTGGGGGGGGGGGTTGGCAACGCTGCAGCGTCTTGCTCCTTCCCACAGTGATCCGTCCGGCTGAGACCCACTAACACAAAGAACTGTGTTTTGGATCAGGGCATCGCTTATTACTGAGAAACAGAGGGAGAGGGAGAAGGGGGAGACTGGGGGCAAAGAGCCGGCCAGGAAAGGACGAGTGCCAGCTCTGCCTCCAGTGCTCATCTCAGATCTCTCCATCTCTTCCTTCATCGTCTCCCTCCATCCATCCTGCCCCTCTTCCTCCTCCTTCCCAGCAGCTGGCTGGTTTTCACCCCAGCAGAGAAAGACGTCTCTGATGGCGAAGACTGAGACATCAGTATGTCTTCAGACAAAGAACAGTCTCTGTTAACTTTCCATGAATTCACACCCACAGTCTCCTCTCTCCTCTTGCATCGTCCTCTCTGTCCAACCCTCGCTCCTTCCCCCCCATCTCCTGTTCATCCTTTGACTCTTCTCCTCACCCCCTCCTATTTCCCTTGATTCTTGTTAGTTTTCCCTTCCTCATCCACCTCTCCTTTCCACTCCATTCACTTACTTTCTTACTCTCGCTGTCGCTCCCATCTTCAGGTCTCCTTGGACCAGCCTTCCAGTCCAGTTTTAATTGATTTGGAGTGACATGCAGCTGAGGCTATAGGAGCAGTCCTCCCGGGGAGGTCGAAACGTACAGAGATTGAGCTTGTTCAACACCGACTGGACTCCACAGTCAGCAGTGGTTGGCTATTAGAAGCAAGGGGACTTTTTTCACAGGAGACATTCTTATATTTTTAACTCCTGTCGGAAAATTTGAGCTATAGACAGCAAATGAGGAACTTTGATTTGGTGCATGACACAAAAAAACTCCTACGAAATACAGTATAACACACATTTAGCTTGAGTTTAAAAGGATCTGTGGCTTGCATTAATTCTGTGTCACTGAGTTCAGCTCGACCTGCAAAACAAATTCAATGCTGTTATGTTCAGACACTTAATTTCCCCCTGTAGTTTTATACATGAATCTAAAAAGCTGCACTGCCCATGCAAACTACTGATGTCTATAGATAAAAAGTAATTTCTCTAATTTCCTGAAGTTCCAGCACTAAAACATGTAACACAAGGAATGTGACACATTGATTAAAACATTAATCATTGTAACTGTTAATTTTAGGCTGCACCACTCGTTCTTAATGGAGTTTTTTTTGGTTGTTTCTTTAATTAAATAAACAAAAGAACATGAAAATAAATTAAACCAGACTGCCACTTCCAACTCTTTTTTCTCCTCGAGCAAGCAACTGTTCCAATTTTTATTCTTGGTTGAAACACATAAATAAATGTGGGAATGATTTCTTTGAAATGATAAAAGATTGCTTTAGGATGAACAGGAAAACACAACATGGGAAATCATCAAAACACATCCACTGCTGTATTTAGTGGCAGTGTGTTGGTGAATATTTTTGCCTCGAGGTTAATGAGGTTTTATTTTCTGTGTCTGTTCAACCATATCTCATCAATCTATGTATAAATAACTCGACATTACAATTTGCCAACTGCATGCAGTGCATAAACATTCATTCTTCTCATGTCATTTTGGGTTAAATGGTTAGGTTTAAATGCAAAAACCACTTCTTCAGGGTTAGTGAAAGACCACGACAGTTTAATGCTGCTTAACATCACTTAAAAACGTGATGTGATGATCAAAAACATCCAGAACATCACAGTCAAATTGTTAATGGTCTTGTATTCTTATGTTGCCTGTGCAAATCTGCAGCCATCCACACAACACCTGACAAAGTCTGTAGCCGTCCATCCAACCGCCACCTCCTCCTTATTAGCAGACTGAAAATAAAGGTCACATCATATTGACATGGGAGGACATGGACAATCTGTATTTAATGAGTTCTTTCCATATTCAATTCAGTGTTTTTGATTTTAGCATAAAAAAATAGCAAAACTTGATTTGGGTATATTGTTGGTATATGTCATTGGATCATATAATATATTGTTGGTATATACTGCTGGATCATATAGTATATATTGCTGGTACATACTGCTGGATCATATAATATATTGTTGGTATATACTGCTGGATCATATAATATATTGTTGGTATATACTGCTGGATCATATAGTATATTGTTGGTATATACTGCTGGATCATATAGTATATTGTTGGTATATACTGCTGGATCATATAATATATTGTTGGTATATACTGCTGGATCATATAGTATATTGTTGGTATATACTGCTGGATCATATAATATATTGTTGGTATATACTGCTGGATCATATAGTATATTGTTGGTATATACTGCTGGATCATATAGTATATATTGCTGGTATATACTGCTGGATCATATGGTATATTGTTGGTATATACTGCTGGATCATTTTCACTTTCATCTGATCATAATCAAAGCTGTAAAGCAAGTACAGGTGATATAAGTGCACAGTTCTCTCCTTTACCAGTAATATGAGCAAAGCATTCTCTGCTCACAGAGCCTTGGAGCTAAATTGGAGGAGATTGAGACACCTACGGCTGGCTGTGGGGCTCCTCATCTTCAAATTCACTTTCATACTTTGAATGTATTTCTCCTTTATGCTCTTATCCTAACATACTCTCCTCTTCACTTGTCACTCTTTTCCAATATTACAACCAATGTCAATAATTTAGTGCAGGTCCCCTCCAGTGAGTGAGTCAGTGTCAATCATGTGAAGGACACAAATGTGCGGGGACATTGTGTTATGTGTTCTCAACATTCCGTTTACATCCACATGTTCTTTATAGAAAAACAGACAAAGGACATGTAGTTTCAGAAAAAAGGGTCCCTGTTTCTTTTGTAGCATCCTTGCTTTAGGTTAAGGGTTAGCAAATGCACCCTTTAACATTCTAAGAAAATATATTTTTGAAAAGTTTATAAAGGGAACTAATATCTGTGAGTGTTGTGCGGTTAAATAAAAGGGAACTGTTTGGCCTTAGGGGAAGTATGTGCACTTTGTAAAAAACATTTTTTTGCATGATTAGTTTGGAATTCCACTTCAGTCTGATCACATTCATGAGCGGTGGGTGATATGTTTGCTGCATTAAGCTCCAATAATAGCTTCTAGTTGACAGGTGAAGTGTTAATGTCAGCTAACAAACACTAGTGTGGTGTTGAATCTTAACACAAACAACAGCTACCACATGTCAACTGATATTTTACACTAAAAGCTCAGCAGAGTTTAAATGGTGAACATCAAAAAGTAGAAGAAATCAAAGAAATCTTGCCAAGAGGCTCTTTGCTTCAAATAAAGTCAACAGGCAGAGAGGTGTACGGGTCATCCGACTATTTGTTGTAACAACACTGGCCTTGAAGGGAGGCAGAATGTCAGTCCTCTGACAGAGCTCAGCAGGTGCGAGCCCAAATGGATCACCAGACAAAATGGCGGAAGACTGAAGAAAGGAGGCGATCATGAGTTCACTGACTGTACGACCTCTGCTGTACAGTCCCAAACAGAGTCCCCTTGAGAGCAGCCTGTATTTGAAAGCAACAATGCATCAGGGATGGAAAAACATCAGGGGGCGCGGGCAGCCACGGGCAAATTCACAGACACTGCTGCAAAGTTGAGGGCTTTTGTTTGGTTGTGCGTTTGTTTGCTGCTGCTGCTGGGAGCTGCTGTTTGTCTAAAAAGGTCTTCAATCGTAATGTGTTGTTGCATCACGCCACCATCAATTGAGCTTCAACTACTGGCTCTCATGTTATAGGGAGATGTTGTTCCCTCAAACGTATTCACTCATATTAAATGACTGCCAGTACTTGGAAGTTCACACAAGTTACATTGACTGCACTGATTTAAAAAGCTCTAAACACAATATGGCTTCAATCGGGTTTGGCAAAAATGTAGAAAGCATGTAAACATCATGTTTAAGCTGAACGTGTGCCCATTCACACACTCAAAACATTTAATTTCTGTACAAAAAGTCGTTTAACAGAAACTTACTGTATTGTTTAAGGTTTATTTAGATTTGTGGTTTTTCCTAAATTAAGTGTAAATCCCATAAAAATACAGTAAATTACTCATATTAAAAATATAAACATCAAGTAAGAGTTGTAATCTGTAAATGAATACAACATTATAGAAGTTATAGATTTTTTTTACTGGATTATTCATTTGCTCAATAGTCTTGAATGTTAAACAACATGTAAATTCTATGTAAAAAAAAATCCTATCCGGAATGTATGTGCATGTAATTGTATCTGTATTCTTTTTTAAATAACTAAAGGTTTTTTACTGTAATTTCACAGCGAAGGTTTATTTTTACAGAGTGGTCCCAGCAGATGGTGGCGCGGAAACAAATTAGATTTGCATCTTCTTGAAATATGTGGATCTAAAGGCAGTTTGCTTTTGGTCACACACGTGAATTTCCCTGTTCTAGTCTCTGTTGGCATATCCAGCTGCGACATTTTAAGTGGCGATAAATCATACTTAAGTTTGAATACCTTAAGGAAAACTATTTAGTGTCAGTCCCCAGCAGCAGTACTATAACCTGGTTGCAGGGGACAGAATGTACCGTAGACAGCTCCAGGATCAGAACCCTGGAAAGCACTCATGGAGATTTTATGGCTTCAAGAAAAACAATCTTTTTTTATTTGGTGTTGTTTCATTGTTAAACTCAAGCTTCTTCCAAAGAGCTGAGTCGCTATCATTTCAAATATAATCAACCAGCAGGAAATAAATGAGGATCCAATAAGGATGACATTAACATGACAATATCTACAGATTATATATTGTGCTAATAAAAAGCATGACGACAGTTTGAAAAAATAAAAGTACATTTGCAGTAAGATTCATTCCCTCAGTCAACTGTTTCTGGAAATAATCCCATGCAGCAGTCAGGCAGAATGGTGCCTGATGTGGAGCACAGGGCTCCATGCACACTGTATCTGTGTGTCAGATTAATGCACTCCTGTTTATTCATGAAGCCTCATTTAATGCATCAATAACAATCAGTGCTCCATCCTTTTACTTTGGAATAAATGCTGGAACTCTTCAGATGTTTCCATTGTTTATCATGTGGTTACTCAAATATGTGTGTGTGCCGCAGCTCTAGAGAGGTTCATTAACTGAACACAACTCATTAACGTCAGAATAGGTTTGCTTATCAGAAGAGCTTTTCCATATAGATTCACATGCAGTGATCCTCATGGAGCGATCCCACAAAAAGGGAGAATATCTAATTAAATAATCAGGTTGTATTTCGTTCTGTATTTGATGGAAACTGGAAAATGGAAACTGCTTTACAGACCAATCCAAAGCCTGCCTACTCCCTCAGTCACCTTAAGAAATATGGAC
Source organism: Paralichthys olivaceus (assembly GCF_024713975.1). Lineage (NCBI taxonomy): Eukaryota > Metazoa > Chordata > Actinopteri > Pleuronectiformes > Paralichthyidae > Paralichthys > Paralichthys olivaceus. The sequence continues at coordinate 21,744,590 of NC_091099.1, forward strand.
ACTTGTCAGAGTATTCATTATTTCTGGAGGGGATTCAGTTCAAGAGCTGCTTTTTGATTGGATCATAGAGAAACTTTTTTTCCTGTCTTTCTTACAGTTTCACTTGCAAACACTACACCTGGCATTCTATTGGTCGGAGAATTTTGACAGACTTGTTGCACAAAAAATTGGAGCGCAGGAGATTAACTCCAAGAGCAGAGGAGAAATGTGAGAGCAGACGTTTCATGTGCACACACGAGCAGTGTGAGCAAGAGGAGAAGAGCTGAAGCTGGAGCACAGGGAATCTAAGCACAAGCAGGGGATACTTGAGTGTGAGTGCAGGGTTTTGAGTGATTCTGAAATCTGAACGTAAAATCAATAAGTTCTGCTCTCAAACTGAATGACCACGCTCTTGAATAAAGTTTTCAGTGTTTAGAGTAAAATATCTTCACTGCAATGGAAACAGACATTTCTTCTTCAGATCCAAACATTCAGAAATGGTTTGTCTGCAGGTGGGGGTGCAAACACAATGTGACAAAGAGAATGATAATATCAATGAACTTTGAATAAACAGTGGTCACATTGTCGACCTAAATAACAGTGTGTTAACAACAACTGATGCTTCAGTTCAGGGCTCTGCGTACTGAACTCTGAATTAACACATGAACAGCTCTTTGTGCAGCTGTGGTGGAGCAGCTTCAGGGTTCAGAGACCCACAGACAGTCTTTACTTGCTGTGGTCTGATTACTGCAGGAAAAAAGCTGCAAGCAGCATTAACACAGGCCAAGCAAACAACCCATTCCAAACAGCCATGTTTACAACGTTTGCACTATTTAATCTAAAAATGAACAAAGTTTTATCAAAAGTGGATCATTGTCATTATCTTTTCAATGTCTAATACTAAAGCTCTCAATCGCAATATTAATATTTAGATTAGACTGCCTCCTCTTCAGCTTTTATCCCTGATAAACCAAAATAATGTCTCTTATCTTAGAAAATGTTTGTGATGTGAAAGAGACCAGACGTGCCACCTTTAGGACAGATTGAAACATTAAGAGGAGAAGAAAGCAGAGAAATGTTGCATATTGTGGAGGGAAAATAACTAATCTGATTTTAATGGGAAGACTGGAGTCAGACTTTAATGTCAGGTCCAAAGGTAATCCGGATAAATCACATCCAGACACAATTCAGATAAGAGATGCATGTTAATGCTGCGTATGAGGGGAGACACTCTGGTCTCCCTGACAACCACATCGAATGGTCTGCTGGGATCAAGCGAGTGAGTGGCTGCACAATTGCTTGATGAGTAAGTAAGCCGTCCTGAGCAGGGGAAATTTTGTCTGGCATTCAGCCGCCTTCGGTATCACTCCTGCTCGGTAATATAGCAGCCTGACATCCGGATGCACCCTGTTGCTGCAAGAATCTCATTACCTCAGTTGGATTATGTTGCTTTCTACATATTATTGGATGTCAGCGTGTAGTGCTTTCTCATATTGTCCTGTGCAGCTGAATCCCATTTTCTTAGCGTAGGACCCGTGGGCCAAATTGAACCAGACACAAAACTCTTGCTCTGCCATCCAATTGCTTTTCGGAATATTAGATTTTATCAGTTAAAGGGTCAGAACATGGAAACGACAAAAAACTAATTTTTATCATTTACCTCTAGTGGTATCTTTCCACACACAGTTCTTGATTCATTTTGTTCAGATCTTGAAATATTAATCTTTAACATCTCTGCCTCCATTTAAAAGGATGAGGGGTGTCGTTTTGTTTGTTTCTGCTTCTCGCAGCATTTGCATATTCAATACATTTCTTATTAAAAAAGGTTTAACTCTGGAAAATCCATCAACCTTAGTGTCGACAGTTTACAGTACTTACAATACTTACTACTGAAGAAATAGTCTGGACTACTGCCAGAATAAAAGGGACAAATATAATGAATAATAAAAGGAACATTCATTCTGTCAAAAAGAGAGAAATGCTAATGAAATTCCACCTTTTAATTTGAACCAAACTTGAAAACCTGTATTGGGCAGGATCTTGATCAGATACCCAGACCACCTGTGTCCGCTCAACACCAAATGGAGCAAATGTTCTACTATAAATCCTCATTTTCTTAGATAGGCCTGAAAGAAAAGTGAGCTCTCCTCTTTATTTTTATTTATATTTTGCAATCTAATTCTTAAGTATCTCTTCAGGCTCATTTAAAAATACTTTGCTTTTAGCTTTGGTGTGCAGTGCTCAGGAAGACCTTGGAAGATTAAGCAAATCAGCCTAAACTGATGGTTGCAAGATGCTGTTCTACTGTAGTCCAGCAGGTGGCAGGACCTCAGACGGCTACACAACAACAGCTTTGTCACTGTGGGTGGCAGTTTCTAATTCCGTCTGGATATCCTGTTAGCATATATACTTGTATGCTTTCTCTAGCCACTCAGTGTTATTATGGTAGTGACGCTCAATGAAAGCTGTGGGTTTATTTAGTTGTGGCTGTAATGAAATGCTGGAGTATGAGGACCAATCAGAAATACCCAGTGCTGCAAGCCCCACCCAGAAAGTTCAAGTATTTCCTCTCTGCTCAGGGGATGGTGCCTTCTGGAGGGAAATAAAACAAACTGCGTGGAATTTAATTTAGACCCATCTCCTTAATCACAGAAACACAGAAAAGTTCATAGTTGCATCTGCCTCTACCAGCGTCTCAATAAAACCTCACCATGTTGGTGGTGGCTGTGGACGAAGGGGTAGAGCGGTGAAATGTACTAGGTAGGATATTGATCCCTTAATTGCCCCCCCATAGAAGTGCTTATAATGTGCCCATAAATGCACTGTATGAATATATGTGAGAAAAGCTCTATATAAATACAGACCATTCACCATGTTTAATACTCACGTAGCCTATCTTACAAGATCCAAATCCAACAATTGATTAAAAATAAATAAATAAACCAGGCTTTTGTGTTGGATTTAAGTCGGAGCTGTCTTTTTCCAAAAATAAAATGAGTGTCCAGTAAACCTTTATGTCTGTCCTTGATGTTGACATTGTAATGATGCACCCATTAACACTGCAGTACCATCACAGGTGACATCTATTGTTCATTGTATATGGACCTCCCTATAGAAATAGCCATGTAATGTTATTCATTTATAAAGCTCTATACTGCTGAAGTTTCTTAATTACCTCATATGTCTTCTCTCAGTTAAATCTAGTATCTACAGAACACAACCCACTAACTACTTAACCTTAGATGTCCCTCATGCACACACTAATGTTGGCAGCAAGAGTCTCACATTTTCCCTTTGGGGAATTTAAAGCCTTATTACTCATGCATTATTAATATACATTAATTCCATGTTTTGTTTTTTAATTCCTTATATTGTGTGTTTTTTTCTGTTTTGCTGAATGTTCCTTGTTGCCATGTCTGTCTTTGGAAAAAAATGAATTTCAATGAGCCTGTCTGATCAAATGACAATAAAACACTGGCGAGCATGAGGAGCAATCAATTATTAATGTCCTCATAGATGAGTGTTATGCATATAGCGGTGGTGGAGGAGAGGGACAAGCTGATGTAATACTCTATTAAACATAAATAAAAGGGCCTCAGGCAGAAAAGATATCAACAATGTGAGGTGGGCTGGAGAAGGGTCTGTGTGAGCTGCTCCATTCATCTGCACAGATTTCTGTGTGGAAGACGTACCACTGCCGCTGGCTATGCCCCGAAGATGAGCTGTAGCATTAACGAGTGAGGGGGCCAATTTCAGTCCCACCTGCTCCTGTACTCATGCTGGGGAAGATGACTCAGATGGCGAATTGATTGCTACACGAAGAGAATGAAACAACAAGGAGGCCACAGAGGTGCATTTGAATTCTACGTGTTTGTATATGAAATTGAATTGAATTGGCAGAAAAGTGGTAATTATTTCCCTCATATCCCATTGTGTTCGCGACCCCCCAGGCTCATGCAGTTTGGATCATGCTTGAAGATTTACTTATCCCTGGTACTCTTGAGAAAAAACGAAAGTTCACCTGTACTCCAGAGAACCCCCAGACTTTCTACGCCCAGACCCAAGTAAAAGCTCTGGAGGATATCCGCATGAGCCCATGAGAACACAGCAGGAGATTATCATTGTGTTAATGATGTTTCGAACACGCAACAGACGCAAAATAGAAAAAAACCCAAATAGATGAATCTAGATCAAAAAGAGGAGTCATACATGCAGAAGACTCAAGCGAAGATGTCAAGACTGCTTTAGGCGATAAGAGCCAACGCTGGTGTTGATGTGATCTCCACAGGGGAGGCTGAGGTCTGTTTCACATCAGATCAGATGGTCACACAGTGAGTGAGGCTTTCACCATCAAAATACTGCCTGAGTACCTTTATCAACCTTAAACTGCTGGATGCAGAGAACCTTGTATAATGTAAATGTTTTATAAATGAAACTGAATCAAAGATGACTGAGGAGTAAAACTTTTTGTATATATATATATTTTTTTATAATTCATTAATAATTATAACTTTTTACACCGCTAAGTGTTATGGAGGTTTTCTGGAAGCTGGTGAAAGGAGAACTCAGGCAGCAGCTGATGTCTTATACAGAAGATTTTATTGTAGGTTTGATGCATCAAGGAGACCAGAAGGTGCAACAATATACAAACACTAACACAGTAACATGAGCAACTGTCACCCCAAGTCTGAAGATGTCTCCCACAGCATCCCCATTTATCTTCCTCTACTTGTGTCACCCATTGTAACAGCACATCCATGAAAGGCTAATTGCTGTCACTCTCTATGTTACATGCAGGTGTTCTCATCCTATTTGATAGTTAAGTCTAAATAATTATTCCTAAACCACATTGTGTCCTTACGTCCTGCCACTGGTGAAATATGCAAAAAGAGTTGAAGTTGGTGAGAGCTGAAGTTGGTGCCTCTCTGTCTGGAGCATCTCAGTTAGATATGAAAGCCCCTGAGCGTAGACACTACAATGCACTGTTTATCTATAACCTGACCTTGGTACTGCTCAGAGAGAGAAGGGAGGATCTGTGGAATTAGCCATGCACTCTTCTCTTAATGGTGTCCAGATATAATGTAATATACACTATATATATATAATACAGTATATAGTGTCATATACAGTAATGGGTGAGGATATACAAAATTTCCTGAACACGAAGCGCTGTGATCATAATGCTGAAGAAGAGTTGTGACAATTTAAGTGCAATGGTCAAATCTTTGCCTAATAGCATGAGAAAAGTGAGTATTTTGAAGAATAAAATAGAAATTGTGTGTACGATCTACAATTTGAAACTGGAGTGACGTTTGTGCGGGTGGGGTGGGTGGAGTGTCGGAACCACACAGCACATACAAAGTGTCATTTGACCACATCAGGGGGCAAAACTGTTCATAGCTGTTCTAAGTGGCCACACTCAGAGACAGGCCTAAAAGCAAGCCGTCGGAGAGGGAGAGGAGCAAGATGAAATAATTGCACAAATGGGGAAATCTGGTGGGGTGCACGCTTTCTCTCTGCCAAGGCATTCATGCATTTCATTGTGAAGTACATGAGGAGGAGAATGAAGAAAAGAATGTGTGAATGAGAAGTTTAAGCCTGCTTCCTTACATTTGAGCGTGTAGCAACAGTGTGAAAGGGACGTACTCGTCGAGCTGACAGCTCCATGAGAGATAATTGATACTTACGAGAGGCCCTTTGTCGTCCCGAGCAGACAACACTAGTAGTGTGTGTGAGAGAATATGATGGTACATGTGAGTGAGTATGATGGTACACGTAGGAGAGTATAGTAGTGTTTGTGTAAGAGTATACTGGTGTGTGTGAGACCAAGTATGATGTATCTCTCATAAACATTGGTTTGAGGCATACTGACACCTTTAGTGTGAGGGTATATAATGAAAACAAGATTTAATCAAATAACAAAACTCATATCGGTTTGTAATCTTTTGTCCTAAATCTATTATTTAAGACACCAATCTCACACACACACACACACTGTTTTTTAATTAATAAACACCCACACCACAAACTAGTACATAACTCTACGGATTCTCAACAGCTACTCTAGGCACTGGGCTACACACTGTTACCTGTCCAATGTAAAACAATGAACCGTAGGAACCAATTAATTCCTAGGCAAGGGGAAGCAGCTCCACATGTAAATATATATAGATTAAATATTAAATAAACTCTAAATAATAAATGAAACAGTAACATATTTCACAGTGGTAGACAATGCACAATAATGCTGTGGAATTATACCGACTGAAATATAACATTTACATTAAACATAGTTCTATAAGCAACATGTAATTAGCATAATAATTTAAGTGATTAATAAAACCCAAAATATAATGTGTACCATAACTATTGTTTTATATATATAGTCTTAGCCACTCTGACTGAACAAAGACATTTAAATTGAATCCTCCACCCTCCTCAAAGTGCTAATATTGAAGTCACCAAAAAATCCAGGCTGAATTCACACAAACTTAATTATCTTTGGTTAATGTACAATTTTTAATGCATTTGTAATTCACTGTGAGTTTCTTTTCTGCCTCCACAGTGTCAATAGTCATTTTCTGATGTTCCTGGTGCCAAGCCGCTCTCAGCAGCCGACTGTGATATACAGTACATCCTCCACAAATGTTTCACTCTGGAGCAGTGACTTTGTTTGCGGCCTGTAATTGAAGAACCCGTTGTTGCTCAAGCAAACCCTCGAAGGCTCCATATTTAAAGTGCAGCCAGTGAGGTCTGAGATGTTGTATCTTATGGATGAAGATACAGGAGCTTCATAACCCTGACCTCAGCCACAAATGTTGTGAGGGATTCCAAAACATAAAACACTTAAGTTGGATCTTCAAGTGTTGGGAGTAACACGTTATTGTGCTTCTGGCAGTAAATAGTAGTGTAACTAATTACTTTTTCATATTAATTAATGCATTGGCAGGTACTGAGATTTAAATGTTCATTACTTTTGTCCTCTATGAAATGATCAGATTCAGACGATAGCAGACAAATGTCAACTTAACTACTTTATTATAGAGGATTTGGAAGGCAAAGTTTCAAATTAAAAGTTTGACAATTAGTGTGAGTTTTCTCTTTTTATGTTTTGACTTTGAGTTGATTAAATCCTGTTTTAATTTGAAACTATTTGTCTTGTGTGTCTTTGCCTCCTCCCGTCTGTCTTGTTTCCTGCTTCGGTTGTTGTCTGCCCCTCCCTGATGTGTTTCTGTGCCCGATCATGTTGTGCTACCCGGAGTTCTTGTCACTACGTAGGTTCAGTTCCCCGGTGAGCTTTGTCAGCTTGCTGCCTAAGTTATTTTTTGTTCGGATCCCTTGCATCAGTTTACCGAAGATTCTAAACTTGGTTCATTGTTTTTTATGTATTAATCTCACCGTTTCTGTCAGACTTGTGTCTTATTAGATTCAAAATGTAACTATTAAACTCTGTTGACGTAAAGCATCATCATACAGTAAAAAGCAGGCCCCTTAAGGCAGCAGACAGTGAAGATATGTTAATATTGCAGCAGGTAGATGACGGAATCAGGCCATTAGTTTATTGAGAAGCAGACAGTAATAGTCACATTGTGTCACAGATGTTAGCGCTGACCCTGATTTTTAGAAGAAAGTAATGCAACATGAAGTAGCAGCCATGGTGAGCTGCAGAAAATAGGCTCCACACCTCCAACGAGTACTGCTACTGTGTGGAAAACTGCTCCTGCTGTACACTCTCTGAAATCTGATTGAATTCCAGTTATGTTGAGTCACTTTCTTATTTAAACAGCGTGAGTTTGTGTTATTTTGTACCTTTTTACTGTACATCATATAATATACCTGTTTCTGTTCTATTTTATTTTTCACAAACTAGCTGCTCAAGGATTGCTAGGTGTTTTAATAAACCACTCTGGTTGTTAGCATGGTAACCACAGCTGAGCCTCGATGAACCAGTTTTGAATCTTTAGGATTATGACCTTAAAAACGTCAATTACTTTAGTTGTTGTGAAGACAGATTGAGAATGGAAATAAGTACCTTGTGGCCCCTTTTTTGAAAATGTTATATATTTTAACTGGCAGACACCAAAGGCACCCTGCTGCTGCTCTCACTGTGCATGACTGGAGTCTTCAGCCAGAGAGACATATTAACCGCTGAAGCAGAGACAATAGACAGACGTTAGTAATTTGAGTCACAGAAAAGTCGTCTTCTAGCAGTTGTCAGTCAGCGCACGTTCCTGTGTTTTGGGGGTGTAGCTTTGACGAGAGGACCGATGGGAGTGTAGCCTGCACTTGCTAGCTTTTCCAGGATTACCAACCCTAGCTTTAATCACCCTGAAGTAAAGGTGATGCAAGAAATGTTGACTTGCAGCAAGATGGCAAAGAATGTTGTTCTCTCTGCCTCTGCAGGTTTTTTCTCACTAATCAAGCTTCCTCCCACAGTCCAAAGTCATGTAGGTTCAGTTAATTGGATTCTCTAAATTGTCCCTTAGGTGCATGAATGAATGTGAATAGTTGTTTGTCTCTATGTGTGTGACAGACTGGAAGGGTTCGCTCCAGCTCTTCATGCACTCAAAAGAATAAGAGGGATAGCGAATGGATGGAATAAGAAGAAAGAAGAAAATGTCATCCTCTAAATCTTGATTCTAACTTTTGACTGAAGTGTTAAAGATATGTAAAGAGTGCTCAATTGATTGATCTGCAGAGGGTTACACTGAATTTGAAAGTACAGTAAGTTACAGAAGCTGCCAGTGCACTAATGGTATGTCAGTGGTACGCGGTGTGTCACTGACATCTGTGGAACATTTTGTACTCTCGGTTGAGTCGAGCCGTGGTTCATTCTGTCAGCCACAACTCTCTGTCTGTTCACTTCCTGTCTCTCTGTTGTCTCTCTTTCCCAGACAAGAAATACATGTGTAAGTAGGATACACCACATGCTTTGCTGGAAAAAATAGATTATAGAGCCAGAACACCTAGATTAACGGCAGTGTCACCCCTGCAAGGTCGGGTTTTGATGTTGGTTTGCAATCTACTAAACTGACTGTCGCAGCCCACTGCCGCAGAGTGCACAAATATTGCTTTGAGAGAATATGAGGGGCTGCAGGGACGTGGACATGAGTGATATTAATGGAAACTATTATAAGATTCAAATAATTTTAATCTTACATAAAAGCACGACCTTTGGATGGGCAGTTGCAAAAGGAATCGAGCGGGGAGCGGTTGTCACATTTCAGCCGGGGCACAAGCAGTTTTGTCTGTTGGTGGGGTGGGGGGTGAACGAGCACAACAAATTCTTGTGCCACATTAAATGTCCCGCCGCGCCTTCGCTGGGGTGACCTCTGTGGCCAATTATAGGGGAGGCTAATGCTTTGGCTGACATATCTATTTGAATGGATGAGATGTTTTTCTCATTCGCTGACACAGGAGATCACGCGCCTATTTTCATCACAATGGCTGTATACACAAGCTTATGTAAATGTCCCCTCACGCAGTAGTGAGTGTCAGGCCCACCGCATATTAGCTTTATGTTTGGAAGAATGGCGAGTGCGGAGAGAATAGGAAGGATAAATTCAGGGTTGCTTGGATATCACTGCCTGAGCTGTGAAGGCTACGCACCCACAGATAACAAAGCCTTTTTCCACTAGTGTATAATCATATTTAATTAGTTCATTTGAACTGCTTTTGAGGCTGAATTGAGGTACTAAGGGCATTAGAGCTCAAAGGGAATCAGACAACTAAAGACATCACTGAATCTGACACTTGTGACCAACGCATGAAGAGAAACTGACACTGCATACTGATGATCAATTACTGTAGTGCTAATGTAATCCATTTCACATTGATCAAATCTATCCCAAAACTCTAAGGCTACATCAATGCTACTGTTTTATTTGAGAATGGCATTTTCACACAAAAAATCTCTCTGTCCACACAAGCACATCAGTTTTAATCAAGTCCCCACTAACACGTATATCGCTGGACCACACAGGTACACTAGGCATGTGCGTGCTGGTGTACACAGGAAATATTTGATTGTTAATTGCAGAAATGTCAGAGTTTGCTTGAATAATAGCTCATCTCTTACACATGAAAAATGCAGAATTGAACTGCACAGCAGGGGTAACAACAGTGTCAGCAGTACTCAGCCATGTTGTTTTGTACACTGGTAGCCGAGGCTGTTGTCAGTTGCTCTCTTCTGGAAGAAATGTGAAGAAATGTGATATGAGCCTGACAAATCAGCAAAGGTTACATTGTGACTGAAAAGACCAAATCATCAAGCAGCTGTGAGTGTCCACATCATCTCTGTTTCAGCCTGTCCAGACCATAACGGGACCAGCAGCGTTTCCAATTTTCTCTGTTTTAGTTGCTCCAAAACTCCAGAGTTTGGATGGCAGGCGTATCCGTAGCTGAGTCGATGTGTTTTCAAACAAAAACGTAGTAATGTGGATGAAGCCTCAAAGGCTAAATTCAAACGTGTTCCCAATGTCAAATATGGAGCGAGACGCTGTCTGTCCCACCTGTCCCCCAGGCTTGCCCATCCATGTTCACCAGACTGAGAGCACCTTGTGGACTGAAGTAGGGCAAGCACATGGGCCTGAGGCAGAAAATAAAATGGAAAACAGCAGCCTGGCTGCATATCAGGGCAAATAATACAGCCGGTCTAACCAACCCCCTGGGAAAAGACCCTTAATTAGGCCCCTTCATGTTCATCCATGCCAGCACCTGAAGAAAAAGCAGAGGAGGAAAACGGCTCCTGTGGGGTTTTTCGAAGGCATTGGCAGAGATTTTTATCTGTTGGGCCATTCTGTGACTCTGTTTGTGTTGGCTGGCGATATCCTCTGCTGTCTGCTTCATTGTTCCTCTGGATGAAGCGGACTTTCTCATCAGGCCCCAATTAGCTGCACGGAGAAGGACTAGATAGACAGGAATTTGTCTGCATTTGCTACCTCAAGTCTCGTGTGTGACTCAGAAGTGTGTGTGTGTGTGTCTGTGTGTGCATGTGTCAGCATGCATGACTGTGTGATTGTGTTGTGTGCGTGTGTGTGTGTTTGTATCGAGGCTGTGGGCTGCTGTCAGTAGTCATCTGGGGGAAAAGTCAAATGATTTGCCTCCTGCTCTCCTCTGTTTGATCCCACTGCTTACTCAGCCATGAGCTTGTTTGGTAACCTTTGACATGCACATGATAGGACCATATTGACGAGCACGCACGCATGACAGGTGTTTACCGAGTTTGAATGTAAACACGACACCCACTCACACGCTCTCTAAAAATTGAAGCATATCCATATAATTATATTCAGAAGCCCACAGCGCTCATTGGAGTTTTATTTTTCACCTTGTCGATGGTGAACGCTGGGGCTGCTCCTGCATGTGTGCAGAGCAAAACAAAACAGATCGCAGTAAAATGGAGAGGGAGGTGAGGGAGACCTGCAGAGGGATGTCAAAAGACCAACTGCTGGAACACGTGCACACTGAGGCACCTGTCTGTCTCCTCCTGCACGCCCCTAAAGAAACCTTGTATCCAAAGTGCACAAGTCCTGCCCCATTTTGCCATCTTTTATTCTGTCAAGTAGGACCTCCTCTGTTTTAATGACCCTCACACCCAGCTCCCTCACTCACCATCACTTGACCGTTAATTCGATAATTGAGGCCCCTCATCTTTGGAGTTTTGCTAAATTGCCGTTTTTGTACAGTTCTGTTCTCTTCACCCTTTTCAGGCCATTATTCGCTCCGCCTGCCGTATTTCATGATTCCTTGACATACCACATCCCTCTCTGCCCTTCATCTGGTCAACTCTGACGGTCACCCACTACTGTCACCCACTGCCCTCTGCTGGCAGCCTTTAGGCGCTGCATCCGTTTGCATCAGCACCGGTGTGCAGTCTTCCAATGCAAAGGAGACTAAATGTAATGGTTGATTTAGCTTTCATGTGGTTGTCATCTTTAATTCCATCATCTCGTAAATTTGTCTCTTTACTTCCTGATTGAAAGGCACGCAACAAAAAGCGAATAATTTCTTCTCGAGAGGCCAACTGGCTTGTGAGATGCACCAGGTGTCATTCTCACACAGAGTGGTGCTGTGACTTAACATCCTGGACTGGCACATTCTCTCTTCACACTGTCATACTCAACAGTTCTGTGAAGTATGGTGGACAGGCACACTAGGTTCAGTGTGTATGATTTGGTTGAAAGGGATCTGTTGGCACAAATTAAACAGAAAATAATCCTAGTGATGTTTTCACAGGTGGGTTTCATCTAAATTGTACATATTGTAGTTTTCTTTACCCTAGAATGAACCCTTTATATTTAAATACTTTATATTTACATCAGGAGCGGATCCTCTCTACAGAGGCCGCCATGTTTTTTCCAGTCATTTAAACTGGACAAACTAAACACCTTTTGAGTTTTTATGACAACTGAAGGCTACCACAGTGTCATTGCCTGACACTCTGTCATTTTGGGAAGGGGAGGGTGAGGTGAGGGGTGTTCAGCTGCAACTCACAAGTTCACTAGTTAATTCTACACACTGATCCTTTAACACAACTTGTATTTTTCATCACAGGACTGCAGGAAGAGGCAGGACTTGTGTCCCATTGAGAGCTAACCTCAGAACAGTATGCAGCAGGGTTGGAGTTATGTTGGAGCCAGTGGGAGCTGAGCTCACGTACAGAGGAATCAGAGTTCCAATGAATGTGGTGAAAACATCTGTGGGGATCACTGATGGTTATTTCCCTTATAAATAATGCATTTTTCATCATCATTAGTATTATTTATGTTAATGAGATTTTAAAAAACAGGCTTTCCCACCAAAAGTGCAGTGTCGAATTCAGTGTGATTTGAACCTGCAATACATTCAGTGTTAATTAAAAAGTGATCAACGCACGTGTTGTTGATAACAACAACAGCAACAACAACTGATTCTCCAGTTAGGTGCTCTTTGCACTGAGACGAGCTTCACTGAACATTGTAAAGCAGTGTGTGCAGAAGCTGTGGTGCAGCCTCAGGGTTCTGTGGACTGAGTCCTGCAGCAGGTCTTTCCCGGGCTACAGCTCAATTACTGCAGGTCACTTTTACAGTTTCAGATTAAAACTGCAACCAGCACTAACACAGGCCAAACAAACAGCCCATTCCAAACACCAAACTGCACTAGTATTCTTAAAAAAGTTTTTAGGCTGGAATCCACCTGCTAGCATGATGAACAACTGACTGTTGTTCTGGAGGATGCTAACAAAAAGCAGGATGAGGTGGAAGGGACAGATACAATGGAAGGAACACCACAGTATCAGTGTCGGCTGCAGGAGGGAGAGAGTGGAGATGTGGTTCAGGGATCGGTGCCACGGTGAGAGTCTGATGGTGCACAGGTGTTCTGAGTTAGTTAATGACTCTCTCCCCTTTATCAGCAGTAGCATGCTGGGACCGCGTGAGAGAGGAGGCAGTGAGACGACGGCTGAGAGGAAGTGTCTGCTATCACAATAAAACCGAAACGTAAGAACTGTACCTGGCAATCCTCTGTTTCACTGACGAGGGACCTGCTGTGAACAGAAACCTCTGTTACAAAGGCCCTGTCTGGGCGGTAGATGCTTTGTCACTAAGGAAGCTAAGACTCTCTTACATTCTGAAGCAATACACACACAAAACATTTATTAATAAAGCAGAATTTCATACATTGATAATAATATATAAATGTAATGTGTCCCTCAATAATTCCTTTGCCCCTTTTTCATTTCTGTTATTATATTCATTATTCTAGACCCCCACAAAGCTCAAATTATAACTCAATCTCTGGCATGCTGTAACAAAAACATTTAAATACCATGCAGATGGTCCTGTCCAAGTCTGGGAGTTCAAGTCCACTGCAATAGTTCCAGTCTTTTGTGTCATCATTTTGAGAATGTCAGGCCTTAAATAGCTGCTGCCATTTTGGTTTTTGCTACGATCAGTGAAGGAGAGGATATGCTGCAGCTGGCAAAAAGGTTTCCGACAATGACTACTGAGCCTCCCTGGTTCTGTCCGTACGCACATACACACTTGTGCGCAAAGACAACACACTTATCCTCACAAGTTGGCAGGCCTGCCCACGGAGCTGGCCAGGGAACGAAGGCCAGGGAATGACTTCCTCCTCTATGTCAGCGGCAACCCCCCAGCATAGTGGTGGAGGGTGGAGGATGAAGGAGAGGCTGCTGCTATGCTTTGTTTGAGTGCTACTAATAAGAACAGGAAGCCCAGATAAAGGGATCTGTTTCATTGCCGTACCTGCAGCAATAATGAGGCCTGGCATCTGATGGATCACCCAGACTTATTTTGCAAGGGACGCCTCATTTTTCCAGTCAGCCTCTGCTACCCTCAGCTCTCCCAGTCTGTTCAACAAAGGCTGGTCTTTTGAGTGACTTAAAGGGATAGTTCATGGAAAAATTCAAATTCACTTATCTACTCACCACTGTGTCGATGGAGGGGTGGGTGAAATGTTTGAGTCCACAAAACACTTTCAGGGGTAAACAGCGTTGCAGCCAAATCGAATACGATTGAAGGAACTGGTGACAGATTCTTCAAACATGAAAAAAAAGAACAAATTAACAAAATAAAATGCATCCAAACTGTGTTCGTTTGGCCCCGACATTCAAATTCGACTTGAAACGACATCATTTAGCCTAAATGTCCTCTGACATCCTCTTCTGGAGCTGCGTTCACGTTCTCACACACACACCACACACAAGCTCTCGCCCAAGGGTACGCATGGTAGCATCACTACTTCCACTAGTGTGGACTTTAGACTAAAACATGGTGTAAATGACGCCGTTTCGACTCAAATTTGAATGTCAGGGATTCGGACACATGGATGACATCACAGGAGCAGTATGGAGTACGTTTGAAGAATCGGTCCCCTAGTCCCTTCAATTGTATTGGATTTGGCTGCAAAGCTGTTTACCCCTAAAACGCCAAAAGTGTTTTGTGGACTCGAACACTTCCCCCACCCCTCAATCAGCATAGTGGTGAGTGGATAATGAGTGAATTAAAATTTTTCGGTGAACTATCCCTTTAATGCTTTTCATTGCACAGCCGTCACGTGTCTGGACTCGTGTACCTCCTGTTACTTAATTGTTCAGTGATTAGTCTGATATGATTTTGTTGGAGCTACAAATGAGACTGCGAGTCCTTGGTGATGGCAGTGGACATAATGCTCCCCCCCCTCTTCTTTAGTCAGAATCATAATGAGGGAGTCATTATACATATTCATCACCAGCAAATATAATGTATGCCATGTAAAACAAATGCTCTAAATGAGGACATATTTTAAGTTACTCTCAAATGAGGTGACAGATCTGGAGCCTTGAAGTCTTCACTCAACATGCAGGAATGTAAACCTCAAAAGAGAGTCCTAATGTCTCCTCAATGCCAGGTCCTGTCGCACCAGCTCTTGTATCTCTTCTCTTTCATTGAGCATTGTTCTAGCAATGTGTCTGGAAAAAGGAAACATGATCCTAGGGTGATTTAGATCCGCAAAAATCGAAGAATAAAACTGTGCTTCTAGCATTTATTATGAGAAACTGAAACATTCATGATTTAAAATCCAATAATTTCCATCTATATATATATTTACCATGACAAAGGCCCTATGAGGTGCCTATAGCCACATGGTCACAGGAAATAATTGAATGTGTAACAACATGGTATAAATAAAAGCACTCTGAACATAAATCATCAATACTAATTTAAATAAAAGGAGTTCTAAAGAACCTCTGAAAGTCTTTTCTGACCAGCAGGAAGTGAAACGTCAAGGACTGCCTGGTTCTGCACATCCGCTCTGCATGCTCGTGCATGAGCGTGCCTTTTTGCATTTACGCGCGTGTGTGTGTATTGAGGTCGCCTCTGTGTTCTCTCCCTGGTGCTCCCTGGGCCTCAGCCAAAGCCAGGGCTCTGTAATATGAGATAAAGCTCGCCTGTTACCAAGAAAGGAGGAAATGGAGCTTGGCTCTTTGGAGGAGTCCACTCACAGCTGTATTTACATCATTTTGAAGGAGAGCATCATGGCCATGCTGAACTTGGGTGGGCTCATCAGTGTGTGTCTGCACAAAGAGCTGCGGTCTGTTTAGAGAGTTCTCCCTATTGCTATAACAAACAAGAGCGACTTGCAAGAGTAACTTATCGCCTGACTTGCTAATTAAATTGCATGATTGCACAAAGCTGGTATTGGAGCAAGGTGTGGAGTGGAAGAAAAAGAGAAGGAGAGGGGATGAGGATAGAAGAAGCAGCAGAAGAAGATAAAAAGAGATGGCAAGACTGGTGGCGAGGTCAACGGCATGAAGATGTGAAAAGAGAAGATGTAAGGGGGGTGGAAACATGTTCTATCGCATAACGTCACTAATCCCCCTGTTGCTATACCACAAGTTACAGAAGTCGATGTGGTTCACATGCACATGTACACTCCGATTAGTTTAGCAGGGCTGAGGAAAAGCTGCACCAGTGGGACGAGCCTGAAGTCACGTTTCTTTAAAACGGAAAGTGTGGTCCACTGAAACTGTCCTCAGGCCTATATCCATGTGCACGTTGGCATTGGTCAAATAGCTTACAATCCAACTACTTTAAGCTCAAAAGCTGTACACCAATGCTGAACCTCATGAACTGCAAATGCACAAATTGAACACTCGTGTAAGGACCTGTACATCAAATGCTGTCATGTGCACGGCCTGGTTGTTGTGCGACCAGGTCAGGCAGTAAAAAGACATGTCACTCTGTCCCATGTCCATCAGTTACATTAATGGAAGGACAAGATAGACATGTTAAACTATTCCCCGAAGTCAATGTCAAGCCTGTTTGCCTTTGCTGCAGAACGACAAATGCATACAACACCGCGAAGTGCAGACACGTGTATGGCCAAAAGCACATAGCTGATGAGCTCGCTGATATACACAAACCAACTTGTCCATCACTGTCACCCAGGGGAGAGGAACGGGGGAGGAAATCCACAGGTCACACGTAAATGCACGGCTGCTTATTGCTGATGTGACAATTCCCCTGACACAATCACACACCGTCGCCCAGGGAAAATACTCGACTGTAACAGTTCAGGTTGTGTTGTCGTTCAGTTGAAAGCGAACACAAATACACACCAATGCAACATGCACTGCAAATGTAATCGTGCCTATGATCCAACATGACATCCATGACTGGAATTTGTCACAGCCACAATGAGCAGCTTGTTGCTGCATACACAGAAAATGTGTTTATCCGGGAACGTTTATAAATTTATTAAACTAAAACTGTTTCACGCTCGTCCATTTTCGAGAGACGCTGCCTGCATAATCAAGCTGAAATTTAATTATCAAAGGTGACACACTGAATGAATATAAACTCTGTGTCACATTTTACTTTTGTCCATATTCCTTTTTTATGCAATTGACTTGTTTTATGTCAGTTCTTCATCGTGAGTATTTTGTGTGTGTGAGTTCAGATTCGAAGAGGAAAACACACACTCATTTTAATTTGGATTCTATACATCATCTCATTCATGGCACTAAACAAATGAATGTTTTATTCATGTTTGAATGCACAACAAAATCACAATTAACACAACAGCAATAATGTTCTTGTTGTGAACAAAAGCTATGAACTAAATTTTAATTTTCTACACAATAAAACAAAAAAATAATCAACATTTTCCATCAAATTGACGCATTAATGATCTATTGGTGTTATCATCAGAAATTTGCAAAAGTTATTTTCTTTATCAGCAACCATGAAGAGTCCACAACTTACACAGAGGAGCAAGTTATATGTCCAACAACCAATTCCTGATTCAGGAAGTTGCACTTTTAAGCTATTCCTTATAGTCTGTTGGCTCTATAGCTTTGAGAAAACCACATTGAATATAGTTTAAAATTGTTCTTTGTTCAAAAAAGTACTTGTTTGTATAGTTTGTAAGTGACAATTAAACATATATTAGAGACTACTGGCAGAACAGTGGCCCCTCAGGGGCCAATCAGACTTCAGCTGGGGACAGTGTCCCCCTGGCTGTGGATTCACTCCTGGACAATTGCCACTTCTGTGTCTGAGCTACAGACAGTCTTTCGTGTTTCAATATAAAATTCCTGCATTCTTATTCTAAACATAACAATTCTTTTTTTTCCTCCTAACATAATGCAAAGTGTCAAATTATCTGGTGCATAAACCCTCTGAATGACCATCCTCCACAAAGTCAATACAGTATGCGTGAGAGGAGAGTGTATTCATCAGCGCTCGTTGCTTTTGCCCCCGCGCTTCATTCAGTAAGATTTTCGAACTTATTGATTTTCTTCTCCCCATTATCTTGCAGGCGGCGCGACGAAAATGATGAACGTGACATGGTTGGGGAGAGGCGCTGTCAGTGTGTATGAATTTAGATAAGACATTTAAAGCTCAGCGCAGAGGCGTCATACATCAAATTATTATCCATTGTCACCTCCTCTCACCCTTTTTAGCCCTTTACAAAGGCCAGTCTGGTCCCTTTCGAGCCATCGCTTCAAATCCACCTCACATTGACTCACATTAAAAGGTCTTATCGGGTTTATTTAATTTGCCTCATTGTGCGTGTCTATGGAAATATGTGTTATCAAAAATATGTCTTTTAAAATCATTTTAGCGAACGAACATGCTGTGAATGTTTCCTTCAATGTGCACAAAAAATCTTGCAGTAAGGTAATTCACCATTTATCACTGTTACACATGATTCCCCTCGGATCTCAGGGCACATTCCTCCGACTCTGACAATATACCAGTTATATTTTCTTTATTCTCTTCATCTGTAATCGCCTCTTTGAGTCTTCTTTTGTTTCTAGGAGCAGTTGTGTAAGTTGAGTGTGGCGACTTTGCTGAACTTATGCACTTGTTTCATATGATAATATAATTCCAGTGGTGATTAGCAGGGCATCTTTCTTCACCGAGGATTCAGATTAACATTTTAACAGGCACTGTTTTGTCCATGCTGTGCTAAGAAAGATGCAAAACATAATGAATCACATGAAACAAATGTTAATTTCTGTTATGATAGATAGATAGATAAAAGTATGTCTATGGAGTCAATATTGAGGTGGACAGTGCAAAATGATTATTAATGCAAGAATAGTAATACCATACAATATATCAAATACACATTTGCAATTAACAGACTTTAAATACAAATACATTTAATTATTATGTGAAAAATACTGCAGGGAAGTGAAGAAAACATATCATAAAACCAAAACCAAACATATTGTGCACAAGGGCTAATACAGAGAGAAAATGTCAGAACATTGTAAGTTAAAGAGCAGCTGGTAGGTGTAGAACAACAATGATAAAAAATAAACATTGCAACTGAACTGAACTGAACTGTTCCTCAAATTCATCATTTTGAAAAGGAAATTGAAAAATATTCTTGTTTGTTTTCTGCCAGAGATTAAAATTAGGACATCTACCACCCTTGTGTATGTGAGTTAAGACTTGGGAATGATATTTGTTTGATGCATACGTATACAAACTATTCCTATAAGAGTAACGTAGAAGTTTACTGTATATATAAATTGCTTGTTTCTCCCTGTGAAATGTATCATCTGCTGGTGGCTGGCTGCAGTATAGGTCATGAACACAGCCTCCTACATGTTAATAGATGAGACAGTGACCACACTAAGAAGTCAAAATGCAAATCAAATCAACAAAAACATGGTTTCAGGTCACTTCAGGTAATTGTTATCGCACTGATGTTTATTGAAGTGCTTGTTTTTCCAGAAAGTTTGGTTTTATTTAGTTATTTAATGCTATTTAAAAAAATCATGATGACTGCTCAGACTGCAGTTGGTCGAGCTTGTGTGTCGGTGGGACCTCGAAACCACGGCTCCATCGCAGACTCTGGCTCCAAATGTGTAAGATGGATGTGGTCGTGAATGGGATATTTTTGCTTCATTGCTGGATAGTGGGAGGAAGTGGAGACGTGTCATCCATCTATATATACAGTCTACTACAAAAAAACATTTTCTTTGTTCAAGTTGAAAGAGGAACAAAGCTGTTCTGATGAGAAGGGACGATGACTGAGCTTTACCTATTATGGTCAAAATTACACAAGTTACTTTCTGGGGAAAGAGAGGAGGTATAATCAGTGGAACCACCTATAATGTTTGACTGGGATGGAATCCTGGAGACTTGGTGCTCTGTGCCAGATGAGTGTTCATCCCGAGCAATGTTGTGTTCTCCTGGACAACATGTACCTGTAATCCATCCATCCACCCATCCATCCATCCATCCCAGTCCTACTTTCAACTTCATACCCCTTTCTTTCTTCAGGTCAGCTTCCTAAGACTAATTAGACAGTTACACACCTGCCACAGATGATCCAGCGGCCCCTGCTCTCTCGCTCCCTGTACTATGAGCAAAGTTCACAGTTGTGCTTTGTGTTTGTGTACGAGGCACAAGAGCTGCCTATTATCCTGCCATATTCTCCATCATGCACTGAACCATAGCCGGTTATGCTTATGAGGTCATTAACTAAGGTAATGAATGCATTACTTAGCGTATGTTCACATACTTGTTTTCAAACAACACACAGGTGGTATTAACATTAACTACCCATCTTGAAGCACGAGGGCATGAAGGAGCTGCGGTGAATGTATTCTCATTAATATTGAAATATATGCAACGTATGCAGCAAGACGCTGATAGATTTAAGCCAATTATCCGCTCTATAGGAGAACGCTGTGGTGCAAGTATGACCTTTATATCACGTGAAAAAAAGCTCTACGATGGCACCAGCCGTGCTCAACATAACAGTATGCATATTTATATTGGATCACAGCCTCACACTGCTCGCCGGTGGAGAACGCCGAAGAGTTACCGTTTCAATATTATTATTCACAACCTGTGTTCACCTCTGACGCTGTATGAGTTTTCTATTATGATGAAAACAAACCTGTGTTTATTTTGTCGAGCAAAGTCAGAGGATGTGATATTTTATTTTATATATAAAGGAATCTAGGAGAACACTCAGTAGGCCGTGCACCCTGCCAAGACCCAACAGTCCCCTTACACTCAATCAAGCTGCGCCAAATTATACACAAAATATCACTTCCCCAAATGTGCCAGATTATTCCCAATCCATTAAAATAAAACATACCCCATAAGAAAGTTTAAACAAAAAAATCCTGTATCACCTTGTTTGTCGGGATCTGTGTCAAAATTGGATGGTGTCTTTCTTGGGCCACGTTTTATGGAGATCTGTTCAGCAGTTTGTGTGTAGAAGTTGGTTAAAAATCATTTTACACTTCATAATATGAGAAATCTCGTTGTCACCATCCACACAGTCATACCTCATAGTTTCAGCTGCTGCACATTCTCTCATGTGTCGTTCACTCTTTAGGGCACAGTCACTTACCCAAATGTAGAAGTCACTTCCATTTTCTGTGAGCGAGGAGTTGAATAAAACAGTAGCTTCCTGTGGCACTGAGTACCAGTGGGAAGTTTTTTGTTTTGCTGGCTAACAACCAGTTTACGCTCACAGCAGCATAAATCCCAATTTCAAATAATTGTACTTCACAGTGCTGTGCCCTCAATCTACATTATTAATACATTATTGTACATTCTTCCTCTCACTTCTTGTCATCTCTCCTCACCAGGAGGACGTGATGCCACCCTCCGGACCACACACGCCGACTGGCAGGGACAAACCAAACCAAAGCCATGGAGGGCCAGTGGCAGGAAACATTTCCAAAGCACTAAACTTCTCAAGGTTGGTCCAAGTGATTTGAAGTGGCATGAGGAGTAGATAAAAGTAGAGGGGACGGCTGGACGCTGTGCCTTACAGGCCTGCTGGGACCTGAAGAGAGACCAGTTCAGAGCTGATTGAACCTGGCTCACTGTTTCCCACGCTTTGTTTGCTGTGCTGCAACACAATGCAGTGACCGCTCATGCCAGACATGCTGCTGCTGGGAGCGGTGAAGCTGCCCTGCATCATTTCTGTGTTTCAACCAAACCAATTATTAACAGACATGATTCTACAGGCAGTGTTACCTCATAAATGCATGGCTGTTAACAGAGCTAGGATATGAAATGTCTGCCTGTGGAGATTTCCATACTATTACCAGATACTTCACCTCAATTAAAAAGGATCGTAGCTGATTGTACGTACCTGTTTTCAAATTCCCACGAACAAGCCTCATACACAACATTAGAAAATATACAGCTTCAAGCAGCTGCCATTCCTTACCAAGCTGCACTGTATGAAGATTTACTTGAATTCATAAATGAAACCAGTAAATAGTCAAAGTGTTCAGCTTCAGCAGTGATTGTTGCCAGAGTCAGGGGGTTTTGTTTGGGTCCTGTTGACTTTATTTCTAATTTCACACTGATTTGTTGAGATGCTCATGCTAGAAAAGCAAAGGATGTACATTTTTACACTGACGGCCACAATATATTTGACGACGGGACATTACAATACCACTGATTTGCTGTTAGTACAATAACTCCATTAACCTCAGCACCCACAGGTGCAGTATAAGCAGGAACTCTTCGTACTTTCTTCTTCAATAAGGCCACCCTGGGAAAAAACATTTATTAGGCCTTAGGTACAAGTAAACAAGTTTGTGTCTGGGTTTGTAGGAAAACTTTCAAAGATTCAACACAGTCACCAGTGATTGACAGTGAATACTGTTTGTATATCTATATAGATATTAGGCTTATTAACTGTTAGAAATCCATGTTGTACTGCCAAAACTTGTTTAAATATGAATCCACCAAACTTTATCTTATATTTTCATGGCAATTCAACTCACCAAATTGTATTAAAACCCAATTCATAACTGTAACACAGTGACAAGGGTCTGACTTTTTCACACGTGTCCAGTTTGGTAGAATTTTTGATTTTTTATGGTTCTAGCCATGGACTTTATATAAAGCTGGACAATGTGTGTCCTCTCCCTCCCACTATTCAGAAATCAAGCCAAAATATCTCAGATACAAATGCTGCCATCTTGTGCTGGTGACTTGATTTGTAGAAGGAGTCACTTGTGCAATAGTGATCTACGATTTCTGTAGATCGTGACAGAAATCATCTTTGAGAAATGTTGCCTATGTCCCATCCAGTAACAAGGAGGTGGCTGGGTTTGTGACTTATATAGCAGCCAGCCACCAGGGGGCAATCGAGATGCTTTGGCTTCACTTTTGCAGGGCTGTCATGTCTTTACTTACAGTCTATGGTTGAAGCCCATGGGTGAGGCAAAGTGTCTCTCCTGTGCCGCCCACAGTTTGAAAAATCAAAAGCCCATAGAAATTCAGGAGACACGTCTGTTAGGCTGAGACTTAATAAAAATCCTCTGGGACTCATACCCTACATGATAAGTGACATCATGAAGACATCAATGAAATAAGCTAATTATATCATGCATAGTTCAGACTATATAGACACAACCCTTAAACTTATCTAGATAATAGATAAATAATAATATTAATAAAAATAATTCATGATCATGTGATAGAGGTGATGTCACCTTGATATAATTTCATGAGGTAATGTGTTAAATTTTGCAACTAATAAGATTAGACACACAATTCTTTATGCAATGGAAATTGGTGTATATAAAGTGTGCAAGTATACACTGCCCCTCTGATGCTTTCATTTTACAAAGTAGAGTTCTGTTGTGCACAAAGGTGCAGGGGCCCTTCAGTGCAGCTTTCAGCTTTCATTTAGTTTGTGACTTTATCTTCTAAGCTCTGCACAACATTTGGATGTGTCGAACCTGTGTGTAATGAGCCTGAGAACTGGGTTGGATTAACTCCAGATAATTGCGACGAGATTGCAATTGCAGATTAATTTAGACTGCAGCTACACTTAGTTTACTCCCGCCTGGCTGTTGATTTGCCATCTGTTAATTTGGAATTAAAGTATTAGTCCTGATCTGTCTCAGTCACTTGCTCTCTATTCAGGTGACGGGTTGGGAGCTTTATTGTTGATCCTGTGTTTTTTGTCAACAAAATGTTGACAGTGTAATGTGAAGTTTTCTCTTGGTCCAAAAAGCCGCAGAGCAGAATTTCTGTTTTGTTCTGAAGTGAATAAAATTATTTCTGAACGTATGGGGGATGTTAAGAGCAGCATGATCACCTGACTGTTCACAGAGGTTGTTGATTGAACCTCGGAGTGGAAAGTATTGTCAATATTACTGCTGGAGCTGTTTGGACAAGTGTGTAGGACTGACAGAGGCAATTAAACCTTCACTCACAGTTACAGAAAGAGGAGACAGGCTTTGAAATGAAGTGGAATAATGACAGACTGTATATAAAGCTGGACGACCTGACAGCTCCACAAAAGTGAAGCCAAAGCATCTTATTTGCCCCCTGGTGGCTGGCTGCAGTATAGGTCATAACCCCCTGCCTCCTCCATGTTAGAGATGGGACATGGACCAGTAAGTCGAAGAACACATCAAATAAACTTTTCTCAAAGATGGTTTCTGTCTTTCCTTAGTCTTAACTCGTTATTTGATGCTGTAATAATGGGTGGGAATGTCCTGATTGACAGCTGAGGGATGGATGGTTGGACCCTGATGGTTTTGATTATTTCTTTTCATTCCACTGTTGTTTGTATTAGAATACCAGCCTCTCATTATCTATTATCATTGCTGCGTTGTCTTGCTCCATTATTGTTGTTAGTGCTGATTATATAATTTGATAAATGTCTTCCCTATTCTAAATTCATGCTCTGCACTGTTGTTGTTCATATGTTTGTTATGTTCTCTCAGTTCTAAAATAAAAATTGAGATGAAACAGCTGAGACTGACTCTCCATAGGTTGAGTGTTTGTTTCAGCAGGACCTTGATTCTGCTGCTCCATCCCTCGATCACTGCAGCGTACTCTCTGGCTCCAAGTGACCTCTTCGGCACAAGATGGCAGCGTTCGTATCCTGGATAATTTGGCTTCATTTCTGGATAGTAGGAGGAAGTCATTACAATCTATCTTTGAAGGATTGTCTTCCAATTTTCAAAAATCGGATTTGGAACAAAATGACGTCACAATAACCTACACAAATCCAGATTAGATGTATCCTTCCATATCGATACAGCTTCAAGAAAAAAAGTATATACACAAAGTTACCAGTAGGAGGAAGCAAAGTCCTAAAAGACAGCTGTGCGTCACGTAGAAGAAGATCTCCAACCCACGAGAGCACAGAAGTAGACAGTCTAGAGCGGGTTGCTGTAGTGGAGGTTCCATTCATTTGTCTTTTTTGTGTTCGTGTCCGTTAACATTTGCACTGACGGTGTTTTTTATTTTCTTTTATGACATAAACGACGTCGATAAAGCACAAGCTCCAATGTGGCAGCACATTAAAAAACACAGGCAGAGGTCGAATGAAAAATGTAAACACAGGACGTGACGTGTCTTCTGTGTGCTCAGAGTCTACGAGGAGGCTGCTGTATTGTTTTGATTAAGAGAAGCACCTGGACAGAGAGCGATCACCTTCTCTGAGGACACGGTTCGTTTCCATCGGTTATTGTTACTGTGTCCATGTTAAATACACCGTCCGATAATGTTTCCAGCCGCATCTTAACGAGTTAGATTAGAGTGTGGCGTTAGCTCCTCGTCTCCTGGCCAAAGCTAGCGAGCTGCACAGCTAGCTGTTAGCTCAGAGCTCGTACATGCTCGTGCTTGACCATTGTTCCTTGTGATGACAACTAAACCGTGGCTGTGTGTTTATATCTGATGGCGTTCGACTGTGTTAAGACCAGGAGTGTGACTGCAGCACAGCAATGAGAGAGATCGCATGTTGCAGCTGTTGTGGTTGATGTTGTAGCACCGCTAGCTAACAGCTGTGCGGCTCTGCTAACCTCTCATACGTTTCGATCGGATTTTGACACCATTTCAGTTTGACGTTATGCACATCGATGAGTTAAATGTTGTCTCGTCCTGCCGACGTGACAGCGTCACAACACGCTGACCTCAGCGCTTTCTTCCGTATTGTAGCTGGGTGTTAGCATTAGCCGACGCTGTGGAGCAGCAGCGGCTCGCACAGAAAGTGATCACACCACAGCAGTAGGTGGAGATCAGTGAAGATCAGACAGATATTATATTTGTCTTCAGTGTGTTTGCGGTGTGTAGTCATAGGAACAGTCCCGTTCATGTCTCTGTCGGTCTTGTGTCCCTTGAACCAATTGTGTAGAATAAAGACATTCAAATACCAGAACGTGCTGCACTCATGTACAATTTAAATACACATAACACAGTTAAAAAGTCTCACTATTGTGAAAACTGAATCTGTGAAACATCACGTGTTAATGTTCGGTTAAATTCTCCAGGTTCATTTCTGTGCAAATTGTCATTGAATCGTGCTGTAGGCGATCTCATCCAGCAGAGGGCGGTACTGCATCGCCGTCATTCTCAGGGACTTAATGATCTTTATGCAGCTTTTGAGATGATTTTTATTATTACTGAAAGTAGACTATAAATTCCGTACGTGGTTCAGAAGTGCAAGGATTACTGGACCATAGGGCCTCTAGCTGCTGTGCACATTTAAACACAAGGACCCCAAGAGCCGTTTCACCATTTATTGGGTGAGGTCGATGAAAAGATGGAGGAACAGTTAAATGGATGAATTTTCTGTACGATCAACAAACACAGATCAATATATTTCAGTGCCCACCATAAATAAGAAAAACAGTAAAGGTACATGAGTCGTCTTACACATTAATGCGTCCGCTAAGGTTAAGATTGAATCATTCAAGCCTTCCTCTGGTCAGATTCTTTTAATAATTCTGCCTCCTCGGGAACAATATATCACGACTGGTGTGGCAGCATGGTCTCTGATAAAGGGATTTGAAAAGAACACACCCAGCTAATATATAACCTCCCCATCTCTAATCTCCTCCCTGTGCACTGACAGGTGAGCCTCTCCGCCCACTCCCTGTCTCACAGAATAGACATTCAGGCTTGAGATTCTTGAACCATTATCATCATTATTATTATTATTATTATTATCATCAGTAAGCTTGAGCGTCTTGCAGTCCTGCTTGATCTCTTACAAACGCACTCAAAACTGACTTCAGACATAAACAGCAGTGTTTGAAACACAACCCCCGCGAATCTGAACTGAGGAGGGGGATTTTACCCACACATTATCCTCCCATACGACCTTTTTTGTGGTAGAACGGCTAATTCCTCTGTGACTTTTCCCACAGTAGTTAGTGGCGGGGGGAGAGGCAGAAACCACATCCAGGATACAGAGGCTCACTTCCCACATAATGATTTAGGAGGGGTCAAAGAAGAGCTCAAATCTACACTGACTCAGCAGCGAACTGCTGAAATAGATGCTCTGTTAATTCATTTTATCTTCTTTAAAAATAGACATAGTGTTTTATTAATGGGTTTAAGAGTGTTTTACATTTTTGATTTGTTTTACAATGAGAATTATATTTTAAGCTAAGATTTGCAACAGTGAAAATGATTGGAAAGAGTGTTTTCTCTCTCACTCGCTCAGTAATGATTGATAGCCGCGAGACATTTCTATTAGAGGAAATGTGGCCAGCCAAGAGATGGGTTCAAGCCAAGGAAGGGAGGAGTTTGGAGGAAAAGTCAGAAATGTGACGTAACTGTAGAAAGAGTTGTCTGCTGTGAACTTCCTGACTGGGGAATCTCCCTGGTGATAATGTCTCCACGCCTCAATGAAAGACTGTTCTCAAAATGCTGAACCCACCTTCATTATACAGCAGTGTTAGGCTCCATGTTGTGTATTTGCCTCCTCTAGATACATTACCTTTATTAATCACAGATCTTTCCAGCTCATATATATATACCAGTTGGATTAGTAGTTGTTGCAATGCTAGAATGAGCTCTCCTGACATGTCCCATTGTTTTCCAGTAGATCGCCCCCGTAGTGATGGAGGAGCAGACAGGCTCTCCTGGAGCCAATGCCGACAGCAACAGCCAGAGAAACGGAGACGAGGTTGGAGCTCAGCACGCAGATCTCAAATAACACATTTTGCAATTTTTCCAATTCAAACTCCCAAGAATGTCCAGTCAGTGTGTGACTTGGGAGGTTGGCTCCCCGAACCTTCAAAACATATCTGTTTTTGTTATCTCTGCAGAAGCCCCGACGTGGCAGCTGGACCAAGGGGAGGAAGAGGAAGAAGCCAATGAAGGACAGCAACGCACCCAAAGCGCCCCTGACGGGCTACGTTCGCTTCATGAACGACAGACGGGAGCAGCTACGGGCAGAGCGTCCAGACGTGCCCTTCCCAGAGATTACCAGGATGCTGGGCAACGAGTGGAGCAAGCTGCCCCCTGAGGAGAAGCAGGTCAGTGAAGACGTTCCTGACAGGATCGCACACTGAGATTTAACTGTGAGGAAGACGGTGCCGAGGTTCGGTGTTTCTTTCCTTTCCAGGTTACCATTCACAGGCTCGCATATAAAGTGCTTACAATTTCAATAAGTATTGGTATTAACTTAATTATCAGCCCTGGTGCTTCACACATCCCAGACAACATTTCTACTCATTTGTTTCTTGTTATTGTTTTACACAGAGTTCACAGATGATCCCGTATCCTGGGACAAAGTCTTTGCACAGAGATGGTTTTATTAGCTTTTCTCCTTATTCCTTAACTAATTATATCACAAGATGTAATTCTGTTTGCGAACACAATTGAATTTATGTTATTAATTCTGGAAATGAGTGATTTCTGCCTATTGAAAGGAATTAAGCCTTTTTAGGAGTAATTACTTCCCCATCATCGTGTCATCTCACCCACAATCCTCCATGTTTCACCAAATCTCATTTTTGACCTTTTGCACTTCACTCGTCTCACATTCACATTCACCTTCTCATCCCTGCAGCGATACTTGGAAGAGGCAGAGCGAGATAAGGAGCGTTATATGAGGGAGCTGGAGAAGTACCAGAAGACGGAGGCCTACAAACATTTCACCAGGAAGGTCCAGGAGAAGCAAAAGGGCAAGCGGCACAGGGGAGGTGAGATCTGGTTACCAACACAGCAGTAGTACATTCACTGTAAGCCAACAATAATTTGAAGTTGTGTTATTTAAAATCGCACCAAATTTGACTCTGCACTTCATCAGGCCCTAAACAGTACACATGCCAAGTGTGAGGCTGATACGAGACAGACAGAGATTTCTGGAAGTAGTAGATAAGATAAAAAGATGAATCTGTAATTAATGGGATTTACTGCAGTAAAGCTGACAACAAATATTCTAGATACCTTTATATTATTAAATTGTGAAAATGGACACTCAGCTGTGCAGACAGCTGTGCAGACAGCTGTGCAGACAGCTGTGGTCGCACTCTCAGTAAGGAATGGGCTGCATGACGGACAGGAGTCACATGACATCCCTTTGACTGAAGTGAAATGTAGGTCAAACTGAAACGAGTGAATAACTCGACAACCGTGCGGTAGTGATGACGGAGAGTTCACACCCCAGCTCTAAATCTGAGCAATTTAAAAACTCGGGTTTGGAGAAACTTTACACAGTAGAATGTAAAATTGTGTAAACTGAGTGCACATCTTGAAAAACACGACCCCCAAACTCGAAAAAGTGCAGCTGGGGAATCACAGTCTAATGAAGACTATCTATACTAAAGCTATGGACTGTGTAGGGATTTTGTTCCACCGTGTGATTATGAAAAACCTTCACTGTCTCTCTCTACCCTAATGAAGGTGACTTTTCTGTTAATGTTTGCACTCCACTTTCCAACGAGAGCAATTCTGTCATGCAGCTTGACAAGTTTCTAGACTGCAGCACAGTGTGTTGTAATTTCTGTTTTGCGTTTAAAATGAGTCTCACACATCTCTGTCCTGGTATGAAAGTTTGGGGTGATGTTCAAGACACTCATGAGCAAGGCATTCAATTACCAAAGCTGCTTTCAGACATGCACAGAACTCCAGATAATCTACTGAGGGGCCGTATGTAACCACGTCAGTAGCTCAAGAGTTTTTCCTGCCAGCCCCTAGTGAAAACTCTGGATAATATCCGCATGAACCCATGTGAGAACACAGCAGGATATTCACTGCAAACTATTGGGTGCATTGATGATGTTATATAAGTTACTTACTTAGAAAGACAATAAAACCCGAGAGCTTCTGGTGATGAGGGCTGACGCTGGGGTGAACGTGTTGTAAACATGAACATATGATATCTGCAGCGGAATTTACTTGCTACCTCCTCCATGATGGAGACAGCAGAGATTCTCCTGTTGTTGTGAACACGTCTAAGTGGAGAATTTCCTGCTGAGTATCTCACATGTGAACTCCCACTTTGTGGACATTTTCGAGAGTTCATGTCTGAAAACTGCTCAAGTGATAAAACATTGTATATATGTTAATGTATGCAGCTGCTTAAATTTGAAACTCAGTGTTTTGAATGACTACACACTTAAAATATGTTCCAGTATTTGGTGTAGCAACTCAGACATCCTCATTAGCTTCGCTCAGTCTGTGGAAACATGGCAAGGAAAGTGGATACTTCACAAGTTCAGAGGAGTTCAGGTTAGAAGTGATAGTTCAGCCTGGAGACAAGGAGCCGTGACTTTGCTCTCACAACACATGGTCTGTATTACCTGTTCCCGTTTTGTTACGCAGGATAAATCTCTGTTTAAGTATCAAAAATGTTGATGACACAAACAGATCAGCCTCGCATCACAAATCATCTGCTGTCCTCTTTCATAATTCTGTCCTTCCTCTCCAGAGGCTGGACACCAGGTAGCCAACGAAGCTCTTCATGAGGTCAGTAACTCCTTCCTGTCTCATCACACTCACCGGCGCTCTCCTGAAGAACAAAATATCATATTTAATTAAGTAAAGAAATCCTCCTCTAACTCTCATAACATAGTTAAGTGTTTGCTCCTCAGTTTCTGTCCAAGGAAAGAATGAACAGTACCTATCCGACTGATCAAATCATAATGATTTAGTGTTTGCTTAGTTGAAAGTTAAGTTTGTTTTGGCTGTTTTCTCACTGAGGAACCTGTAAATCTGTGTTTGCGTCACCAAAACTCAGTTAATCTGCTCTGGTGGCATGATTGTGATCCAAACACTTGGCTTCTATTAAAGTGTTGAATTCATTTTTATGAAGTTCTGCATGTGATTCAGAGGTTTCCTTTGTGAGTCTCTCAGGATACTCTGAAGGGTTAGAGCCGAGGAGACTTCATTGGAAATATCATTCCTGTGGGGATACCAGGGTTTTCCCTTTTACATTTCAAAGGATACAGAATTACCCATTTCATTTCAGTATGTTGGGAATTAAGGCGGGGGTGCATTCTTTCAGAGGAGGGAACGCACATTGCGATCAAATTGATGCAAACCAACCTCGAATCTTTGATTCTGTAGCGGCACCGTAGATGAAAATACCTCTACCTCCTCATTTCTTAAACTGTATCGCTGTATTTCCCCTGTGGCCAGAAATGAAATCAATTTACCGGCCCGCCGACAGCCCGGCGAGATGAATGACCACCTCTCGCTGTCAGTCTGTGTTGCCAAATGGATTCACTGTTCAGCTTATCTCCTCCCCTCTCACTGTCTCTGGCTGCTAACAGAAGGATGCAGAAGGGAAGGACAGAACTGTGTTTGACATCCCGATCTTCACCGAGGAGTTCCTTAACCACAGCAAAGGTAAAGAGCCTGGACGCTGCTGTGTTGTTCTGAAATACTTTGTGTGCTGTGACTTTGTTCGTCCTAAGTGTTTCCATACACAGTCCTCTTCTACCCCAACACAACTTTATTGTATAGTGCTGCATGGTCCCAGAATAGTGATGCCCAAAGCTTAAAAAGAACACACCTCTTAGAGCAAATTAAAAATTCATGATGACCCCAGCTGTTCAGATCTTGCTGCCTCATCTCTCTAGACCCCTCTTTTGATCTACCTGTGTTTCTGTTCCTACTCGTGTGTGTTTTCCCGAACAGCACGTGAAGCCGAGATGCGGCAGCTGCGTAAGACCAACATGGAGTACGAGGAGCGTAACGCAGCTCTGCAGAAGCATGTTGAGAGCATGCGCGGGGCGGTAGAGAGGCTGGAGGGTGATGTGATGCAAGAGAGGGGACGCAACGGGCTTCTGCACCAGCACCTGGAGACCCTGCGCCAGGCGCTCGCCTCCAGTTTCTCCACTGTACCTCTGCCAGGTGGGAACAGACAGCAAAACTGAACCAGAGTTCATTCAGTGAAGTGACCCCTACAGTTACAATTGAACAACAAAAATCCATGTGATAAGTAAGTAAGTCTTTAAATAAGCCTTGGGGCGCTTTCACACCTACCTTGTTTGGATTCAGTCGGATCCAAAAGAACGTGTGAAAAGTGCCTTGGACCATAATCTGGATTGGCAGACCAAACTTTTGTTCATTTGCAGTGTTGGTTTACGACTTAAGCTCAATGCAGTTAATAGAAGCTGCACTTTGTTGTCACCCAGTCCCTGACCTGGTTACGGCTTGTTCTTCCTGATAACAGACATGTGCAGAAAAATCAGCCCAGAAACACTTATTTCATCATCAATAATTATTGTCAATGGATTCAGTATTATTCTGGTTCAGGCACCCTAACCCTTGTGCAAGTATCGATTTAGCACTGATATCGGTAAAAAAAACCTCAAACGATACTCAACCCTCCTTGCACACTGTTATTAGATGCACGCCCGTCTACAAACCAATCAGTGTCAAGTATACAGTAGGTGTACACAGCCATGTGATGACAACAGGAAGTAGATGTATCATCAAAATTCTTAAGTGTGCTCCTTAAATCACAAAAACCAAAACGTTCTTTCAGGTGACAAGCTCTTATTATCCTCAGTGACATTTTCTTTGTGGCTGTTTCACCTACTAAGATATAGTGACATCATATAGTTTTCTTTTTAATTTTTTAAAATAAAAATTGAACAATCGATGAGTGACTCAACACCGTCCTAGATGACTGTTTTTGTTGGACATTTCTTCAGCCTTTTAAGTTTGTCAGATATTTGCTGATGTCGAGTTTATATCCCGTGTGTTCACGAGTCGACTCGGACCGTCAGTTTTGATACAAAAATAAAAAACGCTTCTTTATTAATCAATATTGTGCTGAGTGTGACAAAATGGAATAGTGCAGTTTGGCTTTTATCTCTGGAAGTTTGCTGTGTGGCTCTTGGGCTTAAGATGTGCTGATGCTGATCAAAACACATTATAAACCAGTATTGATTTGGTATCCCTGAGCAGTGATCCATCCCCAGACACAAACACACTGTGTAAGGATATAGGTTGAGTCACAAACTAGGATGGGGAAACATAAATAATAATGTAGGCGTGAATATAAGTGTATTTAATATGATTTCTCTCTGCCTTGGTAAACAGATTGTTCAGTAGGAAATCCCTTCAATTTGAATTTATGGAATGTGCTCCCACTTTGTTTATACTTGTTTTATCATTCAAAACCTCTGCTGAGCTCTTGCATTTTTCTTTCTTCTACACCTATTTGAGTTTTCTTGCACACACAGCGACTATGCCAACAGCACAAATTGACACAACGCTGCTGGAAGTATTTCATAAGCCTGATGATGGAAAGATGATAGCCACAGCCATTTAGACGCAGCCTCTGGGAAACACTTACGCGCATTCTGCAGGAGAAAGCATCAATAAATAATAACCGGTAAAATCAAAGCTCCCTCTGAGTGTAAGCGTTAAGGCTAATCTTTGTTTTATGTTTCATAATCGTGCCATTAATTTAAACATTTAATGTTGTTTAACTGTATTTTTGACAGTGTGAGGAGTCAGTACTTCATTTTGACACGTTTAGTTTGACAGATTTTAACAACTTTGACAACTTTTGGAAAGAAAATGTGGAAATATTCGAAGAAGATGACGGTTGTCCTCAGCCTGATATTAACCCAGAAAGTTTGAATCTTTGATCCAGTGTCAGGACGTTCCTCGTTATTGCTCAAAGAAAAAACATTAACAGTGACTAGAATGGCACTCAGGAGAGGACACACCCCAGCAAGGCCCAGCAGTCTTCTTAAATCAAGCTGCACTAAATTTCGCACACTCATTGATATCAGTTCACTGAATGTGGCTTATTGTTTCAAGATCTCTGCATTATTCTCTCGAAAAAACTGTGAAAATGTTGAAAAAACACCATATCTCACAATGTTAAAGAAATCTAGATCTACTCCAAAATGTAATTTGTTCTTCCCTGACACACATCATCTCCACATCAGTCCAGTTGAATGTGTAATCTTGCTAACAAATAAACAGACAGTGGGGAAAACGTATGCTAAAGCAAAATGCCAACGTGTTATTAAAGCTACAGCTGATATAACTCTGCAGTAAGGAGGCTGCCAGTTCTGCATGGTGTGTAACAAATTAGTTAATAAAAACACATTCATCATAAGGTTCATGTTAGTCCACACAGATCTTTCATCTGAAAAACAAATATATAAACTCAAGAAACTCTTGTGCTGACGTCACATGCTTGTTGTCCTGCAGGTAGCGGAGAGACGCCCACTCTTGAAAGTGTTGACTCATACATGAAGAAGCTCCACAGCATCATTGTCAGTAACCCGCAAGAGCATGAGAATCTGATCAACACTGTGAGAGACGTCGTCAACCGTTTGGACAGGTAACATGCTTTATTTTGAATCTTTAGTCCAATTACTTAGTATTATTGATGGTTTTGTCAACGTTAAATCTTAGCAACATGAATATCTATCACAAGTTAACAGTTTCTTAAATTATAATAAAATTATAATAAAGTTCATTTCTATAGCACATTTTAAAACACAAAATATAAAATAAAGGCAAACAATTGAAAGCTATTGTGAAGATCGCACAGCATTTCATACAAGAATAAAAAATATTACAGTTAAGAAAGGGGTAAAAACAAGATTAAACTAAATAAAATGATTACAATTGTTGGCAAGATCAGAAATAGGAGAAGGCAAATAGATGATTAGGAGTTTGCCAGACAGATCTGCTCAAGGAGATTGTTCCAAAGAGTGGGAGTCCTGACACTAGAGGCCTGGTCACCTCTGGTCCTCAGCTTGGCCTGTGGAATGGTGACTAGGGCCTTCACTGATGACCTCAGGTTACTTTACGACCTGGCACATACAGTGTCAAAAGATCCAGCCTTATATGCCAGCAATACAATTTTAAAACCAATTCTAGAATATACTGGACGCCAAATTAGTCCTTAAAACCTCTTTCCCAGTCTGACCAACTTTCATATTTATTATCTTTACTGATGGTGGTGTTTTTATTTCAGCACCGTTGGATGTGTCTGTAATTTCAAGAAGGAATCAGTTATTACTCTTTTCTCTCTTCTCCAGATAATTGGACCAAATCCACCTGATTTGATGGTTTGAGCGACTTTCAGCAGAAGCTGTTTCCAGTTCGATGCCTTTCTCCTAGACTCTGTCTGTCATCCCATCTTTAAAACGTCTTTTGTTACTCTGCTAAAGTGATGTAGGTGATGTAGCCTTTCATATTTATTTATTGTTTTTTTACACTTTTTTTTCTTTCACATGAAAAAGAAATGTGTCTGTCTTATAATATAATCAGATGACAGGAAATAAAATGGTTTTCTGTCATTCTTTGCTCCTATTCTGTCTTTCACCGTCCATTTATAGCAAAATGCCTCCAAAACAATATCGAAACCACTGTCAACAGTTTGTATCTGATTAAAGAAAAATATGTCTTTGGGTTTGTATTCACCATATCCAAGAGATGTAAGCAGACCTTCTGTTTTCATGCTCCGCTGCAGAGAAACACGTGCCATTTATGTTTTTTTCTCTCTGTGAAAATGTGTTTTTGTGTTTTCAATAAATGTATTTACATCATGTGAGCGTTCGGTTTCTTTGGATCGGTTCACGACTTGCTGGAAATATGTTTGAAATGGTAATCTAAAATTAGATTCACTAGGTGCCAGCGCTCCAGATCCAAGCGCTAAAAATAATCTCTCTCAGATTGCGTCTTAAATTTGCATTACAAATATTAAAGCTGCTATTTTGTCTTTGGAGAAGTAAATGCTGCATTTCCACTTCCTGATTAGTCACACAGAGATCTGCTAACTTCTGCCAGCTGAGATTTGAAGGCGAGTTTCTTCTATCAAATAGAAAATACGTGGCTAATCTGCTGTAATGCATCCCTGTTTGGAATTGTGCTTGGTCAGCGCCTAAGCTCATTTACTCACAGTAGATGTGGAGTTAAGAAGATTTGGAGTGGTTAAGTTAATTGAGCAGCTCGGCTGTAATTTACTGGATCTGGAGAGAGACACAAATTACTCATTCACAGACACTGAGCTGCCTAACGCTTTGAAAAACAATCACCGACTGTATCAGGTTTGAGGATTTTCCCACTCCTCCTCGTATTAGTCCAGAACAGCTGAATGAGCTACAAAATGACTTCTGCTGTAAATCCTTCTTTAGTAAATCGGATTATCAAATCAAATATGTCCATTGTTTGATGAGGAGCTGGCCGGTTAGCCTGGATATGAGCTATCGTGTTGCTACCACTGTATTTGTGTTTAAGTTGAGGTTATGAGCTCTTCCTGTTTCCATTCACTGATGCCCGTTTCCTCTTTGCCAACTGAGACTTCCCGTCCACAATGGCCACATGTGTCCCAGTGTTGTATCCAACAATGTCCCTAACAGATGTTTGGGTCCCCCAGGAGAGAAATGTCGGTTTCTACAGTGAACTATTAATACACAGTTGCTGACTGCTGTAATATTCTGGACATTTGGTTTCAGTTTTACATTGAGATTGTCAAAGTCCATGCTGTACAGAGCCAGTCACGCCTGTGCTATGTGATCATTATAATCTAGAGGCTGATATGTTTTGGTCTTTATACTTATAGGAAAACAAGCAATAGATTTTGCATTAAAACAAAACGTCAATGTACTTTAACTAGAATCACATAAGTACTGGTAACATAGAAACAAAAAATGTCAAATGTCTGAACAAAACTTCAATCCATCTCAAAGAGTAATGGAGAGAAGAATGAAATAATCGCCAATTTAGAAGCAATCCTGCTTTTGCATTTACAAATCAGCTGAAAAAGAGAAAGAAACTAACAAATATATAAATAACATGTACAGGTGTAACTTGTGATAACAGTGACATAGTGTATTGTTGTAAAGTATAGTTTATTTGGGTTAATTAAAACAATGAAATAAAAGCCCTTTTTCTTGTAACCATAGACTGTACATGACATGTCAGCCCCGTGGTGGCTGGCTGCAGTATAGGTCATAATTCCTGCATCTTCCATGTTAGCAGATGAGACATGGGCCAAATTAAAAAGTGAATTGTATATATGTTTTGTATATATTTTAGTTTGTACCAACATGGCTGACCTGCTGCCCGTCTCGAGAGCCATGCTGCTAGCATAGCTGACTATAAACATATAAAGACACACAGGCTCTGTTAAGTGTTAGTTGTACGATGGGACATAAAACTACACCCATGGAGCTTTGAGACCATCAAGACACTCTCTACCTAATTAAAGTTGTTTACCTTATAACTTGTAGGATCATCTTTCTCGTGTGTACCGCACAGTGTTCGCAGTAGGCCCCAAAGCTGATTTGCATAATGAGCTTAGCTGCAGCCCCTTTTCTCCTTTGATGTTTGCCCAAAGCTGTAAAAACAACAAGACAGAAAAGGATAAAATGTAAAAAAGTAATGACCCATACCCTGCTATTCCATTTTACCTCATATTTAAGTCTATACACACACATCCAAGCACCCTATGAGACTTCTTACTTAAATTGATGCAAGACATAAGACACCCTCTTCCTCCTCAGAAGGGCCATGTCTGCAGCCTTGGCCGGCTTCCTGCCCGAGGAGCAGCGGGGTGACACAGGAGAGAGGAGGCAGCTTCAGCAGAGAGTCACAGATCCTGGACCAGACGAGGGAGGAAGGGAGGATGAGTCAGGCGTCATGTGCTGAATTGGCACTGAGTGGCCTCAGTGTCGTGAGGGCTTTCAGTTAGCACTATAACAAGCACTATTAAGGCTCAAATGAGCTTTTATGAGTGTGTTCAGTCCTGTGGGTCAATAAACATTTATGGAAGTCCTTTTTATCATCCACAGAGAGATAAGCTATTGATTTCTAGATAGTTTTCTGATGGCACAAATCTCCCTCTTATCTAATCAATATTCAGTATTTCAAGTTTTCAGTTCAGTGAGTCGCTGCTGAAGGCCACAGATGACCTTGGTTTCCGAGGTGAGAGGTGACTACTGTGACCAGCAGGTCGTGTAGGTTTTTTTTGTACCTTTTTAAAATCCCACACTTTTACTCTTGCAGGTTTAATTTCCTCTTTATGAGTAAGTTTTTCTATTATTCAGCCTGTGTTCAGTTAATGTGTTCAAATTGTTTCTGGTCATAGAAGAGAAACAGGGAATGTTTTTGTTTCCTTCTTGATTTTCTGAACAGATCATTAAGATCAGATATCACAGTCAGCTGTAGACTAGCTTCCCTGCAGCTGGAATCCTGGTGACTTGGTATTTTTTTCCTATTCCATCATCTGGGAAAATGTCCTTATTTTCAACTCTGCTGCTGTGAGTCACTTCAAACTTCACTTCATTTATTCCAGCCGACCCTGACTCAAACTGCCCTGTCTCTCACTAGCTTGCTCTGATCTCAGATTTTGCAATGAAGTGAGCTCTAAATGTGTGTCTGTGTGTGTATGTGCTCTACTGATAAAATCATAAAGTACAGTATATTGGTCATTTTTTCAAAGGTTCAGAGACATATGTTTAATTAATTGCAGCAAAAGAGAAAAACTGTCTAAAATGTTTTTGTCCTATGCAGGACTTCCTTAAATCCAAAAATGATCTTGTCACCATGCACCACTGTCAGGCACTTCTAGAAAACCCATGTATCAAATCATCATTACAAAGCACTGACAGTAAGGCTCATGACAAAAAAAGCAGAGCTGAAAATGCATCTGAGACATTGGTGCTTTGTCATCATGATAAAAATGTCAATTTCATCAAAATTGTGAACCTTATGCAAAAGTAGACATTAAAATTAGTAGTTTCAAATGGAATATTCTCTACATTTTAATCTGGTAACTCCTTAGATCATCTCTACAGACATGCATGGTACTGTCCTGCTGGTGAGGAGTGCAGGCATATTGTCGCAAACCCTGGGAGACAGTTCAAAAGTATACGACCATGCCCCTCTAACTCTTATTTGTTTAGCTGGTGAGGAGAGAGTCACTCTTAAAATGGCAAAAGAGGAAAGTGCGAGTCATCTTTCCTCTTCCTTGATCCATCATCTGCTCCATCCCCCCCCACCCCCCAGCCCTGGAAAATCCTTGGCCTCAGTGCCAGGGACTGGAGCAGTGAGGAGGCGGAGGAGGAGGAAACAATGCTTGGAATGTGTAAAAAAACTTGAGTCATTCCCACATGTCAAGCTCTGGCTCGGCTCCTCCTCCTCTTCCCAAACGTGTGTTGCCTTCACAGTCTCCTTATAAACTCTTACATCCAAGCTCTAAAGGTGTAAATGGCACTTGTCCAAATATAGTTAAGTTGCCTCTCTCTGACACGTACAGTTTATTGCTCTGCTAGACTCTTTTTTTCCCAAGGAAAGACTTTGCAGGCCAGCCAATTCTAGTTTTCATGAAAGTATCACATGTATGTTAACAACTATAACTCCTGGACTTTATATTGCCTCGGGAACAGGAACCAATTATATGCGAATTTGATTTTGTAATTACACTTACCACTTTCTGAGTTTTTCATGTACACTTGGCTTTTGATTGTGAGTAGACTATTTCCAACTGCACCTGAAGGCAGCAGGAAAGGAGGGGATTTCCTCTCCACTGGTCATCTCTTATGAGAAAGAAGATGTCATTAAAGACACACTGCTGCTCTTAATGCTCTTTAACAACTGTCACACACAAACACTCGCTTTGTTCTGCACATCTTTTTGCTCCCTCCAGATGTCTGCTGTCTCCTCCATACAAACTGAGTTTTGACTAAACTATTTGACGTCAACTTTTGCTTTCAAGTGCCCGTCCAAAAATGTATCATCATGTGACTTTTACTCACAAACAAAGGAAAGACAGAGATGATGAACAAATCTCACAGTAGCACTGCATCCAATAACATGCATGTAAATGGCATGAGCACAGATAAGCAAACTATATTTTTTCACACCACATTTTATATGGCTCTAACTACCATCTGCATGAAAATCGAAAAGCACATTATGTCTATAAAATGGTCGGCCAAGAGGAAGCATATACATCAAAAAAAGCAAATTGGTTGCACCTGATCTGGCTTCAGCAATGCCAATCGGAATGGCCTCTTTCAGAATGTTTTTTATCATTATTTCTATAAAGCATGTAAGAAGCAGTTTGAAGACTTGGAAGATTTTATCACCGATAAAAGCAGAGCGAATTTTAGCTACAACTGCTAGGAGTGTATTTTAACAATCTATCAGTAAGCATGAGTAAAACTGCATGACTGATTTAGTGTAGTAACGCTCTACTCAGTTATGGCTAAGTGAGGGATCATGCATGACTCCCATCATGATTAATCCCATGATAACTGTAAAGAAACAACACATGTGGTTTAATGAAGTGTGCTGGTAGGAAGCTTTAAATTTCAAACCTTCAAGAGACGCAGTGAACAGCTCTCTAAACCAGGGGTCTCGAACTCAATTTACCTGGGGGCCGCTGGAGGTAGAGTCTGGGTGAGGCTGGGCCGCATCAAGTACTCCACAAAAAAAGGGTTTCAGGTATTCCAAAACGTACAACTTATCCAATCTTCTCAATCTTTATGATGAACAGTTCTTCAACATGAGCGGTTCTTCAGAACATGAACGGTGAACATGAACGGTTTCAATCAAGCGACTAACGCTGCTAATTCGCTTTGGCTAACTTGACAACAAACGCCACCGGAAGCTGTCAGGGCAAGCACGGCCTGCGCAACGACCCGAAGGTGCGTTTGAGAAAAACGCGCAGGCCGCACTAACACTAAACTTTGATGTCAAGTAGGGGGCCACAAAATTTCGTCCAGCGGACCGCAATTGGCCCGCGGGCCGCGAGTTTAAAACCCCTGCTCTGAACAGTGAGTTGATATGTAAAGAATGAATCTTCTGCACTGGTAAAGATGCCAACCACCAGTAGACGTAATCAGATGTCAGCAACCACCTTCGGTTGTTACAGCTTTATAAATGATTTAAATAGCACAATTCTCCTTCACCCTCAATCCCAATCACTTGTGCTCTTAAGTGCTCAGTGTATTATAATAATGATTATTATTATAAATCTGACAACATGAATCACCTGCTTGCATGTGTAGGATTTTCTCATTTTCATTCCCACTTTACTGGAAACGATTTGGTGTGCCTTGTAAATTGCGCGCTCACGCGAGGTAGTCCCGGCCAGCCCAGAATCCCAGTGCGCTCGCTCCCGCGTCCCTCCGGTGGAAAAAACTGCAGCGGCCACGAAGAGTGAGAGAGAGAGAGATAGAGAGAGAAAGGGAGAGAGAGAGAGAGAGGAGCCGTGTATGAAAACACCCACAGACACTGACGAGGAGCGGAGCCACACACACACGGACTTTTTTTTTTTTGCTCATTCCTGCCGAGGACGACGCTGTCAAAGCCGGGATTAATGTCTGCTGAGAGGCGCTAGCAGCGAGCGGACAGTATTCGGCGCGTGGAAGGTAAGAGAAAAGTTTAGCTGAGAGCTTTTTTTCCCTTTGCCCCCAAATTGAAAGTGTCTCAGCCACAAGTCTCGTCACTTCACCTCCGTCTGCCAAGTCGCAGTTTGCGCCGCAGCTCCGTGTCTTTAGCGACGAGCTAACTGCGCTGTGTCGCTCCGTTTGCGCCAAATGTCACGTTATTGCGAGGAGTTCGCTGCGTTGAAGTGACTGCGCTTCGTAACGTGGCTACAGGTTTACCGCTGTCACACCGAGGAACTAGCTGAGCCCGTGTTTTGCTTTTGCACCGAAGTTAATTCAGCGCACGCTTTGGAAACGAGTCCACACGGAACTCGTGTTTACAGAGCAGGACAGACAGCTTCACTTACCGCTACGATCGACCGCACCGGGGCCCCTGGGACCACCAGGGGTCTTACACAGGGGACCTGTGAGAGATGCTTGTACTTGAGAAGCACTACAACATCCTAAATGTTAGTATCATAGGCTGAGAAGAGTGGGAAGAAGTTTGTGTCCTACCTGCACAACACGTGCCAACACCAAGTTATATGCAATAACAACATCAAGTAATATTATAGTTGTTATTAGTCATTTAAAATACTTTATTTGTGTCCAAAGGAGAGTTAAGTGCAAGCAGGAGAGCAAACAGAAATGCACAGACAATTTATCCACACATATGAACTGCTAAAT
Organism: Paralichthys olivaceus; assembly: GCF_024713975.1. Taxonomy (NCBI): domain Eukaryota; kingdom Metazoa; phylum Chordata; class Actinopteri; order Pleuronectiformes; family Paralichthyidae; genus Paralichthys; species Paralichthys olivaceus. The sequence continues at coordinate 21,786,855 of NC_091099.1, forward strand.
ACTGACAGTTACTTTTAGAAAAATACTTCAGCAAACAAACAAACAAAAACACTTATGTCGTATTAGATAATGTGCATTCATCAAGGTTAATGGACGACTGATCCTTTGCACTGAACCCTGTGGTGATGAACAGAGAATGACAACTAGCAAAACATTTTACAAATCCAAGGTAGAAAAATCAGGTCTTATGCTTTCTCACTGTACTTGCACAATGCATACGCCTTTTATCAACATGTCATCAAAATATATTGGTCTTTTGTTACATTGCTATTAATTCATATTTTCTTAAATAATTGATTTTATTTTATAACCTATTTGATTGGTATTTGTGTAATATCTTTCATAGGTGTAGTTTATCCTTAGAATTCCTGTTTAAAGGTGTAGAGGATCAACCTCTCTTATCGTCTTTCTCCATCCAAGACCTGTCTTCAGCATGTTTTCTACAAACCCTATCAGTGCTGTTTTTATTTTTCTTGGAAAAAGCATGGAGGCTGTAACAACTCATGACAGAAATTAGTTTTTATGCAGGTCTGAGATTGAGGTTTTCAGTTGCATGTTGTGAAGGTGATAATATCACCTGTCAGCATCTGTGGTCTCAGGTTAGTGCTGAAATGTTTGGTCAGTTTAGGTTAAAAAAATGAATCCTATTGTGTAGTCAGTTTAGTGATAGTGAAGTATTATCTGAAAGTTAGTTCTGGTTCCTGTTATTCTGAGGCACAGACTGCTTGTACTCAACTTTTTGGGACTCATTGTCAAAAATCTTGAAGTAATTCTAGACTACTTGACTTATTCAACATAGTGTCACTGTCACAATGTCAGTGCCGGTAACATTAGCAACAAGCTCACCTAAAGCTATTAATCTGGTATTTTTGATTATTGACTGATGACATCAGTTTCAGGTATCGGAGAGAGGCTTGAAAATGAACAGTTGTGAGTGCAGGATGTTTTGTAGTTTCTTACTCATCCAGTGTGTCTTCTCTTACATATTAATCATCACAGTATGGGTCAGATGCTGTGAGGGTTGTCAGTGATGGTCTTTAGATGATAGAAACATTTACATAATATGTTTAGCTTTAGAGACGAAACATCAGCATCAGACCTCAGCTAACCACACTGTTCCAATTGTAATTGGGATTCCGCTGAAATCCACAGAATCTGTTATTTTCCTTCAGTTGTAAAAGTACTGAACTTTTGTTTATGCGAAGAATGTGTTTGTGAAAGTGAAACCATCCTCAGTTTCAGTGTCGCAAGTTCAGGCAAGTGAGAGTTGAAGTACATTACCACTGTAAACCTCAGTCCATTCAAAACTGACAGATAACTGTGTGTTCACGTGGGACTGTAGTTTGTCAGTTCTTGTTTTTACTTGCTCCTTGCTCTTGTTTTGATTACCACTCAGTGAGTTGACAGTGTCAACAGAGGCAGGCGTCTGACATTGTTACTTCTTCACCTGTGTAAAGGCGGATGGAGAGATGGGACAAGTCCCAAAAGAATGTGGGACACATATTTATCTGATTGTTTCCTACATTTCTGAATCGTGGACATACCGGACATTCTTTGTGGAGAACAACAGGAAGATCATGGTTTGTGTTGGTCTCGATCTTTTGGTTTTGCAGGACTACAAGAAGTTCCCAGTGTCTGACAGTTTGAAGGATACATGCATCAGTGGTCAGAATAGTTCATGAGGTTTATTTTCATGGCAGCTGCTCTGTTTGTCTATTACAGACATTCAGAGCTGCATTATTGATCCATGCTATGACAGTATCATGCATGGTTTTCCATACTGTTTTAATGTGGTTGCTGTGCATAAACATTTTTGAGAGAGTCTTTTAACCATCTGTAGAGAGAGGATACTGTATTGACCGTAATATGATTCAACAACTTTCATCTTCACAGGTTGATATATTCTTTTTGAGCACATATAGCAGTGTAACTTTGCTCTTTTACAAAGTGTTGTATCATTGGTTAGGGTAAGTAGCCTTATTATGTTGTTAGGCTATAGTGAGCTAACCTAAAAAACGCACATTATTTGACCTTTAGGTACAATGGGCAAGTCTCGTTGATGTAAACAGGAAGCAGATTTAAAGCAAAAAATAAAAGGGATTTCTTTTCTTCGGCAAGGTGGTGTAACTAAAACATAGTCCCTAACCTAAGCCATTTAAAGTCAATATGGAATTTGGTTTGTCCAATTTAGGTCTCTGAAGTCTGCTGGAACATTTTCTGCTGCCGCAGAAAAATTTAATTCATGATGAGGAAAAATGAGTTCTCGTCTCTTGACGTCTTTACAGCAAAAACTAACCAGGGAGAAAATCTGTTAAACGGCCAAGAATGACGCCTGTCAAAGATGATGAGGTCAAAGAAGACTGAACATCTGAAAGATGTTAACTGTCAAAGAAATTGGTTTTGCGAGAATAATCAACTCACTATAGTAATTCAGTCATCTGTCTGAGCCAATGGGACGTTGAGCTATACAGACATCTGATTAAAAAAAAACATTAACATTTTAGTGAGCAGCCAGAAGCTGTCACATGTCAGATGGTTAAGGCGGGTTGAGAAAATAGTTCAAACCTATTCAAGTCTTAATTTACCAATGCTATTGTGAATGGCACATATTGGGAGCACTAACTTAAGTGTACTTCAGGACGGAGCCATCACTCAGAGATGTTAAAAGGAGTGCTATAAGGATTTTGGCTCACTTCATCATTTGACATGTTTGTTTAACTTTTTCCTCTTTCCTTATTTCAGTGTGTACAGTGAATAACAATAACCAGTGCTTCATCTTTCAAATTTTTTTAATGATAATAATCCAATATTATGTGAAAAATAGCCACCACAAAGTCTAATCCTCCAGAAACCCAGGGGAAACCCTGAGTGAGGTAAAAGAGATACAATAAATGTGACAAAGTCAGTTACAGTTTCTATTACAATAGACTTGAATTGTGTTGTAAAGGCCTATCATAGATGACTCATTGGCCTGGAGGCGTATATTGAAATAGCAGTACATTGAGATGTTAAAAATCTGTCCCTTCACATTGTGAACTGGCAAGAAAGTAGTTTCTGTTTGCCAGAAAGTTCAGAACGACCCAAACCTTCGCTTGGACTGAGGCCTATCAATATTTGTTTAGTAAGTAGTGTTGTCACGATACTGAAATAATGACTTTGATTTGATGCCTGCTTAAATATCTCAATACCGATACTGAAAGAATACAACAGTCAAGAACAAGGAGGTCCAATGAGTCATATGTGTGCATTCTACTTTTGGGCATTGCTGTAATGTGCTGGCAATTGCCATACAGTGTTAGACATACAGTTAATCTAAGTAAAGTGCCTGATTTCAAAGTGTTTCAACTGAGATAGAAAAAATAAAACCTGTTTCAGAAATTGAGTTATAACCTCACATTCAAACCCTGTCATAACTGATTCCAGTATACTGTATTATTCATTTTCCTGTTATACATTTAGAGCTAGCTGAGATCTCATCAGATGACTTTTATTTGGGACTGAAGGCAGCATATCAGTGTCAGAAACAACATCTGCAATTCCAAAAGTGTTTGTCGGCAAAAAATATTTATCAAATATTTGTTTTGGATAAAATTCAGTGACATAAATAATAGATAATTGTGTGGTTGACAAAGTGAATGAGAATGTGTTGGTCCTGAAACAGATATGTGAAGGAAGTGTCATGTGACTCCCTGACCCTTGACCTCTCCCCCTTGCCCTGAGCCAGGGCTTCAGCTAGGTAACAGGTGTGACCTAGAGGTTAAGGAGTACACACACACACACGCACGCACGCACATGCACACACACACACACACACACACACACACACACACACACACACACACACACACACACACACACAATTACATACTCTCTTGATGTTCGGACAGATTCTGTTGAACAGCAGTGATACACATACCATAACAAAATCTTAACCATGGAGTTTTTAAAGTTTTACACTGATGTGTCTGTCGGATTAAAATGTATTTGGCAAACACTAATTACACTTGTCTGTGTGACAGCATCTTAAACCAATCCAGGTTCATGTCTGAAGTGTCTTTGAATAAGTGATCACAGCAAATGATCATAATGAACTGTAGTGTTGCTCCTCACACACTTCAATACATTGCTACCATTTTTTTTTTAGATAATATGCTCGTTAAAAACATATGATTTGAGGTATTGTTACCAGAAACGAAGCATAAAGTTTGACGAAACCCACCAACATAACTTTGCATCTCCAAACTCGACTCCATTTCTCAAATGTCACTCTCTTTTTGGTGAACAACACTGTTACTTTTTCACACCAATGGTAATTTTACCATGTTGTTGTCCCTTAAACAAAATATCCCAGGTTTTAAAAGGTCAGTGGAGCCTGCTAAAGTGCAGTTTGGGCTGGAAGCCATGTCGAAAAACTTCAGCTCTGTCTGCAATCAAAGCAGAGCTGGAGCCCAGTCACATTTTGTTTTTGGATTTCTGCTCTTGATATGATTTGTGTTGGCAGCCCCAGGTCATGGCTTACAGTGAGAGCATTTTGCAGTTACCAGGCAATAACATTGCACCTTCCAAAAGTCAGTGTAATGTCATCTGAGCCATCCAGGTGGGAAGATGTCAAGGTGTCAGAACAAATTAAATAAATCCACTGGAGCCCAAAGCTCAAGCACCAGGATGAATGGTGAAATATTTTCAGTTCCACTACAACACATCTGTTATGTTAATAATTTGATTATCAGAGGATGACTGTTTTGATTTAGAAGTCTTGTTTTAAAATTGAAGTGTATGTTTGTTTTCTTTTTTTCAGACTGCTTGCATGTGACTTTTCATCACATGCAACATTTAGCAATATCTGGTGCTAAATAACACAGAAATGCCTTGTTTTGTGTTTTGCTGGAACACAGGAAATGATATCCATGTGAGACAACAGAGTGGCATCATGTTTTACTTTGTCCATTGTGGACTAAAGCAAAGCACTCGGTTATTCTTGGTTAACTTCTTGGTAGACACTGCAGATCCCTCATCACTTTTTTTTTAATAGGTTTTATTATATCAACAACATTTGGAACAGTTAAGAGAAGAACACTAAACCACATGTTGGACTTCACATAAAACTAAAGTCTGGTTCTGTCTCCCCCACAAGTCCACCACAGATTAGTTCAATACAGTTAAAAAAAGAAAGAAAATAATCTGTTCCTGGTGTTACTGCTGACCCTCATAAACCAACAACTCAGGAGAGTAAACAGAAAGAGATAATGTCTGTGTTGCTACAATAACAACAGCGTTCATATGTACAATATGTTCACAGCACTCACAGTGCCCACAACGGTCAGGTTGCTCAGTTAGTGGAAGGAGGGAAACTCCATAAGGAATAAACAATCCACCTGACGATTTCCTCCTGACTCTGAAACAAGGTGTCTGCTCCGGAGTGGTGACAACACGCAGGCTTTACAATGCTTGGCTTGTCTGTGGGAAAGACTATCGACTGTATCTGTATAGATTGTGAGATAATATGACATATTGAGAGTTTAGTCTCACAAATTCTAGGACTCCTAAATATTCCTTCATATCTGTCACATTTCACTTGAATTTCCTTCATTATGGTCATAAAAAGGTTGTATATTTTCCTTGTTGAAACCTTCACAAACCCTGTTTTCACATTACAACTTACATTATTTTTATTCTTATGTCCTTAAAGGGATAGTTCATGGAAAAATGAAATTCACTCATTATCTACTCACCACTATGCCGATGGAGGGGTGGGTTTGAAGTGTTTGAGTCAAAATTCCATACATTTGAAGTAACTGGTGACCAAAAAAAAACAACAGAAAAAAACATAAAATGCCTCCATACTGCTCCTGTGGTATCATCGAAGCCTAAATGTCTGCTACCGGAAGTAGTGATGCTACCACGCACCCCCTATTGTGTCAGGGGCTTCCTGACAATCATACCTCCATTGGCACAGTGGTGATTTTTCTGTGAACTATCCCTTTAAGAAAATAACGTCAGACTTTTTTTTTTGTCTGGCATTTGGTATTTTATGCTGTAAAATTTGAACTTACAATGCCTTGGCAACGGACAGTAACAAGTTTTATACATACACAACATACATTAAAACTGTAAAATTTTATAAGAGCTTTAATACATTTGACAATGGCAAATGTATGTTTCTGTGTAAAAATGTTAGGAGTTATGTTTTATTCTCGGGATTTACTTGTATTTGGTCTAATAAAGGAACAAATAATTAAAGAGAAAATTTCAGAGTTTTCATTTAGAAGATGATTTGCAAATATTAATACCTCTAATCTTTAGTGAATTGAATTTGTTTTACCTTTCTGCCTTGCAATTTCTTCACTGTGTGAAGAAAGCTGATAAATGTTAAACATTTTGGGTTTGACCTTTTAAAGGAATGTTGACTTTGTAAATATTGTCTGGGTATGTCAAGGCTATTGCTCTGCTGATAAGCTATTAGCTGCAGTGTTGATCTTGCAAGTCCAATGAGCTATTAGCTGAGTTAGGTTATTATTTAGTACTGGCTCATATAAAACCTTATGAAATGTGTAACATAAAGGCATGTGGGCCTGAAGTGCAGATGCTTTAGTCTAACTTTCAAATACTAACTGCTTTTTTAGTTTGCTCTGCATACAAATAAGAGCTATTAGCTTGGGTGATGACTCTAATGACTGAGTTCACCTCTCTTTGTCCATTCACCAAAGTGTGTAATATGAAAGTGTTTCTCCTCCTCACAGAGCAGACAGAGTTCAACTATTCAGCACATCCAGAACTGACTTAATGGGCTTAAGCTATTGGACTCAGAGATTTAGTGGTGTCAGATAGTCTCTGTCTGAACTGAATAGTGGGTGTGGGAAAGACAACAACTACCATCATCATCATCCTGTGAGGTCCACTATACAAAAGCAGAGGCAGGGCCAGTGGTAATGTTAGGAGTTTTCATGGTTGATGTCTTTCAGACACCTCACCTGTCTTCCTTCTTGTAAAAAACTTTACAGTGTCTTGTTAATGCATGACTAAAAGCTGACTGATGTGGCTCTTACTAGTCATTACATTAGCTGTTTGCTTTTGGTGGTTTGCAGAGAGTCTAATGGAAGATGTACTGACAGCAAATAGAATGAATGCTGTGCCATTTTTCATGTTGAATGACCTGATGCTCCACGTCTGTCATTTCACCCTGGCTTCTATCCACAAACCTGGTTCCAACAACACTTATATGGGGTCAGACTGAATATGAAGGATAAGTGTGGGTCTTGGCTGTGGGCAAATTTAAACAGTATTAATGATTGAGGACACATTTTTTAGTGGTTGTTCACATGTTGTATATACAATGTGTCCTCAAGTAGACTCTCTGACCCTGAAACTAAAGGAGATTCCTTCAAGGGTCCGTCCAGCTGTGATACATTCCAAGCTTGATAAGTTCTGTAATTTCTCAGGCTACAGCCAACTAACAGAGCAGTCGACTTGAACTATGTTGTGATGGTGTTTCTTCTCTTATTCAACACATTCCTATGGCATTTTGCCCCCCAAAAATCTCTTGAGTGTATTAGACGATGTTCAAACATCAATGGAGAAGGAATCAATTGCAATAAAAAAAGTACAAGGTTTGTTGTGGTTTTCAAAGCCGTTGGTAAATTAAGACAACCATGTCCATGTTATGTCAGATGGGGACATTTGAAGTAAATTGTCATTGTAACAGTCATTATTTGAAGTCTGAGTGGTTTCGATGTACAAAAACAAAGTCTATTAGTTTTTCAACAAAAAAACTGCTGAATGGTGGATATTCCTCTGTCCAGTACAGGAGGTGCTGTTCTGAAACAAACACGCAAAAATCAAACCCACTAGCAAACATTACCTTTGGTTTCAAAATCAAATCATCCTGCTACAGAAAATGGACTGGTAACAAAATGGCCATTCATCCTGACTATCAGTCTAATCACATATAGGGATAATTCAACTTGACAACTTCTCAAGTCATAACATTATGGTGAATGTATTTGAATGAAAGTTATGTTGCGTAATGTGTTCATACATTGGATTCTTGACCTCAAAAGTCCCAAACCAACATCAAATAATATATAATGCATAAATTACCCCTTGACGATAATGTGGCCTTTTCTTTCTACCATTAATGCCATTATCTTTGAAGGTAACTTTGAAATATATTCTTAACCGCTGAGCACTTAATTCATTTTTGCTTTCTTTATTAACGTGAAATGTAGAAGTAGAGCCTGAATAAAGTATTCTTTCTGAGAGTTTTGCAATCTGAGATTCTAATACCTGCTTATGTCTGAGACAGCTCACAGCCTGAGGCTGCAATTGAAGATGGCCAAAGACCTAACAAAATGTGGTGGGAGATCATCCCTGGATGTACCTGGTTTCCAATTTAATTTAAAAGAAATATGCCTCAAAACTCTGTCCCACTGTTCTGCATTTATGGCGATCAAATCTGAAAGGGGATGAATATGGGCTAAAACAAATAACTATGAAATATTAAGAAAAATCATTGTCAACACTGCAAATTAAGTGACATGCAGTTGCATGCATAGCCCACCCAGCATTTGTGCACACCTGCAAATGCACACTTTATGTTTTCAACACTGTCATCATGTATCTCTGTAGCAGGTGAAAAATATCCCCTGTATCACCTGTGTTTCTGCAGTTAGGCTTTTGATCTTGGTGAGTGTTGGCACCTTTCTGGTTCAGTGGCTACTGCTCTTGCAGGATTTGAGTCTCACTGTCTAAGACCCTGACTGACGGTAACACTGGAGACGTGTGCTACATCTCCAAACATTTCCTGTGAACAGGGAACTGGGAAACTCTCCTGTCGAGTGACAAATCAAAGGTTCTTTGCTATACCTTCATTTTAAAGCCATATCTGTGCTTCAGTTGTTTCTCTGGATTATCAAAAACGTTTTTAATGGTCTCTAACATTTTACTGCCATGATGTTGTATTGAACTCCATATATGGACGGATAATTCTCCCTTGCAGGATCTGTGATCTATCTACATAAGTATTTGTTTTAGTTAGGGCAAGGCCTCTGTGATTGGTTGTGTCTTTGGTGGGGGTCACAACAAGTCTGCCTTACACAAATGTGTTGAGAGCACAAAGGGATGTTTGCTTTTGGCCAAGTTTTGACCTCACTAACACTGCTGGACTCAGCCTGTATCTTAAAATAACTTGCTACGTGTTGTGCTGAAATCTCTCAGACATACCTTGCTGCTGTAGGACTTGTTTACCATGGTGAAACTGATCTGTCCCTGGTGTTGGAGATTACAAGCCTAGATGGGGGCTACTCGTGTACTTCAGTGCTATCTGGTCGATTCATCCGAAGCATCAACCTTTAAGGATGAAGTGTGGTAGGTTTTTGGATACAGGTTGTGAGAATGTATGTTTGTTGGGTATCGAATACCATCAGTTACACAACTGTACTAGCAGAAGAAAACGTATACACGGCTTTTTGGAGGAATATTTTGCAAAATGTCCTTTAGTTGCATGGATATATTCTGTATGGATGTATGATGTACAGTCTAAATATAGAATATGTTTCTTAATTTGCATCTTGACAAGTCTTATAAATTACAGATGACAGAGATGGAGGCTGTGGGTGTGGTGCCTCTCTGCAAATCCACACTTAATAATGGTTCTTCCTGACACTGCGAATGTGTAAAAGCTTCCTCCACCGTTCTGAATGCTAAACTAGGTCAACATGACGCACTTATTTCTATTCAAATTCAAAAGCTCTGTTTCTTATCTCTTGTTCCTACCGTAAGACCCCTCGTCTTTTTATGGCATTTCTAATCCGGTCTTAATTCAATAGTGAACAGGACAGACTTTAAATACTGCTGTGCCTCAGCTTTGGTTGATTCACGGTATTGGGAACTTTGTGTTAAGTCCTGTCTTGAAGTGTAGAAACTGATAGAAATATATCCTGACGTGATAGTGTGGCTACAATCTGATCACAGTTTTATTACTATGTCACACTGTATGCACACATTTGTTGTCACTAAGTGTAAAGAAGTATTGGTAAAATCAGTGCTCTAAGCTTTCACGCTGCTCCCTGGGGTAAAATCATTCTATTACCTTAAGTTGTCCTATTTGCTTGTTGAAGATGTATTTGACAGGTACAGGCAGCTGTGGACCAAGGAGTGGGACTGCCTGGGCAGTCTCAGAGAAAACATTATCCTCTGTCGTTTGCCTAGAAGTGTTGAACTTACATATTACAGCAATTTAATCAGTTGTTTGCGTAGTTAGTAGAGCTGTCACTATTTATCCAGAAGGCTTTCATTCATTTATACGAATGCAGAGATTTCAAATTGTCGTGTCAAAATTTGTTCAAACTTGATTTTTGGAAAAAGTGACAGCCCTTGTAGTTAGCATGCATTAGCTCAGAGGCATAACTTGGATTCTAAATAATCAAAAGTTGTACTCACCATGAATGTAACACGTAATTTATTGGTGGGGTTGGGCACGGTGCCTAAACGGGTCCAGAACCGATCCTTTTTCTTTTTTTTTTAAAGCACAAAATGATGGCTCTTTATTTTGCTAAGGCAAATTTTAATTTGAAATTCAACATATTAACAGTTTAAAGTACATAATGAATAAAACTCTCAACCATTAAGTTTTGGCATCTGGTTGTCAGGTCCAGTTCGAGGTAGTTACTAGCAACCTTTAGGCTCACGTTACGTGCTGTCAGAGTCATCTGGAGTGGTTGTGTTTTTGCAACCAGAGTTAAGTGTTAACTAGGCACATGTGGTGATGTTTATGTTGCCTGTAAGCAGAGCAACTATTTCAGTACAGAGCTGAGGCACCAAAGTGAGGCACCAAAATCTGGTTTGTGATTTGATCTGTTTGGTAGGATTTCGGTACCCCACCCTTACAGCAATATTTCATTTTCAAAATAGGATCAAGTTCAGTAATGCAGGTAGGCTGTGACTAAATAATGCTTCCTTCATTCTATATGGGGACAACAAAAAAATTTAATTTGGACTGCACAGACTTGCTGGAACCTTAAATTTACTGGCAAAGAGGCTAACAATTGTACCTTAAACTGTTTTTCAGTCTGCATTCCAAGGTGGTTAGGACATTATGCAACATTTGTGGTGAAAAGGCATCCCAGAATTCACCACCTCATCAGTTGTAAACAAACATCCGCTGCCTGACCTTGCCTGACACAGCAAGACTCTTCCGCAAATAATCCTGTTGGTGCTGCCCAAATTAAATTTGCAGACTCACCCCATTTTCAAGTGACCCAGCTGAGTGAAGGCACAGCTCAAATTACCTGTTCAATTTACAGACCCCCCTTTCCTTTTAGCCTGTGTATCGCATACACACAGATACACACAGTCCATCCACGCTGTGATCTCATTAGCAGTATTAGAGCATGCAGTATCTTTGTAACAGTAACTGCCGCCTGGTTGTGTAAGTAGTTGTTGTTTGGTGCGTGACAAGATGTGGATCACATTAAGATTGAAATGGCAAGAAAACAAACACTCAGACCCTGGCCCACGCCCAGGCCCATACCACAGCTATATCAGGCTGGCAGTCTGAGGGGGGGCTCCTGAGTTTGTAAGGGATGAGACAAGAGTGACGGTACTGTTTGAGAATGGTGTGAAAAACAGCACGTAGATTTTTTGAAAAAAAAGAAGAAACAGATGTCCTTTTAAGATGAGAGGAGCAAGGTTTGAAGATTTGGTATCTGAACTCACTTCTTGTGCAACTTCTGTGTCCGTGAGTGAGTGGTTGTGATAGCAGGTGGGTGTCCTGCCCAGATATTGGCATTGTGCCACTTGATTTGGGCCACAGGAGGAGGAGGAAAGGAAGAGGAGGAGTTTGCAGCAGTATGATCCAGGAGACTGTTGACTGACAGGAACAGTGGCTGAGCAGAAACTAGCCAACGAGCATGAGGCTGCACAGCACAATAAGATTCAGTATTTATTTCAATTTATAATGTCTGCTCCCATTACTGGGACACCATATTGTAAGATCAAAGCGAAAATAAAATGTTCAAACATAAGGATTATTTTCTCCTGTGGATTTTTTCTGGCACCATTCATTTACACAAAGGAGGAAAATGTCTGTTTTCTTTGCTGAAGAAAAGCAGTTATGTAAATTGACAATTTATATGCTACACTAAGGGTGGACTGATCACCAATGACTCCATACAAAAAAACCTGCATATTCCCCAATAGCAATTAGGTGGACACCACCCTACCATAGCACACACCCGTGTATTTACTCTGGCATGCAGGTTTCTCCCTTGTGCGAGCACATCATCTTCCCCCTGGGTGAGTGCTGGAGTAGAACACCTGCACCGACACGTGATGGGGACTCGGCACAGATCAGAGGACTCTCCACACTGTGCTTGTGTCTTGTTGCGTCAGAAAAGCATGCTAACTCTTCAGGGGTGGAGAGAGCAGCGGGAGGAATGTTTGGGAGATGATAATGTTTCTCGCTGTGTAATGTGTCACTGCTTGTGTTATCACTTTGTGAAATTTTGAAAGAGGTTCAGTTATTGTGAATTGAAAATAATGTAGAGGGATCCAAATGTTTTTGAGCTGTTCACTGAGAAAATACTTGTGTTGACCAGCTCTGACATCATCTGATAAATTATTTCTTCAACTTGCAGATTCATTGAAATGGGGCACAAACTGTCATTGGATAATAGCTTATATTTTCTTCAAAAAATATGCACATTGAAAGTCTAAATTAAACATTTATTTTCAGTAGAGAAAATAATATTCAAGCCTAAGTTATTCCCCAGGTTTTAACTAAAACATACACACACAACTATACCTGCCCTACATCCACCAACACGCTCTGCTTTTAATTAAAAGCTATCTCTTCTGCACACGCCTGTATGAATCCCCTATTGCATGTCAGCTAGTTAAGCAAGACATGTTAATTTACTTTTGCAGTATAAGCAAGAATTAGGCTCAGTGTAAAAGCATGACAGGAAGGATGACATGCATATTAATCAGGCTGACTTTCCTCATAACGAGCTTTAATTAAACAGTGATGTGGATATAATGATTAACGACAAGTGCAAATATATTTAAAACAAAATTAGGTCAGCCCGTAGAGTGTGTTTTAGTATATATGTAAACGACATATTTTGTGAGCCAATTTGTCATATTTTTGCCTGATCAAAATCATAGTGAGTCTAGTGATTCTAATTTAATATTAATAGAAGGTAGCTGTAGGTAGTTGTCACTCTAACCAGCATAAAGCTCAGAAGAAAGTGTAACATACTCAAGAGTATGTTTGCAAAGCATGCTGGATTTGACTCTTGTCAGCCCAAAAAGCAGCTATCTGCAATCAACCGCTTGAGTCTGTTTTATTTAAAGTTCACATACAGTACATGGAGACCTCTGGTAGGTAGTTGGCCGTCACCTTGTCAGTCAAACATTTGTGCGATATAGTGATTATACACCCAGTTGCAAAATAAGAAGCTGCAGTTTTCTTTCAAGTTTGTACTACAATTTTGTTTAGTGAAGTCTGACTGGACAGATGGAAAAGCAAGTGTAGGAAATTAAATGTGCTTTCCATAGTGAGCTTCCCATATGCTACTACTCCGATCTCAATCTATAATGAAATGACAGCAGACATGTTCAGTAAATATCTTGTTTGCTTACATCTGACATCTATAAAAAACAGTATTGCATTATTTGAGGAGTGCTTCTCAGATTTCCTGTTTTTTTGTGTCAGGTGATAATGTGAGCAAATTGCAAAGAGAAACTCTGTATCCAGTAGTTACTGGACATTTTCGGGAAAACACTTTTCTGTTATACACCAGATTAAACTAGATATATTTCTGAGATTTAGATATTTTGATAGCTGTTTTTCTTGCCTTGGAAGGAAGCCTTGCTTGATTTCTTTATACATATTTACAGCCTTTGTGCTAAGCTAAGCTGACTGGCTGCTAGCTGTAGCGTCATATTTATTGTACATGCATGAAAGAATGGTGGACATCCATTTCCATCATGTCAGAATACTCTTTTAATCTCCTTCGTTCAGTTTCAGTGTGGCTGATGAATTGTATTACAGATTCAAATTCTCCAGTGTTTGAGTTCATAAAGATATCAAGCGTGAGTTTCCCTGCAAAATAAATCTATTAAAAAGCTCAATGCAACATTAAGTCTTTTGCTGCCTTTTTAGTGATTGTAAAGTAAGACAATGATCTTTTAAGAAAGAGATCTTCCGATTAGTTATATAACTGCCTTTTTCTATATGTATATACTGAGGCATGCCTCTGGGTAGCAATAAACTGCAACATTGTGCCCCTGCACAAGCAGACAGGCTTCCCAAGGAGCTTGAGCTTGATCCTGAGCACCTTGTCACCCTGTTGAGTTTACATCACTTTTATCTGGCTTGCTACCAGTGGATTGTTCATTCTGTGTTTTTCTGTCTAAACCAGCTCTGTGTTTTCTTTGCATCAACTGGAGATTCTTGACCTCGGTTATTCTGTCATTCTGTAATTACTGCCAACCATAAACAACCGAAATACCGCTGAGCATTGCCACGGGTGGCTGCCCTCGCCACGACAATCTGGAGTTTCCCTTTTGTCCTCAGATATGTCTGATGTAGAGCCAGCTGCCCACCCTGGGAGCTGAACTGTGGGACGACCATATGGAGAGACAAAAAGAGGAAGTTGAACTGTTAAAGGAACATGGATGGAGTTGATGTATAAATACTAGTGAAAGAGGGACATGCCTTGTAAAGACAAAATAAAAAGAGGGGCTTGTTAAGTAACTGGTTTCCAAGAGATGTCAGACTCCTTTTCTGTCCCTCTACAGAATCATATTTAAATATAGACTCTATTGCCATCTGAATGTGATGCAAGTTCTTGGCTCTTGGATCAGCATAAATGCTTTTTTTGCCCTGGCTCCAAGATGTATAATGATGACATCATGTTTAATGTACTACTGCAGAGCTCTCCATTCCAGTCATTTGTCTAATCGTTTGACTAGAATACATATTCTTTGTGAATATGATATCCACTCAGTCACTAGTTAGAGTACCCTGGCTGAATTTTCCTGAAAAATACTTGGGTCATGACGTAATCCTTGTGTTGTAGAGCCGGCATGGCTGGTTTATGTTTGGTGAGGTTGGAGTAGACATGTGTGTCTTTTTTTGATGGTCTTTTTGACATTTTTTCAGATGCTGTCCACTTGTTTCACTCACAATCCCAACACCTAATGCATTTAGAAGTATGTAGACATTGGATGTGAACTAGAGCATCACATATTCTTCCCTTGCAGCCCCAGCATCTCTGAAACTTTTAACTTTTTTGTCTGGAATGTCTTTCCAGACTTTCCAGGCTGTTGCAAAGGTCATGGGGAACTTTCGGTTGTTGTTGTCGTCTTGGGAATAGGGTCTTGGCCTGAAGACATGCTCCACGGACCGTTGCAAACAGTCTGCTGCCCCTCCTGTGGCCTGCCAGCCCACTTAGTCTGCACACACAATCAATTTTAGCACATGGCTTCATGCAGACACCACAGCGTTTTGTAAATGTTCGGCTGGTTCTTTCTTCAGTGTTATTGGGAGTTTGAAAATATACTTTGTCAAAGTAAAGTCATGTCTTGTTTAACCATCAAAATAAAAAAAAAATTCACAGAAAGTGAGTATCTTGTCCCGATAATAATATTCTCTAAGTAGCAAATGTATACGTAAGTCAGGAATTCCAGATAAAAGTAAGAGCCTGTTAGAGCTGTTCTTCATTAAAGTTTTTGAATTAAGTACAAATAAGTACTCTTTCTATTTGAATGGAGAACATGGATAATATTTTTATATTACCTGCAAAATGATTGAAATCTTGCACTCTCAACCTCTGTATGTCACTTCCTTTTGGTCCAAGAGTTATACTTCTCTAAAACTTGTGCATTAAATCTGTCCATTGTGGCTTCGTGGCAGCAGCTTGTGGAGGCATTTTAATACAGACAGAGCTCAGCGAGTGGGTACAAACTGCATCTCTGCTGTTGGGATGCAATAAAACAGTTTGCATCACAGTAGCAGCCTGGTGTACTCAGCTCTCTATCTGTCCTGATTACCAATGCTTGACTGCCATTAAGTGATACATAAAGCTGTTTAGATATCTGCCTGTGAAGAAATACTGTGGTGCACTGTCACTTAGAGTCAGAGGAAGTCATGGCTTAAACAAGCAGTGAAGTGAATCACAGGGGAGAATAAGGTTGACTCACTCTATTCTTATTTATTGGACTGTCCTCTCTTTCATTTATGATATTTAAGGCAATTTGCACATTTACTGTTCCACTTGGAAATCTTTTATTGGCATCTGTTGTTTTGTAAACTGATACTAAAATATATAGAATTGAGATATTGTACATTTTACATGAACCTAATGGGTTTTTTTGCAGCAACATGCCAAAGTTTTCACGTTCACAAAATGCACACCCAAATATGGACCTGCACACAGCACCTACACCTGCAAATGTTCACACAAACAGACCTTGTTCACCTCCCCCCATCCTCTGCTCACTGGTGTTGGATTATACATTGAAGGCCAAGTCATGTTACATGCAAGTGGACCATCTTAAAACAAAAAACATAAAACAGGCTTTCAGTGTAAACAGACTCTCCTCATCTCAACTCTTGGCTCTGATAGTTGAGAGCCACTAGTTGTGCTCTGCTCAAACAATTCCTTATATAGCTGGGTTTTTGTCTGAGCAGATTACAGAACGCTCTGCCTGCAGTAATGAATTTAGGCCAGGGGAGTGGTTCATGTCTAATTTGTGATGACTCATGCTTATCATGAGAATTGGGATGTGTTGTGGAGAATGTTTTTGGAATGGTTCGTTAGTCTGTTGGTATTATTAATGCACAGTTGGGTTTTTGGCTGTGTTATGTGAATATTTGTGATTATTTCACATGAGTAGTGTTTTTGTCATCTCATTCTAGTTGTGTATAACAGAGTCCTACCTCCTCGACCAACCCAGCGGGAAGCAAACTGGTACAGATCGTAGTTTTACTAATTTCCACACCACAGTCCTTTGTGTTACGTAAGCAATCTCCAGACATGCAATCTGTCGATTGCCTAAATTACAGATAATCATCACAATTTTATTTTAGCAATATAACAAAAGTCCAATATATACAGTATCAATATAATGCTTATGCATTGTGCCTGAGGAGGTATAAATAATTATAAAGCTCAGGATATAAATAATCAACATCAAATTTGTAAAATGTTCTGCTTCTTGTCTCAGCCAAATTTTGTTTTTAAACTTAAAAAAATAATATAATATTAATAAAACTTAATATTGTCTCAAAGATTTTGGAGATAGCCTGTACTTTATGCTCAGTTGAGATTTATATATGTCAACCTTTTACCAAATACTTAAATGGGTCAGCTTTTTATGATTTATTTAAAGTTTCAGTGAATAATAATTATTAGGAATTTTTTGCTTTGACCCCAACCAACAGTTGGTACTTCTTAAGAAACTTTTCTGCATCTGTGACTCCTCAGAAGTAGGAGCTGACATCTCTTGTTTCTCTTGTTTGCAGGGAAGCTGGCTGCAGTTAGAGGATGCCCTTTGGCTTTGTCTGAATCAGCGTGTTCTGGTTCCTTCAGACCTGTAACGCTCAAGACAGCAAGGCACACAGCCTGGCAGGTAAGCTCAGCCAAAAGCTTGTTATTCTCACTGCACAACTAATCATATTAGGATTTTTCATTCCCTACCATTATGCAGTCTCTTTGTACATTAAACAAAATACTCCTAATGTCCTAATGTCTCTCAGAGCTACTGTACAAAAAAAAGAAAAAGACAGTTTTACAGCTGCGGCTGGGTTGGCATGTGTTGCTGTGGTGGGCCTGTAATGCCCATTGAGATTTGAGATATATTGAACAACACCACATGGCAACGTAAAAATCAGACATTTACAGTGACACCTTCAACATTACTACAACAAGGCAAAGAAAAAGACATTGTTGACTGAAATATCAACATCTTCAGTCTGGCTCTTTACTGGCAGACTGGTTTGGACTTGTTCATTCTGATAGCTGTGACTCAACATAATATTTGGAGAAGACTTAGTCTGTCATCCAAAGGGTTAGTTATCCTTGCACAGGGAGACTGGAAGGCCATATTGTGTGCTTTCAGATTGTTGTTTTGTCTGTTCTTTGTGACTGCCTCTCTATAAATCTCCCTCTTACTTTTATGCTTTTTCCAAACCCAACAACCTCACCCTGTTAACCCGGCTCGTATGGGTGTGTCTTTAACTTAGTGTAGGTCTTTACAGAACACAGTTGTATTAAAGTAAAATCTCCACAGCTCAGTTCATATAGAGAACTCTCAAATGCATCATGTTGTCGAGGGAGAAGTCAAGAGCGTTCCCTCGCAAATCTTTCTTGCATATTCCACTGTGATAAAACACAACATTTTGAGGGTAATACTGCACGGTGAAAACATTATATTTCTCTCTGGTAGTTCCTTTCAAGCCAAGTTCAAATGATTCAGTTGATAAGGAGTTTTTTTTAGTTTACAGTCATCTTCTCCATCTGGAAAATTATTTCATCCTTTCTGACTTCATGGCAAAGTTATTTCAAAATCGTAGAGTCACGTCACCTACAAAGCGCAGCTGCTATTTTTGGACTTGACTTGTTTTTGTTCTGTTTAGATGGTTATTTCTGCCTCTGCGTTGATGACTGGGACTGCTGTGTTGTGTTGTCTCTGTTAATCCATCTGCATTGATGCCACAATGGCTGCTACTGCTTTACTATTAAGTTAAATTCATATTTCCCCATTCCTTTTTCCTCCTCCCCTGATATTTGCTCTGCATGGTCTGTTGTGCCTTGCAAACATACAGTTTTTGTTCCCACAATAAGACAGGATATTAACGTAATTTGCATTCTATTTCAAATTGTCTAAACTACTATATAAAAATGCTATATAGCTACAGCCTTCCACTGTGTCAACATGCAAAAGTTTAGGGTATCAAGGTAGCCTGATCCAACTGTCGGGACAAGTGCATTATGAGATCTTTAATGATTCCCAGCTCTAATTAGCAAAATCCCACATTAGTCTTTAAATTGACTTTGAAAAGGTCCAGAGCATAATTGGACCTGCAGGCTCTCGGTTTTTGAGTCCAGGCCAGCAAACACACACACCTCTCTGTTCACAGGCTCCCACTGATAGGCCCTGTGCCATTTAGTCTCATGGGGGGATCAGGAGGATCTTTAGGAGGGGAGTTGATTTGAGGGGGTTGTTTTTGACATCATTATCTTCTAAATGCTGATTCACTGATAGTGCCGTCATTAACTCAAATGTGCTCAAGAGGTTGCAAGAGTCTGGCATCCACATCTCTTCTTGTTTTCCTCTGGGGAACTTAATCAGTGAGCTGGGGGATGCGGGGTAGTGTTGTCTGAATATATGATAGCAGCAGTTGTAAAATCAGAGCTTTATGATACTAACCATAATGTTAGGAAAATAAAATGAAGATATTGTTGCACATTGAGGAATTCAAGCATATTATTTTTAATGTTTTCTTAAGTTAGTTTTTAACTCTCATTATTACTATTACAGTATAACTGGCCTTGTGTGCCAGCAGTTGTACTTCCACAGGCCCAATGCTAATTTAACGATGGATGTCTGGCCAAAAATGCACTGAAATACTAACGCAACATGCAAGATCTTTAAATTAGAAATCATACTGCAAATCTTAAACTTGACAGTATGTATTCAGCATTCAGTGAAGGGCCAAACTCCTCCAGGAAATTTTCATCGAGAGCATATGAACAGACTATTGGGTCAGTAGTCTGAATTAATGTCTAAATATCTGTTATGGATCTTGTGTGGTAGTGGTGACACATGGCAGGTGGGTTTGACTGCTGCTAAACTCTTTGGAAACACCTTCTTAAATTGTTGATGGTTGAACGGTGGACATTCAGCTGTGCAGACATTGCTCTGG
Source organism: Paralichthys olivaceus (assembly GCF_024713975.1). Taxonomy (NCBI): domain Eukaryota; kingdom Metazoa; phylum Chordata; class Actinopteri; order Pleuronectiformes; family Paralichthyidae; genus Paralichthys; species Paralichthys olivaceus. Next base: position 21,806,785 of record NC_091099.1, read on the forward strand.
TTGACATTGCATTGTGACCAGTCCGAAGCACACCTTTGCAGTTATGCTCTGTACATCAGCACCTTGAAATACCACACCTGTCAAGTGTATAGACAAACTTTACTACAAGGTGCTCACTAACACAGATTTAAACACATTTGTATAAAGAATTTGAAAGAATTAAATAGGGGTACAATGGAGCTCAGAGCATGGTTTTTAGTCATGGATCGGGTAATTTTTCAGATCAGCAGCTGAACAAAGAAAGGTGCACTTCTAATATTTACATGAGACAGACAAATTATGGGTGATGTGGCTTTAAATGTATGGCCATGCTCATTGTATTGCCATGTCTACATACTGTAATGTCTTCCATCATCAGTATATTATTTATAGCAAAGTGCTCCTATACACGTGACTTAAATGATGCGGGTGACTTCTCTAATTGTTCCACTTGTTCAGTAACCATGGCTTATAACTTCAACTGCTTTGAAGAGGAAAAGTTAATGTGAACACACAACTGCTTTGATTTGACTGCTTTTCTGGACTGAAATTTATGCAATTATTTCCTTAAAAGGTTATCGCAACAGTAAAATTGTATTTTACTCTAATATGGAAAACTTTGCAACTAATCTGTGGTTCAGAACCTTTCTGAATCTTGGTGGTAGATCAGTACAAAGTCTGTTACCAATTAACCTTTTGTATGCTCAGAAAATATCTTTTATTTCAACTCAAAAGAAAAGTATTGCATTCATATTTTATATTTTTTTCATCATCATCTTTTACATCATTTATCAGTAAAATACAGGTAGCACACAAGTTTAACTCTCGTAAGATAAGGTGCTTCATCTGTTGTGTTACCTTTATCTGCATAACTTTATCTTCAGTATCAGCAGATATGAGTGGTAGTTTATCAGTTTTGTCTTCAGATTCAATCTGTTCATGCGTAATTATGCAGGGATTTTTTCCTTTATGTTTGGATGCCTGTGTTTTTGCTAGTGAAGTCAAGTGTAGTGTTTTATACATTGTGGAGTTTCTGAGCTCTCTGACAGTCAGTGTATATTGACTGAATGTATAGATCTATAAAGATTACACACTGTTCATGCATGGAAGCGCTTTAAGTCACTCTACTTATCGATTGTTGCATCGCCCTGCTGGGATTGTCCTCAATAAATGGATTAGGATGTGTCCTGAGCTTTTTGCCTATATAGTTACCACTTCAACAATGCTCACTGAAAGTGCCCTCGCTCTCTGGTTACAACCATAAACAATATAAAGTTTTCCCATTAGGACCACACTGATAAGATTTTAATCAATAAGCCATAGGAAGTATGCACTTCCAGGAAATGTATTATCAAAGTGGAAAAAAAGATAGAGCTTGGATAGTGCCCTGTCCTTGAAGCCCGTCATGTCAACGGAGCCAAGGTTAGTAGAGATCAATAAAGGGAGTTGAAGTCTGGAACGTATATTCCCATTATACTCCTGTTCTGCCTCTCTCTGTCTCTCCCTCTCTCTTCCTGAACTTTCCCTGAAGGCCTCACTAAGTGGGCTGTGGAAACCAGCAGCTGTTGGAGTTCCCATCAGAGCACCTCAGAGAGGGAAAGTGAATTTCACTGAGGGAGCCACAGGAGTCGGAAACATCAATATGAAATGATGTGGGGGTCAACCCTCTGCTTTATTTCTTTAACATTAACCAGAGCAAATCTTGGAGGAATAAGAGACTACTCCAAATCCCTTCATTAAAGCCACAAACTTTATTACATACATTTTTAAGTCATACATTTGACTTTTTTATGCATTCAATTTGCATTAATTGTCATTGGAAAGCCATAAATTGTAGTACAGGACTATTTTGAATAATATTAGCTATAGTTTGAATATAACTTGCCACCTGAAGATAAAAGTTGTTACAAAAAACTGATTTATTAAGTGTTTTTTCTTATTGGAGTAATACATTTGTTTTACCTTCCCTTTAATAAACAATTGTCTACTGTTTTTTTTTTCACATTCTTTTGCCATTATCTGCTGGTGGAAAAAGGGTCAAGTGGTAAAATGACGTCAGGTTGACTTCTGAACCTTTTAGTTCTAGGAGCATTCTCTGTGGACTTTGGTAGCCTATTCATAAAGATTTCAGAGGGTGGGTAGCAGTCTCCCTTAAATTCCACCATACTGTGACCCCCGTCCCCTCCTTGCTGCCTGCTATAGTTATCCCATGCCTGTTTCAACTTAGATAGGCAGGAATGTGCCATTGCATGAGAAGAAGCCATCACTCCTCATGGTTCTCACAGAGTCCTTAGTCAAGGCTGCCGAGATATGGACTCATGATGACCACCCTCCCATTCATCAATGAGGAATGTTGATATTTATTATGCGTAAGGCTTAACTTTGCTTATTCAGGCTGTTCAGAGGAAGTATCAAATACTGTCGTTGTCTCTGATGCTCCACTTACTTGTGCAATCTGGCTTCTATATTAATCTGTGCTCTTCTTTATTCCTACAACGAATTAATGATTTGTTTCACCTCAAACCAGCGTAAGATTTTCAGTGGCCTCTCTGTTTTATTTAATAATCAGATTTTACGCTTAACCAGCTCTTGATCTGTGGTTCACAGAGAGCTGTGCACATACTGTTCCTCCATATTGCAAACAAGTTGTCTCCAATGTACTGCTCTGTGACCACAAGAGTGTCATTTAAGGTACTTTCCCACATGCAGCCTAACCCATAAAAGGCCTGGTTATTCTCCCTCGTCTCTATAATGTGGGATTAGAAGCTGGAGTCAATTTACTGTGTAAGATGCTCGGAGTAATTAGCCAATTATTGATATTGACTGGAAATTTTGGCCCCGGGAACAAACCAGCAACATTCATAAGTGAAGAATGTGAAGGTCAGTGATATTTTGATGTATGTCACATTGACATATATACATTTAATTTTTATAGAATAAATCCAGCAATTGCCTCATGATTATTTTGGAAAGAGTATATGTAATTTTTTTTTCCTTGTGCATAAAGAAGCATTACCCTGTATTTCTGTCTTCAGCACTAAGGTTACTCATATTAAATTAACTAAATTAAAAGACAAAGTGCTGGGTCAGAGTTATAATTGAAGTGCTGGATATTATCAGGTTTTTTTAGTTTTTTTTTTTTAAACATTGTACAGGAGGGTGCATTTTAACTCTGGTGTTATTGGACAATTTATCATCTGTAGATACATTTTACAGTTTTTGATAAATTGTAGTCATAAGATAACATAAGGACATTAGCTTGATTGAAATTCATAGTTTCAAAACAGTGTCTGACAACCTTAAGTCATGGGGAACTCGCTGACTTTTGAAAATAGATCCAGTTACTTCACATGTTGCCATGTAATCTTCATGTCAGATTTATTGGCCATGAGTCTGCTCAAAGACTTTCAACTTGATCTGCTCCATGCCCTTTAGTCTGACCACCTATTGTTTCACTGTTTAGTCAACCTTGTCTCGCCTGGCTCCTCAAACAAGCTGAGATTTCAGCTGTTCAGGCTCTGCACCCCCCTGTGTGGTTTGTGCTTTGAAATGAAATTCAATAAGAAATCTGATTTAATGCATTATAGTTGATCTTTAAGTTAAAATGGAACATTTAGAAAAGATGTACAACTGTTTTTCAACTGAATAGTGCCTCTAACTTTCTTATCGAATAGGACAATATCTGTTGGTGTATGTCAGCAGTGTAGTCAATGCTCTGTTTATACAGTCACAGCACGGTCATACCACCGCAACATAAACAATCACTTATTGACAACTTTGAGTCGAATGACAGAACATTTGATTATTTTATGAGCTGCATATATATTATGTTGATTTGAAATGTAATTTTAAAGGCTGCAAGATAAGCTATATACATTTTTACTAACATTTCCCTTTTATAGTGGATTAAAACCGCTATAATTCTTATGAAATTAAAGTGTATTTCAACAGCCTTTACAGTGGTGAACTTGTGAAATCACAAACTTGACGTCTTCTTGAGCTTCTTTGAAACTGTTAACTGTAGCTGCACGCCTCCTGCAGGCTTTAATCTGTGGAATTACAAGCTAAAATCTCCCTCTTAGCACGCTTGGACCCTCAGAGACAAAGTTTAGAAAGACTGCCAATAAAAGGGTGCAGAAACTTTGAAGCACATGATGGAAAATAACTGTAAAAGTCTTTCCATCCACAGTTTGCATCACGCACTTTTTAAAGTGTTTCTTCCAACTATTCATTTTGAAAGCTAACGAATAAATAGACCAACAGAGTCTTAATTTGTCATGCCTTGTGTCTGCACAGGCATGCACATGTAAACTAATACACAAGTGTCACCCAGTATTGGAGCTGATGTGCGCGGCTGGTGACAGAGCATTGCCTGCAACTGATCTAGCTGCTTTTAACACATAATACTGCACATTAAGTTTGTTGACAACCTGGGTGCCATCCAAATGATTACATAATCTTGTCTTACTGGAGAGGTTTCCAGGGGCTAGAGGCTCTGTACAAATTAGTCAATGGTATCATGTACACAATGCTCCCTAGAAGATAAGTCACAGGAATTTTCATAAAGGGGAATGGGTAGTTTGACGTAAGAACTGCTCCCTGTCACCACAGGCTGCAGCTATTGTATAGTCCCTCTGTCATGCTCTTATTAAGCCTGTAGCATATAAAAATACTGATTCAGAACAGTGTTACTAAAGTTACACGCAAGAAACACTTGCACAAAAGTGCATGATGCAAACTGCGGATGGAAAGACTTTTACAGTTATTTTCCATTATGCTTCAAAGTTTCTATTCACTTTTATTGGCATTAGTCAGGATACTGACTGAATGAAAATACTGGTTCGGGCTCATGTCAGGATGTTTGAGACTTTTTGCTTCGTAGCCATCTTGCCATGTTGTGACTCCTCTACACCCAACCAGACCCTGTTCATCCCACCCTCTAACATGTTTTTACAGCTGTGTTTACATGCCAGTACTCTGAAAGGTGAAGGTTAGGGTGAATGCCTTCCTCTATACCCGACTTCTGACATTTGTCAAGACTAAGCATCAGTCATGTTTATCTTAACCTATTACTTGACATATAAATGTCAGCTCACATACACATCGAAAACTCATTGATGTTGTAAGAAAATGTTTTTTTCTTTCTTAGTTCCCTGTAGTTCTAGATTTTTTTTACACTGATTTCTGGCTTTCATATCAGACATTTGAGAAATTCCTTGGTTCTGCTTATGACATATTTTCCATGACTAAATGAAACTGTAACATAAAAAATAAAAAAATCATTACACATAATACATAATACATGGAATCCAAAAGATCCAAATCCAAAGATCTCTGACGATACACACACACACACACACACACACACACACACACACTCTCTCTCACTCATATTTCCTTCACGGCAAATCCTACTGCAAGCAGTCAGTCATTAAGCAGTGAAGAAAAACATCCATACTGCTGCATGCATTATTGATGAGTATGAAAAGGGAGCCTCAGAGCTAATCTTTCATCTCTAGTGTACAGCATTTGGTACCCCTCAGACTATGAGAGTTCATTCCCTGGCCTTCACTCCACACACATGCTTGGTTATTGATGATTTGCACTCCAAATTGGCCCATTTTTTTGCCAGAATAATGTGCAATCAGTATGCATTTACTCCAATGAACCAATGGCTGGTATTGAGGGATATTGAGGGCGAAGGCAATATGCTGTAATTGTCCGAAAGGGTCAGTCATCCCCCAAGGTTGCATGGTCACCTACTGTATGTCCTTTTTGTTAGTCAGACAAACTCCATATCCTCATTAAACTTATATCTGCTGAAAGATTTGAATTGCACTGATTTAATCAGTTTATCTAAATGTACATAACCAAATTCAAGGTTTTGTTACATGCATTTAAGCAAAGACTTCAGTTTGCTAAATACTTACTACTCTACTGTGGTGTCTTTTCTGACTTCACTGAGACTTTATGACCTCATATACCATATAATGGGGAATTATTTTCTGATCAGTACAGGTGTTAGCTTGAAAAATATGTTTTTTGGATCATTTTTCTGTTGACCTTGACCTTTGACTGACTCAGTGTGGAGCAGTGACAGAGAAAGCCCTTCCCCCAGTACACTTAGTCTTTCATCTGAGGACAGACAGAAGTCTTTGGTCACATGATCTCTGCTCTCTGATAGTGTGATATGTGGAGAGGAACGCTGTAATGTAAGATGGGGCGAAACTATTCAAACCCCTTGTAAACAAACAAAGGATTTTAAAAATAACGGTAGCTAACAGGCATGTTGTACTAATTAGAGCTGATATAAACAAGAATGAGTGATACCACAAACATAAGAGTTGCATTAGGCAAGGCTGGAGGATGCAGATACTGAAGGTGAGGGAATTGATCTGGGTTTAGAAATGATTCAGAGCTACATGAAGCCTTATTTTATGATCCGATTTGTTTTTCGGATTTTTTGCATCTGAGGAGAAATTGTGTTGGGTAGTGTTTGTGGTTTACTGCAGTTCAAAACAGTGGTTATCAATATCCTTTATTAATAATAATCTGATTTAATATCAGTGATCATTTAGGTTGAGATGTAAAGTTTGGCTAAATCTAAGAGCTGAAGTATTTTAAGGCCAGTACTTTCAGAAGTCCATGACCCTTACTTGCAACGCTGCAGTGGCACTGATGTTATGATCATCATTATCATCATTAAAAGGGATATTAGAAATAGTCATTCATGGATGACACTGGATACAGCAAACCCTTCAATCAAAGAGCTTACACAGTGTCATTAGGTTGCAGCTCATTCATTCTTTCCACAAAGGTATCTGTCAATGCCACAGATCGTAGCCTGCAGTTATTTGCCAGCACACCCTAGTTAATTGTAAATGGCTGGAGGCAGACTAAATCATTTAAATGAACATGTGATGTATTTTTAACTTGTTTCCGTTTGTGACCACGAACAATGAAAGAGGATCCAGCTCATAATCACACACCAATGAAACTTTGAGAGAAAGCCGAACCCAAACTTTTGTTTCTAGAAGCATGAAAACTGATATTTGTAAATGGTATGCAAGTTCTTATGTTGGATCACACAACAATCTAAGATTGTGATTGTTTCCTTCTACAGTAAAAAGGTAATATATTTCTTTCTGTGGATTGATTGTCTGTCCTTTTTCTCTGGAAACACTGTGTTTCTACCTCTTGCCAGAAGGCCCACGGAGCCAAATCTGTCTTCATATGCCAAATGGCCAAAAGTAAATTAGATTTTAAAGAGCCTGGCAGGGAGATAGAGAGAAGAAAAGTGGAAACTATTTCAGGAGAGAAAAGTGGGACAGGGTTAAAAATTGACCAGAAATATAATATGTCATTTAAGACCCCATGAAGGTGAAAAATATACTTGGATTAAAATAAGGTGAATCCCAAATTAAGCATTTCTTCCATTTTTGTTGATGACTAATCTACATGAAGTTGTTTAAAAAGAAAAAAATCATTGTAATTTCAAGCAATGGAGATTGTATTTTGTGAAGAAGTATTTTGTGTGATATAATATCAAGAATGATAAAATAAATATGATTTCAGTTCCTGTCCCATTTCATAGAGATTACATTTGTATATTCCACTTCAGACAGCTCTAGAGAAATCTTAGTCCATGCCCCTTTAAAACACCTGGACATCCATTACGAGTTGTGGACTGATGAAGGACCTTTAAGCTTTTCATCCACATCCCTATCTTCCCACCCACCCACATGCATGGATGGTCGTTAATGACACTTGTAGTAAGTGCCTAATTATGCTTAATTTTGTCAGTACTACTCACTTTTTCTATATCTCTGCAACTCACTTAAATATTTAAAACCTGATGAGCCCATCAAATCACACAGACAATCTAATGTATCCCACTAATTAAAGAGTCAGTTTCACCTTTAAATAACATTGGCCTCATGTCACATGATAAACCGCAGTGGGGTGAGCTCATTATGTCATTTCAAAGGGTAAAACTTGCATCAGTCCCGAGCTACTTTGCTATAAATCTCAAACCCTGTCAGGTTGCAACGTGATACAGCTCTAAAAGCCTCGGTCGCCTGATGCCAGTGTTGTGGCGTCCTGTTGCTGCATGTCTCTCACAAAATCAGCTGTTGATGGAATGCAAAGCTGGTAGGGCTGAAATATTTCTGGGCAGGCTGGCATACATGTGCGGGCATCGGGAGCGAAAAACACTGTGTCTGAAGGTGTGCTAACAGCTTACAATGCTTCACGATTATATGGGGAGTAAAAATGGCACAATAATTGCAAACTTGAACAATGTAATGCAAATCCTGGAGCTTAATGAGAATTTCTATCCACAATTTTTCTTCAACTAATGAGCTAATTAAACGTCATCTTTCCATAAAGAAGTAGCTGTGACTTCAATGTGGAAATTCAAGTTTCTAGGCCTCCATATAATTGGCTAATGGTATTACTTTTTGCACTGAAGTTAATGAGAGGAAACTGAAAAGTGCAGCATTTGTTTACGCCTTTCCTTACTAAATTGTCGTACTTCCTGACAGACTTGAAGCAAACGCTTGTAAAATGTCAAAATATCTGGCAGCAAGTTAGTTTGCAAACTCCTCTTCAGCAAGCCTTATTATCCAAAAACTAATTTCATTTTTCCACACTGCCCCATTGGATTTTATGCACAGCTCAAATTCATGATCCTGCTTTCATGGTGCTCCACAGCGTAGCTACCAGTGACTTTCATCATTATTGGTACACAGTGAATATTATGAATGACTCTTCAAAAAGCTTATTTCGACTAACTTCCTATAAATAGAATGGAGAGTGACACGAGGCTGTAAAGCGCAGTGAAGATTGCCTTTACTCACTGTTCTAATGACTTCATTTCTATGCATTTGGAGCAGCACTGATGGATTTTGATGTCTTGTCGCACTATATGATGACTCATCGCATCTATAGCACTCATGTCAAGGGTAGAAGTGTTCTGCTTGAAGACAGCCACTTGACCTTTTAATGAATATTCAGAGAGGGGCAGAATTACTTCCACACGCAGTCTCACCATTTTTTTTTTGTTTATCTCTCTCACTTTTGGAATAACTATCTATTAGTATTTAAATTCCAAAGGCTCATACAGCTCTTTTTCATCATATCCACAATTCATATTGAGAGCCTGTGAACAAAAGTAATACTTCAGTGGGAAAACAGCTGTGATTTTACAGAAATCAGTTTCTTTAACTTGAATTTCAGACATGCTTGGTTTTTGATGAAATTTGCTGAGTCAAGGCATAGAACCTCCTCCTAGTGTTATTCCTCCATGGAGGTTTTATGGTTTTGTGTTGTCCATCCATTTGCCCGTTTGTCCTATTTTCGTCTACACAAGATCTCAGTCACACCTTGAGGGAATATCTGACACATGTCAACTCAAGGATGAACTACTTGGATTGTGGTGGTGAAAAGACAAACAAGGATGTAAACTGTAACTTCACTGATTGGCAGTGGCAATGTCGAGGCCGTGATAGTTTGCTAGAATATTGATGTTCGCACACACCTTTCCTAAAGAGCATTAATTAATTAATTTTGGAAGTGGTCCTAAAAAAAAGGTGCTTTGGGTATGAAGGAGACTTCCCTCTGGAGCCTAGTGTGATGAAGGAATGGAGTCTGAACATCGAGAGACATCTTATGAAGGTTTTGGTTCTACCAAAGGTTTGATGAGAGATGATCGTGCATCTAGAGTTCAGGTGGTGCAGGGTAAAGTTGGATCTAGAGTTGAGGTGGTGCAGGGTAAAGTTGGATCTAGAGTTGAGGTGGTGCAGGGTAAAGTTGGATCTAGAGTTGAGGTGGTGCAGGGTAAAATTGGATCTAGAGTTGAGGTGGTGCAGGGTAAAGTTGGGTCACTCAGTGATCACGGTGCTGAGCTGACAAAAGAGAGACAGAACAGGACATTTAAAGACAGCTTACAGGCTGAAGGTGAGCATGTCAGGTTGTGATTGGATGAGAATAAGCTGGTGGAGACTAGAGATAGCAGGAACTGTGCATGTGACTTAAATGTGCAAGAAGTTTTCCTGACTGAACTTTCACTAATGTATGTCTGTGAACTTTGAAATGATGGAGATTCACTGAATCTGGCAGAGACAGCTCAGTATATGTCTGCTGTATGCACTGGATGAGTTGGTAGGGGTAGTATCCCATTAATTAACAAGACTGGTGGCCCACCATATTATAACTTATTCCACCACAGTTCCATAAATTCTGACTCTTCTCATCTCTCTAACTTGATGCTTTGCTCCGTTGATGAATTGTATAGTTATGTGCAGAGAGTGGTTGGCAATGCAGTTCTTTATCTCCCACGAGAACTTTTCTTTCACTCTTAAGTCTGCATACCACTCTGAATCTGTTGTGGCTGAAAGTGACGTTTGTGTGTGTACGCCCTGCTACTGCTATAAATTGAATACATTCTGTGGAAAAGGCTGGGCATTAATGCCACTGTTAATTCTTTTTTCACAGGTCACAGCTCTAAATAACATCATGCCTCTTTAACAAACTGTAAAAAAAAAAAAAACACTTAGTTTCAAAAGTGTGAACCATTTCCTCACACTTGTTTACAGGCCTGGAAATTGTTGTCATAGTCTTGTTTTCGATATTTGGACAATAATACTCCTCTTTTACATTTGCCCAATGTCTTTGCATCTCTATATCTGCCTCTTTGTCTCTGCCTTTTTTGCTCCCTTGTGTCTGCACGTTTTTGTCTTTCTCAGAGGGCCCTTCACAGGTTCTTATCATGTGTTTAGATGTAGAGAGGCCCTCAGAGACCTGCTGCAATCAGCCCGGAGCAGAAAGCCAACACGAGGAGGCTGTGCTGAGGACATTATTCTGTATCTAACAATCATAACCCTCTTCTCTGTTGCCTGCCATCCCTCCCTCTTTGTCTGTTCACCTCTCCCAAGGGTTGTGCACAGGAGCCCATTGTCTTAAGGTATTCATTTCTCTCTAAAAGATTCCCTTGTCATGAGAGTTGATCCAGGGAGAGAAATAATTGCCTGTAAATGCCGCACCAGATATTTTTTTGCAATCTTTACAGCTTGCTGGGCAAATATAAATTTGAATGTGGAGGGAAACCTGTATAAATTCAACCTGTATAAATTCCAAACGTACAGTCTGGAATCGCAGCAGACCATCTGAAGTAGTCTCCTGATCCAGCAGAGGTCGATCAATGTGTGTTTGACCTCTTGACAAGTAAGAGTAAGTCAGTAATGTCAGGTTGTTTTGCTATGAAAAGGAAGGATGCTCGCAAGCACCGAACATCTGTGAACTAAATGTTGGTTATATTAAATGAAACACAAAACAAAATAAACAAATGTTTAAATATTAAACACTAAAGAAAACAGTACAAAGCAGTTATCCTAACTCAATTTTAATATTCTGATATCTTATTAAGCTTATTAATATGTTTGAATGAATTATCTTCTGAAAGAAAATGTTTTGAAATGTTTTGGTTCTTAAATTACCTTTATTGAGGTTTTAAAAGGTTCTTAAAAAGCATTCAATTCAAAATTGTGCAAGAACCTTGTAAAATGCAAATTAATTGGAACACCAAAGTAACCAAGCACATGATAACTTACACTGATTTTTATTTAGTTTTTTTCTCGTGTTAACTAACATTGTATTTGCCTAAATAACGTTAAATCTTACCAAAACACAATGTTGAAGGACTATGTTTTTGCAAATCTACATCTTAAAGAGATGAAAGTTCTTTAAAGTTTCCTCTTGCAAAGCATTTTCTATTTCAGTCAGCTTACAAAAAACACCATGTCTGCAGAAGTTGATGAACTAACAGACAGATTTGACCTCACACAGTATCTTGGAAAGTAAAGCACAGTCAAGTGCAATGTGGATGAAAACAACCCATATCAGGGTGCCAACTGACATACTGGTGCTGCTTGCAGGAAAGTCATTAATCTTCCATAGTTATTGGTTTTCTATGGAAAATCTGAGACTTTCTTTTTCTACCTCCATTACAAACATAGGGCAAAATGGTGAATATCCCTTGTACGTGATTAGTTTAATTTACTTGATAGAAACACTTGAGAACCAATACTGAGGCTCGGTTGTGTTCGCTGTATTACTTTTGTTGAAAAGCCCCAAGTGTGTTGAGTCTTGTTAATTTAATTAGTGATGATCCTGTAGCCAAATGAGGCCAGGCTGACACTGTGCATACCACAGTGGTGCCTGAGATATCTGTTGCTTAATGCTCTCCCACTATTATGGCCATTCACTTGTTTTGCACGCAGCTATATCTCCTCCTTTTCACCATCACTTTTAAATGCATATAGATAACAGATAAACATTGCTTCTTTGATGTGTTATTGGTCGTAAATACAAATAGTAAAAACTAGAAACCACCTTGTTATGGGACATGTTTATTTTCCGACCCCTGAGTATTCAGCAGTCAATACTGCGCAAGTATTCAGTAGAAGTCATTGATTCTGAGTATTTTGAGTACTGAGTGAACTATTTAGCTGTACAGTTTTGTGCTGTATTCTGTATGGCTGTTGTTGGTGCCAGCTTTTGTCCACAGACAAAGATACATTTGCTGAAGTATTGTGGTTGGTCCTGACACAAGTGTAATAGTTTGTAAGTACACTGTAGGTTTCAAAAAAGATAAACTCTTTTGAAAATATACTGTAATACAAGGATTCATTTCATGACATTTATATCAGCTGTAAAAATGCCCGCATTTCCTTCATAAGTTCCTTGTTGTATTCATTCAGCTTATATTGTACTGCACATCTTCAGTTACATGGAAGTTATTCCAAATGGTCTCTGCTTGTGATAAGATTTCTTTTTTCACAGCTGCCACTCTTCCAAACTGTTTTATTTTAGGTCATTGAAGTGCATATGTAATCTGCAACTCTAGGTAATGTGACTACATAAGGGAGAGCCAAGACTGTGTGCACGCTATGCATCATATTAAATACAATCTCTATTCTCTAAACTGTCCCTTATTGCACTTAATGTCTTTGAACTTACGTTGGAGCCATTGGAGTGCCCTCATTTCCTCATGGAGCAGCCATATAGGGTTGCCCTGTTAAATAACTGGTTTTTGAACCTTTCCACATGTGCGCATACCTAAACTCTGACTCCGTTTTTTACGGTCACAGATTGATATTGCACCGTTTAATCCCTCTGACCACTTTATGTTCTCAGCTTGGTTTAGACTATCAAATATCCTTCTCTCCTGAATACTTTATGACCTGATGCCTTCCTCCGGCTCAGTGAAATGTGTCAAGGCTGATATGGAGTCATTGCTCCTTAATCCTGGTCTGTGCTTTTAACGTGGGAGGGATTCTGTGATATTTGTCTGTTACTTTTTTATGGGATCAAAGTGAAATATTCACTCTAAATTAATGTGGTGCCCTTGCCAAGTAAAATCACACTTGCTTGTGTAAAATTATCAAGTGAATTATATAGTGATGACATACATGTAATGTAATATTTATCTGTAGTTCAGGAGAGGGGAAATAAATTCCTTGTATAAGACATAAATAGCTTTAGATTGCAGGGTTGTTGTGTTGGTGTTGAATAGATGATGCAAATAAGAATTGAAATGAGATACAATATAATACAGTATTATATAGTATCATTTCAACACATATTATGTGTGTAACAAATATATACTGTCAAAGAATCCATTATTCCTACAGTCAATGACTGTTCAGTATTTATTTAAAAGAGCACCTCTTAACAGCAAACAAGGTTCAAACTTGTATCAGAAGGCTGTAACATCTATAACATTTAACATCTCAAGCATGCCATTTTAATCTCCCCTGCTCCATTTAATCTGGGAACATACTGCCACTCCATATTATTTATTTACCATGAATGTATTTGTGTTTTTTTTTCCATCAGGGCTTTATTCAACTCTGAATACCTGCCAATTTCTTTGCTAATCCTAAAATTGTGCACCTTAGTTTTACACAACTTTACCTCAGTATGTGACTTATTTTGCATTTGTGACATTTCAAATATTTTGATTTGCTCAGAACAAACAATTACAACTTTGACATTCACCGACTCTGGATGGTTGGCTCAGGTACTCAGAAAGGGCTGGTAAAGAGATTGACAGGGACAATTAAAGTTTTATGGATTATTATGATGGCCAATCACTCACAGATGCTGTGAGATTTCTCCAATTGCACCCAGCCAGTCTAACTATGACAGACAGGTCTGCTGTTAATGTGTTCGTGAGAGAATGTGACAGAGAGAGCGGAGAAAGGAGATGCTGAGTGAATCAATATGAATCACACACAACTCTACGTGTAAGGGATAGTTCAACGAAAAATGGAAATTCACCACCTCTATGCCGATGGTGAAGTGTTTGAGTCCACAAAACACTTTTGGAGTCTCAGGGGTAAACAGTGTTGCAGCCAAAGTTACCCCTTCATCGGACCTGATAAAACAACAGAAAAAACCCCAAAACATGCCTCCACCCTTGGATGACACCATACGAGCAGTATGGAGGCATGTTGTGTTTTTTTCAGCCTTTTTGCAAGACCCCAGGCTCTCAAGCAGAGAGGGTCCAAGCTGACCACTAACATAAAATAAATGTCAGTGTACAATCATGTTTTCAAGATAAGATAAACTTTACTGATCCCATTCTGGAGAAAATTCAATTGTTACAGCAGCAGATGGTCAGAATGAGGCAGACAGGAGAACATGTGAAAGTGTTAAGTAGATTTGAAATTTGAAAAATAAAAAAAACATCTGTCTTAGCTGATCATTTTCCTGCCAATTTTATTTTACTCAATATCTTAGTCATATCTAAGTCATTCTTGCATTACCTCTCTAAAATTTTATTTCCCTTGTTCATTAAATGTGACATGATCAAATAATTCTTCTTTGTCAGAGATGTCAACTACTACAAAGGATTTAGTCATTGGAAATCTGTAAAATAACTCAGATTTCATAAAAAACTACTGCAGAAATTGATTTACCCTTGAATAATTAAGACAGCTCCCCAATTCCATCAATACCAAGCTCAGATCCTCCAGTGTGGCATATAGAGTGCTTTGCCATTATCGCTTTCATTCACCCGGTTCCCCAAGCTCAACCTCACTGTTGCAGAAGCCTTTTCAAATGCTTTGATCCTGTTAATAATCATTGCTATGCAGCTGAGGAAGAAGGGCAGATTGAGAAAGCAGCAGAATGCAATGTGCTGATAGTGGCATTGAGAAACAAGGGGAGAGCTTGGAAACTTGGAACATTTTGTGTTGTGGGAGATTCAATAACCCTGTGTAGTCCTTCCCAGATATTTTCTCACAAAATGAAAAAACTAAAAATGGCCTCGGACAAGGCTTATTTTGGTATCCTGACAGTATTGCTGTCCTGATGAAATAAACTCATCAGAATTTGAGACCATTTTTTTCATGGTTTTGCCTAAGAATTTGAAAAATAAGGGGTGTTGAAATTCCTTCCTTTCCCTGTCATACTCCATACCTCTGGTGAAAACATTTTCTTCCTGGACTGGATGCTTATCTCAAGTTGTTCTGGATGAGCTGAGAAAAAAATAAACTGGAATCAACATCCCAACTGGTCCGCTCTGCTGGCAACGTCGAAAAAGGAAAGCACTGGCTGGGGGCGAATCCAAGCCAAAAAGCTCAACTGTTTCTTCATCCTTTTCTCTCCGCTGGGATTTGAGATGGATTACTATGACTTTTTCCCATTTCTCCATAGATACTGGAGCTCTCATCTCTACTGGAGTCGTGATCAGAAAACAAAAATGTCTCCATGTTTCCACGGAGGAACAGAAAGCTAAAGATGTTTGAAGCTGTTTTGCTCTATTCAAGACAGTCAACACCTCACACCTCTCCTGCAGACCTAAGTGTTGATTAAAAAGGGCTCTAATGCAGTATAATATGCATACCGACATCTGCAACAAGAATTCACATAACACTGTTTGTGGAAATTGTGAATCTTCAGTAGACACTGGAATATATAAGTGGATCCACAGATCAAACGTATGACATCCATAAAGTTTGAAAAAGCCAGAAACTAAACAGGAGTGATTTTGGAAGTTTCATCCTTGTTTGTCCGACATAGCTTTATAGCCATATTGCCAAAGTAGCTACCGTACAACCTCTGGTGGGAAAACTGTCAACCCTTGCACCCATTAGAAATCCAGCTTCACTCCCTGAATGAGTCATGAGTCATTGAAATCTGATTGATAACTTACTCTTGTTTCTATTTTAACAATGTTGTTTAAACACAAGTTTATGACCCCAGAGCTCAATATGATTATTGAGGTTTTAGGTCAATTGCCATTTTAAAAGAAGAATGGGTGGGGGCTCACATCCTTCACTTACATTGTTGCTACAGAAACTACATGCAAAAGGGAGCTATTATAGTGACAAAGCATTGATTTAATGAGTCCTCCCACCAGCAGGTAGGGCATCTGATGTGAAGGACAGAGGGATTGATGATCCTGTTATGCTGCCTGTGACTCCAGATTGAGAAAATAAAAATGGGAGTGAGGGATTGTGTCACTCTCTGATAAACAGGGGAACGGATGGCAGTGACAAAGCAGGAGATGTGCTAACATATGTGTGAGGGCTGTGATTAAAAGCAGCTGTTGTTGAGGAGTCAGTGGTGTTTGTGTGTGTGAATGCACGCATGACAGTGATATTTATGCATGGAGTAGCGCCTCCCATACAGACATGTAGCTCACATTGACAGATCAAGCTCGGTAAACCGTAATGGCAGGTTGGCCGTACATAATGGTGTCTAACCACAGGCATTTTTCTTGGAAGTCATCTGAGATTAAGTGTGGTTGCAGACAGTATGTAACAGTTGACTCATTGACTTGAAAGTCACTGAAGATCCAGAATTTACAGGCAAACCTGCCCCTGGAATAAATATGGATAGACATCATTTAGATTTTTCAAGCATTTTGCCACATAAGCTTCTTTAAGGCTTCCACTGAAGTTTGGGCATTATCCTGAATTTTTCTATAGGGGCTTAATGCGATTAAAGCAATTGTTGGGGTCATACGCTACAGATATTTTTTGGAACCTTTCCTGCCAACCCCTTAGTAGAAAATTCACAGTGATCCAGTGGTCATGTTTCAAACATGTGTTGGACACAAGAAATCTGAAAAATACATATGAAAAATAGTTGATATAAGCAAATGGAGGTTGATAAATTCAACTTGTAAAGACAATGAGATCTGAGAGCTTTTGATAATGTTTTGTGTAAATGTTCCCGTTGTATACTCCTCTAGGCATTTCTCCTTTGTGACAGGCAAACTACGAAAAATGTACAGACTTTATTTGTTACTTTGGGTTCATATACAATCTGTAAAATGTATGGCAACTTGCTGATTTTCGGTAAAACCTATAAACACTTCATGTTACGAACCATTGTTGTAAGAGCATTTTAAGTCATTTGTGAATGAAAGGTACATCTGTTTCATATTGCATGGTTCACAATGAGCACTTTCTTCCCTTAAAAGTAGCCTCATACAACATGTGTAAGTCATCCATCTGAAGTGTAGTAGAGCCCATGTGTTAATATATATATAGACTGAAGAACTAATTCTTGAGAGATATATAATATCATCACTGTGTCCCATGGTCACATGAAGTGATTAGAGTGGTATCTTTTTCATGGAGCTTTTCTTACTCTGATCCCTGAGATAGATGAGCACCAGTGACCACAAAGACTACAAAGGCTCTTGACTTTATCCCATCTCTCTTACTTAACTTTTATCCTACTGCCTTCTTATCCCTGACTTAACTTTTCGTCTTCATTCCCCCTGTTCTCCACACCATCCCTTCAGATATATCCTTAGCAACCAAGGGTCCAAGAAAAGGCAGGGTAGATTTTCAGATGTATTGCTCATGTTCTGAGTTTTTTCATGACATAATGAAATAAATGCCATTAAGTACACATTTCATTTATATCGTAAATGTCATGCACATTGTAACCATTCTTAAAAGCTTAAAAGTGCACTTTTGGAATTTAATGTACTAATAGCCCTTGCCTTTCTTTATAACCAATGCCCTTGTAGGCCATTAGACTAATTCCACCCTCAGTGCCCTTTTATTCTCAATCTGGGCCGTGGCCCCTTAGTGTCAAAGACATATGGTCCAGATGTTAGCACAGATGATGGGGTCACATAGACCTCACCAAATCATCTGCCAACTGCACTGACATCTGCATGCATAGTGACTTTGTGGTCAATAGGAAGTGGCCTCTTTAAGCTAATTTAGTACCGCTGTGCTACAAGACTAAACACCAGAAAAAGCTTGTAGCCACCAACTGTCACTGTCCTCCTTAGAAATGTTATATAGAAGCTTGGGGGCCACATTTGTTTTGATTGTAAAAGTCGCCCATAGCATCCACCTCATATTAAGAAAGGTCTTGTAAGTCCAAGAAGAGTGAGTAACGTTTGAGGCAGCTCTGGAAACCTGGCGTATTAGATGTGGAAATTTTAGGCAGGCTCATGAGCAGCACACAGGTTGATGGATACATTGAAGATTGTGCCTTTTGAGATTTTTCAGTTCGCAGGGAATGCTACAGTTTGTGCTACTAAGTTTACATAGATGAAACTCAAACATCTAAGAAAATAATTGCTTGAGGCCTGTAATTAGCATTAATCTAATGGGATCGGATTATTGTCCTGAATTCCAAAAAGATTACCAATATCTGCATATTTTGTGGAAAGATAACTTAGTATTACAATGTTGCGTAAATTTCCCTTCCACAGCAGTTCCATTTATATATCTATATATAGATAACAATTATGTGAGATTATCACTTTTCCTTTTTCGACCTTGAAAAAAAGTTTCTAATATAAAATGTGATCGAGACTGTTCCTGTTGAGCACATGTAGATTGTGGCACATTTGTGCAAATGTAGGTGTAACTCTTGTGAGTCTGTATTCCACGTTATGTTGCATCATTAACATCAGGACCTTTGTTTATTCTCGTTTTTGACCTCAAACTTGAACAAAAAGAAAATTCTATGTCAAAAGTGTTGTGGATCATCACCAGATCAGAGTTGCGTCTATGCCTATGAGGAGTCTGCAGTTTTTAAGACCAAGAAGGCAGGTCAGGCTGTGAGCACAAGTTTCAGAATGTATCGTACTTCACCGTTCCGACTTGAACTGTGACACCATAGCAGTTTTTTTTTACGGCAAACATTTTGACATGAATAAAAGCAAAAACACAGGTGTAACTCATAAAATGAACAATAGCTCTGCTGATTTAAGTGTCCCAATAGGACCTTACTGTGTAATTCGGAGTCAGCATGCAAAAGATCACCACCCTGAAACTGAAGTAGCTGAAAAGAATTCCACCATCTCTCTCTTTTTTTTTATGTCAATATGTCTGCAGTGATAAATGGCTATTGGTTGCTCTATCTTGACGATACACCTCCACACCGGGAGTTGTAAACACGCAAAGATTTTATCCACACCAATACGGTACAACTATCACTCCCTACTCACGCTACTTGGTGGATTTGCCTTCATGCAACCTTCCTTTTCTCCTCCTGAGCTGATTGTTGCGGTTTTCAAACAGACGACAAGATCTAACTTGCATTATAGTTTTTGCTTGATGACAGAACAGGACTTCCAGTTAGTGTTAGCCAAAGTGGTGTGTTACAAGGTGTGTCAGGTACAGCTTCTACTAAAGTAGTTAAAAGGGGTGGCTGTGGCTGAGGGGCAGAAAGCCTGTCCTCCAACCGGCTGGTGGGCAGCTCGAATCCCAGCCTGTGCCGAGGTCTCCTTGGGCAAGATGCTGAACCCAAATTACCCCTCACTCAAAGGAGAATCACTATTCTGGTTACTTTGCCAAAACAATATTTACAATGTTATATTTTAGAACATAGTTGTAGCTCATCCTCTGAGCTCTAAGTGGTAGCCAATGAAATATAAATGATAAATCGTTCATGTTTTTCTTCCAGTTGTATTTTCTTTCCTCTTAAAACATTTTATCAGTGTGTAATTGCAGGCCCCATAGAGGAAAATGCGTTAAAAATGCTGCACATCTGATTTTTCTCACTGCTTCGCACCTTATATGCTTAATATTACTTATTTACGAAGGGGAGATCACTTCCTCCGTCTAGAATCGACCACTCTACAAGGCATTAAGCTGCTGAAACATCTACTAAATTTGTACTTGAGGTTGCCTGCGCCACGATCCATATCTGTGGAGGTTGACAGCTGCTCTGCTCTGGCTCTGTCTGCAAGATGTAAGGTAAAGAGGCATCATGAAACTGATAGGTCTCACTGGGAATTCAGTCCTACTGAAAGGATTCAGCTCAGCCTCATTCTCTCATTCTGTCGCCTTTTTATCCTTTCTCTGAACAAAGTGAAAAACTTCTTAATGGGCCTTGATGCTGAGATTGTTGTTAGAGTGCTTCACATATGGGGGGACTGAACATAAAATGATATTGCTACCCTGTCTGTCATCTGTCAGTCATCCTGTTACTCTTCTTAATTCCCTTAGTTTCTTTCATGCTCTCTTTAAATGTGACAAGATTTGTTGATTAGATTCACACCATCCTTTACTTGTCTGAGCTGTTTTCCTCATCACTCTCCTCGGTCTCTGTGATGTTTTGGCTCCCTCATCATCAGCTGCACTGTCATACTTGTTCCCTCCCTCCCTCCCTCCTTGCATAGTGCTTGAGCTTTTCCTCCCTCCCTCTCCGTCTCTCATTCATGCACAGGCTGCATCTCGACTACGTTTGTCATGTGGCTCTTTCCCCCGTTCGTCTGCCTGGCCGCAGATCGGATACACGCCACTGTTTTGTAAGTAGTTAGCCACCTTGTTTTTTTACACTCTGTAACTCCCTCCTCTTCCTTCGCTTTCAGAACTAACAACTGTTGCTGTCTGCACTGCATGAGAGAAGCTTATTGCTAGCATACTGCCAGGCTCAGAGACACAGATGGACAGGGACGATCTCATAGGACTTCAGAGACGTGCAAAGAGAAGATTGGGAATAGGGATGGATTAGTGAAGTCAGGAAGAAGCTGAGGAGAGGGAATGTCTGGCCATTCTATGTATCATTATTATCACCTCCTGTCTGGAGTGCCTCAATGTTCAGAGAAGGGATTCTGCTTCTGACAGGACACCCTTTAATTAAACAGGATGTTTGTGTTCGGACAGACTGGCTTACCTTAATGAGAGCTCATGGAGCAAAAGCAGCTCTCTTAGTTAAGTGTTTTGACGAAGCGTGTCAGTGCTGGAAAATGCTTCTGTCTGTATGCTTACCCTTTTCGACACAAACATAGGTGTTTGTGTTGTTTTGTCCTGTTAAGTTCTAGTCTTTTATACAGCATGGTATCAGTCATGTGCTCACTTTTCTCTCTTATGAATACTGAATTTGTGTTAGCAGCTTTCCCAGCTTAAAAATAAATAAATATAGAAGCTATATCTGCTTACAGGGACTGTTGTTTGCACCCTGACTCCTCTCACTGCATTTACAGCACAATCCTTCACAGTCTGCATAGGAAATCCAAACCGTAATAAAAGGATATTTAACAGGATTTCATCCTACTGTAAAAGTGTACCCTGAAATAAGAGAGAGAGAAATGCACAGTAAGAGTCAGCATGTTGTCAATGCTGATATTTGAAAAAATATTATATATTACATTTGCAGCCGTGCTTTGAGTATTGTCAAGTTAATTCAACTAGATCTGTTGTTTGAGACTGTTTTTGGTGTATGTATATTGGGTACCCCCCACTCCCTGCAAAACCAATTTTTTTTCTAATCAGCAAGATGCCCACACACACCTAGCCAATGTTTTTTTCTTACAGACCAGAGACGGCGTGTCTGATGGCAGTAATTTAAATTAAAGTACAAGTAATAGTAACAGTGAATGGTTTGTTATGTTCTTGTTTTCAATCCATTCTGTATTAATTGTCAATGCAGGATGACTCAATTTGGCATATTACGGATGTCACAATATGAAATTTTGGTGCCTCGATTATTGTCAGAGGAAATATCATGGTTTCACGATTTTCATGATTATTTATACTATAGAAGGTAAAAGACACAACATTCAATATATAGCGAATATATAGCTAGTAATATAGCTAATGAACTAAAATATTTATTATTATTATCATCATCAACAATATCCAGTTAGTTTGTATAGTGTAACATGTAAGCTATTTTATTTAGTTTCCTTATAATGGAAGGTTGGTCAGTGAATTTGTGTTTCCTCTCATCATAAGCAGTTTATCTGTATAGGACTTTTATTGTGAAGGGTCACCGACGGAAGATTGTTCTGTTTATGGAGCGAGGTGTTGACTAGTTGTGAAAAAAAACACGTAAACTGTCCTGGTTTAAGCCACATTCTTCATCTCCTTATTATACTATTACCTGCATTATAGGTGAATTAAACTCCTGGCTACATTTAAAATGGTGAATAGGAAGAGCCACAGAGAGAGAGAGGAAATCATAAAATCGGTTAATCGCGACATCCCTAGACGAGAGAGAGAGAACAATACCTGAACCTGTGCCCAGATGGCCTCATATAGCTTCTATCCGCTTTAACCCTGGTGCACATTTTTCTCTCTCTGTCTTTTCTACCTTTCAATTACTTCACAACAAACTTTCCTCCAGCCAGACGCTTAAGCTAAGGTGTAAGTTGGCAGAGTTCCATTGCTCTTTATTCCCATTTGACCTACAGGGGCGCTGAGGTTAAGCTGTGACTAAGTGAATTGACTGGGCAACAAAAAGCTTGGAGGCCTCCTCAGACAACTGTGGAGACAAATGGAGAAGCTGTTGTTGTCAGTGAAAGCAGTCTTCATTTAAACTAATTTGAAAAATGTTCTGTCGGCTTAATTTCTTAATTACTTAAAATACTGTAGGCCATAGATGTACAGTCCAATTTGTTAATTGTACTTATTTTATTCTGGCAATATAAATTCATTTAAGTAAAATTTTGAATTCAATTTTGTCTGATTTTAATCCAGCATTTTTGTCCATATAGTTTTGAGAAAAAAAACATGTTTAAATACAGAATTGTGAATGAATGATAAAGTTGTTGTTCTTGAACCCACTAATGTGGATGCATTTGAATTTCTGTGCAATGGATACCACTGACAACCACATAAAAGTTTCTCTTGTTGAAAACACTTCTCAAAGTGTGTGTATTTGAAAATACTGGTCTTGCTCTGTAGTTATGTGATCGTTGTGACAAAACATTCACAATCACAAATGGAACACTTGTTGTTACACCGTTTCAACTGTAATTAGCTTTTAATTTGTGCCATGAAGTGTTTTTTGATGACCTGGCTTTTCATACTACTGCACTCTTTTTTATCTCCAAATACTGTCAAGTGGAGGGCATCTTGTTCTGAAATATATCTCTACAAATAACCTCCTTTAGTGACGCCACCTTTAACTTTCTGTAGTTAACTATAATAGATAATTTTGCTAAAGATCCCACAGGCTTGTTGTGATGAAAGAGTGGAGCCAAAACACAGTTCTAAGTATGGATTCAGTGCCAATTCTTTGTCTTAGCCTAATACCCATGATGAATTATGATGAGTCATGGTTTTTACATACCAATGCTTTAGGGCATAGGCTTTAAAAAGGATCAATAGTAGCCTCTTTTGAGTTCTTAGAGAAGATTTGTTCCACATACTGTTGCATGCATTTCAGAAGAATCTGGTTTTCTGGTTGTAGGGTTTCAGAAAACGTGGCATAACACTACTCAGGAGCGTTTCCCATAAAATAAGATGTGTCTGTGTTGATAGTGGTATCTGGGGGATGAAAACTGTGATTGGCCAGTGACATACATACAAATGGCAGGTGTTATGTTTTGGTCTGCCAGATGAGAACTGCATTCCCTTAATGCTAATATGCACACCTAAAGCTGAAGCTACGGATGTTAGTTCTAGCTGTCTGACGAGGACAGTAAAAACTCCATGTTTTTTTTAATTTATTGACTTTCAGCAACACAGTGGGATTCCAACTGGTGCAGCCCATGACCAGTCTGACTAAGACAGCCTGGTCAAATTAAGTGCATGTGTGTGTGAGGGACAGAATGTTTGACAGCAGATCAAGTGCTGCAAACAGCTGTGCAATGAAGCAAGCAACATCACAAAACTCCAAGTAAGAGATCTGTGTTGTTATGGGAATGAAATTTTGGATCATTATGAAACAGTGGCAGGACAAAGTAGGCTATGACGGGCCGCCACAGTCTAGTTAATTATGGGGAAACATTGAATGGACTGTTGGTTGACTAAACACAGTCCCAGTTTTGAAGTATTTTTGGACAGAAAACCATGTTGTGCATATTTTTAACCATTTAGAGCTGCACTGGTGCTGCCTGGACAGCTTGACAAACAAGTATAACATAGTTTAAATCTTATATAAGACAGAAAATTAATTATCTTCAGGACAGCTCCAGCAGTTTAATAGGCTCTAAAGGCAAAAAGATGGATTTGTATTTATAAAATATGAATGTATCTGCTCAAATTTTCTCACATAGGACTTTTCTAAGAGGTTTGGTCTGGAATTATTAAGATATTACAATTACTAGAACAGTAAAAAGTTTGGAACATCTTTTAGATTTTACCACTCCATTTATGTCTCTGTGATGTCAGTAAATTAAAGATGTTTTAAACAGTGATATTTGTCACTGTGGAGCCCAATGCAATAACCTATAGCAGCGCATGGGCTACATACAGAAAGCACTTGGTTGGAGTGGGTCGTTATGGAGACACGGGTAAGATGGAGGGAGTAACGACAAAGGTGACATAGAGCACCTAGCATATCAGCCACTCTGATGACAGGGTTAGGCTGTTTGTGCATATTCATGAAGCAGAACATAGGACTTATTAATGCTTTTCATGCAAGTCCCATCTGATAGTGGCAATTTCCTTGTCTGTGTGTCGTTGACTCTGCCTCTAAGCTCTAAATGTTAAGTGATGATTTGTCTGTGGTCGTCCACTGGGCCCTGTTGTTGTGTAAAAGCTTCCTGAGCTTCCTCGTACTCAACCACAGACTTATACTATATCCAACACCATATTTAAGAAAAACACAGGTCTTACGTTTTAAGACTTGCATGCATTCACAATACCTTAAATTTAGTGCTGGATGATGGTGAAAACTGGAGACAAATAGCAGTCTGTCAATTTTTTTTTTTTTTTTCAAAGTGAGTAGGTGGTACCGCATACAGTACTGCTAAAATACCATTGAGAAACACAGTTGTCATTATGTTGTGTTGATACCTTATAGGGTGACTCCAAAGAAAAATATGCAAGCCAGACAGAAATTCAAACTGTTATTACAGTGTCAAAGCAGCAACAGGAAAAAACACTAGTGAACTAGAGTTGTGAGTCCCATGGAAGGAAATGTAACAGGTAGCAGATGGACCAACAGCTGTTGTTCACTAGGTATGACGTAAGGATTGCAGTCAACATAGATCAGAGGCAGGGACATGCGTGCAGTGGCACCTGTAAACACCAGAATGAAAATTAAAGTCAGCAGAAATGTGCAAAATAAAGTGTTAGGATAATACCGGAATAAGAAATACAAGTAAAGGTTTGATAATCATTATTACGATGGAAATGCTAAACAGAAAAAAATATTTTATATTCATTAACTACCCTGCTGTCATTTGTCTGTTGAGCCCTTAACTAGTGAGTGATCCAGCTGACCTGCTTAAGTCGACTTAAGCTGGTTTTATTGGACAACTTCCAGGTGTGTCGCTCTGAGAGAGTGTGGGAGTAAACCTAGAAACCAACAGAGCATAGGATGTATAATTCTGTCTTTAACCTTCTTCAACTTTACAAACACTCTTCCCGAACTTGTGCTATTATGAAAATGAGCCATAAATGTCTGGAGCACTACTCTTGACTCTTAATCTTTTCTTAATGGCAAGCGTGACCCAGAAAGTTGTGCTACCTAGTACCAAGAGCCCTGCACTGTTAAAAAGAAAAATAATTTTTTTTCTTCCACCTCTGTCTCTTAAAGGTTCAGTGTGT
This sequence comes from Paralichthys olivaceus, assembly GCF_024713975.1. Lineage (NCBI taxonomy): Eukaryota > Metazoa > Chordata > Actinopteri > Pleuronectiformes > Paralichthyidae > Paralichthys > Paralichthys olivaceus. The sequence goes on from NC_091099.1 coordinate 21,832,755, forward strand.
AAGATTTTGTGATATCAACTGTTGAAGTTGCATGTTACAGCTGAACACCCCTCACCTCACCCTCTCCTTCCAAACATGAAAAGAACCTGTGGTAGACTTTAATTGTCACAAAAACTAAAAAGGTGTTTAGTTTGTCCAGTCTGGGCTACTGTAAAAAACATGGCAGCCTCCGTAGAGAGGACCCCCTCAATGTAAATATAAATATAAGTATTTAAATACAAAGGGCTTGTTTTTAACTACAATTAATACAATTTAGATGAAACAAACTAGTGAAAACATCATGAGGATTATTATACATTACATTTCTGCCAATAGATCCCTTTCACCTAAATCTTGCACACCGGACCTTTAAAACACAGTGTGTTGTTACATCAGTTACACATATACTCAGATATTTGTTCCCAAAGGTATAAAGAGGAGGCTTAAATTCAAAGGTACAAACTGCATTTATTCACTAATGTATGGGGTTTATCACCACTGGACCTCCAAGGATTTTAACTCCACATTCCAATTTTGACAGATAATTTTTCCATCCTTAAGTGATTCAATTGGCTCATAGAAAATTCACGGCTCCTGAAATGGTGGCTACTTTTATACCCCGATCAGATGCTTCTTCCGTGGAAAACCTAATGCAGAATGCTTTTTTGGATTGAATCTGAAAAGGAGACCAGTTTTGCGTTATTAATTTTCTTGTATGTATAGCAACACTTGGACATCTCGAAACACATCACCTCGAACAGATCCTGCAGCAGAAGGAGGATTGAATTTGAATGGGCTGAGCAATTTTAATACACTGACAGAAATGTGCAGCTTCCTTCACAGCTGACATTAAATCCCCCAACAGGATTAGGAGAACTGTTACTCCCCAGTTTATTTCATTTTCAACATGAAGGATGCCAGGACAAGATGGATGCTTCCATATTCCTCAACTGAGCATGTATTGTCAAATGTAAAACCTGATACATTGACCAGTGAAATATGAACATGAACAAAAAAGAAACAAGACTGTCATGACTGACTGTTCAACCTCAAACCACCCAGGATCCCAATATAAAATAGCATTATGGTCATCATTGTGTCAGAGTTTTGGTTTCTGATATAACACTGGCTTTTCTACTCAGAGGAAGAAAATTAGGTTCCCAGTGTGCTAAAGGCCTTTTGAGTTACAATGCACAAGAGCACCATTATGCTCTGAAACCCATTCTTTTCAATGGCTTGCTCCACGCAAGGACAGTTTTTCGTTGCGGTGAGCAAAGCGTACCAGAAATGCAGCATATTCCTCCAATAGGAACAAAACAACCAGCTAGGTAAAAAAAAAAAAAAAAATCTTCTCCTCCTATTTTGCTCTGAACTAAGTAGCAAGTGCAGCGTAACTTGCTTTCTATCTGAAATGGCCACAAAATTGTATATTTGTGTAATGATGCTCCATCTGTTGAGCTTCTTACTGGATTGTTATTTTCGCTATCATGAATTATTGTGTGCTTATGTTTAAAGGGAATATTACTGAGCAATTACAGTTACAATTGAGCCATCTACCACATACTGTATCTATAACCCAGATGAAAGATCTCATGGTAATTTTAAGCTCAAATGAGTTCATATGCCTCAAGTTTGTGTATTAAAATGTCCATGTGTTTTTTTGGATGTATTTGCCTAAATGCAAAATGTAGCGTTAAATCTGATATCTATGCTGTAACACCATGCCACAACAACTTGCTCTGAAAATTAGCCACAATGGAGAAGCTAACAAATTGATGTCTGTCTTGTTCCCTCCCTCTGTCTCTATCTCACTTTGTTTGCCCTCCTGTTACCCTCCCTCATCGTAGTTTCCCTCACACTCATACACATTGATTATCTTTCTGACTCTTTCTCCTTTTCTGTTTCCCTGGTCTCTGTAGGTTCCAGCAGTAGGTGCTCTCTGCTCCATCAGCTTTGACTCTATGGCTGCCACAGCTGCTGCTTGACTATTGCTGTGAGTATACTCCTTTTTTGTAGATGTGTGTCTATTTGTTAGCGTATTGGTCTGTTTCTCCATCTGTGTTCTCCCATGTCCTCATAGACTTTTAATGGTTATTTAGTTAGCACATGCAGCACACACACTTGAATTAATGGATTACAAAATCTTCAGTTTATCCTCAGCAGTAGATGTCTCCCTGTGGCTTCATCTGCTGCACTGTTTTATACTGAGATACATTTTTGTAACTCTAAAAGTTGATGCCAAGTGAGTCTGGTAACTCCCCATGGACCAGAGTCATGAAGTGATTATGCTCCTGTCTCCCTGTGTTCATTATCCTGCTGATTCCACTCTGCACTGCTCAAGCACACTCTAGTATTAGTAAGACAAGACTGCGCTTTCTCCAAAAACAAAAGCTGTGTGCATGAAGACTGTGTTTCTAACTTAATGAATGTCACATTTATTGATATTCATTACAACTACCCAACTTAATCTATCCATATTTGATACAGTAAATGATAAAACTACAACAGCTGTTGAAGAGATTTTGGACTAAATGGTTTCTGAACAGCCGTTTTGCATAATGTCCTGAATAACTGGATGAGTTGAGATGCACAACAGTGGAGGAACATTGTGTGAACATTAGATTACGATACCATGTGGGGGTACGGAACTGTTGGACCAGTGCAAAATGGTACATGCAGCATGCCAGAAATGAAAACTAAGTGATTTTAGATCGAACTATAAAAAGAAATATACCATATTGATTGATTAAAACAAGAGATAAAATCATTACTATATAGATTTTTCACTGGGAAATATTTTATTTATTAATTTTTTTCCTTTTTGTGTCTGTCGTGTATTACAAGCATCATCAACCCCCCCCCCCCCCCACTTGCTCGCAGTGAATCCAGCGGGGGTTCTCCTGTCCTACTTCTCCAGATTTCTACCGACTTTATACTCAGAGGCGAGGCAGATAAACCAATCTGATGTTTGTAGTATTTATTGTATGTGGTTTCTTGTCATTTGCATGTTGTTTATTGAAGGTGGCCAGCCATGCATGATGGCACTGTGCTATAATTCAGTGGATTTTTTTTACATACAGGGTAAAGCAGCTCTGAACTGGTACTGTCAGAATCAGTGCACTCTGCAATTGGCACCAAAATACCAATGGCGTGTTAGGGGGCAGCAGAACAAGCTGTGAGCCCAATCAGTTCCTGAACTCATACCTTTTTGGGGCCAATTTTGCGTTTATTTTGAAAGACATTAAAGGAGAGAAAGGGTTAGAGATCCACTAAATGGTCCAGCTGGCCAGGACTCCGACAAGGGACCTGCTGCTTAGGGAGCATGGGCCAATTTAGCCACTGGGTCGGCCCTTACATGCCAAAATTAAATCTTTTGGTTCTGAAAGCTTATGCTAGGTATACATGTCCTTGTTTGTCTGTTATTTAGTAAGACAGTGTAATTAATAAGTAATGTAACTACTAGATGTATCACCATAAAACTTGGTGGATGGGGTATGGGTCAGGAAAAAGCCTGTCAAAGTTTCTTTAACATCCTGGGATAGGGCGTTTTTCAACATTTAATTCTTAGAGAATCATTCATCTGAATTTCAGTTTCAATGTGAGTTTAAATGTGTTTTTATTATGGGCCTTGGCAGAGGCATGAACTCCTACTGACTGCCATTCTGACAGCTGGTTGGTGCTGGGCAGGTACAGTTGGGGTTTTTGCAGAAAATATCCACCTGCCTGTGCAAAGCTGGAGAAAGCAGTGAGAGGGAATCAGAATAATAATGTTGTCTTGCCATTAAACCAAAGTAATAACATAATAACACACACTAAAATGCTCTGCAAAGTTAAGTGAACTGCAAAGTTTGCTGATAATTCACTGTATATAAATCCTTGAATGCTTATGTTTTAATACTAATTTTTGTGAGGATTTTGTCGATGACATTGTCGTTCCCTTATTATCTCGCTAAGGATCTCTGTTTCGATACACCTCGGTGCCAGCTTGGGGAAAAAGCGGCAATTTGTGTTGTTGTGTCTCAACAGGTTTGGGTCCTGCTCTGTTTACATGTGCTCGGTGCTCAGATGTTACTGTGTTTGTATGATAGTAATAGTTTTATGTGCTGCACTTGACGTTTTTCAAAGAAATACCAGAGAACCTTCTTCTCTTTGGTTTTGCCTGCAACATTTGCTTGTCTTTGGTGCTTTGTTTTGAGACCTAGAAGACACACACAGACACGCACTTAGGCTGAACTGTATGAGGGAAATTACTTCCTCTGCAATATACTGTAAATCAGATTGACTTTATTTGGAATCAGGCACAGCCTGGGGAGACCAAGTGCTACAAGGGAAAGAATGTCCTTTGCGTAGTTCAAGGATGTTTTACTCGGGTTGATACAATTTTTGCGGAAAAAACATGGGATTTTAAAAAATTGCAAACTCATAAATATCTCAGGGACTGGTTGAATTTATGATATTGATGCCGAAATAACATATTTTTCCTCTGTTTCAAAGAAAATGTAACTTAGCAGCAAACACTTGCAGCAACTAAATGGTCCTCACAAAGTACAGACACACACACACACACTCTCATGCGCCCAGCCAAATGTTTTGTGGCCAGTCAGAGGAAGAAAGGAGGATGATATGCTTGTTCAAGTAAGGGCATGCAGGGGTGCTTGAGTAAGCATATGCAAAGCATTCCAAAAGCTTTTGACCCATAGATAGCTGCTCTTTTTCGTCCCCTGCGCATTTCACCTGAAAGCAATAAAGCGGTGTAGGATGACATTAACATGCTCCCTCTCCCTCTGCCTTCTCCTCGATCTCTTGGTCTCTGCTGCTGGTTATTTTTCTGCTCTTGGCAGGGTAAAGCATGGAGGTGTTGTGTTTACTGTAATTGGATGATGTGGTATTCCCTTTGAGCTCTTGATGCCAGCAGTTGTTTTTCTTAGCCCACACCTCCAGTGTTGTGCCAGTTCACACTTAAAGAGAACTAGTTCAAAGTTCATTTCGTACACATGAAAATTAACTAGTTCACATTCAAATTTATTTTTGGGGGGTTGGTGATTTACAGTCATGTATTTAGTTATCAATGGATTGTGTGAGATAATGAAGTCATGGCTGTGAGCTTCACGTTTCGTGTTGTACTGAGCGCGCACAAAAACATTATTGCCACAGTACGGAGGGAAAGCACGAAAACATGTTCTGAGCCTTTACCTGGTGGAGCGAGGACACAGGAAGACTCAGCACAGTACAATCCAACTGCTGCTTCTGCTCTGATCATAAAGCAGCAGTGCTGATCATTGTGCAGCTGTGGACCATAGTGGAAACTGTATTTTCACTATTTGTTGCCACTGTTCTTGAACAAAGTAACTTACCAGCTGATTCACATTAACGCTCCTCCTATCTCACCGTGTCGCTCTGAGCGAGTGAATGGGGACGGGGCCTGTGTTGGGTGGGAGCACACACACATTTACACTTGCTCCTGGTATTTCACATGATGGCCTATACAATGATGATTCAAAAAAAACCTTAGCGGTGTTGACTCCAACGAGAGTTCATGTTCATCATTTGTAAACTGATTTGTTCGGTTCAGCGTAAAAAAAATGAATGCATTCATGGACAATACTGCACACCTCACTTTCATCAAAACCACTACGAGATAAATGAACGTTCATACTACAGGAATGCACTGATTATGGATTTGTTGTTGTTATTGCTGTTGCTGTGATATTGAGCTGCGTGGATGGGGGACTCCTCTGGAGGGACCCTTCCTAATATGTGATTCGTCTATGAGACAGTTTTGTTTACTTCACATTTTTCACATTGCAGCTCAGACCCAAACAGCTGTTTGTTGCTCTTCCTCTACCAATGTGTGGAGTCATCAATAATTTTTCAATCTCGGAGGCCATTGGGTACGATCCAAGACCATTCGCCATACTTTGTTTACAGTGCGAGTGTTTTGGTTTATCACACAGGTCGAATGTTTTTCCACACAAAACATAAGCACTGATACTTTTTGTCAGTTGTTCACGTCCAGACAGCATTTTGACTGATGTACATTAACAGCTGTCTGCATATGAATGCAGATACATTAAACAGCCGATACATGTGTTCCATCTCTTTTGCTCTCCACAGGGACTCTACACCGGGGGGCAACCAAAGCTTACTCAAACATTATTGGTCAATTAGAAACAGAAAACATAAGACTTCCAAAATCTTTTCCCTTGTCTACAGATTCTGCACGTTCACATGCAGAATCTGTTTATAGAGTTGAATTCTTTTTTGACTAAGACACAAGTAATGGGAACTTACTGAACTTGATTTTCAATATAAAGCTGAAATTCTTTAAGCAGTACAGGGATTTTATTATTACTTCTTTTACCCTCCTGTTCCTATTTCTTTCATCAAAGTCTGTCACGTTTTGGAATAAATCCCAATTTCACACAACACCAGAAGGCAGCCGTGAATGTTCTCCTAACTTGAGCCAGATTGGATTAGCATAGCAATGCTCCAGAGAGCACAGTTAGCAGGCAGAGAAACGGACAGAGCCGTGGTTAAATCGTTAGTGAAATAAGCCTGTCCCCCATTACCATCAGTCTTCAGTCCAACTCCACCATGAAAAAAAGAGGGAGGGGGGTAGCTTCTAAACCCACAAAAATCACTGTTTCTTTTTATCGGTGGTAATTGCAAACTGTTATCAAATCTGCCCCCCTCCCCCTTTCTCATTTGTCTCTGAGTTGAATACTGTAGCAGAAGCAGGCAATTGTTCTTCGAAGAAACTAGGACAGGTTTTTTTCCAGCAGCTTCGGTTTTGTCTTGGGGCTGTTTCTGTCTTTTGCAGCTTCCTATATATTCTGCCTATATGCTGTCTTTCTCATGCTTGCACTTCAGAAGGACTAATTAAGGCAGGAGTATGCTGGAGTTGAATGTAAAATTACCAAGAGTACTAGTTTATTCATCTTTTCCTTACCTTGTGTAGTAGTCTTCTAAAATACTTTAAACTGCTAAGATCTCTGCACCAGCATCATAATAACAAAACAGAGTATATACAGTATATTATACTTGTTTTTTTATGTTGATCTAAGTCTGACTGTCAATATTTTCTAGTCTTTCAATAATTTTTAGCTGTATTTGGGATATTAAAATCCTGAAGCCATGAGAAATTGCTGTGATCCCAACTGTTTGCTGTTCATTGCACCCTCACTGGAATACCAGGAATATCCAGTGATGCTACCCTCAACAGCGAGGATGTTAGTAGGGTGGTGGAGGAGAAAACCATCCTCTCTTCTCCACAGCCATCACTAAGCTATCCCTGGGTAATCACTGTGTCAGTTTTACACAGTGTGGAGACTATGAGCGAGTGAAACAGAGAGAGTTAGAGTGTGTGTGTGTGTGTGTGTGTGTGTGTGTGTGTGTGTGTGTGTGTGTGTGTGTGTGTGTGTGTGTGTGTGTGTGTGTGTGTGTGTGTGTGAAATAAGAAAACAGTTTGTGAGAGAAAAAATATGATGATGACACGCTTGTTATTTATAGCCCCACATCCGGATTGTACATTAATACAGACCTGCTGTAGTGCTGCAGTTGTGTAGAAGGTTTTTGTATGTCTTGTATATATTGCACATTAAATCCTTGTGTATATTGTCCTTTTTTCCAAAACTAGTACATAAATACAGGGTGAAATTATATGTAACTAACCCCTTTTTTTGTAACTGACTTAGGTTATTAAATATCGCCCTCCGCCTCAGTTTTCCTGGAGCTTTATGTCTAAGGTTTCTTTTAGTTTGCCACCACTGTGATTTCTAAAGTAGTGTTATAAGGGGAAATAAATGTACCACATCATAGTCTGCATGTGACTTTGGACCCTTGAGATGTTTTTCCTCTGCTTAAATGGCTCACCAAGAGCTTAAAAGGGACAGAGACGACAATGATCATGTTGCACATTTGTACCTGCTCCAGTGACAAAGAATTTGTGAACAATAAGGCAGCAAGCAGTGTGACCTTTCCTGGAACACTAGGAACATTTTGTTCCTGTTCAGAATGTGATCAGGTAGAAGTTATGCTATAAGATATGTAACTTTGTATTTATTTTCAAAGCTCCCATAATAGTATCTAATAGTTTCATATACTCTTTCACAAACAAAGACATGCTGTATTAATTGTGTATACTGGCTTTGCTTTGACTTCAGAGTTTTGTCAAGCTCATGGAGATATATTTCCAGTGTGTCAAACATCTTGGCCGATTTGGTTTGCGTGGAACTCGCCAAGAAATAGACCTAGCCTGTATTATTTCATTCTTCTTCTCTTTAATTTCCTGCTGAATAGATGGATAAGGAAGTACATTGATGCCTTCAGATGGTTAAAAACAACAAAAATAACCCAGTCAGTAAACAGAAATGATGTAGGTGTTTATTTGCATATAGAGCAGGGAATTGAGACCTAATCACAAGTGGTCACTCAGGAGGCATGTGGAGATGCATTCTAATGCTAGCTGTGAACGAGAGTACTTAAAGCTTTCTACTTCTCAGATCAAATCACCCAAGATGCATTTCAATGCCAGGAATGAACAAGGCCATATATCCTGTGTTGCTTTTGTGTGTAGTTTGCACTCCCACACATCTGGCTGTGCCTGCTCTGCCCCTCTGCTGGTGTTTGTCTGGAGGCCAGCGGGTTGGTTTCCCCGGAGACCCACACTGGCTCTTTCCCAGACCAGACTCCAACAACTCTCCCAGAGCTTGCACAATACCAAACACTGCAGTGGAATGCTGTTGCTTTTTTTTTTTTACTTCTATTTTTTTTTTTAGCTCTGCTCTCACTCTCTGTCATTGAGTTTTTGGTACTGGTCCTCTCTCCCTGACTCACATGAATACATGAATGTGCTCCTTTTTCCCCCCAATGGACCCAAATGGCAGGTTAGGGGCTGGAATGTTGAATGAGTTATAAGGACTGATATATTGTTTAGCTGATTGATGAATTGGCAGATATTAGCCTTAATTTATGTACCATTAGTATGTATATGTATATAGCGACTAGGCTTGGGAACCGGAGGGTGGCCGGTTCAAGTCCAGCATGGACGGAAGTTGGAGAGGTGCCAGTTCACCTCCTGGGCACTGCCGAGGTGCCCTTGAGCAAGGCACCAAACCCCCCAATTGCTCCCCGGGCGCCTTCATGGCTGCCCACTGTTCCGTGTGTGGTCACTGTGTGGATTGTGTTCCATGTGTTCTGTGTGTGCTCCGTTCACACGGATGGGTTAAATACAGAGGTCAAATTTCCCCATGTTTGCATATTGCATGCTGTGTGTGGGACTATAAAGAGGAATCTTAATCTTAATCTGAGGAATAATTGTCAATATTTTTTCAAATAGTATATATCAGCCGATATTTGGTAATCGGAATTATTTTTACTGTCATATATTGGTATCCGCCCCTAAAATTCACACAAGTCAGGCTCTATAGTCAACCCCTATAGACCTGACCCCACCAGCACCTTTCTGCCACATTCCTGATTTTTCTCATTTTCCCTGCACTCAGTCTTCAGGCTGCAGAGACATAGATAACATCTAGTAATTTAATCAAGTGGCTCTTCTGACAGCCTTTACCCTGACTTTAATTATTTTTTTCATGGTTAATAATAGATGAGGAGAGTAAGACGTTCCTCATACACATGTTCTTACATGTACATGTGTGCTTTAATTACAAAACCATAACTTTTCTGGTGCAAGTGGAAACCCCATACAGAGCTTTTTGGTTGTTGCTGTTTTAGAAGTTGCTGCTTTAGACATCATCTGACTTCATCATCGGTGTTTCAACATCCTAAGGCTAAGATCTCCACTGGACATATTGAAACTCAACAGATTTTTCCAAACTTGTGGAATTCTTAGACAACTGACAACTGAGGGATAATGACTGAACCTCACTACTACAGTGAGGACATTGTTTTGGCAATATCTGATTTTGCATTGCCTGTTCCAAGTCCAATCTGTCAGTGAACAGGCTATAGGAGATTTATTCTGATGTTGTTTGGTGTTCACATTAACACTGCTCAACACTCAACACTACTACTAATAGGGCTTGTTTTCAGTTTGTTTACTCTGGGAGGACTAAAAGCTTGAAGGATCTACAGAGGACAAGAAATGGTGTCACAAGGGAGAAATATGTTGCACCTTTCCAGAACATTAAAAGCATCCTAGCTTATCGAAATTGCCTTCGTAAATTATGGCATGTTTAGTTATGTGTTTATAACTGTTCTGTACAAATTGTTTGTTATTCTGTCATGTTTTAAAGCCTTTGTGACTGTCCAATTAACTTGATTTACCTACAGGTCCCATAACCCCTGTGAGCACACAAAACAGCCACAGCACTTTGGCATAATGACACGTAATTCCTATCTCCACACACACACACACACACACACACACACACACACACACACACACACACACACACACACACACACACACACACAGACACACACAAACAGACTCACACAAACAGACACACACAGAGCCAGCCGTCTAGCCACTTAGTACATCATAGTGGATTCAGTCCATTACACTCAGTCCATTCTGTGTTTCATCAATATGAATGAGCCCTTGATGCAGCATGAACGGTGTAAAGACTATTCCCCAGTGAGAGCTGCTCCGGCATTTCTAACTCCCTTTTATGTATCATAGGATAGTATTAAGTTTTCATACCATCAGTGGTCCCAAAATATTAAATAGTTCCAAAATCTTTACAGTCGGCAGTCTAAAGATCTTGAAGGGAGCTGTCATCAGAGTGAAAAATGTAAATACAAACATGATTGCAACAATCATCTACACACAGATGACGTCTTTGTCCAATGTGTTTTTTAATCATAAAGCTAAGATGTCAATAGAGCTTTTGGTGATAAGAGCCGATGCTTGTATTGATGTGCTATAAAGAAAAACATGTGATCTCTGCAGTGGCATTAATATGTTACATCCTGCCTCAGCCTGCTGAATGCAGCAGAGATTTCTTTGTTGTTGTGAACGTGTGCGGACGTTCTGGATTTCACGTCTGAACAGCTTAAATTAGATCAGAAAAAGGCTCATAAAACTTTGACTTTTCTGCTTGTACTCAGAACCAGCTATGAAACAGTTACTGAACTTGGGTCGACCAAGTCCTCTGTGTCTCCTCTCACCTCTTTTCTCTTGTCTGGCTCTCTGTGGTGGTCTGTGTGTTGTCAGCTCACTGGCTTGTTTGGATTGTGAATGCGTCTCTCGGGACATTCTCGAGATTACCACGTCACTATGTTGGTACATAACTCTCACAGTAAAGTCTGGAGTTGGAGTTTTGTTTTACTTTGTGTGTGTGAGATGTATGTGTGTTTTCCTGCAGGCGTTTTTTCTCCCTGCAGCATTCTGTACAGGTCACGTGGTTTTAAAGTTATGACTTGCCTGGAAATCCGACCAATCAGTGATCTCATGTTTATTTACTTTCACAGATAGGTCTGGCCCCCTCCTGTTAACACAGATTAACATCCATCTTTTAAACCGTTAATCTAAAATAGGCCAACTTTGATACAATCACTGACAGAGCAGCACCACTGAGGCATTTTTGTTAAAAACGAAGATGGCTCCTGCAAATATGGAGAGGTCTGTTGAATCTGCTTAACAGAAAATTCAAAGTTAAATTTATCAACTGGCCATGCTGGTCACTTCAGATGTCACACAATGTACTGCTCTAATTAGTTGTAAGTCGACCCAATTGCATCAAGAGGCAATTTGGTCTGTGACTGTTGATGACCCTCCTTTAAAATCTAAAATGAGTTGAGGGGTTTCGAGACCAGTTCACAAATGCAAATTAATCTGGTGATGACAAAGCCAGTAAAAGATTATGCTGGACAATTTGATTTACCAGCCACTGGTCCGTCTCTATATAAAAAGATGGTGGCTCTTCTTGAAGAACAGTGGATGTGGGATATCAATGCTGATCGCTTATGTTGTGTGTGAAAGGTAATTTCAAGTTCAGAACCACTGTAAATATAGTCATTTTATGTTATTAGATAGCAGTCTTGCATTGACCCTATTTAGAGACTCTGAGACTTGTGTAGCTATGCATGTAGCCAACTGGTTTGAGCTGAAAATCTAGTAACCTCTGAGTAGGGCTGTCACTAGAAATCCAAACGTTCATTTAACGTGGGAAAAGTTCAATGTTCTTACAGCAGAGGGTGGTCACTATGAGATTGATATATTGACCTTGATCCTCCAGACTGACATCAAAGCATCTGAGAAGCGTGTGGTGTTTTATGTTCTAGACCGTACATGGCAAACTAGCGAACAAATGTAAGGCTATTCTTCATCTTTGTACCATATGAGTTGTGTGTTATGTCAAATTCATTTGAACCTGATTTTGGGAAAAGTGACAGCCTTCTGATGCTGTTCAAAATTGATTGTCCATTATTGAAGGTAGTTTAAAAATATCAAAATACTGACATGATACATTTGTACTTTCTCCTCCTGACAATTGTTGCTGTCTTGTGCTCAGCGTTTTTCTTTTTGTAACCCAGTTTTGCATTTTTTGGTTTTCAGCAGTAAACACATCTCCTGGCAGGTCAACACAACAGACAGGTTGCTTATAAACTGCTCATCATGGTTTCATGGTGTGTGTTTGTTCCTTGTACAGATGTCTTTCAGCTGCTCACTGCTCTGTAACTTTTACTGTTGCTGACGGTTTTTAACAGGCAGCTCTTTCTCGCACAAATCTCCCAATTAGAGACAAAGTAAGTCTCAATGTTTCATAGTGTTTCATTCAAACAACACAGACAGAAATCTAAACAAGCTCATGACGTCCATGGGCTGTGACTGGCAGCAGATGATAGTGTTGCTGGCGACAACCTTAACATACACAGTGCCTGGAAGAGAGCATTTGATTTATTGTTCCAGTCCTTGCTAAATTTGTGGACTGCTATTGAAAAATCCATTTGGATTAGAAAGGGGTGAATAATAGAAATAATAATGACAATAATTATATACATTTTAACAATTTTTTTTTTTTTAACTAAAGATTTTGTTTTAAATTATTATAAAAATAAATATTTTGGCTTTTGGGGCGTTGCAGTCACAGGGAGGCATATAGTGATACAAAAAAAAGGTTATGTTGGACACATAAATTAAATAGCTGAATCAGTGAACTAAAGACACATGTATCTCTCAGTCTAATAGATCTGGCTGGAAACTGGCTGCTTTTAATGGTTGGATATGTGTCTGTTCTATGGAGGTCACATATTTTAAATGGTAATCTCACTCCCTCTGACAATCCATTTTAGTTTCCTCCAGCCTTAGTAAAATCAATACTTGTGAACATGGAGATCCCTCTCATAACAAGTGTATACACTCCTCCATTCATTGTGAGCCAAGAGGCTGAAATTTGTAGAATAAGAGTTTATTTTAGCAGTAGCCTAAAGACATTCACTTTATTGCAAAGTTTCAGCACTTGAAAGACAGTTGGAAGTAGCTCAGTCTTGGCTCTTCTCCATTCAATGCTCGATCTGGGACTTAAACTGCCTTTTTCACTTTCAGCTTTCATACTTTGTTGAAAAACAAAAAAACCAGGGATTACTTTTTCAGTCAATTAAACCTGTCCTTTGAAATACAAAACAAGCTTTATATGTAATTTTACCCAAAACATATATTCTGTTAAGGAGCTTGTAGAAGCTCCTTGAAACTTTCACTGGAGTCATTTCAGTCTTTTTGACAGAGCCTGTCTGTGGATACAAGCTGAAAGTTGGTAGAAATTGGGAATTATGTGGAGCACATCATCCATGACTCAGAATGGGTTTGCCTCTGAAATTGAAAACTAAATCACCCCATTTTGTCACATATAGCTAGGATGATTTCTGCTGAATCTGTCATTGTCACATTCTATAGGAAATGTCTAAATTACTTCCCTTGGCTGTCTGATTTTTTTTCTCTACAACTTAAAATAGTTCATGCTTAAAGAGTCATGTTATGCTCCATCAGCACTCATGACTAAGTGAAGAGAATAGTCAATGGCACCCACTGACTATACTAAGAGGTGGTGTTGCTTTAATGGGGAGAAACCTTTGAAGGTCATCATTTTAAATCCCTGGATGAGCTGAGAAAAATGTGAGGGAAGGAAGCCATAAGTGCAGCCTTCATTTTATTTGCTGCTGTCAGAGTGCCCTTCACCAAAGTGCTGAACTGAACTGCTCAGAGCCTGTCCAGTACAAGATGTGCTCCCAGCTGTGGCTGTGGAAATTATCCCGATCAGTGAGTGAAATGGTGAGATGGGTGAGGGATGGATTGAGGTGTGATAGGTGCAGTTCAGGCCAGAGCCATAAATGAAATACATTCATATTCTATTCCTGTATTACCTTATTGCATAAATATCAGCATCTATGTATGTCAATTAATTAGAAATTACGATTCAAATAACAGCAACTAAAAGGGATAAAATATATCGATGAATATAGAGATAATAGTCTCTACATTAAAATGTTATTATTACTATCATGATAATAAATGTTATGATTATTATTATTCCTGTATCATTTTATGTATAACATTTAACAATGCTCAAAGACACTACATAGGTTGGAAAAAAGAGAAGCCAACAACTAAAAATATAATGGACCCATTATTATCATATATTAAAATGAAGTATAGGTGAGACTTAGTATATAGAAAAGTAGGCAGTCTATCGTCAACTGAAAATGGAAACAGCTATTGAAGCATGTACTTGCCAAAATAATAATGTATTGGGCTTTATTATTCTTTCAACTGCATTTGTTTGTGTCACTTTCCTTAGCATTGCGAGATTGTATTTTCCAACATGTTCTTGATTGTATGTTATTTGGTGCAGATCCAGTGAAGTGAAATGTGGTTTCATCAATAACAGATGTGTTATATGTACATACAGTGAGGGAATCAAATTAATGTAATGTTAATTTATAATAACTCATACAAACAGAAAAGTACTACTCACACCGAACATTACCATACAGCTCAACCATGATTAACAGTAGCATGAAGTCTGGTGTGGTTGAAAGTAGCATCAGTTGCTTGCTGTATTCCTGACAGTAATGTAGTTTATGGCACTTGGCTGGTAACATCTTGATATAATACTGTAAGACTAAATGACACTTCTTTTCTGATTTTTTTGACTTGTGATGAAAGACACTGGCTTACTGTTGCCTTAACTAACAGCAGTGCACAGCTTTCTCCCACTGCCCAGCTTCTTCCACTGTACTTCTGTTCCTATTTCATATCTATTCTACTCTTGTCTGTCCCAGTGCCACAGCTGTCTTATCATTCAAGCGCCCTGCCATAAAGCGACAGAAAATCCTATATCCCATCTCCTCATGGCTTCAGCTTTCAGCCTCAGTTTTTCCACTATTATGTACCAGGCTCAGTGAGCTCCCACTCACGCTCTGTGTGAACGTGCTCTGGGTGGGAAATAAACTTCAGTCCTCTGCGTGCTGTCTTTTCTCAGGGGAAAGCATTGCCTCTCTGTGAAGAGGTGACTGTGGAAGAACTTAATAGAACTTGGTTTTAATGCCCCATTTCTTCACATCTCAGTCTTTCCATCTATTATTATTTTTAGTACCAACAACCTCATATGAAACGTCATCTCCGTAAACCCAATAGTTCAGCCCAAAATAACTCTGCTTCTGCTATACATCAATTTGTCCTTCTCTTTTGTACAAAACTGATGTTTAAGTACAAGTTCACTTTTGCTTTCTAGGCATTTTTACTGAAACGTGAGTCATGTTGGTATAAAAAACACCACATTGCTGTGGTTTCATAGAAAGTCCCAGAGCTACTTTCTTAGACTGTGAATGTGCATATGCTGGACTGGAGACATGCTGGACGAACAATTTTGGTGTGGATCCGGGTCAGGATTGCAGATCCAGGATTTAAACTGGATGTTCAAAGTTTTCACAATTTTCCCAGGGAATAATTCATGGATCTTAATAAGAGATTTTGATTCAGCTTGATTGAATTTTAAGGGACAGTTGGGCCTTGGCAGAATATGAACTAGTATTTTGGTGAGCTCGTCAGAATTTAGTGAGTAGTGCCACTTCTATGTTTGTCTGACAGCAATTTTTCACCCCCCACGCGTGCTTTACCTCCGCTGCTATCACTGGTAGTTCTGTGATGTGGCCTGGTACACACCACACCCTGGAATTACAAGGCAACATCATATTTACCGCCTAAAGCCACTCATATAAATTCAAAAGTTTTTTGGCTGCAGTGTTAGTTGTATTCTGCATGGGGACTTATCACAACTGCTACTGGCTATAAGTCTCAGTTTTAATGCATTATTTTATTTAAGTGAGCCTGTTCAAGCTAAAGCAGTTTTTTAAAGATGAAGAGAAGTTGAGCATATACATAACCTCACACCTAGAGACACAATAATCAATTGTCCCTCTTCCCATCTAGCGAAGCAAACAGCCAGTGACTGTGACAGTCAGGATCTATTTAAGCAATGTGGGTAGAGATGAGATTGCAGTTGTGGCACTCTTCTCTAGCTGATATCTACTGGTTGCTCAATGCACAGTGACAACTTGGCAGTCTGTCTCTGACATGTCCCAAGTGCTTTATCTCCCTCATAATGAGTATTTCTCTGACATGTCAGTTCACTGAGCTATAACTTATGGGGGAAGTGATGAGAGAAGCCTCCGGTGCATTGGATGAATGAGAAGGATGAAAGGATGGTGTACGTATGGGAGTTGAAAAAATTTTTTATATATTGTATATAGTATATAGTATTGATCTGTGTTCAGTCATAGTGACTGATCTTATACGTGACACTTCCTCCTGATGCATATCCGTCAGAGACAAGTGTAAATCAGATCCAAGGTAACATTTCATTTTGTGCGATGTCCTATTTGTGGTAAAGATGATGACTAATACATTTTATTGCGCAGCTTGGCTTGTAGTTTGTGGTTTATGGTAAGAACATAGACTATGTAAAAATGGACTTGTAGAAGCACATATAGAAGTACCTGAAACCTTATACTCTGTCAAATGACCAGCAGGGGGCGACTGTACTGGTTGCAAATGAAATCAGTTTCTATAGAAGTCTGAGAAAGTCCTACTTCTAACTTACTAGATTTATAACATCAGTAAACAATTCCATATGAAGTTTATCATCTCAATTGCTACTCTCAAGTGTCAATACAGCATGATGAGAATTCATTTTGTAAATTATAGTCCTTTTTACAGTAAAATATAATGATACAGCATAGTTTGGGCATCAGGCTAAACCCCACACCAAATATGGTTACTTCTGGTTTAAAAAAACAAAAACACAAGATGGCCATGGCCAGAACACCAAACTGGGCTTCAAAACAGCAGGTCACAAACCAATGGGTGACGTTATGGTGGTGTGCCACTTGGGTAAGAACCATATAATCCCATTATTAGGTCAAAATGATACCTGCTCTAAGTAATACAACTCATGCTCCAATGTAGTCCTTACACACAAAGAAAAACAACTCTCTCCTTAGTGGTTGAACATGCACATTTAAATTGGGTTGGAACTCAGTTACACAACCATACTGCCTTCTTGTTTTTGTGTGCTCTGTGACTGTTGGGAGATAAGATAAGTAATTGTCATGCTTAGAGTCTCTGTCTGTTCCTCTACTGCACTGTGAACCACTTCATTGCTAAGATCAGGGCTGCTTCACTGCATACTAAACTTAAAATGGAATATTTTTTGGATGATTCTCACTGTGGTAGCTTTGAGTAAATAAAATTCTATCCCACCAGTCGCTGCTCAGAAGTTATTATTATTTTTGTTTAGATATGGGTCTCACATTGCAGTCTGTGGGGTGCTTGGTGGTAGTGTGGCACCGAGCAGTAGGTGTTGTGTGATATCTCGCGTGGGACAAAGCAAGACAGTGTTTGCTGCTGTCACAGGAGCAGATGGTCACACATCGCGGGCTAACACTGTAACTCATGTGAGCGGCTAGCTCACATGAGTGCAATCTCAGAATCAGAAACCCACCCTGCAACTTCCCATCATATTGAACTGACTAATTAAGCAAAGCTTTGCTGGATTGTGGTGTTGGTCAACAGTTGTTTTCAAACAGAAAACTAGAGGTGGTGCAGACTTTGTGCATTTAGGTGGTTGTTCATACCTTGCATAGGCATGATGCTGTGTAAGTGTGCTTGTGTTGTTCACTCTCAGCATTGTAACTGCCTTCCTTCTGGCCATATTAGCACAGATTAGCAAAGATGGGAATGCTCACCTCGACAAAAAAAAACTAAACACAGATGACAACCAGAAGGGCACATACATTATTACATTAGTTACTGCCATAATGAAACCACATCAATTGATCAACATCGGCAATCAGAGTTGAGAGAGGTCTCACAGTGGTGCATGCGTGTGTGTGCCACAATGGGAGCAATTTTGAGTTCAGTGTCTTCCTGAAATATGGACAGGAGGGAGGTAGATTTACATATCTGACAGGAAACTGTGAAAGTGAGAAAAAGCCTGAAGAAATAGAGCCTGAACGAAAAAAGTGAGTGGGTACG
Source organism: Paralichthys olivaceus (assembly GCF_024713975.1). NCBI lineage: Eukaryota > Metazoa > Chordata > Actinopteri > Pleuronectiformes > Paralichthyidae > Paralichthys > Paralichthys olivaceus. The sequence continues at coordinate 21,851,233 of NC_091099.1, forward strand.
GATGGAGAGAGAGAGAGAGAAAATGTTGGAATTTTTGAGCCAGAGGGAAAAAGACAAACAACAAAGAAAAACTTTGAAAGTACAAGAATGGAGTAGGAAGAAACAAAGACGAGGAGGAAGAGCGTTAGTACGGTAAATGTGGAGAAACTGTCAAGTGAGAACAGAAGGGGACAGACTTCAGAGCAGCTGAGGTTAACAACTGAGATGATGGATTCAGCCTCTTAATGAGGTACTTGTAATTTCACCTTTCACCTCTTACAGCATAAGTCCTTGTGTGTAATCTGGGATTAATGTTCAGTGATAGGCTATAAAATATTTTTGAAACATCAGAAACGTACACAGAAGCTGAATAATTATGCAATAAGGTTTAGGTTGAAATTTGATTAATTTTCCAAGTTTGTCACTGTTCTCCTAGTGCATCAGTTTGTTTTCCAGGTTTGAAACCCTGTAAATGATCTGAAATATGGTGCAAGTACGTCGGTAAAAAAGTTCTGTTGTCCATCTATATATGCAGTCTATGGTTCATTTTAAGAGTAAACTTAAATTGCTTGTTTTTGTTTGATGAGGAATTGTGTTGGGGTTGTGCTCATTGTGTGTAGAACACATGACTCTGTGATGCATGGAAGACATGCTGTTTGGATCAAACACTCACAGACGTACATACTCCAGCAATGTATTCTCACTTAATATAAATGCTACAGGAAAAATCAAAAGCTTTCTCATGCCATTTGACAGGCCACACACACATATATGAGCATGCACGTGCAAGCACGCACTGAAAATGTACTTTATGTGTGTTTAATGTTAAAACTATCCCTATACGTTTTGGGACATACAGAACATTTTTCAGGTTTTTCACTCTGATACCTTTTTTTTTTATTTGAGCACATTTTGTTGTCATCACTAACAGACCAGGTGATCCCTTACTGCTCGCACTAATGTCTCTCTAATCTTAATATTGGATAGATTTGATTTAGCACTATTGAAATAAGTTTTCATTGATTATTTAAAGTGTGAATTCAGATCTTTAGAGTCAGCTCCACAGTCCGGCTTAAGCTGCTGTTTGAAATTTCCTCATGAAATATTTAGCTCTGTTTAACACTAATGATGAGTTTAAATGTTGTAGTCCTTCTTAGAGTTTTCCAACTATTAACTAAATGACTGCATTATTTGTTGTTTTGATTTAATTTTAATTTAAACACAACAATCAAAGTATGGCTAAAAGAATAGAGCAGTCACTATTCTCTACCCCTGCATTCAGACATACTAAGGACAAATGTAGAACAAAATAAGAATGTATAACTAATACAAAATCTCGCCACAACTTACTTTTCTGTGGGAATTCGCTGTGTTTTGAAATCATAATAGATGTCTCTCCTTTACCGATTGTTTCTTCCCACTCTTTTGAGCATAAATCTATCTTATTTTACATAGTATAATTAAATCTTTAATGAAGAGCAGTCAGTCCTTTACCTCAAACAGTCATCAATCTTTATTAAAAAAGTATCCATTTAAATTGTCAACACTAATGCCTTAGCCCCACTAAATATTCAGGACGGGTAAGTCAGTGAAAAACAAAACAAGACTGAGGAGAATAACTAAGCAGATGGAGGAAGAATGATTAGCCAATGAAAACAAATTATGGCTTCTATATATTCATGTTTTTCAAAATTTTGAAGAACTAATAATGTAGGCTAACATAAAAAATTAATGTTTGGTATAAAAGATAGTTTGTAGTTACGGCCTGCACCCAGTTTCCAACTAATTTTTTTTTTTAGATTAGATTCAACTTTATTGTCATTGTACAGAGTACAGGTACTGAGACAACGAAATGCAGTTTAGCATCTAACCAGAGTGCAAAATAGCAATAAAAGTGCAGAGTCTGTGCATATGTAAAGTGGAATAATTGAATAAATAAGATATATACAGTAAGAGTTGGGTGTGAAAAAAAAGAACATAATTGGGACTAGCAGCAATTGAGGTAGGTAAGTACGGTTAAGACGGTAAAACAGTAAACAGCAAAATAGTATTTTAAGTACAGGTAAAAAAAAGACATTTTTGTGCAAATGAGCAATGTGCAAATGTTCAGTGGTTGTCACTTGTGTGGGGGTGAGGGTGGGGGGGGTACAGTGCAAATGATTAGTGGCTGGAGAGGTGTGCGGCAGTCAGCAAGGGGGGGAGTGGGAGATATAGTCTCAGGGGTGGGGGGGGGGGCTATCTCCGTGGGGCAGAGTTCAGTAGGGCCTGTAGCTGGTTTCCTATAGTGCTGTTTCATATCTTTATAATCAAAATTATTTTAGGGTCACATCATCAACAATGCTCTGTCAATATTAAAGAACAAAAATCTTTGATGTAATGTGAGTGTGTGTATGTTAACGGAACATTGTCTTTCATGTTTACGCAATGTGCCCGCACAGTAATATTGAAAATGTTTTGTATTCTCGAGGGTCTTGTGTGGAGACCAATTAGCTGTGCTGTAATTCATCACATTTCGGTTGTGTTGTGTAATATCTGTTCCACGATGAAAGTAACACAAAAATAGCAGTCCTTTATTTGGCTGATGTCCATGAGTAGGACCACTTATATTGCAATCACAGATAGAATCATTCTTATGTAAAAACACAAGAGACAGAGATGATTACATAAGCGAGAGGGAGTGCTTATTTCAATGAGATTTCCTTCCGTCTTTCTGTACGGTGTCTGGGGTTATCATATTTTAATGATATTCCCGGCGCTCTGAGCTTTGTGAACTAAAAATATTGGACTGCATGGTTTAGGAAGGGACTGCTGGGCAGATGGGATTGGTACTGTCCCCGAGGCATATCTGTCATCCCAGATTAGATGTGGTGCAGACTTGTCAGTAACAGCATGGCACTACTTTCTGCCTTTCGCTTAATGAGGAACTTAAATCTAACTAGGTTTTCTTGGCTGCTCGACACTGCGTCATATTAGCCCCAACTTTGAAGGAAAGGAAAACTGAAAACAAAACAACAGAATTATAATTGCGACGGAGAGAAAAGTAAAATATGCTAATGTCACATTCACCATTGAGGGTGTCTTCTGGTGTTCAGCATATGTGACATGTATTGGATAGCGGATATTGCTTGATTCTCAGAAGCGTGATGGGAAACACAAAGGCCTGAAAGACTGCATTATCTTATTAGACTGCACCCTGGGAGCTGCTTTTCATAATTCCATCAAGCCGCTGTGAAGAAAGTAGACCACAATGAGGAGGCTTTATCTTGATTTCAAAAGAACACTCTTTACATTGCCATGCATTTGACTTCCAGGAAACAAATAATGTAGCTACATTTTTGTGTGGATCCCATGGAAGCAAAAAGTTACTGAAATAGCCATGTTATTGTAATTTATTTGCTTTATGCCTTCTCTACTGTCTGTTTTTTTTTAAGTACATGTGCAACAGCTGCATTACTGCTGTGAAAAACAGGCATAAATCTGTCCCAAGGAAGACAAGTGCATGGAGTTGAGAAAATGATCTGGATGCTGTTATGATTGATCAATATATTGCTTTGTTCCATCTACAGTCTCAGCTGTTACAGGCATTCCACAGACGAATATGAGACTTTTTCTGGGCTGCACTTCTAGTTGTCCACAGTGTTTATGTGACACAGCGCTGTCAAGTTTTGAATAATATTGTTTGAATTATGGTCTTTGTTTTCTGGGAGGATGCGCTGTAACAGGACAAATCTTCCCCACACCCATCACGACTTTGTCAGCAAAGTTTGATTCAGGAGTTCCTGCTTTATTGTGTGAGGCCCTGGGCAGGGGGTTGCCATGGTAACACCCTTCCGTACAGGATCTGACACCCTTGACCTTGTTAGATAGATGAGAAAACGGATTCACCCGCCCCTGTCAATATTGTCCCTGCTGTACAGTTCATCATCTCCATATGATGCAACTCAAGTTTAGCTCACTCATTGTCATGTTATTGTACTGTTTGTGTTGTCATTGTTTCTTTATTTTGATTTGTCATCGTCAAACGTTAAGACTAGAGAGAGTCAACTTCCTCAGGACCATGTGGGAGACTCTATCAGCAGTGAAATCATCAAGAAATTGATAAAGGTTTGCTGCCAGAGGGGCTTTATAGGAAGTCAGCTGACATAGCACAAAGAGTAAATAAAGTTTATATAGAACAGGTTGTAGTGGGTGAATGGCTCAAGTGACTTTCTAATGCAGATGCCAGGGTTAATGTCCCATTTTATTTTGAACTTTGCAGTTTTGCTTATTTTAAAATCCGTATAAAGCCTTGAAGTCAATTTTCATTTTGACAGATCACTGTCTCACTGGCAGCTGCAGTATTTGTCATTGTTTACCTGATGGCCATCTGACTTCTTGGGATTGAAACCCTGCTCTTAGTAGAAAGTCCTGTGACCCATCCAGAAATAATAAACATAAAATTATGTTGGCAAAAAAAAGAAAATGATTTGCTTCTCTGGGCTTCCATAGATTTGAGGTAGATAGTAAATTTTTAAATTTTTAAAAATTATATATAAAGGATTCACAATAGAGAATTGTTGCACTGTGCAATTTATCAAAACAAAAGGATGTGGCTTCCTGGTGCTAGGCTATGACCTGGCGGGCCCAGAAAACAGGATGTGTGATATGTATGCAGTGGTGCCGATAACCTGGGGCAGTGTTTGTGCCCAGGTTTTAAAATGTCAGTCTTTGTTTTGTTGCTTGTTTTTTTGATGACTGAATGGAGTTAAGTGTAAAAATAACTTGTTTCTTTTGTGTGTAGGGTGATTTAGTAATTAAACAAGATAAAAAAACTACACATAAATTATTGTGTTTCATCGTATGAAATATGTCTTAATATTATTTGCTGACAGCTTATTACCAGTATGTAATGCAGCAGAAAGAGAGTGTTTTCTTCTCCTTTATATTTCACATTCACCCACAAAGAGTTCAGAAATTGTGGCAATTTTTTGCACCTAGTGGTAATGAACGAACCAAAAAAAGTCATTATATTAAATATTTGATCCCAGGTTCTTTGCAGTCAAAGTCAATGCCCTAAAATTGCAGAGACTTTATATAGAAAAAGCTACTTGTATTACACTCTCATCCTTTGTGAATTTAATCCCCTATAGCACTCCTCCCAGTTGTCTCATTGCAAGTCTAGTTTGCTAGAATAAAGAGACAAAACTACAAAATTATCTCTCACCCTTCTCCTTCAGACTTCACTGTGAATCTATGAGCATGAAAGACTCTTCCTCCATGCCATTTGTCAGTCCACAGCACATGTGAACTCAGCTGAAGTGCTTCTGGTTTCCGTTTTCCGTCTAACTGCTCTAGTTCATAGGATTTAGGACTTTAAGGTTTTGATTCATTGACAATATCAGTAGCTTTTATCTCACCTAAGCCTGGCTGAAACAGCCAACTACAACACAGGACAGCAATTCAGAAATAAGCTCTCTTAATCCTCTTCACTTCTGCCTCTCTGCTTTTAGATTTTTACAGGTCCAGCTGAGAGCTGGGAGGAGACAGCTCCTTGGTTCACAGGGTAGACTGCTAAGTAGGGAAAGTTTGCCACCTAATGGAGACAAAGTAACGCTACTCTGTGCCTTGTACATACATTTTCTGTCTCAAATGTAATTTTTCAGCTTCCCTCATACCTTCGTTGTTTCATTTAAATCAGGGTATAGTAAGTGTAACTGTATAATGGATTCTAATTGTACTTGTTTAGATGATTATTTTGGTCCTACATGGACATATCTTTGTAATTTTCACACCATTTTGTACAGTCAAGTATTTTTATCAAAGACAATAAATGAATGTTTTAAATTAACAATCTACAATTTACAGTATGAATTGAGGAATTTTATTTTCTTGTCTGTGAAATATTTTGAATGAAAAAGTGCGCTTGCTGTTACCATGGTAATAGGGTTGCCACAGTGTGGTGATTTTCCCACCGGGTAATACAATGTTCTTACCAATGACACTAAATATATTTAACAAGAAACAGCTCAATATATGTAGAGCTTTAACATTTGCTGTTTAGATCTTCCTATTACATTTTTCAAAATACAAATGATTCTGGTGCTGTGTGTGTGTTTTTGGATTAGAAATTTGACCTCCCATTTAATCTGACAGAGTTTCTAGATTGCCTTAATAATGTTACCAGGTTTACTTTTAGCAGTGATTCAGATTCAGAAATATGTTTAAATAGTTGCTTTTGCTTTTTGCTTTTACAATAAAACCCTCCATTGTCTTGTTATTCAGCTCTTTTTCAGTCCACTGACATGCGAAAATGAACCAAATGGATTTTATGTCTATCAAAAATGTAAAAAATGGAGACACAAAGGTCAAACTCCAGATTAATGAGCACTGTTTCAGTGAAATTTAAAAAATATTTGTAATTTATACCTTTTTCTCTTGTTTGCTTTTTCAGATCCAGCATCCCCTACGTTTGAGGCTAAAGAATTCATCATTCATCATCGTGATACTACAGTCCATTCCTGTAGCCTTTAGCTTCATGGCAGGGTTTCCTGTCCATTGACCCAGTAGGCTGACTAGCTGGACCAGTAACCATGTCCGCCTGCAGCACATTCACAGAGCATGTGTGGAAACCAGGCGAGTGTAAGAACTGCTTCAAACCTAAAAGTCTGCACTGTCTGGTTCAGAGTGGTGGAGGAAAGCCTCCCTCTGAGCAGAGGCCTTCAACAATTCAGCAACAGAATCCACTAAATGCTGGGGCCAGAGCCAACCCTAACCTTACCAACTCTCAGAGGGCTGGTAGTGGGTCAGGTCGCTCAGGAAACATTCGCCCACCGGTAGCTAAGAAGCCGACCATTGCTGTTAAACCCACTATGATGCTGCCCTGCTCCTCTGCAGGGCTGGATTTAGAAGGCAACCTTCAACCACCACCAAACGTAATAGAAGAGGGCAAAGCATCTGCCTTTAGAGTCTGGAATCGCAATGGACTGAACCGTAAAACACCTAGTGGGCCCAGAAACAACAACGAAGGAGAGGATGGCAATGAGGAGATTGAGGGCTATGGACAACTTAGCCCAAGGACTCCTAGTGGAAATAATAACAATAGCGGACTGACAGATGTCCTAAAGGAGATTGCTGGGTTATGTCCTGGCAGTAGTCCCCCACCCCTTTCAGGCTCAAAGGACATGTTTTGGGGACGAATCAGTAGTTCATACCAACGGTCCTTGGAAAGAGGTCTTCTAGCCTCAAGCTGTCTGGCCATGGGAAGCAGCACTAGTGGTGGTTGTGGAACTGCTCAAAAACGGGTATCCCTTAGTGACAGCACCAAGATCATCAGCACAGAGGGTGGTCGCTTTTGCTACCCAGAGTTTTCCAGTGAAGATGATGAGGATGATGAGGATGAGAGTGAAGAGACTGAAAGGGATGATGATGAACATGAAAGCTGGGATGAAAGTGATGAAGAGTTACTAGCCATGGAGATCCGTATGAGAGGCCAACCACGCTTTGCAAATTTCCGAGCTGCCACATTGTCTCCAGTTCCCTTTGCTGTTGGGAAAAAATGGAATACTGTGCCTCTTCGGAATCGCTCACTTCAGCGGATTTGTGCAGTGGACTACGATGATAGTTATGATGAGATCTTAAATGGATACCCTTCCATGGACTCCAGTGGAGGTCTCTTTCCCTATGGGTCACATAACATGCAAGGCAGTGGTTTCCTATCAAACTCAGAGTCTACCACTTCTCCAGAATCGTCATCATCACTACCAGAGGATTCTCGAACAACTTCCAGCAGTGGGAGTAGTGCCCCCTGTGCTTTTAGAAATGGCCTGCATTCTCCCACCTCCCCTAAGGCACAGGTCCCCAGCACTTCTCCTGCAAAAAAGGAGCCTGTCCACAAAGCACTGAGCCCACTCAAGGTGACTGAAACACACAAGGCTGTCCTGGCCATTAGATTAGAAGACCAGGATGGCAGAGAAGGCCTGCCAATGCCCCAGGCACTTCCAGGTCAACCAGTGACTATTAGTTTTAGTCCCACAGAGGAGCAAGCGAAACCATACCGTGTAGTGAACTTGGAAAAATCGCTGATTTGTAAACCTTACACTGTAGTGGATGTGTCAGCATCCATGGCCAACAAAGATGAACAAATTCCAGACTCTACTTCAAAACCCAAAAATCTGTCAATGCCCTCCAGCCCTACATCATTCTGCAGCACTCCGTTAGGTCAGCCCCTGTCTCCAAAATCCCCTATTTCTCCATCTTCTCTTGTGATGCCAACATCACCCTCATCTGTTGCTCCACCAGGTACCTCCCGAAAGAAATCAGGGAGCATACGCTATCAAGAAGTATGGACATCAAGCACAAGCCCTCGCCAAAAGATACCTAGAGTAGATTTAGGTGTTGGGCCAGGCCCCTCTATCCCTACACAACACTGCAGCCACAAGTCAGCTCCCACTTCTCCAATTGCTGGGCTGTCTTCCTCCCGAACTGTACCTGTGAAATCACCTAACTTATCAGAGATCAAGTTCAACAGTTTCAATAATGCAGGCATGCCTCCCTTTCCCATTATTATTCGGGATGAGCCAGCCTATGCTCGCAGCTCCAAGAATGCAGTCAAAGTACCTATTGTTATCAATCCAAGTGCATATGACAATTTAGCTGTGTACAAGAGCTTCTTAGGACTCAGTGGGGAAATCCCACAGCCAAAGGGGGTAGGTAATAGGGTAGCCAGCCATACATATGAAGAGATTGGCTCCTCTGAGAGCGTCCAATCCTCCTCAACAGAAAAAACTATCTCTGGTAGAGGGACATCAGAGAGAGCCTCTTCTGAAGAGACGAAAGCTCTAGGGGAAGCAGCATCCAAAGCACCAAATTTACAACCTAGAACCACTACAGACTCTAGCACTGTGACAAGCCCTGTGTTGAGCTCCAAAGTTGGGGCCCTCTCTCCCACTACATCAACAAATTCCCCTGCCATTCTTGTCATTACTGCAAACTTACCTAAACCCAGCCCAACTGCCAATTCTGTTACACGACCTTGCAAGACAAGTGGAGATGCCACTTGCGGCAATGACGATGATACAGACTTAGTTTTGTCTTCTGGGGCAGTGGTAAGTCACAGGGAGGAGGCCAGTACAGTACTTTCACAGATTGTGGCCTCCATCCAGCCTCCCCAATCTCCTCCAGAGTCCCCCTCAGCACAAGCCAAAAACTTCAGTTCTGAGGAACTGTATGCCCTCCCACCTGATGCCATGAAGGAGACTCTTACCCGACCCAAGTCTCTTTTTTCCACAACTGATGGTTGTCTTTCTAAACCAAAGAAAGACACGCCTTCAAAGGTTTTGTCTAAATCCCAGAGCGCCTCTGCCGCTGTCCCACTCTCCAGCCCCCGCTCAGAACCCAGTGCCCCCTCCCCCCCTCCTAGGTCTACGTCTTCCCCATACCACGCCTCTAACATCCTTCAAAGACATTTTGGCAACTGGACCAAGAGCTCCGCTTCCAGTTCTCCTGTAAGACCCAGTGAAGGTGAAGGAAGTCCTGGTGGTGAGGGCAGACGTATTTCTACAGAAAGCTCCAAACCCAAACGCTGGATTTCCTTCAAGAGCTTTTTTCGTCGACGAAGAGATGAGGATGAACAGAGAGAGAAAGTCGAGAAAGAGAAGGAGAAGGGCAAGCTGGTTGGGCTTGATGGGACAGTCATTCATATTCTTCCACCACCACCAATCCAAAATCATCACTGGTTCACTGAGGCCAAAGCAGAGGATCCCACCCAGAAGCCAACCATCATCTTCACCTATAAACCAGACAGTGGCAGCACTCCTGGTGATGAGGGAGAACTACGAGTAGAGGAGTGCAGACAAACTTCACAACTGGCATCTGATGAAACCAAGGAACCCAGACCTTTGAGCCCAGGGCAGATATCACCCTCCCAAGACACTGGAGTTGATCTCATCAGCAAGGACATCAGGTATTTCAAGAAGTTTTTTTTTTTTACTCTCCTGATACCAGTATAAGTAAATATGCTGTAGTTTATAAAGCCTGTAACTGCTTCATAGAGAGGATTCTGTTCAAAACTGGGCTTTACAGTAAAGTGAATATTTTTAAAGAAATGTATTTTTTCCTGACTTTGTCTTCAAGCCTTATAGGTGAATTCTAAGTAATGTATTTAGTTGTGTCCTGCCTACATCACTCCTTGCTGGTCTAATGAATGATATTGCATGCAATACCTGTTTTACCATTACCCACATGGATTCCCTTCTGAGCAGCCACATGGTCCAGCTTTAAATTAAGATGTTTAACCTTTTCCAGCTACCCTTCCAAAGTGCAAGGGTTGCTTCTCCTCTTATTCAGACACCTCATTACAGATTCTAGAGGTGTTAGATCTTAATTAGGCTTGTCTGCTCGCCCTCTTGCTTGGACTATATAGTCTGTGTGGTCTCTTCCCCAATGTTAACAATTACCTGAATAGCAGGCAGTGTGCTTGGTGCTCCTCCCTTCAGGAATGAGCCATAAGCTGCTTTCAAACATGCACTGAACTCCGCAGTCTCCGTATTTTCTCTGGAGGAGGTGCATGAGTGAATGCAAATGTCTGAGTGAAACGGAGAATTCGATGTGAGAACACAGCAGGGCATCCCCGCTGGATTGTACACACAGCAGATGCAAAAATTAAAAATAAAAGAAGACAACAAATATCCGCGGTAAAAAGTGTTATACATGGAGAAGATGTCAACGAATTCAAGAAAGCTGACGACAGTGTCTGTATGTTGTCAAGAAAATCATGTGATTTCTGCAGCGGCATTAATGCATCACTTCCTGTGTCTGCCTGCTGCACCTGGCTGCTCAACTTCTCACCTGAATAATGCAGAGGATTTGTTGCTGTTGTGAAGGCGTCTGTGCAGAAAACCTTTCGCTGTGTTGTGCATGTGGGAAATACATACTGGGTAAACTCTGCAGCCAATTGACTGGACTTTACCCGCAGGTCATGTCTGAAAACAGCTGTAGTGTGTTTCAAGTCTTCAACAGCAGTCAGACTAAAAACTACTCCATTAATCACTGCATTAAATGACATATTCCCTTTAGCTTCATGCATATGCGCATACTAATCAGCCTACTTGCTAATGAAGTTGTAGTTGTTTTCTTACATAATGAGTCCCTTATTTTTGATTGACCCCCTGTTGCCCTCTTTGTTTAATCTCTAGTCCTGCAGTAAAGGTGCCACATAAAGATGTCTAGCATAGCATATATCCAGCACCTGTTGGATATGTTGTTTTTCTGTTAAACATTATGAGCTTGTTTGTTGTGAATGTGAAAGTTTTTTTTGCTGCAGAGAACGTTTAGGGTTATTTTTTTGGCTATCAGTCAAGTGGGTGCAGTGGCCAAATAAATACTCATTTATCAGGAAAGCTGTCAGCTGAAAGCACTGCTAATGATATGAAGTACTAATCATTTAGACAGCAGACTGCAGTACACTCTGAAAACAAAATCTGAAAACATTTTAATTAATTTTGTGTAAATCATTGGTTTAGCACAATATACATAAAATGCGTGTGTGTGTGTGTTTACACTGAGTTGAGTGAGTCAATTATGATTCCTATTTTACCATCAGAATGTACAAAGACATGTTACCTCTTTCAATTAAATTCAAATATAAGGTAGTTCATGTTACAACTGGGCAGCAAGAACAAGAAATCAAGAAATATGGAGGTGGATAATGAGTGGATAATGAAAAGGTCAAAATTCAATTGTTTTCATTTGATTCTACATCTAATCATCCACATATAACTAAATGAAAAGCTTTGATGTATTTTGGAATTATATTAGGGAATTGTCATCCACACCACCAGCATGATTAGTTGGAATGACACTGGAAATATCACACCTACAGCTAAGCTCAAGGACAACTTGTTCCGGTTCTTCTTGGGCATCTACTCACCGGATCTCTTATATTTTGACTCCTTCGTAACACTGCCCTCTTCCCTTTCTTCTCCTTTCTGTGTGACTCTGCCACCCCCATATTAACCCTGCCGTCTGGTGCTTGGCTTGCCACCATTGCCTACTCTGTTTCATGTAATTTTTGTTCCTGTTCCATGTCTTCCATCCATATATTTTTGCCTTTGAGCCTGAAGCACTGTGAACTCCTAAATATTTCACTCCTCCATCCTGTCAAGAGCTCGGCCCCATTCTGTCTCATTTCTAGCTCCCCTCCGTTTCTCTCCTCCTCAAGTTTCAGCTCTAGTCATCTCTTTCTTCCAGAAGTTCCTGTCTCTTCTCTTGCCTAATAACAAGTGGTATAAGTGTCAAATATGTGCTAGTTTTACTATTAATATGAGATAGGATAAATAAGGGTGTGCTGTATAAATTTGATCATGCCCAGTACAAGTTACCCAGAAGTTTGATGCCAAAAGGAGAGCGAAGGAAGTCTCCCAGTTCCTACAGAGGATGAAGGAGTAGTCGAACAAAGACAAATTAAATTTATAATGTTCAATAAAATCACTTTTCCGTATTCAGGGTTTCTGTTGGGTCTTACAAAGTTCATTGGGCTGGTAGGCCTTAAAAAGTATTGAATACATTAAAAATAAATATTAAATATGTTTAAATAGCTCTGTATTATGTTAAGGTTCATTTAACACTTCTTCCATTGCTCTCCTAAAAAAGAATGGTATGCATAATGTCTCCTTATGTTGTAGTTCTTTCTCAAAGACCCAGATATTAGCATGTTGTAAGTAAACTATAAACAAGACCAAAGTGTCACTGATAACTGAGCCTACAAACCTTTGGATCCGTCACATCCCTTACTGAAAAGTCTTACATTTAAATGAAAGTCTTCAGGAGACCAAAAATGAAACCGCAGTTTTCCTAATACTAAATACTGATACTCCTTTTTTATTGAGCTGCGAACATCAGGGAGTGTCCAAGTATTAAAATACTGATCACGTCTTTGCACTAAAATTCATATGCTCGTGTTTGATACCAGAAAAATGTATTTTTTAAACTATATTCCAAACCCTGTATTCCATGTTAGCCTCTGTGGAATCACACATAACTCTTTGAAACATCTCACCTTTGGGCTTATCTACTTTACTTTCTTTGCACTTGTCTTTTATAAACATTCCTTTGTGACCCTGCTGTTTACAGCATTCACTGTGAACCTGTCAATTAGTAACTAATTTATTCACTCGGTCTGTTGGCAGCTCCGTACCTTACATTGTTACTTCACTGTTTATTTTGTGTTTACTTCAGGTTTTGGCTAGAGAGATTTGTGTTGAACCCAAAACAGAAAACCACTAAACCTCTGCATGGTGCGAGTTTCTGTTGGTGTTGTGGAGGAAGATGTGACATAATGTTTAGAAAGAATGTGCTTGTGGAATGCGACTTCCGTCGACACCTCATGGTCCTTGGAACAGACATGAAAGGGAGAAAAGCCTTCTTCAAAATGTTGTCTTATTGTTTGGCAATTGCATGACACCTAAAGTTTTATATAGTTGTTGCCTTTTTTCAAATCAGTTATTCTGCAGTGTACTGGAGCTATTGTTAGTTGTTTCTCAACTTTGGTATTTATTAGGCAACACAATTTCACCATTTAAAATATGTCTCCTTTATATTCCCACTTTGTTGCACTACCTGATATTGCTGATAAATAGTAACATAATATCTTTCTTTATTTTTTAAAGCAAAACCACTTTGGTACTGCTGTATGTTCCGCAAGTGAAATATCTTCCATTTTGGCTTCTTAAAAACCCTCCCTGGATAAACTTACCACTATTGGTCAGTTATTGTATGAACTGGTCACTCAGGTGATTCTGCAGACCCTCTGTTTTGATTGGTAGAAGAAGGGTTAACTCCGCAGTGTTTTTTTCTTTGCCTGGAGGAAGTTATATTGGCCAACAGTAGGCGTGGTCCTCTACTCTGGTGAACATTACCTCAGACAGGTAAGAGCAGTCAAAGAGAGAGAATAGAGGAAGACGACCAGGAAATAACTATTTGATTCTTCACAAGTGGCCAGCTGACAGTTTCCATTCTACCTAGAATGTGAATACTCCTGTGCCTTGTATCCAGGGTTCCCGAATGGGAAGCTGCGTGAGTCAATATAGTGGGTAAGCCCCATTCTTTCACTCACTTATGTATATACCTGTGACCATGCTTCAAGGCAATGTAAAGTCATGTTGACTTAAGGAGGAGAGGTTTCTGAGATTGTATGATGTGTGTTTTGGGTTGTTGCGATCGTTCATTTCCTGAATAGAATGTCTGAGAAAGTGAAATTCACTGAGGTAGCTTCATGCTGTCTCAACAAGTCAGGTCCTGACACTGAAACATGCTGCAGGCAAAAGGGTATTTTTGTGACCAGGGCCTCTCAAGGTGTGAGTCCACACTGGAAGATTTCTTCTTCCAGAATATGCTCGGAATTAGTGCTCTTTTTGCCACATCAAAGCTGACAGTAACCTATTCATTTCTTCCACCGTTATGTTATGTTTTTATCCCTGTGCATTTGTTTTTTGGTTGATTTGTAAGCAAGAATTCACAAAAGCAACTGAACAAATTTCCACAAAACTTGATGGAAGGGTGCCGTATGGGTCAGGGAAGAAGCCATTGAATTTTGGTGGGGACCTTTCAAAATTTTCTCCATGCATTAGATCTTTTTTTTATTTCGTAAATAACTGATATCTATGAATGTGTGAAATTTGGTGCAGCTTGATTATATTTAAGGAACAGGGACAATTGGAAGAGGAAACTGTGTTAACATGTACAAGTCAAACCACTTTCAGTTTTTATAGCAAAACCTGCATTCTGTTGTATCACACTGCACTGTTGATTCTCTGTTAAGTTTGGAAGTACACTCAGGCTTTGATTCCTGCATTTGTTTTCGCACTTTATTTTGCTCACCACACTGCGCTGGGCTTTTTATTATTTCGACTGTCGGCTACTGGCAAAGTGCTGAAGTCATAAACTCACAACTTGGAGGCTGTTGATCGGCTCTCTTACAAGGAGGGCTTATGACCTACAAAGACAGATCATAAACTCGTCAGATCTGATTCCTTTCTCAGACACAAGAGCCCCCGAGGTAGAGACAGATACACGAGCGCCTGGGTGTTTTTCTTCAAGTGCTCACTCTTCTATCACGTCATGGCCAAAATATTGCATTCAACACTTGTCAAGAAAGAACATGCTTGTCTCTGAAATGCCTGCGTTATAGCAAATCCAGGAAAAACAATATGACTTTAAATAATGTGAACAACAGTTTCTGTCTTAGTTTCGGTTTTAGTCATTTACTTCATCTGATGATTCCTCCTCAAAACACAGACGATTTAATTGTTACACCATTTTTGCTGTCTTAGCTTTCTTAAAGGCAAAACCATGTAATTATGTGGTAATACAAATCAATTAACTTTAAGCTTAATATGGTACTTGTATTCTGTTTATGACTGGCAAAACAGAATAAGTGAATAAATGGCCAGCTTGTTGGTGACAGAAGAGCTTCAGCTCATTTTATCCGAGCACTGGAAGTAAAAACATACCAGTTGCGACTGGACAAAGCCATCTGAGCTAGACAGGGGATTTTGTGTATGATCACATAAAGCATTAGTCATATTAGGAACATATGATATCAACATTACAGTCAAGGAAATTACACATCTGATTCGGGATAAAGCAAACATTACTGCCAGTCAGCCCCACCCATGACAATGCTTGTGGCCAAGAAATTAGCACTTTGAACTATTTTTTATCTAAATTCTCTACTGCCCTGGTTTTCCTTTTGTTATTATTTAGCTGAAGGACAGGAATGACAAAGAGATAAATACGTTTCAGACTAAAAAAGGATGATAGTTATTATCACCATTTATAATATAATAGTTATGAAACACTATTAACATGCCATTAAAAATAATATCTCCAATTTAGAACAGATGGCAGGGCCCGTCACTTGCTTAGGTGGTAGACATCGCAGGTATTTTTTTGTGCTACAATGGGGGTGATATCTATAGTAGTTTAAAATGTCAGCCAGCCTGGGTGATCTCAACCTGTGTGGCCTGAGGGTGTAATGTCTCACACAGGTCACATTAGAAGACTGTGGCTGAACCGTTATCAGATCAGAGGGCAGTAACCAGGTCGCACTGAGTTTTGTTTTTACTGTGATCAAAGCGGACAGACAGATCCCAGATGGCTCCTGATGAAACACCAGCTGTTTACATTTTATTCACCATAGAGCTGAGAGGCACAGTTACAGGTGACTGTGGAAAAACACTAGCTCTTACTTGATCGGCCTACTCGATGCTTTTAGCTTGAATTTAAACAAAGTACTTTGTGAATCAAATGTTTATTTCTCAGTTTCAGCTGCCGTCTCTCTTTATCCTCTTTATCCCCTGCTTTAGCAAGATGTTTTGGATACGTTTGACAACATGTCAGTGTTATTGCATGTTCAGGGCTTTCTTCTTGTTACTATTTTACATCTATTGCATCATTTTACTTAGGTCTTTTAGACGCCGTTAGGCTCCCTTTTTTCCGTGAACATCTTCAGTAATTGTTTTGGGATGAAGGGTTGCTTTTGCTCGGTTACTTTTCAGCTCCTTAGAAAGCAATGTTTCAAAGTGAATAGTTAACTGTTTAAGTGAAGGACTGGAAAATGTAATCTAAGAACAGGATATATATATATATAATCTTGCATAATTATATGACAATCACATACATAATCTGATTTAAGTCTGTTTGTCTATGACAGAAATATAACAAAATAAAACCCTCATATGCTTTTTAGAGATTACTCTTCAGTTTGGTCCATATTTGATGGACAAGCTTGTACTTGCTACATTTAAGTGTCATTACATAAAAAAAAGGTCCCCAAGAAAGGCCTAGCTTAGTTTTTATAAGAAGTATTAAGCTTGTATTGTTATATTTTCAGTACATTTCTTAAATGATCTGCAGTATTGGCAGAAAATGTTAGCGAGTCACCTATGTGTATGTTAATTTGCATCCATGTGCTTGGGACAAAGAGGGGACCCGCTCATAAGAAATTGCTCCAGGGCACTAGTAGTGGTCACAAACTCCACACAGTACATTTCATTTACATTAGAGTGTGGATCCCTGACCCGAGCCCAAATAAGCAAGGCTCGTTTCTGACAAACTTTTTGAAAAGATGTATACGGGTTTAGGTCGAGTGCAGTCACATTGGCTAGGCTTGGGCTTGGTTATTTTTCTCTCGAGCTTGAACTGTTTCAGACACAAAAATACAACCTGAGGTGCTCTCTACCTTAAATGCAAAGTAGTTTCCTTCAATGTCAAACGTTTCAGGAAAAGTATTATTTTACAGTACGATGTGATGCACATCGGGCTGTCACTTCCTTAAAGGAAGACACATTGCAAATTGCCTGTACAACATGAGTGACTGGCAGTAACAAACTATAGTGTATGACAAGTCTGCTCATCGTGCCTCAGGGCTTTCACACTGTGGTCTGAGTCGCTCTGTGCAGTCTCAGCTCTGTCAGTGATATCACACCCAGAGTAACTGTAAGATATGACCTAGATTCCTTGTGTCCAAAACTCAGATGAGCTGCTGTCAGTTGATTATAAAGATATGGCCTTGTTGTGTAATAGGGGACAAAACATATTTAATCTGCTTTAAGTAATTGTGAAAACCAGCATTTCAACAGAGATGTGCAGCAGATGATTACGGCAGGTATTTATTTTCAAAACACCTTAATCTTTTAAACTTCTTCAAGTAACACTTTGTACCAATGTTGCTACACTTGGAAGATATTAGTCAACAGATTGTAAGAATCAATTATATAAAATATGACTATTACTAAAATTATACAGGTAAATTATGACTCCCCTTTAAGATTCTACAGATGCTGGTTTTAGGGGGGGTTTAAGAGTACTGTTTACCACTTCTATTTCAACATCGATGATCCAAGTACAATAAATCTGAGAAATATATAGTTATTAATAGTCTGTTTCAGTACAACTGCACTCACATGGGGAAAGATAGTCTCTTTGTCCCCCCAAAAACTTAATGTTATTAATACAATAAATGGTGTCGATATTATCCGACTTTAGCAGCAAAAAAGGGAGGAAAAGATCTGTCTCTTCGATCAGTGAAAAAATGACAGTTTGGCAAGCAGTCACTGGATACTTCCTCTGTGCTCAGCCCTGTAAACTCCAGTGAATGTGACTAGCTATTTCCACATATGTTCGTAGTCCTGCAGAAAATAACCTTGGTCTCTCATAGACTGCCCTAGTTTCACTCTGCTCTCTTCCCAATATTTCCACCACAATTGAAAAGTCTCTCCCCAGCTGACTCACATAGAACAAATGTAAACAACAATGTAAACATATTCTCAGCTTTATGTGGCATTGCTACAAGATAAGGAGATTAGGATTTTGTTTTTGTTTGTTTTCTGATTCTTTATTTTTCTTCTTTTTTTAAGCTTTGTGGATCAATGTTTTTTTTCTTCAGTACAGCCACAATGTTTAATTACCTGCCTAAAGCTTTCATAACTGTCTCATTGGCACATTTTAGTCTGCCACCTTATCATCACAACTTTTCATCAATCTGCTGTGGCAGACAGATGGAATTCATCTCACCTCAACAAACACCTTGTGTTGTAGCCTCTTACTGTCAGAGAGGGATCTTCATAAAGTATTATCACGCACCACTGTGATCTGCTTTTGGTTTATTACCACATTACTTCAGGCAGCATATGTGTTGTTGCATTTTAACACATAACGCTTCAAAAGCTCCCAAACTTACAGTTGTGCCGATCCCAAGTCATCCCTTAATGAAAAAGAAGAAGAGTGCTGATGAAGTGATACAGACATTGATTTGAAAAACTGAAAAAACTACTAGATAAAAACATTATTGTATTTGTTTAGTTCATATCCTGTGATCCCAGATACAGTTATCTGTCATAGACAAAATGAACAATGGCAGATAGAGGCTGTTATCAAAAGCAGCTTGTTTATCATCTGTAAACACTACTGTCTTTGAAATGGAGCTCTAACATCATCCTGCTTCTTTTCTGACTTGTTTTGCAGATATTATCATGCAGAATACAGAATGATAGAATTAGAATAATGAACATTAATCAAAGTAGTGGGTAAAACATCAGAAACCAAACTATGTTCATCATCAGACTGTTAATGGAGCCCATACTCCACATTTTCATAACTAACTGATCCATGCCTCTCTCTTCCTATCATGTGCAGCCAGGTACCGGTCAGTGCCAGCAATGCGAAGGATCGGGAGCTGCCCGGTGCCCCCTGTCAAAGTGCCAGAGTGAATCTGGGTCTGGTGCTTGGGGAGGGCGAGGAGAGCCATGCCAACCTGGTCGCCACACCAGCTTCAACCAGCGAGGGCAGCGCCAGCCTCGGAGAGCCAGAGGAGGACGGGAATCACTCCCATCACTCCCACTCTCCTGCCTCCAGTCAATGCAGTGCCACATACAGCAACCTCGGTAAGAAGGACACATGCAAAAGACGGTTTCTTAAATCTTTCGTGTATATGCAAGTGTATTAGCATTGTAAATCAGTACTTACTGTGGAGGTATAACAAAGTTTGCAAGGCTTTGTTCACCAAAATGCATTTTACCCTTGTTCAGGACTGATTTTGTTATTGACTCATCACCAACACCTGAATTTTATTTAGCACTGCAAAGAGTCTGCCAGAATATAAAGTGAATAAGGTTTATAAAAAACAGGAAGGAAAAAAGAAGAAAAATGAGGGGGAGAATGCATTTAAGCTGCTGATTGTGCACCACGATCCCCCAGAGATATAAGAAACACTTCACATGGTTCTACAGCGTTTGGCTGCAAGTTTGCATTGTTTTTTACCTCTGCTAAAGGAGTTTTTAACCCTGTTAGTTTTTTAGTTGGTTGGTTTGTATGTTTGTTTTTAAGCAATATTACACCAAAACAACTGGACGGACTAAAACGAAACAGGTAGAAGAATGTGGTATGACTCATGAAAAACCCAATTCAATTGTGGTGCAGATTCAGTTTAGGTTCTTGTGTTTTCATTTTCTTAATCATTGCCTATTTCATTATTTTCCCTTTGTCAGAGGAATGATTCATGGATATTGATGAAAAAAGGCCCATTTAGGGGACTGATATCTGTGAGTGTGTGTGATTTGGTGCAGTTTGATTGAATGTAAGGGGCCATTCTAGTTTGTACTGATACAAAACTGTATTTTTGTAACTGGACTCAGTGGATGAACATTTTCAGAACGTGTCACTCTTCAGTCTCTGCAGTTCACTTCACTACTGTGAAGAGTGACTGTTTTTTTCAGCATCAGCACGCCTCTATATGTGACAGGTAATAATTAATTCCCCGCTAAAACAGCAACAAACAACACATCTCATCATCCACAGTTGACAACTTGGAATCTAGATTAACGTGAAATAATTTATTTCAGCTCAGGGTGGAAATCTGTATCCCGAGTTTAGTTATTAAAACTGCATCTGTCCCTGTTGAGCTGGGAATGATTCTAAACAGGGACATTTGCTTCAGTTTGTCTGTTAGACATGAAGAAATCTACAGAGAGCTGATCACTCACATAAATCAACAGATTATTGACCTATTTTTCCTGTTCTTTGTGTTAATCTCTCTCACTTTAC
This sequence comes from Paralichthys olivaceus, assembly GCF_024713975.1. NCBI lineage: Eukaryota > Metazoa > Chordata > Actinopteri > Pleuronectiformes > Paralichthyidae > Paralichthys > Paralichthys olivaceus. Next base: position 21,871,789 of record NC_091099.1, read on the forward strand.
ATTTGTCTCGTTTGTGCTTGATGTGTTTCTGAAAAAAATGGAGCAGGGCAAGAGCTAATAACCAGATAACAGGTTGAAAACATTACTAAAGTCCACAGCTGAATAATTCTGTCAGTTTCATTTGATTCCTGTTTGTAGATACATCTTCTAAAGCAAATACACATTTCCTTTTGGAATAAGATGATTACCTGTTGAACCTGAGCTTTCTAGTTTCATCTGACACAGTGAGTGGGGTCAGAAGAACAGACACACAGAAGTTAAGTCTGTAAAAAGAGACAGAGCAACATGTGTTATAATTGTGTATTTCTGTTATGCTTTGACTTTGTTTGAAGCTAAAGAAAATAAATTGTATAGAAATAACTGAGATAAATTATTTATTTATTATTCTCATTTGTTTCACAGTGGCAACTTTGTAGTAAAGTAAGACCTTAACAGGTGCAATAACAATAATAATAATAATGAACTTCACCAAGGCTTTGAACACAAATGGAAAAAGAAAGTAGCTAGGGATAAAATTGTATTTATGTACCTACATAAATATATATATTTTTTAATTTAAAGCAAGACATTCTTTCAGCAATGTATGCTAGGGTTTCTGTCTGAGCAGCCCAAGATGATTTCAGGTAAAGTCTTGGAAACAAAAGGAGTTTATCAAATAACAAATAGGTCCCAATACAGACTCTGTAGTTTATAATAATACTTATGAAGACTGCCACATTGTCTGCCTCCTATTTTTGTCAGCAGCTCGGTTTTACAGGTTCGGTGGTGGTGGTGGAAAGAGAGAGGCTCAGCTGTCAAACATGTCTGGCCACTTACAAATGAAGTGTGGGAAAGGATCTCGTTATGATGAGGCAGTGTGTGAGAGAAAAAGAATAAGTAACACAAAGGGATTTGGAGTGTGGGTTTGTGGAGCAGATGCACTAAGTGAGCTGCCTCACTGTGTGTTTGCACATGTGGCTGTTTGAGGTTTGACGGTCCTCCTGTTAAAGGATTCATTAGGAGTTGTGTGTGTCGTTGTTCTAATAAGCCTCTTTTACAGGGGTGTGAGCACAACTGGGTACGGTGTGTGTTTTTTAGTGATTCTCCGAATGCACACCAGCTCTGGATGAATATATTGTGAATGTGCTAAAAGCTCCCTGGATGATGCATGATGAGCTGCCTGCAGCCTAGTTCTACATGCTGCTAATGAGGGACAATGCAGGAGCGAGTGTGTGTTTGTCTTCCCTTAAACATAAGACATTTTCGTCAGTGAGGGTCTGTGTGGCCTTTACAATTAACAAATAGTCGCTATGTGTGACGCCTATTTTAAGTTTGTGCATCTATCTCGTGTTTACGACCTGTTTTCAGGTTTTCAGGATAGATTTGCATTCCCACTCTCTCTGCTGCTCAGTTTTGCCTGCAGAAAAACTCCCAGTTCACACATTTTAGTGGAGAATCACATTCATAAGTGTCTGCCTCGCTCTCTCTCTCTCACTCACTTGCCATATATACGCACACACTTGTGTTTTAATCAGAGCAGTAGGAGGCAGAGCGCTCTCTGCCTCGCTCACTGTCTCCAGTGTTGGTGGGAGCGTTGAGCCTGCCTGTTGGCACCAGCGGCTCTGGACAGACTCTCAGGGATGGAACCAGAGAAGAGCTTTTCACTCTGCCTCCCTGTGCAGCTGCTGCACCACATTTACCTGAAACTTTGAGGCATTAGTGGTATTGAGGTAGGCTGGTTCTTCTTGTTTTTCTACCTCATCTCACATTAATTGTCTCTTTCATCACCTGTCTCTCTATCTCTTTGTTGTCAGGTGTCTCCTGCTCACCCCCAATCCTTTTCTCTTTCTCTGTCACTTTCACCTCCTCTATAGCCACCCTCGCCACTGCACTGGCTTCATTCCTCCCCTCTACCCACCTCCTCTATCGCCTCCTGTTGTCATGGTGTCACAATTAGTTTAAATTCGGCACGACGGCTTAACAGTAATCTCTCTGCTTAGAGAACAAGTTCCTTCATCTTCTTACAGACAAATGTTAAAAAATATATGGAAATATATGATGTTTTATATATTTGATATATAGCATGAACAATATTTGATTAATATACTCCATTTAAGAAGTTAGTTTCCTCTTCATTTGAAAATGAAATTAAAATTTCATACATTTTCTCACTCACCGTTTAAATTGTTATCCTAAAAACATAAAAAGGGAAGAAAGCATTACCTCAGCCCTGGTAATAATGGAACAAGCCCTGTTAGTGCACTTCCTCTGCACAGTAACTGTGATGCTGATGATGATGATGTAATAATGAACAGTAGAGAAGTACCCAGAGACAGATAACAATTTCACACATATTGAATTCTGCATTTAGAGAAGAGGGATTAGCTTTTTAATCTTGAGCTGATTTTTATAGACGGGGCCTTTGCTGTTTTATCTCTTTGATACGCGACAAAGGTCAAAGGATGTTAAGAATTTATGTTATTTTCTAACACTGTCAGTTTAATTGTTCGTCTTTCTTCACAGTGAGATACATTGGTCTGTGTAGTTTTGTTAAAAGGCCATCTCATTCAATTGTGGAATTGTGCTTCTCTATACTATTTAAATCATGAGAAAGAAAACACTTATACAATTATACAATGAATGATTTTTGTAAAATCAAGCAATTGTTTTTTCTATTATTTACACAATGGTTTTATTTTTATACTTTATTTACTTTAATTACCGTGCAGAATTTAGCCTTTAATTGATATTTACTCACCTCATTGTTTTTATGATTGATGTGGCTGAGACGGCTGCTGCAACACTAAGATTTCTGATCTTTAGGATCAATAACATATCTATCCCTCTATCTACCTGTAACTTGAGTAGAATATCAAACTACAAAAATACAAATTACTGGATTTGTCAATAAAGATCAATACAAAATTCCTGCATTATATTAAAATGTGCCATTTACTTTTTTTAATTGAGGTGTTGATTCAACTGTGTGATAATTTTTGAGGCCATAGTTTCTGCTACTGTAAAAATAAGTTACATAACACAGAGAAGTGTTATTCAGCCTACACTGATTGATATAAATAGGGTGTACAAAATAATAGAAAAACCTGTCAGTTTAACACAGTGTACTCCAACAGCACCACAAACTGCAGTCTCATTAATGATGTCACAGTTGAATCCTCCCTCTTAAACAGCTTCAACACACTGAACAGTGGAACTTTAATGAAGGGGGACTTATGTTTCTGGACTGTTGCATTAGATTGCATTAGTTGGAGTGCTTTTTTTTTCTTTTTTTTTTTAAGTAAGATGACAGTCACTAACTGGGTTAGTCTTACATAATCAAGTTAAGTCATGGCACGTTGCTGCATTGAAAAACAGAAGGCGCCAGTTGTTTTCTTGGATTACTGCAGATTGGTGGAGGAACACATTAAATACACTGGTTCCAGGGAGGATTAACAAGACTCATTTACTTCATCCCAACTGCTCTTTCTGAAGGACTCGGCTGGTTACTTAAGATGATGGCAGGAGTTATTTACAGGATTTTTTATATGAACAGCATTTAGTCTCTGCATAGAGATATTATTTGATGCCTGTCACGAAGGGGTGGCATTGAGATCTTCTAAGAAGTCAGGGTGTTCCCCAGTGACTTATAAGCTGCACAGCAGGACTGTCGGTGACCTTGTACACCCACTCAGTTGAAACCATCAGGCTCTTTCATTCCCATCATGCAAGCTCCACGATTCCTTTGCTCTTTTCATCACACCGGACACTCGTCTCTGACCCTTCTGCCTCTGCGGTCCTCAACTCCAGAACACTTCGAGGGAGTCCAATCAACCCCTCTACCCTCATATTCCCTCTCACCACCATCCCAGAGAAATAAGGTCACTTCAAGTCACTGATAACTGTGCGCTCCACGCTGCCTATTTAAGCCTCACTGCAGACCACGACTTCAGATTTGAGGCGGGCAGCTGGATGGTTAGAGGGACGACTTGTGCCCAGCTGTCCTGCTCTCTGGCTTGAATTCTCCTCAGGGCCACGAGTGACCTCACGTGCCGCAGCACACAACCTTGTGTCACCTTCTCATCTTTATGAGAGGCAGCACGCCAGTGGGAGGGAGAGAAAGCTGATGGGTAGAAACTAACAGCTGTAGAGAAGATAATGGTGAAAGTGTGGAGTGATTTGTATATCAGCTGTAATTTTCTTTTCAGCTGTTCAGAAATCTGGTGATAAATCTTTCACTTATAATTGCAACTCATATTTAATACCTGACTTTTTTTAATGCACATTCATCTTTTACAAAAAACGTTTGTTTATGTGTGTAACTCACATAAGTACTGAAACATTTGCCTTTTTGGGGTAAGGTTTTTTACAATAAATGATTGTCTGCTCAGAAGATTAATTAATCAAAGAATTAAAGCTTGAAAATAAATGACAAAACAAGTGGCTCACCTTCCGAAAAATGTACTTAGCCTGCCAGTGGGGAAATTCATATGCTCAACATAAGTAAATGAAGCAATACAGCTTGACTGCATATAGGCATTATTTTAATGTTGTTGCTTGTTTTTTTGTTTTACTGTTGAACATACTGTTGAGTAGTTTGATTTCTTGATGTTTATTTTACTTAAAACATGATTTTCTTCAACGAGTTAACTTGTTACTGCACCTGTCAAGTAAATATAAAGCAAAGAGTACAATATTTTGCTACTAGATGGAGTCCAGTATAACTGTAGTTTCAGAAAAGAAGTACCTCAAATTGTACTGAGGTACAGATAAAGGTATTTAGGTACTTTTGGTGAAAACAGACCGCCTGAATGATAAATGCAGTTCTGTTGATACATTTAAAATTAACTTTTAATTTTATATTTCTCTGCTGGGAGCTGATACAGTGGTTAGAGTTCTATATCAGTTTGAATTTCATTGATTCTTATTCACACAATAAACATGGCATCTTCTTCCCTCTCCTCCAGGTCAATCCAGAGCCAACATGATCCCACTGAAACAACCACGGAACATCAAGGCATCCACTGACACCTTGGCTTCAATCGACCTGGAAGGACTCGCCGACCAGCCGGCCCATAAGGCCACACCCCCACCACTACCCAAGAAGGCTGTACCTCGCCCCAGCACTGAACCCAGCCAAATCCAGGGAGCCCAGAGACCCCGGGCTGAGGCTAAACCTGGGGGCACCAACCTCAGCGTGGCCAACCCTCTGTATGACTTGGACTCCACCTGGGAGACGGCAAGTCAGAGCTCCTCCCTCAGCTCCGAGCCTCATCGAGCCCACAACCACGAAAGTGGTGACTCACTAGAGAGGCCGTCAGTTGCTGCAGCCACCAACAGGGGCCACCCAACTAACAGCATGTCCTCCCTGGTTAGTCAGCCGGCGTTTGCTACACCCAGCGCCACCGGCAGAGAGAGGAGACCCTATCCAAGTACAGAGTCTCTGGCTGGAAGGGGTCGGCCGACAGGTCGAGTTTCTGGTACTGGAGGAGGCTCCAAACCCCAGAGAGCTGCTCTTTACAGGGGTCTGGACAGCTGGGATGAAGTGGTGGGCAGGATCCGGGGTCTCCACACAGACACGCTGCGGAAGCTGGCAACAAAGTGCGAGGACCGTTTCATGGCTGGCCAGAAGGATCACTTGAGATTTGGCACTGACAGCTGGTCCCATTTCAGACTGACCACTGGGAAACCCTGCTGCGAGGCGGGTGATGCTGTTTACTACACTGCTTCTTATGCCAAGGACCCACTGGTCAACTACGCTATCAAGGTAAGACAACCTGTTTACAGATTGTCTTTTTGCCCGCCAAAGAAGACTTTGGTTAATAGGGTAGCATATTAGGGCCTGAAAACTCTAATTTAAGTTTATTCAGTTTACTGAAATCTGAAAATTTTGGCTAGAAATTGTAAAACAAGCTGTTCAAATTTGAAGATTCATATGAAACTATTTTTGTAGTGGGCCATATAGCTGCAATCTTCAGAAAATAATTATCAACTTGTAGATAAAGAAACTTTGTCATTTTCATGCAATGATGCCAAACCTTTTGTTTCAGCTTCCCTGTTTGTTTTACGGTATATAAATGCAAGCTTGATATATTTGAATTTAAAATGTAGGGTAGAAAATGAGACAAACATTTTTTGTACTTTTTACTATTCATTAGTCAATTTACTGTTCCAGCATTCATGAAAAGAGGTCATGTGTTTGTATGATTAATGTCCCTTGTATGTTGTTTTAACTTATTGCAGTTATTGTAAATTAATACTAAATACTGACCATTACATGCAATATCTAAAACCCATAAACCATTGTATGGTCCCTGAAACAGGAACTGAGCAGGTTTGTCCCACTTTAGCTACTTGCCACATGCCTGACCTCAAAAAAGCCACAGTTCATAATATATACTTTTCCCAAAGTATTGCAACCAGCATTTTTTTAGCATTTTAGTAGTTTAAATCTATTATTGTGTGTCTGTTTGTATTTTAGTCTTTTTTTTTTTGGTCCTACTTTGCCTTCTTGCTGCATTGAGAGAGATTTTTTTGTAAAATTTGGGTCTACTGAACACGTAACATTCATCAATCAGCATTATTTTGTTTTGGTTGGCAGAATCTCCTCCCACTCACTTAACTCGGGTGGAGGAATGTGCTGAAATATTTGCACTTAAACTTCAAGCCTTTAGGGCACGATCTTGTGGAATGAAACCTGTGTGTGCATGCATAATTGTGTGAGGGGAGCAGTTTTGTCTGCATGTGTTACAGTATTAGTGTGCGTGTGTGTGTCTGAGTGTGCGTGCACATGTGTGGTGTTTATGAGAGAAAGAGAGGCCAGAGGGGCGGGGGCAGAGCTTGCCGGAAGAGCTCTGAAGCTAAATACAAAGCAGATATGGATGAAAGTTGCATTATTCACAGGGTATGAAACTCTCTGTGCTCCACAACACTTCAAAGCTTCGCCTTCATATTAGCAGCAGGCTCAAGAGAAAGTCTTGTTTTTTATGATTCTCATCCATAAATAAGGCAACCAGGAGCAGCAGAACAGAGACAGGCTCACACTTTCCAATTAAAGTTTCCCCAACTCTCTGTTTTAATATGGCCCACGTGTGCTCCTGCCTTCCTAAAAACCCACAACTGCATGACAAGCTAATTATTCCTCTTTCAACGTGACTGTGTGGACTCTCAACTCTCAGGGGAATTCAACAAGCAACTTTAAAGGTTTACAGCTTCCCTAAACTATCAGGAAACGCTCCGGAGTCCCAAACACAAACACTGCAACGCAGTGTAAAGTCTACATGTGCAGAGGTCTAAAGGTCTGAGACCACATTCCAGTTTTGAACCTCACAGCGTCAAAGGATGAGCAGTAGGCAGCTGCAGTGTTAGAGCCAACATGTCTAAACAAACATCCAGTGAACACGTACATTCTTACAGAGGTGTATAGTTCATTTGGAAGGAATCCACTAGTTCAAAGTTTTCACATCACAGTCTAATAACCTCTATATAACATGACAAAGTTTCAAGTCAATCCTATCAGAAGTAGTAAAGTGAGAAGTAATAAAGTGGAGGTTTGAGGTAGGGGGGAAGGCGGAGCCACCTTGATGCGATAAAGGCTACAGTTAGAATTTGTACTTTTAAGCCTTAGCTGCAGAACACAAGTCTAAACTGAATGAATGTCAAATCAGTGTGGAGAGCACTGGCCACTGTCATACATTTACTGTTCAAGTCTTCTTGAAGCTCGTTTTGTAAATTACAACACACTTGTAATAACAGTACCCGTCTATAGTACTTTTTGAAGCACTTTGTGTATTAATTGACCATGTGCAGTAATATAGAAAAATGTGGATATGAAATGCATCGTTGTGCATTCATGGCCTCTTTGCTAAATGTGTACATGTTGTTGGTTTAAAAGTACAAACATCCTGCTCCATACTTTAAAAGTTATTGATCATATGTTAAGTGACGTTACCCTGTATTTTTCCAAAACCTTCAATATGTTCCTCTGTCCCTCATTGACCTGACTTCCCTGCACTGTGTGGCATTTAGTCTCAAACCCATTTATCTTGACTGAAGATATAAATCTTTAAGTCTCGAGTTTCAGGATAGAAGAGTGCAGAAACTATAAATATATCAATGTTCAAAAACAATTCTGCTAGTACGATAATAATTTGTTAGGATATTTGGTGGCTATCACAATATTAACAAATTCTCCAGGCATATTTTATAGCATAGTATTTGTAAATTGGCAAATTAACTTCTTTATAATGAGAAGTTCCTTCACTCAAAAACAAACCTGACATTAATGTTCATTTTCTCTTCTCTATCTATATTCCTCTAGATTTGTCGCAGCAAAGTGAAGGAGACCCAACAGCAGTTCTTCCACAGCCTTGCTGTGAGACAGAGCCTGGCTGTGCACTTCAACATCCAGCAGGACTGTGGTCACTTCCTGGCTGATGTACCGGCGCGCCTGCTGCCGTGGGAAGAGGAAGAAGATCAAGAGGAGGAAGAGGATGAGGAGGAAGAAGACGAGAATGGGCTGAAGAACAAAGAGAAAGAAACTAAGACCGAGTCCAAGAAGACGGACTCTAAAGCAGCAAATGGTAAATTACATGAATCCCCCGCAACGAGTCAAACAAACACAGCCAATCGCTTGAGGAGCCGAGTGGTGGTCATCACACGTGAGGTGCCCTTCCAAACGGTGGCAGATTTTGTGCGAGAGGGTGTCACTCGACACAGTCACAACCCGGAGCTGTACGAGCGGCAGATCTGTCTCCTGCTGCTCCAGCTGTGCTCCGGCCTGGAGCATATGAAACCGTATCACGTGACGCACTGTGACCTGCGACTGGAAAACCTGCTGCTAGTCAACTGCCAACCTGGCAACCCCTGGAACCTGGACTTACTGGAGCCCAACAACAACAGCAACAGCACCAGCAGCTCGGGTGCAAACTCCGCCGGTGCTGCAGCAGCTGCCGCCAATGCCACGTGTCCCGCCCGCCTCATCATCAGTAACTTCTCCCAAGCGAAGCAGAAGAGCACTCTTATGGCCGCCGACCCCGGTACGCTGCGGGACCAGTCACGCCTGGCGCCCGAGATCGTCACGGCTACTCAATACCGCAAATGTGACGAGTTTCAGACCGGGATCCTCATCTACGAGATGCTGCACCAGCACAATCCCTTTGAGGAGATGCCCGAGCTGAAGGAGAGGGAGTACACCTGGGCTGACCTGCCGCCGCTGCCCGTCAGGTCGCTCTACTCACAGGGCCTCCACCAGCTGGCCAGGTTACTGCTCACCGTCAACCCCTCCGAAAGGATACGCATGTCCGAGGCCCGGGCCTGCCTGCAGTGCCTCCTCTGGGGCCCTCGGGAGGACTTGTTCCAGGCGCTGGGCTGCAGCAGCACAGGCCCCATGTCAGGGGCCACATCCAGCCAGCGCGAGGCCACACTCCAGAACTGGCTGGACCTGAAGCGGACGCTGATGATGATCAAGTTTGCCGAGCGCTCGCTGGACACAGCTTGTGGCGTGAGCCTGGAGGACTGGCTGTGCTGCCAGTATCTGGCATTTGTGAACACCGACACCCTGAACCGGGTGGTGCACATCCTGCAGCTGCCGCAGCCGCATCCAAAGTCCCAGAACCAGCCGGCACAGAACCAAACTTCAACCCAGACACATCAAGCAAACACCTTCCACCTGACTCAGTCACAGCCACTCTGAGCTCCTCTCCTCAACTGTTACTATGGCAACTGATCCAACTTTTCCCTGTGTGGTACCTCAGCTCATGTTAAAGAAAGTGTGATGCAAGCTAATTGTCAGCTTTGACTGTGCAGCAGCTGCAGGGCTCACAACAAACCAGCTGGTTGTCCCCTGTCCTTGTTGTCGTCACGGACAAATCAATCCACCTTGTGAGCGGCCATGTTCCCGTCAAACAGCTCAGCTTCATGATCAGGGTCATTCATGTCACTCAGATCAGCAGCAGCATCATCCAGTGACCACCTGACATGGTTTCCAAACTTTAAAGGAAACTGATGCTGAGTTTTTGTTTCTTAGCTTTTCTTCTCACACGTTTTAAACTAAACCAGGTCTGGATCAGTAAATTGATCTGTGAGGGATTTTCACGTTCTCTATTTTCTTCAGCCAAATTCTGAAATAGTTGTGGGATTTATTAGATACAGTTTGCATGGCAGCTGTATCTATGCTTTATTCGAGACAGATTCAAATGGAATAAACTAATAATTGTATAGTGTCACCAGACTTCTGAAGATGCAACACAGTTGGAGTTTTGAAGAGGAAACTTTAGATCATCATAATTTTTATTTTCCAAATTATTTAGGTGGAGATTTAAGCAACATTCCAAGCTTGAAAAGTCGCAGATATTTTTTTTACGATTAGAAAAAGAGAAATGAAGGAAGATTATTTGAAATGAAGACAATGTGGGGAAAAGCTAAAAGTCAAAATGAATTTCCTCTTCAAAATCAAATCTAATCAGGGTCAGATATTTTTTTAACAAAAGTGAAATTTGTTTTTCCACTGAAGCCAAAGATTGAACACAAATGGTTCATTTCAGTTTAAAGAAACTAACAAAGATCTAGTTTTTTCTTGAGTACAGTAAGATGTTATTTAACAACAACTAGATTTATCATTTCAACAGCTGAGACTGAGGGAAATGTCAGTTTTTATGTTTTAAAATCATTACACACAATATCATACTTTACTTCACACTTCTTACAGGTTGATCACCTACAGATTGAGAGTTGGTGATGAACCCTGAGCTAATTTGAGGTTTTTGCAGTTTTCTGAGCACAGTTAACAAGGTTTAGATGCTTTGAAGTTTAAATGGGACACAGCAGCCCTGGCTGTTGGCTTGGTTTCTCCTCGGAGTTATGTGCAATTATTTTATCTTCTGTTATTTCCTTTGGATGTAACAGTGTATGAACATTTGCACAACAGTGTGCAGTCTTTTACTAATCCTCTTCTCTATTTGTTTCGTGGCACATAAACTGAATCATTTCAGTTCAATCCTGCGACATCAGAAACAAAGTGAATTTCATTTTAGAGTTTTTTTTTCTTCCAGCGGACGGGATGTTTCGGAGGACTCATAAAAGTTCTTCTTTGTCTGTTGTGTTGTTTTTGTCAAGTTGTGTCGGAACGGTTCTGCGCTGTTACAGACGACATTTGCACATTCGGTCTGAACGTTGGTTCTCCTTGATGGAGACTGAAGACACGATGAGGATGATGAGGATGATGATGCAGGAGAGACTGAGGAAAGTTCCTGTGATTTTTGAGGAGCTGGATTTGTTTTGCAGTGAGTGGACTGTAAAAGTGTTTTACATTTTTTTGCCTGGACTGAAACAGACACTCGGACCTGGTCTCATCCGCTTGTGATCTTCCACTTTGTGAACCACTCAGCTTCACACGTACAGTATGAATTCATATTTCAACCGCAGCCTTGAAGAGAAACTGCTCAACCACTGAGGCTTCCATTCCTCCGGCAATGTTTCCCCCTCTGTGTTATTGATCAATAACTTCCTGCCTGGAGCCAGTGGAAGCAGTGCATGCACACAAGTCTCTCCATTTGAATTTTTTTTTTTTTGAGTTTTGTGCACATGGGTTTATTTGTGGTTGTGATGAACACACATTGAAAAACATCTGTGAGGCAGAACTGTTTGCATTAGTGCAGAATGTTCCCTTGACACAGATAATGTTTTCAGACTGAAGCTGCAAAAACATCTAATAGTTTACTTCTTTTTTTTTTTTTTTCTTCATCTCCAAAAGCTGCAGCAGTTCATCTTCTCACTGAGGAGCAAATGTACGTGTTGGGATCAGGATCCTGTTTGTTTGACTGCAGATGTACAGAACAAGAGTTTGATGCTGCGTTTTAGGGTTTGTGTACTAAGGAATGTGTGAGGACAGCACTGGTGGCTGTCCTTGTATCTAGAGATTTAAGCCTTTATATATTATATATAGTATAAATATACTTATATAACCTTTATCTATTTTAACCCACACACTATTTTGTCAAGTACAGAGCACCTGTATTTCTGTCTTTAGAGTCAATATATCATTTATACATTTTTTTTCGATTTTTACTTGACGTTCTTCATTCTGGCTTGTTTTGGTGAGTAGTTATCACTGTCCTGAACAGAGGATAAATCAAAAACAATCTTACTCTTCAGTCTGCATTCATCAACAATGTACAGTATTTTTAACCCTCTGCTGAGGAGACGAACCACTTTGAAAAGAGGCTGAAGGATGATTTTGGAACGTACATGACTGTATTCATCGACTGTTAGGCCGACAGCAAATATTTAGCTTCTTGCATTTAATTTTTTCTCTTTGCTCTGTTTTTTCTCGTTGCGTTGTTTATTGCCACTGAACAGAAAACCAGAAGCTCTCAGAGAATTTCTATTGAAATGTGTACAGTATGTGTCCTGGCTTGCCGCCATTTATTGTTGATGGAGTTAACCGACAGTAACAGAACAATAAATATATGTTTTTATAGATCAACTGTGTGAGGTTGTGTTATTGGTGCTGTGTGATCCTTGATTAACCCATCGCAACTCAACCGACTCATCAGTTTCAACTGCAGCTGTACGCTAGAAGATTTAAACATAATTGAAGTTATTTTAAAGTCTATTCCTCTGTCGCTTAAGTCATTTATTATATATGTGATTTACATCTTTGTTTGTGCATCAGTGATTTCAGCAAAATAACCATCATCCTCAAGCTTCAGGCTGATAATGAGTCTTTAAATTATTCACCGTGTCCCAACTAAAACTGAAAATGTGCTAATCTTGTCCCTGGTTTGAAACATGAACAATAAATAAAATCTCAGAGGAATCCAGTATCTTGAAGATGAAGACATTTCCACAATGCTCTTGTTCAGTAATTTATATATTGTATATACTTATAACACTTATTTATATTAATTAAACTCAATGTTTCTACATGCATTTATTTATGCTGCTCCACCACCAGATAAGAGACATTCATAAGACAAAAACCAGGGGGCAGTGTTCACCAGCTGTTGAGTGTCTTAACCTTCTATTGGTCCGTTTCCTTTGGCGTCCATGTCTGTCAGAGTCACTACAGAGCTGAGTTGTTCTATAAAGAATATGGAAGCATAAGAATCTATTTATGAAAGTCAGTTCTTTAGTTTGAACCAAAGAAATGAGATTATACTCTTATCTAACAACATATATTTTCTGCTGGCTCTTTATCTTTAACATTAAACAGCATCAGCCTCAGTTTCTTACAATAATGATTACAGAGGGGCACAAGCACGTGTTGGAACATAACCTGCTATAAGATAAAAGAGGAAGGGTAAGTATTTATGCAGTGAGGATTTCATGTTGTATCCCAAGCACATTAGAGGTTCAGTTTGAATGTAAAGAGGTTTTGCTTCATCAGATGTCACCATCTCAGATCCACACACACACACACACACAAAGACACACACACATGCAGCTCAGTCACAGCTGTAGTCAAGTCACTTTACTTGTGTAACTTGACTTAGAAATGAAGGAAACCAAAGTGTTGCACTTGCTCTTTTTACATTAACTACCCAAAGAAATACAAATATCAAGTCTTACTGTTCCACATTTGTTCATTTGAAGCAATAAAACTTCGAAATGATCTACTTTGTTCAAAACTGTCCAAATCCACTGCATGAGGTTATGATGAGGGTTTTTCTGTTGGCAGTAATCTTGACATTCAACTGTCTGATTCCATTGTGACACTCGGTGGGTTTATTACCTGTATTGTGACCCATTTGTTAATCAATACTGTGGCTGAATGAGGTCAACGAGGCCAAACTGAGGGCCAGAGGACTGTGGCTGCAGGGGGAGCAGGGCAATAAACTGTCAGTGAAAATAAAAGCACCGTAGTGATATTGCCACGGGAAATGGAAGAAAATATCTGCGAAATAAAACATATCAGTGAGGATAAAAGAAAGATGCTACAACGTGAGCTGTCTATATGTTGAGCGTTGCAGAGCTTTGCTGAAAATATAAAAAGTGCAGAAAAACTACAAAACACAATTATCCTATATTTAAAAATTTCGTTTTTGAGGAGGAAGTATTGCAGTGTGCTGATGACAGCTGACTTTTCTGGTTTTAAATGGGTTTTCAAGTTTCATTTGAAATCCTGTCAGGGACGTTTCCCCCAGGTAATCGTTAAATGACTGTGGAGGTGTGTTTAAGATGCAGACCGGCAGGGATGCAGTCAGTGTTTGTCGTAAATGATAGATGGAAGAAAAACAGCAGGCGGAGGATGAGAGGGAAAGAGGTGAAGTTATATGGTCGGAAGTAGAAATATTCCAGTACTGTATTTCACTAAATGTTTAGGTATTTGTACTTTAATTCAGTGTTTTATTTTATCTTTTACTCTTATTTTTGAATTTATTATCATTATTACCACACTTCTTTTATCTAATGGTTGCTTTAAGGATTATTATAAGTTTTCTTTTGCTTGTGTATCACATTTAAGCAACTTGTTCCCCATTATTTGATTTCTATCATTTTCAGAGGACATGTTGAGACAATAAAAAAAGTCCTCGTCCCCAACCTTCTAAACACAAGAACTAAAGCTGAAGAAACAATGCAACCAATCTAAAAAGAGAAACTCTCAGCTCCTGTCTTCCGTTGCGTCACATTAGGTTTTGAACAGAAAAAACCCCCAAATCAATTCAGTGAGGTGTCAAGTGGTTCTGCTTGCTTCTTTGTACATCTCATATCCAAACTTCTCCACACACAAAGTACTAGAAAACTCTGTGAGCCACGTGTCATAACAATGGACATATATTTCTGAGTAGCAAGTATGAATTAACTGATGACTTGAGTTATTGAGTGTAAGCCGTGAAGGCATTTAGTCCGACCCAGTTAGTTTACTGATGGGGGCCACTTCAGGCAATGATGCTTCACCTCTAACCTTCTTGTGGCCAGACCAAATGCATGTGAGCCCAAAGTTGTCCACTTGTAAAAAAAAAATATCCCAAAACAAATGTGGCCTTTTTTTGGCAAACGTGGAATCTGGATGTAAACCCAAATAGCACAAAACAAATTCAGGCCACCTTTGGCAGCTTTGGTTGACATGCGGTAGAGATATGGCTTACTGTGGCCAAGATCTGGTAAACAGGAGCGGAATGCCCCAGTGCCATCATTCCATGTGGTATGTGGGCCGGATGCATGAACCAAAACTGGGCCCAAACTGTTTTTGTATGTGGGCAGCATCCTGAAATGTCAGCCTCGATTTCACTCCCCCTGCACATTGTCATTATTTTAGCAACTGAACCAAATGGGTATTTTTCAGTGTTTAGTGTTAAGTAGCTTTGAAGGATTATTAAAATGTCCATAAAGGAGTTTCATAAGTGAATCAAGTAAGATAAAGATATTTTGAGATCAGTTCTACTCAAAGGTTTATATTAATGGATAATAAATCATATATTAATGGTTAAAAGTCAGTAACAATTAATAAGAAGATTTTGTTCGCTGAGTTGTGAAGAATCTCCTTTGATGCTGTTTATCTTCCTGACTGTTCTGATCCATGCACAGTGAATTAATGATTTATTAACTATCTAAAAGCTCTCGGTCTCATTTATAAATACAGTACAGGGTGCCTTAAGTGGCA
The DNA here is from genome assembly GCF_024713975.1 of Paralichthys olivaceus. Lineage (NCBI taxonomy): Eukaryota > Metazoa > Chordata > Actinopteri > Pleuronectiformes > Paralichthyidae > Paralichthys > Paralichthys olivaceus. The sequence goes on from NC_091099.1 coordinate 21,887,369, forward strand.
CTTACATTTTTGTGCACTGTGTGGCAGCGAGGTGAGGGTTACCCGAAGTGTAGCTGTAATCAGATTCTGTGGAAAGGGCCTGGAGGAGAGGAGGGATGAAGATGAGTGTTGTGCTATCTGAGGTGTCATCACTGCACCCTGCACATACACACCCCCGGCATTAACAGTTATGTAATTTCACACTGAATCATCCCCAACAGCTAAACACCTCAGAGGAGGAAGAGAAGAGAAGAGGAGGATGAGAGCAGGAGGAGGAGGAGAAATAGGATTCAATCAGTCTGGGGGTCAGGAGGTTTGAATGAGGGATGTTGAGGAAGAAAATAAAATAAGAAAGTTTGTGTGTGTGTCTCCATCAGCATAGTGGTGAGTAGATATGGAGTGAATTTTCATTTCTGGGTGAACTATCCCTTTAAAGTTAGGATCAGGGCAAGCAGTATGGTTAAGGTCAGGTTTAGATGAAGGTTAGGGTTAGTCTCTACCCTTCTAGGATATTAGTCCCATATTCTAAAATGGTTTAGATTAATGTTATAGGTTAAGATAGGTTTAGATACATGTTATAGGTTAAGGTCTGGTTTAAGTTAAGGAAAGGTTCAATCTTAGGGTTAGGCTAGTATTAACTGTGGTTTTAGTTTTGGGTTAGGTTAATGTGAGGTTAACATGAGTGCATGAGTAAGGGTGTGTGTGTGTGTGTGTGTGTGTGTGTGTGTGCGTGTGTGTGTGTGTGTGTCACACAGCAGGGTCCTCTCTCCAGCTGCTGGAGGAGGGGGGGCGGTGGTCGTGTTATTATTGAGCGGGGCCGCCGGTGGAAGTTGCGCTGCAGGGGTGGGACTTGGTGTCTGCAGTCGCTGGGTCTCGGCTGAGCTTCCACACAGAGATGCCTCTCACAGCAGCAGCAGCGGCTTCCCAGACTCCAGCGAGCAGCAGCAGAAACAGACGGACATCTCCTCGCTCCTCCTCCTCCTCCTCTTCTTCTTCTTCATCATCACCCCTCTGCTCCTCTTCCTCCCCACTGCCGGGCCACGTCTGAACGCTCCTGGATGCGCTGCAACACGGGAGCAGTGTGAACGCCGTGTTTCTCCCCTCCTCCTGCACTCCTCCACCGGGACGCACAGACCGGACCGGCCCCGGTGTCATTGGATGGAGAGAGGCGCCTGAAGAAGGGAGAGCGGTGGAGTTGCTCTACCCTCCTCCTCCTCCTCCTCCTCCTGCTCCTCCTTCCTCCCTACTGCACCAAAAGAAAACTCCGGGTAAGAAATGCTCACTCAGGCCGTTTGGCTCCATCCAAACACCTGCCGCACGAGCCGCTGCGCTCCTGCACCTCTCCGTGCACCAACACGCAACATGCATCATGGGAGACTTGGGGGGGGGGGGGGGGGGGGGGGGGGGGGGGGGGGGGGGGGGGGGGGGGACTTGCATGCGTCTTTTTCTTTGCAGGGGTGAATTTTAAGCGTGTGAAGCATTAGCAGCTTGTGAAGGCAGCTCTGGGTGCATCCTTCTTTTCTTTCTTTAAATGTGGCACAGCATTTTTCTCCCTCGACTCAGATATCGGTGCGCAGGTTCTTGACTGGGCTCATTCGATGCCTCGGTGGGACACAGGAGGTTAAAGCAGGGATAACAAATGGCACCAGGAGCTGTCCTTTCAGCACCACTCTGCTCAACTCCAGCTCTAAACTGTGGCCTGGAAAAAACTTAGTGCAGGTTAGATAAGCTGTAGTGTGAATTTAAACCAACTGAAAGTCTGATGTGAGCTTCAGAGAGCAGATCTTTACTTGGATCTTCACATCAGTGCTCCTTCTGAACCTGCCTGTTTGGATTGAGCTGTTCTCTTGTCCCGTGGTAAAGCTCTGGAGCTACTTCAGAATTATTCCATGTCGTTAGTGAGTCCTCCTCAAACAGTTCTACGATATATTGTCACTTTTATTGTTTGTGTCCTGGACGTTGTGTGCAGAGCTTTTTATTAAAAGTCTGCGAAGAGAGAAAACTTTGTGTTCATCCTACCTGGTTTATCTGCAGTGAAGATTTCATAACCAATGGTTTCCATAAAATTAATTAGCTTTTCACGTATGTGGCTTGTATGTAGGTTTGAATGATTTACTGAACTGCTGTTATTTTTGTGAATATTGCATATTGTCAATCAACACAATTATTAGACCCACGTTCACATTCCATTAAAGTAAAAGCTCTGTAATTAAGCTTGATATCAAGCAACGACAAAAATGTTGTGCGTTTACTTTGAAGATACATTTGCGAAAACAGGAAGGGATTCCGACTGTTGTTGCCATGACGCAGATTAGCGACTGCAACTCCAGTGAATGTCTGTGTCAGTCTAATATGTGGAAATGAAAATAATCAAATCATCAAATGATCTGGTGGTGATTTGGACCCGTGGTCCGTTGACTCTGTTTTAGACCGCTGCTGGAGTTTATCCAAGGTCGTAGAAGACTTAGTGTTTAACTCGATCTGCTGACTAACATTTTAGCACACTGCCCCACCCCCACAGACTGATCGCGCCGGTCGCCTGTTTCTTCAGTTTTTATTGATATTGAATGTATCTTGTGTCCAAATCCCACCAAACTCATCTCTGCACTTTCTTGGGTAATTTAGAAAAGACAAGCCAAGTGTGAAGCTGATTAGATGAACGGTTCGTGAGATATCTGTTTCACATACAAACAGATGTTTGTGGAATTAATAGGTGGATATATCCTTTGAATTTAAAGTGTAATGTTGTGTGTAGAGTGTTACACAGACAACAACCTGTGTCTTTGGCAAAATAAATAAAAATAGAAAAATATAATATGCAATGTTTCAATATATATAATTATAATAAAATAATTTCTTTCTCTGAAGCCAAATTTTGCTGAATTGAAATTTCATTTTGCCAAAAACATTTGATCCAAACACAAGAATCAGAGAAAAATGATGACATAGAATTTGAAGCAACTTAGTTACTTTTGACAAAGTTTGGTTTGTGCTCTGATGAAAGTGAGTCCTGTCAGATCTGATGGCATGTTTGCTTCTCTACCTATTGATACTCTGCATTAATTGTTCCCAAGGGGTCATGGAACCCTAAAATCCATTTGAATTAATCTCAGTGTGAAATATTAACATAGCTTTCTGCTCACATCTAAGTCATTACGCAGCCTGTGAAAAAAAGACTGTGAGAGAATACTGCTTCATTTCAAAGGGTCAAAAAAGAAAAACATCGGGAGACAAAATGTTCTAAAGTGTCCCACTGTGAGGAGAAAGATGATGTTTTTACTAACCCTGTAAAGTGATGCAGATCATGATGCTGTAAAGTAGCAGACTGTCTGTTATCAGTTGTGTTTGCTTGGCTACACAACAACAAATGAATCTTTGTGGCTGCTTGATGGTTTTTGCAGACATTGTATGAGGTCTTCTGCACCCCCATTCTGGCCAAACATACCGATTTCTCTCCTTGTGGCCAATCTTCAAATCTAAAGATGTGCTCTGAACACCTGGAAGCTTATAACAGTTTGAAAACATGAATCACATCCAGAAGTTGTTTTATGAGTGTTCATTTAAAAAAACAAAAAAACATCAAACTTCAAGCACTGGAAAATAGTTTTGTCTCGTTAACATGATCCCTCACTCTGAGGCCTCTGGTTCTTTGAGAGCATCTGCTGCTGCTGAGGGTCTGCGTGAAGTGGCTTTGGGGTGGAGGTGAAATAGGAGCTTGTGTGTTTATGTGTGTGTGTGTGTGTGTGTGTGTCTATCTATAGTAATGAGGGCCAATTTTGATTAGATACCATCATTGTGAGGACATTTTGGCTGGTCCTTACAATTTCAATGGGCTGTTTGAGGGTAAAGACTTGGTTCTATGGTTAGGAGTAGAATTAGGTTTAGGCATTTAGTTGTGATAGTTAAGGTTAGGGTAAGGGGCCTGCATTATGTCTCCACAACTATAGAGAGACGTGCAAGTGTGTGTGTGCCTGTGTGTGTGTGTGTGTGTGTGTGTGTGTGTGTGTGTGTGTCGGGGAAGTCCATGACAGAGTGAGAAAGAGAGTAGGTGTTAAACGAATGGCTGAGATGATTGTAAGTGCTAGAGGAGGAATTGAATTCTGAGCAGGCCGTATTTCAGCTTGGCTAAGAGGCGAGAATCCTAGTAAAACACACTCACACACACACACACACACACACACACACACACACACATACGAACACCTCAGAAAAAGAAATGCTATTACATTAAGAAATGTGAGCGCACACAGATGAACAGTAGTCGTGTCTAACCCCTGGCCGACACTTTAATGTGTCACATTTCATTTTTCCAGAACAGAACGTGTAATTGGTTGTTTTTTTGCAGGATGTGTGTGGTCGGAGCAGTTTGCTGTCAACTGTAGCCACAGCTAACTCCTCCAAACGCTGCAGGCTGGAGAGAGAATCATGAAGATGAGTCATATTTATGGGCTTTAGATGTCATGATATAATCAGGAGTTAAACTGTGTTGCGTTATTGACGGTTCACTTGAGATAATAGTTCAATTTTTTATGAAATTGAGTGCTGCAACTTATTTTCAATTCAAACACGAGAGTGGCATCAAACCTCTCATCAAATTCATGAAAATGAGAAAATAAACATTCCTTTAACCTGCTCTGCTGTCTGGTTCAATCCCTCTATGTGTGTGGTTGTCAAAATAAAGAAAAGTCGGTTTCGTTTCATTTTTGCAGCAGCAGCAGCAGCTTCCTGTGAGGGTGGATTTTTGGTATCAACAGTTTCATCCAAAACACTTTGCCAGCAGGAGGGCCGGGGTTGTTAGCTGATTAAATCCCATCTGTCCCAACTGTGATGTGAACACTTCCTGCATTACATGAGTCTGTACGTGTCTCTGTGTCCTGATTCAAAACACATGCAAAGTATGTAACATAAGTACTGCTGCGGTCACAGATCTACCATTTGTTGTGTTATACAGTCACATGGAACATGGACAACTTCACCCATCACACATTACAGACCTTCTATAGACTGCTATATAGACTGCTATACCACCACTGTTACTTCTGTCCTGGTGGCCCACTGTGGACAGCACCGTCCAACCCAACAGTGGTTACTAGACAGAGCTTAAAAAATACAGGCTTTGATTTCAAACGTCAGTAGTTTATGTTATCAGCATCGTCAGTATTTTGACAATAGAAAATGTCTTGTATCAAAGAGATATAGCTAATCACACATACTCGTATAAGTGCTAAATTAAAAGTGAGCCCATTCCGCCTTCTCAGCCATGACTACATCGATATCATTTCAAGTCAGGTTCAATGATGCGAGTGTTCCACAGAAGAAGAAGAATCTCGAGAGTCTACATCTTAGAAACAGCCAGTGTGTGGTATCACGTTTTGGCCAAATCGTCTAGTGTGTGCGTTCTGAAGATTATAAGAGCAAAAGTCATTATGTCTGTGGTCTCCCACATTTAAAAAATCGGTCAAGATTTGAAAATCCTCCAGTGTGCAGCAGCCCTTAACATGCAATAGTGACATCACATCATTATTGCTATGCTATGAGAGAATATAACCATATAAGACAGAAATGAAAGTCAGAGCATTTTAAGTACCATTTTTTAATTTAAAAAATGAATAAGTCAGTGCAGTAAGGGCATGTTGTCAATAGTGTGTGTTGGCTTACCTCCTGCACTATAGCTCTGAATCTACTGTGGTAAATGTCTCTGTTGTGCTCTATTTAAACCAGTTTCTCTGTTCACAGTGATATTTACTTGTATGAGTAGCACACCAGCTCTGCTAAATAGAGCACATACACGTGGGTTGGCTACGTTAGCTGCCTTCCACGTAAAACGGAGCCTACCCAACATTGAACTTTGTAAAGGCCCAAACATTTAAATAACTGTTGAAAAGAAGTTAAAAGATAAATAGAACGTGACATGCTGTCAGTATTTCATTCAGACCTGAACTCTGGGCTAAAGTGTCCCTCAGACATCAATTGTTGCAAAAGAGGAGATTTCCATTCGCTTTGTGTGTAATGGGTCATTCAGATCTTAAATCGACTTTAAAGATGAACATCAGCAGGTTAAATATTCAAAGTGGAATTTTAACCTGAAAAGAAACAAGGATTCAGAGTGAAAGCATAAAGACTGTGTTACTGTCCAAATACCTCTGGATCTGACTGCTGTTACTCAATAGTTAATCAATAAAGCTGTGGCTTGGCTTCAAGTCGCTTCCCCACAATCCAGGCTCCCACCCACTTTCACATTACTGAAAGTGAATGAACCTTTTGTCTAAAACAACCAGTCAGGTCTGACAGACGGTCCTGCAGCACTAAGTGCTCCCCCTGTCCTGTATTAGCTAATTGTGAGGTTGTTCATCTAACAAGTAGCCTAGTAGTTTAACTGAGTGAGAGGAGTGGTGGACAACAATCACACATGGTTTTAGATTTGTAGGCTGAGCTCCAGGCTCGTGCTTTAATGTTAGAGAGGTAATAAAAAACCAGAGGCACTGAAAATGTCTATTCAGGTGAAGAAATAACCTGGAAAAGAAGTCTGAACACAGTGGGTGTGTTGTGCTGCATGTGTGTGATGGAGCTGCTTCTGGAATATACCATGTCATTGTTCATCTGGACAAAAGGCAAAATCATTGTTTTATGAAATCAGCTGGCAGTTATTCAACCAAGCAAGCGATTTGTCTCCATTTGTCTGCTTTAATTGTGTTTGCTCAGTTTGATCCACTCTGTAAATGAACTTTTTTGGACTTTCTCTCATAAGCTCATCACAAACTTTACTGTGAGCTTTTCTATCCCTCTGGGGAATAAAGGAAATATTTAACCTCCAGGTTTCTGGACACAAATCAAATTCCAGTTGTTTAAGTAGCTCTAGACTGAATATACAAATTAGAGGGAGGCGATGTTCTACTAGCTCAGTGTAAATATCCATGATCCCTGTTCCTTTGCTGCACTTTTATCAGCCAATAGTAAAGTAAATGTCTTTTACACAATGTGTTTAGTCTAAATGAAACCAGAAGCTACCAGAAGTAGCATTGCTACCGGAACTGGTGATGCCACTGCACACCCCACACACACCCTTGGGCGAGAGCTTGTGTGCAGTGTGTGTGCATGCAAACATGAACGCAGCGCTCAGAGGAAGAGATCAGAGGACGTTTCGGCAAAAAATTAAAAATTCTTTCATTATCTACTCCCCCCCATCAGTATAGTGGTGAGTATATAATGAGTGAATTTTCATTTGTCTGTAAACTTTCCCTTTAAATGTTCCCTTGTGTGCCCCTCTGTGTAAATTGGGGCCCCTTTATGACCCCTGATTTACAAAAATCCTAGATCCTCCTCTGGTCTGCAGAGGCGACATATCCTCAGCAAGAAAGTTCGAGCTTTGGGTTTATTTTTAACCCTGAGTGATTGAGTTGATTCGCTGCAGATTCTTCTCGACTGAGCTGGCACCACCGCTGACATTTAAAAAAAAAAAAAAAGGCTGGTGCATTGCTACTTTTCCTTTCCTTCACCATCCACCAAATGAGCTGTCTAAACCAGAGAGTCAAAGTGGAGCTGACGTGGAAACAGGCTGCGATGCCAGGATGTAGGACACTGACAGAAAAGACATGCGGGTTTGCTGCCTCTACACAGATTGCTGTGGCGTGTATCCTCGGCCGCTCCACAGAAAACGGCAGTGAGGCAGTTTTTTTGATTATGAATCATTGGGCGAGATTTAAAAGCAAAGTTGATTGATCAGTTGTGGGGAGAGCGAGAGAGGAAGAGTCAGAGGAGAGCAGCTGACAGACCTGAGATCCCTCCTCCCTTCTCCTCTCAGATGCTTTGTGTCTTCATCCATTCTTATTATCTCATTCCTGTCTCATTTCTCCCCTCCTCTAACCATCCTCTCTCTCTCTCTCTCTCTCTCTCTCTCTCTCTCTCTCTCTTACTCTGTGTGTGTGTGTGCGTCATAAATCACTGTGTGTTCCCTATTGATCAGAGCTGCTCCAACATGCCAACATGCAGATCCAGTACAGGAGGAATTCTTGTCCTCTTTCTTGCTTTCTGTTAGCAGCAGACATGGAGCAGCAGCAGCGATGGTACTGACTATTCAATGTGAAGAGCGTGTTGGGTTTCTCCGTTTGTGTCTCAGCTGCTTTAGGTTCAGCTGGACGCTGCTTAGTCTTGCATGCAGCAGCAACAGTTTCATCCCCGGTCATGTCGGTGTGTTCCTGGGAGACCCTGCACCAGATCTCAGACAAACTACAGAAACAAATGAGCTTTCACACACGTCAAGACTCTCATTCTTAGACGTATTCAACTATTTATTATTACTAATATTTTTTACCGTCTGCCCCGTGTTTACCAAGTCAGCAGGATTACACAAACACAACTGAATGGATTACTATGAAACTGGTGGAAGGACGTGATGTGGGTCAGGGAAGGATTCATTCCATCTTGGTGCTGATTCTGATCAAGAGACAGAATCAGGAATGTTTTTCATCACTTTCGCTGAAGGTGACTCTAAGATGATTTTTACTGATTCCCCAGAGAATAATTCATGAGTGTTGATGAAAGAAAACAGGCATATTTATGGCAGCGATTTCAAGTGTGGGATATTCAGTGCAGCTTGACTGAATTTCATGAGGCTGTCGGGCCTTGTTGGAGGTATGTGCTTTGCTGAGTGGCATCCTACTTACTAAAAGAAAGTCAGCAGGTAAATAACAGTCATCCCCATATTATTGTAAGGATGTGAAATAGCTTGTCTGTTGCTGTTGAAATATGAATGAATAACAAAACACAACATAACACAACTTAGAAATCACCAGATCCAATAATATTCTTTTTAAATGAGGAATGCAGCATATCACGCTCTCAGCAGCTAAAAGACATCAGGTCATTATGCAGGCGCTACATTAAAAGACACCAGCTCCTCACTACAGTCTTCGCTCCTTTTCCTTTTGGTTTTTCCTTTGACAGCCTCATTACTGTTCTGGATAAATTGCACTGCACAAACTTCTCGGGCTCTGTTCTATTGCATTATTAACGCTCGTCACAACCTGTTGTGCGAGCTGACATTGTGACGAGACGTAACCCGATGCATATCTCGGTGATTAAAATGTGGGGAGATGGTTCCTTTCAGGCCTCGTGAGGCCTCCCTGTAGAGACTGTGAGATAAATCTAAAGCTATGGGAGGGCTGAGATCATGTGGGCATGAAGACGACACATCGGTGGGAAAGCTTTTATGCAAATATCACCTTCAAGCCACATGTTAATGAGCTGTAAATTGAAAGAAAGTGTCACATTCAAAGGAGAAATGGGTGGAGATGTAATTTACCAACATATGCTGATGCCATGAAATAAGACATCATGGTTTATAGCTGGAGACCAGCTGCCTGAGTTTCAGCTTAATAATTGCAACAGAGAAAAAATGGGAAAAAAGTAGAAATGTAATGTAAAGAGGTTGAAGTTAACTCCTCCCCCTGAAGCTGGAATCTCCTCCTCAGTTTATCTCCCTGATCACACAACCTGAATCACTTGAGCAGAGATTGTACGTGCTGGATGGTGGAAGGAAAGACGAGGAGCAGAGAGGATAAAGGAGTTTATCCTCCTCTGTGGAGGGCAGAGTGCAGGTCTGGTGTCCACATGAGTGAATACTCACAAGTGTAGTTTACATTGATGATTTCTTTTACAATTGTTTGAACATGCTTTTTATTTTCACATTTCAAACCCACATCCTGACAGGAAGTTGGATCAGCTGTTGTTATTATGACACCGACAGGATCGCTCATCTTGTGGTTAGTTCTACTGTCTCTGTGCAGATCTGAGGAAATGTTATTCCAACCCTTAAATCAGAACCTTTTGTTGATCTTGAATCTTTTAAAAACAATTGCAAAAGTGGTTATTATATATAAATTGAATAATAATAATAAGCGTCTGATTTCTTCCTGTTAATGAGGGAGGTTTTTTTCTCCACAGTCACCAAAGTGCATTGTGGGAACTGTTGGGTTTCTCTATAATCTTTAAGGTCTTGACCTTCTATGTGAAGTGCCTTAAGATAATGTATATTATGATTTGGCGCTTTACAAATACAACTGAATTGAATTGAGACATTGCAAGTCTTTCTTCACATTCTGCCTATGATTCTGTGTCGTCTTGAGATAAAAACTTCAGCTTTATTGGCCAAGTATGTGAACACACACATACAAGGACTTTGACTCCAGTTTAGCATCGCTCTCAGTGTACTTAGATAATGAGACACATAGACTGACTCGCAGCTCGGGACGAGGACAACTAAATACTAATAAGATAAATAAATAATAAATACTGACGTTTGATTACTGCAGCTGTTTTTCATCTGTAGTCCCTGAACAGATGTTACAAAGTCATCATCAGTGTGACACAGATAGAAATTGGATGATAAACTGGTGTGTGGCTGACCTTTATTTGTAGTCTCTAGTGCCAGAAGGTTGAGAATGCGAGAGCATCAAATGTAGTTCAGAACAATGAAAAGACAGACAAGGCCTCTTTTGTCATGGTTTTTGTGTTCTCGTCTTCTGTCAGTGTGTTATTATTTTGAACTGTGTATGTGATGGATGCCTTCTCTTTTCTTTTTGCTGCAAAACAAATCTACCTATGGATACAAAAAAAGTCACCTAACCAACCTAACCTAACCGAAGGCCTTAACACGCCTGAAAACACATTCTGCCTGCTCACATACACTTGGCATGCAGGTGTCAGTGTAAACAGGACGCATATGGTTGTAAGTTGCAGAAAGAGCTACAGGCTACAAACAAGAAGGAGCAATGGCGAAAATGTAAAATGCAGACAGGGCAGTCAAGCTGAGGCCAATGCCAGTTGTGATTGTATCATGTGACAGGAGCCTGACGAATCAGTGAAGGCTACAGCGTGACCTGAAATACCCAGTCAGCAAATGTTTGTGAGTGTTTACATCATCGTTTCCTAACATCTTTGTTTGTCCGTCCAGACCAAAACGCAGCCACGCACTTTTCAAACTAAAACAGGGACAGCAGCAATTCCAAACTTCTCAGTGTTAATGTCTCTAAAACTCTGGAGTACAGTGTCAATGCCGGGCAAATCTGTAGCAGAGTTCATGAAAACTTGGTAGTATGGATGTAGCCTTGGACTTACAGCCTCGTGGGTTTATGTCAGACATAAAAGCTTGGGAACCACCGTGTTAGAAGATAACTGCGTCTTTATGACTTCCACATTCTGTAAATCCACAGGCATCGAATTCAGATTAACTGACTTTACTAAGCTGAGTGTCCAAACAAAATGTGTGGGCCTCCTTGTTTTCCAATGAATTTCTATTTCAGGCAAATTGGACTTGATGTTGGTCTTCTGCCGCCTTAAACCCACTGAGGCTCCAGAGCACCCACGCTAATTATTTACTAAATCTGTCAGACATTGTCTTATTCACTCTCTCTCTACTATCATCCCTCCTCTCTCTGTTGTAAGCTTCCTCTGGACCGCCTCCAGATTCGTCTGTTACCCTGAGCAGGGCCGAGCTGGTCCAAGCCATGCTGTGCTGAGCCGGCAGGTGGAGCGGGGGGGGTGCTCAGAGATTCCCCCATACTTTGCTAATGGCACATCAGCAGCTGTCAGTGGGCCCTGCACTGCGTCAGCTACTTTAATTGGCCTGCGTGGCTATAGTCTGCAAAGCGCTCAGCAGAATTGAGTGAACCCCCCCCCCACTCTCTCAAAAACGCACACAAACACACACTGCTTTCTCTATATCATTAGTATAATGCTCCCTTTCCCCCCCGAGCCGAGCCGATATGTAGGGATCCCTCCGAGTGGGGGGAGGAGGAGGAGGAGGGGAGGAGTGAGTCACACGCCAGCGAGCGTCTTTTTCATTTTTCAGTTTGTGGAGGCAGAGAGAGGGGAATATTGTTCTCCTCTGTCTCTGCAATGGAAAACTGCTATTTTATGAGAGAGAAAACTGACTTGATTTCTTATTGTGAACGAACCCTAACCCCCAAACCAAACAGCTGCATGTGCATCGGGTACATTCACAGTGAGTTCATACAGAATCACAGCATCTAGACTATAGTCAGCTGTGACCGCAAAGGCATTTTCAATTCATTTTCATTTTATTTATTTAAAAACATATTTTTTTCCCAAACCATGTCCAAAACCTCAAAACCTAAAGACATCTGGACTCTGGTGAAACAGTTGTCTGACCCATGTGCTAGAAACAATGATGTAGTTGAGGAATGTCAAACTTAATTTATTAAATGATTAAAAAAAAGGTATCTCATCATATTCCAGTTTGCAACTACACCACACTTAATATCATTACAAAAACTATTGAATAACTTCTATGGTTAGTTACCTTTATTATTTTCCCTCAGTATGAGTCATCATATGTTCTTGGCCACTCTAATCAGGATGATTTCTTTATTGCAGTATGGGTAGGATTTAAGGTTGAGTTTTGATGCTAGAAACAACTGGAGGAAAGAACATTATGTCTCAGCAAGAGAGCACTCTGACTCCTTGGAGACAGCTAGAGAAGACACAACAGTGGACGAGCCAAGGTTTAGATATTTGTCCATTGTGATGATGGAACCATATTTACACTGCTATAGTGCATCAGAACTTCTCAAGGTGTGTGTCAACGTGAAAGCCTGAGCAAGTGTAGTCTGACTTTAACCCTGGAGGCTGTGTTTCACATTGGCCTCCCATTTTTTTAGCCATGACATCCTGACACGTAAAGATTTAACAGCAGGCTGAAAACCAGTGGACCTGTCAGAACAGCACATTAAATAGTGTTTCTTGATAAATCTTTCGTCTCTGTGCTGGTGGCTCCTGTGCAGAAATATTAAAATGTATCATGAGCCCTGACATTCCTTGTTATGCATGCATGTCGTCATCATTTTATCTTGAACACAGCAATGGATGTCAGGAGTTACTAGTGTCCCATGGTGCATTTTGGCCCTGCTGCTCAGAGCAGGTTAATCACCATGGTTACACTGATTCATGTTGAAGGAAATCGATTCAGATCTGGATGTTACAAGGTTATTTTCCACGTCTTTAATAAATAGCTCCTTCAGCTGGATTTTCAATACATTTTAGAGGAAAATTACCTCAAACTTTATTCTGCACGATCTTTTCCCATTCCCCATGTTGTCCTTGTCAGATTTTGCTCTGTTGTAGTCTCTGACATTAAAGCCACTTAAAGATTATCATCTGGATGTTTTTCTGCAGGCTGGCTGCAGCACCATGTCCTCGGCTCAAAGTGGCGATATATCAGGCTACCATCAGAGCGGTGAGTGGACAGCGCTGCACGTCACACACAGTTTCCAGCACAACCCTGATCTCTGCATGATCCCTGTGTTGATGAATGCTTGGCAGTTATGGTTTTTCCCCACGCTGTTGTGTGTGTGTGTCTGCTCGGGTTTATTTGACAGCTGGTGTCGCCCTTATACTCAAGATTTACAACACCTCTGGCCTCATCTGTTGCTGAAGGCTGTTGGTGATACAAAACATTTGGACTTGCCCCATAATTGGCTTATCTCTGGTGTTTGAAAGTGGAGATAAAGCTGTCAAAGTCCTCCCACAGATGCAATTCATCTGGAGGAAGACGGCTCAGTACAAGCCTCCTCTTCACTCTGTGAGACACTCTGACGTTAATTTTGTCTCTCAGGTTTTTCCCCCCAGACTATTATCTGATTTACATTCAACTTTTGAAACCTGACGATCACTTTTAAGTCATTACTCGCTGCTAAATGACGAGTCTTGACACAAGTGGCTGAGTTCAGTGACTGTGAGCTTGTTAAGACTCCTACTAGTCCTTGCACAGTGATCAAACTCTGCCTATAAATACAGACACGGTTATGACGCCAAGCTTTATGCTGCATGTCGTTGGAAAAAACTGAAATGCATAAGAAGAGATTAAAGCTTGTTCTGTATCTGTGTCAGTGGTGCGTAACCCCCCCGGCTGGGAGGTGGGCATCTACCTGGTGGGCTTCCTCGTGCTGCTGGGTGTGGCTGGGCTCAACATCTGGAAGCTGTGGAAGTCTGGCACCTTCCCCACGCCGTCGCCATTCCCCAACTTTGACTATCGGTACCTGCAGGAGAAATATGGAACGTCCTTCTCAGAAGTCAGACAAAAGGTACCAGTACTTTCATGCTACTTGGAAATCTTAAGTGCTAGAATCAGAATCGACTTTAGTGACTAAGTGTGAACACATACAAGGAATTTGACTCTGGTTTTACATTGGTCCTTGTGTACTTACATAGAAATATACATACAGCTGTACAGTCGAGGACAACAACAACAACAAACACATTAAAGAATGGTAAAAGAAATACCTCGTGGATGGACTGTGCTGTGCAATAGCATGTGAAAAGAAAGTAGAATAGGAAACACTAATGACCAACATCATAAAAATTATACACCCTGAGCATACGTACACAAGTTAACTGGTTCTGTATGTTGACAGTGTTGTGCACAAAAGATTCCATGTATGTCTAAACACAGGAAACTGAGAGGGTTCTGTGAAGTCAGAGTTTTGGCCCTTAATGGCATTAAACTCTGCTTTATGATTCAGACTTATTTTAATTTGTTTTTATTTTTGTAATTGTAGCTATAACATCCATAGGTTATGATAACAAGTGCAAAACAGAGTAGTTTCTGAGACCTGGAAACACAGCGCGTTTCTACAACAAAAGGACAACTTGAACAGAGGTAAAGCTATCAAGAAGAATTATCTTCAGCCCTTCCAGCTTTATGGAGCTTGAGTTTCAGCTTTTTGTTTTGCTGTTGGGTCGAACCATAGAGTACTGTGGATAAAGATGGACGACGCGTCTCCACTAAGAATAAATCATTTGGAGCCAGAGTCTGTGCAGAAGCGATCAGATGATGGAGCTGCGACATCGAGGTCCTGCCGATACATGCGTTTGACCAATCTTAGCTGTCAATCATGATGTTTCATTCAGTTCTTATTGCAGCAAATAAGTAATTAAAGTAAATAAACATCAGCGTGATAAGAACAACCTCAAATGACAGGAGCCATTTTGGGAAAATGTATTTGACATGTCTACTCATATGGAGGAAGCAGGGTTTATGCAGCCAGCCATTAGGGGGCGATCAAGATGTTTAAGCCAACACTTTTCTGTTTTGTTAATTTGCTGCTTTCATTGTGTTTTTTAAACAAGATGATGGACATACTGCAGCATGTACAAACATAGAGTCAGATTTTGCCCAAAATATTTATTAGAGACCAAACTAAATGAGTTATTGCCAACTGGCCTTGGTGAGCTCATAGTGCAGAACAGAGAAGACAGCTTTCAACTGTACTAATAAAACCAGCATATAAGTCAAATGGAAGTTTAATGATTTAAGTTGTTTGCCTACTAAGTTCTACGTTTAAACACACAGTAAAATGTGTCTTTTGGAAAATAGGTTTTGGAGCGAAACAACAAAACTTACACTACTACATTTTAGTCTTTTATTATGAAATGGTCTGAATGACAACTAAAACAAAAGCGATCACGAGAAGATGCATTCTACCATGTAGTCTAACTTCTCTCTGAAATATGATCCAGTTGCAGACAAGCAGAGAAGGTAACAGGATTTTTTTTATGGCCTCCTAACCTTAAAATGTTTTTTGGTCCAGAGAGTGGCAGCCAACAACCACCGGCGGACCTCCACCACCTCCAGCAGAAAACCCAGCCTGGCCCTCGGTGATACCCCCGATGGCTTCAGGGACCTGGGCCACCTGGAGCTGATGAGCAGGGAGCTGGACCCGACCGGCATGGCCCAGCTCAACCGCTCCATCTCCACTGACTCCCTCAGCTCCATCTCCTCCATCGCCAACAACTTCGGCCACGACTACACGGTGGGCCAGTTGGAGGTGACGCTGGAGTTTGAACCGCCCAGGCTGCCGGGCCAGGGGATGGGGATGCTCCACATCACCCTGCACCAGGGGAAGGACCTGCTGGAGAAAGAGGAGGGAGACTTCCCTGGCTGCTTCATCAGAGTCTCCCTGGGGCCAGAGGAGCTAAATGTGGGAGTCACACGGGTGAGGAGGTTGTTTTGTTCTTGTCTTTTTGTGTTTATATGTGGTCTCTTCAGAATTGTAAGAAACAACCCATGAAGTGATACAATTGTTTCTCCTCAGCACATGAAGCTACTTGATCTGTAGCATCAAAGATTGACATTAGAAATAGACACAATCAAAAAATAACTGTCAACCACATTGCATTGTCTGATTAAGACACGTTAGAAAATGTTTCCTGTGCAGCTTCGGTTGTAGTTTGAGTTGTACCTGGTGGATATAATAATACAGCAATGATATGAGTTATAAGTTAGTTATGGAATATAGGTAATTAATAAGGTGAGGTACCCAATGGAGAGTTTGGTCACTCTATAGATCAGTGTTAGTTGGTCTTGGTACATTCACGTCCATGTGGGTGATACAACACAGACACAACACAGATTTCTGCAAATGGTTTCAAACTGTTACAGTGACGTGCAGATGGTGGTATCATACATGTAATATTCACCAGCAGGATTTGGAGAGATATGAGAAGAAGACGACCGTAAGAAAGACTGCTGGTGTTTAAATAATCAGCTTTGCAAGTGTTTTATGTGGAAAATCAATTCATTTATTTGTCCTCAAGGATACACACAATGTATATTGGTGTGAAACACTGAATGTAAAAATAACTTATGTTGGAATAACATAAATACCCACAGGGCACATTTGAAGTGAAGTTCCTCACAGCTGGACTGACACTGTTTTGTGTTTTAGGGCCGCAACATATGATATTTTGATTATTGTATTAAAGTGACAATAAGAGTTTTCAAGTTGCATTGATGTTGGTGCTGCTGTTGCAAGGAGCAGATCACTTTCTGTTACATCAACTTGATCATAACAGTATAAAGTGATTTTCACAAATAGCACAGATAATGCATCATAGGCCCTGTTCAAATAACATGGGACAGATGTTAATACCAGGTCTGAGCAGGGCCAGATGTTTGAGTTTGGCTGTTAAGCACTAGCAACATGGTTACAGCCCTAACATTTAATTGAATTTTTTGAATTTAAACTCTGAACTCCTTGCTATAATAAAGGCAAAGTAAAGCTTTAAGCTGTCAGCTTTTGTTTTTTCCAGATCTTACCATCTCCATCAGTCTCTTTACCGTCCCTCTCCCTGTGCCTGACCCCGGGGTGTGCATGAGACTGTGTTTTGTGGATGTTCAAGGACTATTCTGGAAATTTATTGAATGCCAAGTTCACTCTTGTTTTACCTTGGTTTCTAGCACTCTCTGTCTTCACCCTCTTTTGCCAGGGTTCTTTTAATTTTGCCGGTTTGCACAGTTACTGTAGTTCAGTCAGACAACTCTTGTTCCAATGTTTATTGCAGCAGTAGAACAGGTTAGTGTTTGGCGTCTAGTATCTGACTTAATCACTCGCCCAGATATGATTACATAGATATGATGGGAGTGATGAGCAAATACTTATAACTGTCAGAGCATACAGGTGGATGCTGGGGTGGGGGAGGGGCTGAAGCAACTGGCAGCAATGCTGATGCAGCAGCAGGGCAAGAAAAGGGAGTGATGGGAAATTTGCTCTGCTTAAATAGACCTAATAAGGTGGCTTTGTATTATAGATGATTGTGGAGAGTGATGTTTATCACATGATTGGAGCAGTGCAACTCCAGTTGGCTGCCTGAACTAGCTCACAAGCATCGCTCCATTTGTTCCACCCTGCGCCATTTCTACGAACTGTGGAATGTTTTGTTTGCACAATGGCGTTCATTTTTCCCTATTCTTTCATGCAGGGGGGCAGACAGAAGTGCAAAGTGAAATCGAGGTCTGGTTTAAAGTGGTGGACTGACGTTTGTCAAACCTGGAGCCAATGAAAGGGACTGATCCAATTTATACAGTGAATTTTCATATGAGAGACTTCCAAAACATCACCCATAGACTAGCAGACTTTCTAGACTGAATTTGGAAACTAAGGGAACAGCCTCTCAGAGAGGAAATCTGCAGTTAAGCCTTGGTGATTGAACTTCAACAAAAGGACCGAAGACAGTCGTGTCTGAAACGTTCTTGCTCATGGTGAAGCTTTGGCTCGATTGAACTGTGGTTAAGATTTTAGCCCTGGGTGAATTTTCGACAGTGATACGTCCCGCGGGGAGGATCTTGATCCTGCAGCTCGATGAGCCCAATCCTCTCCTGTCTGACACAAGAGTCTGTTTCATGTGGTTGAGCAGCGAGGCCCCCTGGGGGCTGAATGCAGAAAGGGAGGTTGATTTTGTTAAATATATTACACCTTCATCAGGAGTGGATGTGATTAACTTTCAGTCAGTGGTTGGAAATGGAACATGTAACCGGTTTTTACCTGCAGTTTAGGTTGTAATGATCGGCTGGGATTCAATTTTTGTTCACAGTTTGATGCTGCAGGTCACAACATAGATGAGTTTAGATTAGATAATAGTGTTGGCTGATATAACGATATATTCTTTATGAGACAGTATCTGATTTTCCTCCATAATATCCTGTTAATACCTCTGGATGTATAATCAGCCTCCGGGGACAGTTCTTCAAGTCAGTGAACCAGATACTGTGCATTGATTTTTCTGGAATCTAATTTTCTGAATTTGTGAAAAACAGATATTTCTGTCTGATTACATTCAAACTGTCTCTTAATTAATATTCATCCATGAAAATATGCGGTTAAATCAGAATATACATTTTGAAATTTAGGATTTATGAATGTATGCAAACCATTTTTTTTAACTAAAAATGTACAATCATTATTTTCATATATATTTTTATTAAAATATAATTATAAGTTTTTATTCCCTTGAGGAAATGTGCTTATCTTAATTGTTACATTTTCTACTAAAGCAATTTCCTAAAAAAGCGTCTCTGTATGGTGGAGTGACTGTGAGGAAGAGAACAAAGCGTCACGTCTCCATCTGCTTCACCTGCCACTGGCCTTCTGCTCTCAGCTCCACGCTGCCAGATCTTTCTCTGATTCCTGCCTGGCTGTGCTGTGAGTCGATTGCCCCTCGTGTGTGTGTGCCTGTCGTTTTGTACAGTCTGTGCAGGTTGACAGGGACAAACACACACTCATCAGGGCTCCTCTCACCTGAGCATGTTGATGTTGACACTGGGTGTGATAAGAAAGGGAAGGATCCTCCTGTGCAATAGACTCACTGGCTCTCTCTCTAATGTTGAAGACCAAAGGAAATGCTTACATCAGCTCCACTCGCCCTGGTGGTCAAGCCTTTTTTTTCCTCTCCCTCTATTTTGTGCTCTCTCTCGTTCATTTTCATCCCCAGCTCCTTGGTTCTTTTCTTATCACTCACCTTTCCATTCTCATTTTCACCCACATCCCCTTTTCTTCCTTCTCATTTATTTGCTCTCACTGCTTCATGATTTTGTTTTGCCTGTAATAATGCTCATGCCAGTCTTCATTCTCCCTGTCGCTGTCTCATGTGCAACTCACGCTCACATCTTAAGACACACATGCCTTCCTCTCTCTCTCTCTCTCTCTCTTTTTTTATTGCCTCATTTTTACCACACACCATTGTTATCCCCCAGGCGATAAGCCAAACAGTGAAGACAGACCGACTATTACTGTGTTGTGGAGTGAGCTCAGGTCTTTGTGCTGACAGAGAGATACCTCCTGTGTTGGAAGCTTTATATCTTTATGTACAGACTGTATTTACACAGCAGCAGCAGCAGCAGCAGGGCCCTATACTGGATGCTGTAGGTGTTGGATGTATGATTATGATGATATTCACTTGTTTTATATGAGCTGCAAACCAAGGTCGGCCTCACACAGTCTGATTTGTTGATGCTCTGCTCTGAATTCACAGATCTCCTTCGGTTCACGCAGATATTATTTTCCTATTCATCAGAAACATCATCTTTTGACCTTGCATCGCAGAAGCTTTTGTTGTTTAGCTGAATTTGTATGTAAGCTACAGGGTTACATGTGTATGTCAAGCTGAAAGATTCCTACTTGTATTTCACACTTCAATAATAAACACTGGTGTGATCAGATATAGCTATTATTAAATCCACTCCCCTCTACGCATGCACTAGTTGCCTGGTAACTTCCCTCTGCTTTGAAAACCCCCTTGTTTCCATGTGAGCTTCAGCATCTGATGGTTGAACTCAGCATCAGACACTAAGTTAGTGTTGGACTGAATAAGTGAGTCTCTCTCTTTTATCTGTACGAGTCATACCGTGCTCTGCTGGTCAAACTGACGTCAGACTGGGTTTTTCATTGGAAAAGCTGATTTCAAGAAAATAACTAGTAGTAGTGAACTTGTGATGTGATTCTGCTTGTTTTTCAGGTGGGCACCCAAGCTGTTATTTATGCCTCACAAATAATGATATAGCAGGAGAGTGAAGCAATAGTTTTGGAAATCCTACATGCAAATATAATTAATGTACATTTATCATATTTTAAAACGATATCATACCATGTCTTATAGGTCAAGCCCATAAAAATATGTACGTTTATATTTGTATAATACATATTTGTCATGTAAATAATGTGTTTGTATGTGTGATATACAAATCAAACATGCACAGTACATCCAACTAACTAACTAATTTAAACTTAAATTAACATATTGACATATCCTTTAAATTTTAAAGGATATACAGTATATGTGTGTGTGTGTGTGTGTGTGTGTGTGTGTGTGTGTGTGTGTGTGTGTGTGTGTGTGTGTGTGTGTGTGTGTGTTCTGCTTTCTGGCCTCGTTGTTTATTTTGACTGACACCACTTAATTTTAGTTGATTTACAGAAAGTACCCCCCAACCTAAATAAATCAATGTCTTACCTGTTGTAGTTTCAAGCCATTTCGTCAATGATTCCAGGTTTTCAGCTAATACTTTAAGCGTTGCTGTCATTGCACAGAAATAAGCTCCAAAGACAGTTTGGCATCAGGCCTGACAGTGCAAACGGTAGCTAAGTGCATTATGGTGAGATGTGCACAGAATGAACAGTGAGCCGATATGGAGAAAATGTGTTACTGAATTGATGTAACTTTGATATTTGATGGAACACTCTACAGATTTCCTATGAGATACCTCACAATGACCGTCCATAGTACACACTGCCAAGAGTGTTCCTTCAGGAGAGAGTAGTTGAGAACAAGAAAATAACAAAGTTCATCTTCACTGTTTGGGATCGGCAGAAAAAAGCAACTGATATTTTAATACCCCGAGCCACATGGAATTAGGTGACATAGAATACTTTGTTTGATCAGCAAATGTAGTAAAAGATGATACAGGATACATTTATTTGCAAATTTGGGTTCATGGCAGCTTCTCCTCCTCATTTTATTTTGTATTGTACTGTATAGTCAGCTCTGCTCCAAGCATCCTCTTCTCTCCACTTCGAAAAGTATCCACTCTTTTTTTAAGTTGTTTGGGGTCATCTGTATGTGATACTTTGGGAATGGTTTCATTCAGTCTGTTTGAACCAGAGGTTTTTCAACAGTTGAGTGAGTTATCATGTCATAAATAGAAAGTGTTTGGTCCTTCCACAGTCTGGCTCTGAGTGAGTCAGGGAGAGGACGAGGGGAGGAACATATGTTACAGCCTACACCACAGCTTTTCTTAGAAACTGGTTTGATTTATCTCGAAAGCAACAAGACATTTTGAGCTTGTGGTTTTGGTTCCTCTGTGTTTACTTAACATGTTTTCTACCTATGAGGGCCTGATCCAGCCATTGTTATAAATTACAATCCAACATTTCACCTTCAATCCTCTGCCTCCCACAGGTCCAGACAAATGCATTCACCGTGATTTTCGTCGAGCGCTTCTCCATCCCCATGGACTCTTCCAGTTTGGACGAGTACAGCCTGCGTTTCGCCGCGTTTGGCATCGACGCTGACGAGAGGAACATCAGCGCAGGAGTGGCAGAGCTCAAACTGTCAGACCTGGACCTGACCATCAGACCATTCAACGCGTGGCTCTACCTTCAAGATGTCAATAAGGTGAATTTCAACACTGACATGTGTCATAATGTGCAAGTTGATATGAAACAAGGAAAGATATAAATAATAATAACAATAAAAACTACAGTATGGGTTTTAAAGCACAGTTTCCATATGATAAGAAGTCCTCGACCTCGTCATATGGACATGTCTAAATATTGTTTTCATTGTAATCTGTTGGAAGGCAAAGTGGTGTCTGAGACCCCCTGTTGGACATTCAGTCAAACTACATGTCAGATAGAATAAAGCAACACAACTTCCTTGCCCAATAAAATGCAGAACTGATGTGATTGGTTATAAAGTCAGTAATAATTAAAAGCTTATTTTACGCTATTGGCACTGATAAACCTGAGATTGGAGGTCACCATGGTTACAATACTGAGTGATATATATATATATATATGAAATGTAACACAACCTGAAAAATTCTAGTTTTCAGGTTGAGTGTTTTTAATTATACAAAAGAACTCTGACACAAATATCACAGAATCTAAAAGAACGCACCTCAAGAATATTGACCAGTGTAGGGAATAGAGTGTGCCACTGGAAGAGTTATTACCTTTACGATGTTAAATACTAATCAACTAAAAGGATTGAGCATATTTAAAAGACTATAACTTTTTGATATCCATTTAAAACAATAATAGGTCCTTAAATCTAGCAAATAATCCATTTGTATCCATATTTTCTCTTACAGTGATGAATTAAAAATTGAACATTAAAATGGAATCACAAAATGTTAAAAAGGGTTTTAAATATTACATATGTCTGCCTCATGTTACATTTTAAAGCCCAACTGCTGTGCAGTTTCCCAGGATGTGATTGCTGTAGTGTAAATATTTCGTCTGAAGATATGTTGGCAGTATTCCACCTGAAAGCACTGAACTCTGATTGGTCAGACCCCTGCGAGCATGTGTCCCTCATGCTGTGTTATGTGACCCCACAGGCTGTAGATGCAGTCGGTGAGATCCTCTTGTCTCTCAGCTATTTGCCCACAGCAGAGCGCCTCACTGTGGTTGTGGCCAAGTGCAAGAACCTAGTGTGGACCAACAGCAAGAACACGGCAGGTCAGGGACTTTCATCTGTTTGCTGCAGTGTATGTGTGTGTCTGTGCTTTATTTGTCCATCTTATCTTGTGTGTGTAAACTATGCACTGTACATGTCTGTCTGTTTCTCTGCCTTTAAATCTGTCCTTTCAAAATGACTCATCTCACCATTGAACAAAACACGTATTGACTCAGTAATAACAGACTCTTAATGTCGTCTCGGAGAAGATTCTGTTATTGTCATCCAGAGACGCAGATGGGATTCAATTGACTTGTTCATCACATTAAACATCCACATAAGTGTCGCTCTAACATTGCACTGATAAAGGTCACTTACTGAAACAATGTCATTATCATCAACTGAGCTAACAGCGTGTACAGGACTGTGCTTCTAATTGATCCCATCACAGTCTGTTGCACTGGCCAAGGGCTGTGTGAGGGTGTGTGTGTGTGTTGGGTTGTAGAGGCCCGACATGCAGATGTAATCTTACCTTCACTCATTCTCATTGTCAGATCCATTCGTCAAAGTTTATCTCCTGCAAGACGGCAGGAAGATCAGCAAGAAGAAGACGTCCACCAAAAGGGACGACACAAACCCCATCTTCAACGAAGCCATGATCTTCTCTGTGCCGTCCCTCGTCCTGCAGGTGACACTACAGACTCTTAATGAGGAAATGATGAGATGAAAACTTTTATGTTCAAATTTATGTCAAAGAAAAAGATAAGAAAGATGAAATGTGATTAAAGGTGATTAAAGCTCCTAAAAGGAACATTTTGGCGCCTCTGTGGACAAAAGCAGTAGTTTTTTATACATAGCTTGTGTTGACCAAACTTGGCTGCATTATGGAAAAAAAAACAACTCCCAGTTGACTCCCGGTTGTAGCCTTATCTGACCAAAACACATGTTGGCTCGACGATAAGAAAGTCCCTCACATGCACACACAATACTCAACATATTCATATGAAAATAAAGATACATAAAATATGAACCCATTCGTCAGAAAAGACAATCTTCTAACAATTTAACATAACCGTTCAGTTTTAAATACAGGTACAAGAAATCCATTCATCCTCTTATAGTGGGGAAATGGAACATCCCACCTGAGACAATACGAAGTCATTCAGTTTATAGAGGCTTGAAGTTGGCTGGAATATAAAACCACACCATGACACAACAGGATGCATAGTGATGAGGTAATGTATCGTAATTCTCATGCTGATCTCATCCATTTTGTTTGTAAGAGACCTGGAGTTGGCAAGAACTGACTCGAGAGCCTAAACACTGGATTTTCCAGCCTGAATTCAGTAAATCGTTGCTCTGACGTCTCGGGTAATCTGACCTGATCACAGTCATTGAGAAGAGTTTATAGAAAAAGACAATTGTCTCCCTGTCTCATTTGCTGTTGTAGGTCATAAATATTCAAATAAGACCGTTTCATAACCTGTTAAAAACTCTTTGCAGGATTTTTAAAAAGCAGGATTCGCAGCATTATCTCTAGCTCCAGTACTTACACCATAAAAGCAACAAAAAGAACATAAACAATGAAAAGATATGAGACTGATAGAGTCATCCCTACAGATACACTCTCTGTGAGGCTAAAAAGGCTGAAACTAAAAATACCAATAAGAGTCATTCAAATCTTCCTGCTGTAACATGTACCTTACAGAGTCATGGATCAGTCCATAAAAATCTTTAAAAACATCAATTCTAAATAAATTTTAACCTTCTGCGTGTTTAGAAAATGAACCAAACAGTATAAGAATTAAATGTCAATAAAAGTTGATGTGATAAAAACAGATGTGCACTTGCTGCTGACAATTATATCATCTTTAATGGATGGACGATAGCATTCTTTTTACAATATCTATAATTATAAATACTCACACCTCTACGCTCAGGTCTTATTTTTATTGGACTAACCCTAAATGTTATAAATGTATTGTCTCTTGATAAGGCCTGTCAAAGGATTTCCTGGTCAGAGTTTTGAGCTAAATGTCAGTGTCAGTGTCACACAGTGTTTTCATGCTGATGGTGGTAATATATTTATGTTCAGCATATTCATTTAGCATGAGGGCTGTTTTACAGATAATTGCCCTTAATGCAAACTATTGGACAGATTCAAGTTCTGACCTGATGGTGGTGCTGCAAGAAAAAATAAAGGGATCACTGAAGTTATTACAAATGACCAGCGGTGGATTTTTCTAAATCTGGGGCCATAAAAGGGTCAATTGTATGTTCAACATTGATGCACAGCTCCCGATGCAGTAAGGTGCACATTTAAGTAATTCTTTGTTCACTGTTTGCTCTATAGCTTTAAGCAAATCCACACATTATTAAATACATTTTGAAAATTGTTTCTTGTTCAAGCACGTTGTGTATAGTCATATAATTGTTAGTATTGTTCATTTTTTAAAGACTACTGACATGACAGGAGCACTTCGGGGGCCAATCAGATTTCAGTTGGGGTCAGTGCCCCCCTGGCCTCAACCCTTGATCCACCCCTGCTATTCATCCTCAGGGGAAATGAATGCTTTGGTACCAAATGTCACAGCGATCCAATAGCTGACTGACTTCAAGACTGACAATGATCCCATCACAAGAAAATTATTAACAATAACATTGACAAACTCATTGAAATCTTCCTGCAGTATAAAATGTGCTTCTTAAAGACATGGATCTATAAAAAATGTTTGAAGAGACAAAAAAATTTAATTGCTCTGACTGCCTTTTTTTTAGAAAATGAGCCAAAAAGTAATCAAATTAAATGTTGTGAGTAAGAAGGTGATGAGGTTAAAATGCCAAAGCAGTAAAGTAGCTAACGCTGTTATTGCTCATGTCCATTAAACTGATTCCCTGCTGTAAAATAGATGCTGAGTCATGCTTACTTAGCAGGTTGTGTAACCATGTTATGCTGTTTGCAGGAGCTGTCGCTGAGGGTGACGGTGGCCGAGGCCACAGACGACGGTCGGGGGGAGAACCTTGGTCACGTGATCATCGGTCCAGAGGCCAGTGGGATGGGCATCACCCACTGGAACCAGATGCTGGCCACTCTGAGGAAACCTGTGTCCATGTGGCACCCACTGCGCAGGATCTAGTCCCGTCTGCCCTTGTTCACACCAGACCTGTTTCAAGATAAAACACTCGCTTCTTCATCGTCTCCCCCCTCATGTGGTGCCATGCTCAAATCTGTGTCAGGAGATTAGAGTTTATTCTGTGGCCCACAGGAGAGAACTGTGTGTGGCTTATGTCTCTGGTGGCGTTTTTTCTGATAGGTAAGAAGTTGAAGTAAACACCTTAAATTCATACGAGGGGAGGAATCTGAAAAGCAAGTGTTTGACCTTGAACTGGATGTACCTGGGTGCATATGGATCAATTATACATTTAAATCCAGTCTTTATTATTTGGCTTCATCCTGGCTCAGATGCACTGTGGCTGAGGGTGGTGTTTAACAGGGAGAAGTCAACCCAAACTAATCCTCCACTCCCTACATTAGTAAGTCACCCCTTTGGTTTGAGAGCTGACCTGATTCACCGATTCATTCTTAAATATGTCGATCAGAAATGTCAGTGTGGACTTTGATGCAAGTTCTAATTCAGAAAAAGGTGACCACCCCCATACCCCCTCCACCCTCCTCTCTGCATGGTGCCTACTCTGGTTGTAGCCTATTATAGTTGTCTAGAGAATGAACGGCCGGACGGGAGGGGGGAGATTGCTTCTCTTTCAGGAAAACTCTCATTTGTCTTTTTTCAAACCAAGTCATCGATTGGGGCCCGCTCGATTGAGTCCGCTCTAATGGCTGTGGTTTATGTTAGTGTCAACCGTGAGGCCGACAAACAGTAGAGGTTTTTGGTATGTTCAGTATTTATTGTGCTTTTAAAAAACTGAAAATAAAAAAAATCAAATCCAGGTACTCTTATCCAGGTGAAATTATTGTAATTTGTAGCAGTTGTTACAGGGTGGCCAAATCAGATGTACTCAACATATAAATTTCACATCACATTTCTTCTATTTTTAACCACACTTATGGCAATACTAGTTGCAGAAGCATATTTGACAGTGTAAATAGTAAAACAGTCTTCATCATTGCCATTTTCTCCCCTAAATTCTGGGTGCAAATCATGTTTTTTCATACAATCACATTTCAATAAACTTCATTTACACAACACTGTATTTAACACCAGATCAATAATGTATTATGTTTAAAACACCTCTGGGAATTTAACTTGTGATGTAAAGTATACTAACCCCTTTAAATGGGTTTACACTTTATTTAATGTTAGAGGAAACACCTTGATAGCTTTTGCTGTAAAACCACCTGCAAACTTCCTGTTAGTGGTGATTCCTCGGTGACACCAGAACTGGAGCCACTTTGCAGCTTTCAGTTAGAATGTTAATATTGATTAAAAGGTTGGTTTTTTGGTTAAAATTAAGATAATGTGACAAGTCTTGTAAAAAGTCAGAACATCAAGGTGGATTTTTATCTGTCTGAGATATTCTCTAAAACATTGTGCAATAGTGCTGTTTTGTTGTAACTCTCTGAATGTGAATTATCATGTGGAATACCTGCTAACTCTAAAAGCATCGTCAGCCTCATGCATAGTTTCGATTTTTTCTTCCAGCAGAACCCACTCTACATTTTTTGGTCGAGTTCTGACCACGTTCCTCACTGTTCAAAAACAACACACCTGTGATCATAGAACAGACAATATTTCCTATTGTGCCAAATAATAAAGCAATATTTTCATTTTACAATCTGCATTTGCATTCAACCCAACAGAGCTGTAGCCTACATCCGACCATGCATGAAATTATTTAGCACTTGATGTGAATGTGCCTCAAGAATTCAGTGTATTGTGTGAATGCTGTTTGAAATAAAAGCAGTTCAGCCGTAACACTTGTTTATCTTTATTGGGTTTTGAGAGGGGGCAATAAGAAAGATGTATCACTCTGTCCTCTGCACCACAGAAGTCATCTCAAAGAATCATTATAGAGAACACAATTTGTTCTTATATACCATATAACACTATTGTTGTAGTGATATATGCAATATATTTTTTAAATATCATCTGTGAAATACAATATATGCAAGTATAATTTCAAGCATATAAAGTGTCACCTTGATTTCAAATTTGTGGAAAATAGAAATTTGGTACAATGTTTAGACAATTGGTCACTCTAAATTACAGATTGGAATACAGGTAAAAATAATATCTCTTTTCTAAATTGTTACTAACCTTTGTAGTCAGTAAGTGGCTCTCTACTGTATAAATTACCAAGGTATCTGCAGGTAAATGAGTTCATCTCTACCGTAGCTTTCATGCTAATCAACAAGTCAGATGAGCAGAATTTACCACCGTCCTATCAGGTAAATAAATGATTGGACATATGATGATAATAAGCTGCGATTGAAAGAGCCACATCAGGGAACAACGGGACTCTGGGCGGTGCTCCAGGCAGAATCCCCTGGAGGTGTGTAGGGTGGAGGAATGCTTTACCTGTGAAGAAATAAGACACTGCTGAGGCCTGTAACAACCTCAATGTTGTAGATACTGTTACAGAACAGTGAAATAGGGTGATTGTAATCAAATATAATCATGTTGTTCCCTTTTTCTTTCCACCACTTACTTTTGGTACTTCCAGACTCAAGGCTAGATTAGCAACCAGGTAAAGCAGGCAAATGCTCGGGAGCTCCAGACCACCTGGACCCCCAGCAGCCCCCAGCTTAATTTATAACAACAAAAATTTGCATACAATGTATAATTCAACGCAAATGTGTTTTAGAAATTTGCATCAGTTAATATAAACTATAACTGGTTTTCCATCTTTTGTCCGCATCAAAATCTACCTTTAAGATTCAAGATCTTTTGTATTGAACAGTTTTTGTAAAGTTGCTGTAAAGTTTTATTAATTTGCATCATTTGTAAATATTCAATTAATCAACACACAAATAACTGGTCAAGGTCATACATAGGCTGCAACCAATGAATATTACCATCAACAATACATCTCAAAAGTTTTTCTACAATCAATTGATTGTGTAAATGTGTAAAATGTATTTATTAATTTATTAAAAATGAATATGTCAAACTCTCTCTCTCTTCCTCTCTCTCTCTCTCTCTCTACCTCTATCTCTCTTTGACTGTCTCTTCCCCTCTCTCTCTCTCTTCCTCTCTCTCTCTTTGTCTCTCTCTCCCTCTCTCTTTGACTGTCTCTTCCCCTCTCTCTCTCTCTTCCTCTCTCTCTCTTTGTCTCTCTCTCCCTCTCTCTTTGACTGTCTCTTCCTCTCTCTCTCTTTGTCTCTCTCTCCCTCTCTCTTTGACTGTCTCTTCCTCTCTCTCTCTTTGTCTCTCTTCCTCTCTCTCACTCTCTCTTCCTCTATCTCTCTTTCTCCTCTCGTCTCAAAAAGAGGTCGACCTGCCCCTCTCAGCCAATCAGAGCAGAGGGGCGCCAGTGTGAGGGCGGGGCCACATGGAGCACGATAAGGTTGTTGTCTGCTTCTCTGTTAGCTTTAAGACTCAGTGTTTGGCTGTAACGTCCTGTGGCGCTGACCTGTCGACATGGCGGACAACAGAGAGAAAACCACGGACCAGATGAAGCAGTGGCAGCAGAGCAGAGGCGCCCAGGTCTGTATCCACCCCGGGTTTGACGAGGAGCTGTGGCCGCGCAACGCTGCCTCTCTCCGGAGCACTGGGGGGGGGGACTCGGGTCGTTTAGGGTGAAGCAGCTAACAGCCAGAACCTGCAGCTAGCTTGTTTTCAGAGCACCAGCTAACCTGTAAATAGCTGTTGCTAACGTTACGGGCTAAATGAACATGCTATATAAACACACGACTAACCATTTTTAATTAATAAACACACAAACAGCGAGAATGACCCGAGGCTGAGTGTGTAGAAGATATGAAGTGGGTCATTGTGCAGCAGCTGAACTTCGACCCTGTTTGTTATATAAGCACAGCTCTGCACAGAAAACCTGGAAACCCCACTTAGTAAAGCTACCTAACCACTGTTTGATTATTTACTACTCTGTTATTGTTCATTTCGTTTGAGCAGCTGACTGAATGTTGTGATAATACTCGAGTACACAGTGCACAGCCCCATTTTGTTTTAGTTTCAAAAGCGATTAAAACAACTCGATTACAACAAATCTTCTTTGCAAACTTATTGTCTCTGCAGTACGAATGAAGGAATTGGATAAGTTCCCTGACTGAATATCAAGTGCAACTGTTTCATTAATTCCTCAGTTGATTCATCAAGATGCTTCATAAGAAATATGTTCTAGTTCCAGCTTGTCACATGTAAATCTGTCATTTGTGTTTTGTTGTAGCTAAATGTACAAATCTGTGGGCTTTTACTTCGCAAAAACAAGATCTGACATTTTCTATTTTGGTGACATTTTAGACTTACCCAAATTTATCCGAAAAGAATCAACAGAATTCTCATTAATACAATAAGTATTATTCTTTGCTATTACTTTGACATAATGACTTGCTTGCAGCATGACTTGAAATGTAGATTGTCATACATGTCATGTAACTCATCAAACATGTGCATCTTTGGTAAATGAATGTGTTTGTTTTCAGAGGCCAGACACACTGACCACAGGAGCTGGTCATCCTGTTGGAGACAAGCTGAACCTGCTGACTGCTGGACCTAGGGGCCCCCTGCTGGTCCAAGATGTGGTCTTCACTGATGAGATGGCGCACTTTGACAGGGAGCGAATCCCAGAGAGAGTGGTGCACGCTAAAGGTGCAGGTGAGTGTTGAACCAAGATCAGTTACTACCATGCAGCCTGCTCTGTGTCATATCTGTGGTTGGTTGACATTGCACAATAAAGGAACTGCTGTGGCATTTTGGATTTTCTCTTCCAGGATAAGTAAACATGAGCATACAGGCTAATGTAAATAACAATGCACAGTATTGAGAGGCCAAACAGTGTAAAAGGTTGAGAACTAGAGTCACTTGATATAAGTACTGACATAATACTTTTACTTAAACTGACACTAAATCAATATATTTTCCAATGTCTTATATTAAACAACAAAAAAAGATTATTATGAATATAATAATTAATATTGCTATTACTATGTAGGTAAGGCATAATAAACTGTAGACTGTAATTGTTGCTTATCTTTAATCAAACAAAAGAACCCAAACGTGTCCATTTTTTGGGTTAGGGTTGAACAAACTGCAGCCTTACAAGATCATGCTAAAATTGTTCAATAGATTCGAAAACATTCACTGTAGAATAAGTCAACAAGAACACAAATCTAACCACGATTAAAGCCAACTTTCAGTGTTCACTACAGACTGGTTTTGATAAACAGTGTTTTGGACACATTTCTGGGTCCTATTTTGTGTGGTAAGGTAATCTTTGTGGTACAAAATAATGAAATCTTACTGTATGTCACATGATTTAAAACATAGAGTTGACATGATACAACTAGACATTACTATCACTGTCTTGTTTTGTCCAGCTCCTGATATTAGAAAAAGCTGAAACCCTACATGTTCACACTGTTATATGAAATTACACTGATGCAACAACATTAACCTGCCAAAATCAACAGAACTAACTGACCATAAAGTACTTTAGAACTTTGTGGATTAGCTCCAGTCAAATTCTAATCTCTTCAAGCTTTTTCAGATCAAGGTCACTCACAGGGAGGATATTGAACTCATTATTTTGTTGTTGTTTTCTTAATAAAACACCCAAGTCTGAGAAGTCGGCCACAAGTATTTGACACCAGACATGACTTGGCAGATAAAGACATGTCTTTTGTTTTTCCTCCATGATGCAGGAGCGTTTGGTTACTTTGAAGTGACTCATGACATTACCCGCTACTCCAAGGCCAAGGTGTTTGAGCATGTCGGCAAGACGACACCTGTCGCTATTCGCTTTTCCACTGTTGGTAAGAATAACCTTCATTGAGTTTAAGCATGATTCATTGTTAAGTCATTGTTTATTGGGAGTTACATTTCCCTCTAAAAAAATTGAGAAACACATATTTAGTATTCTGTTTAAAGATAGGATGATTTTATTTCCTCAAATATGTCTAGCTTCCTTTAAAATCCCTTCTTAAAACCTTTCTCTTTTTGGAAGATATGGAGAATGTTTGATTTATTTATATTGTGTTTAATACTTTTATTTTTGTTCTAGTAATTTATACTGTTTAAAAATGCCCTTTTAGTCAACTGCCATGTCTGGTTTTGTTGTTAAGCACTTTGTAACATTTTTGGGAAAATTGCTATATAATTGAGTTTATTATCTTATCATTACTATTACTATTAATGTATGCTGCAAACATAGAACTATTTCTTTCTCATTGTAGAAATGGATTGGAAAATGCTATTCTCAGTTGGATTTTGCTTATTTCAGTGTTGCATTATTGTATTGTATTGGTTGTATAAAACTGGCACCACACTGGTGATCTCTGAGTTTAAAGGCGCATGATGACATGCTCACTTAGAGTTACTGTTGTAAGGTTAATTCGGAAAAATAAGCTCTCCATTCTTACATGCATTTCTGTTGACTGGTTCCAGAGAGGTTGTGTATGTATGGGAACAGTGTGGAACTGAAGGGAAAAGATGCGAGGAGAAGGGTGTGCGACATAGTGAGCCCGGAGGCTGTATGAAGCATTGAGATGTAGAAAGTAGGTTATTTTAAGTGTAAACAAATGGTTAACTGCGTAAAGGTTCATGTATACACAGGGAGTGCGTACACACACACGCACACACACACGCACACACACACACACACACACACACACACACACACACACACACTCTCTCTCCTCAGCTGCCTTCACCTAGTCACCTCTCTATTTTCTTTGTTTTGTTTTAGCTGGGGAGACAGGATCAGCAGATACAGTGCGAGACCCCCGAGGCTTTGCTGTCAAGTTTTACACTGAGGAGGGCAACTGGGACCTGACAGGCAACAACACCCCAATTTTCTTCATCAGGGACGCCCTGCTGGTGAGTGGGTGGAGCCAGAAAATCGTTTGCTCTCATTCAATAGTTGAGGGGCACAATGTCACAGAACAACACTGTAGTTTTCTCTCAAAAATGCGTATTTTTATCATTTTGAAAAAAAGTATTTCAACTAAACCTGTAATCCCATCATGTTACCTTGTGCCTTTTACCACTTACAGTTCCCGTCCTTCATCCACTCCCAGAAGCGCAACCCCCAAACCCACATGAAAGACCCTGACATGGTGTGGGACTTCTGGAGCCTGAGGCCTGAGAGTCTGCATCAGGTAGCTGCTTTCTGAGCATGACACTGTTCTTGAAGACAACAATGGAATACATATGACATTATCTCGTCCTCTGTCCTCTGTGCAGGTGACTTTCCTGTTCAGTGATCGAGGTTTGCCCGATGGCTATCGCCACATGAACGGCTACGGCTCTCACACCTTCAAACTGGTCAATGCTGATGGAGAGCGTTTCTACTGCAAGTTCCACTTCAAGGTCAGTTTGAGCCCAGGTGAACTTTATATAGATTCTGCCTCCTGACATTATCATTGGTAACTTATGTTTCACGTCATGTTTTTTAGACTGATCAAGGAATTAAGAATATGTTGGTCGAGGAGGCAGAGCGCCTGGCATCCACCAACCCAGATTATGCTATTGGAGACCTGTTTAATGCCATTGCCAATGGAAACTTCCCATCCTGGACCTTCTACATCCAGGTCATGACCTTTGAGCAGGCTGAGAAGTTCCAGTTCAATCCGTTCGATCTTACAAAGGTACAACGTCCCTCCACAGCGCAGACTTTAATGTGTTTCTTTCGTGCAACCATTGACCAGGGTTGCTGCATTAAATGGTATTATCAGTGTTACAAGTTGTCAAAATTTTGTTTCCATGACAAATACTTCCCTGGGTGTGTCACTTTGGCATTTTCTGGCTAATGGTGGGTTCTCATTCAGGTTTGGTCGCATAAAGAGTACCCCTTGATCCCCGTGGGCAAAATGGTTCTCAACAGGAACCCGGTCAACTACTTTGCAGAGGTGGAGCAGCTGGCCTTCGACCCCAGTAACATGCCGCCAGGCATTGAAGCGAGCCCCGACAAGATGCTGCAGGTAACGCCACGACCCGCGTCCTCTCTTCTCAGACTGGTCTAAAAAAGTAAAAAATAAAAATAGTCTACAAAACTATAGTTTGCTGCCATTATATTACCAAAGTATTTAGTCCTAGCATAAATCTACAGTAGCCCTGAAGTGCAAAACACAACAGCAAACACAAAAAAACTATGTAACTTCCAATGGAAAAGGTTTGGAGCTGATTGGACGGATGCACTGTCTATCTTTTTAAAATGAACGAAATGCTGACAAAATAATTTTTTTCTCATTTGATGACAAACAAATTCTTTAAGTATAAATAATTGCCACTGTTTTTTATATGTTTCAACAAGGAGGAAATATTTACCATCTTTTGTAAAACATATCTGGTCAGTATATGTCACATCCTAACAATGCTTGGTCATAGAGAACATTTTTTTTTTTGGTCACAAAAGAAATTCCTTTTTCAAACTATATGTGTGTCTTTCCACTTATGCAGCAATTTCTCCATTTTCAAATGTCTTCAGTCTCTCTATGAAAACTGACGCCATCTAGTGTGGCAGTTTGGAACAACTATGAACACTTATAGTTCTGACAGACCATAAACCAGCAACTGTTTGTTTTGACAGCACAGAGACCTACAGTAAAACACTGCTTTGTCTTCTCCCATGCCTGTTTCCAGGGTCGTCTCTTCTCTTACCCAGACACACACCGACATCGGCTGGGAGCCAACTACCTGCAGATCCCCGTCAACTGCCCCTTCAGGGCCCGTGTGTCCAACTACCAGCGTGATGGTCCAATGTGTATGTTTGACAACCAAGGTAAGTCCCACGTGTATTTTTTTTGTACAATAACAATAATTATGAGAATGGACAAATGTGTTTACCTATATGGGTGATTGGAGTTTTCAAAGGTTTTGGTGAAATAATATGTCAGCTATTTTTTTTAGATTAAGGCACAGTCTTAGTCCTGAATAAGTCCCGATTCATTTTCATAATATTTGCTCAACTGTCACTCTTTATTTAGACATTTCAAACTGCTGGCCAACAGACTTAGTTCAAGGCCAAAGTCAATTTCTACATTATATCGTATGCTGTGCATTTTAATAACCAGGAGATTTTAGTAATGTACTTCATTAAAAGGTTCAGTGTGTACGATGGAGGTGAAAGGGATTTTTGTCATACATTGAATATAAAACAGTCCTAGTGATGTTTCATCTAAATTGTACAAATTGTTGTTTTCTTTACCGAAGAATGGGCCCTTTATATTTAAAAACTTTATATTTACATGGAGGGGGGTCCTCTCAATGGAGGCCGCCATTTTTTTTAACTGTCGTCCAAACTGGACAAACTAAACACATTTTGAGTTTTCACAACAACTTAAGTTCACCACAGATTCTTTCATGTTTGGAAGGGGAGAGTGAGATGAGGAGTATTCAGCTGCAACATGACACTTCACCCCTAGATGTCACTAAATTCTCCACACTGAACCTTTAACTGTCACACACCATTCCTGAAATATGTAGGGATGTCGTGATACCAAACATTGAGTAGTCGATACCGATACCATGACATAACCACGATTCATGATACCCAATTAGATACCACGGCAAAAAACAAAACAATAAATCACACAGTCCTCTCAAATCATTTTTTGTCTTCAGTACTTGGCAGTGTTCGACCCTCTGCAACCCTTTTTACCTCCACCTAACTCACTGGTGCCTGGTCTGTCTGGCCTCTAGGTGGTGCTCCAAACTACTATCCCAACAGCTTCAGTGCCCCAGAGACCCAGCCTTGCTGTGTGGAGTCCAAGTTCAAGGTGTCTCCAGATGTGGCCCGTTACAACAGTGCTGACGAAGATAATGTTACACAGGTAAATATACTGTCACAATTGTATGGGCATGTCTTCTGTGGCCAATCCATTTGAGCACACGAGTTAAATCAGTGAGTGTTCTTGATTTAAGTATTACATACACGGTTAGTTGAAATAGAGCCACAGATCATGTTTAGGTTTATACATTTCTATTCCTGTATAAAGTGCACTCAAATAATAAATAATACACATACAATTTTATGTGATCCTCTTCCATCAGCTTCTGAGTGTCTTTGTGTTTTTTATTTCAGGTTCGAACCTTCTACACCCAGGTGCTGAATGAAGAGGAGCGTCAGAGACTTTGCCAGAACATGGCCGGGGCCCTGAAGGGAGCCCAGCTCTTCATCCAGAATCGCATGGTGAGTGCATCAAATGTTGTGACCACAATCTGTCTCACCTATTAAAAAAAAAAGTCTTATTTTTGTTTTGCTGAGCACCAATAACAATTTTCTTAAAACAGAATCACACATTAATTGCATAAATGTATTTTAAAAACTAATAGTTGATGGTGGTGGTTTTGGCAGATGTTTGTTTAAATATGGTGAGAGGATGATATGTTTTCAGGGCCTTTTTTAAAGTGTCATGGTCTGGTTCTTCCTGCAGGTGGAGAACTTGAAGGCTGTCCATCCAGACTATGGAAACAGGGTTCAGACTCTTCTTAACAAGCACAATGCAGAGGCTAAGAAGGTAAACAGAGTTTTTTAATTCACTGTTAAGTTAAACTCAATTACTGTCTCTGTTTGTCCAGTCACCACTTTGGTTTGAAAGGGAATCTTGACGAGTAGCTGAAGAATTGTCTTAAAATTCAAAACAGTTATTCGTGATCCCAGAGAATGAATCTTGTTAGTTAGTATTTAGTTCAGATCAGCACTGAGCAGAGTGCAGCTTCACTGAGTCGCTAATCTCCCTGTAAACTCGTGACATTAAGTTTTTCTTAATGCTGGTGAAAGCATTGGATGCAGGTTATTATGATTTTACAATTTTTAAACATCTCCAAATATGTAATTATGAAATATTCTCTTTAGTAATACTATGTGAACATAAGTGAAGCCATTCAAGACTTATTTGAACATTGCAGATCATTTTAGAAATAGAATTCAATTTTGCCTCATTTACAGAAAGAGGCAAACTGAGGAAACTGGGCACATTGCTTTTTTAAGTTTTGTCATTACACCAGTTCATCGTTGTCATCCACTGCATATTCTGTACATTAAAATGATAGAAACATTTCTTTCTTTTCCTCTTTGTCTTCCTCAGAACTCAACTGTGCATGTTTACAGCCGTCCAGGTGCCTCCGCTATCGCTGCCTCCTCCAAGATGTAATGCCTTCAATTTCTGTCAGAGAATCAGCCCCAACTTATTTCTCTCTGAGATCAAATGCACTTGTGTGATTGTGAACAGCTTTTACCAGTAACAAGATGATATATTACTTAAGAAGATTGAAATACTTACCTTGCATTGGCAGGGTTGTGTGATTTTCTTCAACATTTTCAAAGATGGCAATATTCAAGAGGCTCATGACTTTTTAAATAAAACATAGACCATAGATCATAGTGTGTTTATACCACTTAACATCTGCTACATAAAGCCTTGAAAATTATTTTAAAATACAGGCTTTTATTTGTGTTTTTGATTGTATGGCATATAATGAAATAATTCCAACTGCTGTGAAGTAGTTCGAGTTTGAGTTCAGCTTGTTTCCAATAATTCCTCAGGTTGTGATTAAACTACTAGGTTGTTATGATCTGATTTTCTCATTAAGTAAAGTAAAAGAAGTAGAGGTACAGCTGTCAACATTATAAAAAAGGCATTCAATTCTGAATTCGGGTGTGAGCCTGTATTTGTGATTCGGGTATTTACTCATGACTTTGCTGACTGTGGCGTTTTAGTTTTCACTGTGTGTAAAGAGGAGTTTGAAGCTACTTTTCCCCATGATAGATTGAACTACTGACAACAATTAATTACTAAATTCAGATGAGTAAAAATTGCAGTAAGAAATCTCGAGATAGTTTTTTCGTGCTGGGTGTCTACGTGTCTATACAGATATGGAATTCATAAAGAATGAGTTTCCAGATTACATATTTTCTCACAGCTAACAAAAACACTCTTCTGTGCCTTTTTTGTACAAAAACTTCAAAATGCAAGTGACTTTAACTTTTAATGTGAAAGAATCTGTTTTCCTGGTTTTGATTATAGACAAAGTGACTCCTTGTTCACATGTAGAAAGAAAAATAATGTTTGAAGACTTGAATTGGCATTAGATCTACAAGTTTGAATCTTAAATGAATAACTGTCCCTGTCATTGTTTCTGTTATTTTAAAAAGTATATTACAGAGAAGTATAAATTTGTCATGTTGGAGCATGATCACAACACTCTAAGCTATTTAAACCAAATGCATCGCTGTCCAATATGAATTATCCTTGTAACCTGCTGTTGTTGTGCATTTCAGAACTCTCAAGTGATCTGATCTGAATGTAACCTTTTTTCAAATGAGATGTATACTTGATCTGTATGAATTATTTTATAATCATAGTTTATCAGCAGCTTTTATTTGTCTCCATTCCTTCTGTTCCACTTCTCCTTTTAATGGATCATTTAATACAGCATGTGCAGCAGTTTGATCAAATATCTAACATGGCCTCTGTGCTTCTTAATATACTCTCCTGTAATTTCTGAGCACGCTAACAGATACTGTCTCGGCCTCTGAACAACTGATGTTACTGATCTCTGATCTAGATTGATCCCACTCTGCATCATCAACTGAACAATTATACAACTCATTTTCTGAAAATATAATTATACCATAATTATAATTCTGTATACTGCTTCATCACATTTAACCATTCCATGCTAATGGGAAACAATACAATATGCCTGTCATAATGACAATTCAAGTTTAGAAAGCTACTCCATTAAGATACATTAAAAAGTTATCTGTAAAATTGAATGGTTTCTGGTTTGTGGAGCTCTGGCCACCATCAGCAATCCATGTTTTTATGAAAAACATGTCTTGCTGTGTAGCTGTGAACTACTCCCCTTATTCCTTTGTGTAATGCATTACGGGAGTATAGCGTGCATTAAATAGCACACTTGAAAACCAATCATAATGCAGGTTGGTTTATTTTATTGGGAACACGTTACACACTCCATGAACTGGGACACAACACTGACCTGTGTCTACAGCCACATTGGTGACTAGCAAAACTATATCCTACTGCCTCTCAAAGTTCATATAATTATCAAGTATATTGAGATGAGGTGAAAACCTTGACACGCTGGAGGTGCTGCAAGGGGAAGCTCAGGGGAACATAACTGTCTGTATATACGATGGCTCAAGAGTACCATCCCTACAACCATGCCACTAACACATAAATGTATCACTAAGCAGTCAGCTTAGGGTAAATTTGATACAAACATTCACTTGGACTCAAAGATGAGTTGATTTTGGTGCCTTGAGGTCACAGTGACCTCACATCCCTGTGAATGTGACATATTAGGACTACCTGTAGAGAATTTTATTACATCTGGTACACTTTGCTTGGAGTCACTGATTGACTGAGTGGATTTCTGTGGTCAAAGGTCTCTTGAATGTGATATCTCAAGACTGCTTGAGAGAATGTCTTCAACTTTTGATGAGTTGTCACTTTAAGGACTAAGATTTTCAGATAAAGTGGTTAAGTTTCAGTGGTCAAAGGTCACAGTGACCTTTTATGAATGTGGAAAAATATATGTACATGGAAACTGCACTGGTTGGCGGAGGCTTACTACAATGCAGTTATTCTAGTTAAATATGTGTATTTGTCGGCCGATATATTGGTATGGGACAATTTTTTATCAGCATTGGCTTCGGTGTCTAAAAATCCATAGCCATTAGGCTGTAGTTTACTTAGTTTTGATGGTCTAAATGTCTTTAATGTCAAGTTTATTCAGCCTACCTCCCACAGTCCAGAGACTTGCAGGCTGGGTTGATCTGAGCTGGTATATTTAAAGCATATATGATATGATTAGACATGATATATATTTGTTAAGGCTGTAACTGTCCCCTGTCCAGATTAGTGTGTGTTGTGTGTCTCTGGCTGTATCCTGTGGAGTCTGGCAGATGCTCCTCCTCCTTCTTGGCTGGTGGTGGAGACAAGCGTCCGGATTGGATCAGCATCAACCCCCAACCTCCAATCATGAAGAAGCACTTAAGGCTGGAGGTATAAATTGTGTCCAGCTGGTCAGTCTTGTTGGCTGTGTTCTCCTTATTGCTGTATTTATTGCTGTGTTTTGACTATGCTTGCTGTCATATACTTGTTTCTGTTGCGTTAGAGTCAGGCCTGACTACCATTATTTTTCTCTGATCACTGACAGAGTTGTTTATTTGAGAATTGTATGTTGAGACATTAGGAGCCTTGTGCTATCTTCGGTTGTCTTTTGATATGAACCAGTCTTGTTCGTGAGGAGGATTTATTTTCATTTTGGTTTGCATTAGGTTTGTTGTGCAGCTCTTGTTACAGTTTTTCTGAATTGCTAAAACACTAATTTCTGTTGTGTGAATCAATTGCTCAGTTGTCTAAACTAATTCACTGAATTGAGCATCATTTTGACAAAACCAAAAACTATCTTCACCTAGTAAAACACTATTTGCAGATCTCAGTCTTTCCTTTTGCAAAACTCTAAACACATTCTCATGCAATAAAACACAGTTGTCACTGTGATGCACTTGTGATGCATAATGGTAAAAACCAGTGGTAAAATATGAACACAAATGAAACACACGTGTCATCCATTGAACACAACGATTCAAAATTGATCACACTTGTTTCTCTTCATGTCATGACAACATGACAACCAATATAAGTTCAGAGTGCAAGCAGGTTGGTCCTGCAAGCTCATGACAACAATGGATCAGAGACGCAGAGGACGAGTGTGTGTAAGAGGAGGTAGAGGCGGAGGACAAGAAGGAGGCAGAGGAAGAGGAGGAAGAGGAAGACGAAGAGTGGCAATTTCTGATGGTGGTACAGTAATATAACACTGTGTGCTGCTATAAGCAACCGGGATGTTCTTCACCATCATGCCACTCTGGCCATATACTGTAACACCCAGCACCTTCTCACCTTTCTTGGTGGTCTTAGAGATGTGTTGTCTGCAATGAACAGCAGGAACATGAGATGATTGAATGGCCTATTTATGTTACGTATAATTTGGGACAATGTTAGTTTTCACCGCGCTGTCCAAGTCAGAGAATGGTTTGATATGAATCAGAATATAATTACAGTAACCTATACTTACCACCGTACTCTCCCTTCCTCAATGCAATAGACAGCCCTACACCAGGCTCACAGTAATCTTATTGAGTCCATGGAACTAGCCTGTGATGACATTGGTGAGGAGATGTGTCAGGTCTGGGTACGGCACACTAGGGTTTTTTCCCCCTTTGCCTGGCAAGGGCAAATATAACGTGTGATGTGGATGAAGTGCTGTGGCCTGACTCAGCCCAAAGACAGGATGACGCTCAATGAAGCTCAATGATCAACTGTGTAAAGTAATTTATTGTGACCAATAAGCATTTCTCCATGAGCAACATGCCTTGACCACTGAGTTTTCAATTTTTTGGTGTAGTGTTTAATGACAGCTCAGCAGATTTTCTATTTTGACCGATTCGTGCAAGACCTGAAAACATTGTTCAGTTTTGAGCACATGTAAAACTATTCTGAGGCGATGGTGTGGTTTTGCAAAAGGAATCAGAGGTTTTGTGAATGTAGTTTACAGAAAAGAGTTTTGTGTTTAGAATTCTGAGAAAAGGACAGGAGGATTCAAAAAACCTGTTTTAACAATTGTGAAAAACTGTAAGAGTCCTCTTTTTGTTCGATTTGTTTCTTTGGTTTGAAATAGTATCCACTGGCCTGTTTTTCTGCTAATTCACTACCTGTGCTGTGATCATTGGGATTTCATCCTGAAAGTGAGTTTGTGTTACCTCCTTTGTCATAGTGAGTCTCCGGGTCGTAACAATATGAAATGGTTCAGACAGAGACTTCCTAGATGAGCTTCACAGTTCTTACAGAGGCGCTGTTCTTATATATATAGCCTATACGTCTCCGTTATTGTGTTTTTATTGTTGAATAGTTTGCGAGAAAGACGTATAACGATCGAATGCCAACAAAATAACAGTGAAACAACCGCTCTGTAAAATAGTATAAAGCAACTGATGTGTTAATTGTCGTGAAGCAGAGTGGCGCAGCGGAAGCGTGCTGGGCCCATAACCCAGAGGTCGATGGATCGAAACCATCCTCTGCTATGTGTTTTTTTTTTTTTATTCTTCGTTTGACTGTTTCTTACATGTGTGTTTTTTAAAGTTAACACAACATTAAGGCGACAGCAACAGGTCTTCCAGTTTACAGACGTTTTCCAAACCACATAATATGTACTATGTTTTACTTCCTCACACTATCTGATTAAAAGCCTTTTATTGGATATATCAGTTTTACCTCAAAGTGTTTTAAAAGCATGATGGTGAGGAGATTTCAATACATGCAAATGATTTTCCTTAACAACCTACTACTACAACTATCTAACAAGCGTTCACAGGAAATAGAAAAAGGGGTTTTCCTGGTCACGCTCAAGCATGATGGCACCATCAAATGCTGTATCATTGCTTTAAATGCTTCTTTTACTCTCTCTTCTTATTAAACATCATGATGACATGATGTTACATTATCGGCACACTTCACAATAACAGTAGAATCATTTTCGTCCAGCCATTTTGTAGGCTCCCCCGAAGGTTATAGTGACACCTAGTGCTGTAATTTGCAAATTGCAACCAACTGAAAACCCCCTCCAGCAGAGAAAGGTTTTCTCATATTATGGCAAAACTACACATAATGCAAGAATAGCTCTTTAGATTGTTAAGGTTTACATTGTCCTATTATTCAGCAGGTGAAATTCCTCTGCTGATAAAACGTTATTTTATTGGTAAAACTTTTACTTGTTGCCTAAATTGTATTTTTGCAAAATGGGATTAAAAATGCAGATTTGTAATACTTTTTTACAATGTTTGAAAGTTTAAGTTTCTCTCAAAGATCCAATAATTAATTCATTTATGTTGCCAGCTTCAAAACATGTTAAAAACTATGAGAGTTTGAGAATATGAGAATTGAATCTGCCAAAACCTTCAGTCCCATCCAACATGGACCACACATAAAGATCAGTTTTGATGCTGGCAGAAACGTCGGTCATAATGTGAGCCATTTGCTGCAGAGGGCATTGTTTCAAGATATGAACATATCCAAATCTGCAATAACATTGCTCATTTTCAACTTGACATGATCATTCAGTTATCTCATCCATTGTGTTTTATTTCATTAACATTAATCATTTGTGCTGCCACACCTATGATATCCATGTCCTCTGGATATCAAATCCAACATAAAATCTGAAATCTTCCCCACACCCGGGGACTTTATGTCAACAATAATGTATAATGCATTGAGTAAAGGTCTAGTGTGTAAGATTTAGGAGAAAGGAATCTGTTGAATGTAAAATAATATAATAATCATAATAATTCTAGTGATGTTTTCACCAGTGTGTTTCATCTTGATTGCATGAATTGTTGTTTCTTTACCCTAAAATTGGCCCTTTATATTTAAATACTTTATATTTACATTGGGAGCAGATCCTCTCTACGGGGGCCGCCAGGTTTTTTACAGTAGCCCAGGACAAACAAAACACTTTTTGAGTTTTTATGACAACTGAGGGCACCTGGCTTCCACAAACGTTTTCACATACAGTTTACAGCATTGTTTGTGACCCAGACATCTAACTTTGTTCACTACATTTAAGAATTGGTCTAAAGAATGAGATTCTTGGTTCTAACAATCATGACAACACTGTTTAGAATTCAATTTAATGTCCCTCTACAACTTGAATATACTCTCAGCAGTTGCTGAAAACCAGCACAACCAAGAGAAAAGACAAATAAATCATCAGCATACATCAGGAGGTTAATAAGGGTCGACCAACACAATTCGACAGTTATCTGAAAAGTTAAAGGCTAATTTTCTGTTGATGGATCAAGCATTTGAGCTTTACCCTCAACAAAAGTGTTGGATGATACTTGGCCAGAACTTTCATAAAAGGTCTTGTAACCTTGTTTTGTATTTCTGTTGTAAAGTGGGACCTTTATACCCACTCCTTCGAGAACAAGAGTCATCTCTTGTGGCCCGTGGCAGGCAAAATTTCAAATGTACTCCTATGAAAAAGCACAGCCCTACCTCCACTGTTCCCTGCCGCCACCTTCCAACACAACCACCTGACCCACACCACCAGGACCTCTAATAAAATTGAGGAGAACAGTTCTTTGCTGGAGGACTCTCTGTTCCTCCTATAGCCCATCATCTATTTGCTGTCTCTTTTCCTGGCTTCTCTCTCATACAACTTTCTGTCTATCTCTATTTCAGTCTCTCTCTCAGGCCACACCACATAATGACAGACCTACTGTGTATTAAAGGACCCTGCCCATGCGTCCTCACCCAGTCACCGCCCTCTCTGTGGGCCTTTATAAGCGTCTCAAACGGAGGGGG
Source organism: Paralichthys olivaceus (assembly GCF_024713975.1). Lineage (NCBI taxonomy): Eukaryota > Metazoa > Chordata > Actinopteri > Pleuronectiformes > Paralichthyidae > Paralichthys > Paralichthys olivaceus. The sequence continues at coordinate 21,931,842 of NC_091099.1, forward strand.
GCACTAATTTCCAACGAGGGATCGTACACGAGGACTAGCTATAGTTCGCAAATCAATCTGAAACACCTGATTTAACGCAGCCATGGACAACCATTCATACAACTTCCCCTCCGACTGCACCCCGCTCACCAACTGCAAGTCTGCCCGTAAGCCAGGTGGATCCACTGTGGTGAACATGGGCAACACTGGCAAGAATCCGCCCCGAGACTATCTCATCTGGTCGCTGTGCAACACCCTGTATGTTAACTTCTGCTGCCTGGGATTCATGGCTCTCATCTACTCCATCAAGGTGAGCTCTTTTTCTTTTACTCTTGGGCCAGATTTAGTGATTACTTTAAGGTTGGGCCATTATCATTATATGATCATAACGTCCAAGACATTTTCAAAAGGAAGAAGATAGCTAGAGTGTGAACTGTTTCATGTTTAAATTAAGATGTCCCAGCAATTATTGGAGGACACGCTTTGTGAGGTAAAATGAAATTGTTCACTGTAATTTCAAAATACCTGAATCTAACTGCTCATTTAAAGTTTTTAAAATGTGATTGATCATATCTAAAAATTTGTTTTACTGAACTATTTTCTATTGATAATTCCCAATATTTGTGGAATTGTTTATCATTTTAAGTGGTGAGTATTTTGGACACAACAAAAGCAAGAATATTAGATTTTACTATTTTGAAATTAGTTAAAAACATAATACACCACTAGATTTTTATAAGGCCAGTCTGAATCAACCCAATCTGCAACATTACCATCTGTATAATGATTTTGAAGCCCTCTGTGATGCAAGCTTGGTATAGTACCAGACAAAAGATATGCCAGACTGCCAAGAGAAGCAAAGAACATTTTGCAAGGCCAAATTGGGAAATGAAGCACAGACCGGTTTCCAAAAAAAGTCTGAATACGCTTTTGCTTCTCTGCCAAAGTCAAGATAAAAATTGCCATGTCAGGCTTTGCAGTGCCAGACTTTTGCAACAGGTAGAGTAGATGCCATAAAAACGGTTGTGCAGCATTTGGTCCGCCATGTAAATACATTTTTTGTAATGTGGGGAATGCTATGCTAGGGACCTGTTATCGTCCCTGGTCAGATGGCACACACAGTAGAAGGTTGGTGTGCCACTAACCACAGGAATGGGGCTGTGCAGAAACAAAAACCTAAACAAAAACTTTTCTCAGTTGAAAGACGACCAAAAGATCCTTGAACACAAAGCAGGGTGGGACAAACTGTAGGAACACCTGATTGAAAAGGTTACACCACAGATGTTTGTGTACCCTTTATTTAAGTCTTTTATTTCCGTCTGTGTATAGGGTGCCGCTCTGAATCACAGGCCAGACCATGCATTGGCTCGTTGCTCAAATTAAAGACAGGGACTGGCTGCTTGTCTGCATGGGGAGTTAAAAACGGTGTAATTGGCATCTCTCTAATGGGCAAGTACTCATGGGAAATTAGAGAGTACTGAGGAAAGATTCGGCCCAGTCTGCTTCAAAAAATACTTGGATAGCCTTGGAAGCAGCTCAAAAATTACGCCAACTGTGCACAGTCTATCTGCACTGTGTGTGTGGACATACTCAGAATTATTGGAGATGTGATGAACTGATGATAAAGAAAAACACTAGTGGATTTTATAACATGTCTTTGTTTGGCCTCCTACTGTCATTACAGTTGTTACTGTTTTTACTGGGTATAAATACAAACACTGTGTGTGTGTGTAGGCCAGGGACCAGAAGACCCAGGGTAACCTGCAGCTGGCCCAGGAGTGCTCGGACAAAGCCAAGTGGTACAACATCCTGGCGGCCGGCTGGAACATGCTAATCCCACTCCTGGGCGTCGTCATCATCGTCCTTGTGCTCGTCCACCTGGGCTCGTCCCAGGGTTCGTTCGACTTCCTCGGAGAGGACGGCCTCAAAAACTTCTTCAAACTTTTCAGATGGTAGATCGACTGGGGGGAGGGAGAGAGAAAAGAAAGAAAGAAAGAAACACAACAATCTCAAAATGTCGACCCGTTCATAGTCACCGTCATGTGAAGGCATTAGATCAGGCTAAGCAGATTAGGTCAGACATGATAGCTTCTTATAACATTAGCCAGAGTACGGCATGTGATACAAGTCTTAGCGTTCCTTTTCTGTATGGACGTCAGAGACTGCCGAGCTTTTTAAAACCTGTTTTATTTAAAAAATCCTGATTGGCAAAAGTAAAAGTAAATTTGGGGTGATGTGTTATAGGAATAAGTATCAAGGGATGCACCGATACTGATGCTGATATCAAATATTTTGTCAATACAAAGCAAGACAGGAAATTTGACCTATATCTGAGAGGTACACATTTAAAAAAATATAAATAAAACATGAGACTTTTGAATAAGTCATCTAAACCAATGATACAAGTTTAGTGCCTGTAATTTGGCATTTCTCCTTATTTGTATTTTATTTAAAAACATTAGTATCAGTGCATTCCTAATTGTAATGTCAGTATTAGAGGCTGTTTAGCCTCCACCTGCCAGTCTCTCAGACATGGTCGAAATTTGGTGAAAAGATTGAAGATGCCTGAAATAAAATATAAAACGAAAATTGACTAAGAGCTGAATCCAGACTGACAGACTGAGCATGCAGCTACTCTGAGTCATATTTGTTGTTATTTATTGTATTTATGATGAATGGAGAATTTGGATGACAGCTGAAGTTCCCTCTGGTCAGCACAGACAGAGGAGAGAGAGCAGACGACTGTGGAGTTTGAAAACCGTGATGATGAGAAGCCACTTTACAAAGGATGTTCAACATTCACCTCTCATTGATAGTCCTCTATTTTATGTCTTAAAGCAATTTTTAAAATTGTGTTACTGTTACAATAGGCTACATATATTTTATGTCATTATTCATGTATTTTATTCGTATATTTGTTGTTTTACGTATCTTGATTTTCTTCCAACCTCTTGTGAGTAAGCAAAATAAACCAGATACTGTACACTCAGTATTCAAAAACGTATCTTCATCTTCCTTTACCAACTTAACCAGAATGTTCAGGTCTTTTTCAGATCCCCTCTCAGCTAATAAACACAGGGATGAAGAGATGAAGGTTCAACGGCGGTTGCGGTTCTGCTGCAGCACCTACACCCAACTTTAAAGTGATGGTTATGGGCTCCATGTTCGAGTTTGATGCTGGCGTGGTGTCTGTGTTAAACAGGCGAGGCATGGTTGTTTTCATCCCAGCTGTGAGCTCGCTGCTGTACCAGCTATAAACAGAACATACCATTTTAGGAAAGTGTATATGTGCAGTCCAGCTGTAAGGCAGGGCAGCCCAGGCAGACCACTACAGAGGAGTTTACAGCAGTATGAAAGCCTGCAGCCGTACAAGGGCTCATATCCACTCCGCGGTCTTATCACACTGGGTAGCATGGATTTTCATTTGCTGAGTGGCTAGTGGTCCAGGAAAATCTACAAAGCCTGAGCCAATGCCTTTAGCATCACCATCACAGATGTATGTTGTGCTGAAACACCACATAAGCATTTATTAGAATGCACTAAAAATCAAAGTCCATGTTTCCAAAAACCTCACATGCAACCCATCAGGTTTTCTGTGTACATGCCATTGATTACCTTCGCCAAGATCAGGGGGCGGATCCAGGAAATCATTTTCACTGTCTTTAACATTGCGAAATAGGGTGTTTTCCATGATTTCCCAGTGAATAGTTCTTGGATCTTGGATATCTATGAATGTGTGGAATTCGGTGCAGCTTTAAGGGGACTGTTGGGTTTTGACAACGTTTCTCTTCTGAGTGTCATTCTAAAGATTTCAACTGTGTGTATAATGTGCAGCCAACAAACATCTCATACTGTATGTAGTGATTAGGACAGATGGGGGGGCAACTTGAAAATCAAGAAGGATGATATTGCGGAGAATGAGTCAAGCTGGTACATGTCTGAATGTGGAATTAACCCAGTGAGATGCTCTTGAGCAATTCAGAAACTAAATCTGGGCACCATATCCCGTTGCGGTTTAACTTGTCCTGCCGCTCCTTCTCCTTTGTCTTTGATGACTTGGGTGTCCCACTCCTGCTGACCTCCCACCCTCTGTACTGCCATCATATTAGCAGCCTCTCCTCTGCTCACTACTTTATTTATATATACCCAAATGACAGCCTCAAGCTTCCAACTTTCTATTTTCCTCCTGTGGTAAGAAAGAATTACTTACAGATGTTCTCGAGCAGTGGAGAATTACAGGCTTGCACTGCAGAGGGAAGGGTGCTAACCTTTGCCTGCAAGACATGCTGGACGAACACACACAAAATGTTTTTACTAACAGGGCTATTTAGACATATATATATATATATATATATATATATATATATAATAAATGCAAACACAGCCCTGTTCACAAATGCAATTGGAGAGAGTTTGACGTGCAGCAGGCAATCATATGCAAACATCCTGAAACACACACTCATTAAACAACTGTTGATCTAAGCTTTTGTTTGTAGCTGTTAAAAAAACACTGGATGACATCACTGGTCCTTAAAAGTGAAGCCAAAGTGTCTTGATTGTCCCCTATTGGCTGGTTGTGGTATACAGCATAACCCCTGCCATCTCAATGTTATAGAATGTGACATGGACCAACATAAAAAGTCCAAGTGCAGTAAAGTTTGGTTTTAATTAGTTATTTGATGCTATAAAAACAAGGTGAAACATCATGACTGACATCTGTGATTTACTCAGTTGGACCTCAATACTATCGTGCCCTCCCCCAATCGCTACTGTGCAGACTGCAGATCGAAATTTCTCACCACAAGATGGCAGCGTTCGCATCCAGGATACTTCTGGAAAGTGGGCTGAAGTAGAGACGTGTTAGCCATCTACAGATACCATCTTAGCTCCTGACACATTAGCTGTTGATTCTTTGTTTGCTGCTGTTGAGAGATGCTGATCATTACAACGGACTCTTTATGAAACTCAGATTATTTACATCGTGCATAATAGTTAGGAACTATCTTCAATTACCATTTTTAAGAAGTAACTGTAATCAAACATAAACTAACCATCCTCTCATCTTATAGCTTGGTCATAGCTTAATTGAGAAGAAATTGTTAACATCTAAATTATCCATGTTTCCAAGTTGCAGCAGGGTTTCACTGTCCCTCCTGACATTTCGGATGGACTCCTCCCAGCCCGCAGTTAACTGCAGACAGAGGAACACATTGTCTCAGCCCGTATTTTTAATAGAAGCTTGTATACAGGGACTGCAGGAAAGCAGCGATGGACAATTCCTGTCATTGCTGGAGAACACAACAGTAAACCACTGATTATGGCCTACACTACAAGGGCAAGATTTTTGGTTGTAGACGTATTGTATCTATGCACAGCCTACTACATAGTTTGGTTACAGTGCCTGAAACATGAGAAAGCAGAAGCGCTTGTATTATTAGTATGGCAGTTAAACTGGTTTCCACATACTTTGCTCTCACTGCACCAGTTTCGAGAGCAATATAAAGTCATGTTAAGACTTAATGAAAAATATTCATAGATGTTAACGCCGTTAAAAGATAACACTGCCCACATTACAGCTATTAACCGTTCTCCCCTTTGTGAATAAGATTCACTTTTTTTGTTGTGTTAATTGAGTTTTAAGTTCAAACAGTTTTATTACCAGTATTTTAAACTGCAGATAAAATTATGGTGAAGTATTTCATCATCATTATCTTGTTTTCTTTCTGTTGCCATGAATCAACAGATCAATGAGATCAGTGAAATGCTGGTGCCCTGTGTCCTAACACAAGCTTGCCAACATCTGAGATTCATTTTGTTTGTACTGATGTGTTCCAACTGTGGGAACTCACGACACATGCGATGCCCTAAACCTTTTCTAGTAATGGTCTAAATATAATATAAAAGAGAAAGAGACAAAACACATGTGACAACCAAATCAAAATCAGGCTCCTAGTACTTAAGAATAAGCTTGAAGCTAGATTCAACTTTCTGCTTTTCCTCTGCTCCTCTTGCTTCCACTCCCACATTTCACCATGCTCAAGGCGTACAATGGTGGACTTGATCTAAAACAGATGTTTGAGAAGAAAACACAGACCAGCATCACAAGAGGGAGCAATGGAGAGACTGATAAGAATGTTTTCTCCACTAATCTTCCTCCTCCTTGTGTCTTATGTAACGGAAAACACCCAAATCTAAAGCAAGTCTCACGTTGCCATTTCTTTCGAGCACTTGTGATTTGTTCTTGCACTTTGCATGGTGTATATATAATTGTATAAACACAAATGTGCACATTGTCTCATGAGGTACACTTTGTACGAAAGTACAGTGTGGACAATGTATATAATTTATGAAATTAGGCAAATTTATATGTGTATAAGTTTATTAAAACCAGCCAGTTATCTGCAGAAAGCCTGGGAGGAGAGAACAACAACCAACTCTGCAACAACACCATGCAACACCATTTTACACAACTTCCATGTCCTCACCCACTCAGAGGACAGACCTATGTGACCTATGTGAAGGAGGCAGGCAGAGACACCACCCCTCATCCAAAAACCCTCCCACTGAACACACCCAGTGAGCCAGGAGCCAGGATACCTGAGAGACTCTACAACAGGGGGGCGTTTCCAAACCCTGCTGTGTGGGGCCTGAGAGTTGAGGAGGTGGAGTCTATGGTAGATCAACAACTCCAGCTGCAGGTCATAAGCTGCTGCAACCAGGAAGGAACGACATACATCGACCTGAGGAAGCAGGAAGGACAGTCAACATGAGCAGGTGAGGATCTCTGGTAGACCTTAGTCACAGTGGCTCAGTGTGCAGAGATGAGACAGGAAGCTGCAGGTATCAAACTGAAACAGAAAAGATTTTCTCATGATATGAGTCAGATTCATTTACTTTGCTCTCAGGACTCAGAGGAAGGCCTACTTGTTCTGCACCTCCGTATTTCTGTTTCTTCTTTACTACTAACAACACTGCAAGCAAAGTGCTATGGTTGTGTGATCCAAATTTGATTGAATGCAAATAGAATTCTTGATTTAACTTCAGTCAACTTCTCAATAATAGACAGCGTGTGGTTGTCAGCAATGCATGTTACAATGAGGAAGTAGAGGAAATAAGTAGAGCTCCACTGAATGGTTTTAACGGAGAATCGTGTTCATCTCTTGAGCTCTATCAGTTTACAAGCCCTGCCTTTGTGCACAAAGTCTGTGTTCTGTTGAAGCCCTGACGATCATGTTCACATGCTCACTGTGTCTGATTTTAACTGTCAAAGAGCAGAGCAAACAATTGAACCTTTTGTTTGTGCGCATGTTTATGTGAAGCCTCACCAGAGCAATGATGCAGATATGTATTTTTGTATTTCCTTGCAACAGTTCAGTTCAATGTGCTTTATTTCAACATGGTCACCCACTGTAATAGCAAGTGGCTTCTGCAAAGTCATGTGAACGTGTACCACATATTAATAATAATGTGAATTAATGTTAAATATAATGTAAATGTGTAGCTTTGAAATAGGTGGAGTTCTCTAGGCTTACATATCTGCTTGTGAGGTCAAATGCTTGACCTTGTGCTGAAAATACGCTCAACTACTGCTGCTGAATTCCTTTAGAACACTGTTGAAAATACACTTATGAGCTTAGTGGCCAAGAGAAGATTGATCCTACTCTCTTATCTGTATGCTACATGTGTGGCTGGTTAGCTTAGCTTAGCATTAAAACTGAAAACACGGAAACAAATAGCCTACCTCTGTCCGATTGTTACAAACACACAATGATAATTTGAATTCATGTGTTAACTGGTAAATATAATGTTAAAACTGATGGATTCCATTCAATATCATTGGCTAGTGAGGTCAAGTTGAAGTTTGACCTGCTAAAAATATAAAAAATGATATGAGAGTACAACATTGTAGGAAATACACATTACTTTATTGCAGAGAAAAGATTGATCCCACTCTCACATCTGTGCGTAAAATGTGAGGCTGGAGCCAGATGCTATTAGCTTAGCTTAGCATAAAGACTGGATACAGTGGGAAGCTGCTAGCCTGTCAAGGTAATACATATACACAACAGTAGTCTGATTTCAAGTATAGAGATGAAGAGACATGTAGAGAACACAGGTCTGTATAATATTGTATGTGGCTGGAGCCAGTAGCTCTTAGCTTAGCCTAGCATAGTTTTATCCAAATGTTACAAAATGTGGACAATTTGTTTGATCCAGATACAGTCACTAAGTGTTAAATATTTACAATCTAATTGGGGGAGTTTATCTGCCTGGAAATCTTTATTTAGCTGTTAGCAGGCGACTAGCAAGACTTCAGGATGTGACTGCCAACCATCAGGAGTAAAAACACTACAGTTGAGTTTTTACAGTCTAGATGTGTTGGTACCTTTGTTACCCTCACTGGCTGGCTGTTTGCTGTAGCTTCATGTTGACTATACTCACATGACAGTGGTTTCTTCTCATCACACCCTCAGCACATTTCCCTGCTTTGAATTATTGGATCATTGTTAAACGTTAGCCTGTTTGCTATGAAACGGGAATTTGAAATGATGTAACACTTCAGAGCACAGTGGTGTCAGATGTCTGGGACAAAAGTTTTGTGTGGTTTTGCTAACAGCTCAAATTTGGTTGGGGGAGACATCAAGTCGTACACAGTGTTCTTTTTGAGCTGTTGCTTTTGCCAGATTTACGCACGTTTCCTGCTAAGTGCTGAAAAACCAGTTTCCTCACAGCACATGTTTTCATTGATGGTAGACCTAAATGTTAACCAGTTATGCAACTGTCAAGATTTTACAGCAGTTGCTCATCTTATGGTTAGATCCCTGTTAGAAACTAGAACCAGCCAGCAAAAAGTGATGCATCACACAATAATCACCCAAATCCTGCACATCCTACATGCATGCTCTTTCTATGTAAAAAAGAACTTGTACTTATTGCACATGTCTTTACTGGTTGAACACAAGAATTTCCCCTCAGGGATGAATAAAGTATGTCTATCTATCTATCTAAATACAGTGTCAATACTGAGAAGCAGAAGTTCATACTGATGTGCATCAATCAATGGTGAAGGACAGAAAACTGTTTCTTTGCACAGGAAGTGAGAAGCCAACTTGCCTCCCCTCGTGCCTAGGTCTGGATTCAATTATGGTGCATTCCTTATGACACAACTTGACAAAACAGTTACCACAAAGCTCAGTGGAGGAAGCCTGGGGGCAATAAAGGAAAAGAGGAGGACAAAGGAATCAGAAGTTCCCACACTCTACACAGTTCATAGCAACAGATTTGTATTAGTGTTAAGACTTTTGTTAAGATTTTTTCATAAATGTGGTCGTCATTTTCCAGTTGAAAAGCATTTGTTGAATTCTTGTAGAAATGGCACTTGATTATTATGTTACTACCTAAATGGTCTTTTAACATTTAATTAAATTTACTCTAGAACATAATCTTATTTCATAATGTGTATTCAAAGAGTAAGTGGGCTGAATGTCATCATGCATTTAGTCAAACATTTATCTCCTTAATCTCTTATTAAACTAACTGCATAGGGAACTGAAAGAAATGCAAAGAAACACTCATTTCTGCCATTTGTATCTTTTCACTTCAGCGGATATCTATATTTATCTGGGTACATGTCACATTATTATTTCCTCATTTGTTGCTCCTAGTGAAGGTTGTGGTTGTAAACTGAATGATAGACAACTTTGATGTGGATCAATTATACTTCCTTATAGACTTCCTTATTGTGCTTACACAATGTACAAGCAATATAATGTGTTTATAAATAAATAAAACTTTGACGGAGACAGTGATAACATTATTCAGAGCTTGGACCAAGAAACTTTTTTCAAACACATCTGGAACATAATGTCCTGCCACTCTAAATCTTCACTCAGCTTATCATTGTTTTGCAAAGTAAACAGTACTGTTGCAATTTAGTTTACAGTGGTCAAACCTTTTTAATGTTTCTACTGAGCTCTATTTGCAGTAGTAATGCAACCCGTATCGAAATGTACTGTTTGTGCAGTCGGTGTTGCAAAGACAGACTTCAAACTTTGAGTTAGCATGGCACTAAAATAGATTCCAACGATGATGTAATCATATTGATATTTAGTTTGTATATTGAACCATGCTCAACCAATTCTTCCTTGTTGTGTAACAACAAGCTGATGGCTTCATGCTACATTCCTCGAGCATATGTTGTTCCATAGGCACCAGTATGTCTGTGTGCAGCATGTTTGATGGTTTGCAGATGTATAGGAGAGTACCTATACAGACTACACTATGAGGATAGATCTGGATGTTATCCAGACTGTACTAACCCTATACAAGTTGTGAGTTTCTCCTTTGTTAATATCTGTGTAGTTGAATGTGCAGTATTGACCCAAAATAATATTTGTGGGGAAAATCTTCATTTAGCTGTTATCAGGCAACTAGTAAGACTTCAGGATGTGACTGCTCCTGAGGGATTTTTGTATGTCCTCACCCATTACTGTATATGCTACTATATACTGTATTATGTATTTATAGTGTATAATTCATTATATCTGTACACCATTAAGAGAAGAGTGCTTGGCTAATTCCACAGATCCTCCCTTCTCTCTCTAAGCATTACCCAAGGTCAGGTTATAGATAAAGGACCAACCAACAGTGCATTGTAGCGTCTACGCTCAGGAACTTTCATATCTAACTCAGATGCTCCAGACAGAGGCACCAACTTCAACTGTTTTTGCATATTACACCAGTGGCAAGAGACAATGTGGTTTAGGAATGAATATTTAGACTTAACTATCCAATAGGATGTGAACACCTACATGTAACATAGAGAGTAACAGCAATTAGCCTTTCATGGATGTGCTGTTACAATGGGTGACACAAGTAGAGGAATATTTACTGGGATGCTGTGGGAGACATCTTCAGACTTGGGGGTGACAATTGCTCATTACTGTGTTTTTGTTTGTATATTGTTGCACCTTCCGGTCTCCTTGATGCATCAAGTCTACATGAAAATTAGTTCTCCTTTCACCAGCTTCCAGAAAACTTCCATAACAACTGCCAACCAACAGGAGTAAAAACAGTAACTTTGAGTTTTTACAGTCTAGATGTGTTTATACTTTTGTTACCTTCACTGACTGGCTGTTTGCTGTAGCTTCATGTTGACTTTACTCACATGACAGTGGTTTCTTCTTATCTCACCCTCAGCACACTTCCCTGCTTTGAATTATTGGATCATTGTTAAACTTCCGCGTGTTTGCTGTAAGATGGGGAGGGAATTTGAAATTATGTAACTCTTCAGAGCACAGTGGTGTCAGATGTTAGGGATAAAAGTAATACAACATGTTTTTTGTGGTTTTGCTCAGAGCTCAAGATTGGTTGGGGGGGACTTGAAGTCGTACACAGAGTTCTGCTTGAGCTCTTGCTTTTGCCAGATTTTGATTTACGTTTCCTCCTGAGTAACGGCTGAAGGATAAGTTTTCCATTATGTTCCCCACACATTTTTTCAGTGAGGGACCTAAATGTTCAAAAAGTTGATGTCTAAAACAGACCATCTGTTTTTTGAACCAGTTATGCAACTCTCAAGATTTTACAGCAGTTTCTTTTCTTATGGTTAGATCCTTGTTAAAAACTATTGTGTTGATTTAACTTATTTGTTTTGGATTGAGGTTTTTTGTCTGTATCTAGGTTGTCTTAATTTAAAGATATGTTATGCTAATTATTTTTCTTACATCTTTTGAATGTATTACTCTGCTGCAGCTGAAATAGATTCCAACAATGATGTAATCATCTTGAAATTTAGTTTGTATACTGAACCATGCTCAAGCAATTCCTCCTTGTTGTGTAACAAGCATGTTTGATGGTTTGCAGATGTACAGGAGAGTCCCTATACAGACTACACTATGAGGATAGAGCCACATGTTATCCAGACTGTACTGTATATGCTAACTTTAAGTTGAAGGTTTCTCCTTTGTGAATATCTGCGTAGTTGCATGTGTAGTGTGACCCAAACTTGGTATTAAAGTGCCTCAATTTAAACATTTGTGTCTGACTGGCTCCTCGTCATCAAAAAGAGTCTTCTCCTGCGTTTCCCTCAAAGATTTCTTCCTCTCATGTCTGATTAAATTTGTCCTCTCTGCAGGTGTCTTATCAGCCAGTTGGAGGTGCAAGGCTTCATTGAGAGATGTATGACGGCTGTGGGCACCAAGCAGCATCATGCTCGTAGCCTGGCTGAGGTGCTGGTGGAAGGAGACCACAGAGGCCACTACAGCCATGGACTCAACAGGATGGGTTAGTGCACTGTTGGAACTTGTCTGCACTTTTAATTTAAGGTGGTAGCACAATTCTGTTGGCATATAAGAAGGAAGCGGGTAAAATATGACCATTACTCTACTTTTTGACAGACATGTATGTAAAGGACATTAAGACGGGGATCTGTGCCAAGGACGGTGAGCCGGTGGTAGAGAAGGAGAGTGCAGCCACTGCACTGGTGGATGGGAAGAACCTCCTGGGTCCTGTGGTGGGAAACTTCTGTATGAATCTGGCCATAAAGAAAGCCAAAGAAGTCGGCATTGGCTGGGTGGTGGCACATGGTCAGTCCTGTCTTTTTTTAAGAGCATCAACGCTGTAGAAGGCCGCAACAACAAATTGACATTGTTGCAACACATAATTACTTGAGTTGTATAATGGATTTTGATGGAGCCAAGGTTCAGACCATGTTTTCTTGTTTATTGTGAGCCGACGTTTCACACCAACATGCTTAGGCATCAGATACAAGTCTTTATTTGAGTAGACTGAATGTTTAGTGTTCATATAGGAATTAATTTACCTGTTTAGGGATTAATAGTGTTTGGTTCATAACAGTAAACTGTAGTAAAGATGGATGACTGCACAATAAGCAGTCAGCTAGTTGGTATTTCAATACAATTCACTTTAATATCAGCAGTATAATTAAATTGTTATTTTGTAAATTGACTACAGTGGAAAAACACATTTTGATAAAATAATGACACTGAATTACCATTTCTTTTAAACCATGTGTCCTAATGCCACTTTTAATTTGTAGGTTCCAATCATTATGGTATTGCCGGATACTATGCAATGCAAGCTCTGAAAGAAAACATGATTGTGAGTGAATCATTTATTAGCCCATTGACTTTTCTTAAACAATTACACTGCTGCTGCTACAAATAGTTAAAAAATCATCTTAACATTCCCTGTTTTTATTTCATTACCAAAGACCATGGCAATAATCGTATGGATCAGAATAATTTATTGCACAATGAATGTGGAGGGGAATTGAAATGATTGAGGGTCTGGAGAAAGGTTTGAAGGGTGGAGGCTTTGGGTAGGGGTTGTAAATGGAGAGAGGGGGGTGAAGGCGAAGGATATGGCAATGAATCTAGGTCATGGGAGTAGATGTGCTGATGTCAGCTGCTGCGGTGGGATGACCATAGGGAACTCAAAGTCGGGGGGCTGTCTCTTTGTAAGCTCAAAGAATAAAGCCCCCAAGACAATTTTCATTAGGAAAGATGCACGTTGGTGTTTTTGATGTTGTCTGGGTTGTTGTGGATGTTGTACACAGCCTACACACACTGTAGGTAAAGTGTGCTGGGGAAGACCAGAGACTGAGATGTTTTCACATCTTCCCTACAAGCAGTGAAGGCAGCATGGATGTAGAAGAAATGCTCAGCTTGTAGCATGCAGGATATTTCTGATCTGCTTGTGACCTCCTCACCTGGTTCTGAGATGAACAAAGGGTTTTAGGGGGTGGAGGTTAGCTTGGGCTATAGATTTGTATGGACGAAAAAGGCAAAATGATTGAGGTTGATTGAACTGGTAGTTTGTTTTTCTTTTTTGCTGCATTTTAGGTGAAAGATGAGAATGAATGCATGTCTGATATATTTGCATATTGAGGGTATAAGCAGAGACGTCTGAGCAGAAAGACAGCAGGAACCTGATTTTTAGACTTTGTCTATGAGTGGACACAGACGGCCTTGTGTAGAAAGGGTTGAAAGTTGAAAACAAAATCTGAAAAAAAGATTGTGTGGGACTTTGTTCAGTTTAACAGAGATCTTTAATTTAACATGCTGAGATGTGAGTGGGACGAGGCTAGACACAGAGTCCTTGTTCGATAAAGAAGTTCATTCTTTTGATGTAGACCTGAGGTCCCCTACCACTGGTTTTGAAGGAGCTCCTGTTTTCTCATTAAGGCTTATGTTAACTGATTGCAGGTCATGTAAAAAGGGGAGAAGAATGGATGAGGATTGCGTAAATGCTTTTAGCATTGTCTTTGTGACAGAATCTAGTTTGAAAACATTTAATCTTGTAGTTTCATTTCATTTTTCTTTTCCAGATAAAAGCTGTAATTGAAACACTTACATTTATATTTAGCAATAACATACAACATTGGATGTGAGTGAAGTGCTGTATTTCCCCAAAAATGAACTATTTGTATTATAATATTCTTCTGACCACCACAGGGCATGTCCTTTACCAATACATCCCCACTGGTGGTTCCTTCACGTGGTAAAGAGGTAAATGGATTTGACTCTGTACTGCATGCCACATATGAGCGGGTCCATTGGTAGTTGTATGTGTTTACTGAATGTATTTATTTATTTAGTGGAAAAAAAAATTGCATTTGCCAAAATCCATTCCAACATTGTAATCCTCCTGTTTGCAGTGCACTCTGGGCACCAACCCCATCAGTGTGGCAGCTCCTTCCAAAGACGGAGACAGCTTTGTTCTGGATATGGCCACATCAGCAGTGGCACTTGGAAAGGTGAGATCAGGTTTATCATTATAGGTCATCAGGGCATTTCTTACATACTGCACGTCACCTCCTTCATGCAGAGAGACAATGCCACACCAATGCAGCTGGACAACACCACATGTTCACAATGGTTGTTCATTGGAAGCTTAGCATTATTTGATTAATGTACACCCAGCCTCATTTATGTATGTGATTAAACAGAAATGACTACTCAGAATCCTTGACTACCTGATTCAGTGACATCACATTTTGTGTTCTTATTAGCTGAGATATGTGCGTATGTTAAAGGTCCAGTGTGTAAGATTTAGGTGAAAGGGAACTATTGGCAGAAATTGAATGTAGAATAATCCTCATGATGTTTTCACTAGTTCATTTCATCTAAATTGTATGAATTGTAGTTTTCTTTACCCCAGAAAAGGTCCTTTATATTCAAATACTTTATATTTACATCGAGTGGACCCTCTCTACGGAGGCCGCCATGTTTTTTACATTAGTCCAGACTGGACAAACTAAACACCTTTTGAGTTTTTATGACAATTAAAGGCTACCACAGTTTATTTTTCATCTTTGGAAGGAGAGGGTGAGGTGAGGGGTGTTCAGCTGCAACATGCACTTTCAACACTAGATATCACAAAATTCTACACACTGTACCTTTAAGTTGTCTTACTCTTGTACTGAATGTGTAATGTGCACAGGTGGAGCTGCACGAGCGGCGTGGAGACACCATTCCCGAGGGCTGGGGCTGTGACGCTCAGGGAAAGCTGACAACCGATCCCAAGAGAGTCCTAAACGGAGGAGGTCTGGTGCCGATCGGTGGCAGTGAAACTACAGGTCAGAAACCAGTAGATACAACTGTTGGCAACTCAGGGAGTTAGACATCAGGGTGCCTGTGCTGCAAAGTTCAACGTACCTAGGATATATATATTTATATCATCCGAAAATTGGCTGTCCTGATAACCTGCTCAACGAAGCAGCGAGTTTAGGTGTTCAGGGTTGTCTGACTTGATCCGTCGACCTGATCTGCCAGCAGCTGCAGGGAGGGAGAAAAAGGAACATACACAAGAACAGCCGTGTCGGAGAGCAGAGAACAATGGCCGATCTCGCAGTGTTTGTTTATTTTCATTAGTCAGGAAATGAAATTTATCACATCCTCTTTGAAGAGAAATAAACAGAGCTAACTGTTTTCTCCTTTATTATTCACCACATTAGAAATGCAAGAGGCACACATGAAAAAACATAACAGAAACTAAGCGAAACAAACTAATATACACTGCTGGTGGTTTCACACAATCAAAAAAAAGAAAAGAAATAATATATAGATAATGTTATATGTTGATATTATATCAGTGTTCCAATATGGGACCTTTTTTAAGTACAAATAGCATTTAAAACCTTACATTCATTGATATACAGCAGAAAACACATCTGAATTTCTGCCCCATGGTGCTGCAGCTGGTGGAGAGCATCATGTGACCTGGTGATGCTTTTGCAGCGTTTGAAAAAAGTTGTAGAAAAATGTTCTGACCAGGATGCATTGTGATAAGACCAGCATACATCACGTTAAGTCAGCACTGCCCAGAGCTGCATGAAGTCGAATGCCCCTTTTCTTGTCCGGCTGTGAGTGCATGCATGTGACGGAGGCGGAGTCGTTAATTGAGAGCGATATCGTCAGAACCATGAATAAGCCTCTTAATACAATCTGAGGAGTTACTCCCATATGTCAGGCTGGTAACAGCGACATCTGAAAATAACTTTCAACAAAGTGAAACTAGAAAAGAGAAGAAACAGTAGAATTTTAATCTTTAAGGTATATATATGTCTTAAGAGAAACTGTAAATAAGCAAAGGATTTTTATGAGCTAACTTTACTGGACCCCTCAACTCTTGTTCCTGTCAGGATCCTGTTGATCACTGTGACTTTGGTTTTCCAGTGATCTGATTGGTCAGTAGTTCGGCTGCTGACAGGTCTCTTACTAGAACTTCAGCATAAGTTAAAATGGCGATTTTTCCTGTTTGTGACTAGAAGTGATTCATCTCTGCAGGATTGATATTTTGGTTTTGATTGTCTCCTTCAGTCCCACCTTGGACTCTTTCCTCATTTTCCTCTGTTGTTGTTTAATTGTACATTCTGCCCAATGGTATATATTTTTCTCTAAACCACTTCAGTACATTGATTTCATGTTATGTCTGTTTGTTTCAGGAGGATATAAAGGCTACGGTTTGGGAATGATGGTGGAGGTGTTCTGTGGTATCTTGGCCGGTGCCAAGTACAGCAAACATGTCCGCACGTGGAAAGTAACGGATCGCGTTGCTGACCTGGTACGTTTGTTGTGCATTTGTTTTTTTCTACTTTAACACATAGTTACTTCAAAAACCCTCATTAGTTTCTATCTGAATTGGAAAATGAATCTTTAGAAAGATATTTAACTCCTGCATGGAGCCACGTATGTTATGTTCCTTCCTGAGCAGTTACCATAAACAAACTGCTTAGTTTTATTATTGCCCAGTTGACTAAGCATCAGTGTTATTTATAACTCTGTTAATGACGGCAAAGAAATGAACCATGACAGGGAGAGCTAGCTGAGTTAGCTGAGCCGAGTTGTATCAGCAGACGTTTACAGCCACTGTTATCTAAAAGAAATCAGAGAGTCAGACGTTGGCCAGACTCTGACAAGTTTATGTCTCTTTACTTAAAATTGTCTCTATGTGCAAAGAGTGGTCATAGTCCTGTCTATGTTCTCAGGGTCAGTGTTTTGTGGCGATTAACCCAGAGAACTTTGCTGATGGTTTTAACGACAGGATGTCTGACCTGCTGTCCATCCAGAGAGGCCTGGACCCTGTGAGTAGATCCTAATGGTGCAACGCTGATTTAAAGAAAAATATGTGGATTGTGTTGAAAAATTATTTTAACTTCTTTTTGTGGAACTAGGCTGATGCAGATAGTCCTGTTCTGGCTGCTGGAGACCCAGAGAGAATGAATATGAAGAAGTGTGAAGAGATGGGTGGGATTCCCTACCACATCAATGTTGTCAACTACATGGTAAGATTTCAGAAAACACAATAAAGTCTGGCACCTGGACTCCTGTGGATCATGTAGTATAGTAGTGAGCTTTAGAGGGGCCAGTAGGCTACTTTTTTAATCTTTGGACAGAACCAGGCTTGCTGTGTCCCTTCCAGTTCATATGCTAAGCTGAGACAAATGGCTGCCTGCTCGCGCTTCATGTTTACTGTACACACATTACAATCTCATCAATTAACTCTCACACCAAAATCAACGGGTGAAATTGTTTTTTTAAACAAATATGCTAAAAAAAGGCAGTTTGCTTTTCAGGTTTTTCTTCCCTCCCCCAGTGTGCCATGTTTGACATCATTAACACTCCAGAAACTGAGACTCTGTCTCACCTCACTGTCTTGGCAAAAAAAATCACTGTTTCATTTTGTTCCCAAGGCTATTTATGTGCCGATTCCCGAAAGTTCAGCAACTGACTGCCAAAATAAAGATGAAGGCTCATTCACCTAAGTACTGCCTATCAGAGCCAGAGACAAATAAAAACGCTTGTCTGCTGCAGAAACATTTGATCTGGGAGTGAATGCAGATTAAATTAATCCCCACTGCAGAACACAACCGCATGTTTGTGGGGTTTTGACAGGTGGAAAGCACAACATTTGCAAGAAATCAATTGAGCGTATTTCCCTAAATGTTCCGCTAGTGTATTTAAGGCAAACATTCTTTGAGACTGAGTTAACCTGACCTGATTTCTGTTTTGTCTGCAGAATGACTGTGCAAAGAATATCGGTGTCAGCCCGCTGCTGCCCTGTGACAAGCTCCTCCCAGATCAATAATCATTCCAGCTGGAACTCTCAACTTGAATGAATCTGGCGCTGACTCCTTGGCTCCTCCACCGGGCAACATGGGAATGTGGCTTCATGTACTGCATGTTGACAGTCATGTTTTATTCAATGTAAACACACTTATTTGCACATTTTTTAAAGGTTCAGTTGGAAAAATATAATCATGTTAATTGAAAGGAAAAGATCAAAAGTTCAAGGGACATTTTGAAAACATTCAAGATGTTGTGTCTCTGTGAATGAAACGTGCACATCATCTGTCTGAAGATCTTGTTTACCATCAGATTTTTCTAATGAGAATGTTTCAAGAAACACTGGGTGGTGATGTTTAAAGAAACTATTTTTTTAAATACATAAAAACATTTAAATTGACTATGGGACCATATTCAGATTTTCTTTTTACTCTTTTATCATAAAACAGCATTCATTTGTGCCTTAATAAACAGAACAATATCCATAAACTTATACATCTATGCTTTTTATTTCATTACTTCTGTCTCTTCATAACAAGAATATGTTTGCATATCAACCACCAGATGGCAACATGAGTTACAATTTATTAGTGAAATTCCATTTATCAGCAAACCTTTAATTCACAGTTTATATATATATATATATATATATTTGTGGTTTGCCTCCATCATTTGATCAGCTAAAATCGAAATTAACAAAGTTAATTTTAAAGCAAAATCTCACACTGTAATTTAACTTCACACAAACAAAAGTAAAAAATCCCCTCTTCAGCCTGTAGGTGAGATATGTTTTAACCACTAGAGGGAGACCAAGTCTAAGTAAACGTTCTGTTTTAAAGGTCCAGTGTGTAAGATTTAGATGAAAGGGATCTATTGACAGAAATTTAATGTAGAATAATCCTCATGATCTTTTCACTAGTTCATTTCATCTA
Source organism: Paralichthys olivaceus (assembly GCF_024713975.1). Lineage (NCBI taxonomy): Eukaryota > Metazoa > Chordata > Actinopteri > Pleuronectiformes > Paralichthyidae > Paralichthys > Paralichthys olivaceus. The sequence goes on from NC_091099.1 coordinate 21,951,340, forward strand.
AATTGTATGAATTGTAGTTTTCTTTACTGCAGAAAAGGTCCTTTATATTCAAATACTTTATTTTTACATTGATGCAACATGCAACAGTTGTCTTAATGTCAACAGAGTTACAGTGCTGTGAAGAAAGACAGTGAATAGATTTTATTTCCCCCGCCATGTGTTCGTCTGATTGTCTGTCTGTTAGTTATAATAATAATAAACTTTGTTTACATAGCGCTTTTTAAAAACAGAGTTTACAAAGTGCTTTGACAACAAGCAAGTCATATAAATTAAATATAAAATAAAAGGTGAGAAGACAATGATAAAAACACAGTACAAGCACATCACATGAAAGCAAGTCTATAAAAAATTGGGTTTTAAGGAGTTATTTAAAAGAATTCACTGACTCTGCCTTATCTCCTCCGGTTGGCTGTTCCAAAGCCGAGAGGCCCTTTAAGTTTTCAACCTCGAATTTGGAACAGCAAGCAGGGCTCCACCTGTGGATCTAAGGCTGCGTGCAGGCATATAAAGGGTCAGTAATTCTGTGATGTAAGTTGGGACCAGACCCTGGTATGCTTTAAAAGTGACCAGTAAAATATTAGAATCAATTCTAAAATGGACAGTGAGCCATTGGAGAGAAGCAAGGATTGGGTGATGGGATTCTGCCTTTTAAGAGCAGTGAGAAGAAGAGCTGCTGAGTTCTGAAGTAGTCGGAGGTGGGAGAGTGACTTTTGGCTGATGCCAGAGAGGAGGGAGTTATAGTAGTCCAGTCTAGAGAGGACTAGTGCATGAAGTCTGGGTGTGACAGGTTTTACATTTCCAACTTTGAGTTGTTGAGCTGCAGGTAGTTCTGTGCCATCCAACTGTTGATATCATTTAGACAGTCTAACAGCAGCTGGGCTTTCAGGGTCATCAAGTCTCAGCAGAAAGTATATCAGTGTGTCATCTGCATATAGTGGAAGGAGAAGTTGTGGTGTTGGATGATTTGGCCTAGAGGAAGCATATAAACAGAAAATAAAATTGGGTCTAAAATTGAACCTTGTGGTAAACCACAGGTAACGTGCATTTTAGAGGATGTGTAATTACCTATGGTGACCGAGCAGGTTCTTTTTAAAAGGTATGAATCAAACCAACTAAATGCAGTAGCCTTGATGCCAATGATCTACAGTATCAAAGGCTGCACTTAGGTTAAGCAGAATTAGACTTGCACTCTCTCCTCTGTCAGCTGCAAAACGAAGGTCATTGGTTACTTTGAGGAGGGCAGTGTCTGTACTGTGATGCTTTAAAACCTAACTGGAATTACTCCAAGATGTTATTGTGAAACATAAAAGATAAACGTTGGGTTGAAACCTCTTTTTCTCAAAACATTTGATGAAAATAGAAGTTTAGATATTGACCTGAAATTTTTAAGAACAGAGGGATCAAGGTTCAGTTTCCTTAAAAGAGGTTGAATCACAGCAGGTTTAAAACTGGAAGGAAAGATTCCCTGTTGGGGATTTATTCAGAATCGTTAAAGTTAGCAGGATTACTCAAAACTACTGGATGGATTACCATGAAACTTGGGAGAAGAACCTTTTAAATTTTGATGTGGATCCTGCTCAGGGGGTGGATTGATTTTTTTCTCACTGGAGAATAATTCATGCATCTTGATGAAAGAAATCAGACACGTTTAAGGAACAGATATTAATACGTGTGTCCAAGTTGGAGCAGATCCAAATAAAAATCTGGATCCAGTGAATTTAAATGTGGTTTCATAAGGGGACTGTTGGGCCTTGTTGGATGTATGCACTCCACTGACTGCCATTCTAGCTCTGCATGGATCTGCATCTGTGTATTTTCCCCCATTTTTAATCCGTATTTTCTGCATGTGTTTGTTTTTAGTGTGTCTTCATGCTAATGAGACATCAGCTGGTCTGTTGAGTCAAATTGCAATTGATGTCAAAATATATTTCAATAAAAATTGTATTTGTAGTCGTTTCCTCTCCTCTTTGGATCAATCACTCTGAAAATGGTTGGCGGAGAGGCCTCTCCCAGAGCCACAAGGGAGACTGGGCAGTGACAGATGCCCAGATCAGGACCTTAATCTCCCATGCCAAAAGTCCTGGCACTGGGCCCCGGACCCTGGATGTCTCGTTAACACTCGGCCGGCTGCAGACAAAAGAAGAGAAATCAACAAATCAATGGGCTTTCAGCCCCACTGGGGAAGGGGAAAGGTGGTGGAGGAGGGGGGCTAAGTGAGTGCTGGGCTGGGCTGAGCCAGGTCTGCATTTGGGAAGGCAATGCATGGAGATTACAGGCTTTCTGTGGAGGGGGGGAGGTAGGTGTGTGCTGGGTGGAGTGCTCCGCTGAGTTCAAGGATTAAGGGGCCGATTCAAACCCTCGTTATAGGGGGCAGACTCTGAGGTGTGTGTGTGCATGGATGATGGATGGTGGGGGTCTAATCTACCCTGGCCTTGGCCCTGTGCCCTTGTGCGGATTAAACGGGGCCCCAAACAGCCTCAAGAGCAGGGCCGCTGACTAGGATTAAGCAGATTCTAACAGGTGTTTTCTTTTGTGGTGCTGAGGGGGGATCTGTCCATCACTCCCTGAATGAGCAAATCATGAAGTGATCAACTATTGCTGATGGAGCCAATGATGCCAAAAGGCCACAGCATGTGTGTGTGTGTTGTTTAGTGCTTGTTTTGGACTGCTCTAAGATGAGTGTGTGCTGGTCAGTTTTTCAAGCAGCGGGGTCAAATCAGCAGGAAATGAATCAGATGGGGGTAGAAGGATAAAGTTTGAACTAAACTGGTGCTAACCTGTGAAATTACTCACACACACAAACACACTTTGAAGAAACGAGAAAGTGGCTTCCTAATGCAGCTGATCAGGTGTTGTGACTGTGAAGCAGCAACTCTGCAGGGATTCACTGTGCATGAGATTAGCGTTGCTGCTGCTGGAAAGAGGATCAGATCAGAAGAGCTTAGAAGTGAAAGAGTTACTGACCACCTCAGCTAAGAATTAGGAATACACACACACAGCAGAGTTATTATGCGCTACATTGCAGACTTGACAGATCCGTGAACTCGTAGCTGACGTTTGTAATTTCATCAGTTTTGCTAGTGCAAAGTGCTCACAGCGAGGTGCTCAATACAGTGTTGCACCTCAGATGAGGTTTTCTGTACAATAAACGTTTGATTGAGCCCCCGATGTTCTGTATTTTTATCATTATCTCATAAGATAAAGATAAAGATTTTATTTGGATCCTCACTGATAAATACCAGTCCTCCAGATGGGCCTGATTTTTTCCATCAAGATCAATGAATTGAACGTGAAAAATAAATCTTGGATCTGCCTCCTGATCCGGATCCAAAACTTAATGGGTTCTTTCCTGACCTATACGGCCTCCTTTCAAGTTTCATGGTAATCCATCTCGTAGTTTCTGCATAATCTTCAATACAAACAAACAAACAGAGGGAGAAACAACACCTTTCAGGATTTTGGGGCTCATAACTTTATTATCCACCTCCGCTTAAAGCCGACTGCATCTCAGCAGACACTAGAAACAAAATTATGAAATAAAACATGAACATCAGGCATTATGAAGGTCAAATGTACTGATATGAAAACTTGTTTACTTTCTCTCTGTATTAGGAATGACTTCTGAGTTGATGCTGCAAATATCTACACTGGTGTGTGTGTGTGTGTGTGTGTGTGTGTGTGTGCGTGTGTGTGTGTGTGTGTGTGTGTGTGTGTGTGATGACAAACAGAAGGGAGGAGCAGAATTATAGAGAGAGTGGGAGGAGACAGGGAAAAGCTCTGCTGCTCTCCTGCTGGGACTTTAATGAAGTGGAGCGACTTCCTGGTTCGCTCCTTCCAGCTGTTGTCTCTTCAGAGCCAAAGATATTTGGCCTTGGCTCTTTGTCCTGCTCGGGCCACCATACCTCCAAATGAGCGATCGAACATGTAGAAAATAAAAGCAAAGCATCTGGTGTCTTGTTCTCTCCAACTGCTTGGGAATGCAAATGTCTCTCCATCTGTTTCCTCCCCCTCCTGGTTGTTGATGCTGGTTAAGATTCAAGGTACCATGAAGATGCTGAGGACTGATTTCTGATAATATTTCATAAATACTCAACATGTAATGTCTTTCCGGCCCTCTGTCACACACTCTGTTATATTTCTGCTTTTCCTCAGTATTCGTTGTCCTTTTTGGTATCCTATTAATTTATTTTATCTTATTAAGTGTTTGAATCATAGAATAATTATAAAATGAAAAACATCAAATATCTACATGCTGACAATCAAACCTAAACCAAGCTGAAACTACTATGACACAGTAGAGTTCATACAGTCGCAAAGGCCCAACATTCCTCTTCCGCACCTTCCTCACATTTATAAATATTTTTTTCCATTAAGCTCCATCCAAAAATCCTGGATCAGCTGCCTGATCTGCATCCACATCAAAGTTGAATTTGTTCCTCTGTCACCCATATTGCATCCTCCCACTTTTGTGGTAATCAATTTATTGGTTTGTGCGTTTGTCTTCCTGTTATCTAACAGACCGACCAACTAATGCAGATGAAAACATAATCTCCTTGATAAAGGTAGAAATGATGAGGGGGTAAAACATGCAAATGATCTTTTACACTGCTGTTATTTTACTTTCCAATATATAGAACCCACAAGTTTTCTTACAGATGCACAAAAATCTATTTGAAATCTTCCTGATCAGCCACAAATTTGATTAAAAGAACTTGTATCTTCGGTTGCAATCTATAAGACCTATCCATACTAATGACATACAATTATCCTGATGTGTTACCATGGTAATGGCATGTTGCAAGTGAATTCAGTGAATGTTGGGTTTTCTATAAAGACAATGAGGGAGATAATGGGCCTGTTCAGCATGTTGAAAGTTATTAGTCCACACAAAAGGTGTGTGCTCCTGGTGTGCTGCATTACAATCATACTTCAAGATGAGGCTCATGTTTCATCATAGAATAAACGATGTTCAGAGAAGCTCCTCATCCCCCCCACCCTTAAACACCATGTGATCAATTATCCACCGTGACTGCAACATCTGGCATCAGGCTTCTTCTTTCACTCATGTGAAACCGTCACACGGCTTTTAGTCTCATTGCTTATGCTCTCTGTGTGAACAAGTCTTCTCTGTCCTCATGTGACCCAGTTGCTGTTTTGAAATGAAGGGAGGAACAAGAGAAAATCAGACAGGAAGATGACATCTAACACCCCCTCTCATAATTTGGATCAGTCTGTGGTGGCGAGGGGATTTCATTTTCCCTTGTGTGGTCTGAACACCTCTGGATATCATGGCGACCAGCTCCTGTCTCTCACACCCCCACGTCAACAGACAGCCGAGGTGTTGGATGGCCTCAGCCTGTGTGGAGGTCCCAACGACACTTCAGCATTTGTCACTAATCCTGTGTCAAAACTTTTACTTTCTCTAGTTACTGTCATCACCATCATGTATTCTTATACTTCCTTTTTAAACTTTAATTTAAAGTAATCTGTCTGAATTTCCTTTTGTTATCAAGTCAAGTTAAAGTTAATTTATAAAGCACATTTAAAGCAACCACTGTTGAGTGCTGAACAGGCTTAGAATGAAAATAAAAGAAGATAAATGACAGAAATCCCCATTCTGAACTCCAATTGAAGGCGAGTAAGAAGAAGTGGCTCTTGAATGATTTAAATGATTCTGATATTAGGAGGGAAACTGTCCAAGAGATCAGGAGCAGTCGATGCAAAGGGATGCCACAGACACGAGGTTGTTCAGCCTCAGTGCTCAGGGTGGAAAATGAAGACACAGCAGTTACAGTTACTGTTTAAAAAAGCAACAAGAAACATCAGGACTTCTGCAACTTTCTTTATCAACAGTTGATATTTCAAATTATTTATGTATAAGTTCATTATTTCACTGCAATCTCTTATTTGTGATTCATGTTAACAATCTCATACTGAACAATCAGGGATGATGCTTGCTCTGATCTTGTGAAGAAACAGTTTCTGTTCCATTTGCATCTTTGATGCATCTTCAATGGGGTGATTTGGTTGGAATTACTGTTCCACAATGAGCTGCTGGTGCTCTGGCCATTGCTACCAACTCTTAGCATCCAGTTTAACAAACTGCCGGTTTCTCCTGAATTTCAGACACTTGAGATCAACGTCTGCACTGAATACATAAAGTTGACAACCTCCTCTCCTCCTCTCTGCTTGTTTTGTGTTGATATATCGTATGTCGTCTACACCTGAGAGCAGATATATGGTTTTGTTGTTCTCACATGCACAAAACTTTCACAGAGTTTCATCTCAACTCTGATCTCACCTCATCCAGCCTTTGTACAATAATTTGAGCTCAAACAATATTTAAATGTATTAATTTCATTTATAAATGTGATTTTATTCCTTAAACTTGATGTGACTGTACCCGGGAACCAACCACACCTTACAGTCCTTGTCAGATTGTAAAGTTAAGGGCTCATCTCACTCACACATCTCATCTACACTGTGATGTTTGTATTGTGCCAATCATCGAAGTAACTGAAAAAGCTCTGAGTACACATTCTGCTGAACTGAGATGAATTGTTTGGATGAAGTGTCGATGCAAACGGACTGCACTGGATGAATGTCAGTGTCGTCATGTGCTGCAGTGGTAACAACAAGCCCACTCTTTCCAGTGTTTGCTCAGTTTGTGTGTAAGCCCTCTCACGTCTCTCATATAAAGCTGCTGTAATATAGTTGCATAGTTAAACCCTCCATACGCTTCCTGTGAACAGTCAGCTCCTGTCAGCAGTGAAGATTTTGTCACTTCACCGTGCGAAGGGCACGACTTCCACCCGAACACACGGCCCGGGGGAAGTGGCATGTGAAACAGGAGCATCACAGGGCGCCACGCTGCTGTGACTTCACGCCACAGAATCGACAGGATCCCACTGGGTCCTGTTATGAGGTGACAGGTACGACGCCAGGCAACAAACAGTCATGATCTGATGTCTTTGACTGCAATTATTTTGCAATTATCTCCCAGCAGCAGCCCTGTCACAGAGCAGAGGAGAGCAGAATAATATAAACAGTGTCAATAAAACAGCAGAAAATAATGCGCCACTGGGATTCATACTGCTCTTTCTAATTCTTCTCCAAGAATATGAACGCTCCAGATAAGAATCTACTGAAAAATGCTTCTCAGCTGTAGGAAAGTAAAATCTGCGCACATTTTAATCTGACAAGGGTGCTCCATTTATTTGACAAATTAATTTCAGTTTATTTATCATTAAAAGTGAATCAAATGTGATCACGTATGAAAACAGTTGTGTAGTCTCATCCGTGGATCCGAGGAGAGCTTTATAAACAAAACTAATCCTAACAAAAAGTTTTACTTAAAGGTTCAGCGTGTAGAATTTAATGAAGTCAAGTGTCATGTTGCAGCTGAACACTCCTCATGTCCCCCTCCCCCTCCAAACATGAAAGAATCTGTGGTGAACTTCAGTTGTCATGAAAACCCAAAAGGTTTTAATTTGTCCAATTTGGACGACAGTAAAAAAACAGCCTCCACAGAGAGGATCCCCCCCCCTCCATGTTAATATACAGTTTTTAGATATAAACCTCCTGATGTAAATATAAAGCATTTATTTATTTAGGGCCATTCTAGGGTAAAGAAAACAATGATAAGTACAATTTAGATGAAGACTTGTGAAAACATTACCAGGACATTTTTATATTCAATTTCCACCAACTGATCGGTTTCACCTAAATCTTACACACTGGACCTTTACATTTCAATGTGCTGCTGCAATGCCTGTGAGTGTTTTCTTTCCCTCAGATTCCCAAGACAAACATCTCAATAACAAAGGATAATCCTAATCCTTGTTTATATGATGCCTTTTTCTCTCTTTTACACCCCCCCCCCCTTCTCTTCCTTTCTTCCTGCAAAGCCCTTTTCTTATTTAAAGTGCTGCCCGAAAAAATAATAATTATAAAATACTGTTTGGTGGATCAAAGATTTAAAGACAAGAAACTTCAACTCAAACAAAATGAAAGAAAAAGAGATTTATTCCAGTATTGTGTTCACATTGAATTCTCTGTGGAAGTGGAATATACGGAGTAACTTCAAAGCATGAAAAGCTTTTGATCACTGAAACTGGGCCAAACAAAGAGTCATATTTCCTCCCCTTCCTGTTGAATCCTATTTTCCTTACTTTGCTTCGGGGCTCTGCAAACCTCTTTTACCCCCAGATAAAGGTGCTACACGTGCCATTGTGACTTGCTTCATTTCTTCCCCCTGGGCGAAAAAAGAAGCCTTCATCTACAGTAGAGAGGATTAGTGTCTGTGTCCAGGCAAGAGACCAACCCTCAACACACACACTCCCCCAGAGGCAACCGCCCCAACACACAGGATGCACCAGTCTCCACGAGGTCAGCTGCCGCCCAGGTCACAGGCTGCGGGCGGGACGACAGGGAACTGCTGATGTGTGACGACAATAACAGGTGACAGGTGATGGAGGGAGGGATGGGGACAGCGGGCTCACCTTTCTCTGTGGTCACTCGTCCGGTGTTGGTTCAGGGGTTCTCAGGTCGGTGCCCGGGGCCTCTGTGATGGATGGGTACAGCTGAGATGGTCCCAGTCGGGTGGGGGACACTGATCTAAGGTTGGGTGTGGGGGCACAACCTGACCTCTGACAGTGTTTTCTGAAATCTCTGTTTATTGTCCTCGCTTGCTGAAAGGTTGGGATGAGAGCAAAGGACTTTGCAGGACAGTTTATAATCTTTTCTGCAAATTTATTTTAGACAATTCAAATATTCTGACATAGTTTACAGTGAAGGTTTTTGGCATCACATAAATTTCTAGCTTTTTCAGGCTGATTGTTGTTATTTTTGCCTGGAACTGGGCAAAATGTGATTTTGAAAACCAGCCGAACAACTTTTATTCTGTCCCAAGCTGCAAAATGACCCAATTAAATAAGATAATGAATAAGTTTGAAATTAAATGTCATGAAGAGCAATATTTACATTTATTTAAAAAACTCTCTCTCAAGTACTTGTACCTCTCCATTTAACATTTTTATTTTTATCATTTCACTTTGGCTGGTTGTGTGTGTGTTTTCACTGTTTGTGAGATGTGAACTTGCTGGGTGATATGATTCAATTTAAGTTGGAAACATCCACCTCCAGGCAACAAATGGACTGAGGGGCACTGATGTTGGGAGGAAAATGAAATTACGCTGTAATGTTCATCATTAATATAATTAGGTTAATTAAACTGTAACTTCATTTAGTGTCAGCTGGACGGATGGCGGAGTTAACAGCAGTGACCCTTAGTCTCCCACTGATGGCATGTTGCTGTTTTCCTGCCAACTCCGAGCCTATCAACACGATTCCCACCCATTATCCATCTGCCTCTATGTTTGGTTGCATGTGTGTGTGTGTGAGAGAGAGAGAGAGAGAGAATAGCAAACCAGGATTCAGTTAGTCATCATACTAATGGAAGTATTAAAATGTATATCTCTCTCTCTCAATTTTAGCGTCCTATATTGACAGCTTACCTGATTTCAATACCTCATATCATTTTAGCATCTTTTTAGGAGAATATTAACAGTGAATAAAAATACCAGGCATTCCTGTCAGGCTGCTGATCACATTACTTTTACCGATAGTGCAGACACCATGGTGACTGAAAGGTAAAACCGAACCCAGCAGCGTTTTTGTCATCTCAGATCTTCTCTCACTGTAGTGAAAGTTGCTGGACAGTTAGAAAGAGAAAAATATTTACTATAGATTGTTCATAAAGATGGACGACATGACAGCTTCTCAAAAGTGAAGCCAAAACATCGTGACCAGCCCCCTGGTGGCTGGTTGCAGTGCAGGTCATAAACCCCACCTTCTTCATGTTAGCAAATGGGACATGAACCAAACTAAAAAGTCAAAACATACGTTAAATACATTCCCCCCAAAGATGGTTTCATTTTAGTCAGTTGTTATCACCCTGATGATTTTAGTATTCATTTTTCCGGTAAATATGGTTTTAATTACTTATTTGAGGCTTTCAAAATAAGGTGAAACTTCATGATTGACAGTTGAGACTGACCCCTGATTGGTTGAACCATGTGTTTTACCAGCGTGCGACGGTGGCACCCGTATCAGATAGTTTGACATCATTTTAGTACAGATATTTCTCATCCATCTTTATTTACATTCATTGACATGATGGAGGCAAATTTGACATTCAAACACCCATGATTACATAACTGTTCAAACGTGTATTTAATTTAATTTCTTTGTTGTCATCACTGGTGAAACTCACATCTTCATATACTCTGTGCACAGAATTCCTGCAGAGCAGTCAGGGAGGCAGTGGGATGCAGCAACTTTCTCTTGTGTTTGAGTGGACCTGTGCTGAAGATGTGTAGTACAACCCAATCATTTTAAAGTATACTTTAATACAGTCATTTGAAAACGGAACCCTTGTGTGTTTATCGTTCGCGAGCCAGTGGCCGGAGGTCAAAGGGGAGACATTTGCAGGCATGTTTTGTCTGGGATAGTTTCAGTCTGGAGAAGGGTGATGGGGGGGATGTGAGTGTTTAGAGAGTGTCAGCTGGTCCAATACAGTGAGTCCAATCCACCACACGGCCTCCACTCCGTCCTCAGCCAACCACCACAGTGAGGAAGCCCCTGGTCTGTTTGGTGTGATCATCAGGACAGCTGGTGCCTGGGCAGCTGCACGGCTGCGGGGTGGCTGGGAAAGAGCCTGTCCCTGGCAAACCCAGGAGGGGCTCCTGCATCTGCTCAGCTGTCGACCCACCCACCCCCACCTCTTCCTTCGTATCCCCATCAGTCCCTCGTACTCCATCAGCTGAGAGCAGCAGGGGAGACAGCTGGCCGGTGCTGCCAGGGAGAGAGGAGGGTGGAGGATGTGTGTATTGCATTGAGTAGTGGGATAGACCAAGCAGAATGACATCACTGTTCACACACACACACACACACACACACTGTTGATTGGCTGCAGTGCTCTGGTGTCAGCAATTAAATACCTTTATTTTAACTGACAGGATAAAGCTGGGAACTTTCTGTATCTTCTTCTTGTTGTCAACAAAACTCATTACAGCTTCCCAGCCCCCCACCCACCCAAAAATGAATGCAATGAATTATTAAAGGGCCAATTCATGGCCACTGAGCCAGGCTGCTGCACATATGTGTTAACGCACAGATAAAAAAAGTGGCCCAACAAATGTATCGGGAAAATGAAGGGGAAAAGATTCTCCTACTTGGATAACATTTGCCAAACATGACACCTAACCATTTTAGGAAATGGTTTATCATTGGATCCATTATTATAATATTTCTCAATGAACCTCTGATCATCACAGGAAAGCTGTATGAAAACACAGACTTGTGTGGTTGGTTTTAGCCTTTTTCAAAGAATTTGTTGCCAGTGAAAATAAATTTGATGAATATATCATTTTGACATCCACTATCCATAGATAGATAGTCCGTAGAATGTACTTTTACCAAATGTTTATTTGTTGCTATCACCTATGTTTCTTTTATCCTTTTCTTTGACCATTACTTTTCAATGGTGTTGTATTATTTTATATGTCTCTTATTTTGTGATTTAGTGTTGTATGTATAAGTTGCTGTCTCGATTTTAAATGACATTGTATTCAGTTACTTCTTGTCCTTGATGTTTAGTATTCGTGTTTTTATTTCTCCTATTTAAGAAGCGCTTTGCAACAGCTGTTTTGTTTGTTGTTTTCTGTTTTTGTGCTATATAAATGAAGTTATTATCATTATTCATTAAAATTATTAAGCCAACAATTCCTCCACTCTTAACAACCATATCCTTCTTAAACAACGAGAAACATAGAATATTGAATAGCGCCCACATGTGGTTGCAGACGTTTCAGACCTTTGTTGTCATGGATCCAATAATAAACACATAGGCCTATGGCAGAGTCAGTGTCTCTTCAGGTTTATGCACAATACAACTTGGAGTAGTGATGGATAAAAGAAATTTGACAAAAACAGTGGTGTCCTGTATCAAAGTGCTGTCTCCAGGACATTGATCAACACTACTGACTATATTCAGACATTGTGTAGTGGATGGACTCTGGGTGGGGGTGGGGTGAAGGCTGTGTTGTGGTGTGGTTCGTGTTGGGGGATGGGGGGGAGTCTGGGGAGTTTAAATGAGCAGAAGTGGAGGGGGGAGGTGGTTGTACTAGAAAGCAGAGTTCCTTTGTCCTCTGACAGTCCGGCCACGCAGGGTCAGGAGCAGAGCCTGGTTCAAGAGAGAGAGGCAAAGAGAGGGCGAGAGGTCGATGTCACACTGAGCTCAGTGGCCTTGTGGCCATTTCAAAAATCAACAATATAATAAAATACAAATATTTTGAAGCTTGGAAATGTGGATTGGATTATTATGAAATACACTTTAAAGTATAATTTGGCAAGAAATGATTTAATTGACCTAATAGAACAAATAAACCAATATTTTGTTCACATTAGAGATAACACAGTGGGCTCATAAATCATTTGACAGAAAATTAAGTTAATTTTGTGAGTCTATTTTCAAAAATGCTAAACATTTCTGAGAACCAGCTTCTTGAAAATTAGAATAAAATGTGTTTCTCTGTACATTGTAAAATGTATATTTTGGGATTTTAGACTTTTGGCCCAACAAATTATTTCAACAATTTACCCTTTTTTGCAGTTTTCTGTTTTTGGAGTGAAACTGTGTTTTCATGAAGGATAATTAAAATGTTTCTCAAATATTAATCGATTTAAGATCATTTATAAAGAAAAACTAATGAAACAGTTACTTTATAATGAATTGCTTTATGATTGTGAAAAGAGAGGAAATAAATAAAAGGGATCTTAATGTTCTTAACACAAAAGGGGCAATATAGGATTGTACTTCTTCCTGCTGGAGTGTGTATTAGTGAATCATTCTGTATGTTTTTTTGATGACATCGAAATGAACAAAATAGACTAAATTTAAATGACAAAATGTTTAATCAATAACAAAGATCAATAAGACTATCTGCAGATTTATCAATGCTTTGGGGGTTGCAGCCCTAATCAACATAAAATCAATCTCTTATGAGCATTGATTTTTTTTTCTAAAGAAAACTTGACGATCAGCCTTTTTACGCAATGGGCACTCAGACACTCAGGTTTAACTTAACTGTAAACTCAGGTTTAAAAATAAAACCTTTGCTCTGGGGGGGGGGGGGGGGGGGGGTTGAAGAGGGAGAGAGGGTGAGTGGGGGGTACATATCCATCTGTCTGGGAAATAAAGCGAGATCGGTTCATCTCCACTGTCATCCAGCTACAGTTTCATCTAAGTGGCCACAGCCCATCTGCTCCGAGCTGTAAAGGTCGCCGGTGACCATTGATCCCTTATTGATTCCATGAATTGTTTAATGACCACCAAGGTCAATTAATTAACCATTTGCCGGGTGTTTTAATTGCCCTGGGCTAATTTAAGCCCGTTGATTAATTCTGGGTCCCCGATGGTGGAAATGGACCTCACTGTCAATGGTGGGATTATGAGCACAACAATGGATGACAGATGACCGACAGAGCACTGAGTGGCTTTGGAAAGCTGTGCTGATGTTTGTATTGTAGGTTTTTAATGAGTTCATTGTGTTGATGGTCTCCGAAGATGAACTGACCATATTGCTGTAATTTATTCCAGACTGCCACTGGAACATGTGCTATTTCTTGTTATTTTTGTGAGGTCAATCTTGTCAAAGAACAAAGACTGTGAGGCTGAAAGGTTTGATATTCAATGTCACAGAGATGAGAGACTAAAGCTATTTATCCAAACCCAGATTCCATAAAATGTTTGTATGTAGGTAATAAATTCTATATTTTTCATGGAGTTGGTCTTTGTTGCTATCGATTGTGGAAACATTGTGCTCAACAAACTAAATACTGAGATCCGGAAACACAGTGGTGAGCTAAAACAAAGTATGATGATGCAAGAAACAAACAAATCACATCATCAGAGGAGGGTTCAAATCTAAACACCATGCCTGTTTCATACCCAAAATTCTGTTTGCAATGAATATTTTGTAAAAACTTAACTTTTTGCCATTTCAAATCTGTCTGATCATCTGAGAGTGATTCTGTTTCTTGACACATTGGACCTTTTGGACTCTGTTTTCAAACTCCCAGAATGGATATTATTCCTATCAAATGCATACACATCACCCCCCACCCCCCCACCCGACGTGTACCTCTCTGTGTGTCAGGTGTCGGTTTGTTCCTGTCAGGGGTTTAATCTCTGTGTTTGGTGACGCTGGTGTCACTTAGTGTTTGCTATCAAATACAGACCGGAGCTATCAGCCCTCCTGTCCTGCGAGAAACTTCCACGGCCCATGTGAGATTGCAAAAAGCTGTGTGTGTGTGAGAGTGTTAGACTTAATTGCTTTCTATCTTGAGGCAGAGCTAATGGCTTGTCAGTGTTTCCTGTCTTTCATTAAGGACTGATCCTGTCAGGATAGTTTTTATGTCCACCTGCAAACAGGATACTGAATCTATTCTGGAAACATCTTATCATACCTTAAACTCTAACATAAACATGTGATGATTATACCACAGGAGAGAAAAGTTGTGTCTGATCTTACCAGTACTTTGTGGTTTTGTATGTTTTTATATAAAAAAGCAAATATTGTATTCTAGAATTAAAGAGTTCACCTTTATTTTGGATAGCATCTAAAGATAATGCATAAATCTTTCTTTACAAAGAACTGTTTCACATTTTTATTGCACCATAAAGAGGCAGTAAAATATTGAATCGCTGGAAACCTGGGATTGAGAAACAAATCACAGAATTACATACTTAGATCAGTAGATAAAATATAATAAACTGATTGACTTTATTGAGATGGAATAAACTGTGATATGGCAAAGCTAAAGTTTGAGGTTTTTAGATTTTTGCATACATGGAAAAATACTCTAAAACACTTACAGCCCAGTTTGCCATGGTGACTACCATGTAGTAATCACTCTCACCAGCAGGAGGCGATGTTAGCCATTGGGTGTCTCTGAAAAGGATCACCTCTGTTCTCCAAATGCAAATCAGTGTTCACTTCAGTATGGAGCCACATGTCATTTTCTATATGTTAACATGAGACAGCAGAAACTAAATCAGTGGCTGCTATTATTTGCTGCTGTGTGAAAGCACTTCACCATGTCTGTGATGGATCACAGTCCTGTGTCAGTGCTTATAACCTGTGCTGTCTCTCATTGCAACATGACAAGAGCAGGTTCAAATATACTTAAGTGTTCATTCACATGTTTGGTCATTAAATCATTTCACTACCAAGCCTAGTCTGTCTCAACATGTGTGACCAGGTTACATACATGTAAACACACACACAGTCACACATACATACGAGCCAACCTCAGGGCAGCAGCCCACCACAGGTCAGCCACACGCTTGTTGGAGAGAACAGCCTCTTTGTTTTGTGTGTGTATGTGTGTGTGTGTGTGTGTGTGTGTGTGTGTGCATGCGTTTGTGTGTCCCTGCGTGGATTTTGTGTGAATGGTATCTGTGAAAGGCCACTCTGTGTAAAGTGGTGACTCTTTTGGTAACAAGTTTCATACTTGATGTAAAGGTAATGGGGTTCATTTCCTGAACTGTGCATGTGTGTGTGTGTGAATGTGTGTACCTGTGTGTGTGCTCTCTTGTATTTCTGTCTTTTAAGACCAGTATGAGTTTAAACCTTGTCCTTCTCCTCTCTGGACTGTTTGAGGGCCTGAACTTCATCTCATTTTACCATTTGATCAGAATTGTAAAACAAGTGAGGATTAGGATTAATGGAGAGAAATGTACTTGATGTTTTGATGTTGATTAAATTTGCTTTTCAGTGAATGTGTGATCTAAACCTGCCTGACTCTTTCACAGATTTACTGCAGAAGAAGACCAAATAAACCAATTCAATTAATAAACATAAATTATAAACCCTCGTAAATATTCTATAATAAGTCATTTTCCATTAGTGCATGGAGTGTACTTGTATAGTGCTTTTCATAATGATCACTCAAGAGCTTTACACACACATTCATACAGCTCTTCTATTATATATGCTGTCTATTTTCTATACAGCATTCACACTCTGACGACTAATGTGTCTGTGTGTTTGAAAATCATGAAAAAATGAGAACAGTTTTCTTATGTGTTACAGACACCAGGAGGGGGCAGTAGAGGTCCACTTCTCTCCCATCTGTATCAGAGTAAGTGGTGCCAGTGGAGTGTGTGTGTGAGTGTGTGTGTGTGTGTGTGTGTGTGTGTGTGTGTGTGTGTGTGTGTGTGTGTGTGTGTGTGTGTGTGTGTGTGTGTGTGTTTGTGTGTGTGTGTGTCCGCGCGGTCCCCCCACACACACTAATAAAAATGAATTCCAGAAATCGCATCAATCACATCATGTTAAGTTGTGTAAGTGCTTGAGTGTGTGTGGGTCACTGCAGCCTAGGAAATCACAAGTGTAACAATGACCCAGTTATACGTGGCAGCCTGAGTTGCCATGGTACCTCTCTTACACCTCCACCCATTGTTCCTACCTGAGGTTAAACAAACAAACAATTGGGAATCGCACAATGCCTTGAAAATGTGGACTATTGTCAAAGAAACGTCCAAAAGGGTGATAGAATGAATCTGGTTGTGTGTGTATGTGTCCACCAGATGCATATTCCTGGAGGGTCTCTGCTTCACAGATCTGTGCATTTTCCTGTTAACGAGCAGAGGGTCAAATGCTTCCTCATATGGTGTCACAGCTGCGCTCATGGCACTGCAACGTGTATATGTGTGTGTGTGTGTGTGTGAGACAGAGGGAGAGAGTGAAGAATGAATAAGTGAATCTGGAAAGACAAGAAGTGTAGAAGAGACAAATGCAGAGAGTGAATCAAAGCTGAGAGGGAGAGTGGCCCTGAGGCGGCTGTTAGTTAAGTGATGATGAATATGTGGACAGTGACCTGAGGCCCAGGGTAATAGCAAATAATACATTTTACCTGTGGACAAGCATTTGAGACATGTCACTTTACTTGAAAAACTAGGATCTGAAGAAAAAACAGTTAGGAGAGCGAAAGGTGCTCACACACACACACACACACACACAGATGTCCGTACGATGTGACCTTTTGACCCGAAGCTCACAAACCACACCTGTTAGCAGAACCTTCAGAGTGTTAAGGATTTCAGTCCAGACATGATCTAAACACAGATGATTTTCTGAGTCTGGATCACAGTTGGCCTCACACTGAACTGACATTTCCAAACTAAAAGCGTGACTTAAAAAAGAGAGGATACATAGAAATGTTCACCGACATACAATGTGCTGGGAGATGTTATTTTAGATCTTATTCCGCCCACTACTATTCCCCTGAAAGGAGACCATAGTCGCCTATAATAGTGTATGACCTGAGCAAGTAAGTTATTTCAATTTTCCAGGTCTACACATTTTAGTGACAAACGATAAAATACATTTCTGAGCTTTAAGTTGGAGATTTTAAATGAAGGCTTTTAAGGTTATGAGTGTTTTAATTCTATTATGGCTAAAATGGACTGTGTTAAAAAGTGGCCTCCATATGGCTAAGTCTGATTCAGCTGTTTTGAATACCTGGCAAAGGAAATTCAGCTCAGGCATCTAATATATATGGTGTAATTCATAATATATTAAATGGTTAAAGCTGTGAATTGTCTGCAGTCTAATTATTATGGTATGTGTGTGTAATTCTGATTCTCCTCCCTGTTTGCTATTAGGGTCTAAAACAGTAGATTGTGCTGAAACATGCTGTTTTTATTTTTTTAACTGCAGCTTTTCATGTTGCCACCTTGGCTACGTTTCGCTTGCAAAAGACCAAAACCAAAACCAAATTTTTACACAGTTCTATTTTGAAATCACACGTGGTCTCATTGCGTAATTATCAACTAATAAGAGACACATGAGAATGAACGGTCAAAACCTGGGCAGCAGAGGCCAAGTTCAATCCTTTCAAACATCACACCACTAATATTTATACCAAAGCCCCTTCATTGTATATTCTGAGCCAACATAACCCAGTTCATACCACTTTGATAAAGCTCCTGCAGAGCTGCAGAATCCCAGTATCATGGGCCAGGCACCGGTTGAACTTTTACACATTTTAATAAGAATGAGAGGGATTTATTTTGAAAGTCAGATTCTCTTCTTACCCATCGTGAGGAGATCATTCACTTTCACTGTGTGTTATATCTGTTCAATAACCTTGTGCATTTTCTATCTGCTGGAAATAAAGTTGTCAGAGAAACAGGACGTCAGTTAACATCACTCTGAGGTGAATCAGAACCCTGTTTGATATGGATTCTGTAGATATGTTGCTTGGTCATGATTTGCTCAGTGAATGTACTGGGGCTAACATGTTTCTTGTTTGAAGAGGTTATCAGCCAGTGTGGTGGAGGACTGAGGCTGAGAATAAACTGTTATTTATTCTCAGCCCCACAATTCACTTCACCATCCGCCCATTTTCTGCCGTGTATCGGGGTCTGGGTTGCTATGGCAGCACGGTAACCCAGATGTTCTTCCTCCTATAGCCAAGGTCCACCAGCTCTTTGTGGGAGATCTTGAGGAGATTCTAGACCAGATGGGATCCCACCATGGTGTTCTGGGTCTTGCTAAGAGATGTAATTAGATGTACAAAACATCCCAGCTGGCTTCTCTTAACACCACGAGGCAGTGGTCTCCGAACGTCTTCCTATATGTGTCAGCAGGATGAGGATTTAAATGTTTAAACGAATATCTCTGAAGCTGCTCTCAGACATGCACTGAAATTAGGAGATTTCCCAGAGGGGCTGTATGTAGCAGGAGGCAGGATGTAACATAACATTGTTTCAGGAGATCATCCAGGACTGAAAGCAAATTGTCAATTGCTGTCCCAGTGAGCCTATGTGAGAATACTGCAGGAAAATGCCGGGAAAATTCACAGTGAGTTAGCGTTGATGACGTTTTAAACATACGATGGACAAGAAAGTGAAAGAATACAAATGTCTCACGATGAAAAAGATTCCTTACACGTAGAAACGAGATCGGCTTTAAAAAACAACAAGATTCAAGAGCTTTTGGCGATAACGGCAGGCACCACTGTCAATATGCTGTGATCAAAAACTCTGCAGTGGGACTGATACACCATGCTCTACCTCCTGCATGTTCCAGGTGTCACCCCTGGCCTTAATGCTCAGGGATATTTCCATTGTTGTGAACATGTCTGACCCAAACAAACTCCTGCTGCTTTCTTCGGAAGAAGGCAAACTCTGGAATATGTAGGGACCACATTTTCGGGAGTTCATGTCTGAAACCAGCTTATGTTTTTCTTCAATGCTATATCATAATGTTCATACACAGTATTTTTCTGCTTTGTTTATGTTATGTTTCATTTGTATGTTTATGTTAATGTTTCTATTTTGAGAGCGTCAGACTGACAAGTCTTCTGTCGCCAGCTTCTGGTGTCACCTTCCCTCGCCACTCATTAAACAAATATGCGAACACACATTTACTTATACTTAAACACAAAGTACTTCTTGTACATTAACCCGTGCTGCATTGCGCACTAGTGCTGATATTGGGTGTACAAGTGTGAAATATGCTACTTTCCATGACCCTGCGGGTTGTTGCCAAGCGGCTGTCGCTGAGTGTAGTGCTCGATCCATGGCCGCCAGGCAGCGCGGATGTGGCAGGAGGGCACGATGTCTCTGTGGGCCCGGTGCCACCTTGCCTCTGCCCCGTTTCACCTGACGCCTCGCTCTATGAGGGCTTTCATGACCATGTCATGCTTTTAGCCATGAGTTAACTTCCCAGGGCGGGGGAAGGGATGTTTAATTTGGCCCTGGGATCTAATCATTTCACTGAAGTGGAGGTGATGGCGATGTGTTTATACACTGCCCTTTTCGAGAAAGTGTGTGGACTCAAATACATGGGCTGCAGGGGCTAATAGGTGTGTGATTAGAGGAGTTTGCACACTCTTAAATACTTGTGGTGAAACTTGTTTTTGTTTCTATGTGTGTGGAAGAGACAGAGAGGGGAGGTGTTGGAGTTTCTTTAACTTAGAACAGTAAGTACAGGGTGTGTGTATAATTACTTAAATAGTGCATGTAATGTGCATGTGTAGCAAATGTGTGAATAGCAGGGGACAAAGGTTGCCTTGCCAATTACACACAACACACACACACAAAGTGACAAATAAAATTTCCCTCCAAAGTCCCCCTTTCTTCCCGCCCTCTGTCTTATTTTGTTCAAATGGTTCAGAGAGGATTAGTCAGTGATAAGTGACATCAGGCTTGAAATGTGGACCTTGAACTCATCAGTCAGTGTAACACAGGTCCGCATACACGCACACAAAATGGTGAGTCATGCTTGTGTAGCAATGCCACAGAGGCGAAGAAAGATGACATCATCTCAAAGTGTGTGTGTGTGAGTGTGCGTGCAGGAGGGGGGGTGACTACAAGGTGCAGCTATTGTTAGGTGTATGCTGGTAAGGTGTGGGGGGTTGTGCGTGTGTGTGCACGTACACATGCATAGCTTTATATTGAACGCTCAGCTTGAGTATGAGCATGTGAGTGTGACTCAGCGGCTGGACAGAAGCAGACTCTGACTCACTGTCTGTCTGCAAGAAGTCATTTACCAGGTCCGTCTCCGTTTTCCCGCCAAAATCTCTCCCCGCTGTTTGTTTCTCCTCCACCCCCACTGGTGTCCTGCACTTCTCTAATGTCCCCCTCACCCTCCCTCTCTCCGTCCCTCCCTCCTCTCCTTGGGCCCCATTCTATCATTTCTGACCTTTGACCCCCTGTCCCTGTTGACCCAAGAGGCCAAGAGGAGCTCCTCTGGCCAGAAATAGGTTTTTTAGAAAGTGTGTGAGTGTGTGTGTGCGTTAGTCAGACAGCAGTTCTTAAATGAAGTCTCACAACAGATATGTTTTCTTGTTTTTCATTTATTTTCAAGGTGATTTTATACCATTTTAGTCAAATATATATTAAAAAGGGGTGAAAAATTACCAAAATATACAAAAGGGTAAAAAGCGCGTACTGTGGAGCTCAAGTAATCATTTTTTTCAGCAGGAAAACAGCAACGTGGGAATGAAAATCAATTTAAACTAATTTGCTCCCCTGCATAAAATATTGATCTTATTGTTAATTGTGAGATTTATTAGAGGGAAACCATGTCTCACTCTATGCCTGAGGTGGGAAACGTAGTTTGTGTTTTTAGGAAGAAGTAGTACAATATTTTGGGGGATTCAGATCAGCAGGGTTCCCACGTTACATAATTCTGTCATTACACTTACCTCAAGTGTTTCTTTACTCCATGGCGGATGAGTGGACTCGCTGAAATGGGCGTGAGCTGCTTGCGTGGACAGACCTCCAAGGAAACCACGAGAAGCAGCTTCAATGAACCATCACAAATAGATGTGTTGGAGTGTGACTTATTTGTTGTATTTTACATTCACATTAGTTTGACTTCATCTCATGTTCAACAGCAGCAGAAGTGTCACGTTTCCATGTGAGGAGTCGTATATCCAGCATATACGTTTCACTTAATGCAACACAAACACAGATGCACAAAAGCTGTTTTGTTCTCAGTTTCAGTTTATCTTGAAGTCGTATCCACTCTCACGTTCTTGGGTCAAAACATGTGATGTTATGGTTCAGGACAAACAGCAACTGATCTGAATCTGGTCATATATATATATATACCAATATATATGTATATATATATATATATATATATATATATATGAGTCACAGTGGAAATATAAGCATTCGCTATAGCTTCTATTGACTGTTACTATGAATCCAATCAATCCATTGTACTATTACATACTATTTTAAACTTATCCAGTTTATGTTGCCTTTGAGCTTCTTCCGAAGAATACACAAGGGATGGGGGGGGGAGGGGGGGGGAGCAATAAGAACTTAACAGACTGATAAGAATTAACAAGGGGTTGTAAACAGCGAAAACCATCTTATCAAATGATGTCTCTGCCGTCCGATGTGAAGTTTTATCACATCATGTCAGTGGTGTGTCAGTGACCTCAGTAACTAACTAAACTGAATGGTGTCATTTCCTCATATTCATATTCATGTTTTTCAGGAATCTATTGAAATGAAACAATACAGTGTCACAAAGCGGATGAAAATATGCGTACACACATTTACATACTGCAACATACTGTGTCTTTTTCAGACACTCAGACTCTCACACTGTCAATACTCTTGAACGTGCACACACACAGAGAGAGCAGCGCCTCTCAGTGCAAACACACATAATTGTCCAAGCCTCTCACTACTCCACACTTACTCTTTGCTTGTTTGAAAGTCAGATGAATAATCTTGACCTCCTGGTTCAGGAAAGACGTGCAAGAGCCAGTCGTATGATGTCATCAGGGTCAGAGGGCACGACTGTGATGCCTACACAGTCAGACTGCCCTCACAGTGCTTTGGTTTAAGGGAACAGAGAAGCGGATCGTCCAAAAGTGTGTGTGTGAGTGTGTCTGCCTTCGAACAGACCCCAGCTTTATTCTGGCAGCCCTGACCTACTGGTCCAGTTGCAGGACTGTAGAGAAACAAAGAAGCTGAAGCCACAAACACAGAATGAATCATTTTCTTCTGAACTGTCAAGTAAAATGTCAAAATGTTGCTGAGTTTAATCAACAAATATTTTAATTTATACAATGACTTTTTCACTGCAATAAAATAAAACCCAACTTTCTCTCTTGTATATGGACAGAAAGACATTTGATTAAATTGTGTCGGTTTCATTTTCATGCACTGTAATTATGTGCAAAATGACCCAGTGCACAGAAAACTGAACAGTGTATATGTATATGTCACCACCATCTACTACTACAATAATGATGAGATAAACTTCATTGGGACACTCTCAGGTGTGCTTAGCCACTGAATATTAAAATAAAGAGATTCAAGCTCAATATGTCCAAATCTGGTAAACCACCCTCCGCAGTAGTAGAAGTGGATAAAGGCACTTGAAGAGAGACCAGTTTAGAAACCTGACAGTGAGGGAGAGACAGATAAGACGTGGAGATAGGGGAGGAGAAGGGTGTGTCCCGGCCTCTCTCTCCTCACACAAAGTGCCTTTGTCTCCTGAGCCCTGCACACGTCAACAATGGGTTTGAGTGACAGACAACTCCCAAAAAACCTCAGGGTCCGCAATGGTGCCTTTCTCGGCTCACATTGTGATGGACAAAGAGTGCGCTGCAACTGGCAGTGTGGGGGGAGGCTACAATGAAGGTGTAGTTTTACGAGCGGCCACTTCATACTGGAAGAAGTCGGTAAATAAGAGGGAAGAAAACGTTGCACTGATTGGGTTGTTAGATTACACGCTGAGATTTGAGGAGACCGGTTTGCACAAACATGTCCTCGGAGCATAGAAATCACAGATCTACAATCTGAAAGGGTTCGGACATGTAGGTGAAAGTGCTCTCGACTGGCAGAATGTATTTTAGGATTTCAAAACTCAGACATTTCCTATGAGATAAGTTTGTTGTTTTCACTAATATAACAGTATGATTTGATATGCACTTGAGGAAACAATCTAATGATGCATGTACTACTTGATTTTGTTGATATTTCCACTATTTAATAGCTTTATTGACGAGGTTTTTTCAAGCTTTGTTCATTCCTTTACTCAGCTGCTTATATAATAACAGCTGCTTGCCAGAACTTACAGTGAACATTTCTCTCTGATTTTACATGCATCGTTCATCAGGGTGACCTGACAAGACTTGATTGTTGATAAAGAGCTGCTTTATCTTTATCTTTGCGCCTCCATGACGAAACCACACCGGGGCTTTCACCTTTCAGGCTAATTAGAGCTTGTCTCCTCTCAGGGCTGAGTGGGCATGAACTGTTCAGACTGATATCTCTCCAGTTGGTTTTGTTGCACCTGTTGGGGCAGGGCAATTCATAGATTTATCATTCATATTAATACCTGACTCCCAGCATCCGCATCTCAATGTGTGAAGAACAAGACGAGTAATGAACGTGTGAAGTGAAAGACACAGAGGAAATTAAACGCTTTAAAAGTTTTCACTCTGAATTTTATTTGTGATTATTTGAATTAATGAGTGATGATTTTCTGTGTGTACTGAAGTTTGTCTAACTCATTTGATTTATCTTAAATATACCTCTCCTTTGACAAATGTTATGTGATTATTAATCTTTGCTGTTATTTTTCATTATTCATAATACATTGTCATATTAATTAATATGCCTCAACTTTTTTAATTAACAGCAGAGAAGGGGCTTTGAACTCAAGCTCCTGCTGCCCTGTCTGCATCTGTGGTCATTTAAACCTTCTTTCATTTAATTACTTTATGCACTGATTTATTTACTCATTCTAGGGTGGGATTTTAACCAATTAATTATAGTTTTTTAACATTATAGTTTCTTATGCCCCTTGTAGCACTCATTTATACATTTTTTACACCAAACTTTAATATACGCAGGGTTTTAAAACGCAATTAAACCTGTTAAAAAGGTGATTGATTCCTTTCCCATTGCCTGTAGAGGAGGTGCCACTAACTAACTGACTGACTGACTTTTGAAGTGTCACTGAGTGTTCATGTGATGTCAAAGCAAATGTGAACACATCAGACAGGTGCAGCCTGACAAACCTGATCAACATACCTCAGAAAGCAAAGAAAGTCCAGTATGTCAGACGTCAGTAAATGTGTTAGACACATATGTTATCATGACATCACTGTGTACTACTGATTTCAGCTTAAAAGAGGTGACTAATGGGGCTAATTCAACACCTACATGCTGAATACTTGACCTAATTGCTCATCCTCTGTCACATTCCAGTGCTGCAATACCATGATGTGATTTTCTGCAACGTCACTATCACGACAGATGACTTGGCTAAAGTCACGGTATGAGGTTTTAGCATAATGTAAGTCAGGACTGTCTAACCCCCCCCCCCCCAAGGGAGGAGGGTCAGGTCTGTGAAGGTTCAAATTTGTAGCAACCATCTGCCAAAGAGTGTGGATTTTTGTTCACACAGCGCAGGAGCAGGTCACATCCCTAATACCCTCACATGCATGCACAGTGACCTTATGTGCATGAGTGAAACTACCAAAAGGTGCATGTGTGTGTGTGTGTTGGAGCTCGTCCTTTGATAACAATCACTAAACCGAGACACAGCTGGCCTACGAAATCCTCCGTCTTCCCCCCTGCACCAACCTCAGTCAACTCGATGTTCCTGGGCTCTGCCTGAGCAACCTCCCCCTCCGTCAGATGTGACCCAGCCGAGTGTGGCAGAGCTCGCCTGGTTTAACGCAGCAGGGACGAGCGAAGGGTATTGTGCATGATCTTGCAGCGCAGCAGGTATCCGGCAGAAGCCGCATGGCGGGAGCCTTTGAAAAGGAGCCGACGGAGCCCAAGTTTATAGGGATAGTTGGGATGTACAGAGGAGAAAAGGAAGAGGCAGGGGGTTGAATAGGAGGGAGCCCCCAATGCAGCAGTTTAATAAAGATATTTAATACCTCAGAGGGGCCCCGCTTTGACTCTTTGAAGGAACATGGAGATGAAGAAAGGAGGCCAGACAGCTGATTGTACACGCCAAATCAAGAGGAGATGGAGGGGGGGTTAGAGAGAGAGGGGGAGAGGGACGAAGAAACTAGGGGAAAGAAGACAAGTAAACCCAGTGGCTGTTGTACATAGGGTGGAGGATGGTGGAGGTGAAAAATGAACCACAAACATGCCTTTAAGGAGCCAGGTTACTCAGGCTACATCCGCACTACTATATTTTTACGCCTGACGTCCACACTGTTCTGGAGCTTTAGAGCCACTAAAACAGAGAGGTTTGGCAGCTACCGAGAAATCAGGTGACGTCATTAATCTTTTCTGAAATTCCTCTGCATTCACTGTTGTAGCCGGGTTACTTTTCATGCACATGCACACACAGCAGGACATTAATCAGATACCTATTCTGCTTATTTTGGGATGCAGCCATTTCTTTCACTCCAAATGTGCCATAATATCACAACCCAAACTCAGCTGTGTACACCAACTTAGTGTTAGTTTCCTTTGAGGTTAGACTGAATGAAATTATTATGAGCACAAACATGCACTGAAACATGCAATGCCTTCGTCCTTCATGTCGCTGCTCTCCTCTCTCTCTCTTCGTCACTCATGACTGAACATCACACAAAGGCAGAGCCAAAAAACAAACAGTGATCATGTCACTGTGGATCTTAAACTTAAGCTGCTGAGTTGCTAATCCCATCAACTTTTCAGGTTCAGTCAATATCTCACATTCAAGTCGTTCAGGTCGTGATTAAATGACACGTAACCTACTCTCTCTCGCCCTCCCAGGAGAAGTATACACTCAAACTCAACATTACGCTGCAGAGGCAGAGTCTGGGCTGCCCCACCAGCTGAATGAGCCTTGTTGTCTCATGTCGTGGGCAGAATTTTCGATCTATGACCACGGCTTGATGTGCAGACTAGGACAGGAGCAGGGCATTGTGCCCCAAGCGCCAACCCTCCTCCATATTCATACACCTAGGGCGGAATCTAATAAACGTAGGCTTAGGGGAATCAATTGTCTTGCATGGGAAAAGCAGCTAATTGTTTGGCGTCACATGCAAAAAATGCTTCAGCTATGAGACTGTGGAAACAGACTTGTACTTCTGTATGTGATGTTGTTCGCTGTTGAGAATGTAACAAACGCAGAAGGGGGTGGATACATCCGTGTGAACACATGTGGAGGCTTCGCAGCGCTTCAGGGCGTACATTTCTTCAATATCTTCACATATTCCTGCTTATACATTTCACACAGCCACATTTCTGCTGTTCCTTAAAATCACACAGACTCACACTTTATCCACTGTCTCGATAAAGGATGAACTTCCCCTTCATTAATGTGGTCTACAGCTGACAATATGGCTGTTATAAATAAGTCTAAGACTAAAAAACACCACTACTGTTGCCTCACAGGAAAACACGGGCCTGTCCATCACTGAGCAAGAAGTGTCACATTGAATCTAAGCAACTCACCCAGTCCGTATCTCAGGTTGTCATGAGCAGACATGTATTTCTGACATAAGTGTGACCCTGGAGAAAGTTAGCATGCAACTTAATGTGATATTGTTCCGTGTGTCAATATAGCTGATATTTCTAATGCTAGTTATTACTTTTGTAATTTTCCCTAAAGGTCCAGTGTGTAAGATTTAGGTGAAAGGGATCTATTGGCAGATATTTAATGGAGAATAATCCTCAAGATGTTTTCATTGATTTGTTTCATATACATTGTATGAATTGTAGTTTGAAAAAAAAAGTTCTTATAATACGTATGAGGCGACAGCATCAGCACTGAAACTGAATGCAATCAAGAACATGTTGCACAGCCATGTTTCAGCCTTTTCCCTGCAAGTTTCGACGAAATGAACCCAGCCCTCTGCAGCAGGCATTACCTATTTATCACCTGGAGAATCTAAATGGCCTAGTTAACTGAGGATCCCATTACCACTGCTGCTTCAACTCTCACTTTCCCCCTCTGTCCGTCCATGATTTGTTACCTGGTAATCTGTCTCCCCAAGGCGAGCACTCCCTGATATCATTTCTCCTGTGGTATCGCGACAATATGCGCTATGTTAGTCCGACAGTGATCTGTGGAAAAACAGATGATAAGAAATCAAAAAAGGTGTCCCAAAAAGTTTGTCCACATCTTGATTTTATTCTTCCTATTGTTAGTCAAGTTTGGAAAGAGACAATTTTGGAAATTGATATTTATTGGCAAAAGCAAAGGTCTCGCATCTCGATGACTAATGCGGTATACAATTGGAGCTCATCATTAAAAAATGTGTTGCCTCTGGACATAATCCACCGAGTGAATCCCTGTCATAATAAACATATTTGCTCTTGCAGTTAAGTTGTATGGGAATGTAAATTTGACATGACAGGCTAATAGAACAAACACAAAAAGCTGACACATATAATTGTAATAAGTCCCTGTCTAAAAATGTGCAATTTCAGTCAAAGCAGCGCACAACAAACACATACAGCCTGTTACATAAAATGTCCTGATTATCACCAAAATACCTGTCTCTAATTCTTCAAGATGCAACAGAGATACAGCAACCTGAATGGCCCTGTGTCCATTGTGAGTCTGGCTGCTGAATTATTTCATTGTGGGACTAATGGAGGAAGAGATAAGCTTTTTTTTTTCTTGGTGCTGTTTAACACCGCAGTCCCCCTGGCTCCAGCACTTGCGGCTGTCCAATGGCTGTCTGGCTGGAAGCAGGGAGGTGTAGGGTTACGAGACGACGAGAACAATGGGCTGAGTGCCTGAGTCAGCACTATCTCCCTGCTTAACTCTCCCTGCTACTTGCTCTTTTTTCCCTCCAACATATCTGGCCAACCAATGGCTGCTTTGTGCTTTGGAGGGAGAATACACATGCTAATACCCCCCCCCCCCCCCCCACCACCACCACCACCACCACCACCACACACACAAGCATGAAGATAGAAGCAAGTCAAGTGGGGGTTGGGAGGACTAGGAGACAGAAAAAGAACAGTGCAGGCACTACTGTCTGTGCAGATGTGGACTGGCCCAACTTTTCCTGGTTTGCTTGAACTACCAGTCGCCCAGAACCCCCTCACCCTAGCAAAGCATCATCTCAATCAGCTGTATATGGAACCATGCTTTAAATTCAATAAACTGCCAATAATACAACAACATCAAGGTTGTTAAAACAAGTATTTTATACCAGGTTATCATATAACTTGAATTTGGACTAGAGAGTTTTAGCATTTACTTAACAAACAGCTTAACATGCTTTTGTAGGTCTGCAATTCAAATGTAAGTTCTCTATGTCAGAGTCTTAAATATAGCTTGATCCTTGTTTCTTTGCTGTTTTCACTCACTTTGCTGTGAAACACAAATGTGGGTTTGGGAGTAAATAATTACATGTAAACCTTTCAATGGGTTATCAGTTAAAGTTACTTTAAAGGAAAAATTAAGCTCGGTCTCATTTAGACGGTGTTCTACGAGAACACAGAAGTGAACAGTGAAGATGCACAAATCAAAAGACAATAGTAAGCTTTCAGCTCATTGTCGTTAAGGTGTAACAATGTACCCATCAGCCTTCCAAACTGAAGCACCTGGCAGGAGTCAAGTCTGGAATGGAAAAATCCACTGTGCAAGCACAATAATGTCTGACCACTTAAAACCCATAAGTGGTGATACTTCAAGGTTAGGTATTAGGTTACATGTTTAAAGGCATCTTCTAAAATCTGTGCACACCACCTGCTACTGAATGTAAACCAAGCCTCAATATCCAGTGTCTCCTAAAGGTAAGACGAGCCGACAAAGGTTAACAAAACAAATCTGAACTATCTCTCAACACATGATACAACACTGTATCGATGTATGTTGATGTGCTGTTGTCTTACATATGCCAGCTGCTCTTATTTGTCCCATTGTTTGATGGTTGCTTGAATTTTCTATGTAAGATTCATGTAATAACCGTAATAACCACGTAACCACAAGTTAGCGATTGGTCTGTTCAGTGCTGTGTATTTAATACACATAAACAATAGACTGCAATGAGAAAATTGCAGTTTGATTGCTGGAATTAATGGCTGCAGTAATCTTGTGGGTACAGGAGCAGCTCAAATTGTTAGAACAATGGGAAGACTGTCAGAGTGGACTCCAAAAAACGCATATGGACATGGATGGCAGCCATCTATGTGAGGAGTCTACTAATACTCTCTGCATATACTGTATATCCATTTTCTTGAGATTGCCTTTCACATATAAAGAACGCAGCAAGACATTGTTTGAGTCAGAAGTGTTCACAACAACAAGAAAATGTCAGGGACATTTGGGTTAGGGGTACCTACTATGAGAGCCTGCAGGCAGGACGTGAATTCAAATGTATTTATATAAATTCTTACCTTTTAGAAAGAACCTCTTCGGTCACCATAGGCATTTACACATCCTCTAAAATGCACGTTACCTGTGGTGTACCACAAGGTTAAAGTTTAGACCCAATTTTATTTTCTGTTCATATGCTTCCTCTAGGCCAAATCATCCAACACCACAACGTCTCCTTCCACTACTATGCAGATGACACACTGTTATACTTTCTGCTGAGACCTGATGACCCTGAAAGCCCAGCTGCTGTTAGACTGTTTAAATGATATCAACAGTTGAATGGCACAGAACTACCTGCAGCTCAAAGTCAGAAATAATATTATTCAACCCACCCAAACCCATCAATCACAGTGAACCTAGCCTTGGTGCCTGGTCAATCAATGTAAAGCCTGTCGCCAGAAACCTAGGAGTTCTGTTTGACCAAACACTCACTTTCATACCACATATTAAAAAAGTTGTCCAGTCCTGCCTCCTACAAATCAGAACCATCTCCAAAATCAAACCTGTACTTCACACCCAGACTGGCATTAAGTAATTCATGCACTAGTCCTCTCTAGACTGGACTACTATAACTCCCTCCTCTCTGGCATCAGCCAAAAGTCACTCTCCCACCTCCGACTACTTCAGAACTCAGCAGCTCTTCTTCTCACTGCTCTTAAAAGGCAGCATCACATCACCCAATCCTTGCTTCTCTCCATTGGCTCCTTGTCCGATTTAGAATTGATTCTAATATTTTACTGGTCACTTTTAAAGATCGCCAGGGTCTGGCCCCAAGCTACATTACGGAATTACTGACCCCTTATGTGCCTGCACGCAGCCTTAGATCCACAGGTGGAGCCCTGCTTGCTGTTCCAAAGTTGAGGTTTAAAACTAAAGGTGACCGTGCTTTTGCCATCAGGGCCCCTTGGCTTTGGAATGGCCTAGCTTTCATATGATAATGTGTTTTTGTGGTTTTCTTTTCACCTTTAATTTCACTCATATTACTGTTTTTATGTGTTTAAGTTTTTATTTACTTTTCCTGCTTTGTTGTCAAAGCACTTTGTATAATCGGTTTCTTAAAAAGGGCTATATAAATAAAGTTTATTACTATTATTATTAATGTTTTTATTATTATATACATTCTGCTGCAGAAATCACCTGTTTTTATTTACAGCACATTGACAATAGCTCTCGAATCTCGTCGTCTTTCTAAGTTGACGCCTGTGTCTGCATCCTCTAGATTCATATTCCCCACGTGTTTGCGACATCATCAACATCACCACTCGCCTGCTGTCAGTTTTCAGAACATTTTCTTATTGTTTTCTCAAATAGCCTCAGACATTTTCAGAACAGACAATTTACCTAGGAAAAGTTTCAGAAGATATCTGGAGCAACTGACTCTCACATTTGTGAGTGAAGTGCATGTCCGAGCTTTAGTAATAGCACATTTCAGTGCTTGAGTGACATGTGAAGGAACTTCCTCACACACAAACACACACACAGTGTGTTGACAGCAGAATCACAATGTCCTGCTCTGGAGCTCCGGCTGGCTCCCACTCACCCACCCACTAGTCACCCCCACAGAAGTCCCCCCTGCTGAGTGTGTAACAAATTTACGGCGTCTCTTCCTTCCTATTGGGGAGCATGGAATCAACTTTTACCTTTTCATTTTAAACACTTCCTCCTTGTTGAAAAGTAATACTGATTTTATTGATGATAGCACTTTTAAGTGTCCTCGTCTGCCATTCTCTGGAATTAGAAAACCTTAATAAACAAAAAGCTCTCCAATACATTACATTACAATCAAAGTAATGTAAGTAACTGAGAAGATATGTAAGCTACTGAAATAAATGTATGTTTATATTTTATACAAAAATGTGTTCTTTTGAACATGATATAAGAACATTAATGCACATATTTTCTGCTTTTTTATATATAACTTTTCACCAAAATCCATATGTCTGTGAAAAGTTTATATTGGCCATATTATTCACCAACCAATCTATGTCTCTGCTCTATTTGAAACACAGCACATTATCACCTGAAGCACATCAAAAACATGTCTGTGATCAGTTCTTTGTGTTTTCTCTCTACATCCAAATCACTGGGATTCTTTTGTATCTGTCTGTAATTATTGTCTACCCTTCCCTCTGTTTGTATGTCTGTCCATCCGTCTGTCTATCCGTTTGTCTGTTCATCTGTCTGTCTGTCACTTTGTTTGTCAGTCAGTCTGTCTGTCTGTCTGTCTCAGAACTCATTAATAGTTGATGCTTAGCTAACTCTGGAGCCAGCTGGATTCCAGCACTGGTCTCCACTCATTGCCTCAAGCCCTAAATTATCTCTTATACACACACACACAAACCAACACACCATTGTCTCACACACACACACACATTACTCTTGCCTGCCGTCCTAAATGAGCACCATAAAGCAGAGAGGGGGTTGGCTCCAGCCCTCCCTAAGGGCCGCTGGTGCCTCCTGACACAGATTGTTGCCTCATCCCGACTAAGAATGCCTTGTTCAAACGCTGGCTGTTTATGGCAGGTGATAGCGAGGGGAAAGGTCAGATCCTGGGGCAGAGGCAGAGATTGTCCCAGTCAGTAGGAAGTGAAGAGCTGACAGGCGGGTAAATACTGTGAGATGGATGTGGAGGATTGTATGCGCTCAAATAAACCTGCTCATAACTACACTTGAGTCTGGGTCACTCAGCTGTAGACTTCAATTCCGGGTAATTTTGCATAGAATTTTTAAAAGTCAAGGAGATTAAAAGTCCACTACTGGAAGTAGCAATGCAAGCGGACGTAGCGATGCTAACATGTATGCGTGCCCTTGGGCCAGAGCTTGTGTGAAGTGTGTGCGATTTTACGGTGCGTGTGTGTGTACATATGAGAACGCGGCTACAAGGAAGATACCAGCCAACACTTGAGCAGTATGGAGGCATGTGTTTTTTTGTTGTTGTTTTTTTAACTCAAATACTTCAACCCCCCCTCCTTCAGCATACTGGTTTGTAGATAATGAGTGAATTTTCATTCTTCATTGAACTATCCCTTTAAGGGAGTGCAACAAATGTCAAATGATGATAAAAAACAAGGAAAGCCATAGTATAAAGTTTCTGTGAGGGATATGAAAAAAATAAAGTGACAATTATTACAGTACAAATGCTGGTATCATATCTATCATTTTCTTTTTATTCGTGAGAAATAAGGAGCACAGAGAACTGATATAGGAGCTCTTGTGCAGCCTGACCTTGGAGTTGCTGCAGGTATGTGCCTTGGAATTCACCACTACATGATAATGTATAGTCAAACATACTGTACATGACAGGTAGTATTTCATGGTCTGTGCAGTGTTCTAGTAAAGGGAACAGTGGTACACTTGTTAGAGCTCTAACTCAATGACTTACCTTTGGTTTTCTATGGCAACATTCAGTCAGATTTACTGGCAATGTACACTCATCCAGAAATGAATTCAGCTCGGTGAGTTTATTGTTTCAGCCATCAACTGCATGTTACAGTTCACTATAGTTCAGACCTGGTAAAGAGCTGCACAGTCTGTATAGTACACCAGTCTCGGGTAGAAAAAACAACCAGGTTTTCAGCTGGCTAACAAAGCAACTTTTAGATAATCAACATTTTCACATGGTTTATTTAGTTTAAAGGTACAGTGTGTAGAATTTTGTGATATGTAGTGTCAAAATTGCGTGTTGCAGCTGAATACCCCTCATCTCAACCTTCCCTTCCAACTACTATTACTCTACATTCAATTTCTGCGAGTAGATCCCATTCACCTAAAGCTTAACCACTGGACCTTTAAGAGGTAGGAATGAAATTCAACCACAATTTTAAATTCCAATTTCACTTAAGCACTCAAAGGGTGGAGGGATTTCTCAAAACAACTTGACTGTCCTTTTCAACAACAGGGAATAATGTTAAAAAGAACTAAATAGCTTGATTAAAAGTCAGTGTGTGTGTGTGTGTGTGTGCGTGTGTTTGCAAATGGTCTGTCATGTCACCTGAGTGGTGTGGACTGATGTTGGTTCGATGTTGAGTGAGATGTCGACCGTAACACAAGGGTTTTAGTTTAGTTTTTCACAGCTTCATCGTTCTTCAGACATTTGCTTAGTGGTCGGTAAACAGTGGAGGTGTGTGTGTGTGTGTGTGTGTGTGTGTGTGGGTGTAAAAGATCACCCACCTCTTTCCTTTTCTCTCCAGCTGGTCAGCTGTATGGATACAACACTGTGTATCTAACAGCACTTTGACTTGGTTTTGTGAGTGTTTCATTGTTTAACCTCAGTTCTCCAGCACATTTATGGTTAAGACTCCTAGCTGAGTTTTTACAAGTACAATCCAAACATATACTGTGTATCTGATATTGTAATGGTCAAACTGTGTAAATGTCTTTACTGAGTTGTTCATCTGACCTCAATCCATCTCAACAAGTTTTTAAGTCGAAGGCAAAAAGCCAACATTAAGAACATTAAATGTCTTACAACGAGAACCCTGTCTCCTTCAAAATAAGTTCTTTATGTCTTACAAAGCTTTGACGAATGGGGTTTTTAGGAAATGTGACATGTAACATTTTTTTAACCATTCCAAAAGGCCTTGGTCTTGCCAAAACTTAAAAGACCAAAATGTTATACTACATTACTTAATTTCAGTTAAATCCCTGTGGTCAATGGATTTAATCACAGGGGCCATGCAAATTCATGTAACTCTTGTGCATCAAGTTATATTTCTGTGAACTTTGACATGAGAAGGGTTGATCAATACAAAAAATAATGACAACAGTGCTGTCCTTTGAGTGAACTGTCGGAGGGCCCAAAAGAGGAGAAGCTGCCGCTAACTTATCTGCTGTGAAGCACCATTTAGAGTCATCAAAGTGTTAAAAGACAAAAGTCAAAGGTACAAATGTTTTAAACAAACTGTGTGAGTATGTTGTCTTGTGGTGAGGAAGGTACCTACAGTAGCTTGCTAACAGCAGAAGTACTGTGATTGACTTGTGATAAGCTGCTATGTGTCGGCAGTGCGTTCAACAGTAGTTCCTGGACTTCCAGCAACACTTATCTTGTGATGCTCAGACTTACCTGTGCAACGGGACAATATCGTGAAGCCACAGACAGGAGGTGAGCATGGTTGTCAATGCAGACTAAGCACAGGTAACTGAGATTGTTGTTCACATCCTGTGTTCGATGTGTTATTTGGTTTAGGCTTCTGAAACACTTGATTACAAATTTTGTTAAAGATTAAAAATGTCCAGGTTTAATGCTTTGAGTCAACATTGCCTTTTATTATTTAACCAAGACCACAAATATAGAAAATAACATTTTAACCTCATGTTTATTCGAAAAGTAATTTAACTATTAATCCAAGAAATATGTCACTGTTCTAAAACTTTATTAATTTAATCTCTGTGTATTAGCATTTAACGCGTTTGTGTGTGTGCGTGCATATGTTGTCTGCTCACCAGTCCCTAGAGCGCTAAAGCATTACACTTGTGTACACATCATCCAAGTGCGTAAGAGCCAACGCCCTGGAGAACAGACTGGGCAGTGTGTGAGCCCACAGGAAATGTGTGTGTAGGTGTGGGTGTGTGTGTGTGAATTGCAGAAAGGAAGCAGGATGGAGAGTTTGCACAGGTGTGTGAGGGCTGTGTGTGTGAGTGCGTTTGAGGACTTTGAAACTCCAATGTAAGTCTGTCTCTCCTTCCATCTTTGAACATATCCTGTGTAGAGGACCAGTGTGTTGAATCCGAAGTTACAGAGAAGGGAGTCTTTGTGTTTCGGCAGCTGCACGAGTCTCGCAGTGCTCTGGTTTCTGCTACACTGTCACGGTGAAGCACAACATCAAGGTGAGGGTTGGGAAGGTGAATGGAAATGACTCTTCAGGGAAACTACTTCAGATGGAAAAGGTCTCAGTAATCTTGCCTTGATGTCTCTTAAAATATTCTGCATACATAATCCTCATACTTCCCCCAAAAAACTACTGAAACTACTGACCATCACTGCTCATTCCAAGTAAATACAGCGTCCGTTTGAACAGATGTGCCTTTATAGTAGGGTGATGTCACAATATTAATCTTAATCTTAATATGAAATTTTGGTGCCTCCATTATTGTCAGAGGAAATACCACGGTTTCAAAGTATGGCTGCTAAGCATTCCAGGTAGAGTGCTGGCCTTTTCTGCAACAAAGGTTTCTACATCTCAGAGAAGGTGTCATTAGCACATAGTTGCAACAAACCTATTGTGAAAAGTCTTATCTCTCCTGTCAGTCAGGTGATTAGGGATAATCTTTTGTTAAGAGGCTTCAAGTACTTAAGACCCACAGTTTTCCCTTTCAGGAGATCAACAGAAAGACAAACATCAGATCAGAAGATTAGGAATACTGTTCTCTTTTTGTCTTTCTTCTGCATAACTGAGTCAACCCTTCTAGTCTGTTTTCTTTGTGTAATTTAATGTGAACCAAAGACGTTTTCTGTTTGCCTTTCTTTGGTGATTTCATTTCTACAATTCTTTTTATTTTATTGTATTCTGTTTCTTTTTGTCCCTGCTGAATCCTAGGTTTTCCACAAGGCAAATTCACAACGCCAGGCATAGTTGTGGGGAAAAATTATACCAGGTTATGGTTCATTTTTGCTCCAAGCAGAGCAGCACTTGAACTGAGCAGAAGGATACTGAAACTGATTTGGGTCCCTGGGCCCACCTGAGGGGTGTCGCTCAAATTTAAGTGAAGGGGTTGGTCAGCACTGGTCATATCATGGTTTCCATATCATCTTAATTTATTCGGATGACCAAATTCAGTTTTATCCATTTCGAGGCCTGTTTACGTTACCATGGTGATATCATACCCTTCTGCCACCCTCTCCCAGTAGGGGATTGTTGTCACAGCAGCATAAATGAAGAGACTGGAGTGGATAGATAATACACAACACTAAGCCAGTCTGCAAGCCACACACACACACCCTGGGTGGTCATGCTCAAGCTACTGGGTTAATGACTTGTTTGGGGGGATTGACTCCTAAACCTCAAAGATAGCATATATGTGTGTACACAGACGCACTTACACGTAAACCGTGATGAAAAGCGTTTCCTGCAGTCATGTGGTTGGACAGTCAGCCATTTAAGTGCACTGTGGTCATCAGATTTTTACACACATATGATTTTCTTGCTAAACATGTTGATCAATGGACTTGTTCTAGCATCTGTTAACTCAATGTCTTGGCTCTATTTTAAATCACTTGCTCTATTTTAATTTCCAGTCACATTAGAAAACCCTCTGCACACTGCCTGCCTCGCAAAGACCAAAACACAGAGCTTCAATCTAGTTGAAAGCAAACACTACAATGTGACACACTGTGATTGGCTGCAAACACATTAAGCAGCAAGTATCTTTAAGTCTGGCTTCTGTTGTTCACGTGTGCTGTAAATAAATCTCTGAACTCCTGCAAAACTCCTCTGTCCATCAAATTCTTCATACAAATGTGTCTGTGTGTTGCTGATGAGGGATGTTTTCAAATGTGATACAACAGGAAGTGTTGGCTCAATAATTTGATTGGTGGTAGCAGCTGTAAACCTCAGCGAGCTGTTCATACACACTTTGTCAGACACCTCACAGCTAGTGAGCGATCGTTCTCTTCTCTCTTTTAATCTCACCTCTGTACAGTGAAAACATAATCTGAGTAGAATTTTCAACCACAACGCATGAGTGGGTAAATAAAGCTCTAAAGCCACTGAAATGATTCTAAAGACAACTTATATTTAAACATCCTCTTTTATAACTGTTGTTTCTTTGAAAGTGTGAAGATGTGGATAAAGGAGGAGCTAGAGGTCTGAGATGACAACAGATGAATGGGTTTGTGTGCAAGCCTGTAACAACAGCTGCTGGTTTTGCTTTGGGAACCATCAGCACACACACACACACCAATCCACCAACGCCCCAACTGAGCCAAGTATCCCAAAAGGAGAGAAAATGCGCTTCTCACGTACCTTCCCCACCCACTCCTTCAAAAAACAAAAGCCAATCACTTTGGGTTTGCATTCACACTGAAGTGCACACACACGCACTCACACACACTCACGCGCACAAACACATGCACACACACACACACAATACTCATGGCCCTCTTGTCTTGCCACTCAAACACTAAGACATATTCTTTGTTTTTAGCATACTCAAGCACCACCCCCCTTCCTACAAACACAGACATAAGAACATCAACAAATAAACACTTACTCCTGCTCTTCTATTCACTGGCTCATTTTAAATAAGAGCCAGGAACTTTGCAGGAAAGTCCAAACACACAAACCTACTCACATGGATCACATCCTACACATTCAAATGAGCCTGATCGCTTCATTTCTCTTGAAACATTGTTTGCTTCTCAATTTGTTTGTCTGCGGTGCAATGCACATTGCCTTCCCTTGCCTTTTTCCGCAAAGTTACAGTTATATTACGCATGCAGCTTGAATGTTTTGTGGGTGTGTAGATGCCAAGGGCTGGACCAGGGCTGGACCAGGGCTTGGTGCCAGCATGGATAAAGAGCAGATGGCGACCCTGACAGGGCAGAAAACCTCCAGTTCCCACATTCTCCTGTTCTATTCAGGCTTCACTTTTATACTTCTTAATGGCAGCATGGCATGTGTGACAGGGATAGCTTAGATTTACTTGAATGCACAGACGTTTATAAGGGTGGAGGAAAAAAAAAGGGGTGGGGGTAAAAACGTCTGCTCCCTTGTGCATACGATTTCTTTTCATGGTGCGATCATAGACGTTATGGGAACCTGGCGGTCGTGTCTGGTCACTTACTGGAAAAAGAGCAGGCTTCAGTAAGATAAGAACGAGCCCTAGCCATGATAACTGAATGATGACGCCTGATGCCCAAAAATATCCACTGTCGTCACTGGAAAGAAGAAAATATCATTCTTGTTCTAGAGTGAATCACACTGAGTCATGTAGAACCTCTGCATTTTAATGCAGTCCTTCAAATATCTCTGTTTATTTAAAATTCATCTCATATTTCCCTCCACAAACTCAGCAGCGACTCTGATACAAGTAGACGTTATTCACTGAAATCATTTAGATGTGTCAGGTGGTTGGTGACTGGTTCCTGCATCTTGGTTGCATGTTGGCTCCCTGCCATAGATTAATGGGACACTTAATTGAACTGAGCCATTGTTAACAATAGCGCTGTCTCAAATCGAGGGCCCGCATCCTTCAGAAGCTCAGATGAAGACTGCAGCATCTTTCTATTACTCTTCAACGAAGGATACAGCACGTGGATCCCTCTTACATCAGTCTATCCCAAGATTCATTGCATGTTGGTGACGAAGCTAATGACAGAGCTATGGTGGCAAGCAGACGACAGTGGTAAAAACAGGGCAAGCTTGTGTGGAACGCTTGTCCATACACAAGGCCATCTTATTTTGGACCTCCCTTCACAAACTATGCATCTTCTTGAGGACTCAGTTTACAAAGACATGCGGCCCCAGAGATTGGGACACACGTAAAGTTTATTTAACCTTTGCTTTTCCTGCTTTGACGACTCAAAATGTCTGCCGTGCCAGTGAAAGCAATTTATTGCAACATGTGACTTCACCACTGAATCTTACACACTGAGCCTTTTACTCTGGAGACATATAAACTTGTGCTACTGTTTCCTTATGTTTTAGCATGAAAGAGTGTTTATCACGTGAGTTAAACATAATTTATCTTGAGTATTTGTTTCTTGATGTTAACAGTGGCTGCTGTTCAACAGGAGTCAACCAGGCTTGTAAATTTAAGCCTTAGCATAACTAAATAGTAGCTGACTTCAACGGTACAGCGTTCCAGACATTACATGCACATTACAAAGACGTGAATAGCTTTTCTGAGAATTGGACGATTATACGAGTCAGCAGAAATATGGCACCAGCAATTTCCTCTAAATGTATGTACAACTTAGATAGCATGAAGGAAAAACATGTTTCATATTTAAAAGTAAGTGAGTAGTTTATCTGCTGATCTACAAACATTTCTTCACATCCTGCTTCTTAAGGAAAAGTAGGGGGATCACTGATACAGACAGGGAGGAGGACATGAGAGCTACACAAGAGGAAATGAGAGATGAGTCCAAGGATGAAGACAAGAGGAAGTTTGGAAGAAGTGGATCATGACCAAACCTTTTGGTACTGGTGGATTCACAGGTCTTAAGGCAACTTCTGTTCTACATGCCTTCCAGAAATCTAACTGATAGTTATTTGATTCTGTGGTATAGACAGAACAGACCTGAGATGGCGGAGGATTTCACTATGAAACTGAGAATGTTGAAACTCTGCTGTACTATGAAAGGGCTCCACACTATTGCTGGTAGGAAAACAAATCGGAAGTCAAACTTCAAATTTGAAACAGCACCCTTTTTCAGATAGTAAAGAAAAAAAGTTGTAAACCTAGTAAATTAAATTTAAGTATATTACATAAAGTGAGAATATATTTTCAACCATTAAATATTTTCAATGCACCGTTTTAATGACATTCTATAACTAATTATTTTCATGTAGCAATCTCAAACTATTTGGAGATCAGTGTGATTTTAAAAAGAGAAAAGGGACTATTGATTAGAGACTAGTGATTTATTGGATGGCCAATTAAATTGGCATATATGAGCTTTTAATAGATATACTGGTTTCATAGTACATATTTGCTGATCTGTGATTTTAAAACTTTTATTGTACAGAGTAAACAATGCAGAAGATACATTTTACATTACATTTCCATTTTCTTAATTCAAGTTATATATATCTGTGCTTTGTATTTTGTTTCTTCTTATCTATCAGTAAATTATTTTACATCATTAATAAAAAAGTTTATAGTTAAACTAATATATTTTATTGCACTGCTTCATAGCACAGTGTCCTGGCATTTAGTGCAAAGTTCTACTTTCAAGTGAGCATATACAGAAGTCATAACAGAAATCTAACACTACATCTCGCAGCAGGCACTTTCCCTGAGTGAACAACAGTCGCCTGTGAGATGCAGCAGATCAGTGATGCAGCCATCACTGCACACGCATCCGGTGTGACCTGGGCGTGATACCAGCATCTGCTCCCAAATGTCCATAAGGGTCAGGCTCCAACGACGGCCTTAAATACAACACACAACAGAACATTATAGAGTAAAAGCCAAGTTGCATCTTGAGAACTACTGACAACAGCAGTCCATACTGTAATGAAACATCTTGAGTGACAAACAAAATAAAAGTCATACAGAGACATCATTTAATTGTTAAGTTTTGATTTGCATAATGATTTGATCGTGGCCAACGATGGGAAATAACTTGCATGTTACTTTAAATATGGCACCTACGAGCACAAAAGTGTCTTTGTACAAAATATGTTGCTATAAAATGTATTTTCAAGATGATATCACTTATCTTTTGGATTTATGTGAATCAAAGAGCAACAAGAGACAGACTGAGATTAAAGAAGAGAAAGACAGATGGCAGTGAACTGAATCACCCCTATAAGCAGAGATAAACAATAAAACCATAGGCTCTTGGCATCAGGAATACCTAAAGAATTTGATTTGATGCCCCTGCTTAGGTCGGCACTTGGTTCCGTCCTCCACCCTTTGCTCTCCATCTGCCCTCCATTGTCCAGCAACTCTGAGTGACAGGTAGTATTGTTCCCACGGAGACAGTTGCCGTGGTGGCACACTCCTGAGGGTGTAGCCTGTCCACACACACATTCTCCAGCCTCCCTGTGAACCTGTTTCCTGTGTGTGTTTTCCTGCCAGATGGATGAGTCGTGCCAGGAAATGCACCGTCTCATCAGGTTTGCCGCTCTTGGGGCTGGCAGGTGTCTCCCTCGTGAAGTTTCCCATGTAAAACAGACATAGCTGG
The DNA here is from genome assembly GCF_024713975.1 of Paralichthys olivaceus. NCBI lineage: Eukaryota > Metazoa > Chordata > Actinopteri > Pleuronectiformes > Paralichthyidae > Paralichthys > Paralichthys olivaceus. Next base: position 21,993,085 of record NC_091099.1, read on the forward strand.
ATGTGAGGTTGTTTAAAAGGTGTTAATGAGATTGTTTTAGTTTCTTTAGACAATCGAAAGTAGTAATTTCCTAAAACAGCTTATGGTTGATATCAAATATACTCAAGCAGGAGTAAATATTCAACTTGTTTTAAGCAAAGAAATAAACACATTTGGTGTTTAATGCAGTGGGATGTGTATGTGGGACAGTAATAAATATAGTAACATGTTTGTCATAACGTAGCATCATCCAGTTCAGCAGAGGAATAAACTATGCAGACTTTGGATACATGTTGTTGTATGTGGTCTTTACATGGGATTGACAAGACATATTCTCAGCCTTTCTAGCTGAGGCCATAAGACCAAAACATGTAGAGTATATGTGTATGAGTCAGTCAGTGACTTGCACAACATTAAAGTTTGTAAGATAAAAACCACACACTGTACACAGGATATAAGTAGGTATATGTAAGTATATGTAGATTAGGAGTGGACAACAGGCCTCTCAGACCCACAAGTGCTTGGGGCACCAAAGCTACAGTGGCCCCGCTCTGTGTTTTGTCTCAGGCCTAATTATACATTAAAAAACCTTTGTGTGTGTGTGTGTGTGTGTGCTGGTGTTGTAGCCAGATTGACTTTAGGCTGTCAGTGCTCATTAGGATAATGACTGTGGGATCTGGCAGGTGCCCAAACTGCGAGAGGGATGATTGGAGGAAGGAGGGGGAGTGTGAGCGACAAGAGTTATAATGGCCTGGGGATCCCTGGGATCACATTTCATCCTCCACACACACACACACACACACAGATTTAAACAGACGAAGACCATGACCAGTATTAATGATCCATCCAACACAGATCTGCATGTCGTAAAAATAAATATGCAAAGCAAAACTGGAGGGCAGTTTCTTCCTCCTCATAGGATATGAACTTCAGTTTATGTTACAGTTACTCTTCCAGGGCTAAGTTATTTAAAACGTTTTCGACACAAAGAATGATCATGGCAAAGGAAAATACGTTTTGTGTTTGGTCCGAAAGATCTTCTAAACTGCTGTAATAGATTTAGAAACTTAAGAACTGGTGTTACTAATAGTCCCTCAAAGTTATTAAAAATTCAGATATTAAAAATGATAAAATGTGAGATGAAGATGTTTTCAAATGTTTTGCTTGATAGTTTTGTCGTGATTATAACTCTTCTATTCTTGAAACTGCAATTTTGAATCCACCAATATCCAGTCAAATCCACTGGTTTGAAGATTTATCAACCAAAGACAGCCTGCAGCAAAATTCAGACCAGGTCAGAAATGTGCGACCAGGTTCCCACAGAGTAAGTGCTAAAGGACCAAGGTCAACGCACTAATCGATGAGATTATCAGAAGGAATAGGTCATTTGTGAATATATTTTATGGAAAATAAACATGAAGCAAAACAAGTGAGGCGATTAGGAAGGAAGTTTGTGACATTGATCTGCATTAGACATTGTATTCATCTGCCATGCCTCAGACTAATATCGCACAGTCAAGATTTTAGGTCCATCTCGCAGTGTGAGTTTACAAGAATTAGCCTTAGAAAACATCATCACAGCCTTAAAGAACAGTGCTTACATCAAATAGTCCTCGATTCATTTGCTTGTCACTACTGACATTAATTCAATAAGCAGGTAGAGTAAACGTTCAGAAATGTGACATTGTTGTTACATGTTATTATTACCTCCACCAAGGAGATTATGTTTTCAATCCTGTTTAAAATTACACTTTAAGTAGATTTCACAACAACAACTGAAGATATTTCCAGGAATTATTTTTCATTTTGTTAAACTTTGTGAGATAGGGCATTTTTCAACATTTCCAATATTTATGAGTGGGTGCAATTTGGTGCAGATCCCCAAAAGATTACTGCATTCAGTGAATATAAATGTTGGGCCTTGGTGGAGGTAGGAACTCTCTTGTTGGATGGTGCCATTCTGTTTACTACTTGCATTCATTGCATGCTTTAAGGCATTTGGTCTGCACTCTGACTGGTACCAGTGATAATGAGTAGGGACTCTCTCTCACACACACACACACACACACACAAGCAGTCCTGCTCAAATAAACACAGACATACAATTGCTGGGCTGAAGTCCAAACAAGGCGGCTAAATGTGAAACTCCAGTCAACTGCTTCATCTCTTTGATGCGGTTGTGTAGACTCAGACACCAGTGTGAGGTGGTGTTTGTCACAGAATCCTTCACCCGGGCAGATCAAGGGCATTCGTCACACACTCAAACATAGCGCATGTCTGCGGACAGGAGGATTATCTGTTCTGAATGGAAAGGTCAGGGTGAGGCAGCAGCTCGGATCAATGGAAAGACAGCACTGATGCTGAGTAGAGTCACAAAGAGGTTCAACAGGAACAGGTTACTTAAAAAAAAAAGAATGACAATGAAAAATTCCATTGTATAGGAACAGGAACTGGTTTCTTCATACAAGCATTGAAAAATAATTTAGTACCTTCATATCAAAAAGCTCAGATTTGATCAAAATAACTAAATGTGGTTTTACCAACCAAACATAATCATTATTTTAATCCACACATAAACAAAATGTATCACTTTTATCATCTTTTTTGATGCAGCATAAAAATCAGACTTGTTACCTGAGCCAACGTGGGCTCTGTTTTGACCTGCCTCAACCCCAAACAACTTCAGCATTTAATTATACATGAATTATGCATTTAATGAATTAAATTAAACCCAAATTGATTCAAGTCTGAGGGAGTCAAACAGTCTCAACCCGTCCTAACCTGTCAGGTTGGGTCAGGATGATTAACTATCACTGTGTGGCTTACAGTACATATCTGTGAAGATTCTCAGTCATCCAGGTCATGATATATTCAGGAGCTGTACAAGTGTGTAGAGGCAACTGGACCTGCTTGTGTTTCAGCTTTCATCCAAAAGGCTTCTTCAGTTCTCAAAGTGCAGTCAGGAATTTGCACGTCTGTTGTTCTTTGCCCTTGGACTGTTGTGAAGACTGTAAAAACCATTTTCACAAATCTGCATACTTCCTCTGGGACTTCACTGGGAAGATGTGATGGGAGTTCTTCACCTATCTGCTCAGACTTGCTTTTGAGGGCATCAGTTGTGAAGTGTCTTCCTCACTTTCTAGTTGAAAAGCTGGTTCTGGGCCTTCTGCAAAATTCTTACAGCTTGGCGGCCTTTAACAGTTGAGTCGAGACATACACTGGGGATTATGTTTTGAAACACAAGTGGTTCCTGTGGTCTGCAAGTAAGTCCTCATCCTCCCATATCCTGTAATGAATTTGATTGTGTGGCTTGTTGAGAGACTTACCTTAGCAACAGAACAGGAACCAGCAGGAAGTGATTGAAATGTATAGTCACGTTTAGTCATTGTCATGGGTTCTGCTTCTGTTTCCACTGTTCTCCACATGCTCTGAAAACAAGTTACTAGTTCACTTTATGTGGAACAAAAAGCATGTTGCTTTCATTTCCAGGATGGTCTAGTCATTCTGTTATCGCATCAGAACAAAGTCAACTGCAACGAGGAGAATATTAAACATCTGGGCTAAAAAACACGATGCTGTTTTGTCACCTTTGTTCCATCTGTCCTGTCTCCCACTGACCAATTAAGACCTATAGAATATTTAGAATCTTACTCAGTTTAAAATGTATAAGATTCAATATGAAATGACAAAATTGCGCTCGCTGACATGTTTTAAATTTAATTTAAATTTCAGGTCTGTGGTGTGAGTCTGGTCAGTGTTTGGGCCACTAAGGGACAGACAGAGGCTTGTCTCAAAGCCACTCCAGTGTTGTCTTGGCTCCGTCTCAGGTCATTGTTGCTCTGATGTGAACTGTTGTCCAAGTTCCAGTCTTGAGCAGGTTTGCGCCCTAATGGGAACCCCGCTGCTCAGTTCTCCCATCTCTCCTACTGCTACAGTGCGAGGTGAAGCCATGCAATCGCCAGCTGTTGTTCTTGTGATGGAGCACAGGCCTCTGCTCCATAAAGCCAAATATATATGAAAGGTTGTTCACCTATTGTTGCACATTTTGATTGGCGAGTGGGGGAACGCAGCTCACCTGCTGTTCTCCAATCGAGCTGGAGGAAAGTGATCTGTACTTGGAAACAAAGAACCAAGAGCTGAAAGGGTCAATCCATTAGCAGGTTAATGCAGTGTGTGTGTGTGTATGTGTGTGTGTGTGTGCAAGAGGGATGGTGTGTGTTGTTGTGTGCTTGTCAGAGGCTGAATGTGAGGTTATGGGTGGGAACCTTTTCTTCGCTCTAGACCCAAGTAAAGAAAAACTCTTTTCTAGCACACCTCACTCTGGGAGAATAGTGGAGATGCTTCCCAGGAGAGCTGACCTCTCTCTCTGCCAGTGGGAACTTATTTGTCTCCTTCACTCTTTCTCCGCCTGCCTCTGAAAGGAGGATGCTTTAACCTACGCTACACTAACTAGAGATCGTCTTAAGTTTCAGCTTTTACTTGAGTCCCACGAGGATGCTCTCGACTTTCTCAGGTTGAGGAAAACATGACAACCTTTTCTAAACAAAATGAGAAGGAGAGAAAGGACTTTGACATGTATTCATTTACCTATTCAATAGGTAATTTTCTGTTGTTCAAAGTTCAACCCTGTGGATGTAGCTAAAGCACAGATATGACTAAATATCTCACTATATTTCTAATCCTACTTTACCGAGTGTAAAAAAACAATTACTGGAAAGACAAAAACTTGAATTCACGTTTGAATGATTAAAGGGATAGTTCACAGAAAAATGAAAATTCACTCATTATCTACTCACCACCATGCCGATGGAGGGGTGGGTGAGGTGTTTGAGTCCACAAAACACTTCTGGAGTTCCAGGGGTAAACAGCGCTACAGCAGAATCCAATACAATTGAAGTCCATGGTGTCCTCTTCTTCAGACGTAATAAAAGAAAAGAAAAAACACAACATGCCTCCATATTGCTTATGTGCTGTCATCCAAGTGTTTGCAAGCCCCAACATTCATCGGCTTAAAACATGGTGTAAATGAACTTGTTTCAAGTTGAACAAACTTTACCCCTTTTAAGGAGGTCGAGTGTAGATACACCATAATCTTCTCATTTCAAAGAATGAAATCAGTCAATTCAGATGTTTTTCTCACATTCTATTTTAATTGTTGCTGAAATCTTGCAAAAGAGGTTCCATTATTATACATTGAGAATAATCTGTCACTTCTCTCCTGTGTGGTGTCGTATAACACATATAACTAAGAGGAAAGAAAGTCCTAAATTATACCAAATGCTACAAGTTTCAACACTGGGCCTTACATTTTTCTTGCGTGATAATTACACACTGTCACTTACAGAGACACACACAGTAACCTGCACATCTCCTTATTTAAAGAAACACTCAAACAAAAAGGAAAGGGGGAAACTAAAGAAGAGGACTATTGTCACCTTGTCCCCGGGGACGTCCTCTAGTCATATCCCTGCCTCAGACAGGAAGTCACACATAATGTTGGCTAAACGGAAAGATACCAGGGGTTCCCTGAAGGAAACCTGAGACTGTAGGACACCGGATCACCGAGGGGGCCCGAGCCTTCCTCTATATCTGCAAGTACAATAGAACCTGCTGCACTAAGTACTATTCACCACAGGTAAGGGATATAAGGCCACCAAGTATGGTGAATAAAGTAGACAGCTAAGTATCCGCTGCTCTTTATTTAGAGGGGATTGTGTAATGGTGGCACAGGAAGAAAAGGAGATCATAAAAACAGCAGTGTCTCTTTCACCTGCGGGTGACATCACTGGACAGAGGACACCTTTAACAGTGCCCAGGGATGTTGACAGTCTAATTCATAGTTCTTAAATAACAGCAGTGAAGGATTTATGTTTGAGCTCTAAGTGTCACAGACTCGAAGGAGGTTATATCACATCAGTGACCTCACACTTAGAACACATGCACATGTTAAACACGATGGTGACCTCCTATTGGGCTGATCAACAATCGATAACAGCATTTGCCACCAATCAACAAGAATAAGGACACAGGATGGGAACAATACAGAACATATATACAGCACATGTAACAAGTGTCCTTTTTACTTTGGTATGATCACCGGTGTCAACAGTGTGCGACTCACGCTGCAATTATCTGTCAGAACATGTCAGAGCCCAAGAAAAAATCAAGTGAGTCTGACAGGCGTTCTGTTTATTCGACCTGAGCCTGATGTTTTAACAGATTACAGGCACATGCAGTAAATAAATCAAGAAAATAGCCTGGCAGAAAAAAAACAAACCTGACGATGATGTTTTGAGTCAGTTTATCGAAACACAAAATTGACCATGAAATGTGGGAACATGGCTATAGCCACACACATGTGGCTTGCAAAAGTCTGATTCCATCATCAGAATCAGAATTCGGGTTTATTGCCAAGTAACATACACAAACATGGAACCATCCCTCTGACCGGTTCTCTCACCTGTGCAGCTCTTTTATACTCGTTTTAGAAATTGTGTGTGTATTGTATGAATTAATTGCAGGTAGACCTGCTTAAAGGGGGCAACTGACTCCATTCACATTGCCAGTAGACAAGTTTTACCTTTCTGCTCAGACTAAGAATACTGAGCTGCTACCTTTCAGACTGCATGTCAGGTGCTTCGGTCAGTCACTGCAATTGTGTTATTAAAACTCATTTTGTGGCTATAAGAATGAGTGTAGATGGGCCTTCAGGCAGCACTTTAGCATAGCTAGTATTGTTAGCGTAGCTGTACCGTGCTGTATGTGCCCATGGACAAGGTGTGGATGCTGTCATTGACCTGATAATGAGCTGATTGTCCCTTGTCACTGCTGAAGATAACTAAGCCAGATGTTGATGGGCTTTTTAGTCCAGTGTGATGGACTTCGGAGTCACAATTAGTTGGTTCTCGTTCACCTCATGACCAAAGCCCTTCTTGCCCGATTGCTCAGTTTGACAGGACGAGCAACTCTGAAAGGTTCCACACTTCCACTATCTCACAGTGAGGCCTCTGTGCTCCTGGGAAAACTCAGAGCTTTAGGAATGGCTTTATTTTCCTGCTCTGAGTTATGCTTTTCCACAGTCACAGAGATCCACAGATGGTTTCTCATACATGTCCTGATATGTAATGTGAACTGTGTGGGCTGTGCTGTATGTACAGTCAATTCACTTTGCCACGTGTAAGAATACAAACACAAAGCACCTGAGCACAATGTGCAGAGCCTCTCCAAATAGACTGAATACTTTGAATACGGATTTTTAGCAAATTCATTACAATTTCTAGTTAGTATAGATTGATGAAGACAAATGCATTGTAAGTTTTAGTTCAGGACTCGCATCAACATTTTTATATTTTATATTATTATTTTAATTAATTTCGATAAGAATAACTTAATTCATTTGACAATAAAGGGTTCTGTTGTGTTGATCAATGTAAAAATCACTAATGAAATCTCTCTTGTTTCAGTGTTGTAAAACAATAAAACCTAAAAACTTCTATGGGGTTGTAAACTATTGGTTTGCACTATGCATTAAGGATTTGCCAATATTCTTAAATATTGTATTCTTATGTAAATTTGGTCGGTATTCCAGAAAGGACAGCACAAGAATTTCAATTCATAGGGAAACATGTGTTGTCTGAGTATTTGTTAATAAAATCTTTGAATCTTTGAATCTTTTCCTTGTGGTAGCTACATTTGGCAATTTCATTTTACAAAACAGATAGTGAAAGAGACAGCACAACATGGTAGAAAATGTAAACACTTACTAAAATGGAAAGTAGTTGCAGAAAGTGAAAGTCAAACAGTTGGCAAGGCATCTATCAGATATCACACTCATTCGGAGAAGATGGGACTTCCTCCAGTTGAGGTCCTAATCGGCAGAGGGGGATTTCACACAGCAGGGAGTTGATGAAGAAACCTGACGGATGTGTATTCCCACAGTTTGAAGAACCAATTGAATCTAACGTCAGCAGTAGTTGGACTGATCGGAGTGTGTGTGTCTTGTTGTTTTTCAAAGTTTACACCTTAAAGCTATTTAATTTTGTCCTATCATGATAAATAATTAATATGTATAATCATGTATTTTTCTGCTCTCTGAAGTGGCGTAATTGCTGACTGGTTTATCATTTTACTTAGCAGTGTTTGAACTAATGTATATGCTGTTTATTAAGTGATTTTGCAGCATTTATAACTGATGAATGAATCCTCACAGTTTTTGAATAAATATTATTCCTGTAATATGTTACTTTGCATTTATTCAGTTTAATGCCAGGAAGAAGCCTGAGCAATATGTTGGTGCAACATTAAAGTCAGAGTCGATCCTTCTGATCCTCTGTCTGCCATCTTTTGTCAACGTCTAGTCAATGTTTGGCTATGGTTAGCGGCGATTAGCATCTGTAGATGGTCGACTGAATGATGACAGCAAAGTTTTGATTCATTAGCTTCCTCCACCCGGGTTGTCCCTCCTCACTTTCCTGTCAAACAAACATGTCAATCAACTTCACCTTTGTCCTTGGAGTGAAAGTAATCACGTCCGTCACACGTCAACATTCCTGAATAGATGAAGAATTCAGATATCCGTCTGAGCGAGATGAGCAGATCTGAATAACTAATTAGGTGCTATTTATCACAGCTAGACACTTTTACTACATCGTGTCCTTTAGTCACTGATAAACCCAAACCACTACAGTGTAGCTGTAATTGAGTAAAGCATGACTATGATATGATTACTTTTAAATTTGATAAAACTGTCTTATAATGTTTAGATATGTTGTAAAATATTTGGCAAAATAAACTGAAATATATGGTTGAAGGCTAAAATTAGTGCACTGTGCAAAAAAAGATCAAATTTGGAATTAAATTGAATCTTTCGTAATCAGTAACATTTTTATAACACATAATTTGGAAATTAGCAACAAAACAATTATATAATTGCAGCTTTTTCGTCTTAAGACGAAAAAGTCTCTCGCTTCACAAACACTGCACCATCAGCAAGCATTGTGTAATTTAATTTATCAGTTTTGAGTGATTCATAAGCATTTTAGACAAAACAAATTTCTATATGTTTTTCTTTCTTGCAAAAGCTGTTTGCAGTGATACATTATTGTGAAACGTCAGGACATGGGGTCAGTCGGCAGCACGGAGAGGTTCGTGACAAAAGAGGAATGCACATTTCTCCAATGAAAGTAGCGTCACAAGACGAGTATGACCAGTGTGTGGTGTTGTTTACAAATAGGTTTGAAATGCATTCCCTGGAGAAACCTGTTGTTTTGTGATGACCATGCGATTACTGTTGCTTGTGGATATTCTCTGTCTGTCTCCACTGACTTCAGACATGTACAGGCAAGTTCTCCCTTTGCCTGAGCATGTCTGCAGTCAGTGGCTTTTCCTAGAAGCACAGATCACTGAATTCAACAGAAAGCAGAAGTTACTTTGTTGTGCTGAGTTTTTTTCAAGTTCGAGTTCCATATTCAAAATAATTCCCAGTACAAGAATGTTTTGAGCAACCCCTCATGCATATAGCGGCACAGATTAAGATTATAACACAGAAAATCTTTAAACAAGAACTTAATAATTCTATATGCATATAAAATGATTATATTGATTATTGGTATTGTGCTACAATCTGACAGCAGATTATTGGCTGACATGAGGTTAATGTCAGTGAGATAGTGTTGGGTTGAAGATGTTTGATCTGAGTCCTGTTGCTGTGCAGATTTATGTTTCAAACTGGTTGATGATTTCACATCATACAGATATGAGGATGTAGAAAGTGAATCTTTTCTTTTATGTGTGTTTCAGTAACAAGCTTGTGATGAGGCTCTTCTCTTGATGGGTTTCTTCATTACTCACCTCAGATTTCCTGGAAGTGCACTGTGTTTATTCCTCTAAATCACTCGCCGTGCATGCTAAGAATTTAGAGTGACGGACAAAAAATAAAATCCTTCCTTGTCTCTACGGTTCTCAGGTTGACTCATCTATAACCTGCCTGTGCTTCAAAGCCGTGACAGTCAGTTTCCTGCTTATTCACTTCACACTCCTCTTTTTCTTTTACGTCTCAAAATCACTGTGTAGCAATAGATGCGAGTGACTGGAAATATAAGAGAGAATCATATTTCCTCAGGGTGAGGCTCTCATCATACTGATATGCAGATAAGTGAATTATGAGCTGGTCTAGAAACACTTCACAACACATTATGGTGAATGTCTCCCCCTGTAAATCTACACACAGCATGATTGACAACAGACAGTAAAACACTTAAGTCCTCAGAGGATTTTATACTCTTTGTCTTCTGTACTTACTATACTATACTATACTATACTATACTATACTATACTATATCAGTGTATACACACTCTAAGGCTCTGCTCATCAGTATCAATGTTCAGCTCTTCATGCAGGTTGTGTGGCCACACCTAGGTTCCTGATGAGTTCATGAGAACACTTTGTTCTCCCCCTGTCTTGACTGGTGTTTGTTGATAGTCTCATGGACTTCATAAGTGTCTAGATGTACAAGATCTGTAATTGTGGTCCTATTGACTAATACTTTAACTTAAGTTAAAAGTGCCGTTGGTAATTAGTTTCTGACACTTATCTTATTTGTTCGCAGCCCTTGTAGGACCATAATCGGCGTACCACTCTTTCACTAATCGGCCGGCCTGCCTGCATGCACCCTGTCCATGTTCTCTCCTCAGCCAGAGAGACTTACAACACTGAAGCGATAGTCAGAAGTTAGCGAGCGAGTCAGAGAAAAGTCGACTTCTAGCAGTTAGTCAGTACATGTTTGTGTGTTTTGGAGCTTTGACAAGAGGGCCGATGGGCTGTATCATTAGCATTTATTTAAAATGTTGCCTAATGTTGCTAGCTTTTCCAGGTTTACAAACCCTAGCTTTAAAAAATGTCATTGTGTAATGTCACATTTTGCACATTAAATAAATGTACTGTATTTGTGTCTGTAGAATATCTTAACTTTACAGTGTGCAGGATGTTTTCCTATGAATGGGAGGTTCTACCTTGACATCATCTTTTGAAAAGTCTGATTTCAAGAGTTCAGATCTCATAATGACTCTTTATATTAGATAACTTAAGCTTATTTCATCATATCCCTGTTGTTATGTGACCTGATATGTTGCTGTGGAAGTCTGCTCAGTTAAGAAGAGTCACACAGTTAAGCAAATAAGCATATCTGTAGAACGATAAGTTTAAGCATTTAAGAAAGTTTAAAAGACCGTGTTGTTTCAGTGGTACCTCTATTATTCCTGTTTTGGTGCTTTGTGTAAAAAGACAATATATTATAGGACAGTCTCAGTAAACCACACTTTCATATACACTATGTCTGAGGACCCAGCTAAAATCAAGATAAGAAAATGTATGGTAAAAGAACTGCTTAGATTTGGAAAGCCATTAATCTGCTAACATTAAAGTTATAAATGTTCACCTAACCAGGCTCCCGGACGTCGACATATGATCATTCATCCTCATGCAGCACATAATTCATCTTCTACTGAAAAAAAAGGACTAACAGCCGCTAGCCATATAATCACACATATCCAGTTCTCTACATTTATATTTATTGAGAATTCATTAAGAAAAGTTTATGAGAGACAAAACACTTATCTTATAAACCTCATGTTTTGTGGCACTTTTGTGGCAGATTATTTTCAAGTTGACTCTGTATAGATATCTATTCTAACAAGATTAAATAAAGATCCTTATCTCGATCTGTCTGTCTTCTCTTATCACTTCCTCCTCTCGTCTCTTTCCACCCATCCCTCTTTTTTCTGCAGTCACTTCTTGGCTCCCTGTGTGTGTTGGATTTGACTCAATATCCTGTCGTCACCAGGAGACTGGGGCTGTGTTTATTCTTGTAGAGCCTCAGGTGATACAGCTGCTCTTAATATTAACTGAGAGATGTCTTGAACTGTGTGACATCAGAAATGTAATATCGTTGATGGATGTTACTCAGGTGCAACTCTTGGGGATTGTATATTTAAATTACACCAAATACATTTTCCACAATTTCTTACAACAATATTTAAGTTTATTTTCATTTCATTCAATCATAGGTGATATGCACACTCATTTATTAGAATATTTATGTCATAATGTCCTAAAGTTTGAAGGAAGTTCCAAGCAATTCTAGCTACTTATGTCTTGGTAACTGACGTCAACACCAATACCATCAAAGTTGCTTGTCAAGTTGTTGACTGACTGCAATTAGTCATCACTTTCATCGTTTATTTAAATTATCTACCAGTTCCCTTAACTGAAAGCCGATTAAATTATTTAATGTCTAGGTGAGAAACATTTGTCAGTGTATGAATAAGGTCCATATTAAAATCTAAAATTAAAATTCTGCACCTTACTATTTAAATCCAATGCCAACATTCAGCATCTATTCAGGAAGCACTGCGTACTGAATGGGCATCAGTTTAAAGTTTTTAGGAGGTTTTAGAAAATTCAAATGCTACAAATTTGAAACTCGATATCTGACAAGCCCAATGGTGTTATTCATCTTGTTTGGGACTCACACACAGGGGTGGACTGGGACAATGATTCAGGCCGGGAATTTGACTCCTTCAGGCCACCTTTTTCACGCAAAGCACCAGACCTCTAATTTTGTAGGCTGACCCTATTTGTTGATGTAACAGTTACCAGAATAGTTAACAAGTTGGGGTTTGTAGTAAATCACTGCTCTCTCTCATCTTTTCAGTGACATCATCTTTGTCAAAGAAAGAAATCAGACAAAGTGAGAGGGGGGCAGTTTGACTGTGTGTATCGCAGTAGAGGCTTGACCCCAGTCCTGCACAGAGTGAGTGACACGTGACTGACCTGGTCCCCTCTTGGTGAACATGTTGCTTATTTTTCAGTATTTAGCATCTGAGGCACAAGATCTTTTCTCTTCTTAATTCTCTACCTCTCTGCTCCACCTTTTTTTTTTTCTTCTGACCACGAGCTTCCATTTCACTGGCGACTTGTTACAATACTATCAGAAGCGGGTGCATGGCTACATTTGCTACATTACGGCTGGTCAAGGTTTCAGTTCAAGGCCAAAAAGACCATCAGACCACAGGAAATGTCCTGGTGCTCCCGATGTGCAGTCCGCCACTGCTCGCACACACTTTGTATGTGAGTCTCAAGTGAATCTTAGAGGTCTGATGTAACACTGTTTACCAATGGTGAGATATAATCCTATAATCACATGTAATGATATAATTGTCTCTTTAACAAACTGCTATTTGAGCTAGTTTTTTAAACAAACACTGCAAATGACAGTTTATACAATGACTTCATGTGCTGTTTTAGGCTCAAAACCACTTCCTGCAAACAAATTATAAAAGTCGATTAACAAACTGCAAAACACACATTTATTTTCCAAAACAGATGAAGGTAAAAGTTGTCCATCCTTCAAATTTCAAGGAAAATGCCCCCACAGTTGTACTAACAAAGGATTATTTTATCTTATCTTTAAGGTACATAATAGTTTCATGTGTATACAATTCAATCCAGAAGTTAACCCTTTGAGGTTCTATTGCAGTTAGAAATAATATTAAAAACCTATAAGACTGACTTTTTTTTATTACTCCTGACTGTATATGCCAAAAGTCAATTTATACAAGCCTATACAGATTATTGATTTGTCATTTATGTACTAGAAATCTCATTACTGCCTGAAGCTTCTCTTCACAGATACGTGGCTGTGAAAAGAAGAGAGGATCAAGCTGCTGCACGACCACATTTCTTCTACTATCCGTCAAACATAGGTGCTCTATACAATCATGACACACACTCACTGACAGATATGGAAAATCCCCCGTCCTCTCCCCCCCTGGTCGTAACTTTAATTGAAGCCTCATGCCAGCAATTGCAGCATTTGCTTTTACAGCCCAAATTTAGCAAATGATTTTAATGAGAGGGGGACAGAGGCTGAGCGATGCTAGCAGTTTAAAGCTACTGTTTTAGTGGCCACTTAATTCAAAACAAATGTGTCCACCCAGCTAATCCCTTACTAGAGAGAAACCTATCGAACAATGTAAAAAAAAGCCTACACACTTTATTTAAATGTATTCAAATGTCAAATCACATAAAATGCACTTTCTTGTACCATAGAGAAATTTGTCTGGAGCCAAAGCGTTACAGCAGCTGCAGAAAAGTGCATTGTACAACAAGCAACAATGACAAAAAACAGTACACAAGGACAGATCACGCAAGAAAATGTGTATGTAAAGAAATCTTTGAAGCGATAATTTACCCGAGCCTTTTCTAAAACCCCTTCTCCCTCTTGTGGAAATACATCATATGTAATCTTATTATGATACTATGACATATTTTGAGATCTTTATTGGATTCATGTCACAGAAAAAGAAAACTGAAAATGTCCTTTGATACTTCGTGCCTAACGTCTTTTGAGTTAGTCTGCCAAACCCAACCTCAAAGAAACAAAATTGCTGCTTTGGGGAGGCTGGTGGAACATGGAGCATTTGCCCCGGGGCAGCTTCTGTCTGGGGAGGGCTCCACTCTGGCTCCAGTGGTTTACACTTAGCTGGGGAGTCTTCAGCCATATGTGGTGAGTTGCATGTGATCGGTGCCACTTGGAGTTTAGTTTAGTTTTCATGTGACAGTAAACAAACTGACGGATGCCGGTTTGTCAGGAGTACTGCAGTGGAGTCCGGTGTACTGTCCATGTTATCCTTAAAGCACTTCCAATCAGTTTAATTTCAGGAGGAGATGCTAATAAAAACCTCTGGAGGTGTATTTCTACAGTACAATGTAAGGGCATGGTATATTTCTGTACTTCACTGCATACAGTATATGTTCTGCATGAATTCAATACATCAATTTATTATTGAAGCAATACCTATAATCAGTTTGTGACATCAGACTACCAAGCTCCTCTCAGACTGTCTCTTGTACTTAGATTATTTCCTAAGTTGATCCTTTGAAATGTTGGATTTTCCCATGTGTGACTTTGAGCTTTGGTGTAAGTTTGTGAGGAAGCATCTCTTTCACGCTTGTGCTTTGATTCTGTGAGAAAGACTCATGTAAAGATCTAGATAGCCTTTGAGGTAGCTGAATTATTTTTTTTACTTTTTATGCCTCTGTTCCGGCGACATTATGTTTTTGGGTTATCCGTCTGTCCCATTCCTGTGAATGTGATATCTCATAAAAGCATTGATGGTATTTGGCACAAACATTCACTATAAACGGATTCGATTTCGGTGGTCAAAGGTCAAGGTCATGGTGAGCCCACAAAGGAAATGTTTGGCCTCATGAACGTGATATCTCTGGAACTCTAAAAAGGAATTCTTTCACATTTGGCGCAAACATTCACTTGAACTCAGATTTCATTTTGGTAGCCAAAGGTTAAAGTCACGATGGCCTCACAAAGTATGATGAAACATGATATCTTAAGATCAGCTTAAGTTCACTTGGCCTCATTGATGAATACACGAAGTTTGTAAAACCTACCCAAAAAGGATGTAAAAATTTTATAATTATTGTCTGATTTTATTTCTTTTTGTCCGACAACAGTTTATTTATTTCCATTTAGTTTATCCATGCAGAGCCAATGCTACTTGCTTGGCTACTAAAACTCATTGAATGAGTTTGTTGTTTGTCAAGAAATTGTATCAGCATATTACTAAAATTAAAAATCCTTCCTTTAAATGTACGTCCTCCCTCCTTTTATTCTTAGCAGTGAACCGGTAGCAAGAATGTCAGAAGACCGAGTGGGGGTGCCTTGACCTAGAGTGACAGCTACTTATGTAATGACTAGGCCCCGCACAATGAGTGGGAGAGCAGCAGTTGAGCACGAAGCAGTACTGTCAAGGTCAGTCTATAATTAGCAGCTTTTGGCAGGTCAAAGTCGAGGAGGACGGAAGTGTGGCTGCAGTCTAATTAGCTCTGGTGTAGGTGGAGGAAGGGAGGTGCACAGAGTATATGGAGGGTTCAGTTACACACTGTGGTTACTGGCATCACACACACACACACAAACACACACACATGCATGCACGTTTCAGCCATCAATGTTTGACCTGATCTTTGACATCACTTCACTTTGTGAAAGGTTGCTGAAGATCTGTGACTTCAGTTGACTTTTGCTATTGGTGGATGTAGAACCTCGATAGATTTGAGGAAGAAGCATCAAGTATTGAGGAGTCTTTCATTTGTTTTGAACTTTTCAAAAGCAGTTACAGTGACTGCACAGATCCATCATACACCGTTCACACAATTCGCACAAGGACACTTGCTGGAGAGGAATCCGCTGACCTTCTGGTTGGCTCCAACTCCTGAATCCCAGCCACCCAGCATTTAAATAATTAATAAATAAATAAGTGTAGAAAAACTAAAAATGAACAAAGAAAAGTAGAATGAATGAATGTAGAAATACGGGAATTGCCCTTTTCATTGCAACCTGTATTTATTTTACATGTGTAAATTTTTTTGTAGGACTTACGAGTATGGAAGTGAAAGTATTGCATGGTTCATCATCCACCTCACAGTCATACACTATGCAAGGCTTTTTCAACTTAACCTCAGCTATTTGTTTAACTCTACAGCCCACCATTACCTGTATTTAACATCACTGTGGCATATCTAATTTGTGCTATTGTAACATCATTTGTGGTGGAGGATCATAATCATGTGATCATTTTTGTCTACAGTGTCTAATCTGCCTGTTGAAGCTGGTGATCATTTCATCAACTTTAGGAGACAGTTCTGCTTACTTGTAAAAAAGGAAGAAAAAAAACGTATCTTCCCTCTATTTCTTACCACTATAACTGTCCTCTGCTCTCTTGCTGTATCTGTTACTTATAATCTTTTCTGACACGCTATCTTTCTGACCCCCCCACCCTCCTCCCTGTCCAGTGCAGTGATAGATGATATCAGGGCTTTTTCAGCAGAGGTGTTGCAGAAGTAACTGAGTAGACAGAAGGTTTGGGTTGGCTTTGTGCCAGAAAACTAGAGCAGAGCTGTTCTGATCACAACACTCCAAGTGTGTGTGTGCGCGTGTGTGTGTGTGTGTGCGCGCGCGTAACAGGGGCTGACTGGAGGAACTGTCTTCTTAATGTTTGCTTGGAAGGATTGGACACCAGCCAGGTAGAGTTTAAGATTACTCACGGGCACCCTGATACTTGTTGGGAGGAGACATGTGTGTGTGTGTCTATCTATAATTATGAGGGCCAATAGGGGGGGCTAGGAAGGCATTATGCCAATGAGTATCCTCACCACTATAGAGAAAGTGTGTGTGTGTGTGTGTATGTGTCTCTGTGTGTGTGATAGAGTGTGAGAGAGTGTGAGTTGGCTGCTTTCAGACATGCACTGAACTCCAGAGTACCTCTCCAGAGAATATGTACGGGCCTTTGGACTTTCTCTTGGAGCTAGAGGAGCTGATGTGAGAACACAGCAGGATATCCTGCTCCCACCTCACCTGAACACTCAGGAGATTTCTGTGCTGTTGTGATTGTTCGTCTGAGCGAAGGATCTTCTGCTGCATGTGTGAAAGGAAACAATTCTCCGGACATCCTCCGGAGGTCATGTCTGAATATGGCTTTTGTGTTTGTGTCTGTTTGTGTATTACTATAATCTTTTTTAGCAAGATGGCGGTGTAGGGATGCAGCACCTTTGTGCTCTTTCCATCAAAGTAATGTTTGTGTGTTTATTTGTTGAATGTATGTAAGCGATTTCCTTGGGCATAGTGTTTCTTACTGATATGTGTGTGGTTAAAGCTATACCGTGCAAGTATACATATCCTCCTATGCCAAATCATAGGTACAAAACATGTTTCAGACACAGAGTACTGGATTTATTAGGCTTCAAGTCTTTTGTATTTGAAAAAAAAAAAATCAAAGTAGAACTGGTCTTGTCCGTTCTTGTTTTTAATGTTGAAATTTTAGAATCGAAAAGTGATCCATCACTACAGAAGGCTTATTTATTGGACTTGCTTGTTCTTTTCCCTTAACATGCAATTATTTAACAAAGTGATTGGATTTGTTCCAAACTACATGTTTATTAACAATGCTATACTTGATGGTGAGATGCGCCTAAATATGAAACTCATACAATGGTTTTGGGACGTAACTGATAAAGTATGATAAAGTAGTGTGGTTCTACAACATATACAAAATAACAGTAAAGAATGTAAAGAAACTGTAACCAAAAAATCAAAGATGGACAACTGACTCAGTGCCGACAGATGGTTTCTTACACTGTAAAAGCTTCTGACTGGCACAGCTCTTAAATCCTCCCACGCACACACCTGCAGACTGACTCCCACAGAGCACACACACACACATCGCTCTGTCCCATCCCTACTCAGCCTGCCACACCCCTTCATCACCCATAGCCTCGGGGCGTGCAGGGATGAAGACCAACAGAGGCATGTCTGGACGTCTGGATACTGCGTGATTCACTCCCAGAGCTTCAGCAGGGGAAAGCACTGAGCTGTCTGTCCTCTAACTTCATCCAGGAGTTTAGATCTGGAGGCTTTGTTTAGGCTGACATGCTTTAAACAGCTGCAAATGAACAGACGAGTCCAGATTTACAATGTGGACAAGTTGATAGATTATTTGATATGTTTGGGCTCATGAATCATTAAAATTGGGCTGCATTGCAGACAGGGTTGAGATAAGGATAAGACAAGCACAGTAAGAATAAAAAACACATCAATTTAGCTTTTCATCTTGGTAAGCCCAGATCTACACACGTTACAAAGATTTCTGGAACAGATCTTTATGCCTTTCATCTCCAGGTGACCTCCAGACTGGGGGCCTCAGAATCAGACTGACAGATATTGTTGCTTTATACTCCCATAATAAATATAAAAAAATTAAAAGTGGGATTGCAGCTATGGCCTCATCAATGTACTGTATAATGCTTGGGTTAGATGTATAGGACAGATGTGGATCTTTGTGGCTTATCTCAAATGGCATAGTCCACACTTTTAAGTTTGAGTGGAATTTTTATAAAATGTTATTAAGCTAAATGTTTTATGGGCCTGTACGAAAAAAAATTTCCCTTAAAAATATATTTCCAGACAGCAAAAGCAACTGGGTAGTAAAATGAAAGAAAAATGCAATCATTGTAAACCTCCTAGCATTTATTATAAATAAATGTATATAAAGATATGGTTGTTTCTCTGTCCAGAAGGAGCCAAACCTTAATGTTGTCTCACAAACATTATAGCGACAGGAGCTACACTCACACTTGGTAGATCACTGGGCAGAATGGGAGCTTTGGCCAAATGCCTCACATTTAATAAACAAACAGTGCCGATAAATATATTTAAAAAATGACCAAAAGACAAACAGGCATGTACCCCTCCATCTGCATATCTAAACACAATGTCAAAGGTTGCATTCACTCTCCCGGGATCTTCACAACGTGCTCTGACAGGCTGGATTCATGGGGCAGAGACGAGACAACACTGAGATTACAACTGTGTGGGAGGACTCCACACATACTGATTCTGAGAAAAAAAAACTCATGGCTCCTGGAGGCTCACAGCTTACATAAAGAATATATCTGCCTGCAGCTGTAATGAAATAGTGTATCTGGACTGAAAGTGTTAGTGGATCATCTTTGTACCCATTACATGACACTAGATAGAGCACGCAGGAGACAGATCAACTCTGCGGGTGTTTCTGTTGACAGCACATGGACACTGGCATTGGCCCTTATCACCAAAAGCTCTCCAATTGGCATCTTCTACACACAAACATTTTATGTGTTCACCTTATGTTAGGAACATCATCAACATACCTTCTAGATCGTGGTGAATCTCCTGCCATGTTCCCTTATGCGCACACTCAGATTTTACATGGAGTTTTTACGAGGGGGCTGGCAGAAGAAACTCCATCGATTGTCAGGAGACTCTGACTCAAACGTTTACCCCTTTGGATAATTGAGTTCAGTGCATGTCTGAAAGCAGATTGTCAGTGTAGAATTGTATTACCCTTTGTTAATAGCAGTGCTGATGGCACTAACCTGAGTGTGTCTGAGGACAACACGTTGTTTTTGGTTTGGAGAGTTTTTTTAGTGACCTCTGACCTTTTCTGAAAGGGTGTCTTCAGTATGCTTTAGTGCTGGGTCAGGTCAGAATATGACAGACAAGATGTGGGACTTGTTTTCATAACGACATCTCAGTGGGGACTGTCCATCAAGCAACTGAAAAAATCAGGTCGAACATTTACTTCAACCATGAATTCAGTTGAACGGTAATATTTTTTGATAGCTGGGAGATCCCAGAGGACAGGAAGTAGTGATTATGTACACACAGTAGCATACAGGAACCTCTGGTTTATCGAAGGCTACTCATTAGCACAATCCTAATCACTTGGCTAGGTTTGCTCTCAGCTGGCGACTGCACACGTGTATGTATCAATTTGCAGTCTATGGAACCTTGGCTGCCCCGTGGGTAGATGTCTGCCCACCCGTGGTCGTCTAAGTGCTGCTATTTAGGGGTCTCCTGTTGGCTCTGAGAGGTTATTACCATGGAAGTGGGGTCGTGCCGGAGCTGGGGCCACAATGCCAGATAATTGAGGTCCTTGTGGAGGTGGTCACATTTTAGTAGATTTTCTAAATAGCAGACCCTGACTATTTTTTTTCTTCAATTCAGCAGAATGGAGAGTGTGATTGTAATTGTTTGATAGTCCACACATTTAGCTGAGTTACAGTCCTCAGAGGAGTTGTATACCTCTGACCCACAGCTGCTGTGGAGCACAGTGTCTCATTTGTTTTCACTGTTGTCTGGGGTCATGACATTATTAATGATGCTTGCCAACCTTTAAGTGACATGGGTCATATTATGGATTTGCTACGTTGAAAAGAAAAAGGTTCCTCTGTGTATAGAAACACCTCTAATGAAAAAAAAAAGACTACTTAATCACACCACCATTTCAGTTAAGACTGTGGTCCATCAATAAAGCGAAACAAGTACACTACTAGGTCATTTTCTTCCATACAACACCTCTAATATATGAACACATAAATTTACACTATTCAATGCTAAATGTTTTTGTAATTTCCAGTTGTCAGCGGTGTGGGTCAGTAATGCTACTCCTATACTCTCTATGATCCCCTACACCATGTTTTACTGCAGCATTGGCTGATGAAAACAGCATGCAACAGTTATTCTGTGGCTCAGTTATTATTAAGTTGCTGTGCACACAAAGTGATGACACACATCATAATCATGTCATTTTCAAATACAGCCACAAAACATCATAACATGTATTTATCCATGTAAAACACAAAATATAAAATTCTAAACGTGTCTCCTTCATTCCTACAGAGCAACGTGGTAGCAGAGCTTGTTCAAAGTTGTCATCATGTACCTTTACTTTTCAATCAGTCTTTTCATTGTGGTCAGGGGTGTTGAAGTAGAGTAGGCATAGCAGACAATTGTCTGGGGCCCCAGAGCTGAGAAGAGGCCCCCAGGAACTACTGATTAAGTTAGTCCACAGCAAAGACAAGTTTTGTTTGGTTCAATATAGGGCCAGAGTCCTTTTTGCATATAGGGCTTTGAAACGCTCCTAATTTCTGTGTTTTTGATTGCCGTGTTTTTAATTAATAACTTTTAGTGGACTTATAATAAAATAATGTTTACTTTTCTGTCAGTAATGTGTAATAAGTAATTTCCCAAGTCGATAAGCCAGATTGCACAGTCTATCAAAATAAAGTAAAAGGCTCCCTGAGAGTCTCTGGTGGCTGCTGCTGCTTCTCTGGTATTTTAAGGACCTAAAAGCAGCGTTGGAATCAGGTAAAAGGGCTGTTGACATGGTTTATTCTCAGCTACCAGGTGTTTATCAAGTGTAAATATCCATTTGTGTGATTCTATGTGTACCCGCTGTCAGCTTTTAGGTCTGTGTATTTACGTTGTGTGAATACGTTGCATACTTTATCCTACTCAGGCTGCATCGAGTGCAGCTTGTGCTCTTATTTTACTGAGCTTCTCAAAATAGCTCTAGCCCCCAGAGTGATTGTGTGTTTGTGTGTGACGGACACTTCTAAAAACGTGGGGGGAAAGCTAGCCTGGCAGCTCGAGTTGTCTCGCAGCCAAACCTCCAGCTCCAGTGTGTGGTTAGCCCTGCACGACTATACTTAGCGCATATACCCTGTGTGCAGCTATGTGTGTGTGTGTGTATGTGCACTGTGGGGTCTGCTAGATAGAGACAAGGGGATGCCTGTGTCCAGCCCTGCCTATTAATTCTCTTGGGGTGGGGGCTGTGGCTAACAGTTAAAGCTAACCACAGCTAAATTGAGCTGTTTGTAAGTCCAGGCCTAGAGCCTTTTAGTAGAAGATATGTGTATAAAAATGTTAGCTTTATTGAAGTTGTTCAGTCCCGCTGTGTGTGTGTATGTGTGTGTGTGTGTGTGTGTGTGTGTGTGTGTAAGACAGAGAGAGGCTGGGATTGAAATGTACTGTATGTATTTAGGACAATAAGAGATGGTGAAAGAAACTTGAAAAGTGTCTACCACACTGAGAGCTGCTCCTCCTCCTGTTTGGTTCATTGGCGGTTGATCAACTGTATCTTCAAAGTTCTTCAGGGTGCTCAATTCCCCCGTATTCCACCCCCCTCCTGAACTGCTCATTCTGTCGTCAGCTGTTTATATGTTTTGCAACAGCATCAAAGGCCTTAGCAGACCTACTTCCACTTTGCTTTGATGATAGCAGCCCTTTTGATCAGCATCAGCAGAAATGTGCAGATATCTGTTATGCTGCATTCACTCACACAAAAAGAGAAGAAAAAAAAAGAAAGTGACTGAAGAAACAAGATGATCATAAAGCACATATTCTGCTCAACTATGTCAAAGAACTTTAAACAAACAGGAAAAGCGTATCACTGTGCTCAACTGCTTCCTTGTTCTGTACAATAACTTCCACAAGCTATGGAACCTCATGTCACCTCAGGCTGCCTCATATGGTCTCATGCAACATTATTTATTGCTGGATAAGGCTCCAAATTAGCAGACATGACTCAGATAGTCTAAACACAACATATGTATGCATACAGTTCTAGTGAATCTATAGCATTACAAAGATATTTCTTAAAAAACAGCTTCATATTCCTGCCCAGAAAAAGCCTTAGAGTATTTTAATCCACAAACGCTGTATTTTTGTATTACCTGATGTTTGTGAAGACTGGCTTGCACCTTAAATACGGAAAAAACGTACGCTGTGAATCATCTATGAGTCAAATGAGAGGTAATATGAAAATGAAGAGAGAGGCAGGGAGTACAAAAGTGAGGAGAAAAGAGAAAGAATGAAAGCGAAAAACGACTGGAGATGATGGGAGAATAGCATAAAATAAATTTATTACTCACTTTCAGAAGTTAATTCTGGGTCATTCCTTGGCAACGGTTTAGACGTTTATGGTCACAGCTGGAGTTCAGGTCTAGTTTTAAGGCTTTGGCTCTGGAATATAGACTTGGGTTTAGAGTTCATTTCAGGGATTTTGGGTTAAAGTAATTTAGTTGCAATCCAAAATAAAACTTTGGTTCGTACAAAAAAAGAAAACTTGACTGTGTTAGTGTGTGTGTGTGTGTGTGTGTGTGTGTGTGTGTGTGTGTGTTTGTGCGAGTGAAAGCAAGGGCGATGGTGTGTATGAGGACAATGGCTATCGCCTGCATGCCTTCACTACGGTACAAAATGTTCTGGATTCAAGAGGGCTGGCGCAAGACCAATTCTCTGGACTGGAGTAACCTCAGTCTCAGTGCACCGTAACTCCTCTGGCTGGCCTTCGTTGACACTCAGCCCAAGCCTAGCCCAGCCCCACAGAGCTACAAACACGTATACACTGTTATGCTGATTCAACCTTTTATTGGCTGTCATGTTGTTGTTTTTTTCATAATGCACACCCACCCACTATCTGATAAATTAAGTTGTGAAAATATCGACCCGCATAATTTTCGGTTCTTGTGAAGAAGCTTTACTAACGTCTGGTAACAGGGGACCAACACTGACTTTGAACCTTTTTTCATGGCTGTTTCTATGATCTTTTCTGAAAATGTTTTCATTGTCATGTTCATGTGTTTGGTCTCAGGAATGCTGTCAGGACAGCTCTGACCTTTGGGTACTGTATCATTGGTGTTCTGTTGGGCTCCTTATGTAGGAAATGAAGCTTGTATTGTATTGTCTCACTCATTGTCCGCCCTAATTTTTCAGCCATAACAATGAAGTCAAGATCGTTCCTCAGTAGTTAACCTTTAAAATGAACTGCACTGTCACAGCATAGCCTTTGACTTAACAAGCCTTTGGCTAGCAATGGCATTAGTCTTACTTTAAGTAGTGCTATTGTTTGAATTGACCCATCACCTCAATCATGTTTGTCTCTTAGCAGGATAATGCAAAAACTACGGAAGAACTGAGGGGATTTGATTAATTTTTCAATTTGTAATGTAGACATTTGTGCAGATCCATAAATAATAGATAGAATAGATCTGGATGAATCTGATCTTATGCAATATGGTGATAGTGACCAATCAGCCTTGGCATATGTATGTGCTCTCTGAGTGGGACTGTTGTGAATATATATACATCAGTACGGGCCCTCAGTGGCAATATTGTTTTGAAAAATTCCAATGATATATTTGACTAAATTGTGTTCCTCTTGACATACAATATGAGGTGTTCTCCACATAGTTTGTAAAGTCAAGCAGTTTTCACATATGAACTCACAACTGCACACAAATGCACAGTCCATGTTTGCACCTACTTGAAATCCTCATGTAGAGGAGAGTTGAAAGAGACAGACACAAACTTTATACCGGGGAGCTGCTGCTGGAAATCTATTAAACATCCAGTTCAACTGATTTGCGTTCACACCCACATCTCCACTGAGGAGTTTGTGATGTGCTCCAGGCATTGTGGAGTTGATGCATTAATGCACTTCTCTTTTTCACTGTCCTTGCTAGCAAATCAGGAATCATGATTTACAGATTAGACCCAATATTTCACAAGATCTTAATGTCCTAGAATGAGATGATTTGAGACTCATTTGGAATCACAGAATGGTTTATGACTCTATCTGGCACCAGGAACATGGGAGTGCTTGTGGAGCAGCTGAGGGATGACTAATAAACACCCACTTTACACTGGTAGAATTGTGCTTGACCATTTTATAACTTCATGATTGGTTCTTCTTGTTTCAGGAAGGAGAGAGAGAGAGAGAGAAAGCATGGCTTCAATTTCAGGGATGGTTGGAGCCATGCTCTGGAGGCTGGAGGATCCTGCGTCAATGTAATACCCCTGCCGTCCTCAGTTACCATTTAACTCAAATAGTACAAATGGGTTTGGCACATTCTTTGGGTTGAACGACTTATACTCACAGGAAGCCTAAGAGCCTCCGGACTCCATATGGCTCCTACATATTGTCTCAACCAGCAGGAAAGCCCCGAATTTCACCACTACTGTGTTTTCACCTCATCTGCAGCTTTCCTCTTGCAGCCACTGGGTGTGCAGTGGTGTGTGTGTGTATGTAGGTGATTTGATGATTGTCTGTGTGGCTGCTTAACTGCGAGCGTGTATTCGCATGAGTGTGTTACTCAGTCATTGTTCATTGTTGCGTTGTTGGCTGCTTAAGTGTTGGTGCAGGGGAGTTCATTCAATCCAAACACTTAAAATGCAATTCATCAAAGCACACCCAGAGCAGGATGTCAAAAGGCTGCTGATGAAGTGCTGTGTACTTTCACATACTATATATATCACGAAAAGCTGCCAAAGGCTCTGTGAATATCGAAGTGTAATATACTCTTCACTTTATGACATTTCTGACAGAAACCAGACAGCAGCAAGACCCGTGCCAACACTTTAAAGCACATATTCAGAGTGCACTGCATTTACGCACGAAAACTATTTGAGCAAAATCAACAGCATCAAAACATTTAGCAGTGGAGGATATAAAAACAACATGTCTCCACTTCCTCCTGCCATACAAAAATATCACATATATTGTTGCTGCCATCTTGCTCTTCTGAAATGAGTCAGCCTCAACTGTCAAACATCACATTTAATCCCATTTTTATTACATCAAATAAATATTAAAACACAATTTAAAAGAAAATGAACACTTGAACAAACAAAAAGAACTACCTGAAATGACAGGCACTATCTTAAAGAAAAATTTATATTTTTTGACCTGTACTTTGACTTATTATTTTGGTCCATGTCTCATCTTTGGACAAACCATGAAGTTGCATTGAGTATGAATGAGACTGGTGCAATGCTCCTTTTAGGTTGAATCTCCAAAGGTTAAGCTTGTTTGTCAGTAAGTTAGTAGAACACGTCTCAGGGCTGTCTTAAATACAGACATATATACTACATCATTACAAACCAGCTAACAGACGCACCAGATGACAGGTGTTTAAAACAGGAAATATACATTTTCCAACCACATTATCACATTTTATTAAATGTCGATTTAGTAAAGAAAGATTTCTGTTAAATTGTCCCAATTACAGCTTTGAAATATCAGTTGTTTTGACAACAAAATACACAGAGAATGTATTTTATTATGGATTCATATCTTACTAATTGTTTTTATTCTAGCCCCTTTAGTCATTTCTAAAGGGGCTTGTAATGTTTACAAATGTAAATAGCTTTACTGAGCTCACATAAACATCAAGATAAAAAATGTAATCTCTCTTACCATGTTAGGAAACACAGAGTTCATAGTTTTATTGTGCTTGCCTCTAAAAGTTTTACTTTACATGAAGCAATTTACAAATTTACAGTCATTAGTACAACAATTGTTCTCTAAGGAGCTTGTATGTCAGATTATTTCGTAACAAACAGTAATTGAGCCTGGAATCGGCTCCAGCTATCTGTTGTTGTTTCCCTCCTGACAGTGTCCACAGGCAGAAAGATCCCACAGATGTCTTTTTTTGGCTGCAGAAAAAACTGTAAGTGTTTATCATTATGGCTTTCTGCCTGTGCTCTCCAACTGCTGCAGCCAGGTGGGATGTGAGCGTCCATATAGACTCTCCTGTGTAGACGCAGCGCTGCGTAGGCCTGCTGCTGTGCAGCACCAGGCTGCCGTGGAATTTTCATTATTTTCAAACAGGCTTCTCGTTCTTGGGTGGTCCTCTCCATGTGTTGGCCACCAGAAGTGTAAATATGTGTGTTTGTGTGCGAGTATGCCTCAGTGAGTTTGTGTGCTTGCACGTTTCGTGAATAAATTTTGTCCATGTGGCTTTGCAAGTGTGCATTTTTGCCCAAAACTGCACAAGTCACGGATTCCTTCGCCATGTAATTAGCCATGGCTGCATTTTACGAGGGTGATAATCTAATGTGGGCAGCTACCAACTAGTTAGGACACAGCTAAATGTGTCTGAAACAGACAGAAATAGCAATATAGAGAATTTATGCAACTTTACAATAGTAGTGGATAGAAAAATAGAAGGAATTACCTGATATTAGCTTTTTTCTCTAATTAAAATCTATTTGCTATATATTCCAAAAGATAATAGACTCATAATAAAAACAGCTCTTTCACTTCCAGTAAGTTTCACAAGATAATTATTCCCTGCTTAAAGTGACATTTTCAGCCTGTTGCATGATTCCTAAAACAGCAATTGCGGCTCAGGATACAGATTTGCGAACAATGAATATATTACAAAGGGATAATTACTTTCATTACACTGACAATGAACAGATTAGAGGGGGTTTAAAGCATCATCTCATGCATGTACCATCAACAGTTCATTCAAAGGTTCCAGTAATAGCTGAAGAATCAAGGCATATTTGCCTGAGATTCAACAGACCTTCTCTTTCAAGGACATTCATATTTTCCTGAAAATTACATTCAATTACAGGAATCTTTCAAAGAAATGTCAAGGGAAATAATTATTAAGGAAAAGAGACAAGCAAAACAAAAGCTTAATTTATTCACCAAATGCTAACAAGATACAGAGCACAAGCAAGACAATGTTACAAGCAGCATGCATGCAGGTATTCTAATATTTTGGAAAAACGTCTTGCCTGGACTTGTGTGTATCATCAAATGATGTTTTCTGAGCCAAGATAGAGCCTTGCCAGTTAAAATGTTTAGGTATCACGCTATGACCAGCATCTGGGACTGAAAGTAATACTCTGGTTATAGCTGCCACACCTCGACAACTCCCCTCTACCTCTACGTTCTCAGCAATGTGTAAACCCAGTAAAAGAGACGCCTAAGCACACCTACGCACAAGTGAATGACGTTATTCTGTGTACAGGAACACTAACAAAAAGCTAGTTCTCAGTCAGCCTCGGGCCCTCGAGCATCTCATAGAGCTCCATGTCAGAGAAGCAGTAAAGACAAGGTTTTATTGGTGGAGGAAATTCTGGAGGGTCACTTTCACCCGAAGGCTCTACTGGGCTTTACCGTGTTGCTTTATAAATGTGGGGTCAATGGTTTCACAGGGAGGGATGCACACGCACATGAACTGACATGCAACCCCTTGTTTTTAAGACCAGCTATCAAACCAAGAGCACAGAAGGCAGTTGTATCATGAGGGTGTGTAACTGCTCAAGATGCTACTCCTTAAACTTTATGAAGAAACTTGTTTTATGTTTTAAATAAATGTTTGGATTTTGAGTTAATTATGGGTTGGAATGTGTCCACGATCACTGTTCAGGTGTTTGTGTCATGTCTGTTATCTACAGTAATTTCTTTTGCTCACATGTATCGGAAAGAATTCTCTGTAAACAAACCTAGTGGAACATTACATCAATTAACCCTCTGAGACCTCATTATCTGTTTCCTTGATTTTTGTTGTTCACTCTATTTGTGGAAAATGCGTGTCTAATGTGCATTCACCACAGCTTGATTCAGAGCACAACAAACTTAAGTATTTGTGGTTGTATGAGACAGGGACAGAAACCTGCTAAGAAACATGAGGCTTCTCCTCCAAAAACTATTTTTCCATTGTTTTGGCCAATTCTACAAGTCTGGGAAACAGCCAGGGCCTGAGCTAAAGAAGCCAACGGCACTTTTTTTAGGGCTCCATCATTGTCTCATTTCTAATCTATCTCATTACTTTATCTATCATCAACGCAGTTGGTGTAGCACAGACAGAAATAGCAGCAGAGTTGGGGGTGTCTCCTCAGAGAAGACCTGAACCCATTGTTTTGGTTTTGACAGTTTCCCAAGTATCTGTCAGATAGGGAGGGGTCAAGTGAAAGTAGATCAGGTAATTACTGAGTACAGCGACGAAGAAAGATGTTGGCATTCAGACCTCTAATATGTGAATCATTATTAAGGAAGGGAACTTGGAATCTAGATGCTGGTGAGATGAGGTAATGGATGTGATAGGGAGGCTGTGCTCTGACAGATTCATACTAAGGACATAAGAATGTGGGCAGACTGATCATTGCTCAGATATCATGGTGTCAGAATTTGTCAAGGGGTTTTGAACAAAGTGAGAAAATGGAAATAATAGAGACCATTAGACAAATAGTAAATGGTGTAAATTGAGGAATGGAGGAATAAAGCCTTTACCAAACTTTACCACAGCTTTCATTAATAAAAATCAGATGCAAACCAGACACACAGATATGAATTGGATAAAACTGAACATGAGGCTATTGACTTAATTCACTGTGTATACCATTATAAATAAATGGGAGTGAAGAACAGTGACTTATGGGAAAATGGCCAGAAGGGAGTAAAGTCTGGACGTGACTTCAAGAAGATTATTACATATTTGTAAATGTTTTAGCCTTTTGTCTTTTGTTTCTCCGTCACCAATTTGTATGTTTCCCTTCAGAGACATTCCTTTGCTGTTTTGTCTGAAGGTGCATGTTTCTGAGCCATTTCTTCCTCAGTGCAACAGTTGAACTCTTTGACACGAGCAATCTACGCCCAGGTTTTTCTTGATGCAGAAGGTTTACCACAAAGACATTGACCTAGAAGGAGCTTTCTGCTATACTCTCACCCCCTGCAGTCAGAGGAATGTAATGCAATAAGTTAGAGAATGGGGTTTATGGACATCACAGCCACTGATGGACTACGGAGAGACTGGAGCAAACAGGAAGAGGAGGAAAAAAAAATAGTTTATGAGAAAGTGCAGCATGCAAAGAAGAACAAGACAAAATGAAGGCTGTTTCTCTTTCAGTTTCTGTTTGAGCCTCAGAACCATAACTGTTTTTAGTAGAATAAAGAAGCATGTAGGTTTTTGCTCTTTTTCAGTTTCAATATGGATAATTCAGTTTATTAAAGTGAGCATTTATGTGTGTGTGTGTGTGTGTGTTGGTCTGAGTTTGTCCTTGTTTGTGTGAACATGCCTCTTTTTCTTCCCCACTGGCAGGAACAATAGCCTGCGGGAAAGTCCTGAGGTGCAGCCAAAGCCAGGAACAATGCGAGGGGCGTCGCGTGCCTCGGTAGGAGGTGGTTCATGCCCGCCGGGCCCTTGGCGGCCAGGACGTCAGGAGACACGACTAGAGCCAGGTGAAATGCCTGGCATGCCACAGTCCCATCTGGCTTCCTGCGATGGAAAACGGTCCCAAAGAGAATGTGAAAAAGTGCAGGACTGTGTTGGCCGTCCAGAGGAGTGGAATGTCGGGCTACAGGGAAGAATGGAGACGAGCCAGTGGTGCTGATTGGACCAGAACCACCGGCATTCAAGGACCAAAGAATCTGGCTTTCACTTCTCCACGGGAGGCAAAGACGAGGGGGCAAGAGGCCAAGACCAAAATATACACTCTCTTAGAGCCCCATTTAATTACGTGTCCTCCACTATGTCGACAAATAAGGTGGGAGTGAAAACTAATGAGTTTTAAGAAGTAATAGAAAATGGTAAAAAAATAATCCTTTTTGCAGAAAGCTTTGCCCTGAGATGGGGTCCTTAAAGAATGTGAACAGCAACGTGTACTCCACACGCCAGAGAAGTCATCCGCCAAAAGCAACATACATGAGCATAAATCTCTGTTAAATCAACAGAATGAAAAACGCCAAACAATGGAGGAGGAGTTTGGAGGATGGCTGAGGGAGCTCATAAACAGCAGAGTAAAAGTGATCAAGTCTGTGCTATACACCTGTATGAATGAGAGCTACATGTACATTGCATTTGAAAGTATTCACTTTTTTGCAGCAGTTTGCTCAAATCCTTTCAATTGTTTTTTTTCCACCTGAATCTATATTACTCCATAATTACGATGAAGAAATTTTAGAATGTTGTTACAAATCGTTTAACAAAAAACTGCTACAAACAAATCTCAAAAATATTCAGACACTTCTCTTGTGCTCACTTCAATGTTTCATCATCACAGGGAATACCCTCCTCTTACTGTTCACTTGTTTCCCTGTAAACTTGACTGTATATTGCCAAACAAGCAAATGTTGTTAATACACAAACACACACAGATACAAACATAAAATCTCACCAACCCCAACAACCACTTTGCTGATTTGAGATAAACAAGTGAGACAAGCCAGGATACGTTGCTGCGCTCACTTTTCCTTTTTGGCTCTGCTTCATGTCCCAGATCTCTTAATCATTCACTCTGAGGGAGAACGAGGATTTATTCATGAAAGGAAAATGTCAATGACCATTTTGTGAAACATCTTTAACAGTTTCCATGGGCGATTAAGCTTCAATCCTGAACACATAAAAACAAAAAAAGACGTAATTATTTATGTACGTCCCTCTTCTTTTGCTTTTGCTCTTTCTGGCTTTCAGTTTTTTCTTTCTCTCTGCCCCAAAGCCATTGTGTGAGTATTTGTGTGTGTGTGTGTGTGTGTGTGTGTGTGTGTGTGTGTGTGTGTGTGTGTGTGAGTGTGTGTGTGTGTGTGTTTATCACTATCCACCATCATTCCCTGAACTGTGAATTATATTAAAACCACATGTGCTGCATTGACCTTGAGACATGTCCAGCATTTTATTCTATATAATTTAAATTCATGGTACCTGCTGAGTTGGAAAGAGCGGGGCACCAATAACACCTGGAATCACTCTGAGAGGTGCAAGATGGACAAGCTGTGCGTTCAGTGTCAATTTGTGTTTGTACAGTGTATGTTTTATATACTGATATTTAATAAAGTCCTCTCTATCCACTCTTTTCATACAGCGTCAAAGACTCCATTTACATCTGGAATTAGAATGGGGCTTGTATCCAGTAGTTATATATGATTTTGACCTTGTTACATTATAACCTGGTATTAATATGCCACTCCAATGTTCACATTGAGATATGATTGTTCTGTCCAGCTCTCATCAAAAGTGTCTTCTTGCACAGCACCAAAAAACACCAAATGATAGAACAAGAGGAGTAGAAGAGGAAGTTGTTAACCATCTGTGGAGCTGCATCATTTTGCTTGGTTTCTAGCTGTTACCTCTCCGAACAGTCAAATGTGAATATCATATGTTTGCCCATGTAGGCGTTGTTGTGGCCTGACAAAGAATTAGAATCAGAAATGCTTTATTAATCCCCGTAGGGAAATTCAAATGTCACAGAGCTCCAGAGAAAGAGGTGAAAGAGCAAACGCAGGTATAAACATAGCAATATAAAAATCAAGTAAGACTAAAATGAAATAAAAGATATACATATGTAGAAATAAAAACTGGGTATGTATAGATTTACATTTGTACATGAATGTAAGTTAAAGTTTACACAGTATACAGTATTAAGCTTTATAAATTACAGTTGTCATTATACAATTTGACAGCCACAGGCAGGAATGATTTCCTGTGGAGTTCTGTCTAATCAAGACATTATGGAGAGGGTGTGGTGGAAAGTCCAATATTGTCCTTACTTTGGACAAAGTTCTCCTCTCCATCACTACTGTCAAGCTGCTGCCCCGGCAGACAACAGCAAACATGATGGCACTGGACACAACAGACTCATAGAACATCCGCAGCATCGTTCTGTCTATGTTGAAGGACCTGAGCCGTCTCAAAAAATAGATACGGCTCTGGCCTCTTTTGTAAATCATGTCCACATTTTTTGACCAGTGCAGGTAATTGTCTAAGTACACCCCCAAGTAAATGTAGTTCTCCACCATGTCTACGCTGGCCCCTTGGATGGTAACAGGGGTCACTGGCCCCTTCGACCTTCTAAAGTCTTGCATTCACACTTGTGTGGTCCCAATGCATCCCTGATCATATTGAACACAATTAACCAGTTGGTTTGACCATCAGGATCAATACCCATCCAGCTGCAAATGGTGATGTTATGTCATACATGAAAGAGAATTTCTGGTTTCAGCCTACGCATTTTTACTCACTCTGTCTATTACACATTCTACATCCAGAGTTTGGCTCAAATGTCATTGCTGTCGATAGGGAGCAGATTATCAGAGAAAGAGAAGTCAGAGGACCGACTTTTGGACCATTAATGAGGTGGATGACAGTAAGGGTTAAAAGTGCTTTGTGTTCACCATTGGTAGACGAGTCGTAGCTGACCAGACCCAAGAGGTATGCACACCAAACAGATACGTTTTAATTTACTAAGATAAAACATCTAAAAGAGGATGCAGACAGGTTTTTTACAGAAACTCTTTCTCATCATTGCATCAAAAGGGTTCTTCTTAGCAATAAGTCTTCAATTTGAATTTCTTCAATTTGACTTGCAAAGAATAAAATCAATTCGTTAATTTGCATCACTGTGTTTGAGTCAAATTAATCTGCATCTTAATGGTATCCCTCTTTGAATCACAGCCGGACAGAAACCGCCTCATTTTCCCATCGGAAGTTGACAAAGCTCTGTGCGGATCGTAAAAGGTGTTGTGGGACGTGTTAGGCCCTTCTGTCTCAGCGTCCTGTAGCGTCCCGTCCTTTGTGTCAAATCTCATTTAATCACTGTTATTGATTGTTCTTAATCGCTGCTATTGCTTTCATCTCATTTGGTGACCACTTCTGCGATACTAACGATACGCCCAGTGCCATCTGTTAAGAGCGTGAGGCAGATCTGGTTATCAGCCATGTGGCACATATTCCCAGTAGACGTGCCCATACGACATTCAGTCAACCTCCTCGTGCAGCAAAGAGCCTGCCCACCAGCTCATTACTGTGTTTCCTACAGGATACTTGTTAGTGGGGGAGTGACTGTGTGGGGATGGGTGTTCAGGGGGGAGGGTTGTCAGGTGCCAATCTCTTGATTTTATCCTTCAAAACTTAATAGCAGTCTATTGTTTGTATTTTTCTCTGTTAGAAATTCAACATCTTGTTGTTTTAAGATTGCAGTAATCAAAAGATCTTTTCCACCATGTCTTCTTAATTTTGACAGTCTAAAATCTTTCAGTTGCCGTTGAGCTTAAAAGAGGGACTGAAGTAAAAGATGTAAACGTGTAACCACTGGTACATTGTCACTAGTCCCCATGGTGCTTTCTTCTGTTGAGTCTTGTGTTTCCCGCTTCTGACACATTGTTTTCTGGCCTAAAAGAGGTATTAGTTGCTGTATCAACAAAGTTAATAACACACACACACACGGAATAAAAGGGAAAATCAGAGTCCTGAAAAAAATAGAATAATAAATCCTAAAACCATTGTTAAAAAAAAGAAATAAAACCCATGTTAGTTATTGAATAAAACCTGAACTTATAAAATGTATAAAGCACATAATGAACAGCTTTAGGATAGGAACATTCTGTAATCTGGTTCCTTTCTTTACACTTGTCATTCTCTTATGAGAAAATTAAAAAGCACTTAGCTGGGTGGGAGGGGTCCCTCAAAATCTGCAGGCCTCTCTTTTGTTGTCTGGCCTTGTAGATTTCCTCCAGTGGTGAGAGAACATGCAGTGATTTTTGATTCAGCACGTCCCACCTTGTTCAATTGTCTCTCCTCTGC
This sequence comes from Paralichthys olivaceus, assembly GCF_024713975.1. Classification (NCBI taxonomy): domain Eukaryota; kingdom Metazoa; phylum Chordata; class Actinopteri; order Pleuronectiformes; family Paralichthyidae; genus Paralichthys; species Paralichthys olivaceus. Next base: position 22,027,826 of record NC_091099.1, read on the forward strand.
ACTTATCAAAAATGCCTTTTATAACACATTGTTAGACATGTAGATTATATTTACAAACGGTGAGTAGAATCAGAGCTTAAGTCTCTCTGTTACAGAACAGGCAGATTCCGTCTCACTTTGTCCATTGATTAAACACAAAGAAGTAGCTTCTTCAAATGAAAATTGACATGTAACGTCTTTAGATTAAAACATAGAGCTGCACTATGATGTCTTCTTCTTCTTCAATTATTGTGTATTTTGTCCTATTTAACGATTTAACAGCAAAAAGACTGTGCGGCTTTCTACTGTGTGTTCAAGTTGGATTATCGTGTCTCCAAATCATTTTTCATTGGCTTTTTCATGACAAAGCATCAGTGGGAAGCAATGAAAAACAATGACAAAGCACAAAGGGAGGGCGACAACCAAACGTAAAAGCTTCCCTCACACAACTTCTTACAATAAAGGCAGAAGAAAGACAAAAAAAAGCAAAGTGTGGTGATAAGCAGCTGAATTGTCACTGAGCTGATAATGGAAGCTCTGTGCTGAGCACGGTGGCCTGTAGTTTTACAGCCTTTTACTCTATGGTAACTGAGCGCCAACAGATGTGTTTACACAACCTTTATTACCTGTCATTAATGGGCTGTCAGCATGTGTGTGTGGAAACAATTGGAGGTTTACCTCAGAGTCTATGTGCAGAGGTTGTGTTGGTTTGAATACATGGATTTGATCTTTGAAATAAAGAAAGGTGAGAAAAATACTCAATGTGCCTTCAAATGAAATAGATAACCATGTCGGCTCTCTACTCGTTGCTATATAAAAAGATTTATATGTCAATTCCATGTCTGTGTAGGGAGTAGTCATGACTGAGGTATGTTTAGTCTAGCAACAGCTTGGCACACAGACTGGAAGCAGAGAGTTTACCGTCAGGAAATTGTGTGAGTCAGAGTCCGGGTTTCACAGGTTGGGAAAAATGTAACAAGTGATCTAAGTAATTAAGTGCTGTTAAGTACGTATGTAATGTGTTCACTTGAGTCCAACATGTGTAGTAAGAAGATGTTTACTCCTTATGTGTCTGCGTTAGCATTGTCAGAATCTTTATCAGTAAAAACAAACAAGTTTATGAAAAATTAAAAATGAGCAACCACAGCATGAGACAAATGTATTCACATGCGTACAACATTTATGTTGACCTGTGTTTTCTTGTAGTAGCACACAGGTTTCATTCTCTGTCGCAATAACTGCAAAACCCTTTTGTTCCTGTTTCTACAAATTTAGCACATTGCAACAGACTTTTACTATGAACAACATATTACTGACCTGACCATGGTTTATTTTTTTACATGCAAAGATGGTGGAGGACATGCACATTCAACCCCGGTTGGGCACAGGTGCTGTACAGAGACAGCACACCAAGATAAAGGACGTATTCATGATGTAAGACACAAACACTACTGACATTTTGTGTGCATGCTACATCTCCTTTCCCTTATTATATTCAAATGCACAGAAATTATGTGCACCAACTCTACTTGATTTGTTCTGTATGTGTCACCTCAGAGGTTATTATGAGGTTGCTCGACATCTACAGCCTCACTTTGGAGAGGTCAGAGCTGCAGAACAGAAACCTGGCAGGGACTCTGTGTCCTGCTTGATGATACTCCAGCAGGGTGAATGTTTGCAGACACAAGAGACCGATCCCAGGTTACATCGTGTTACATAAGCTGCTTTCACTGCAGCCTGAACAGTATCTGGAAATTATCCAGAGGTTCTTGTATGTGAGAACTCAAATGTCTGCATCGGTTGTTCTGGAAATTTTCCAGAACTTTCCCTGTCAGCCCTCTAGTTAAATGTCTGAGAATACAGACTGAAAATGTACAGCAAGTTGGTGGGTTAATGACTTTTATTCATTTCAAGACATGATTAGCTAAAAACTGAAAGAATACAAATATGTCCGCCTCCTGCGTGCTCCACACAGCTACCTGTCACCCGTAATGATGCACCACGTATTTCCATGTAAGGGGCAATACTTGTGTTCACCATATAGAGATTGCAGTCATTAGTGTTCCATTACAGAAACAGTTACTGCTGCAAAACCTCAACATGTTGCATTTGTATCTGTCACATGTTAGAAACACCATCAACATGCCCACTAGCTTTAGATGAATACTCTGGATAATCACCTGCTGTGTTCTTACATGGGCTCGTTCAGACCTTCTAAGATTTAATATCTTCAGCAACTGATTTGGACATTTCCATTCTCACATACAGCTACTCCAGATAATTTCAGGAGATTATCCAAAGTTCAGTGCATGACTGAAAGCAGCTTTCGTGAGCTGTAGAAGTGTTGGAAGGCATGTAATGCTAAAATATTCTAGCTGGCTTTATATTTACTGGATAGATGTGGTATCTCTTCTCATCTTACTCTGTGCATTATAGATCGAGCACATTTCTCAAAGAATCAAAGTAATCCCAAAGAAAGTATAGGGAATGCTAAAAAGAAAACAATTTGTTGAGTAAGCTTAAACTGAATTAGCTAAAGAAAAAAATGGCAAGTTAATGGCAAGAGCTGCAGAAAACAGAAACAGGCTGTAAAAACAAGGTTGAAGAATGTAAAGATAGCATTGATAAGGAAGTGAGAGTGTGACTGTGAGTACATAAAAAAGGAACTTAATGACGCTGCTGCAACTACACAACAGCTCCTGTGTTTCCAATGAGTCAGTAGAATAAACTCATCATACCATTAGCCATTTTTAGATTTTGCCTTCGGTTCTGGGAGTAAATCAATTTTTTCCACTGACGTGTCAGAAAATCCTCATGAATAAGGGTTTAAAGCCTGGAACCAGATTGACCAGTTATAAGATGAAACTACCCATCCCATAAATCCTTGTGAATGATCCCTTTCCAACAACTTCTTTTTGAATTTCCCCTTGTTGTAGTGATTTTCACCTGTTTGGACCTTGTTCTCCTCATATCTAAAAAAAACACAGCCTGTTACAAAAATAAATAATGTTCACTCTAAAGCATCTAATCATAGCTGACATGATTGTCATGGTGGTAAACATTTTCATGGTGGCAGCAAGCCTCACCAATCAGAGACGTCAACACTACACCTGAGGATTATGGGTAGTGTAGTTAATCTCCTTCACATTGCGAATAAAACTAGTTTTTCTTAATATGGAGTTGATATCATACAGATTTCTACAAGAACACATAACGTCATTTCACAGTCCCATAGCTTGTGGTGAGTCTACATTGGATGGTTAAAATGTTATGGCTGATAATGAAAATCTCTATTCAGAATATTAATAGGATGTGGAGGTGAAGGGGCTGAGAGAAGACCTTCACCTGCACCACAGAGGATCAATCAGCACAGGTGAGAGCTGTTAGCTGATTGATCCTCAGACTTTAAAAGGCACTGAGAGACACTGGAAACTGGGGGGGGAAGAGAAAACACTGAGGAAGCCAGAGGACCAGCAGATAGTGCTGGACCGTTTAAGTTACATGTTTTGTATGTTCTGTTGGGAGTTAATAAAGAGATGTTGCTGAGGAAGAAATGGTTGGACTGGTTTGTCTCTGGCTGTCGTGTTGGGAACCCCGTGGCATGGTCGAATGCCACATAGGATTTACACTTTGAGAACTCTCTTGAGCTCTATTGATATCTATTATGAATCTATGTGTCTGGAAAGGCAGACAATCCTCTCTCAAAAATGCAGGTGAAAATGGAGGCCACGTAAAACACCGTTAAGTTTCTGTTGATTTTCTGCTGCAGATTGTAGCTGTTGCTGGCTGGTTGCAGTCTGAGCCTTTGCAAAGGTCTACAGCTGCAGGCTGTAGTGCACTGTACAGACCGCTGCAATTATAGCAGAGCATGTCAGCCAAGCAAACAGCTACAGTGCACACACTCTGGGGGAGTGTGTGCATATGTGTACTGTTACATTGTGTGTTTAGTTATGGACAGCTGCCAGTGGACGGAGAGAGCAGCGAGGGGCTGGTTGGATATCAGTGTTTGCTCTGGCTCAATGCCAAAAGACTGCTCTGTTTTCCTCAGCTGGCCATAATAAATGGAGAAGAGAGAGCCCGGGAATAAAGAAGAGTGAGACTGACCAAAAAAAGAGGATGATAGGAGAGACAGGCAGAGGAATCAAAAAGAGATATACAGAAAATGAAGATGGATGGAGATATATACAAAACCGAGAAAGGGGGGGGGGGGAGCGGAGCTCTTTGGAAGGGGCCTGACCGGTCCTTTTGTAAACAGACATGGGGGTGTAGGAGCAGCAGGAGGAAGAGGAAGAAGGAAAACGAGAAAGTATGACAGAAAAATATGACAGGAAGAGGAAAAGAAAAGACAAAGGGAACAATAAGGGGAAGGAATGGGTGAACAATAAGAAGGAAAGGTGAAGAAAATGTCAGGCAGGGAACTTCAAGTCAGTGACCTCAAAATAATGTTGAAGGTATCTCAGTGAGAAACATACAGTCACAGAAAAGACACTTGCTTTCCTCCAAACAAAGTGAGAGACTACTTTACTGTGAGACAGGGGCATTAAAAAGTCATGGCATTAAAAACGCATGTCTTGTCACTTTTGGAGTTTCAGGGGTAAACAGAGTTACAACCAAATCCAATACAACTGAAGTAACTGGTTACCACTTCTTCAAATGTAAAAAAAATAACAAGAACATCAAAAAACACAGAATGCCTCCATACTGCTCCTGTGGTTCGATGTCGCGATAGCTGCAGTTACAGCAGCTAGGAGGAGGATATCAGAGGACAGTTGGGCTAAAAACATGGTGTGAATGATCCTGTTTCTGAGTCGAATATGAATGTCTGGCCTTACGGACACTTAGATGACACCACAGGAGCAGTATGAACGCATTTTGTATTTTCTTTTATCCTGTCCACATTTGGAGGTGGTCTGTGCGACATGTGTCCACATTCTTTTAGTAGTGTGAATACATAGATAGATAGATAGATAGATATACTTTATTCATCCCCGAGGGGAAATTCTTGTGTTCATGCAGTACAAATATGTGCAATAAGTACAATACTTTTTTTTATATATATTTTTTTTTTACATAGAAGAGCATACATGTAGGACGATGACTGAGTTGTTCAGACAGAGCTAAATTGAGGCAAAGTTCAAAGTTAAAACAGAGGAGACTAGTTGACTGTTTCAGTAATCAAGAAGCATAAGAACATAAAAACATAAAACAGTGCAAGAGTAGAAGTGGTACAGCGATAAAGTGATAAAGCGATAAAGTGATAAAGCAGTGCAAGTAGTAAGTGATACAGTGATGTGCAAAAGAGACTAGCTACTATATACAGTCTGCAAGAATAACATCTACTGATACTGAATACCAGTCATTATTAATAGCAGCAAATAAATTAAATTTACAATACAGATGGAATAGGAGACTAATGTAGTTGAGTTAAACAGTCAGTTATTATAAAACCTGATGGCGGAGGGCAGGAATGACTTCCTGAATCTGTCCTTGTGACAGCGGAGCTGTCTGAATCTATGTGAGAATGTGCTCCTCTGAGCCTGGAGGATGTGTCCTGGGTCACATATGAAGGACCTTCTACTCAGCTGACATCCTCTGACAAAACAACATCATTTTGTCTTAACTGACGCTAATGACATACATGTTAATCTGCATGTAGAGCAGGGAAGTAAGATCCAATCCCAAGTGGTCACAGGAAACACATTCAGGACTTATGTTAATGCCACGTGTGAACACATGTACCTAGCACTGGCCGCTGATCTGAATTTAGATATTTTTCAGGCTTCGAGGAGAAAATGTCACAACATGCACCATTGTCCCCATTTGATCTGCATTGGTTGACCAATTTCTCTGAAGGCAGGTTATTTCATCGCCTTTGTGCCTGGCTTTACAGATGTGGCCAGATGACACGTTTTACAATCCATTTCAACTATACATGTATATTGACCCTGAGGCCCTGCTTCTGGTGGTCCTTAACCGCTGAAGGTTTAATGTGTAGTTTGTTAGAAAACTATTTCAATAGAATTGAATAGAAAGTCTGTATTGTCTCTTTAGGGAAATCTGTACAATGAAATTAGAGGTGATACTTCTCAAAATCACTGCAAATTTATACATTTTAAAAGACGCAAATCAATATTTTAGAGTCTCAAGTCGTAGCTTCCATCTGCAAGACTGCTTTGCATGACCACAGTTCTTTAAGCAAACTCTGTGGAGCACTGTATTGCATAATGTTGTAGGTCAATGTGGATTCAGTGCACTCAGTTTAGTCTGAGGATTTGATTACAAATATTATTTATGAAATAAACACATTACAGTCTTGCTCATTATGCTTAAGTTGTCCAGTGAAGTGGACATTTTCTCCTTCAACATGGGTCAGACACTGCCACTGCTGCACTTTGATTGTTTTCTACTAAGAGAACATTTAGCTGCGCTGTTGCACACTGCTGACACACTCACACAGCGTCAGAGGGTAGCATGTTTGCGTCATGTTCGCTCATCAAGTTGTACAGCTGTTACAGTCATAAAGAATTACAAAGACAGAACCCCCCCACACGCACGCACGCATGCACGCACGCACGCACACACACACACACACACATGCAGCATCAGACCCATCAACCCCATTTGGGACTTTTGACCACAAATCCTGCCGGGGCGGTGTTTATAGTGTGTAGTTGTCGCCTCTGTGTGACTTAAGTGCCGGGGAGGTGGGTGTGGCACCGAGCGACAGACTTCCAACTTCATAAAGAACAGCCAAGTGCAATTAGTAGTGTTTTACACTCGGGGTCCTGCTACCCAGCAGCCCGGGGTCTTTTCAAGTCACCCTCTCTGTCTGTGTCTGCTCAAAAGGCTTAAAAAGAAAAGGGGCGTGGGCTCTGAACCAGCCACGTTAGCTAATTGAGGAACCACATCTGACACAGAGGCCTCAACACTGATCCCAGCCCAGATGTGACATTGTGGGCAGATGAAAGAGTTTAACAGACATGTTTTTTTTCCCTTCTTTCTACAGAAGTGTAGAGTGGAGCGGAGGTTTGATTCCATGACGCAGGGCTAGGTCAAAGAAGATAAAAGATACATGGATAAGTTTGAACCTAATGGCTTAATAACGCCGGAGCTGTCAACAAAGCAGAATCACAGTCCCAACGTAACCGGGGAGGCAGATAAAAAGAGTCTCGCTCCTGGGGTTCAGCTGGCTTCTCAACATGTTTGTTGTTGTTCAGTTTGAAGTTTTCTGTGGACGATAAGAGTGGCCCTCTGATCATGAGGCCTTCTTATTGAAACACTCAGAAGGCCACTCATTACGGCCATCTGATAAAAAATAAATAGCAAAACAAAAAGGCTGATTTGTGTTTTCATAACAAAAGATAAACACACAATATCTCTGTCCTGCTGTCTTTGTTTGCTTACTTTGCTCGCCTCCCCTCCTGTCTCTGCTGCAAGTGCCTCTTCAGGCCGACAGCGTCTTACTTGGGGATTTAAAATCTTAACGCTCCTCTTGTTTGTCGGGCTGCTTTAATCAAAGGGGTGAAAATCCACTTTGGACGAAACAGAAGCAGGGATTAAATGAGATGGTCAACGAGCCTCTCAGCTACTGAGAAGTCAGGCCCTACACAGGGAAATCTATTATCTACGCCTAGTTCACTGAAGGGAATATACATGAGACTTTTTCTATAGTGTAAAAATGATAAAACAGTGTTGCTGTAGCTGGTCTTCATCTTAACTTTTAACACACCATTAAGTTTTCATGAGTAATGTGTGGGCCTAAGAACCCCACAGATATACTGTCAACCATTTCTTAGTAAACTTATGAGGCGATATTAAAGGGATAGTCACCCAAAAATAATAAAGTAAATGTGACCAATTCCTCTATACTATCTCTTTAAAGCTGATGGCCATGTATACAGACGGATAACACGTCTCCACTTCCTCCTACCATCCAGAAATGAAGCTTAAATATCACAGATACAAACATATCAGTCCTGCTGATACATGTGCTTCATCAATTGTGAGTCAGTCTCAGCGGTCAATCATGAGGTTTCACTCCACTGTTGTAATATCAAATAAGAAATTAAAACCAAATTTACTAGGAATATTTATTTGACGAGTATTTAGCATTTTAGTTTTGCCCATGTCCCATCTGCTTACACGGAGGAGGTGGGGTTTATGAGCTACAGTGCGGCCAACCACCAGGAGATGATGGAGACACTTTGGCTACGCTTTTGTCGTCCATCTCTACATACGAACTAAGGCCCCATGGCCCCTACATCACAAACACAGTTCCTCCTGTCTCCAACTCCAGTCAAGCTTTAAAACCCTTCTCTCTTTCCTGTCATTCAGCTGTTATTTCAGCACCCACCTCCACCCCTGCACCACCTCAACTCTTGATACCCGCTCATCTCCCATCAAACCCTCCAACCAGAAGCCGTCATGACACATCCCGACTTAATGTTACATTCCTCATCCCCACCACCAGTGTCAAGGGAGGAAGTATCCTTCATAACCAGAGCTTCAATTCATAGGAGCACTTCCATGTTTTACTTCCTGCCAGGGAATAGTTCTATTATTTGTCTTCACAGTAAATTTATTGTATTGTATTTAAATCATTCTGACGTATTTCTCTATGAGTCTTTCCTGACTGACGGACGGCAAGATGTCTAGTTCCTTTCAGGTTTTCAAACTACTCATCCAGGCGGTAAAGTTAGCACTGTGTTTTAGTAACAAAATAACAATGATACCACATGATACAGAACATAAGCCATGACAACAACAACTCCCTGTCATTTGGGTCATTTCCACCCAAGCTAAATGCAACCAAATCATTTTTGTGCCGAACCCAACATTAAAGGTTTTTTTTTTAACACTTCTTGAAAGCTCGGGCAAATGATGGGCATCAGATAAATCAACACTTGTGTGTCGTTCTAGAGGGTGGGGACAAACAAGCAGAGGCAGCTGACAAATGAATTCATTAGTGGGAAAACAACAGGTTTTCATACAGGTCATGAGGACTCACTGTTTGCAGAGGCTTAGAGCAGTTCGTCCCCTGATCACAGGGTCAACCTGTTCTGGAAGAAACTGAACCCCACACATTGGTGTTCATAGAAAAGCAAACACCAAATGAGGGATGACCCTGAACTGTATGCTGGTTTGTCTTTACATTTGTCAGCCATGTATAATTGATCCGACAAAGAAAGTCTGGACATCACCAGCACAAAACTAACTGGACGTTCTTGAAGGAACCAGAAGTCTGTCATCCTCCGTTCTCGGTCTTCAACTCTCACTATGGTCACATGGGGGCATACTTGAACCGACAGATTGCTCTTTCTCAGAAACTCTGGCCTGTTGTAACACACAAGCGCGCACACACACACACGCGCCTTCACTCACAGAGGGCTCTGACATTCACTCTCACACAGGGGGACACCCCCTCTCCTTTGAGATACACAATCACCATTCACTCGGCAAAATCCACACACACCACGTCCTGTCTGCTTGGGTACACTTTATCAACACACACACGCTCCCACACGCGCACTCTCAGACACATACACACGCACACACACACACACACACGCACACACTTCACAGAGGGCCCCTCGTCTTATTGCCCTTCCATTTGGCTGGTGCCATTTGTTCCACACGTTTTGTCAGTGGCCGACGAAAAGCTGCTCCGAGCTGGTGCTGCTGTGAGGCCTCATGACAGAGGTGCTTGTCCTGACTTGTTGGAGTCTTGACCCGAGACTTAAACAAGCATGTATCTATCACAAGTAATCCTTTATTGACAAAGAAACTTTGATAAATCTGCTGTTAGAACTGTGAGGCCTTGATTTTGAACGTATGCCACAGTTGAATTTAGTAAGATCAGTGCATATCTTATTTCCCACCAAAAAAATCCCTTTTTTTCTCAGCGTTTCGAGCGAGCTAACTCAGACAGACACGTCACAACTTGGTAAATGAACTTTAATAAAGGAAAATGAAGTGGTATTTTCACGTCATAAATCACACCCAATAAATGAGCCCACAACATTCTCCTCTGAGAGGCAGAGGTAATGCACACGCTCACACACACTCACGTTGCTTCCCATGTTTGTTTTTTGTTCCCCTATTAGAGATTTCCACACTTTCTTAATCCAATATAAATATACACATGTATTTATGATTATATTAATTTAATGTGTTGAACTGCCATGTTGAATATAATGACATTTTTATTCAGTTCAGGATGTCATCTGAAAAGGGTCTAGCTTCAGGTTCAAGGTTTAATATTTTTGCCTTGACTGCAACAAGTCATTTCCTTGCCACATAAATGATTTACTGCAGCGTGCGTGTGATTTTTATATGAGAACATAGAGAAGAGAATGTTTTACTTGTGATACAACTTTCTGGCCTGTGTGACAAAACCATCAACCTCCGTAGCACCAGTGAACGTACAGCCCTGCAACGGTATGATGTAAAGATATTTCTATAATTATAATCGCATTTCAAATGTTGTCACTGTTAATTATCTAATTGAATCAACTAATATCTAAACCAAACCTTTTCTTATCTTCTTCTCACCGTATTACATTTGTATATATATTTTTATATTCTCTCTATCTGAGTTGCAAACACACAGAGCTGAAGGAGCATGGGTAGAAAACATACAAAAGAAAAATAGACTGCAGCTACATAACACTTTTCTCCTCTCACCCACTCAAAAGTCACATTCATACATATTTTCCTTTCTATCCCCTCTCTACCTCTTATCTATCCACACACTGATGGCAGTCTGGGGTTCAGTGTCGTGCCCAAGGACACTCTGATCGGAGGAGCCAGGGGTCAAACCAGCAACCTTCAGATTAGCGAGGGACCTATTCTACCTCCACAGCTGCCCACAAAGACGTAGCGTTCACTGCTGGTAAAAACCCTGAGCGTATCTGATGTGGCTGTTTAAAGTACACTTGACCCATTTGGAGCTGGAACGAAGGTGGTTCTTCATTACGTCAGCTGAGCAATGTTGCTGCTTGCCTTTTTAAAGAGCTCAAGGCTGGTTGTTTAATCATATCGGTTTTGTTAAACAAAGTTTAAGTTACAGTTTGTTCACTTTTATTGTAAGCTGAAACATTAGCGCGTACAACAACAAGTGAACGCATCACAGCTCATATGGCCGTGACATTTCAGTTCAGTAGTACAATCAGTTTCTTGTTAGTCCAATCTGCCACGCTCAGCCCAGTCTCCAACACAAGCACTGTACACAAACTAATCTTTGAATACTTTCATAAATGTTTCATGTATCTGTATCTGTAACTCATGCAGGTTTATTTTCAGGTACTTCTCCCTTCACCCCACCACACACATTAGTAAATATCTGTACTTTCCACTTTTACGTTGCATTTCCACATTGTTTTGTTGTTGTTTTCCCCTCTCAATAAGGAGAGGGGAATCGGTTCATTCACCCAATCAGCAGGTAATATTAGAACCCAGCTCTTGCAGTAGCAGCAGCACAAGGGCCCAGTTACACATTTGTGAATGCAAAGTGAATAATGCGGGTAAAAGTTCACCAAAGTTGAACTCCACATGAAGTCACGCTGCGATTTGCTTCGCAACAGGAAACAAATGTTTTATTCGCCTCCTCGCTCGCACAGATTAGAAGTTCACCAATGAAATATTTGTGTATGTGACCGGGCGCTCACCGTTGAAGAACATCTAAAATGGATTTCGAAGAGGCCAGTGCCAGGACTCAGCCATAAATTATCTTGACAATGAGTTTTCAGTAACTTAATTTGCAACATTCTTTGTTAATATGAAAGAGTCTGCACTCTTGTTGAATTAAGCAGAATTTACAGTAGACACAGTGAAAGGTGTAATGGAGGTAATAGGCTAAACTCGAAATCCATTTGTACTTTTACTTGAATTAAATGCTTTAGTACTTTCTCCTGCACTGACACTGAACACCTCTTGTAGATTTCCCCTCTGCTGCACAGTCTTCAACCAAAATCCCTGTGAACTCTTTCTGCATAAATCTCCTTCAGTCCCAATCCATCAACCCTTATTTGTTTTATTTGATTTTTGCACATTCAGATTCAACATAAGCATGTGCATGTTATCACATGACCTAATGTAGCTTCATTTTTAGAATTTCCCTTAAAAATGTGGCTCGTCGATGGTAGAGAGATTTACGGAGCCCCTAAAGGGACATGGGTTAAAAAAAAAAAAAAGAAACGTATCTTGTGCGCACGAGAAAGTATCTCGCGAGCACGTGAAGGTATTGCATGCCAGGTATATTTTGCGTTTTCAGAAAAGAGAATAAGTCCACTTCTGCAGCCATTCTTTGATGCTAATGATCTTAATGAGCACAGGCGTACGGTCAACTACATGTGCTTAACGAGATACTTTTTCGTGCGCACCAGAAAACTATCTTGTGCGCACGAGATACTTTCGCGTGCGTACGGGATACTTTCATGTGCGCACGGGATACCTTCCCGTGCTCGCGAGATACTTTCTCGTGCTCGCGACATACTTTCTTGTGCGCACGGGATACGTTTCTTTTTTTTTTTTTCTCCCATGTCCCTTTAGGGGCTCCGTAGAGATTTGATTATTATAGAATTGTAATAAATTTGAAATAAACTGTAACATTCTGATATTGATAGTATTATAGTCACCATATTATCAAATGCAATCATGGGGGTGCACACTATTTACAGTGATTTTTTAAAATCTTTCTAAAAAATATCAAATGCTTGGACCAATGAGGATCCACGCTGGCCAAATGTTGTAACTGAACAGCGATCCAACAGTACCAGCCTTTCCAACCCATGTCCTGCTGAAAGGAGAAGCAGTTTGGTTCATGGAAATGATTATAGAAGTGCAGTTAAGTGTTAAAATCTTCTGGTCCTCACAGCACATATCCATTACTGTCCCATGTTCAGCGTGTGCACATGCAGGCACGTACAAGAAAAGCATCCGATTGTGATTAGACCAACTGGACTGGACCACACACCAGGATGTACACAAGCACATGTGGCGAACACACACCTGAGCCCCACTTGACTCGGTGGGTGGTGGAGAACTCGCCAGCGACGCATCTTTAAAAGGTGCAGCGTAATACTCAACAAAATGGAGAAGGGTGTGCTGCTTAATCAGAGGCTTTGAGAGTGAGAGTCAAGTGTTGGCATCACGATAAAGGTAAAACATGCCGCTGCCTTGTTTCAAGCGTTTCAAGTTTTATCCTCTGGTTTATTTTGTCTTCCTACATCTATTTTCCTCACAACTCATTTCAGCAATAAACCCTTATTTACCAGCAACTGCCGATGCAAAGACAAGAATGACTTTTACATTTTTGCAAAAAGTTAAAAAACATCATGAAAGACAAAATGTCAATACTACAGTATTATAACATGAGGTTTTTATTAGGTTTTTCTTATCGATAACATACATAAGTTCATAAGCAGCTAATTTGCAAGAGAGTTACTTTCACCTGCAACGTATTTCCAAAGTGTTTATATGGAGACGGAGGCGTAAATGCAGTGTCTCTGGAAAGCCCCAGTCTGCAAACCATCTGCAGCGATGAGAAGGTTCCTGCACGAACATCAACTTAGCCCAGTGACCCTTGGCTTGTACTGTCCCTTATATATAAATTGCTGGTTGGATGGAAGAATGAATTATACACAGTATAAACTCTTAACTATATTTTGTATTCATATGAATTGTTATTGCCTTGGTCTGTATATACTTATATATTATAAGTATATCATATATATTATTTACTCTTGGCTGGAGCAAGGGGATCTTTAAAGTATACCCTCCAGGAAATCCTGAAATTTTGAGATTAATCTGACAAGTGGATGAAAGGGATTATATGAAGAAACAGAATCTGTGTCACAAAAGTTTGATTGTTTTTTTAAATCAAATTATTATATTTTTTTGTAAAATACAGGATATTTTCACAGCCACTGTGTCCATTAAAATCATTTTAATTCAAGGAATTAAATCCAAGAGTATAAAATCAACAGTTGAACACGTTTATTGGTAAAATATGTTTTATAATACAATAAGTAAATTGAAAAATTAGTTATCTTGTTTTATTCACCTTGGCATAATTTCAACCAGAAAAATTAAAAGCACTGTTGATCAGGAAGCAAAAATCCTGGGTCCTCCGGTGAAATAATTGTTTTGGATTCATGATGCTGATCCTTCCCCCATAGTGACTATCCAGCAGTGCAGGGATCACAATGAAGATTTTGGGGGCTGAAGGTAGAAAATGGGGGGATGAATTTGGGAGGAGAGACAGGAAAAGGGTGTGCCCACGGTGTCTGGGACCAGATGGCGTGCCTCTCCCACTCTCTCCCTCTATCTCCTCTCACTCTTTCTCTTTTTGGTGACGTCCACTGGGAATTGGAGAGGTCTTTAAGCATTCCTTTAGAGGCCAGAGACAGATAAGTGAGTTATGCAGTTTACCACCATCTGGGCTCAGACAGTGCCTGGCCTGCAGCTGACAAGTGTGTGCGTGCATGTGTATGCTATAGTAATAGTAGTAGAGGGAGGGGCGCAGGGGGCGTGTTTCCATAGCGATGGGACCTGGAGAGAGGTCTGCGGCGTTGCACACAGCCCTCCTCCCCGGTGCTGTGTCGTCATTGTTAACGCAAATGCTGACTTTGAGAAGGTTTTTCTCTTTTTGTCCACCGTCATTGTCGACAAATTTCGGGCCATTCTTGTGCAGCTGACAGTGTCTTCATGGAACACAGCATCTGTTGTGGAACAGAGGGAGGGAGTGAGGGATGATGGCAGGGGACCATGTTCGGTTTGCCAATTTCCCCATTCCCATCGTCGTAAGCTTTGTGTGCACTGTCGTGTCTGATCTGCACTTGACCTGCTGCATAACTGCCTGTTGTTATCTATGCTCAGGGCTTCGGTTTTGCTCTTTGACTCTTTTCAAATTAATTTCTCTCTTGACGAGAAATCCTTTTAAACACTGTGTTTAACGCTGTAGCTGCCTTGTGACTGGAATTTTTGGGGGAAATGTTGCTGTTTCAGTTTCAACATGGCATCATTGTTGCTGCTTCTGGTGCCATGACACTAGTAATGTTTGGTGACAACAGTCGTTTAAAAAATCCCCTGGGGGAACTTTCCATAAGAAATTGAGATTTACCTTTTGTTTTACTTCACAATAAAGTATGCACTCTTCACATATATTTGCTTGCAAGACATTTACATGTGTTTTTTCAGGTCTCTGCACCATCTTGTAAAACACTAATGTGATAAATGTTCTATGGACAAATGCTGTCTAGAAAGAAATTTTACCCAAATATGAGTAGTGAACTTTGCTATATATTTGGATGTGGGGGTCAAGGGATTCTTTATCACTTTTTAAACAGTGTGAGACAAGACGAGGCATTTAAAAAAAAAACCTTTTCACTGATTTCCCAGGGAATAAGTCATGGATCTTAAGTGATATCTGTGGGTGTGTGCAATTTGGTGCAGTTTGATTCAATTTCTGGAGACTGTCTTGACGGAGGTATGCGATTTTGACCTTTGAGGCACAGGCGAGTGAAATTCTAGTTAAAGAAGTTTTTTGGGCCATTTAAAACTCTATTTCCATAATGAAAGGTGACATGAAAAAAATATCAAAACCAAGAAAGGTCCAGAGGCTGAAATATCCTGACTTTGAGTCACTAGTTGGCATCATTTACCCACATAGCAACATTTTTTGGCCTAGATTTGGCCCATACTGTCATCTGGCCCACATACCGCATGGAACTTGGGCGGTCTGCTCCTGCATGTGAACCAAAAGGTGGCTCGAATTTGGTTTGTGCTATTTCTGGCTTTTTTTTTTTAACAATTCACCACATGGGCCACCTAGGTTCACATCCAGATTACAACTTGCCCAAATCACAGCATGTTTGCAAAAGAAGGCCAACAGTTTTAGGGGGATATTTGATAATGGCTATTTTATTAGTGGACCACTTTGGACTCAATTTTGTCCGGACCATAAGGCCTGAAATGCAGCATCATTGCCTGAAGTGGCCCACATCAAAAGGTATACATTCAATATTGACTTTCATTGGGATTATTTTCTCAGACAAAAAAAGCCACAGAAATGGTTTTCTTTAACAAAAGAAAAAAACACGTAACTGGTATACCTTAATAATACTTTGATGTATTTTAGGATCATTTCTAAAAGAGATCTTAGCAGCAAACCCTGTATATGGATAATTAATAATAGCCATTGCATTACTACAGTCAGTCAGTTCCCAATTGCTGAAGGAACTGCTTAAATAAAACACTATAGGACAAGTGTAACATCGTATGAATGACGCCCTTGAGTTGGAAGAGTTTGGCACTTCTCACCTCTGTCAGGCATCTGTTGACATTCTGACGCTGACGTTGTCGTACAGTACCATGTCTGTGAAGATAACCTGCTGCTAAATCCCTTGATACATTGATTTCCATGTACACAATATAGGCTGGATACCCACTGTGTAAGTACAAAACCCTTAAACCCACTGAGACAGTTTCCCTTTCCCTTCAGCCTCCCTCTTTCTTAAGTCCCCATCAAAGCAGCCTGCCCCCACATCACCTGCTTCTCCTTCCCTCCTCGGCCAACTCTCCATCTATTCATCCATACATAGACATTTATATGTGTGTGTATGTGTGCACGCATGCATGTGTGTTTTGTCTGAGCAGGGTTTTCCTGCTGTGTAATTGCAGGCTGCGTATCAGCCCCTGCCCCGTGTGGAGACCAAAAGATGTTGCTAATCTGCCAACAGAATACAGCAGGTCAAGCAGCCAGCGGCGGCTGAATTCAAGCAG
Source organism: Paralichthys olivaceus (assembly GCF_024713975.1). Taxonomy (NCBI): domain Eukaryota; kingdom Metazoa; phylum Chordata; class Actinopteri; order Pleuronectiformes; family Paralichthyidae; genus Paralichthys; species Paralichthys olivaceus. Next base: position 22,044,587 of record NC_091099.1, read on the forward strand.
GACCACAGTCACAAATTGAGACAGGCTGACAAGGCCCCGTGGCATTCTGGGTATTGTTGCGAGCTGCCAACAAGACTCTAAAGCTTCTGGCACTGTGTGAAGGAAGAAGCAAAGGAAAGGTGAGCATGGCTATAAATCTATACTGCCACCAGACACTCAACCATAGGGCCTGTATGTCCGTCTCACACACACACACAAACACACAAACACACACACACACACACACACACACACACATATATATATGCAGAAGCATCTAGGGAGGCTCTCTGAAAGCAAAACAAGTAAAAACATTTCTCCTCATCAACTTTTCTCAACTTGCAGGTCGCTGCTGTTCAACATAAACTGACAGTGATTACACGTCTCATCAAGACACCCCTGTCCGAAAAGGACGCTAGCAGAGATAGGCAGTTGACGACTCGCGGGATGAACCTAAACCTTGCCACTCCTTGCTGTCTGATGAATGATGGCCCTTTGTTGCGCGTCCCATAAAGGGTTCCGTGGCCGTCCCTTTTCACAGGACCTGGCGAGCAAATGTGAGGCGTGAATAGCATTAGTCCGAGTCAGTGAACCCATAGCAGTTTAGCCAGCCCTGAAAACACAGCCTGCTCGCCCTCCTCCCCAAGTTTTATGAGCCAAAATGATTGAAGGAGAAGGGAACTGCTCGGTCAGTGGAGAGGGATGGTGAGCAGAGGAGCGCGGACCCGACATGTCAGAGATGGATGGATGGACAGATAAAACAGAGACAGCAGCCGTTCCACAGAGGACTAGCATCCCGTGCAAGAAGGGAGGTGAAGGGGAACAGGTTTGGCTCGAAGGGGCTGAAAAGAGCCCAGACAAAGGGAGAGTGCAGAAGAATGGAGGTGGAGGACTGTGACTGTCAGGACTGGCGCTGGGATGGAGTTAGATCTCATTTCTCAAGTGTCATCGCACTATCTGTGTCTCCTCCTCTCTCCTCTCTGTCCAATTACTCCCACAATGCAGCAGGCCCCTTCCTGTAAGGCCTCATATGGTTCTCTGGTTGTAAACCCATCACTCCCTGGTGCGGGTTTTTGATTGGTACAGTATGTGTGAAACTCATGGGCCACAGTGTGCTGAGTGCGAGCCGCTGCTGCGACTGCCTGTCTCAACAAGATTTCCTCTGAATGCTGACATGCCGCCATGTCGATCACAGACCGCAGGCTACACAGCAGGACCAAATCCTCTACTGTCATTCGCAAAAACACACATACTTCCTTTTTTTCAAAACTTCAAAGGAGCTTTCAGGTGGAACTTTAAAATACTAGAAGACATAACAAGGGCCTGTTTTTTAACCACTTATGAGAAAACACATCACTTTCAAATTCTACACATCTGTTTGAATTTTATCTTTGCCTTTTGTAGTTTCTCTGTGAAATCAATATTTAAAGGAAGGTTTTAGTGGCTGCGAGGCACCTTTATATGTCTGTCAGGTCGGAATTCCCCCGACATCTGTGGTTTGCAGGCATCCAATAATTGCATTGCATCACTGGCTGCATTGATATGTGTCGTCTGTGGGAATGTAACACACACACATACACACACACCACATGTTGATGGGGATGTATCAATAGCACCACAGAGACACCAGTGTTTTGTGTGACTGCTTGTTTGGGGTCAGACACTGGATCAATCAAAAGAGGGAATCTCTCTCAAGGGCAGTTAAGCAGCGTGGATCCTCTCTCACATGTCATGAATGGTCCTTCAACTGATGTTTGCTTAGTGCTGAGTAAAGTGAGAAATAACGTATGTTGATGCATGTTGTGCAGCTTCACGTGCACCAACATGCAAAATGTATTTAGACTGAGTTAAAGACACCAACATTTTACCTTTGCACCCAAAAGGCCATATATTACTGCATCACTAGAGAGAAGGTCTAGTTTCAAATGTCATTTAGCAGTTTATACCTCTTCTGCTTCTCCTCTATTCGATTTATTGGCAAATGGCAAACAAAGTCAAGGTGCATAACCACCATCGACTGTGTGGGTGCAGTTAAAACTTTTGTGTCTTTGGTGATCGAAGTGATTTTAATCAAATCCTTTTCTTACAAATAAAAAACTTGATAAACAATTAATAGTGTGATACAAGGTCAGTGCTGACTGACAGACTTTGTAGTGTGCATGTATTGATTGTGTTTAATTCTTGGAAACTGCAGAAGGACAATACTGAATAGTCTCAGATACAAAATCTATACAGACTCAATGACATTTTAAATAAAGTACAACATAATTTAGAATAAAGTACATTAAATGCACAAAAGACTTTTATAAACATGGAGTGTATGTTATAAGTACTGTATAGGTTAAAACTAATATTTGGTCAAACATAATGCTCACTGCTGCCTTTTCACTACTGTCTTAAATATCGGTCATATAGTAATGACAACAAAATGTACATTAATAAACACATATTAAACTTAATAACATGATCTATTTTTAAAACAATATTAAACTCTGCTCGTCATCCACACTAAGATAAAACCTGGCTGTCATAATTTACTCATAGTGTATATTCCCCACACGTTCCATTGATTAACTCTTCTCATATAAACAAAGTTTTAATCTCCATCAGCTATTCATTTTCTAATGCGGTCTAGTGTGTGAGTGTGTGTGTGTGTGTGTGTGTGCGTGTGTTTGCACTACAGACACTGAAGCTCCATCACGTCGTGTAACATTTGTAAAGGATCTGCTTTTCTTCTCTCCTCTGGACAGCGTTAAATCCGATCCCCTTGATGCGTGGTGAGAGCAAAGTGAATTAGAAGATTGAGGTGGGAGGCTGATTAACCCCCCCATCTGCACCCCACCACCCCACCACCTCCCTTCCAACCGCGACCAAAGTCGAGATGCGGAGAAAAGGAGGAGACCGAAAAAAAAGGGGAGATATGTGAAAAGCTGCCACGAGTTCCCTGTCACACCGCCTCCTGCGTGGATTGAGTCGTGCTCTTTGTTATCCCCGGGCATGAATACTGAGTGGATGTAAAAAAGAAAAAGGCCCAAAAGGAAAATAAATGTATCGGAGCAAGGCTGTGTCTGGAAGACAACTCCAAACTCCAAATAGCCTGACCTGGTTCTGGTGTCACCAGTATGCGCTGCGTGAAGAAGTGTTTTACTGACCCCTCTTGAAAAGATCATCTACATTACTGTTACATGATAATACAAACACATAACAAGACTTTAATCCATGAGGAATCCTTTATAAACAGTAGTGCGTAAAAGGTGATTTTACATTTACATCAGTTTTTTAAACGTATAGTGTCTGGTTTAATATTTGTATGAATCGATGGATACATTTAGCTAAATATTGACATTTAGAGGATTTCTGGACAATATTTCTAATGTAGTACTATTAGATACTGTTTGTGTAACAGTGTGTATGGACGTTGCTTGTTCAGGGAGGTTAAACTCCTTATAGTTCAATGTAGACGGCTATACTTGTACGCGCTATTATGCGCCTTCACATATAAATTATGGCTGATTCGACATAGATCATTAACCCACCTCTTCACACACACACACACACACACACACACACACAAAGAGAGAGAGACAGTGTGTGTGTGTGTCGGGGGGGGGGGGGGGGTCCCCTCCTCCGGATACAATCACCTTTATGCAAACGCGTGGGTCTACGACTCCAGTCTTGAAGTGGAGTGGGGGGGTTGGGTGGATGAGGGCGACACAGGTGTCCTACAATCTAACGACCCTGCAACCACCGCCAAAACATCCTCTGCGGCGCGCACGCACACACAAGGCAGCACAACCTTCAAGCAGTAACGAACAGGAATAATTAGTGTTTTCATTAGAGGATTTGTTGAGTTTACAGAGAATTAGACTCCAGAAGAAAAACAAAAGAGCCATTTTGTGATTTGTCGTGCGTAAAGTGGCTCAGCAGGCCTGTGCCTCAAAGGTCAAAGCCCAGTTCATGATACAATACATCAGTATTAACATTATTCATGTGAGTCATTTATGTTATTTAGTTTATTAATACAACTGAACACATAATTTCGAAGGGATGCCTCATCTGCCTTATTTCCACTTATCTTCGTTAACCTCAAAACTTCTGGAAACGTGCATCTGTGTTTCTCACTTGTTTTCGATAACCAAATATTGACACTATCTATTAATCAGAGACATAATCTTTTGTAGATTTGCCTTCTTATTTAAACCGTGTCAGTAATTCCTGGACAGTTTTGCTCCGCAGCTTCTAAATATACACAGACCTGAATGCGGGCCTTCATTCGTTACGCTATATGTTTTTTAAAAAAATAGTCTTTTTGGGGGGAGGGGGGTAAAGGGGGTCAGGGAGCTTTAACTCGGTGACAAAGACTCATTTGCAGGTCAATGCGATGGCACACTCGCCTCTCCTCTCGATCCTGCTCGCCTTTGTTCCCCGTCGCCTGCGCCGATGCCAGATGGTCATGGAAAATGCTAATTCCCCTCGGCTGATTTTCCTCCTTTCCATATTCAATTGTGGCCTTTGCAGACTGTCCCGTTAATTGTGTGTTTTGAGTGGTTTTAACGTGTTTTTCTCTCTCTCCCAGAAATTATATTTTTAGTCGTTTTAAAAAACGACAGGCCACTGTGACTTGTATATGTGGAGTGTCTGCATCTAAATAAAGACCGACAAGGTTTTATTATAGGAGTCAATGTGATTAATAGAACAAGATAAAATTAACAGGCTCTGCAGAAGCGCACGCAGAGGACTGACGATCCATTCACTTTACGCATGGACTTTACGCATCAAGTAATTTCACTACAGTGACAACAAGTTCAATTTATGACTTCAAATATTAATATATTCGTCGTTTTAGCGATCCAATTACACGTTATACCGTTGATTGGAAATTTAATATACAAAATAGAAGTAGTTTTCCCTCTTGCAGAAAAGAAAACGTGTTGTGATTTCAATAAAAATTTCAGTCAGTGAAATAAAAGGGAATGACTCACATGAGGTATTGTGCTTTCAAAGAAAAACATTTTCTCAAAGTATTAAAGTATCATTCATAATTTTAAATCACCTTTCAAAAGGTACTACATTTTTATCATGGCTCTCAAAAGAACATGAGTCTAACCGGTCAAAGCAAAATTTGTATAATTTCACTGATGCCTGATGGAAATAAATCAGTGGATGTGAGTGAGTTTAAAGGTCAGATGGGACACTGAAGGCCCCATGAGGTTGATTCTCTCCATCAGCAGCTGCTTGTTCACTCATATATTCTCCTGCAGCAGCAGCAGCAGCAGCAGGGCTTGTTAATGAGCTCTGTATGTTAACTGTCATCTCTTTCCTGTATGTCCATCATAGCAGGGTTGAATTAAGTTACAAACCGTGTGCATTTAAACTTTAAAACCCCACCCAGACGCAGTACATGGAGGCCTTTGGCACAGTGGCTCATAGTATTTGTGACCAACTTCCACTTATTACACACGGACGGCCTGATTAAATTGATGAACACGTTTGTAATACAAGCAGAATTTTTTTTTATTTATTTGGCTTTATTTTGTGTGTGTGTGTTTAAAGAGAAGCTTAGCATTTGAATTTCGGGCCTTAACCTCTGACCTCCCTCACAATGGCTCAGATTCAATACCTTTTTGATAAAACGAATGCGATTTTAGGTTCTATTTATTGGGACAAATTCTATATAGTTACACAGCTGTAGAGACAAATAAAGGAATATGACCCCTTTAACTCTGAGGGGGGACTCGATCCCCAGAATGTGTCCAGTACCCAAAATAGAGGGGACTTCATTAAAGTAACACATGAACAGCTGTTGTCTTTAACATGTAAACTATTGAGAGTTTAAAACTGCACTGAAAAGCCCCGCAGCTCCCCGTGGGCATATGGGCGTTAATTAGCTGGATATAGCCATAGATTAATTATAATATTTTTTTTCTCCCATTCGTATCAATAGAGCAGCCAGACAAAGTGGCCTTTGTTCTCTGATGCAGGACATTCTGTGGCAGACTGAATGGGTCTTGGCTATGTCTACATGGATTTGCCATATGGCAACAAAAAGGAAAGAATGGAGCCGGAGAGCGCTTTGTGTTGGAAATCAGAACAAGGCCGTCAGAGCTTATGGCTTTGCGGAGCTGACAAAGTCACCGTGGCCATCAAAAAGTCTCCATTTTCATCAAAACATTCATGTCATACAGTCAGAGCCATTCACACAATCAGGGGAACTTATGGAAAATGATGACATGTTTTTGTTTTCTCGCTCCTGCCTGCGCCCTGACAGTGGATCCAGGCCCTGCAGAGGCGCATTCAGCCACTGCTGCATTTGGCTTATTTCAATTAAAGGGTAAACTTGCAAGTGTGACCTGTTGAATGGTTTGTTTCAATGGACGAGGACAATTACAAAGACTAGTAGTTTTCTTTTTCCAGCTATGGCAGGTGGCCTCCACGCCCGGTGTATCCACGGCGGGGTAAACACAGTGTGTGTGTGCAGAGTGGGTCTTTAGAGGGCTTGTTGAGTGCGGGTGGATGTGGGGGTGTCTCCGTGGCGGACAAAGCGGGGATCCAAAGGCAGCTGCTGCTTCTTTTAAGGGGCGAAAGGGCCTTTAAATCCCAGCCTATATCCCGCAGCTGCCGCGCCTGCCCGAGGCTGCGCGTCTGAATGTGTTTTGGCCCCGCAAGGTTTACGGGCGTGAGCAGCAGACAGACACAGGCGGAGCTACACGGGAAAGTGAAGTACCTGCGTGCGGTGCGGAGGTGGAGGGGTCGTAAACAAGTGTGCGATAACACTGCATGGATCCTTAGTGGTGTTAGTTATGCTTTCTTTGCAACAATGCGTGCGTAAAAGGTAACACATCCTCTTGAACAGTGGGTTGTATTTCATAAATCTACAATGAAGCAACTGTTCATATTATAAAAATCACATTTACACATGAGACGTTTCTCTGAAACCGCATTCAAGATTGAGTTCACGCACTAAACACCCCGAAGTGAAAAGGTAAACTAGACAAAAAAACGAACCAACAAATCTGCTTTAAATTGAAGTGAAAAATATTTTATTCCCATCTTTTTTTGCAAGACATGATTAGGGCACTTGTAGGTATGAAAAAAACACAGAAAACAAACGGCTCAGAAACACAAAGAAAACCTATTTTTCAAGTGTTGACTATGGGGAAGCTACATGATTGCAAAACATCACAATAAAACAAATGTAAATAATAAAATAAAATAAAAATATGCCCTTTGGCTAAATCAACAAGGCATTTGACCAATATAAAGAAACATAAATAAATTATAAGTTAGAATAGTCTTAAAAATATAAATTTACAGAGAAATAAACAGAAATAAAACACTTATTTAGGCTATTGTCTCTATAAAGCTGTACACTTTTGGCCAGTGTATTTTAATTAAGTCATTTAGGATTGCACAGATGTTAAAACATTTAACACTGTCGAGTGGCTGTATGCAAAAGCAATAATGAATGCTACATTTGTACTGGATAGATGTCACTCGGCGATAATTTTCATCATTTCCCCTGAACCCAAACCGTGCGGCCCTGAGAGTCTGGTCCCGGTGCGCCGCGCCGAGCTGAGCCGAGCAGAGGCAGCCGAGCCCCGGCCGTGCGCCCTTTCTCCCGCACCGTCCCCGGGGTTTGGGTGGACCGACCATCTTCTCCTCCTCCTCGATCCTCAGCGACAAAAAAAATTGCGCAGACAAGTAGTGCAACAAGAAAACGAACAGGGTGCGAGTGTACACCTGGAGGGAAGAAGAAGAAGAGAGAAAAAGGCACGGTGAGTTTTCTGCAGAAGTCCAGACCGACAGAAAGACGCAAGTGTGAGCTTCGAGGAAACAGGAAATGTAACCTCAGCAGAAGCAGGCGTCACCCTTTACCCACGCACTTTTTCCCGCCACAGGGTGACGCACACGTCCCCCTCCCCCAACCACTGGTGTTACTACAGCTTCTACTATCACTACTACTGCGATTTCCCCACCTCGCCCCACCCCCACCCCCCTCCTCTCCATGATAAGCCTGCCTGCGCTTTTTGGCTCACGTCTCTAATCCTTTACAACCATCCCAAGAAAAACAAAACAGAAATAACTCATTATTGGACGATGGATGAAGAATCTATAGAACACAAGCTACAGTTTGTTTGAAACACTTTGAATATATTTGGTTTAAGTGACATTTAATTATGATTTTGTTGAAAAAAATACATTAGAGAGATTTTTTCGTACCTTCAACGGATCCTCTTTCGCGGAGTTTGTTCTACCGGGATCGGAGACTTGGAGAGGTGGCATGCACTCGTGTCACTGGGTTTTCTGTCAGCAGCCCTCTTTCGTTTCACGAAAAAGTCTGAAAAAAAAGATAAGACGTTAGATGTGTTCTCGTTTATCCACATAGAATTCAGATTACGCACGAAAGAGTGACGGACATGGATTCAGGGCGCAGCTCCGGAGCGAAGCGCGCAGCCTGGATGAGAGAATCGTCAGTGTCTTATATATTATTTACCTGTGATGTGTGTGTTGTTGTCAGTAGTGCCGGTCCTCTTGTGTCTCACACACGGGACCTGTCTATGAGTTGTCCTCCCTGAGTTGATCTTGTCCGTGCGGTTCTCCTGGTTGACCTCCACCTGGCACGGAGCGCCGCTGCTCTCCGGCACGGCCAAGCGCTCCTGCACGTCCGTGATAGGCGTCTCCGGCACGGCGGAGTCCGAGGAGGGCCTCTGCTTGACGGGAGTCGCGGGCACCCGGATCCTTCCGTTTTGTACAGAGTCCTGGTAAAACTCCGGGGTCCTATCCACGGGCACCTCTTCCCACTTGTAATCCCCATCCAGCGGGGTGTTGGCCTCGAAATTAAAGTTCCACCTCTGCTGGTCGCGCTCGGAAATCTCCTGCATCTTGGCTGTCATCTCCCGGCTCAGCTCGTCGTGATCTACCGGCCCAAAGAGGTTGCGGCAGACGCTGGTGCGCCTGTGGAGAGGGAAGGTTCTCCTGGCCACCAGCCTCTCCAGCGCACTGCACGATAACTGCACATTGGACATCTCTGAAACGTTTCCAAACAAATTCCCCAAGAAATAAAGAGGAAGATGCCCGATGTGTCTGATGTATCCCTGGTGAGAAACGATCGGGTGTTATTGTAAATGTCTCCTCGCTCTCACGCCTGTCCACACCCCACGCTTCAGTTTAAATGTACCTTCTTTAGAGAGGTTTGGAGTATATAACCTCCGGAGTCCTCGGTCACAGCAGCTACCTCGCACGACTTTCTCATTGGTTGCCTTAAGTCCAACCCTCCACAGAATCACCACTCACACGCACCACCCCCACCCAGATATCCCTCTGAGCCAATTTGGCTTTGCACTGTTTGGAGTTTTTTACTCGGGGTGTCACCCGTGCATGGGATAACACCGATCTGACTTTCCCGGTGTCAGCGGGAAAAAGTGTTGGAGCTGCACTTTTAGGTCTCCTTTGAGTATCCGCACAAACTCCTGCACCATGGGTCAGACACGGTCCGATAATGGACGTACATTGGATCTATTGTGTACGACCTAAACGTTAAATGGTCGTGAAACCATTGCACAGTGTATGTTGTTTACTATAATGTGATGAAACGAGAGACCATTTTAATTGCCCGATGTTTGAACCTCTTACGCTCTCTCTCTGTCACACGCACGCACACGCACACGCACACACACACACACACACACACACACACACACACACTCCCTTGTCTCTCGCACCACAATAACAACACGAGCTCCCCGGGTCATGTAGTATCTACAACAACAACACTCAGAGAGAGCTGCTTTTTACGCACAGAGGCAAAGGGAACAGCCCTGATTCAAAGTGATCATGAATAAAGATTGGAACAAAAACACACATACAAGAATTATTCTCAACATAAAATTGTAATTTTATTTTATTTTCAATCAAACTACAGCTTTTTATATTTTAAAACGATTCCTGCAATCCAGTTATGTTTTCTTTTTCAGTTCTGGCAAACAAATTACATGACCGAAGTGAGGGGAAGTTTAATGCATGTATCACACTCAATCAACAAAGTGCCAATCAACAAAGGTGTTCATAGGCTACTGTGTGGGAGAGTAGGCCTATAGATCACCAGTCATTCCACAATCAGACTGTCACCATGGTGTCTGCGTGTTGTTTGGAGGATGAGCATTGGTTAGAGTATGTAGCATACAGTTTATTCAGTGTTGGTCCAGCATCATTATTTGGTGTGTACATTCATTTCACTGTCTGTCTGCACAGTCTCCACTCTGCTGCCCTCGGATCCTCAGTGCGCACAGACAACGCCTTGCAATGTACAAATGGTGCACAGCGCCCCTCTGTGGTTCAAAGCTACTACTGCAATAAGACCATGTCAAAAGTGCAAACGCTACAAAACAAGTGTGGTACTCAGAAGTACCCCTCAGTCCTCTTAATATGCCATATTTGATTAAGATTCATGAATTATTTGGCAATCAGTGAAAAGGCCAAGAAAAATTAAGAAAATAAATGTGCTTCTGGTAGTTTTTAATAATTGCTGCTAACAAACAAACAAACGCAGATGAAAACATAACTTCCTTGGCTCCACAGATCTCTCTCTGTATGTACAACACATTTTTTAAGTGGACATCTGATCTGTGTGGTGAAATGTTCGACCTTATTGCAGCAACTGCTGTTATGTTAACTAGTAAACTGTAGTGATCCTGATCTGCTGGAAATTACACATTTTGTTTATGCTGGCTTCATGTTTCAGACTTATCTGTGTATGTCTTCACATTTATCATAATCATTTCTGTCTCTTGTCTCTTTCTTGTGCTGCTCTATGCAAAATTCCACTCCAGGATAAACATACTGTATTTCATCACTGTATATATAGGTTAAGTGGGAATGCATGAGCTCAGGAACATACTCCAGTGTATGTTTGAACTTGTGACTCACAGCCCAGTCTTTTCTTATGTTGATTCCTGTCGCAGGTGATTCGCTCACCGGTGGTCAGCTCTCGGTACATCACCTTGCACCTGGATTTAGAAAGCGTGTTAGAAACCACGACCTTCGTGTGTCACGTGACACCATGATATCACACGTGGATCATGTAAGTCGATAAGGTCACAGTGTCCCACAAATTCAAGTGTGAGACCACCTGGAGAGGGGATGGCAGCCTGCCTCAAACAGTTGTGTTTGTGTTGTGTTGTGTTTGTTTCAAAGTCCGGGTGGTCTCAGAAAGCGACACCCCCTCACCAGGTGATGTTCTGTTCTGCAGACTGGTGTGAATCAATCTACGGTGATGGTGTAAATTAATCTACATCCACATATTATACATAAGGTGGTTATTCACCTGCACAATGCACGACAGGAGTTTAGTTTAAAGAACAGTGAAAACTGTTTCCTTGATCTCCTCAAGCTGAGTTTTTGGATGAGGTCATTTTGACAAATTACCATCTGAACATCCGTCGTTAAACAGCTCATCTGATGTGATTAAAGAAACGAATCATCTTCTTGAGTATTGCTTTTCATTAAAGATTAAAAAGAGCAGTTTAAATTTGATGAGCGACAATTAATGCCACGAATATCTGATGATCATGGTCTTCGTTTAGGCCCTGATGAGCCTCTTCATTTTCTGTGCTCAAAGCTGGTAGAAATTTTAGCATGGCACGTTAGCTCCCTCTAGTGGTAAAAGGCACGTACTAAAACTTGGCCTTGCTGTTGTCAGTGTAATTAGCAGTATATGTATACAGAAAATGTTTATCTCATTACAAAGTGTTCATGTGAATAATTCAATTAAACACCCCGTTGACGATATTAATATTCCCATCCTAATCAATAAAGAGTATACATATTAAGCTCTTGAATGGATTATAGATGATGATGACGAACTGTTAATCAGTTTGATTAGAAGACTGCTTTTGTTTGTATAATGTCTTTGTATAAAACACTGTTCAAAACACAAACATGTAACATCTCATTAGTGTGAAGTTGGTTACTGATTAACTTGGGGGAGAGTTTTTCCTCTAAACAAATAGAATCTGTGGCAGGATTTTCTCTTTCAAACAGATAATATCAGCTGGTGTAGAAAATACAGGAGACTGCACAGAGAAAGTCTTTGTCAATTATTTTTTAAAAAGGGGGAAGATTATCTTGCAGATTTCACGATAGCAACGGGTCAGTCGACTCTAATCTGATGTCCTCTGACCCGTTTGCAGCAGCGTGATGAATCTAATCACTTAGTTCAACTTTGGAATGTCTCAAGAACATCAAGGGCCTGGATGAGCCACAGCGTTTTACTTAAATTCAGACTAAACTGAGGTCATTGTAATTGGCCCTAAACATCTCAGAGAAACACTGTCTGACCAGATAGTCACCTTGGATGGATTGTTTGGCCCCCAGCTCCACTGTGAGGAACCTTGGAGTCATGTTTGACCAGGACATGTTGACCGTCATATAAAACAAGTCTCCAGGACAGCTTTCTTCTTTCAAAATCCTGCTCCTCACATACAGAGCCCTTAACAATTAAGCCCTTTAAAAGAGCTTATCTCACTGTATTGTCCAAATAGATCTAGATTTAGATCAAAAGAGCTCCCAAAATACAGACTCTCTTGTGGTTCCTGGAGTCTGTAAGAGTAGAACAAGAGGTAGAGGCTTCAGCTACCAGGCTCCTCTCCTGTGGAACCAGCTCCCACTCTTGGCTTGGGAGTCAGAAACCATCTCTATATTTAAGGTTATACTTAAATAGGCAACTTAGCCTATAGTTAGTTCTGGATCAGGTGAGTCCTGAAGCATCCCTTAGTTATGCTGCTACGTCACTGCAACACCTTAGTTTGTAATTATATAGACTTCTGTGAAATATAGAAGGAAATGTTTAAGTCAAACAAAAGTCATGTTTGGTCTCAGAATATTGTTTTGTTCTTGTCTTTTTCCAATTTGTTTCCAGGTGTCATATTAAACTAAAGATGGTTGTTGTATATGCATGTATATGTGCAGGCCTTAATGATAAAAATTCTCCAGAAAATACCTAAAGAGAAAAAAGATCTGAAGTATGGTAACATTTAACTTTTTTAACCATTTTTAAACCACATTTTGTCCCTTGTCTGCACAGTTTACTGTTTTGTGGTCCTGCTGTGGGTGGGTGCTGTTGTTTTTGACCAATAAAAGCATTAACCAAAAAGGGCCATTTCCAGGGTGTTGCTCCCCACCCCCACCGAGACCCCTCACCTGAGCAAACTCATCCTTTTGATGTGACAGAGGGGCTGCAGGCAACACCGTGGAGCTAAATGGTCATTTGATCCCACCATCCAAAGCGACACATATAAAACTGTTTCTCTGTGAGCTGCATTTATGCTTGAAGCCGGCCAATCGCTTGACACACCCAGCTGCAATGACTTCCTGGTTTTTAGCTATTTATTTCCTGCCTAATCATGCACGCCATCAAATTATATATGTCTGTGTGTGTGTATCTTTAAGAACATCAAAGACATGCAGTATTTTTAAAGCAGCAGGGAGCAGTGCAGAAAGATTAAATAATTACTTTATTCATAGAGCTCTTTTCAATATAAAGCACAAAGTGCTGGATAACAAGAAAACAAATTGTTAATATAGAAAGAAGTGCATCAATAATAATGGTAATAACAATAATAGCGATAAAAGATCTATCACAGTGTGGCACCCAAGTAAATTCTGAAATATGCCTTCTGAAAGAGTACATTTAACAGACATTTTATTTCATCAGGCAATTCATACCAGAGCCTTGGGGTCGTGATGGCAACACTCTTTAAGCCTAGATTCAGGGATTGACAGTAGACTCTTGCCTGAAGATTGTAAGCCACGTATAGCTAAATATGCAATTAAAAAAACCTAAACATAGCCTGGTGTCAGGTTGCAATAATCAAGGTGGGACGAATCAAAGAATGTATGACCATTTCTGCATCTGTACATTTTAAAATTGATCTAATTTGAGCAATATTCCAGAGAGAAAACTTGAATATGATATGATTATGTCTTATAGGCTGAAACCTCAGCTGTGCGACTGATACATTTGCACTGCTAACTCAGTTAAATACAGAATCCACAGAGCAGCTGACTGATCTGTTGTGTCGAATTATAGAAAGATGAAGCAGTTCATCCAATAAAATATGCTTTTCAATGGAAGATGTTTCAAATAAAGCAGAAGCTTCCTCCAAAAGCCAGTTGCATGTTATATCTTGCATTTAACTTCAATATGAAATAATCATTCAAGTAGAATGTCACTCAGAAGATTGCAGATCACCACCAAGGCCCAAAAGTCTCCTTGAGAAACAATAGTAACATTCATTCACTCATCTGGATTTTTAATTGGATATATACTCTTTTTCACACATTTTTTTCATCAAGATTCATAAATAATTCTGTGAAAAATCTCTGAGAAACACCTTTTACTATGTTGCATTGGGTGTTCTGTGTTTTTGCACTGTACAGTTATGTTCCTTTGCTATATTCTCTTTGTATTTATGTAAAACAGTTGGTAGAGGAGGAACAGAGGAACATTTCTCTTTTGATTGTACGCTTGTACATGAGAAAATGACAATGAAGAAAATCTTAAATCTGTGAGACTATTTTGTAGTGGTAAAAATAATTCTTAGATAAATAATAATATAATAGGGTTAGAGAGCTAAATGAGAATCTCAGTTGAAAAGGCAGCCGTGCATCGCCTGCACTGAACTCGTGCTGTTCCTTTCAAGATAAGACTCTACAGCTGTGTGCTTTTGTCTCGAAGACACTTGAACTAGATTTGAACTTTGCCTCTCCATTATTTCAGCTGGGTTTTGTGGTCTGTAAAGGTCAGATTAGTTATGTTGAAGGAAGCTTTATAGTGAATTATATGAATTTCCCTGTGATAATGGGATTTAAAGAGGCACTGTGCTATAGCTCTGAATCAGAGAGGTTGTCAACGTATTATAAATATTTATTGGTTAGAAACAATAAATACCTATAAAGCAAACAAATGTGTTTTTGTGTGTGAATGCAAATTGTTTTATATGGCATGCAGTCAAACATCATAAAGTGAAACGAGGTCAAACAAATACTAAAAAGCCCGAGGCTACTCCTGCTATTCATTTACCCTCCCAATCACTAAACCTCTGTCCTCACACTTTATGATCAACAATGGCCCATCCAGCCTGTGGAGAATGTTGCAGACACACGCATATAAAAAACAGGTGACCAAATGGCACCCAATCACCCTGTTCTTTCTCCTCAAATCCCCCCCCCCAGAAATTTAGAGGTTGAATCGATTATTATTATTATAAATGTAAAAGTATTTTTAAGAATGGTTCCTTGAGTGTTCACTTATGGATCCAAGTACATAAATGTAATGTATGTTAGGATACTGTTTAATTACCAACTGCTCAAAGGTCATGATCTTTGACCCCCACAAATCTAAAAAGTACATTTTCCTCCAAGATACAGCTGAGTAAAAATGGGGAATTTTCCAAACTGGAAATCCTCTAGTCTTTTCCTTCTGAGCTGGGGTCCATAACTCTAGTTACACAAGAGAGAGATAAAGTAGGTTTTGCCCTGCGTTGTCAGCTGAGGGTTTTTCCCGGCCATGAAATCAAGTCTCGAGGACGAGCCTCTGAATGGATCTCATTCAGCAAAATCCATGATGTAATCCAGACAAAGATCATTTGGCTGAGCAGTGACTGCTCAGAAAACCATTAACAGCCCCTGTAACAGTTGTTACAGAACAGAAAGTGGCTCCATACCCTGAGGATGGTGCTATGGTGCAAACTTCAAAAGAGAGAAAGAAAAGGTATGAATTATTATAATAATTATATAATTATGGTTTCATAATGTGTAACTATAACATCTATATCCATGGTTAATAAAACCATTACAGATCAGAATTTTCTTAATTAAACAACGTTTTTTGTCTCCATTTGGAACATTTGACTGGTTTTCATGTTAATAAAAAATTTAACTTCATCTGTTTATCTCTGTTGTTCATCAGAAAGTCCCCTGCAATGTTCGAACAGACAACTTATTATCATTATTAAAGTGCTGCAAAGAATATAAACTTTAAATAAAAAAAAATTGATCAGCCTTACCTAACATTTACAACTGGAGACCTGATGTTTAAACCAGCTATGAATAAAACCTAAGGAATTATTTCAATGGATAACCAACATTTATGCATAAACCCAGACAACAAGGAGGTGGCTTATATCTACTATATCAATATAATATAATATAATATAATATAATATAATATAATATAATATAATATCCCTCTGCTGCTCATTTGATCAAATCATTTTCATTGAATGTGTTGAAATAAAAAGCTATTGATGATTCTTCCTAAACATTTATCACCTATGATTTCTATAAAATGCATTAAAGTGAATAATGTAATTGGTTGTATTTGTACTTAACTAATCGGTCTGACGTATGAGGCGCAGTCACACGGAAGTGACGACAGAAGTGACTGGAAACATGGTTGTACGGACGCAGTTTTCGACCTCATGGTTTTACAAAGTGGCCCAGTAAAGACTCGTTCTGCTGCAGAGTGGCTTTCATTGTGCCTGCTGTCACTGTGGGAGGCTCGGACTCTAACTCGATGTCTTCAGCTGTTGTCAACAAAGCTGATCCTCTGCTAAACCCGCCAGATAGGTCAGGCTGTCACCTTCACAAAGCACCGGGAAGTAGCACACATAGAGCTTCCGATTTGGATATTTTTATTTCAAAATAAAAGCCTTTTACTGCGAGGTGGTATATGAGCGTTTTTAGTTTGACGGCGGTAGACCGGATATGATGTAGTTTGCACCCTTACCTTGACAGTGAGTGAAGCATGTCCATGTGATGTGTCTGGTGCGATCACACAGTTCGCGCTCGGAGTGTTTGTGTCACTGATCCGGGCTCAGTGCGACAGTCACCACATTATTCTTCCTTTCTGTTCCATGCAGCCAGTTTGAAGCGTGTGTGCTAATGTAGCGTTAGCATCTCCTCAACTCCTCCACTCAGTAATCCCATACATTCAGCTGGTGAGTGATGCTAAGATTAAATGTAACGTCATTGTCTAACACGTGAAATGGTTGAATGGTGTCTGATGTAACAATGCTGGGTGGACGCCGGCTAGTTGCTAACGGGACTGTCAGTGAACTAAGCCTTCTAAGCATGGTTGGTTAGCCTGCTACAGATAGCTAGCTAGATAGTTAGCGAAGTTAATGACAGGGAGGCTTCAGTCCTCGCAGGAGAGATATTGTGGTTTGTTGAGCAGCAGATACTCATTAAGGTGACACTTGTACAGTAGCTATGTTACACAGGGGTTAGCATTGTTGCTACCTGACAGTGTTGAGCTCTGCATGTCTGTGTTGTGTTGTGCTGTGCTGTGCTGTGACACTGTGGTTCTGAGTGTTGCTAGGTGCTGTTCAACCTCTCACCCAACAGCAGGACGTGATTTTCAGGTTGTTCCCTCCGCCCTCGTCCTTGTAACGATCTCTTCCCTCCGACCACCCACAGGATGCTGACAGTCACCTGGGTGGGGCTGACGCGGATGACGGTGCACGGGAGCGGAGCTCAGCGATACAAACCTAACCCGCTCAGGATTACTTTAAAGCAGCCAGGGGCGGTCGGTCCGTGCGAAGCCAAGCCATGACCAAGCCCGAGTCGAGGAGAAGCGGCTCGGCTGCGATCAACCCCGCCGGGAAGTGCGCCACAGCCGCATCCGCCAGCGAGCAGGTCAACGACGGCACGGTCGAGCCGGGCTGTCCGGGTCAGAGCGCCCCGATCAAAGCCAAGGTGATGAAGCAGAGCTCCAGGGAGAGCTTGTACCGGAGGAACACCGAGTGCGAAGTGTACGACGACGGGACCAACACCTTCTTCTGGTGAGTGCTTGCTGACAGTGTCAACAATGTAAATGTCAAAATGAATGCTGCATCACGAGAAGTGAAGGTGTGAAGGTGAAGTGCAGCACATACACGAATTTAGTTCACATTCAGGAAGATGCTGCAGGAAGATGCATGTGTCTGGTGACAGCATGGTGTGACAGGTTTCAAGGTGAACTGAAAGACAGGCCCAAGAGACCTCCATTAATCACACCAATATTTTGATCCTGTTCCAGTGCTTTAAGACTCACAGAGGAAGTCTGAGGTCGGGCCGATGTACAGTTAGGTGTTCCAATGCAAAATAATCGCAGGGAATCACCAAAGGTTACTCCACAAGGATTCTGATGTGCTCTGCTCACGTTCGCTGTAAGTCGCACTGCACAACCAGAGCTTGTTGCTGACAGGAGAATAGTTAGTATCCCAGCCTGCACAGCAGAAAGAAATCAATGACAGACTTAAAGTTAAGACAGCCATCCATGCAATCCATGGATATCTGTCCTCACTGTCCATGCGGTAAACTGAACAAGTGAGTAATGCATGCACTGACAAGAGACAGCTCGTTGACATGTGCAGGTGCATTTGGGTGAGGGCATGAAGCCGGTCTGGAAAAGTGACATTCTCTCCTGCAGCTTTCGTTAATTTGCAGCTATTGTGGCCCTTCAACCTGTTACTCTAGGAATATTTAAGCCTGATTAAGTGTGTGTGTGTGTGTGTGTGTGTGTGTGTGTGTGTGTGTGTGTGTGTGTCCCGGCTCTTCTTTGCGCTGAAAGCAGGGGGCATTAAAAAATCTGCTAAGCTCTATCTTTGGCAGCAGAAGAAACTGGTCCTCCCTAGTACATCTCTATTAATGGGTGTTGGTGGGTATGATTCATAATAACGGCAGCACAAACTACATCTGGCATAGTGACCATGTAGCTGAATAAACCAGTTCCAACAGATTGTAGCCTTCATGGAGGTAGGATTTACCATGTTTATATTTGTGGCATTAGAAAGTATTCATTTATCTAGTTGCACCTATTAACCTGGGAACTGAGTGTTGAAAATCCCATGATGAAATATGAAGATGTATCAAAATGTCATGATTTTGTCAAACTGTTGAGTCAGTGTGATGTCCAACTCTATGTAATGCTGCATGTGATGTAGGTTATTTCTGTAAAGGAATGTGCTCTCACAGTGGTTTGTTGGCGCTCCCACTGTGGATATAATGGAGAACTAATGATGAAGAATGGCTTTGTGGACAGTGTGAGTCATATGACACTGAAGATCTATTAATGCAGGCACAAGCACATTGAAATCAAGAAGCAAAATAAAAGTGAAAATGCGTAGTATCTTAGTCTTTTCTGACAGAAGTCACCATATTTTTGTTTTTTTTTAAGTTAATTAAACTCAAATTAAACCACAATTGACCATTTTTTAGGAGCTGACTAACTCATAGTGAAAAAAGTGTCTGTTAATCAAACCATACACGAGCAGGAAAAAGTTGGTTGCTTGTTGTGGAATTTAATCTATTGTGAATGTGCAGCATAAGTTACCATAGCGATGTACCCTGGTAAAAAACAATCCACCATCTTAACCTTCAACACCCAAGGTTAAATCAGCTGTTACCTCGCTAACCATAAATCTTGCTCCACAGTACAGGCCTCAGGTCAAGCATAAGGGCTTTATTACACAGTGAGAACCAAACAGGAATAACCACATTGGTTTGATTTTTTTTCAGACATGCGCCCCCCTCCATTTAAAACCTCCATATCTCTGAAACTAGAACAGAAACCAACAGAAAGTTTTGCACACTAGTGGCTGGATATAAAATATTAAGCGAATCCAAGATGGTTAGTCAGGATTTATTTCTAAAAAACCTGTTTCAGCATCACTGTCCACCTCAGGACAACATCAGAATATTTCTACATACACAGACTATAATTATCACCATATTATTAGTGGCAAGCTTCAGTCTAAGCTTAGCATGTCTCTCAGTTGCACAAGACTGGTCTTTCCACTGCGTCTTGTCATTCCCGGTGATGTTCTGTGGTTGTTAGGCAAGAGAGAAGCCAGGTCCTCCCCTGTGTGTCCTGCCAAACAGGTTGGATAAGGTCAAGGAACATGGAGAAAATGGAGCATTCTGGAGAGCAGAGTGGCCGCAAGCCCAAAGCGAAATTGAATGCCGTGGAATTGGAGGTGTTAGTGGAAGAGGCAAACAGCAAAGAAATATTAATTTAACTCAAACAAATGCAATATAGGAGAGTATCTGCGAGAGAGTAAATGCTGTGGGTAAAACAAAAACCAATTAAGTAAAGAGGAGGTGGCAAGACATAAGAAGAAGAAGAATTGCTCATAATAAAACCTCGGCAAATAAAACAGGTGGGGGGCTGGTGGAGGAGATGCCTCTGACCAATATTGGTCAGACGTTGGTATATTGTATACCAATAAACAGCAGGTGCAGCTCACCTTCTGAAAAAACTGTTCTCTCCGTCTTCCATGCTGTCTCCTCCTCACCACAATAACTGCAGCCATCTGTGAGTGTGTAGCACCTACCTTTCAAACATAATAAATATAGATGCAGTCACAAGCACCTCAATTTTTTTCAGGCTCTGTCAATCACAATGTGTGTGCTAAATTAAAGTTTCATCTACTCCTCCCAATATTTTGCATGCTCCGGTAGAAACGCCTGATATTGCATATTCATTAAGGCAAACATTCTAAACGGACTGAGCGTTTTATTCTGCATGCAATCCTCAGTGCGCACTGTTAGTAGATCAGTTTGCATGTGTTTTTGCAGGCAAAATCCAGTTTGCACATGGTTTTACATGTGCAAACCTTTAGTAGATCAGGCCCTTCCAGCGTTTATTATGAAAAGTTACATGAATTTTTTTTCAGCCTCTGAAGAGCAAAACAACATTCAGATGAGCTGACTGATACACAGCCACTGCACATCAGTACATTTAGAGACTGTTCAGAAGTACTTGTTAGCGATCATGTTCTCTGATGCTGACACATGCCCCCATATCTTGACACTTAGTTCTATTTTTGTCTCTTCTTACGTATGAGGAAATATCTTATCCAGAGTCTGATCAAGACACAGTACCTGTATCATTAAAATGATTTACACTCTTTGTTCATCCCAGAAGTTTTTGCATAAAAATGTCTGTCAAAAAACAACAAGAAATTACAGGACAGAAAGATATGTTGCATACTTACCTGTTTTCAGCCCTTTCCATTTGTTTGTTTATTTAGCAGGATTATGCAGAACACCTGAACAGATTTCTGAAATTTGGCAGAGGGGTTGAGCATGACCCAAGGAAGAACCCTTACAATTTTGAGGTTGATCCCAGATTTAAAAACATTTTTCTTTGACACTGTGAGATTGTTTTTCTTCATTTTCATTAATTTCTCAAACAATAATTCCTAAATCTTGATGAACGAAATCAGGCATGAAAATCCAGAACTAATGTGGTTTCATAAGAGGACTGTTGGGCCTTTGTGTAGGTATGCACTCGACAGACATGCCCTTCAAAAGCAGCAAGTGTCTACTTTTTAAGCACATCACCCTGTTTTTGCTGTTTACTTAACTTGCTCACGATACTGTTTGGTCAGAGTTTAGACTAAGTTGATGGGGCATCAACAAGATGTAGCTTGAACAAATATAAGATCTGCAATAGGTCAGACTTTTGACACTGACTGGTGATTTAAATCAATACTGTTCGCTATTTCGTTTGTACATCCTGAATAATAATAACTACTGGTCATTTGATCAATGTAAACATCACACGTCATGCTTGAGCTATTAATTATTGTATGTTCCTTTGACTCATACATTTGCACCCTGTGTTGAGATAAATCCTACAGATAGCATACATTTATCTAGCTACCATACTGTCCAACTGTTGACAAAGGCCAAGGTTTGTTCCATGCTATGGCGTGATGTGGAGATATGAGCCTGTGGCCAATAGCACGACATGAAACCTGAAGTTCAACTTGTCAACCAAAGTGAATTATTGTTTTTAGTTCAAGAGGCGATATACAGCCTTAGGTGAGGTCAGTCCACGATCAGACAGGTCCCAAGACAGACAATACATTGTATTTCTTCTTAACTTTATATGAAGGAAAATGTGAAACTTGGTCCTAAAGTGCTGATCTCAAAGTGTATATTTGTTTTGGTTGTTGCACAATGTTTTGTTACTATCTTCAGCCGAACTGACCCACTTTCCCAACAGAAACCTATTTCATCTCATCTCCATTTCATTTTTCATTACTTATATTTTACTCTGTTTACTTTTGATGACCAGAAAAAAGTTTGGTCCCAAGCAGGATGTCTGAAATCTCTGTTAAGACACTTTGTTTATCAACCTCCTGTATGTTCTCCGCCTATTTTTCCATTAATACTACTGGGTTGACAGAGTATTTTTAAAGGTTTCAGAACTAAAACATATTAATGTGAATGTTACTGGCAGATTTACGATGCATTCATCCTGCTGAACATTCTCCCTCTGTGGTTTCAGATAGCAACAGTTTTATTTTTCATGTTTTTATATTAACATCCCCCCTCTCTGTTTGTCTTTCTCCAGGCGAGCCCATACTGTCACAGTACTGTTCATTCTGACTTGTGCGTTGGTCTACGTCACGCTGTTGGAAGAAACCCCCCAGGACACGGCCTACAACACCAAAAGGTCAGTAGGCTGTTCTCGTCATTTCCTCTGTGTCCCTCCAGGACCCTGCTGGCCGCCCAAAAAAGGTCAATTTATTTCCACTGTTGCCTTTTGATTGTACTAAAGTTTGATAAAAGAGTTTTGGCAGCAGTTTAGCTTGAGATAATTTGTTTTGCAGCATTTGTAGTATATTTATCTTTCTCTCCCTGGTTCTCTTTCTATATTTGCCAATAGCTAAATCATTAATCACATAATTTAGCATGAAAGTATATGGATGAGAGCCAGAATTCATCATTCAAAATTGGATAATTTCCATATTCAGTAGAATTCAATGCAAGTCTTCAAGGCCACATGTTGCTCGATGAAACCTTTGGCAGAAAAATAAAACCCTGATGAGTATGAAAGAGAAGAACATGAATCTCAGGCTTTCATTGCATTACATTTTGCATGTGTTTTATTCTCTTTACTCTAGAGAAAATGTGCAAGCCAGTATGTTACACTGAGCTATAGAGACTTACAGACACACCTTACCTCATTACCTCTCAACTGCCAGGGTGGTTCATTAATGAACACTTTAATGTGAAATCATAAGCATACGTTTACAATGAGCAAATCCACAGATTATTCCATATAACCTGAAGTCAATTAATTTCAATGAGGAATTCTGGTATTGTAAATGCAGGTGTGTTTGTGGATGTGGTCTCAGATCCCTTTGAGGTAAAGTGGCATTGGTTTGTTCTTAGATTCGACATGTTACTCTAGGCCTCTGTTTTTAAACATGAAGTTCAACTTGGGAGCAAGTTTCGATGAAGGAGTTTAAGCATCTTCAACAGAGATCAACAGGCAGATTGGTACAGTAACATTGACATGGGGCTAGTGACTGGAGGAGAGAAATGATGAATACAAGCCTCCAAAATGAGGTCAGTAAGGTGGCTGGACTCACCTTTAGAGACACAGCTAGAAGGTCAGACATCTGTGAGACGTCTGATTAGAGCTGCCACTCCTTCGTGTGGAAAGGAGCCAGTTGAGTTGGTTCATGTTCCATAAGCTCCTTTCTGTTGCCAAGAACCAGGCTCAGATGAATGTGTGGAGATGTAAACAACGGAAATGCCAACTTTTTTTTTAACGGATCATATTAACCAACAATATGTTGCTTACTTTAATTATTTTGAGTTGCTTTGATATTTTTAGTTTAATTCGCTATTTAACTAATAGCATTGATAGGATAGCTTAATCATGAGAAGGCTGCATAAATTATGTGTGTGTTGTGGGATTGTGCATAACAGGATTTGCTGCAGTCAGCGCAGTTGGGCTTGTTGGGATAAAGACCCTAGAGCTTCTTCCTGGAATTAAAACACACACACACACACACACACACACACACACACACACACACACACACACACACACACTCGCTGTCCTTGTCTCTGTCATATACTCATTCACACACCGTCATCTTCACTCATCCTCTCTCTTATTGTTCTCCTCTAGGGGGATTGTAGCCAGCATTCTTGTGTTTCTCTGTTTTGGAGTGACACAGGCCAAAGATGGACCATTCACCAGACCACATCCAGGTAAGACGTGTACATTTATCACATAAATTAAAGGGTCAATGGACTGACGTCTCTAGTGTGTTGACCTAGTCTGCTCTACCCTAACCCCAGTGTGACATTTTTTATCTTTATGCCTTTGATCTCAGTGAAATCCCTTTTCCCCATATATCTGGGGAACCTTGTTTCATTTCAAACCCATCTCTCTCCTATCTTGTATTGTGTTTGTCTGTATATTATCAGCTGGTTAATAAAGGCTAAAATGCCACAGAAACACTAAAAAAAAAGTTAAGAAGTTGTCAATGAATTACACATTAATTAATAATTCATGTTACAGAGCTGTTGCATTCATCCTTTGCATCACATCCGCTTGTTTGCCCTGTGTAAGTGAGGAGGCTGAAATGCATCTATTAACAGCTTTGCTAACCTGTGAGCTGTAACCACTGCATCGCTCAACAGTCCATGTTAGTCTCTGATAAGATATTCAGGTCCTGTGAGTGCTGGGAATCAATTTACACAAAGGTTACATGTAGTTAACAAAGTAAAGGAGATGTCTGGCCTGATTAAGAATTCAGATGAAAGCAGGTGTGGTGTTTTACATAGTTGTCATTACATGACCACGGATAAGTGTTGTTGTAACTAAATAGTATAATAGCAGATTATGATGCAGGTGATTATTATTCTAATTGAATATGTCAGCATTTAAAGTGCATGCAGGTAGGAACAGCAACACTGATTCTTAATTAGTGATCTCTGAGCTTCGGTTTTTTGTGTTGCCAATAAAACAAAAATATATGATTTGTAAAAGCCATGTAAATTTAATAGAGAACACCTTGGATGTTTGTGTGAATCTGGATGGTAGATTAAGGATAGAGAACCTATTTAAAAAATAAAAAATAATTATTTTTTATACTACTGAGCACTTTGTTGTGGAACAAAGTGCTCAGTAGATTGGAAATTAAAATCAGAAAGCTACTAAACCCCATGAAATATCACAACAAAGAAGCTGATGGATACGAGGGCAGAGCCGAGAGAGGAAGGGGAGAGGAGAAGTGACTTATCAGACAATATTCTCCACTAATTCATGCTCAAGTTTTACACAGAAATCACAGAAATTGGAGGCCTGTTTAAGCACTTGAACTTAAACTCAAGGTTTATTAACCATACCTGTAATCACTGCTTGCTATGTCTCGACAGATAACCCTGAGCTTAAGGTAACCATAGAAAATGAACTGTATGGTGCCTTAATGCAGCAGAAGCACTGTGGCATGAGTGCTTGAACATTGAATGATGCAGTTGTTAGTTTATTTGTTGTTGTTCTTGTGAACTGATTTGTCCTATTTGTTGTTTGCTGGTTTTGACATCATCGTGTATATTTAAGTAGTTTGTTATTTTAAGTTTAACCAGCTTCTGTATGGAGACACATCTCTTTTCTCACACAACACACTACGTATTCCAGAGGGGAAAGCAAGAAAGGAAGGAAGATAACAGGGTGTGGAGGACCGTCATGCACTGAGTCACGCACTTAATATTGTCGGTTGTTGTTGACATGAAGTCGTTGTTGCTTTGCTTGTGCCTTCTTGCAGCCTCCTTTTGTGAATTGAAAGACAAGGGGTTTCTGTATTTTGTGTTAAAGTGTGTAGGGAGTGTGTCATACACCCTGACCTGTTGAACCAGCAGAGTAGGTTCAGTTGTTGTTGTTCATGTTGTTGCAGTTGTGCTGAAGCTCCATACGTTTGTATCTTGGGAAAACGACCGGGAGGGAGTTTTAGATTTATAACCTGCAACTCCCCCTGGACGAGCGGCTGGGAGTCTCACATGAAACTCAGCGTAAAAAATTTGTTTACAAGAGATACTACTTTAAGAGTAACACTTGAATTTAAAAAGCTACATTCTTTTGTAGGAAATTGGTTCCTGGTTCTACTAAATAAGTCAAACCAGGACATCTTAGATTGATGCTTTGGCCTCATTTCAGAAGGGTACATCTTCACTTTACAGAGAGACTAAAACTGATATTCAGTCCCAGTCTTCAGTATTTCTTTTTTGAAGTCACGCAGCTGATGTGCAGTACATATTGTTGCAACAGTTTCTCCCACCCTCTCACTCTTACTCTCTCGCTGCAGCTTACTGGCGGTTCTGGCTTTGTGTCACTGTTGTCTACGAGCTCTTCCTCATCTTCATCCTATTCCAGGTGGGTCCACTGATGGTGGTGATGCCATGATTGACTGAAACATTCACATTTAAACATTCAGTGGGGCATGCATTCATGAAAAGACATTTAATTGGAATTGAGTGAAATGTGTTTTGTCCTTTATTTAATTGTGTATTTGTATACTGGTGTCTGTATTTATTCCTCACTTTTTTCTCATGTTTTTATTTACAAGGGACAGTAGTTGTAAAGAATGGCACTCAGTAGAGTGTATACCTTAACCAAGGCCCAATGGTTTTCTTATGAAACCACATTTAAATACACTAGATATTTGGATTTGCATCAAATTACACAACCTCATAAATATCAGACCCCTGAACATGTCAGATTGTTTAATTCAAGACCCATGAATTATTCTCTCAGAAATCAAGGAAAATATTGGAAAAATGCTAGTTCACTATGTTAAAGAAAGTCAATGAAAATCCTTGATCCAGATCCACACCCACATCAAAATGTTGTGTCTTTTTCCTTGTCATGGTAATCCGTCCCATAGTTTTTGAAAGTTCCACTCCATTCACTGGTTCTAGTGGGATCTGCCTCTGCACCTAGTTTTACAGAGGACTTCACACCCGAGCTTTAATTCAAATGTTTATCACTGAGTGAGACCCTGTAATATAGCGACAGCATTTCATTAAGCTGAATGTCACTTTTCTTCGGTGAGTAATCCCTACATCTGTCTTGTGATCTCAGTTTACCTCTGTGTCCCAATGAAACCACTTTTCAGGAAGAACAAGTGCTGACACTTTCTGTACTTCCCCCTCTGTCTTCTGTTTTCCAGACGGTGCATGATGGACGGCAGTTCATGAAGTACATTGACCCCAAACTAGGGGTTCCCCTCCCAGAGCGCGACTATGGAGGAAACTGCCTCATGTATGACCCAGGCAACACCACTGACCCCTTCCACAACATCTGGGTGAGACTATTCATTTGATTCCCCTAATTTGACTCTATATCACATGTTATGGAGGTTTGCATGACTGCGTCTCATTGGGAAAACATCTACACATTTCTGTTAGAAGCAGACTTGAGTATATGCAGAACCACTCAGACTACAGCAAGAAGTGATATTTCTGTCCTGGTGCTGTTATTTATATTATGGTCTACTTTTATCCTCAGTTATTACTGATGAGTGAATGACCCAGATCTAAAATAAAGGAGTCTATATACATTCCTCAGAGGTGCTGTGAAACTGACAGAATCCTCACTTTCCCTCTTTTGCTTTCACTCACTAATTCACACATTCACACTCCCTCAGTTCACCTTCACGGTCTCTTTCTTTTGTGCTTTCCATCTCCCTTCTCTGCATACACACACAAACACACAGTTAGTGTGACTGGATGCTGACTGGCACCAAAGGGTTGTGCCTAATGCAGTTTATAGTCCATCAGTTACAAACAGGCCTTCTTCCCCCTGTGGAGATGGTCTGATGCTGCTGCTGCTGTTATGCGTGAGCTGGCCCTGTCTCTTCTGTCAGAATGATCTCAGCCTCTCAGAGTGGGTCAAACCAACATAGCACCATTAAATTACAACCAAGCTATGTGAAAAGCCTTTTTAAAATGTCTAATTATGGACAGATGTTTAGAAATAAATAACCCAAATAAAATAGATTTTGGCTTCTCATTAAAAGAACATAATTCACTGAAATGTACCAGATTACGAGGAATGGAAGAAAAAATTATACAAACGATTTGTCATCACTTGATTTTCTCAACTAAATCTACAAAATGTTGGAAAAAATACTAAAATGATACAAAATTGTTTGTGATAATTTTAGATCAGCTAGTATAGTTTCAAGAGCTCAATTTGTCCCAAAAGGCTTAGACACTTAACTCTTGAGATGACTCACCAGCTGAGATCAGACACGTAACAATGATGAGAACGTGTTAAAGAAAAACGTTGGATTGTTTCTACAGGACAAGATGGATGGCTTTGTTCCAGCTCACTTCCTGGGATGGTATATAAAGGTGAGTGTGCAGATTTCATAACACGCTGACCATGACTGAGCAGTAATATGCACTGACTGACTGACTCCAACTTTCAAAACAAACTCTTCATTTGTGTCATCATGAGAGGAGTTGAGCAAGTGACATAGAACTCATAGTCAGAGTATTTGTCTATTTGCAGCATTGGTCCTTGACATACTGAAAATGACAACACCTAGTAGTCAGAAGTTACAGATAAAAAAATGAGTGGGTGTGATATAACAGTATATACCATGTGATAATAGAAAAACCATTATGTTCTGTCATTTATTTTATTGTGTCATTTCTGTGTGGCTGTGCCTTCTTCCACTTGGCATGGAAAAAGAAAGGAAAACAACATGAAGCCAACACAAACAAACATAGAGGAGAGTAAACATGACAGAATGGGATCATTTCTAACAGAATAAGGACCGAGTGTCTGAGGCCTTAAAATGAAGTGCTCGGTTGCATTTACTACACCTTGTTATTGTCTTTAGGCTGTAGACCGTGATTGCACGATTGACCAACATTTTCCTTCTGTTAAGCTCATAAAAATGGATTTGGACATGTCTGAATCAATTGCGCTGCTGAGTTTATTACAATATTGGGAATATGCAATTTATTTACACATTAAAAATCAGCCTGGATAATTGAAATAGTCTCAGTTTGTAATCGGATGACTCTCTGATGATCGACATGTTTAAAAAAAAATCTGTCCTAATAGACTCAGAAGCAGTCTCTATTGTGCTGTTTTGTTGTATTTGTTAACCATGTAGAATTTTAGATTTCTTTCTAAATATCTTCCTGACCTCCTCCTACTCCTCGTCATTCTCCTCCTCCTACTCCTCGTCATTCTCCTCCTCCTACTCACCCAAACCTTGTGCTCTGTTTTCTTCTTCAGACTCTGATGATCCGGGATTGGTGGATGTGTATGATAATCAGTGTCATGTTCGAGTTCCTGGAATACAGCCTGGAGCACCAGTTACCTAACTTCTCTGAGTGCTGGTGGGACCACGTACGTGTATATAATACTGATCGTCTTCTTTTCTCACATGCTGTGCTGCACAGTTTCAAACTACTGTCGTTATCATGTCTCATGACAAATCTAATACTAAGTCAATGAAAGTAAATGAAAGTCAGAAGATATAAAACGTTAAACACAAGCCTGCTCGCCCACTCAAGAAACTATAAATTTGCCTTTAGTTGAAGATCCCTGTGAGCCGCCATCTGAACACACATTCATTGAAGACAAGTAGACAAAATGGAGTATAACTGTGAAAGTAAACACAAAAAGAAACATGACTACTTATACTTGTTGACCCATAAAAGCTGTCGGAGGACTGGGGTGAATTGAACGCGTCTGAATTTTGCATAAATAAGCTAACTGGTGCAGCTAACCTGCTGGAAGTAAGCACGTGCAACTCTTTGCAAGGACAGACTGCTGCAGCGTTCCACTTCAGAATTGATTTTTTAAATATCCATTTGCCTGATGTATTAAAGCAATTTAAATGTTGCTATTGAGATTTATGACAGTAATTAGATTCCCATTTGTTTATATGATAGTAACCTTTCATTTCACCGGTGGGAAACTCTCTGCGGTGTAGTTTGAGCATCACAAATGAGAGCAAGTGTTCACAACAAAATGAGTGAGTGTAAACAGACACAAACATTTGGGGAATTGTAAGATAAGGTGTTGATGGTACAAACAAATTAAGAGTAAGTAAGAAGTATGAGTAGTTACTTAAGTTCTTATACAAACTTTTGATTACTTACAGTAAATATGGATCATAGTTTAAGTTTATGGGCTACATTTGAATATGAATATCTACTAAAAATACACTCCAAACAAAAGATTATGGTGGCTCAGAAGACGTACATGCACTATGCAATGTTTTCATTTCATTCTCTCTAACAAAACCCATCGGGTTTAAGGTTTGAGGAAGAGCAGGATGTCCTCAAAGTCTTACAGGACGGATACAGTGTCAGTTGTACTTTCCCATAGGAGGCAACACAACTAAAAGGAGAGGGATGAGGTTTAAGGCCAGCTCAAGCTGTGTACACAAACACAGTCCTAACAAAAGGTCTAATCTTACACACTAGTGAAGGTTGATCACAGTTGTGTAAGAGCATTGCTGCGCCCTGTTTAACCCTTTGATAACATTTGTACGTTTTCTCTCTGCAGTGGATCATGGATGTTTTGGTGTGTAACGGCCTGGGAATCTACTGTGGCATGAAGACCCTGGCCTGGCTGTCAATGAAGCCCTACCAGTGGCAGGGCCTGTGGAACATTCCCACATACAAGTACGACTTTCCAAGTTTCTGCTGAGAACAACTACCTGTATTAACCCGAATTTGATTCAGAACTCTGCTCTAATAGAATTGAATCCTCACAAATTAGACTATTCTTATGTCACTGCGACACTCAGTGGCTGGAGGCCTGATGTTTTCGGGTTGTTTGTCCGTTCCACTCTTGTGAACACGTTATCTCAGGAACGCATTGAGAACATTTGAGTCCATTGATTCAGTTTTAGTGTTCTTATGTCAGGGTCACCCGCAAAACAATTTGTTGCCTTGAGAGAATCTTTCAATCTTGGCACAAATGTTCACTTAGGCTCACAGATAGAATCATTCGATTCTGGTGGTCAAAGGTCATGGTGACCTCATATGAGTCTTGGAAAAACAGTGTGTGGACTGAAACTGCTCTAGTTGGCAGAGGCATATAACTAGTTTCTATTTCTTCTTCTCTGTTGTATGACAGATTTATAGGTAGAATATTCACAATTAAAAAGTGTCTTGTTTTTAACAGAACTTCATCTTTGATCTTTATATATGTCTAATTCTAACCGTGTCTTTGCTGTGTGCTTCTCAGGGGGAAGATAAAGCGTATAGCATTCCAGTTCACACCATACAGTTGGGTGAAGTTTGAGTGGAAGCCCGCCTCCAACCTTCGACGCTGGCTCGCTGTGTTAGGAATAATATTCATGGTAAGCAATATCCTGTATTTTATTTGCATGAGATGGTTGTAATGGCAATAAAGAATAAAATGACTTTAAATGGAAAAATATGGAGATTTAGTCATATTTCCTCATTATTCTCACAGTATCGACACAGCTAAAGTTTTTTCAACTAAATATTGCGCCCAATGTTTTCTGATTCATGTCAGATTTAAAGTATATGTAGCTCTCAAAAAATGTTGTTCTCTATTTCTTATTGAAGGATGCTTACATTCTTGATTGTTGGTTATATAATTGGCTTATGTAAGACTTATATAAGAATAGATTATTTTCATGTTGAATATATTGACTTTGAATATCAGTAATAGCTCTTTTCTTACTTAAATAAGAAATCTTAACTGTATATGAAAACATGCTCTGCACACAATATAAATGTCCTCTTCTGTTTTATTTGATTAAATTATAATTTCATCGCAGCAGCTAGAGTAGAGGTGTGTTATTGTTGTCTTTTCGCCTCTTCTCAGTTCCTCCTGGCAGAGCTGAACACATTTTACCTGAAGTGTGTGTTGTGGATGCCTCCTGAACACTACCTGGTGCTGCTCCGCCTGGTCTTTTTTGTCAACGTGGGCGGTGTCGCCATGAGGGAGATCTACGACTTCATGGACGACCCGTGAGTATTCACCCATGAGTTGAATGCTGGATAGTGTGAGGGATTAGCCGGGCTAATATGTACAAGTTACTCACTGACATTCACTCTCACACAGCAGGTAACTCTAATGTTATGGTAAGACAAACCAGGTTTGAGTGCACATAGTGTATTAGTGTGTTATTCTAACAGCACTGAGGCAGCTTTCAGTCATTGTATGTGGACATTCAGTTCATTGTAGGTCATTCAAACTCATATGTTCCAGTTCAGTGTGAAGGGAGAAATCCTGCATCACTATGTGCCCTATGTTAGGTTGTTGTTGGCAAGACTTCAGGTTGGCTTAAGGAGTGAGCGTATTTATTGACCTGGCTGATGATGTAAGCTTCTTATCATATCTGCTTGCGGAAAACAAGCACATCAGGGTATCTTTGAGGAAACACACACACACACACACACACACACACACACACACACACACACACACACACACACACACACACACACACACACACACACACACACACACACACACACACACACACACTGAAGCATTACTGGCATTACTTGTAGCAGAATCCAACCAAAACAGTTCAGTGGAAGTCAGTGTAGTGTGTAGTCTGTGTTTCAGATGGCAGTGGAGGCAAACTGGTGTGTAAATATTGAAGTTAGCTTCCTGTGTTGTCTCCCATCAGTATTTTAGTGAGCTAACAGTCTAGCTGTGTAATTGTCATTGTGAAGCTGTATGAGTAACACTGACCTTGAGTGCTATTTTAACTTACGGTGTAGGGAACATAATATGCTTCCCCTTTAAGGAGAAACAATGGCCTCCCTGTTATTTTACTGTTCCGTAATAACACCTTATGTAATTTTCACATCAGGAAGTTCCACAAGAAGCTGGGCCAGCAGGCATGGCTGGTGGCAGCAATCACAGTGACGGAGTTCCTCATAGTGGTCAAGTATGACCCCACCACCATCATGCTGCCCATCCCCTTCTTCATCATGCAGTGCTGGTTGTTAGGAATCCTCCTCATCTTCATCTGGACTCTGTGGAGGTTTTTCATCCGGTAAGAAGTAGGCTGGGTCTCTGGGTTGCGGTAATAACTTGGAATTAAGACAAGAAAATTAGTTTTAAAAGGCTAATTTAAAAATATAAGACATCGATTTCTCACACCTCCTCCTCTGACCCTCCTAGTCCCTCCCACTCATGCTCATCAGTAATATTCATATCCATTGTGGTGGGCACAGGAGAGAGGTGTTTGGCCCTGTCCACTCCCTCCTGTCAGCCGTGTTTCTTTTCCTACATTGAGCTCCTCTTGACACATCCGTTTTTAGACATGAGTTTGCCTTTCACCTATGACGAACGCAGCAGGAGATTGTCTGAGTCAGACTCGTTCACAACAACAGGACTGTTTCTGAAACATTTAGGCACATAGACACCAACGTCAGCCCTTATTACCAAAAGCTCTCAGGTCTGTGTCGCTACATATTTTCGTCTGCATCTTCTACATGTATGGCTCCTCTGAGGTCTATTGGCTAACATTTTTCTGACACTTTAAAATGGGGCTGGTAGAAAAAGCTCCAGAAAATGTCTGCATTAACTTTCTTGGACTCACAAACAGCCACACCAATATCTGGACTCCAGTGCATTGCATACAGCAGCTTTACTGATGTTGCTCAACCCAGATCCATCTCCACGGCACTTTGCATCTTATTTTTGGTCTCAGTGGCCATCAGTGAAGCGTTTCAGAGGACAGACAGCATAGAAGTGTTCCTCCAGGTGAATTTTCTATTAACAGGTTGTCTATTTTCCTTTAATCCTCTCACAGTGACATCACGCTCCGTTACAAAGAAACCTGTCGACGCAAACAGGAAGTGCCTGCTGACTGGGACCGCCCTCTAGGCAATGGCGGCACCATCGCCCCCTCCGGGCGCAGCAAACTGAATGGCAGCTCCGAGACTGTGAGGCAGAGGAAATCCTGAAGGAGGAGAGGGGGTGTGTGGGTCGGAGCCACTCACTCAGCAGCTGCTGAAGGAGAAAGGACAAGGTTTGATGGGAAAATAAATAAAATGAGTAATGGAGAATGGTGACACAGCAGAGACACACGGATGGACACGGATTTGCTGTGTAGACTGTTTCTGTGCCTACATGAAACCAGTAGTCGTTCAGACAGGTGAGGGTGGAAGGGGCTGTTTTCATTCGGTGCATCGTCTAGTAATTGTCATACTACACGGATTTACCTCATTCTATTTTTAAAGAACATTTGCGCAATCATGCACGTGACGTGTTATTTATACATGTGAATGATAAGGGGGGGGGAGCTTATGCAGAGTAGTGGAAGGAGGGATAGAGGTGACCAGTGACTCGACCAATAACTGAAAGCAGATTCCATTTTCTCAGCTGCACTTTGTCTTAGAAAACAAGCATCAAGATCATGTCGGCCTCTGTAAATATGCTTTGTTCTGTGTCATTCAGTGCTGATGAGACAAATGGAGAGTAATTTCTTGATGTTATGACTGATCTGGATTCCATTCATTGTCCATTGCTGCGCAGTCTTCAGTATCTTTAGGAGTTTGGCCACACTATTGCCGAGCAGCAGTTAAAACTAAGCTTGTCAGTAACAACAAATTTCTGTTACCTTCAGTTAAAAGGACTTTTTGGTCTATTGATTTCCATAAGTTTTTAATAGATTGTACTCTGTTCTTAAATTTGGTCTGATTTTTTTTTTATTTATATAAATATGTTAACATGTTGAAATGTTATCAGCTTTTCATTTACAGTTCAGGTATTTGATTCTTGGAAGCGCTGACCCTGGAGGTCCTTAAAACTGCTGCGGGATCCTCCCTCCGTCACAGAGAGGAGAGGAAAACCGTCCAAAGTGGTTCTCTCCTCTCACGCTTTGTTCTTGAAAAGGACGAGTTTGTAAAATACAACAACAAGAAAATCAAGATGTACCATATTCTAGGTATTTAACTTCTGATACTACACATGATGTATGAGATATAGTCTGGGTATTTTTTTGTAGATGTTTTGTTGTCACTGTTATTTCTTTAGGGTGAATCGATTCTGAACACTAGATTTTGCTCAAGCTCTTTTTTCTTTGGTAAATGTGGTGCAGAGAAATCTGCAGCATTCTCATGAACCGATCCACGACAATCACGCTGACAGGAAGCTGTGCTCACTGTCCTCTCTGACGTTGGCTCCCATGTAGCACAGTCATGAATCTACACTGTCATGGTTGAGGCTTTGCTGAACTGTTGGCCCATTCAGTCACATCAGAATGGAAATTTAATACCTGATTCTTTTTAATGCCAAATCTCTTTTTCCAGTTGAATTCATTTAATTTTTCGAAAGAAATGAAGGTTTAATGTTGAGTTAATTTGGAAGAGAACCCCTCGCGTGTGTGTGTGTGTTGGGGGGAGTTGCCATATTGCACATGCAATCAGCCAAAGCTTAGATCTCATTCTTGTTAAAGCCATAAAAGCCGCACAGACCCACCTGAGCCGCTCCAACTGCTGTTAAACCTCACGTAGATTCCTTTTGATTTGAAGCAAAGCCGAATTTCAAAGCCACTGGAGTGAGTCGCCTCAGTAAACGGTTTTTTATGTTCCAAACTTCACTTGACACCTGGAATCTAAATTCTGACAGTATGTCAGTAAGTTGGAGATCTCACCTCATTTCTGTCACACTGGGTATCTCGTGTCAGGTGCTTCTGATTTCCTTCAGTTTTAAAGTTTTAAACCTTTAGTCCTTGAATCGTTCATCAACAGAAGATAAATCCACAGCTTTTTTGAAAATCAGTTGATATTTTTAGTCATTTTTCAATTAAATTTGTCAAATATTCTCTGGCAGCAGCTTCTGTGGTAGTCAGCTGAAGACCCTTAGGTCTCAGCTACTGGACAAAACAAGTACATTGAAGTTGATTGACTTTTCCACCATTTTCTGACATTTTACAGACCAATCAATTAGTTGAAAATTGAGCAACTGATTAATCAATCACAAAAGTTTGTTCGTTAAAAATAAACTGCCTGACCCAAACCTGGAAAACCAAGTGAGTAGCCTCATCGTCACTACCATCTGACACCAGACACTTGGCCAAAGAGATGCAGTTCTTGCCGTCATTTAAAATAAATGATCCAGAAATGTCATAATCATACAACACAATAAGCAAACTGAAAATAACACCTTTCGCGTTCTGATCTTGCTGAATCTCCACTATCAACAAAAAAAGCTTTAGTCTCTTTAGGTCAGAGAATCAGTGGTTAACTCGTGTGTGTGCTTGTGCGCGTATGCACGTGCAACATCCGTGACTAGCTCCTAATGATCTTGTTGTAAACTTGGCTGCTGTATAAAGATAAAGTCCTTTTCTTGTGAATGTAATCCAGCAGAATCTGTTTTTCAAAAGAGAGGGATGATCATCATTTAGAAGTCCTGACGTATGTCACATATACAAAACTAATTCATTCTCAGCCAGGCTTTTGAAATACTTCACCCTCTTTTTTTGAACAGATTGCTGTGCAAATTAAAAACCCTTAAAACCTCTAGCTGATGTGTAAAACTGCTCGTTTTTCTGTGCTGTCCTGGTTCAGTGGCTTGAGAACTTTGTAGAAGTCCAGAGAGTTTGCTTTTTTCCTTCTTAAATCAAATGGATTTAGACGTGGGGCTGGGGGATTCACTTTGTTACTGTGTTCATGTCTTAGATTGGTTGAAGTGCATATATTTGCACATCAGCTCTGAAATCACTAAAGAGTAAATTCAGAGACTGAAACGGGAACTGGCCAAAAATAATAATAATAAATAAACGGGACCTTATCCTTTACTGTTTAAAGAATTTGTAGTTTCACTTGCGGACACATGGGGGTGGTAAATGATTTGTTGATTTGCTGCTGGCCCTGCCCTGTGTTTTTGTCTCCATGACAATGATCATTGGCAACTTGCAGTTAAAAGCCATTTTTAATTTTGGTTTGTGTAAATGTGAAACATATTAATGATCAGAGAAAAGAAATATGCTGCTGCACCACATAATTTTATAATGTTTTCAATAAAATCAAATGAAAACCTGACTCGAGCTCAGCTCTTTGTCGTTTTTACAAAATAATTATCAAACACCTTCTATTGTGGTTATGTGATCCACTAAAAGAACCCCTGAAAAAGTCTAACATGTAATAGTTTGAATCTAAGGCTTTAAAAACTTAAATATGTTAAAATACTATGTAATATGTATTTAATACATTTACGTAGCGCTTGTGTAAACTTTTGTTTAACATTACTTATGCTGCACTTTAAAATTAGTTTGGGGAACATGCAGTTGGTTTTGTGCAGATAGCATTGTGTAATAAAACTACAAACATGGAAAAAAACTCTCACAATTGATCTCACTACAATCAGCTTCACTGTAGAAAAGACAACACCCTCTGTCTGCTGTAATTTACATGTTTAGACTTCACCTTATCTTAAAATATGGGAAAGTGTAAGTAATTCAGGCACTGATATTCCTTCATATCTGTCAAACTGGGCATGGATCTTATATTAGATTCATTATATTAAAAAGCCTTCAGTTGAAATTGTTGAAACTTGCAGAAACCCACGTGGTCATAGATGACCTGTCACATCAAGCAGATGAGTTGGTGATGAAACTATTAAAACCTTTCACTACACATTGATTGATTAGTTGATTAGATCCTTCTCCAGTACGTTGGCAGAGACGTCTCACACAAGAGCATTAACGCAACACACAACAAGAGCCACAAGTTAAATACAGAAGCCACACGACGGAAACACAATCTCAACTGAAGTGAGCGACAACGGTTGTTGACCATGAAATAGCTTTTGTAGTCGTGTTTTCCGTTACAGCGCTTGTGTGACACATCTTGTCCACCACTAAATTAATGTTTTCAAACACATACCAACACAAAACAAAATTAATTTTGTCCTGGCCACATAGCGTTATTTTAACTTGTTTCTGTAATAAGTACATTCACCGACCTGTTTGTGTGTCAGCAGCTTTACTTCAACTCTTCTTCCACTGAGGGTTTCCTTCAATGACGTGTGAACAGACGAAAGAGACACAATGTTTAGTTTCTTTGTTCTTTAAAAGGAATGACAGGTGGTTTAAAAGGAGCACTTCATTCCAGAAATTCAGCAAAGATGTTAGAACCCAGCCAAACTTTACATTACATGTGCAGTTTCAATACAACAATCATAATTTTACATTATTTATTTTCAGGTGACTTTTAAGAAAGTTTTTAAGAAATACCAAGCCCCATAAAGTGTTTCCCTAGTGCAGAGCATTTTAGTTGTGAATGGAAGATTGGATTTATGTTGTTTATCTCTATGTAACACATGAATTAACCTGCTTCACTTAGTTTAAGGCAAAGTGTTTTATAGAGGCCTATTAAATGAACAAGTGGAGCAGTGTCCCACTTGTCTTTAATTGCATAGTTTCATCCATTCTTCAGTCACTGTCCTTCAGCTAATCCCTCAACAAGCCCAGTGCACTGCAGTGAACCCATTCTGGGGTTAACGCAGATGTAACTACTGTCATTCTCACACATTACTTCAGTACTGGATTAATCAGTACAGATAAAATACTCTCTGGACTCCCTGAAGCAGCTACAGTGGATATCAAGCATTAGCAAAGCAGTGCATAGAACACCGGAGTGTAATAAAAATCATTTCGCTACCAAAATATACGATTTTAAGCTCTAGAAACAGACCGCTTAGACTTTCATTTACGCCTGAGATCGTCGTCTGAACATGTACCACAGCCTCTTTGGTTTACGGTTTTAGAGTTCGATGTTCTTTGGTGCTTCTGTGGTAAATGGCACCTTGCGAATGTGCACAAGAATCCATAACAGTAAATACAAGGCAATAATGTGCATATTTGTAAATGTGCTCAGTCTCAAAATGAACTGGGATCTCAAAGCTAAAAAAACACATCTATAAAATAATCTGCAAAGAGTAGAAAACTGGTACTAAAGAGACAAACCTTTGAAATCAATGAATCAGTAACTGTGATTAGTTTAGCTGTAACAAAAAACAATACTGGTTAGGGATATGTTTTTTTTTACGTGTTTTAGAAAAATGTTGTGTGAATTCTAGAAATAAGAAATTCCCTGTTTGTGTTTCTAAGATCTGACCAGTTTGAAGCCTAGACCTGTGTCCAGTATCGCTGGTGGGAACCAGTTGAGTTTGAGCCTCTTGAAGCATTGCAGGCAGGTGCCGCAGATCGACACCTCATTCATTCTGTCGCACCCCATAACCAACTGCACCACCGGGTGCGTCATCTCGGGATAGTACATGCTCAAGTGGTTGGTGACGTCGTTTCCGGTTGGCAGGTGCAGCTTGTAGTCACTCCAGTGTTTGGAGATTCCGTATATGGCAGAGACCACCCTGCCACTCCCAGACCACTGGATGTTGCTGTTCGAGTTGCAGTTATACTCCACCCACTGAGAGGTAAAGTCTCCTAGCTGCGGTGTGTCCTGCAGCTCCACATCTGGCACCCTGGCGAGCGTCGCTCCCTGCACCGCTATGTACGGGCCCTCCACCTTCTGGATCCCCTTCACCCATTGCAACGAGTTGTCACAGTCCAGCACCAGAATGAGGCGTGAGCAGAATCTGCTGTTCTTCTCCCGCCACCACTCCAAGATGTGCTCCAAGCGAAGAGTGTCTCCTCCTGATGACCACAAAAGAATAACATTGAAAACAAAGAGAATAAGATACTTGCCAGGGATTACTGAAGAGATTAAACATAATATATACATAACTATAAACTGCGATCAAATCATCTTTACTACAGCAGCTGCCAACATCACCTATAACATCTAGTTTAATCATCCTGGTCTAAAGTGTTCTAAAGGCATTAAATGTTAGACACATGAGCAACATTAGATCCTCATAGAACTGTGCATTTATGCTTAGAATAATAATGCAATGAGTTGACTATGTTGAAAATACAATTGTTTATCAGGAGTATTCATCATTGAACAAAACTTATGATTTACAATTGACAAAAATGACTAATTGTCATTATTTAAGGTTAATCACAAATTCTAACTACAGTGTATTAATAATGCCTACATCATAACGACATCATTCAACCAAAGCCGCTTTCAGACAAGCACTGAGGTCCAAATCACTTTCAGAAATTTTCCTGCCAACCCCGTGGTACAAAGTTCAGAAAATGTCCCGAGTGTAAGAATACAGCAGGAAAACTCACAGCAAACAAGTGGGCGTGTTGATGAATTTAACACACGGACATAAAAGTGAAAAAACAAAGAAAGATCTCAGGAAGAAAAAGAGATGTCATACAAGTAGAATATGCCAACAAAGATTTCAACTTGGAAAGACAACGAGATTCAAGATCTTTTGATGATAAAGGGCCAACGCTGGGGTCAATGTGCTGCAAACAAAAACACTTGCTTATCGCAGTGGAATATATACGTCATGGCCTCCCACCTGCATGATCTCCTGTTGCATTCTTTATATGTGAAGGAAGAGAACTCAAGAAATGTCTGGAACCAATTTTCCAGAGTAAGAAAAAAAAAATGTGACTGTATTTTTAGTTTAAAGTTGCTCATGTAACAAAACTCAAAGCATCTCATTTCTTCACAATAAAGCACCTACAAAAACAGTGGTTGAAGACAATCTTACGATCACAGTAACAGCACAGCTAATTGTGCACCCTGACTTATTTTTGTATTAAGAGTATGAGCCTGATAGCCGTCTCACCTGCCAGCGCCCACTCTCCACTTCTGTGGGTATGACCGCTGTAGTAGATCACGTAGGTGTCGTGGCGAGGCCCGTCTTCCGTGCGGAGGTCCAAGAAGGATTTGATCTTGACCTGCAGGGCCTCGAGAGTCACGCCGCTGGTGGAATAGTCACAGCCGAAAGTCTCGATCAGGTGGTGGGCGAAGAAGCGCTGCACGCTGTTCAACATGCCTGTGGAGCGTCTGTTCAGATCTTGCACCTGGTCCGGAGGCAGCAGCATGGGCTGACCGTCGGGGCTACAGCACAAATACAAACAACACAGAGGAGTGAATGAAGCATGTCTACACACAGGCCAGAGCAACACCTGACTTCTGACATGTTGTATTGTATGTGATGTTTTCCTGCCAACAAGATTTTAATCATGTCCAGGAAATAGCACAATCCAGTTGTGTCTTATTTTTGTGTGGCCAGATGCACAAAAATATAATAAAGACACAAAGCAAAAACTAGAATGTCACTAGGTAGAGCACATATCTCTGCCAAGGCCCAACAGTCCACTTAAATTCAATCGAGCTGCACCAAATTTCACACACTCATAGTTATCAGTTCCCTAAATGATTTGTTTCCTTTGAATATCTTATATTCTCGATCATCGCAGTCAACTTAAACATGTCTGGTAGTTTATTTACCACCCCTCGCAAGTGGTAAAGCGTCACACTGTACCTGCAGTAGTTGGTGGGAATGACCAGCGCGTAGCCCACACAGGTTCCTCCCAGGCAGCTCCCCAGCTCATAGAAAAGCCCATGGAACAGAGACTCGAGAGGAAAGACCAGCAGAACCACGCTCAAGAAGAGGCTGCTGGAGGCCTGCACAGCACAGTTATCAGTCAGTCATTCAAACACTGGTTTAGCATTAGATGGACAAGAAGAAAACTTCTGTGCAAGACGACAGCACAGACGTTTTAACATGAATCTTGATCACAACTACTCAGCAAAACTCTCAAGTTCAGGTCAGGATGAGAGTATGCTCCTAAATAATTCTTCTTATTAAAAAAAACAGGCATTATTTATTTCAACTATGTATTAGGGGGAAAAGGGATCTGTGAGACTGTGGTGTGTTCTTCATCCTTGTTTCCAAATTTCTTTAACTTTTGAAAAATAGTTTCAAGTTTAATGGAAAAAAACAGTCACAGCCCTAAGGCAGTGCATCTTAAACACGGACACATCTTTCAGGAATGTTTTAGACTTGAAATGTTGTGTCAATGCTTATCTTGAACATTGATTCACCTCAATTCATGTAAAACACTGTTGAAAATGTTTGTGATTTTGTTGGACTTCAGCAACATATAATTCTGTATTGATGCTTGTATTATTGATTTTTTTAATCATTATCTGTAGCATGATTTCTCTTTTGAACATGCCACCATACTGCCCTACGATAGAGAGATAATCGTGTATGTGATGCCTCTACATGTGTTGTCTCATACCTGCCAACAAAGAGCAGCAACAGCAGCAGTAGCGACCAGGGCCAGGCTCACCAGGCGCTCAGAGATGAGGCAGAAGTGTCTCATGCCCCTGGAGGCCATGATCTTGTCCAGTCTGCTGACCCCTGACCCCTGGGACAGGCCCAGCCTCTGGCACTCACTGAGCTTGGTGTTGAAGCCCCACACAGTGATGACAAACACCAGGTGGGAGATGCACCAGAAGATCAGACACACCACAAATCCTGGGATCATGAAGTACCACCGGTCCCGGTCCGTGAGCTTCCGGCCGGCCAGGACGATGAAGGTCACCTCCACCGCCAGAAGAGGCAGCAGGGACAGCCGCCGCCACAGCCCCCTCCACAGCAGGAAGGGCTGCCAGCGCTCGGTCACGGAGAGGCCGCTGAAGTAGACATCCAGCAGGGGGTCGCAGATGAGCTGGCTGAAGAAGCAGGCGAGGGCGAACGGGTTGGTGGTGACTTCCAGCGACTTAAAGAACCACACCGCGGTGACGGCGGAGAAGAACCCCAGGTTTAAGAGAGCCAGCAGCGCTTTCATCCGGAGGGCGATTATGACGGCGGCCAGCGCCACGACCAGCACCATCACGCTCAGGGACTCCCGGGGGAGCAGCGCGGTGCTGGCGGCGGCGAAGCCCACCAGCTCCAGCAGCTCCGCCGAGGTGAGGAAGGCGGGTCGGTACCGGGCGCACCCCAGCAGCCTCTCCAGCAGCGCACACAGCGTCCTCAGAACCACGCTGGCCAGCAGCAGGTAGTCGGCCGCCTGCTCCTTCACGTCGCCCTGCGGAGCCGGGCTGTTGAGGAGGCACAGCTGCCCCAGCAGGAAGCCGAAACACAGGTAGAGGATGCTGCGGCTCACCCGCTCCGTGCTGAAGTAGAAGTACAGTATGCTGGCCACCCCCGGGACGACCAGAGCCAGCACGAAGATGACGAGGAACGTGGAGTCCGCGGTCCTCTCCCAGCGGGCGTACATCCCCAGGCACAGGGCGAGCAGCAGGGTGAGCCTGGGCAGGTACCCGAGCCACTGCACCGGCGACCACATGCTAACCTCCCCCAGTCGGGCCATGGTTGTGTGGAGGCAGTGGCTGACACAATAGCGAAGGAATCGAGACATTCTGATATTTAAGACCGAAATAAACCGGCACTTTGGCGGGCTATAGTCTGTTCACAGCCCGGGGAGACATTACAAACCCCGCGACTGACTTCCGCAACAAGTTGAGCTGCTGCGTGGCTAGCTTAGCTACAGCTAGCTCTCAGCGGAGCATCTTCAACACTGACATCCTGAAGACCGCAGCTCTGTCATCGTTTCATCCGCTTCACTGGACACAGGCCGGAGGGAGCAGGGTGCAGCTGTCAGGACCGCGGGGAACACATCAGGTCAAAAAGTTTGGGACGCTAAAAGTTTTGATCTGATCAAAGTCGCCATGACACGCTCTGACTACGGCAAGCGCAGAGGGTCAACAAGTGAAAGTCATCAGTCAAATCGGAGTTTTTTAAATTTATTTCAAATGTCTGATATGTTATAAATATGTAAGTTTAATAGAATTTGGTTGAAATATGTCTTCTGTATGAAGCGATCGTCGATGTTTCTTGTTAGAAACTATTCGAGGTCAGTGAAAGAGCATGGATTGACCTCAACTTTGTCAAATGATCAAACAGTGAGGACAACGGGATGGAAAATGACACAGACACAAATAAAGCTTTATAGACACAGACAATGACCATAAAGACACTATATGTCCTCAAAGACACACGTAAACTATACAGAAGAGCCGACAAATGGCAATTGACACGAATTACACAAAATGACCAGAAAGATACAAAAAAGGACCACAGACACACAAAATGTCAATTGAGACACAAAATGGTCACATGGACACAGAAAACTAGCCTCAAAGAGATATGACACAACAAGCAGGTCACAAAACAAGAAGAAACAGAAAATCACCAGACAAATGACAATTAAAAACAATATTTATTTTTTTTCACTGTATTTTGAGTATTTATAGTTTTGTGCTGCTATTTTAATTTGCCTGTTTGCCAGCTTCTCCTACAAAAGCTGATTCTGTGTACCAAACGCAAGTATTCCAATGTACCCATACAGTCTGGTACCTGTGGAAATGGTCTCATTCTAATGTGCAGTATTACTACATGAAGTAATCCTGTGGGCAGCAGTAGCACTGCTGAGGTGCCCTTGAGCAAGGCACCAAACTCACCAATTGCTCGCAGGGCGCTTCTCCAGGGCTGCCCATCACTCTACCATCTCTCTCCATATTTGCATGTCTATGAGCCCCTTGTGTGTGTGTGGGATTGTGGGTTAAAAACTGCGTGTATAAATAAAAATGATTGTAAAAAGAATTTCCCCCATGGGGGATCAATAAAAGTATATTGTCTTCTACTTCTTCTTCTTCCTGCCTCAAGATACTGACCCCTGCTCTATTCATGTTTTCAATCTCTAATATGTTCAGCCAGTGATCCACTTGAGCCACTATTACTGCTTCCAAACTTCATCAGCAGTAA
This sequence comes from Paralichthys olivaceus, assembly GCF_024713975.1. Classification (NCBI taxonomy): domain Eukaryota; kingdom Metazoa; phylum Chordata; class Actinopteri; order Pleuronectiformes; family Paralichthyidae; genus Paralichthys; species Paralichthys olivaceus. The sequence continues at coordinate 22,089,093 of NC_091099.1, forward strand.
ATAAATATAAAAAAATAAAGGCACAATACACAAAAAATACTCACACGGACACTTCACATCTACATTCATTTATAAAAGAAAGATACAACCGTACTACAAGCACACATTGTTCTGCATTGTTGAAAATATGTTGATAATGAAGATGAACCATCTCATGCAAATTGGCTAAAAGAAACACTGGAAGACAAATGCACCAAAATCAGTCACAAAACACCCTTCAGAGTCTTGAGTATGTGTGGTTACTGTAAAATGTTTTTTTTCTTTTTCAACAGAGAGATGTGCATTACTAGAAAATGATATGGAAATGGCAACAACACACTGCATTACACCAACACTGGAACTGTTCCTTGTTAACCGTTAATATGACAAAAGAAGAACTGAATAGTTTGTGTACATTGTTATGGGCCAAATATGCTTGATATCTTGTGTTGAAAATATGTGAGGTTAATTTTCAACAAGGGTATGAAAGTGGGAATGCAACAGAAATGTGAACAAAGAAGGCACCTTAGACTCACTGGCATCATGTTATGGGCCCATCATATTGGTTGTAAACCATCATCGTAGGAAAATAATTACATTTTGTGACACCCTTTGTGATCAATGATAAAGTGCCACAGGCGAAAAAAGAAAAAAAACATCACGTAAATGTATTCCTTCATTCACGCTGACAAACCCAACCACAGTCACACATTGGGCCTGCTCAAGGACAGGCGGGAACACACGCTAACGTTTCACCTGGTAGTGTCTTCGTATCTTGCTGGCTATTGCTAAAATCTACAGTATGTCACCTGGTTCAGAGGTTCAGTTACGACAAAACAATAAATTAGTGCAAATTTCTTCTGTCAAGGTGAATTTTCTGACTGTGGTGAGATCAGATTGAGATGTTTTCAGAGGCAGAGTGCTTGCTGTATTTTCACATCCAAGTTACAAAACTGTGTCAAAGGATACTGGTGCTGAAATGGTCACTGACACACAGTGTTGTACCACGCTCCTCTGCTTGAGAGTAAAAATATACTGGAAATCTAACAGGAGATAATTCATCGTTGATATTTCTGAGGACAATAAGGAGGAGAGAAGAACCTACTTTGAAATAATCGTACCTTGTTACACGATGAGTAAACACAGTTACAGTTTCACATTAGTAAACCTAGTAATACTCCTACTGTACGGTTCTGAAAATGTTCAAAATGCTACAAATACAACGTTCTTGTAAAAGATACACAAATCATTCAGAGGATCCCAAGTTAAAATGGCATTGCCACACTTTTACACTGGACAACACCAATGTTCTGACTGTTGAGAATATAGATTTCAAAACGATCAACTTCTTCTTCTGTCTTGGAAAAAACTAAATGCACATCAAGGATTATCAGAAAGTCGAGCTGCATGACTGTGACAGAAGCAAGCGTACCAAGTCCTGTCATTCCACCTCAGTCCCTCCAGTGCAATCGGACTACCAGACTGCTCGGGTTGCTGTATTTGGCATTTATACTAAGCAGCCTGCCACACTAGCTTATTCAAACAGAGACTGAGTACAGAATGCAGACAAGCTGACTTTTGTTATTGATTTGAAAATGGGGTGGAAATTGAGGAGCAGGGAGTAAAGATATCGTAAGGGAATTCACTTTCCAACTCTTAAGACTCTTAAAAAACCTAACTATTTATCAAAATATATCCATCTTCGTGTGTGTGTGTGTGTGTGTGTGTGTGTGTGTGCGTGCGTGTGTGTGTGTGTGCACTTTCAGAGAAGTGTGTGTATATGAGAAAGTAATCTGTAAACTCTCTATCACACTGTGCAAACTGCATTGGAGGAGAGGGAGGATCAGGTGGAAGAGAATGCAGCAGGTTAAATTTGGCAGCGCAGCAGTTTGAAGGTAAGGTGATGGTGGAGGAGGGGGAGTCGCTGGTTTAGCCTAGCTTTGAAGCAGTATGGGGTCCTCTAGCTCGTGAAAGCCAGGCACCGAGCTGCTCTGGCTCTCTCCAGAATCAGAATCGTAGGGCGTGTCAGGTAGCTCCATGAAGCCCCAAGCCAGCTGGTCATCCTCGAACTCGGAGCGCACCTGCACTGGCACGTCGGCACAGTCGTCCTCCTCATTGGAGTTGAAGTCCTGAGGGATGTAGAGCATCTCCGGGTAGTTGTGCGAAACAAGGTCACTGGTGGTGGCCAGTGACACCTTGCGGAAGGCGATGAGATGCATGTGGGAGTACTTTATGTACTTGTAGCGCTTGAAGCCCAGCGATTCCACCGCCACGCGCCAGCTGCGCATCATGAGGGCGTGGCGGTTTTGGTGGGACGAGTCGGGCGTGATGATGAGCAGCAGGCCATGCAGCTCGAGCAGCTCGTGAGCTTTCTTGCAGCAGATCCAGCGCTGGTACGGTGAAGGAAAGTACGAGAGGAGCAGTGAGAAAACCACCACATGGAACAGCTGGCCTGGCAAGGCGTCGATGGGGTTGTGGAGCTGGCGGAGGAAGGCGTCGACCGCGTCGCCTGCCAGCTGGAGAGGCTGCTGGAGCTGGAGGTTGAGGAAGTCACACTTGTACACACTCTGAAGGAGAGAAAAAGCAGAACAATTAGTGCAAATCATGGTTCAAAGGTGATCTTTTACCACCACCACCAATGTAACCCCTGCTAAGCTGCTTCAGACATGCACTGAACTCCAGACCATCTCCTGAAATCATGCAGAGGAACTGTATGTGAGAACATAAATGTCTGAATCAGTTGATGCATTCATTCTCTGAGGTTTCTCCTGCCAGCTACCTAGAAAAACTCTGGAGAATGTCCAAGTGAGCCCATGTGAGAATACAGTACTAGATTATCAGGAGGGTTCATCGTGTGCAAGTGGGAGTGTGATGACTTTCTTAATATGCAACAGATGCGAAACTGAAAAAAGAGAATACAACTCAGGGATGAAAGAGAGTTGGCATACATGTAACAGACACAGATAAAGATGTCAACTTGGAAGGACAACTCTCTGTTGTGGACGTGTCTGAGCAGAGTATCTCCAGCTGCATTGTTCATATGTGAAAGGCAAACTCCGGAAAATGTCAATTGTGCAAACATATTACAGAATTCGTGTCTGAAAATTGAGTTTCATTACTGGCAGCTACAGGATGTATGGCACTTTTTGTTCTGCTTTCTGCTGAACACACTCTTTACGCACACAAGCGCATAGACACACACAAGGCTGACACCCCTGTTTAAGTCATCTTGGCTCTTGCTTTGCTCTGTAATGCCAACACAGAGACACCAGACAGGAAATCCTAATGTGTTAACTATTTAAATGATATTGTCAAAAGTAAGAAGGAACACTCGTACCTCGACTGCAGGCACTATGTCGATACCAACTGTGAGGAACTCATCAAACTTTAAGAACGGGTTGAAGCAGCTGCCCACGTCAAGAAGACGCATCTTTCCCAGATGAGAGATTGAACTGAAACACAGATGTGGAAGAAGTGTCAACTGAAGCAAAAACATAATCATCCCAGCACACAATGTGTGTTTTTTAAAAGCAGCTTATTGGCAAACAAACAAGTTACTTCAGTATCCAGTTCTAATAGACACATCAATAGTGTGACTATTTAAATTGTAATGATTAATTGATTTGTGATGTTTTTATGAACATTATATGCAACAGATAAATGCATTTACTGTCTGCTACATGTTACAGAAATTATCTTTTAAAGAAATAAACTGAAAATATTGCATAAATATAGCATAAAATATTATTGTGGCGAGGAGCATGTTTTTAAGATACTTGCTGAATATGAAAACAACCATTTCAATTATCAGAAATACTACAGATGGACTATGTTCTACACCCAGTGACATATATGTACATGTATAATTATGTGTCCACACACATCTGATTTGCAAAGCATTTAAAGGTCCAGTGTGTAAAATTTAGGTGAAAGGGATCTATTGGCAGATATTTAATGTAGAATAATCCTCATGATGTTTTCACTAGTTCATTTCATCTAAATCGTATGAATTGTGGTTTTCTTTATCCAAGAAAAAGAATGTGTGGTTGGAAGGAGAGGGTGAGGTGAGGTGAGGGGTGTTCAGCTGCAACATGCAATTACAACACTAGATATCACAAAAATCTACACACTGTACCTTTAAGAGGCATTTATAAATAAGAATGAAACGCCTACTAAACAAAGGCTTTGAACATATCTCCCTGCTTTGGCATAGATTGGCTTTAGAACAGACAGTCTTGCAGCTTTTGAGGGTGTGGTGTGTTCATACTGGTAAAAGGAAGTATCCTTAAAGTTGGTGGGAGTGTACTCTTGTTGTTCACTTTAATATTGTGAAATTTAGAGATAAAAATATTTCAAATATTATATTGGTAAAATAGCTTCAAAAACAGAAACATTGATTTTATCAGTGAAATTCCAAAGTTGTAGTTAGGCTGACATCAGACAATGCATGTATTTCACAATTTTCTGTTCTATTAAACAATACTATAAAGACTAGTATATATTGTTTATAATTGTTATATAATTAGTATGGAATCAGGACATAAATGCTATGTTAGAGAAAGTAGATATATAAGAACACTAACTTACCTCGGGATAGTGCTGTGTGGTTGGGCATTTACAGATGCTGCAGTCAGACTCATGGCGAGCGTGGCACTTTTCTCATCCTTTTCTAACATTCGTTTTATCCCCCCATCCAGAAAATATTCTTGACAAACACTGAAGGAGTGGAAAACATCACATTACTGTGAAAGTGAGGATGACTTGTCACTTCTAATATCACTGTCATGAGGTCCAAACAATGCAAGGAGAAGACATCTTAAGTCTGCCATACCTGCGACACCATTCAATACGTCCCTCTCCCTCGCAGTTCTTGGTCCAGTGGTTGTCTGCGAGATTCTTCATGGCCAGCGCGTACTCGCTCAGTGTCTGCTCGTCCTCACAGTGCTCACGCCAGATCTTGTCAAAGTCACCCACTAAGAAAATAAAGAAATTAAATCAGGACAAAACTAACAACAAAAATGTATCTGAACTCACAACTTAGATGAATAAAGCAAGACTGTCAAAGTTAGATCCAGTTACTGCCATCACTCATTTTTTCCTGCCTGAACTAATTTTGTATTCTTCAAGTCCAACATGTCAATCCATATCGAGTCACAAACATTTTCAACCTACTTGCCAGTTGTGGTCATCCAACTTTGAACCAAAACATTATTTTACAGCTCTGGAAAAAAAATGATGAAAAAAACACTCAGCCCTCTCCATGTTCACTCGTCTCTGGCAGCACAGAAGTGGATTTCTATCCCTAAAAATCAAACTCAAAAATGCATTTCATGGTAATAATAATGTCCACAAAAATTCCCTTCAGCATATCTCCACAGCTGCTCAGAAGTTTACAGCCCGTAGCGCAGGCAAACATGCTGATAAGGGAGAAATCCCATGACCACAAGGAAAAACTCACTATCTGATTTGCAGAAATGAAAGGACAACAAGAGGAGTGGTGGTAAACAGCGGCGCTCTGGAAGCATGACCACTGTGATTCAATGCCAAGCCTACCAGATCATGCTTTACTTATTAACCAATCGTAAGGTCGGTTAGCAGGACGGACTTCTCTGTGCTGCTCTGGTCTCCAAAACAACCAGTTAGTCTCTCACACTCTGAATCATTTCTGATTCAACATGCTTTGTTCAAAACATGACTTGATCCAAAATTGATTAAAAGCGCTGTATTCATAGTTGTGTAGTGTTTTTAATGTGGAAAAATTAGAAAAACCCCAGAGAAAATAACAGCAAAACCTTCTTACTACACAACTGATACCAGAGAATTTGCTGCAGCTCAAAGAATATTACTGGAACTAAGTCATATGCCATCGCCCAAAAATTCTGTTCAGCTAGAATCATAAGAGGACTATGCACTAATACCAAGATAAAGACTTTGCACCTGTCATGAATTTGCCAGTGTGCAGTAGGACTTCCTCAGGAAGAGAAAATGAGACAAAGTGCAACAACAGCACAAAGCCTCTGTGGGGGTCAGCATTGTGGCAACTGTTTAAATCCAGGGCACACTAATACTGGTGCTATGCTTGAACCACTGAGTATATTTTTTTGAGCAATCTGAAGCTCAGATGTTGTTCAGCAGTGCCAAGGTGTTGACAAAGGGTTTTTCCAAACTTCCCGTTTTACATGCTCCTGTACAGACTGACTCATAAGAGGAAACAAGTTTAAAAGCTCTCAGGAAAGATGGCTGCTGATGAACTAACACAGACTCTTGAATTTACCTTCTAGAGGCAGTGTTGGGTCAAATTACTTTGATATTTAGTTACTGAAAAGAAATCCCATGTTTTTTTGAAATTAGCAACCTAATCCACTGAATTACAACAAATATGTAATTTTATTTGAATTATTTTAGATTACTTTAAAGTAAGACTTGGATATATTGAAATTCCTATGTCACACAGCACTCCCCTAGAATGACACTTCACACAGCACAGGATAATGAACAGACAAACAAAAAGAGAGCAAGTGAAGATGATTCAACATATAAACAGCAGACATATAGCAGAGGAAGTGTAGCAATGTCAACAGTCACAAAATCTTATACACTGAACAAATTACGAATTATCTGGAAAAAATAAAGGGCCCGGTACACTACCCTGTGGTACCCAACATACCATGATTCTTGACTCTCTGACTACCACACTCTATCCACTTGTCTAGTAATAAAGTCTGTTGAATACAGTAAACACATTTCAGTAGAAGATAAAATGAGCTAATAAAAACATCACCTCACCATATAACTGTGGCTGATCTAAATTAGGTCATGAGCACCGCAGCAAAAATGGTTGAAATGAAATTCAAGCTAAAGCAAATTCCATCTCAGATGTTATATCTGCGACAAAAATGAGGAAGAGACTGAAGTGAGTGTTTCTTGAGGTTTTCGCAGTGAGCAGCAATTTTATTTCTGGTTTACACGATTTGCATAGATGTTCTTTGGTGAGATTTTCATAAAGCGAAGCACTTATCTAAGAAACCTTGTGTGTCAGACAAACATTTTATTAGCTAGTAGATTTGGATATTTTGTCATTCAAAAAATGTTAAGACATATCAAAATGAAATCATGCATGTCTTGGCAATTTACCTACAATCTCGTTATACATCTTTTCATATATAATGTGGGTTAATCACATTTGCAAAATTTGAGTTGATTACTTGATCCTATCTGCATGTAATCCATTACAAACCAACTCTGTCTGGAAGCATGTGAAAATTCTTCACTAATATGAAGCCAGACTTCATGTTCTCTGCAGACCCATGTTTTGGAATAGACTGCAGCAGACAGTGTTGGTCAATATTGTGCTTTATACTATGATGTAACAGACACTTGTCTACCAGATTGTGTTCTTAACCTCTCTGGTCACATTGGGCTGTTGAGGGAAATGATCAAGTCAATAAGTATAACCTGCTTTCTGGAGGCAACATTGGATTTAATGGTTCAGTGTGTAAGATTTAGGTGAAAGGGATCAATCGGCAGAAATTGAATATAAAATAATCCTATTGATGTTTTCAGTAGTGTGTTTCATCTAAATTGTACAAATTGTTGTTTTCTTTACCCTAGAAAAGGCCCTTTATATTTAAATACTTTATATTTACATCAAGGGGACCCTCTCTACGGAGGCCGCCATGTTTTTTACAGTATTCCAGACTGGACAAACTAAACACCTTTTGAGTTTTTATGACAATTAAAGGCTACCACAGGTTCTTTTTCATGTTTGGAAGGAGAGGGTGAGGTGTGTTCAGCTGCAACATGCAACTTCAACACTAGATATCACACAATTCTACACACTGCACCTTGAAGGCTACCGTGGGTTCTCTTACATGTTTTGAAGAGGAGGGTGAGGTGAGGGGTGTTCAGCTGCAACATGTAACTTCACCACTAGATGCCACTGAATTCTACACACTGAACCTTTAAAGGAATTTTAAATCAATGTGGAGTGATTTGAAGTGTCAGGTATTTCTGGAGCAAACAAACATGTTAATTTGTCTACGGAGGGTTTCTCAAGATGTTCACATGCCATCCCATGGCATCATGTTATGTTATGCATTAACTTATTGTATTTTTAGCCATACTGTGCACCCCTTGCAGCTAAACCCTGCACTTGTCATCACATTACATAAGAACATTTCAGATGTGTAGTTCTGAATCCCAGTACTGAGAATTAAAACTAATGTGGTTGCAGAAGTTGCATTTCGTGTTTTTTTAAGTCCAGAAAAACTATTCATAATTTATCAGGGATGTCCTGGCAATAAAGAAAGTCATTCACTGCCCTCAGACAGGCTCTGCTAGTGGCAATCAGCTGTAAAGGTCTCAGTTGTCAGTGAGCTGGGTTTGGGAGAGAGAGAGAGAGGGAGGGTGAGAGAGACAACACACAGCAGCAACATTGGAAAGTGTCGTGTTAGGGTTAAGCAGCTTGGAGCCAGGCCTTGCTTGCTGACTGCTCACCGGTGTGTCCTCAACCAAACAACCCGGTCAGTCTGGAGGCTTACAGAGACAGAGCCATGTTTTCACACTGAGCAGCAGCATTACATGCAGACGCTGAAGCTAACGCCGCTCGGCTGCAGGGCCACATTCGGGGTGAGGGGCCCACGGAGGCTGCTTTACCTTCTCTGTATTTCCTGCGCAGTTTCCTGTGGACGTTTTTGACGACCACCGACAGCTTCTCCTGCTCATTCTTGCTCGGCGCTTCTTCCGGGATGGGGAAGTAAAACAGCTCCGGCTGGTTCTCCGTCTCCCCCGTCTCGACATTGCCCCTGGGGTCCATAACACCGCACCGCCGACGCTGCCTCCGCCGGGTCGCTTCCCCCTTTTCCGAGCTGCAACACGACCGGCGAACCGGCGCACCGGCCAGCAACACGCAAGCTGATTGGTGGACTCTGACGAGCATGCCGCACAACTGACAGCGCGTCGTCCAATCACAGGCCTGGAAACATACCTGGGTCTGCGTGTGCGTCACGGCGCGTTTAAATGCATTATGTAAATCACACACAACTCCCTCATGTCCTTAAACCTGTCATATCTGTGTGAATGAAAATCGTATTTATTGTTTTATCCTTTTGTGAAGCATTTTTTTTATTTTGTAAGAAAAGTAAAGCTGTGTGTGCAAGTCCTAAACATGCTCATGCAAGTGTTTAGTACGACCTACTGTGATTTGGCAGAGATGCTGCTACATCAGAAAGACATTGGTGAACTGCAAGTGAGATAATCAGATTAGGCCCAGAAATGGATGATGTCCACACAACAGATTTGAGAGAGTGTGACTAGACATGAACATGATGCTTTCTATATGTGAAATGGGATAGTGTGCAGAGAGGCCATTGGAAAGTCCTCTCATAGTATTATGTTTGGCATGAGGTTCATATTATTCAGGTGCATTAGACATCCTTGAAAAAGGATGATTATTATTTGATCATTTGAAAGTTGCCTAACAAGAGGACAAGAGTATAACAAGCAAATATGACTTTGAGTTAGGGAAACTTAAAGTGCTGGCACAAGAGCGGTAAGCACTGTCAATGTGAAGGTTCCTGGTTCAAATCCCAGTTCAGCCGGAGCTCTAGATTCCTCACATAGACCAAAGACATGAAGCTAAGTTAATTGGAAACGTGTCTGGAAATTGTCTGTAGGTGTGAATGCAAGCGTGAATGGATGTTTGTCTGTATATGTCAGCCCTGCAATATGCTGGAAAACCTTTCAACGTCCGCTCCCTCTAATGTCAGCTGTTGGCTATGACCCTCAAAGGATAAGCAGTATAGTGGATGGATGGAGACGACAGGATGTTGACATCACATGAAAAGCTTTGGAAAAAGTCACCATCAGTCTGTCATCTGGGATTTCTGTCTCCTGACTGAGTTTAATATAAACAAGCTACCGGCATCAAAACAGCTGGATAAATTATAGGCTGCCAACAAAATTAGGAACACTGCTGTTTACAGGAAAGCTCTGTCTCTGAGGCAATGACTTCTGGGGGAAGCTGTAGAACACCTGCACTAAAACAAATTATAAAAAAGGGACCCATTTACCATGTGCATTCAATACAGTGATAAATAATAAGAAATTGTAATTGCAAAAGTTGAATCAAACATCTTACATTCAGTCTGAGAAATGTAAAAACCATAAATGAGAATTGTATTTCATTCTTGACTTGTGTTATCTGTGTTTGTTGTTTTATCCAAATGAATTCAGTTTTATTTGTCATGTGTGGACCCTACATTTTCAAACACACATCTCGCGATATTTGTCCTCTTCATCATTCTACTTAGGCCATGTTCATATCTCTGTACACATTCCACGTTCATCAAAAAAAATCAGGTTGACAATGTTTAAGTGGTTCACTTGTTACAGCTGTGAAAATATGGTATAGTTCTTTATTTATGAATGGAGTTTTTCTTCCAACAGTGCTTTTGTCCTGATTTAAGAGTTGAACTTAGGACAACTGTGATTATCTCTTATCCAGAGTTAAGTTACAAATGATTATTAATAGTCAAATAGCACATGACTGCCACTGGACTGTTCACACATATAGTAGGCCTGCATCTTTCTCTGTGATGCTGTGGTGGATGTAATTACACCATAACGCTATTCTAGGTATTAATGGAGCCTCATCATGTGAGGTCTTACATAAAGGCTGCTTGTGGTAAGCAGGAAAAGAAATGAGATTTCCCTTATAAGTTATAATTTATATCACTGGTTAACATTGTAGCCTGTATATTTTTATTGTATTAATTAGAATTTTTCTGTTCACAGTGTAGCTCAGACCATAAATCACGTATTTTAGTGTGAATATTTAATTTGATTGACATGAAATAGTCTCTTAAGCTCAATATGTTGAAGGTGGAACTATAATACTGTCTGACTGTGAACGTTGGTCTATATACTCACGGTACATTTGATTTATCACTGAACTCGAGTATGAAAAGAGGTCATACAGACAGTTGGCTGTATATGTAATCTGATTAGTGTTGGGTTCAGCCAACATGCTCTAATGATACGTGACCAAATAAAGAATAATGATTACTGCAATACCAAAAACAAATTGTATCAGGTCAAATAACAGGATGATTTCATGTTTAATGAAAAGTATAAAACAAGTAATGCACCTACTGTATGTGTATGTATATGTATGCTGTATAGATTTTTTTATATTTCAATAATCCCTCCATCCAGCAAATCCCAACTGACAAACAAACACACAAACAAACACACACACACAACAATAACCTGTTTGCAGCTAACTCAGCGCACAAAAAATTAACTCAACTGTACAACCAGACCAACAGAAGTTTGTTTCTCTGTGTGTGATCTGACACTGCTCTTTAAACCATCATGGTTTAAATAAGACAGCAGAAACACCAGCTGTGTTGAATTATAGGACTCAAGTCACAGATATCAAATATATATTAAAAAGTGTATTTGCATAACCTGAAGGCTTCATTTGGAATTAAAACAATAATGAAGGTATGAAACATTCATTCATTCTATTTGAACAGATAAACACGTCCTTTCTGTGTCCAGTCTTGTCAGAAATGTTGGTGTGTTTCTTTGGGAGACTAAAATATGTTTTTCTGGCAAAAGCCAGTGGTAATCCTCATGGCGGGCTGCCCTGGAATCCCCAGGCGAGTACATTACTGCAGCTGTGTCCAGAGTTTAAACAGGGAGCAGAGACTACGTGCTTCAGCAGCAAGTGACTGTATTTGACTGCATTGATTTATTCTGAGACAAAATAATCACCAACCTGTACTCTGAACAGGCGTTTGAAGCTGTCAGAGGTGAACTCTCTGCTAACCCTTTGCTAGATTTAATGTTGAGGATTAACACTCAACAGACAGACATGTCGGAAATGTGCACAGACTTGGCTCAGGGTCTATCCTCAACTTGGAACAACTTCAGCCTGGAAAGCCGCCTGACATTCTTTCCCAGAGAAAGATAAAAAAAGATAGAATAAGATGACGCATAATTCATAAAAAAAAAACTATTTCCTACTTTGTCCCTGGAGCTTATATTTCAATGTCCAAATATCAACTTTCATCTTGAAAACCCCACAGCATCTAAAATACAGGTTAATATTCATGTTCTTCAGCTTGATGCCAAACAAGTCCTTTAGAGAAAAATATCCCAGGGATACAAATCCTGCTTGTTTTTGTAAGCAAGTAAATCTAAGAGCAAATATAGAATTAACTGCACAACTTTAAATTAAATCACGTACTTTATTCACTCTCAGGTGGCTGCTATCATTAGTCTTTTATAAGAGCTGTGACCACCAACAATAATAAAAAGTCACCGACACATTAAATTATTCATCTATAGTTCATTTTATTAATTCCAAATTATGTATAACTAACACAAATACTAAGATATTATAGGTAGCATTCACGCACACAGCAAATGGACGGGTTTTACTTCAGTAATGCTCTGCAGAAGTTTGAGCACTGGTCCGCAGCCTGTTGGCTGAGTCGACACTAAGTTGTATGTACAGTGAAGTATTAAGAAAATTGGTTCATATTCTTGACAACAGAGAGTGAACATCCTCCCATGGGGAATACACCAGATTCACCCTGATATATTCTTTAAATCAATGCCCATTATTTTTCACTGCGTAATTTCTAGTCTTCATAGAGGCCATTAATGAGGAGGATATAGGCAGTGAGTTGAAGCCTGATACTCAAGCATTGGGTGTCTCGTTGAAAAACGGTTCATCACCGAAGTGCAATGAATTCTGGAATTGGCTGGGCTGGGAAGGATGGTTTCTCAGGGATGGAAGGACGCATTTGTCAGCCACATTTGTCGGAGCCTTTGAAATGATGGTGATGGTGTGCAGAACAAAAGGAGAGTTTAAAATCCACGGTATCACCGCAGCCTTTTCTATATCCATAAACCTCATAAATCCGTTATCCCATATGAAACAGACTTTCAGTGTATAGCAGGGTGTCACCTCACAGCAAGAAGGTTTCCGGTTTGAATCCTGGTTCAGGTGGAGCTTTAATGTTTGGATGATTTATTTCAACCTAATTCTGTTGTTATTCTTCACTGGTTGTCTCTCTCCTTGACAGCAGAGCCAAACCACTGATATCAAGTAGAGCCCAAAACAAGCGAGAAAATCATAATGGTAAGCCACGACAAAGAAAACCACCATCAATGTGATGCATAACAAAGTCTTTGATATGTTTCTGCAGGAAAAAGTCTCTTTCCACCAGGAAACGTTTGTATTCAGGGTCTCCTGTCCACTCAGCAATGACGGAGCTGCAGCTGCAGGTTGGACATCGGCTGCATCCGTGTCTTCGTGAATGTCCTGATGACAGCTGAGTTGTGGTTCTTCATCCAGAGACTCAGTGATGGAGGGCATGGGCGTGGAAAGCAGTTTGCCCCTGCTTACAGACGGCCTTTTACCCACACTGAAACCTGTGTCTTTGTTTTTATCTTTGTTGGCCTGAGCCCCAGTGTGAACAGCCCTGAGACAGTGCATGTACAACTCCACCTCGTCGTCTGAGTCAGACTCTGCGCTGTCGTGGCCTGTTTGACTTTCGGGCTCATCTGTTAAAATGCACGAGTCTCCCTCGGCAGCCGAGGACAAACATTCAGCTTCTGATTGGTTATTTGTGACATTCTCGCCGCCTTGAGAATCCTCCTCTTTGTAAAGATCTATCTCAGCTGGAATGTGTGCACTTCCCTCCTCCCTGTCTTTGTCAGTTACTCTCTTGGCCTGCACACGGTTCATCTGAGCAGATAAACCTTCCTCCTTGATTTGTGTGACGTCTAACATCTCTTCAAAACATGACACTTCATCTTCTCCATCCTCTGCTGTCATGCTCTCTGAGTCTGGATCTCCAACCTTTAAGTCTTTCGCTCCATCCACTGCAATCTCCACCTTGTAATTTGGATTCTTCTCCTCTACGTTTTCCTCTCTTGGTTTTACTTGATCGTCCCACACCCTGCCATCATCATCTCCATTGTTCCAATATATCTCCATTTCTTCCTCCCCTTCTTGGAAATCTATCCTTCCGATAATGACCTCTTTCATTTCTGCAAAGTATTTTTCTTTCTCTAACTCTATCTCCTCTTCCTTCTCCACTTTAATATCCCCAACTCTGTCATCCTCCTCAGCTTCTTTCTCTTCTGTATTTTTGGCTTGAACATATTCTAATTCTCCCACCTTCCACATTTCCTCTCCATCTCTCTCCTTGTCCCTAAACCCCTCGGCATCAGCCTCAGTCCCGTTCTCCCCTGCACCTCTGAGCTCCTCGGCCAGGTCTTTTTCCCTCTCTGATGAATTTCTGTTTTCTAATCCTTTCTCTATCTCTGTGTCCTCTGACCGTCCTCTTTGGTCTGTCTCAGTGTCTGCTTTTAAACATGTTGCCTTGTTTTCCTCTTGATCTGCTAAAATATTCTTCTCATCCTCTGCAACCATCATTTCCCAGTTTTCCTCTTCAGTAGTGTCTGCTAAACTAAAATCCTCCTTCAGTAAGGCTGCTGTCATTGGTTCACCTTTAAAGGACTCTTCCTCTTTCGACTCAATAAATGTATCATTGTCACATGTTTCATTGTCATTCATTATTGCTTTTGTCATTGACTCATCTTCCGCGTTGTTGACCTCAGTTTCACCTGAATGTCCTATTTCATCCTCACACAGATTGTTAGTCGACTTGTTTTGTTCCTCCCCATTTCTAGATTCTGTCTGAGTTTCCTGAGAGTTCCCGGGTGTTGAGAAATAATTTCCCTCAGCATCTTCATCATCAGACACGTAGATATTCTCAGTTTCCTTTGGAGCTGAATGATGGATTGGGTTGGGAGTCAAATCACATAAAGGTTTTACAAGGTTATCCATCACTGGAGATGCCTTGGTTGTTGATAATGTTGTGTGTTGACCATCCTTTATGTCATTTTCTCCACCCTTGTTGGTTTGTTGGACTGTCTCATCACCATCAGGCTGAAGTGGCAGAAGCAAACTTTTGACGCTGGCCATGACATTCACAGCTTCAGTTGTTTCTCTATTAGTTTTAGTTTGTGAACTTGTATTCTCTGGAGGCTGAGCCTCTGCTGCTCCTGCTTTAGTTTTTTGGTTTTGGAAGTCACATGACAGACTGTCTTCCTGCGTGTCTTCCTGCTGATGCAAACTCTGAGTGGGTACTTGTGCACTTAACAAATCTGTATTTAAAATGTTTACTTCTGCATCTCCAGACAGAACATCAGATGTATTTTTGCACCCCTGATCTAAATGTACGACCTCACCTGGATGCTGTAGATTTTCTGTACAGTCCTGAATGTCACCTGCTGTCTCACACAAACGTGCCTGCTCTTCCTCATTGGGAGGATTATTTGAAGTGGCATCTAAGCACTCTTGGTTTGATTCCTGGGTGTTCATCGGAGTGCAGCAGTTCTCTTTTCCTTCAGTGTGAGGATAATCATAAGTTGATTCTCCAATACTCAGTGTTGCTCGAATAGGATTTCCCCTCTCATCTAAGTTTTCACTCTCACTTCCCGCTCTGCCAAACATGTGCTGATACAGTGGAGCCACCACAGTTCCAAATGTGAAGCTGGTGTTTTGGCCAACAAGGCCTTCGCTGGTCACTACTGAAGTCACTACTGCAGTGTTGTTAGTGGATTCATAACTTGTGTGTTGCTCCTGAGTTGCACCCTCAGCTCTGCAGACAGACTTTGCAGGAGCAGACTGGTCATGTGAATGCAGTCGGTTATCTGATGTATCTGTGGCACTCCCACCAACTGTTAATGTTGCAGAGTCAGTCACATCTTTGCTCTCAGATTTCTCTGGCTCACTGTTAGATGCGCTGTCATTCCCCAGTGACGTATCATGTAGAACATCAAGGAGGGATTTGCTGAGTGTTTCCAGAGACTCTGAATGCTTTTCCACCTGCTTTTCTTCTCGTGCTGCCTGTTTTGCTTCTAGAGAGGTTTCATCCCTTTCAGTGTCGCTCCCTCCCATCCTTTTTTGAGCAAAGTGGTCCCTCACCCGAGCCATCCGCGCGGCCTTCCTGTTACTTCTTCTTAGGCTGCTGAATCGTCTATTCTCGGTCTGTCCATCAACAACAAGAGAAGATTAATTTTGGCCATGCTGCTTTGATAAAAGGGAGTGGGCCGCATTTAAAGTTATAAGTCACACAGCGTTTCTCTAATACTGAATTAAAAAATGCATGCATGTCAAATATGAGACACAGGGGAAATGCAAACAGCATGAACTTATTGACCTGTTGGTGCAAAGTGCATGATGTTCGGCTGGAGCTTCTCCTGCTACAGTCATTTGAAATTCTCTCAGAAAGTGCACCCAGGCTCATATTAAGTTTTCTGTTTCTCCTGTCCCTCAAAAACACACCATGGTGTGTTCAAGTTCCCTTTCATAGATACTAGTGTAACAAACCTGCAAACCGAAATGTATAATCTTGTTTATTAAAATGCATTTGGCAACTTAATAGTCTGAAGGCAAAAAACTAAATGTGTTAGTAAACTGGTTTGTTATGTTTTGTGTCAAGTAATAGTGGAAAAAACTTTTTTACTCACCTTTATTTTTTGTCCATCTTCACCATCAGAGATTTGCTTGGCTTTCATCATAGTCGCTTCCTCTGCATATTTTGACACAACTGGAAAAAAGCGATATTGCACATTTATTTTGTCATTCTTCAAAATAAATTTATATTTTCTTCGGTTCAAAATCAGCAAAATAAATATTCACCTGAAATAGCTGAAGTATTCTCCTCAGGTGAAGCATCAATGGTTGAGATGTTTTCCGCAAAGAAGTTCTGACTGTGAATTGAAAAAATAAAAATGATGTCTCTGTGTGCCTCTCACCATTCTACCATGACGAAGACAATGCACAATACTACAGAGGAGCTTTCTTAACGATATGAAATAATTTGCTTCAAACGTTAACAAAAATGTAGACTTCACATTGTCTCAAGTTTAACAATCTGAGATAAACCTAAAATACACCTGCCTAATATATCTTTTTTATCACATCATGTTCAATTTAACTGCTTATAAAATCTAAATGTTTAATCAAAAAACAAAATTCAAACAATACTTGCAACAACAACTTCAATTAACTTCATCGGGTGCTTGAATAGCCAATATTCTTTGATTTGAATGGCAGAAATTGGGCAGTCTATTCTTCCATCCATTAAAAATCCTTCACAGTTAAACACACAGCTCTTCACCTGACTGTCTTAAGGCAGCTTTTCTTGTTCACATTGTCCCTCTGCGGTTTATCCTTGACTCTCTGGTGACAGAACAGCACATAATTCCTGTTGTTGTTGTTGGCCCAGAACGTCCCCACAGGAGTCTCGTACCGCAGACAAAACTCGACTCTGGCTCCCGGTTCTCCGAACGGGGGCACCAAGGTGAGCTTGAATGAGAAGCAGTCCATCAGACCGTCATTGGAACCGGGGATGTACTCTGTCAGGAGGTCAAAGTAGCTGGACCAGGTGTCCAACGTGGTTCGTACATACACTGCCTTACTAAAGGAGATGTTGAGGACACGGATAACGCCTTTCAGTATCGTAGTCTTCGGAAGTAACTCGATTGTCTCCAGCTCCAACCTCTGGTCCCGCACTTTGACGAACAGCTCCTCAGTGGACAACGGAAGGGTGAATGTGTGAGGAGACAGGAAGTACTCCTCTGCCTCTTCACCCTCAGAGGTGCCGTACCCTGGCAGCTTGGGTACATTAAGTGTGTCAAACTCCCTCACTTGCACCAAACTGAGGCCCTTGGTGTCTGCAAAGGACACTCTCCTGGAACCGGAGGGGGGTGGCTCGGGCTCTGAGTCGTCGTCAGTGGAAGAGCTCCTTCTCCGTGGGAGGGGAGAGGATTTGGGCCTGATCCCGATAACCACTTCACCCTCATCACTGTCTACGTCCAAGGAGCTGTGGCCTGGCACTTCTAAGAGGTTACTGGTCTCGGAAAGTCTCGGCTGTCCCACAAACTCCATGGGTCTCTTTGTGAGAGAGTCAGCAAGAAATGACTTGCAGTGCTTCTGCTTCTGGCAACTGACATTCAACATGCTCTGACTTAACAGATGGAGTCGAGTTACAGATGACATTGTTGCAAGGGCCAACACTATAAATAGGCCAGAGGGGACTTAAACTATGTTTAGTAATCTAAGCTCAGGAAGAGAAAATATCATCCTCTTTGAGACAGAGCGTTGTGATATATCTGCAATATAGATCAATGATTATCTTATTTGCTGTCTGTAAAACTCTGTCAAAGTAAGTTTTAAGTTTTTTTGTCCCAACTGCTCTGATCGCTCTCTGAGGATGGTATTTGCAGGACACCTATGTCTTTTACCTTGATGGCTATTTGTGTTTTGTTGCTTTTGCCCCATGGGTCACATGAGGTCTAAAACAGACCAAATGGCCTTTACATATTCTTCAGGTCTCAAATATATAGGTCAAATATTCACCTCTGACCAATCACTCACTCTCTGAGTCTGACATGGGGAGAAAAAACTTTCCCTCATAGGTTTATTCCTTAATGTGCTCTTCCCATCGAGATTAAACTGTGGATGCTAGAATCACACAGTTTACTGTTGTGTTACTTCCTTTGTCTATGTCAAGTTTAAGACATGACCAAAATGATTAATTCATAATCTTACTGAGCAAATATAATGCATATTTTAATAGTGAGTAACAGTGTTTTGTCTGACCTCCACCCTCAGATATAAACAGTATAAAGGCATGTTAAGTTATACAGAAAATATAGAGGCAGGGTACTTTAAATAGTAAAAATTATAGATAAATACTAGGGATAGGAAGAATAAGACAACATCTATCTGTCCTACCAGGATGCGACCTCAGGAGCCATCTTTGAAAAAAAAAACCATACTAGAGGCTGTCAGCACCTATGGGAGTTTCCTCACAGACCCAGTCCATCCTCCAGAGACCACGAATAGCTCCTCAGACAATCCTTCTCCTAAGAATACACAGCCGTTCACCTTCGCTCTCCTATGCTGCTCGTATCACCACAGTCATCCTCTCCAATGGTGGAGAGGTTCCTTTGTGAAGGTGAGCCTCTGCAGGGCCATCTCTGAGGTCGCCACCAAACTCACTTGAGAGACTTCAGGCGGCACAGGAACGCTGTGGGAGGAGGGAGGAGGGATAACATAGTGACAGGGTTGAATGGAGAGCGGCTGCTTTGTGGGGAAGATCTGTGAGATGAGGTGTTTGGGTTTTCTGGAGCCCTCTGCAGGAACCTTGGAGGTATCAGCTGAGTTCATAGGACTGGACTCAACCGTGCTGTCTGCCCTGGAGCGTCCATGTGGGCTGGGTACATCCCCCCAGCTGAATGAGACAGTGCTGTTTTTCTGTCAACCATACTGATGTGGCAATATACAACTGGGACAACACACAACAGTCAACCCGTGCCTTCCTAACTGCACTGTATGAAGACAAATAACATCACAACACCACCGGGACAACCCTGCAGGACTCCTGGCTGCTGATGTGTGACCCTCATCCCGAAAGAGTCAATCAAACCTTTGCCTCACAGAGTCAACTTTTAATTTCACCCCTTGAGCTGCTCAGCAAGGTTTTTATCCTTGCGGCTGAATACACTGAACACACTGTGCTACTTTTTTCTTCTAATAAATGCCTCAGGACAGGTAAATACTGATCCAGTAGGTGGCAGAAAGTTACCTTGGTAACAATATCTACATTTCAATCATTAATTGCTCTAATATCTGCTCGAACAAACAGAGAAAAAAACATTTTGGCCTCAATGTTCAACTGTCTCTTACATAAATACATACATAATAAAAATAGTTTAATCTTTGACATGTGATCGAGATATTACTCTGTATATTTATGTTGTTTGTGCATACTTGCACTACGACAAGAAATAAACACGGAAATATAAAAGCATGTGAAATGAAAATAATGTATTCAAGGCTTCTGTTCCTTACCTTGATATCCCTCTCATCTCCGCAGAGGAGAACGAGTCTTGATGTTAGAACAGCCTGGCCTCTGCTGCACCTGCAGTCTGTAAAACATGCTCCACAATAAAGAGCTGACGTTAAAAGAAAAACAGCTATAGGTTTGCATAAAAGAAAAGTAAAAATAAATGGTCTGTATTTATTTAGCTCTTTGCAGACCAGTTTTTGCCATTCACCCATGCACACACGACTCATACAGTGCATCTATATGAAGCACCTTCTCTATCACATGTTACTCTTACACTCAGGGGCCGTTTGGAATTCAGTTTCTTGCCCATGGACACTTGGATACGCAGAATGGGGGAGACTGGGATCAAACTGCACTGCTGAGCTTCTGGTTAGTCGACGACCCGCTCTACCTCCTGAGCCACAGCCACCCCAATACATAATAGTACATAGAAGAATACAAGAGAATGAAAAATTCTAAACAAATATAAAAGCATGAACAAGTTTTATTATATCAGAGTCGTTTCAGGTGTCTGTGTTGAGCTTCTGCACTCCAGGTGTTTATCAGCGGTCTGAGTAACATATTTGTATTTGTTTGTCGAAGACACATTAATGTGCTGTTCAAGTAAAAGTGCACTACCCTACTGTAAATAGCTCTTTGATAACAGTTTGACAGTTGAAGCCTCAGAGCTTTTTGTTGTTTAAATTTCTTATGTCTAAATAAAGTCACAGACAACTATACTTGTCTTTTCTCAAAGGGCCCTTTCTTTTAACCATTAAAGACTATAAACGATGCTCAGATTGAGGATATTTGTTACCTGATTGCATACGTCTATGAATATCAACAAAGAAAATGAATGCATTCTATGGTGGAAAATTTCTGTGAAACAAGCACAAAGTCAAATACTTCTTTCCGTTAGTTTAATTCAGCATCTGCAGATGGACTCACTGTACACATCACCTGAATGACATGTATAAATGAGCAAAGAACATAGGAGAATCTGTGTACTTATAACTCACATGCAGCCCTCTTCCTCTAAGCATGCAAAGGTATTTATTACCCTCCCGTTGTTTCACTCAGTGGAGGACACTTCCTGTCTTTACGTTGTTTACATGTTTGTGGATGACCCCTGAAGTGAGATCCCAACCAGAGATACCAAGAGATAGCATAAAGTTGTGGTTTCTCAAGGCTATAAAGTTTCTTAAGCTATCATCATAAACCTAAAGTTGCCCTTTTAGATAAACAACTAGGTCAGTCCTCCACATACACCTCTGCTCATGCAATTATACATACACAAAAGTTAATGATAATGTTGTCATGCTACAATATAAATTATGTTTTGTATTATTTAGATGTGCTGTGTATTGATTTGTGTGAATTTCTAGGGAAGCTTGAATGTAAAAAATCTCCACTACTCACCAGGTGCACTCTCTTATTTTAATGATTTCAAGCCCCAAAATAAAAAAAAATGATCTGCAGCTCAGGCTGATTTTTAACCATCTT
The DNA here is from genome assembly GCF_024713975.1 of Paralichthys olivaceus. NCBI lineage: Eukaryota > Metazoa > Chordata > Actinopteri > Pleuronectiformes > Paralichthyidae > Paralichthys > Paralichthys olivaceus. The sequence continues at coordinate 22,110,500 of NC_091099.1, forward strand.
TTTTCACAACCTGGTGATCAACTTCTTTTCTCTGTCTGTCTAATCCAGTGACTGAAGCTGTGGCTCCTCCCTCTCAGGTAGACACACAGCAGGAGCACTTTCTCCCCCATCCTCACTCCAAACCGTATGAGTGGGAGACACCAACTCTGCCCGGCTGCTCTGCCTTCGACTAAATGGTGAGTGTGTTTATAATGTTATTCTGGGAGATTTAAAGGCATCACAGCGCTCTCTGTTATGGACATGTGATGACGGTTTCTTCTTGTGTTGTAAAACTCCTGTTTGTGCCCAGTCTAAGATGTGAGAGGTTGGATTTTATTGCTCATATGTGTGGTTCTTTAAACTATATCCACAGCATGTCATTACATTTCAAACCTTACATTATTTGTTTCAATTGTGCAAATATTCTTTTTCTTTCTCTTTGTTTGCCAATTATAGAACTGCCCTGCTTTGTATTTTTAAATATCACAAAGTCTATATTTTTTCTTGCCTTGTGTTCAGTGCAAAGCCACATGAAGGTGTGACGTAGCAGCTATGCTGAAGTGTATCATCGATGTCTTTCGGTGATTTAATGTTGAATATTTTCTTTCAGGACCTGAGCTGGGATGCCTGAGTCTCCTCTCAGTCCCACGGCAGCCCGTCAAACTCCAGCAGCCAGCAGCCTGCTCAGTCACACAGACAACAGTGCGGCAGAGAGAGTTGCTAATGGGGACTCCTGCCGTGGAGTGAGTGGTGAAAACTGGCAGAGTCTCCACCATAAACAGGTACCTTCATCCTGCTCTTCTTTTTCCTTCCTCCTCTTCATAAGCGAGAAATAGCCCAGTCTTTGGCAAACAGATGTCAGGAGAAAAACAAACCAGTCAGCTCCACATTGGACACGCTCTGACAGGACACCAAACACAAGCTTGCAGTTCTGTGGACAGTGACAGGGAATTTATTTGAGATCTGATCCAAGCTGGGAGGTGACATGCAGACAACTCTGTTTGTACTTAATTATTAGTTTGCATGTCAGAGCCTGGAGGAGTGACTGTCCACAGACCTCTGCCAAACAAGTGGCAGTGAAAAGTGCAGTGAGCATGGCCAAAGATCATTTTATGGTTTTCTGTGTCGATTCCATCCCTGGGCATCTTACTCTCAGGGATCATTGAAACAACAAGATAATGAGTGTGTGGTCGTCTCCGTCTCCTTCAGACTGCTCCTCATCCTGACAGTCTCATCCTGTTCTCCTAATTCACTTTGAAAACCTGGACTTGTAAAGGCCTTAAACTTCAAACACCTTCAAATATTTGAACAATATTAAAAAAATATTGCTCCTGTGCAAAACTAATGGTTTCATCTTAATGGTTGCCACGGTTGACGATGCTGTCTGTCGTGATTCCAGTCTTCAAAGCATAATAATGACTTGTGATATGAACGTTTTTCAATGTTAAACCCTAAAATGTTACAGTGTTACACTTTTGCCAATGAAGAGTGGGCTTCTCTCATAAAAGAGCAGGGCCTCATTGTGTAATGTGTTGTGTCGCACACCACACATTTAAATGGTATCAGTGCCTTATTTAAAACTTTGCGTAAAAGAAAATTCAGGAGAGACACAGAAAGTAAAAGATTAAACCTGCAGCTGTTTTTTTTCCTGATACATTAGATACACAAAATGTATAAAACTGTCCACCACCGTTTCCCCAGTCTAAGGCAGCATCTTTAAAGTAGTTGTTGGGTTCAGTTACACTACCCTGCACATTTTCATACATGTTGCTAACTTCTGGTAGAAACACCAGGTTTGTTGACTGGTGCAACCAGTACTATGATAATTAATAACGTGATTATTTATATTGTAGCGATGATGTTTATTGAGATGAGATGATTTGGGTAAATTTGGTTATATTAAATTAGGTAAAAAAACGATTTCCTGTTCCCCCAACATGTAGAGAACAGTTTTTGTGTACATATACACTTTAAATAGTTGAATAAATACTGCAATTGATCACACAATTCTTCATTGGCAACAGATCTTACTGCTGTTTTTGAGAAAAGATGATTACAACATATGTATAGTAATAATTTAACATGCAGTTTGAACACAATTAGAAGAAAGTGACTTGCCACATTTGAAGAAGAATAGTTAAAAGATATTTTGTGTTATAGCAGATGTATTAAAGAGTCATAGGTGTTGAGTTGCACAGCTAGAACAGTATTCCGTCCTTTGACCTTGAAGTCAACAGGTTGTGTGAATTGAGAGAGGTTCAGAATGAATCACATTTTCTTCTGTTTTGCCTTTATTATAATGAGTTAAAATTATTGATTACATTAAATTACCTTTCAAAAGCAGAAATGTTCTGGTGTGCTTGCATTTGTTTAGTATTAATATTGATGCTTTGTTTTCCTTCTTTCTTTTTTGTTCTTCTTCTATATAATGGTAAATTTACCACACAAGAATAAAAATAAATCAATCAAATATAATTGGCTGTAAATGCTTCATGAAACTATAAAACTCATTAACACTGTTGTTGCTTGATTTTCTTTAGTTGATCAGTGCATTAATCAATATAACAATTGTTAACAATAACAATATAAGATAACAATTGTTATCTTAAATATGACCAAATCATGAATAACAGATACAGGTCATTCAGATACTCAGATACTGTGTGTGCTGAAACAGCAGATCTATAATCTGATTTACTGTTAGTGTTGTTTCTGTGGGATTATCTCAAAAACATCTTATTTTATTACATCCAAGATTTTACACCAATAGAGATAAAGTGAGTTTTTACTGAAACCTATGAAGAACATAATCAGGTCACAGCCTCTGCACATATGCACAGAAAATTGGATTTTATGTGTGGAAATAAAGAGATATTTATAATTTAAACTAATAAAATAATAACCTCTATTTTTCCAATAAATAAATTGGTAGCAAACAACTATTCTATTCTATATTTGTACTATTTCTTAGGATTATTTGTAATACAATATATCAAATTTGTAAGCACCTTTTGTTGTTTTGAAAATGCTGTCATGGCAATTGCCGCTGCCTCTGTTTGACTAAAACAGGAGACGGAGACAATCATTCTGTTATTTGACGCTCAATCAGTAACAGTGCAGATCAGTTATTATTCTGCCAGTGTTTGCCTTTATTAATACCCATACACTTCTATTAAGAGTCACAACAAGCGTGTAATTGTGTTGCTAATTAACTGGTCAGCCCATCTCCCATCTCATTTGGGGTCAATGACACAATCCGACATTATGATGTTCACAAAAGGTTGACAGCACTGTTTGGTAATTGGATTGGAAAGATTCCCATTGGATGGTTATTACTGTTTAACACTTGACACTTGCCTTGTGTCGGGTGCACTTGTCCTCTCGCCTTCACTCTGCAGACTGTTTCTCCTGCATCATCTTATCCCTCCTCTTCCTCTTGAAGGTGTGTCTGGCGATGATGGCTCCTCAGCAGCTTCAGCAGCTGCTCTCTCCAAACCAGCTGCAGGCTCTGATCCACCACAAGCAACAAGCTCTTCTGCTCCAGCAGGTATCTATAAAATACTTACACCAATACAAGTGGTGCCAATGCACAGGTCTCTGGTAAAGCTGACTGTGCATTTGTAGGATAACGTTTTTCAAATTTGACAAATACTTATTGGACTGAAAATACTTATATAACTAAAGGAATAAATGCAAAATAACATAAAATTGAATGTTTTGCCATGGCTGACTGTAACTACAGTAATTACTATATATATAACATAATGAAAAAAACATGACTGTCCATACTGTAACTACAGTAATCAATCCTATATAATATAATGCACTCAAATTACAATGATTGTATAAAGTTAACCTAGCCAACTGACCTTATTGCGACTCAAGGAATAAATACTTTAACATAGTGCAACAAAAAATGTAATGCAATATTACGTTAACCTAGCTGACCCTCCATACTTAAGTAAGTTAAGTCTGCGGAGGCAAACTAACAGAAAACCACAAAACCACTGTGAGAAACCGAGTTTTAGCCCATTGACCATCATTCAGATAACTGGTACACTAAAAAAAGAAAGTCTAGAAAGAACAAGGCAACAAAAAACTAGTAAGCATCATATACAGACCTTAAAATGTGAATATTTAACCCAATTGTTTTTAGTTTTTTTGACAAAGAATCTAATCACTGTCTGATCTGAGAAAAAAACACACACTTGAATAAAGAAAGACTCTGGGGACAGAAATAGTTTTACAGTTGGCCATTTATAACTTGTGTATATGGTAGTTTACTATTTCACCAATTTATTGTAAGTTGTTTGAGAATGAATTATGTGTCTCTGAAATAATGGTTCACCATATTCCAGCAACATCTGAAAGAGTTTTACAAGACTCAACAACAAAAGATTCACCTGCAGCTGCTTCAACAGCGACCCAGCAAGAAGGTCAAGGAGGCAAGTGGTGTAGTCTATTATATTTACATTTGTTATTATTATTATCTGTTATTATATATTGTTTTATTTCAGTTTATTTGACTGCAATGACTGTATAAAGCATAAAAATGCATTTAAAAGAAATAAAGATAAAGATATAGACCCATGTCTCCACTATTTCCAGAATATGAACTGAACAGTGGTAGTAATCATGTTCCTGTAGAGACAGCACGTTCATGAGCTTGGTCTTGTTTAGGATACAATGTTCTATGTTTCTAGCCGTCACAGATGAGATTTTGAGTGTGAGATTATCAGGAGACAGTAGAGTGAGAGCAGAGTTTTACATGGATATTACCCCACTTTTCTGCAAAATGTGTTTTTTCTCCTTGTCTCCTCCAGCTCCCTGCACAGCAGCTCGTGTTCCAGCAGCTCCTCCAGCTCCAGCAGCAGCAGCAGCAGCAGCAACTCTTCCGGGTGCAGAGACCAGTCCTGTCCTCTTCTACCCTCCCTCCAGGTCACTGCTCTTTACATTTATTACCAGGGTTAGGGTTAGCTCAGTTATGTACCTGCACTAAACCTGCCTGTTTGGTTTGGACTGTCTGCCTCAGAATTATTCCTTGTCATTAGTGAGTCCACCTCGAACAGTTCCACAAAATACTGTCTCTTTTTATTGTTTGTGTGCTGGACATTGTGTGCAGAGCATTTTATAAACAGTCTATGGTGCAGAGTAAAGTTTGCGTTCATCCTGCCTGGTTTATCTCCAATGAAGATCTCATAGTCAATGTGTGGCTTGTATAGAAGTTTGAAGGATTTCTGAATTGCTGTTATTTTGTGCACATTATACATTGCATGTTGGCAATGTATTGGCACAGAGAGCTGGTTGGCTACTTGTTAATTTTTAATTTATATTTAACGTAGCATATGTAAAAAATTGCGCCACACTCGACACTGCACTTCGCCAGGCAATTAAGAATCCACATGCCAAATGTGAAGCCGATTAGATGAAGGGTACACGAGATATGCGTTCCACATACAGACAGAAAGAAAGAAATTGTAGTTAGTGTGATAGTAGTGATAATTATTCCTGGATTACAGGAAAGAGGTAAAAGAAGGAGAAAGAGATGCTCAGCCAGTTTCTCCAGAAGAAGTGACTGAATGTGAAACAGATTTAAAAAAAAATGTGTGAACAGAAAAATGACTCATAATCTTGCTCAACATACAAAACATACTGTTTGTTTCTTTACGTGTCAGTGGGTTTCAGCCCAGCGGAGCTGCAGCAGATATGGAAGGAGCTGACAAATGGATTAACTGACGATAAAACCGCGATTAAAGGCAATCATGACTCTTCCACTGACGACATCAGGTCAACACAGGTCAGGGGGAGACAGGCCGATGACCAGCCGCCTCTCTCTCCTCGCAGGACCGAACGGTAAGATCAGTCTGCTCCTGCTGTAAACAGACACTCCCTCTCTTATAAAACATCTAACACTCGTCACCAGCAGACGTCTTCTTCTCGTCGAGCTGCGGGTGGGGAGGCGTTATCTTTTGCAGCGATGCTTCACTTTTAATTCCCCTCGAGATGAGAGATTTTGTTTTGCTTGTTTGCTTTGTGTTCCACCACCTGAAGTGGTTATGCGCAAAAAAAAAGTTTACATGATGTCCCAAATCAAAAGTAAACACTTTTCTATTTATTTTTCAGTGCTCCCTTCCAACGTCTCTCTGTCATTTTTCTCCACCCAAACAGAAAAGATCACACTCTCATGTCTGTTTCATTGCTGTTGTGCTCTTGTTCTCTTAGTGTTGTTTGGCTGCTGTGGTTTTTTTAATGATGACAATACTTTTCCACTCTCCTTCTTCACTTCCTTCGTCTAGTGCTGATCGTGCTGCCTCACATGTTCTCTACAGTCATGGTGTGTGTAACTGGCCCGGATGTGAGACAGCGTGTGAGGACTTGAACCAGTTTATCAGGTATTTAATCTCCATCCCAATGTATTTCAGCTTCAGACGTTTTTTCAGATCTCTGTTTAAGATTCAAAGTAATATTTCATATTTTCAGTAAAAAAAGAGTCAGCTGCCCCAGTTTGAGCCTCTTATGAATTATCATTGCATTTGAGTGACAGAACTAAGCATCTGTTTTTCTGAAATATAAAATCTCTGGTGGTTGGTTCACAGCACTTATTGCTGTTTACTGCATATTTTCAGAATTGGCAAAGATCCTCCAAACCATGGGCATTAAAAAAAAAACTCTGCAGCAGATTTTTGAACAGTTGCCAAGTTGCAATTTCCAAATTTATTTAACAATATATTAAATAACCCTGCACATATTTATTAATTTTTAATTAAAAAGATTTAAAGTCATTCATCTCTGGCGGCAGCAAGTGGCCAGAGGCAATAGTTTTTTGGGTTGTTCATCCGTCCCTTTGTCCTGAACATCTCCGCTTTAGTGGAATTCCTTCAAATTTTGTACAAGCATTTAGTTGGTAAGATGAACTGATTTCGGTGGTCAAAGGTCAAAGGTCAAGGTCACAGTGGCCCCACAAAACATGTTTTGGCCTCTTGAACATAAATATCTAAAGCCTGACTATGTTCTCGACATTTTGACCAGTTGTCACTCGGACTCAAAGATGAACTGATTGGATTTCAGTGGTCAAAGCGAAGGTCACAGTGAATGTAAACAATTTATGAAGACTGAAACTGTAATGGGTGGTGGGGGCAGGGTGATGATATAGTGATATAGTTGTATTTATCATTCAGGAGGATATTGTTTCATACAGAAAAGAGGATTCTGGAAAAAAATTCAAAAGTGCTGTAAAACAAGCTTCAACCATTTTTCAGAAACACTGATGTTTATCTCAGTTACAAATATTAAGAATGTTTTTTAGAGCGATGCTGGGACAGGTATATGGTGCTATGGTGTATAGAACTATGGAATTGATTTTTCAGTGGAGCATTGCTTCGCTGCACTTGTGTGTGTTTCAGGCACATAAGCATTGAACACACTCTGGATGACAGAAGCACGGCGCAGTGCAGAGTCCAGATGCAGGTGGTTCAGCAGCTGGAGCTTCAGGTATGAGGCATGAGTCCAGTAAAATCTGTCCAACAACGAAAGTTAGAGCCACATGCAAATGATGCATATCTGCACAAAGAAAACCGAAATAGAATATTGTTCTCTTCCCTGAGGTTTTACCACCTAAACATCTTCTTTCTCTCAGTCTATTCATGTAATGTTCAGGCAACACCTCCTTCTCCTCCCTCTTGATGTTTGACACATCAGGAAAATGTACTTTGCAAAATGTGTCTGGTTCACAGCCTCCCATTTCAAAGATCTGTGCTCAGTGATTTTGAACGCAACGCCATCCACAGATCCCCTCTCCCTCCCTCCATCTCCTCTAACAGCTCTGCAAAGAGCGGCAGCGTCTGCGGGCGATGACGGCTCACCTGCATCTGCCATCTCTAGAAGCTCAGTCGCTCTCGGCACCCGCGAGTCAACAGTTGCCTGATATGACTGATATGGCTGCTGACCCACGAGCTCCACAGGTAGTGTGTGTGGTAATAGCTGTGTGAACGGCAGCGACACAGTAAATGAGCCGTGAACTCTGTGTGTATGTGTGTTGCATTTCAGAGCTGTGAGCACAACAGCAAATATGTGGTGGAGAGTCGAACCGCCATGTGTCTGCCTGCAAACTTATCTTCTCTGGATGAGGATGCAGCCGGCCTGTATTTGACCTGGGAAACTTTTACAGTTGGATGAGTTGCAAAAAATATGTTGTTATTTTCTTTGAAACAAAACAATATGAGATGAGGGTCAGAATCTTTTGAACCTGCTCATGCAGATGCATGTCTGCAAAAAGTTTCACTTTTGGGAGGCCTTTTCTTTTTGTACTTAAAAGCTCAAACTCTCAACTGCAAAACAGGATCCTTCCTTCCTGTTTCCTTTCCCCCTGGTGCCCAGCTGTTGACCTCACATGGCCGCCATTGTGTTTTCATGCAGCGGAAATACTCTGATTGTGTAGAAGCTAATCATTTGTTAATCTTGCAAATATTGCACGTTAATCAAAACACTCACCAAACAATTTCACCCTGTAATTAACAATAATTTCTTGTGATATTAGTGGACTCACCTCTGAGGAGGCGAATCGAATCGCTCTGTTACACTGGAAGTCTCTCTGTCTGATTTGTTTTGTCTGTCATTCGCCTGCTGCTTTATTAACTTGGTCAACATGTGTCCCTCTCAGCTCAGTTCCGTCACCAGCGGCCTGTCCCCACTGAACTCATCAGACGGGGTACAACTGGGTCCATCCCAGGGGTGTGAGGAAGAGTCGCCCACTCGTACAGAATGTGCCGGGGCCATAAGACGTCGTCAGCACCCTCTGGTCTACTCGCTGTCCTCAGGTAAATCTAGAAATGCACATAGAGAGATGGTTCATATTAAATATTCAATGTGCTACATCTCTAAATGTCTTATTTTTATGAAATCATAACCACTTGACAATTATAAAATGCAGACCAGCAAAATGACAATACATTGATAATGCCACCAATTTAGGGTTTCCTCATTTCCAGGGACGGAGGTTGCATCTCCATTTGGTTAAATTGTGACTATTATATATACGGTTCAGCTATGTGGTATTTGTGGCGCCCCCCACCACTTCCCAATTTAGACCTCAACATATCCACCAAGATTAGTGATGATTGGCCCAATTTAGATACAATTCACTAAGCCCCGCCCTTTGCAATGATATTTTGCTTGACAAAGATTAGTCAAAAAACCAACATGGGTGGTCATGTTGGTTTTTTGACTAATGTTTGTCATGAGAAAGCTAATCGGGATGTGTATCTCCGTCCCTGAGGCTGTAAACCAGGTTTGGTCAATGGTTCCATTAATTTTAACCGTTTGCATCAGGCTAAAAGTTTGACCCCATGACGACCTTGAGCTTTGATGAGGAAAAAAACCCTCAATACTGAAGGTCGTTACCCAAACCAAGCACCAGGTTCATTCAACAAAACTGCTTCAGTTATCACCGCGACACACAGACAGACGTCCCTTATCAAATAATGTACTGTAACTAATAACATTGTCACTTTTAGCTTTATTCCACTTTCTACTTTCAGAAAATGAGTATGAGCTTTACAAGAACAGTGACATCAGACCACCGTTCACCTACGCAACACTGATAAGACAGGTACCATCTTTGACTCAATCAGCTTTGCTCTTTCTTATCATTATTCTTATCATATATATATATATATATATGTATGTGTGTGTGTGTGCACACATGCATTTTTGTGTATGATTTTCTTCAAATTTCTATTGAAGAATCCAGATGTTTTCCACGTGAGCTCATTCATTGGAATCACTTATGAATTTTCCGACAAAAATCACCTGGTTTAAGTTTCCAGCTTTGCTTATTTTCCTGGTTGTCTGTGACAAGTCTGTATATTCTTTGGTTTTAGTATTGAATGGTACAATTTATAGTTTTATTTAAAATTTACAATGAATGAATAAAAAATCATGCCCAAATCAGTGGATCATGAACACAGCCTTTATTTTCAGCCCTACACCTGTACACGATATCACAGAGAAGGCTACTGGCTTTAATATACTAAAAGAAATTATATTACAAGTTTATATATGGAGCTGAAAAAAAATGGCATCAGTTTGTTGAGTGTATGATTTTCCCCTCATCTCTTTTATTAGCAGTGAAACAGTCATGGCTTTGATTTGATCCTATCATATGTTTATTTCCTCTCCAGGCGATTATGGAGGCATCAGACATGCAGCTGACGCTCAATGAGATCTACAACTGGTTCACACGGACGTTCGCTTATTTCAGACGCAACGCTGCCACTTGGAAGGTATCACCCTCGCAGATAATTAACTCTGTGATGTGAAGCGTGTGTGTCGCACCTGAATTATGCAGGATGTACTCACTCAGCTCCTCCACTCTGATTTCCTCTGGATCAGAACGCTGTGCGCCACAACCTGAGTCTGCACAAGTGCTTTGTGCGGGTGGAGAATGTGAAAGGTGCCGTGTGGACGGTGGATGAGCTGGAATTCCAGAAGAGGAGATCCCAGAAGATCACAGGGTAGAGTAGATAACACCCTGCTTCATCACAGATCTATTATCAACATGAACTTGAATATAATAATGATAACTTTATGATATCTATAACACATTCAAGGACTTCACAAAGAGGTAAAAAAAAAAACTGGAAAACAGAAAGGAAATCATTGAAAATGAACGAAGCAAAGTTTTTCTTTTTCTTTGCTTCAGTATTCTAGAAAAAAAAAACTGGGGCTCATGGATTGACAGAAGGTAACAAATGCATTAAAAAAGCATAAAGCAAATACAAGCGTCCATGTCCTGTGTTCTCCCTGTCGACAGAACTGAATCTATAATACAGCTACTGTATTGAACATGATTGTTTTTTTTATTGTCTGTAATAAATTAATGATTATGATGAGTGTAACTATGACGACAGTTTCGAGGCCTTGTCCCGATCATTCACTCAAATTAATTATTTGTCATCATAACTGACCTTGCCCCAAACGATTGCTGTTTACCGTGTTGTTTCATCAGTGGAATATATACGTTATTGACTTGCTCTCCATAAATTAGACATAGAAATTGCCTATGTCTAAATAATTTAACCTTTGTTATTCTGCAGGAGTCCATCACTTATTAAAAATGTGTCTTCGAACCTTGCTTTCGGGGCAGCTCTGACCGCCAGTTTGCAGGTGAGCGGGCATGTTTGAGCGCAGCCTCTTGATTAAAGGTGTTTGAGCTGGTTGATCTTTGAAGATAGTTCAATTGTTTTTATCAATTGTTGTAGACAGCGCTGGCTGACACATCACTGCCAGGATTCACGAAGGAAAGTGCGAGCAGGAACTCCAGGAGTCAAACACAGGAGAGCAAAGCAGCAAAGAGCAACGGCCACAGTCACCGAAACATCCTCGCACGTGTCCAGCAGTGAGTTTATTTCAAAGTCTAAAAATCGAATGACTCGTGTACAAAAATGGATTTTGAAATATCTAGTTTTTTCCCCTCTTGCAGGTCTCCTTCCCTTAAAGACGAAACAATGACTCTGAATGAACCAGAACGTCAGATGGCGACTGTGAAAGCAGCCGCTCTGCAGCATCGCATGACTGAAAATGACCAGGAGCACTTGTTCGACCTCGAATGACCCTTGACAGTGGAGATCTTTTAATTATAAAGCAGTAAATTCATTGAGCATTCGGAGATGTGGGCCAAACAGTTCCCAGTATGTACAGAACAATTGTGATTTCATTTAATGAACATCTCACCGTGCTGTCAGCTAATCACCAAAACTGGAATTTAAATCTGATCAAGTCCATAAAAGTCCTGTTTTTCAGCAGTTTCTCACAAAAGTAGTAAAAGAGAGTGAAATAAAGTAACACATATGGATTCTGTGTTCACCCTGGACCTTTTCAATCATTTTTGTAAATATTCAAATTTATAGGTAAATGAGAAAATATTTCTGACTGTAAAACAGGAGCAATAAATGTATTTAAGTGTTTTAAGTGTTTAAGTTCATTGATTTTTGATGCTCTGCCTTTCAATATTTTTGTTTCAACGTAAAATATCTAGTAAATAAAATGCTACGTTTGGTGATCATCTACAAATAATGTTGAGTAAAGCAGGTACAGTTACAACATGATGGAGGTGTCGTGTTTGTGTTTACAGTTAAAATCATGTTTGTGCTGTTTGTCTTTCTACTCTGTTTTGTCTCTACATAGGAAGATAGTGTTATGTACAGTATATATGTTAAGATTTCTTTTGAGGAACCAGGTTTTATAAACTTTTGTTTAAAAAAACAAGTAACAACTGTGTTTCATGTGTGTAACTTATTCATTAAACTTGTTTTTCAGTGAAACAAAGATTGTTCCAAACATTCCTCTTTTCAGAAAGTTTAAAATATTCTGAATAAATACTTACAACAATCAATATTTATAAAGATGTGTGTGTCTGTATGGTTGTGTGTCCGATGTATTTCATTAACATTAAATATATATATATATATTGTAACCAGTTTAATGTTTATCTTATTGTTATAAAACTTGTGATAAATGACACTGAAAAATACAGTTATTTTTTTGAACTGTGTTTTGAAATGAAACAGCTCCATTCACAGATCATCAATGCATCAATTATCAAAGTCAACATTTCATATTGAAATACAATTTCAATTTTCATGCATTTTTGACTGTTAACAAGCGAGGGGAAAATATCAAAATGTCTTTTGAAACACTGATTTCCATTGGATTTCACATAATTTGCCTTTAATATGAATTCAAAAAGTAATAATAAATGTGTAATTATGTATCATGGACCAAGAAAGACCCCGTTAAATTCTGGATAAAGGGGAATAACTTGGATTATACATCACCTGCTTCAACATTGCAAGATAGGACATTTTATTTTATATATATATATATATATATATAAATATATATATTGTCACCAATTTCCCAGGGAATAATTCATGGATCTACATGTTATTTCCCCCTCGTTAATAATTTTCTTCTGTGGAACTTTTTCCTTACTTTTGTTGAGGATTAAGTCGCACCTTGTTTATCCCCATGAAACTAATTGTGATATGTGGATATGAGCTCTACAAGTAGAATGTGATTGATTGATTAATTGATCTTGATGAAACAATCAGGAATATTGAGTGTTCTTTTGAGTGTGTAAGTAAGTGCAGATGCAAATAACAAATCTGAATCCAACACATTTAAATGTGGTTTCATTAGGGGACTTGGTGGAGGATGCATTCTCCTGAGTGCCATTCTAGTCCCCTGGTAAATTCTAGAAAAATGCAATACAATGCCTAATCTAGAAATGTTAGAGAAGGCAATCTTAAAAATTCCCAGATCCAACCCTTTGTCCAGATGTGTGAAATCCAGCTGTCAAACAAACAAATGAACCCACCACCAAACAGATGGATAGAGGTGCAGAGGCAAATATGAGTAAACAATTCAAAATCTATTTACATTAGATATGCAGTGCAGGGAATATCCTTTATAACACTGCTGCAATATGTACTTCTAAATGTTTTATTATCACTGTGAGTTTTATGTTGTTATTGACATAAAGTGTATTTATACGTAGAATTATGATTCATTTATTTCTGCCATTCAAACTGTGCATCTGTGCAGCACTTTCTCTGTCAAACAGCCATCACACACTGCCACCACAGCCGTCTGAGGCAATCTGGGGGTCAGTGTCTTGCCTAAAGAGACTCCGGCATGGAACGGGGGGACTGGGATTGAATGCTGACCTTCTGGTTAGAGGACAACCTGCTCTACCCCCCGAGTCTTGACTGGTCCTGTTCTATGAATTGAGTGATTATCAACAAATGAAGAAATGTTGGGTGAACAGTAGTCTTTCTGCATCATACATTTTTTAGCTCAGTTTTTGTGCAATATTGATGTTTTTTTGCCCCTTGATGATCACTGAGATGAGGTTCAGGCTTTTCCTCCTGTTAAATTTACGACATCATTGTGTAAAATATGGGATTAATAATAAAATCCATGGACAAACAGTCCTGGCTGCATCACATCGTCTCATCAACTGATGAACGCTGTGAAGTGAAGCTGTTAACGTCGACTTCACAACCAAATAAAAGAACAAAGGCCTCAGATCGTCTCCGCTCCGTGTTTTGACTAATGTCAGTAATTGTCTTTGCTGATAACGAGTTCGTTTTAGGTTTGCTGTTGCCTCTCAGGGCTCCCTTTGATTCGCTGTCAGCCCATTAGATGACATTCTCCTCTGATTGTCTCTGCGTGCAGTGTGTTTACTGACGGAAAGTTAGCGTGGTGCGAGACAACTTCAACAGCTTCATTTCTGTGTTGCTTTGATGTGCCACACACTCACCGTGAGGCGGGCGAGTCAACATGTTTTTCAATGCAGCACTTTTGACAGTACTTAGTCAACAGCCCCTCCGAAAAAGAGCTGGTCTCTGTTCATCTTCTCATCAACATGTAACAACGATGCTGTCGCCAGCGCCTTCACACTCTTCAAAACATCGTCTGTGGGAAAATACGATTTTTTACAAACCAAGATAAACAGTAAAAATGGAACTGATTGTAATTATTACTTATTAATGTTGCATTTTGTCTTTGAATGTTGAAATAATAATAATTTAAAAAAAGATTAATTCCCTTGAGCTGAACCACATGAAAACCAGAGTGAAGGTCTAGAATCATATCGGTGACCAAGTGAGTAGAGACAAACAACTCAACAGTAAAGGGGGCTGTGAAGAAATCAGAAAAAAAGCTTTTCTAATGTACGAGAGAGTTTAAGGACTCAAAATATTGATCTTCATAGAGCACATACCTCTGCCAAGGCTCAACTGTCCCCTTAGATTCAACCAGGCTGCACCAAAATTCACACACTCACACATATCAGTCACCTGAATACACCATCATCATGCACGAGTCCCCAGGGAAAAAAGCCTTATCTCACCATGTGATCAAAACACAATGTGTTGCTGCCTGGCCCATGCCATACACATACAAACCATATTAGACTGATCATATTTGCACAATCCTGGACAGGAGGGAAAACAGAGGTAACATCAGACTTTACTTAGCAGCAAATCTGGGTTTTGTTCGAGTCTGTAAAACGTCATTACACAAATTTACCACACGAAGACAAAGATGAGGCCACAGGGCTCTTTTAGGAATCAGGCCATGGACTTCTATATGTGAACCACCAACCACCATTAATATTTGTTCATCAGTAGTAAATGGAACTTCTCTTTCAAAGAAAAGTTAAAAAAAACTAATTAAATCTAATTGTATTTGTATATCCCATATTCACAAATCACACTTTGCCCCATAAGGCTAAACAATCTGTACAAGGTGCGACGAAAAAAATCCCTTTAACAGGGTAAAAAAAAACATGGGACAGAATTGCACTAGATGTGTAACAGAAAACACAACGTCTTACCTACAAGCAGAGGT
This sequence comes from Paralichthys olivaceus, assembly GCF_024713975.1. Taxonomy (NCBI): domain Eukaryota; kingdom Metazoa; phylum Chordata; class Actinopteri; order Pleuronectiformes; family Paralichthyidae; genus Paralichthys; species Paralichthys olivaceus. The sequence continues at coordinate 22,125,890 of NC_091099.1, forward strand.
GCATCAGTGTTTAAAGTATTTATACAAAGTCATAACACAATGTGTTTATCAATGATTCTGTTCATTTGTGTTTTATGAATTGTTGCTTTGAAATTTTGCCCATAAAGACATGTTGATTTTTATGTGTGTGTGTGTGTGTGTGTGTGTGTGTGTGTGTGGTTGAGCAGTATTGAGCTGACACACTTGTGAGGTATGTGTCTCCATTGTGTTATGTGACTAAAAGCAGACCAGAGGAGGCTAAAGTCACACAGCCCGGCTTCAGCTGTGTCTCTGCTGCTGTGATCAGCATGTTCACAGTGACCACTCAGATCAGCTGGGAACGGGGAGTGTTACCCACCAAACAACAACAAAACACACACACACACACACACACACACACTTCCAGCTCACTGTCTCCTGAGTGGTGACTCAGGCCGGCATGTTGGGTGTTGCTGGAGTTTTCCTGACGTGTTGGTGTGGACGGAAGCAGGAAGATGAAGAGGGTGACTGATTGATGAAAGTGGAACAGAGCGACGCGGCAGTCATGAGTGTCAGACATGTTACCTGGAGATAATTTACCTGCGGACGAGAGGGGAGACCAGAGCAACCCGACTAAAGGTAATTATACACACGCTGCTGCTCTGACCACGTATCTTTAACTGCAACCAGTGAAGCTGCTACTTCCCTGAGAAACTTGGTTGCTAGAAAATTAGAAGAGGGCATAGTAGAAGGCATCATGGGATATTGAAACTACCTCCTGAGACACTTCATTGTATTATATGAGAGTTAGAAAACAGAAGATCATATTGGATCATTTCATTTTATCTGAACAATCAATTAACAAAATAGCAAAAGTTTGAAATAATCCTGGTTTCATGCCTTTTTTGTTTATATGTGCTCTCTTAGTTTTTCAGCTCACATGCATGTTTTTCCCCCCATTGTGTCTCAAGGTGGAACGTCTTTGAAATCACAACAGGAAATCCTTTCAGCTCGGGACCCTGTTAGCCGAGGAAATACCATCCACACTGACCTCATCAGCAGTAAGTGGAAACCCTGAGATCTGCACAGCAAACAGTAAAGTGGATTTATATATTGCTGTTATTATTTTCCTCTCTTTGTTTTGTAGCTTTATATTTGGATTTAAACACTGCATGTGGATGCATTGCTAAAGGTTTTATGTTTGTGTCGTGGATACAAGATTACAAACGTTTCTACATAATTTGTATTGTTGTGTGTGTGTGAGATCGAGATGGGCTCTGGCTTTGGCTTGTGTCTGTCCTTGTATTATTTAAGAATGTTTGTACAAATAGTATTCAGTGACGTAAATTATATATTAAGGCTCCTAACGATTAATGGATCTGAAAAACAAATTGATTTTATTTGAGTGAAATAAGTCAGTAAGGAGAGCAAACTATTGTGAGATTGACTTGAGGGTAAATAATAATTCTATCATGTGCTAAATCACAGTTTCATAAAATGATTTAATAATGTGGGACCTACAAGATTTCTCTTTAACTTGTAGTTCATTGATGTAAATTACAAATCAAATTTCTATTAATCCAATCAAAATAAATAAGCGGATACATATTAAGCATTCAAAAAAATGCAGACAAAAACATAGGCTCCTTGGCGAAGGAACATTTTCCCACATACTTCAGAACATGAAACAGTCCTTGTTACAAAACAACCATTTTGCCCTCACTGATTTTGAGTTGGAGTAGTTTTATCACTAAGGCGCCTCCACACTGTTCCTGCCAGCCCAGCCTCGGCCTGCCTCACCAGAAGCAGCAGGGCCGAGGAGGCCTCAGTGTGACCCCAAGAAGCCCACCTGCCCACGATGTGGCCTCACAGTGCCAGACCACAGACTCCTGTCTGTTCCCCGGGACCAAAGCAGCCTGCAGGGCTCCCGTCTGTCCGTGCACAGCAGCTGCAGCAGCAGCAGGAGGAACAGGAGCAGGGTGGTCAGTTCACACCAACCTGCAGCCACAACAAGTGGTAGGGACAACAACACGACTAACTTACACAGACTGACTGTAAATAACTTGGTCGTTTCTTTCTTTAAAAGATAAAAAGGTAAAAAAAAAAGAAGGATTTAACAGCTGAGGTACAATTGATCAGTTACTTGGTAAAGTTAGAAAAAAAAAAACATGTGTAATCGAACCGTGGTGGATGCAGGTGGGGGTCAGGGGGCACTGGCCCCGGATTAAATCTGACGTTCTCTCAATTATCTTTTTTTCCCATTTACTAACAATAATAGCAATAGTTAAGTACGACAATTTGTTTTAATTTCCTGAAGCTTTTCTGAAAAACAAAATGATCAAGGAACAATATTCAAAATATATTCAAAGACGTGTGACTTTGCTTAAAGCTATAGAGCTACCAGTAAACAAGGAATGTGCCCCCTCCTGATTCAGGTATATGGATGTTGGACATGTAATTGGTCAACTGTGGCCCCTTAAAGCCAGCTGATTTAGACAAATCCAAGATCAACCACTGCAATCAAAAGAAGTTCCTGTCACCACCAAAGAGAATCTGTCTGTGTGTACAAGCGGAGCCATAAAAAAGTTTCCATTGGAGACTTTCAAACTGCTGCACTTTCTTCCAGTTTTACCAAAGCGCGTGGCGGATGACTCTTTGTTTATCATTGTGTTCATGTTGTGATCTCTATGAAGTGATGCATTAAATCAATACAGCAGCCACACATAATGCATCCTTTTTTCATCTACACGCAGACATTAGCATAAGTTGTGTGCGGGGGGTGCATAATTCGAGCGGCTAAGCAGAAAAACGCCGGACCCCACTCCCCAGGGAATTCCGCCATCTCCGTTTCATTTGCTTCCTTGAGTAAACAGGATAAAACAGCTCGATTTGCATGAGCTCACTGACGATGTGCTCTGTGAGGATGAAAACGCGAGCTGAGCAACGGTTTGGATCGCGAGAGACGCACAATAACACACCGGCGGGGTTAATGTATGCAATTTCATGGGCACCTAATTTGGGTAGTGGAGCAATTATCTTGTGACAGCTTCTTCGCAGTCGTTGCTCATCAGCAGCAGCCTCTGTGGCCCTTTTTATTTTCCCTGGGGGACGGAACAAACCTCTGTGATTAAGTAAACACAATCACACTTGATCACTGCAGCACAGTGCTTTCTCTTTTAACTTCTGCTTTGCACAACATGCAAACATGCGAAGGATTAATTTCGGGTTAATAGAGTTGTTAATGTCTGACAGGCTTTCAGAACAAACGGCAGCTTTTTTTTGTCGTGACCTCAGCGATTTGCAGCTAAATCACTTTCCTGTCTCGTCCTCGACGCCAAGACTCGTGCTTTCACCTGCTGCTGGCGTGCCTGTCGTGCCAGTGCTCCGTGCTGCTCCTGGGCCTGTTGGAGGCCTGCTCCTCCTGCCTCCACGCCCTCTGCTCGTCATGCTGCCTCGCCTGCGCCCGCTGCTGTTCGGCCATCCAGGAGGCGCCCGTGGAGGAGCTCAACTGCCACGCCCACTGCCACTCGGTGATGTTCGAGTCCTGCTGTGAGCAGACGGAGTGTCTCGAGTTTTGCCTCGAGTGCTGCGAGATCTGCCATCACAGCTAGGGGGCAGCTGCACCCCCCACCCCCTCGACTTGAGGACTATCATTTTTAAGGTACTTGTGGAAATCAATGAGACGTCATCATCATCATCGCTTGTGGTGATTCTCAAGTTTTGAACTGAACAAACAGCCATTCTCTGGGATCGAGAATGTTTCTACTAATACTTTTTTGATTTTTACACCATTTGCTGCTAAATAATTTTTTACAACTTATTTCAATCCATGTGATTAAGGAGAAATTTGACTTTAAAGGTCCAGTGTGTAAGATTTAATGGAGAATAATCCTCATGATGTTTTCACTAGTTAATGTCATTGTAAATTGTATAAATTGTAGTTTTCATTACCCCAGAAAAGGTCCTTTACATTAAATACTTTATATTTACATTGAGGGGACCCTCTCTACGGAGGCCACCATGTTTTTGACATTAGTCCAGACTGGACAAACTAAACACCTTTTGAGTTTTAATGACAACTGAAGCTACCACAGGTTCTTGTTCATGTTTGGAAGGAGAGGGTGAGGTGAGGGGTGTTCAGCTCTAACATGCAACTTCAACACTAGATATCACAACATTCTACACACTGAACCTTTAAGTCCTCAGCTTCATCTTCAGTGAAGGGAATGTTCCTAATGTGACAACATTTTTATCTTATTTGATGAAAACCTCTTTTCACCAGAGACATACACAACTTAGAAAAAAAGACATTGGGCAATAGCAAAAGCACTTTTCCCATCTGAGTGCCCCGGGTGGTTGTAAAATGAGGTGTGGTCACAATGCTACCTTGAGGAACACAATTGTGCTTTTAATGAATAAAACTGTGTAAAGTCTTATTTATTCTAAAGTAACATTATTAAGTTAGTAATATGGCTCAATATATGCAACACAACCACACTCTGGTTGTTACACATAGATAATGAGCTCACGAGTAAAGTGAATCTGTTTCCTCTGCAGAGACGTGTTCTCTCTTACAACCAAAACAATCCTTAGAATAAAAACCCTTACAACCCTTAGAATACTTATCTGGGAAGGATGTGAGATGCATGGCATTTGATTTATTTGTTACTTATTATGCCTGAAACACAGCTATGATTAATTAAGAGACTTGAGACTTGACATGATTATTTGGAAAACAAATTAAAGAACCTTTTGAAATATTTAATCCATTTACCAGGGTCATTTCTTCTGGTGGTTGAATACCTATGGATTGACAGGGTGAATAAAACTCAGTGTGGGACTTTATCAGACTCCAGTGTTGTTGTCAGTTACGTTGCATTTCTTTAAAAAAAAAAAAGTATGAATAGCATAAAAAAGACCCACAAGCATGAAGAATTTACAGATTTTAAAGCTTCAGGCCTTATTCCACAGAAACGCAGTTTGTTTGTTCGTTGTTACATTAAATGACTTTGACCCCGACCCAGACGGCTCAGCCTCTTTGCTGCTATTTGTTTGGGATCTTATGTCGTAAGATTGCAGGTTTGACTTCTCCCCGCTCGGCTCTTTGCAGCTGAGGAACAGGCCGACAAAAAACTTGTCAGCTCTCTCTTGAATCCCTTTTCATAATTTGTCATATAAAGCACTTAGAACATAAAAGCGTGCGCACTCTCTCCAGATCTCAGAAGATTGAAGCGAGCTCCTTTGAAGTCGTCGTGTGAGGCGACAGCAGAGAGGCAGAGTAAACAGCCAAAAATAAAACAAAGCGTCGATAAAGACAACGCTGTCAATCTGTCCGGACGAGCCAAGAGGCTCATTTAAATCACGTTAGAGCGAGTAAATCGAATTTAAGTGTCTCTTTTGCCCACAACACATTTGGATTCTGCTCGTGACAAGAAACAGCGCTGATGTCTGATTTAGAGCGTGGCGAGCACACACCAACAAATAATAAACAGCCAGGTTTGTTCCACTTGTCCCCCTCAATTTGTTCTCCCCTCTACCCACACCTGATGTCTACCTGCACACATCATAAACAGACAGAACACACACTCCTACATATGTTTCAGCCACACAGTCACACGCTGTTTGAGGCTGGGTGAAGTTATCGCCTTTAAGTTTAGATAAAAAATGTCCAGATTATATTGACAGAAAAAGGAAAAATAAACTATGTATTCGTTTTTTCTGTAAGTGATTAAACAACCAGAAAATGAATTAATAATAACAATATAAAAAGTTATTTAATGAGAAAAAATGATTGGACTGATGATTGACTGGGTTGGTTGGACAAAACGAGCAACATGAAATCTACTTTAGAAAATTCTAAAGAGAACTTTTCCTTGTTTTTATATGCAAAATAATTAGTTGATAAATCAATAAAATAATTGTTACAATAAATCATAATCATATGTATATGATCAAATAAACAAATTCATAATAACATATATATATATATAGAGAGAGAGAGAGAGAGAGAGAGCGGTATTGACAAATTAAATAACTTTAAAAGTTATTTAATTAGTTACCTCTGCTAAAGAGGTTGTCTTCGTCAGGCAGGACTAATAAAAACTACAAGATGGATTATCATGAAACTTGGTGGAAGGATGCAGAATAGCTCAGAGAAGAATCCATTAAATCTTGGTGCTGATTCAGGATTATTATTATTATTTTTCATTTTCTTAAGAATTCGAGCGTTTTTCAACATTTTCATTCATTTTTCAGGAAATAATTAATGATGACAAAACCCAGGAACTTTTAGGGAACTGAGATCAAACAGTGTGAAAATCTGCTGCAGCTTGATGTAGGGAGGTTACTGAGGTCACTGAGTGACATTCTAGTGTTGTCTTTTGACTCAGAGGGTTCAAGTTTGACTTGAAACCAACAACATAATATGAGTGAAGACTTTCTCCATCAAAGCCGGATTTTCTTTTAAATGCTATCAAACTAGAAGGGCTCTCAGAAAGAACATGTTCGTTAGTTGGTCCCCTGTTCAACCTTTTATAGAAAATGGTCTAGACCTGCTCTTAATGAAAACTGCACTGAGAAAACTAAGATAAGTAGATCAGCTATGATTTGGCACAATATAGATGAAACTGATGGACTACAGGTTTAAAAAAAGAAAAAATTAATGAAGTTCACTGTATATGAATAAAAAAAGGAATAACTATTTGTGTTTTAGGTCAAAGTTTCAGGTTTATTGATATGGTTTCACAAATGTTTGACTTTGTTATTTGGTGTCACGCTTTCATTTGGGTGTAAAGTGCATTTACACATGTAGCATTGTATAAGATTTATAAATAAAATTCAGAGGACGGAGCCTTGAGGTTGAGAACTGACACCTTGTTTTGGTGAACAGTTGTTGGACTGGCACTCTGAGATAACAAGGCTGGGCATTACAGACGCAGGACGACCCAGCGAGGAGTTGGTTTCAAACCTGAGCTGCTTTTCAAAAACAACCCTTTCAACACTTTTTTTCAGAATCTGTCTATTTGTATTCTCGCCTTCCTCCAAAGCTTCATGACAATGGTTGTAACCTCCTCAATCAAAACAAGTGTATGTGTAGCGTGTGAAGAGGCATCTATTGGAAAAAAGGGGAAATAATAACACCTAATAGTCAGTCTGTCAGATGTGCCCATCTGCTGTAAAGGAAACAAAAATAAATGTAACCAGATTTGAATATCTAACATTTGAGGCTGACGCCGAGAGGACGGATCAAAGGAAGAAAGACATAGCGGAGGGGGGGCAAATCATAAACACATTGTCTCATTTTAATAAGTGAGGGGAATGGTTTCTTAACCAGCGCATACAATCAAGTTTTATGTGTTTGAGAGTGTGAGAGGAGGAGGAGGAGGAGGAAGAGGGCGTGTGTGTGTGTGTGTGTGTGTAAAGTACATCAAAACATAGCTAATGAGGGTTGGGTTAAAAATGGGTGTGCATGAAATATTGATGTTCAAGCTGCATTTTTATCTTGAATCTACGACACCTGGAAACTAGAGACGTTCTGCACAACAGAATTTGGAGCAATTCAAGCCTGGCAGAGTTCAGGACTAAATATACTATGCATAGTTATACACTGAATTTAATAGTAAAATACACAAGTGTCAATTTTTGCTTGCTTATACTATTCAGTGTGTTTGTTAACACTCAGTCTGAAACTAAGTATCCATTAAAAACAAGTGTAAATGCCTTTATAAAAGCAGATTGGAAAAAAAGAGAGAAGTGTGAATGTACTTGATATATGAGTATATGTAGTATTGGTATAATAACACAATCAATAAATCTGCACGTTAGAGAGTTTGTTCCATATGTAGTGTTTGTGTCACTTTGTCTCAGCAAGTGCATGCCCCATTTAATCTGTTGATATCTGGACAAATCCATTTTTTATTGTGCTTTGTTTGTTTTCACCTCTGTCCATATGTTTGTTTGGTAGTTAGCACAGATTTACCACAAAACGTAGTGGAAGGATGTGGGCTGAGGGAAGAACCCATTAAATTGTATTTTTATTTTCCCAGGTCATTCATTATTCATGAATCTTTTAGAAAAATAAATCAGGCACATTAAGGAAACTAATATCTCTGTGTGTATATTTGGTGCAGCTTGGTTCTGAATCTAAGGGGACTGTTGGGCCCTGGTGCAGGTATGAGCTCTACTGAGTGTCATTCTAGTTTTATGACATGAAATCAAACTGCATCAGTCACATTTCCAGCAACATTTCACACAACCAAACAACTGAAGTCCTCTTGGTTTCATCTGCACCACTATCGTTGATCTGACATATTTTGTTTTTGGTAGTTACGTGACATCTTGTGATGCTACAGTGACCTGCAGTTGATAGTTAACTGATTGTGATGGGACAAAGACCTGGCAAACAAATTCGAATGTTAGCATGAGTGGAGTTATGTGCCTCTAGTTTAGTGATGGATTGACCAAACCTGATGCAGCCCAGGTGATTTTTCTTCCATTCAATCTCCAAACATCAATGTCTCACACCAGTTCAGGGTTTTTTCTGTTTTATTTATAACGTTAGAATCTTCTGTAATGTACAGGTGTCATAAATGTTTATCAATATATGTAGTCTTACAATATTCATGGATGAAAATGAGTGCATTTCACTTTTGATAGCCCTGAAAACAGACCAAGCAAAAGCTGAAATGACAAGTGAACAATGCAGTCACCCTGTTTGAATAACTGGAGAGTGTTCCAGCTCGTCTGATTCAAGTATATCATGGTTGAAAAAAAAAAAAGAATAAATAAAAGAATCATAAACACCATGCGCCTATGAGTCTAATAATGTAACACCAAGACCAATATTGCACCATTTGATGGCACGTACCAAATGTAATATCTTGGTAAAAATAAATTCATGATGCATACATCAAATACTTATAAATTCAAATTTAGAAACACCAAATATTCACAAACAAAAATCCAAACCGTTACTCTGTATATACACAGTATCTTCTCTGCTAACAAAACAGCTACAGATGAATCAGAATTAGTCAGAAGGAACAAATACTTTCAAGGTTCTCTCTAATTGTACCCATCAATAATGCAACACACATATATTTCATATATATGTATATGACTCATGCCCTTTGTTCCTGAGTGGTTTAGTGCAATGTGCATTATGTTTGATTTCTTTCACAAAAGAGGATACAAGGATGGATTCTAATAGTTACGCAACGAGGCTGTGGCCTTGGCCTTAAAGATGCTGCTTAAATGGCTGAATTAGGAAAACTGAGTTCGAGTTGGTTTAGCAGCTGTGATGTGTGTGTTCAGATCATGTTGTTCTTCTTCAGTACCTCCAAGTACTGCTGTGTCGCCCTGCTGAAGGGGTCCAGCTCCACCCTTGAGACGGAGCCCACCGGGGACAACCGCGCAGACCCGACGTCCAGCTCTGCTGTCGCTGAGGACGAGAGAGAGGTGACGCCATGAGGCAGCAGCAACATGTGACATCTCTGATAGCATTTATTCCACGAGACTTTTTTTTTGTGCCGTGATTCCAGCTGCAGTGAACTCACCGTTGTTTAATTCCTTCGAGATGTTTCTGTCCAACTCACTCTGCATCTGGAAAAAAAGGAAAGTTGGAGTTTGAAATGAAAAGTGAGAAAAAAAACATGCTTTAAAAATAAATATTTCCACAAATCCAAAAAGATGCAGGGATGATTTTTCATCACCAAACACAACACGGTGGTAAATGGAAACATTACTGCAGGAAAATCAGGACTATTATGTGCAACACAGCGGGACACGTCAAGCATGCAGGCTCTGCTTCAGTGTGGGATTATTACTGCAGGTTATTTCATGCTGCTGTTAAATCTCACTGCAGGTACAGTCAGCGGTCAACTCAAGTTATCTGCCTCCACTAATTATACAAATGTATCTACGAGATATATTCACACTGGAGATGAATGCTTTCAGGTGAATATAAGAATCTCACATTAAAAAAACATTCATCTGTGTGTTATATATACAGATATGAACACATCAAAATGGGTAAAGTTCCTGTTGATATTAACTTCTTCACTTATGCATAATTCATATGTTTTCCATATTAACTTTTTTAATTTTTTAATTTATTCTCTTCACATTTCCTTTGTCAAAGGTCAATGCCTGGGTAATAATACATTTGAAGGATGTGTGTAAAAAAACGTGTCATGTCTCTCCAACATTTGTTAGATGAGAAATAACCGATTATTATTATACTGGCTAGTTATTCATTTGATCTCAGCAGGTTTGTTTCTTCTGAAAAATCCCATGCTTGTAAGGAGATGATTAAAGGAGACATATTAAGCTTTTTAAGTTTCTTTCCTTGAGTGTGTTATATCATTTTTTTTGTGAATGTAAAAGTTCTGTAAAGTAAAAAAGATCAACATCTGAGGTAAAGTGAGCTCCTGTCCTCCACAGAAAACACTGTGCATGAAGCTCCTGGTCAATACAGGCCAAAACCTAGTGTTTCAGACAGAGGCTGAAAAGAGGAGCTGCATGAATGGATACTATAAGGGAAGCGTTTTCCAAACATTAAAGCATGTAAACCATTTCAAGTAAATTATGAAACTAAATGAGCATAATAAGTCTCCTTCTCATGGATGTGATTTGATTTTCAAATCAAATACCAACAGGAATGTGAGGTGTACTTAATAACTTAACCCAACTGGCTGGGTTTGAACTTCACTGCTAAAATCAGCTTTAGAGGAGACAGAATGAAGCAGGTGGAGCTCTATTCTACAGGTCAACATCAGAGCATAAAGAACATCAACAGAAAGACTTAAAGGTACAGAGTGTAGAATTGTGTGATATCTAGTGTTGAAGTTACATGTTGCAGCTGAACACCCCTCACCTCACCCTCTCCTTCCAAACATGAAACAGAACCTGTGGCAGCCTTCGTTGTCATAAAAACTCAAAAGGTGTTTAGTTTGTCCAGTCTGGACTAATGTCAAAAACAAGGCCGCCTCCTTAGAGAGGGTCCCCTGGATGTAAATATAAAGTATTTTAATATAAAGGACCTTTTCTGGGGTAAAGAAAACTACAATTCATACATTTTAGATGAAACGAACTAGTGAAAACATCATGAGGATTATTCTACATTAAATTTCTGCCAATAGTTCCTTTTCACCTAAATCTTACACACTGGACCTTTAAGGAGTGTCTGTAGAACAGAGCATTGGGGCCATATGAAGAAATAATGAGAATAATGTCATATTCTTAGGATTTATATGTAACTGAGAAGAAAGCTGCAATTTCAACAAAATAAAGTTGTAATTTAAAGGGAAAAAATCAAGTCATGTCAATGATGTTACTGACCACAAAAAGCTCAATCCAACATTCCTGCATATTTCAGTGGTAAAACGGTTGTTGTTGACTTCTTACATTTTCTAATTATCTTTTTTGCAAATTTGACTTATTTTTGTAATTTGACAATTAAATAATTAGTAGATGACATCTTTATGTCAGCTTTTGACAATTTGCAACTTTAGATCTGCAATGAAGTGCACTGTGTGATAAAAATGATGATTGTAACATCAACACATTTCACTTTCAGAAAACTCTTTTGATAACATTGTAACAGTTGTCACGTCATCGTTTGAAAAATATGAAAAATAAAGACATGCATCGAATTGCAGCAGTGGAAAAGATCCCAGCCCCAAAATACAGAGCTTGTTTAACATCTTTTTTTGTCACTGTGTAAATCCTGTATGTGATTGTTGACACATACATGGCAAATAAAGCTGATTCTGATTAAATGGGAGCAGAGGTTTAAATGTGAGGCCACCAGCACAGTGAAGGCAACAGCAGCCGGTCAGACACTGAGCTCAACACATCTACACACCTGGTTATGAGTCTGGCTGAAGAGAGGAGAGATGAGAGACAGACTTTTGAGCTAGAAGCTAGAAGAGTGAGAAATAGAAGACAGGTTAGAAGTGGAGTCCCACTACATGAAGACCTGAGAGTGAAGAAGAGACAATGTGTCGGAGGAAGAAAAATAGTCAGGAATTAGAAATCATTTGAGTTTTGAAGGTGTTTTTCGTAGAGGGAAGATGGGCGTTAAGAGAATTTAGAAAGCCACCTCATCAATTTCATACCTATCGTCTGTTTTCTCACGATGAGAAAGATTTGATGTGTAATGTCTCGCAGAATCAAATTTCTCTGCGGTGATGAAAACATAACAACACACTAACTGGTCTATAAAAAGCAACATCTTTGAATAACACGTCACCGGTTACACAATAACAACACTGACACCCATGATGCTGTGGAAATGAGAATGGCCCAAAATAACAGAATGAAGTATATACTTCAGTGAGTGAGTGAGTGAGTGAGTGAGTGAGTGAGCCGGGTTCATGACTGTACAGACCTTGGCCAGATAGTCCTCCACCCTGCTGTTCTGTGCATCAGCCACAGGGCTGAGGAGGGAGAGGCCCAGGCCAAGGCTTCTGTTCAGGGTCCCCAGTGTGGCCCCGTAGTTTGCTGGTGAACCCAAAGCGCCCACGTCCAGCGAGGGACTTCCAAGGCTTCCGTTTGCAATGCTGCTGGCGAAAAGAGACCGGCTGCGCTCGTTCAGCAGCTTGGAATTGGCTTCTGTGAGCCGACTGTTGGCCCTGCAGATAAAAACACAGCAAAGGTTCATTGTTTACATAAAACAGGTGTGGTGCCTTTGTCTAATTCGCAGACTCATTCAATATTTTAGGAATGAAAAAAAATGAGGTTTTAAATACTTTGCAGAAACCTGCAGCCGGACCTTATTGTCACTGTGGTGAGAACAAGCTGGTCTCACCTCTCTAGTTTGGCAGCCAGGGACTTGCTGAGGCGCAGCTCCTCGGCGTAGAGCTGGCGGTATCGCTCTAGCTCGGTGCGAGTTGAATCTCTTTGGTTAAGGCTGTCCTGCTGGGTGTTGCGGGCGCGGCCCAGTTCCCCCTCCAGCTCCCGGATCTTCTGCTCCAGCTGAGAGCGCAGGTTGACCTCATTGGTTGCTTTAATCTGATCTAATGCTTCTTGGGATGCTGCCTGGGACTGGGAGATAAAAAGACACAATCAAATTCAATCAGTTATACGATCATACAGTAGCAACATTGGACATCCTGTAGATGCACAACAAATAAGTTATTCAGTAAATCATCTCGTCTCTTATAAACTTTGTCATCATATTCTTCTTCTTTTGTTTACACTATTTGTCATTAACATTTAATTCTATTAAAAGATTTGCTCAGTATAGTGAGTTAACTTGTTAAATTAGGATCGCGTTAGCACCAAATTTTCCCGGTTAGAATTGTTACCTGCAGGAAGAGGTTGACCTGCTCCAGTTTCTGCTGTATCTCTTGACGGGCCCTCTCCTCTGTGTCACGGCGGTACTGCTCCACCTGGCTCTGCTCCATGTGAGCTGTTTCCATTCTGCGTCTCAGGTCCAATACCTCCTCTTCGAGCTGCCTCTTGCTCCTCTCCAGCTGGTCGGTACTGTGGCTGAAGCTCTTCAGGGAGGCCAGCTGGTCCTTGAGCTCCCCGTTCACCTTCTCCAGTTGGCTGCGACGAGTTGCTTCCTTCTCCAGCTGCACCTGCAGATCGTCCACCTACGAGAGGAAACGTTTGAGGTTAAAGGTTGAATTATTTGGGGGGTTTCATACTGAAATCAGTTTCAGGCAGTCGAACCTTATCTTTCACTCTTCCGAAGCCACCCTCCGCCTGGCTGTGTCTGCCCAGCTCCATCCTTACACTGCTCATAGGAGAACCAAACTCTGCTCCACCTGTGTCCTGGTCCCGCAGTTTCTTCTTAGCAGTCTTCAATAGTGTACGAAGCCTTAAACACATATGCACAAATACTGTAAGTAATCAACAACATTGGGTTTGCAAAGAATACGACAAAATAAATCAGCCACAATTAAGTGAACACAAAAAAACCTAGACAAACACTATAAATCAGGGGTCGGCAACCCACGGCTCTGGAGCCGCATGCGGCTATTTTTTCTACGAACGGTAAATTTAACGAATCAGTTTTCATGATGAATGTGAGTGAACATTTTTTAAATCATCATCGTATCAGGCCATCATGAAATACCAGGAGCAGGCGAATGTGTGTGTGTGTGTGTGTGCGTGTGTGTGCGTGTGTGTGTGTGTGCGTGTGTGCTCCCAGACAGCGTGCGCACACGCAGACCCCTGGGCTCCGCCCCCCCGCTCACTCACTCAGAGAGACACACACAGTCCGATCAGAGCTTGTTTACGTGAAGCAGCCGGTAAGTCACTTGCATTAATGCAACAAACTATAGTTTTTATATATGTATAGTATAGCTATATATAAAACTTTATAAGTTGTGTTATCAAATATGTTTTGCAGCTCCAGACAAATTTTATTTGGGGGAAGAGGGGGCAAAATGGCTCTTTTAATAGTAAAGGTTGCCTACCCCTGCCATATATGAATAGTAATGTAGTTTAAAAGAAAAACAAAAAAATATTCCCTTACACCAGATACAGACATTGGGGCACCACAGCCACATAAGCCAGGAAAGACTGCACTCTACTGGATCCTAATTCATGTCTACATGGAAGGAGAAGGCGCTGCCATGGGTGAGGAGAGCCAGAGGAGGAGGAGGGTAGGAGTCACCTGTACATTTCTTTTTGAAGCTCTGTGTTTCTCTTCATCTCTTGATCCAGGCGAGTGTCAACGGCCTTCTTCTGCTCTGTTATCTTTTTGGCTTTCTTCTTCTCTATTTCCATCTGGAACAACAAGATGTAGTTTCAGGGGGATGGTTATATGATGTATAACACTTATACTACAACTACAGACAACAACTATGAACACAATGAAACAATGAAGCAGTACCAGATTTCACTGACTCACAGATATCAGTCACCTAAATGTGTTTTTTTTATGATCAAGATCCATGAACTATGCCATGTTATTATCACCTGAGTGTTCAGTTCTCCTTTTTCCTTTTCGAGCTCTGCCAGGCGCAGTCCCAGCTTAGAACGACTCTTCAGCTCCTCCTCCCACAAAGCCTGAGAGTCCTGGGCTGTGTGAGACAGAACGCTTTGCTTCTGGACCTAACAAAGAGCAAGACAAGAGGTTTAATTATTATAAAGACAGGTGTAAATATCCATATAAAAAGAAGCTCCAGTCAGCTTGTTACTGTGATCAAATTTCAGATTGATCAGTTAGCCAAACATCTAACTCCTCTTTCAGTGGGAAAAAAAATATGTTACCAACCTCTCTATTGAGTTGGTCTTCCAAAGTCATCTTACTGCTTTGGAGGTTTGTTACCAAATCCTCCAAATGACCTCTGACCTACAAACATATAGAAAATCATTGTACAAATAATAAAAGATGGCAGGTTTTTTGTTTGTCATTTAAGAAATATAAGAGAACATTTTTTAAATGTAAGGAAGTAAAATGGATCATGCAGGAGGACATGAAAAGGAGTGAAAGACCCCACATACCAAGATCAGGCTTAGAGAGCACAACACATTTTGATTTCACCAAGAAAACCCCAAAACCTACACCAAGCTATAGCTACTGATTCCTGGTCAAACAGCTTGTCCTCACCGAAAAGTGCTTTTCATTTTGCAGATTCATAAAGAATTATGTAATATATATTTTAAACAGAGGTAAATCCACACAGAGTAACTAAGTCTACATCCACAATACCAACCCCTCCTCCAGGTGAGCAGTCAGACAGCTGGAAGAGATTGGATACCTTAAAATATGATAAAAGACTTGATAATTTTAAATCAGCTATTTGAATTCATAACATTATTAATGTTCTTATAACAAGTTAGAGAATACTGAGATATTGTAAGATGGTATGATATGTTTTTTTTGTACATTGCACCATGAGGATTCTGTTTAAAATGTGGATGTTCGTGTTACTGGGTGATGTGTTCATTCACTCACCATGACAGCTTCCTGGGCCTCTTTCTGAAGAACTCCAATTTTGTTAGACTGTAGCTTTGCAGCCGCCTCCAGTCTGGCATTCTCTATCTCCAGCCTAATGGGAAATGATACAGAAAACACACATCAGTAAACTGTACATCAAAGCGTGGCTATACTCACGATCAAAAATGCTTTAAAACATATTAGCTTATATAATTATTTTGTGTTATGGAGTTGGTGTAATTAACATTATTGATTTCATTTAATATAACTGATAATAAAACAAATGGATCAATCTTTCTCTCAAGTGTGTGTGTGTGTGTGTGTGTGTGTGTGTACAGACATCTTTCTGAGGACATTTTGGCCAATGCTCACTTTCTGACCTGCTTTTAATGAGCCCATTAAAAGTGTTTGAGGGTTAAGACTTGGTTTTAGGGTTAGGGTTGTTATGTTTTTCTTTCATTAAGGGGTCCCCAGTTACTTTAATTTTTCTGGATTTGGCTGCAACACTGTTTACCCCTGAAACTCCAAAAGTGTTTTGTGGACTCAAACACTTCAACCACCCCTCCTTCAGCATAGTGGTGAGTAGATAATGAGTGAATTTTATTTTTGGGTGAACTATCCCTTTAGGGGTAGGGTAAGGGGCTAGAGAATGCATTTATGCCAATGAGTGTCCTCACTAAGATATATGTACAAATATGTGTGTGTGTGTGTACAGCACATATTCGTAAATACCTTTGCACAGCTTCCTCCAGCTGTTTGATGGTGGTATCAGAGGCTGCTGAGGCCGACAGCGCCTCCTGGAGTTTCTGAGCAGCAGTGGTGAGCTCCTTTTCCCTTTCATCGAGGCCGCTCTTCAGACTGTTAATACGTCTCTCCGCCTGCACGTGGTGGTCTTCACTCTCCTCCAACTACAGACAAAAGACAAGAGAATGCAGCTCATCTAAAATACTGAGGGGTTTGCTTCATAATCCTTAACACAGCTGGTGTCAGAGATATAGTGAGAGTATGTTGCCACAAGGTGTCGCTGATCCCTTCCGTTACCTTTCCTTTAAGCCTGTCAATGTCTTTAAAGAGCCGAGTCTTCTCCTCCTCCAGGTCATTGCGATAGCGCGTGTTGACCTCCAGAGAGGCTTCGCTCATCGACAGCCTCTTGAGGGAGTCGGCGAGCTCCTGCTGCAGCTGCCTGAGGTTCGTCTGTGCACAGGCAGAATCCAGAGAAAGCAAAGATTGAATACATGTACAGGGGCATCCTTTAATGGCATGTAGTAGAATAACTCAAAGTGGGTCTTGAGGAAGAGGTTAGTTCATTTTCCTCCCCTGCAGTTCTTAACTTACCTCTCTTTCATTCTTCTCTTCCTCCAACTTGTAGATCTGATCTCGGAGATCAGCAGCCTTACTGGCCAGCTCCTTATTTCTCTCCTCCACTAGTTGTACCCTCTCCTCGCAGTCAGAGCGCAGCTTGGAAAGAATGTCGCTGAAGCGCTCTTGGGCATCTGTCACAGCGCGGTCCTTTGCGACGCCTTTGTTCTGGGCCTCCTCTAGCTGTTGCCGCATTAACATACCCTCACTTTGGGCTTGTGCGAGCCGCTCCTGTGTGACCTCTTGGCGAGCTTTGGAGCGGCTCACCAGCTCCCTTTCAGACTGCAGAGCTGCTTCTAGCTCCTTGACACGCGCAGTCGCCTGGTCCTTCTCCCGCTGTAGGACATCCAGCAGTAGGCCCTTCTCAGTCAGCTGCAGGGTGCCCCGATGGACTTCATTCTCCAAGCTGTTTGTACAAGCCTCTGACTTGGCCAGCTTCTGGGACAAGCAGCTAACTGTCTCACGCTGAGTGGTAGCTTCCCCTGTAGAGTATATTTATTAGGAGTAATATAAAAACTACAACTTAGTAAGATTTCTAGCAAAAAGATTCACACAAACAAATCTAGGGTCCAACAGACCCTCGGGCTACATCTATGCTAATACATGTTTGTTTTAAAATGGTTTTAAAATGAAAAACGATAGTTATAGCTTCATATAATCCATGTCCATACTAACACACCTTAAAACACACATCAAGGGACCTTTCGCATACGCTGGTTGTGTGTGTCTGTGTAAACAGGAAGCAGATTATCTACTCTGCAGACAGCTGTCTGCTTCCATCAAATACTATGAACGAAAACAACAATGGTACAGCTAAGACCAGACATTATTACATTTTGTCTTCTCCACTGGAACTCGCATTGTGGCTGAAAAGAGCCAATCGGGAAAGCAAATGCAGGAAAATGCGTCATCATTTTCAAACATCTCTTCTTATGCCCGTGCAGACAACTGGAACGTTTTCAAAATAAAACAAGGCCTGAAGTAGTTCCAGACTTCTCCATTTTAGGTGCTTGGAAACTCTGGAGTAGTGTGAGGGGCAGGCCTAAAGCTAGCATCAGTTATGTGTTTTAATCTGTTTCTCAGTGGCAAGTCAAACTCTTTTCACATTATCTTATTTAACGCACTTTGGATTGCTGAGTGTTTAAGTAATTAAAATGTGCTTGGCTTACCCAGACATTCAAACTATCACTAACCTGTGAGTTTTTCTTTAAGACGCTGATGTTCCTCTTTCTCCCGGAGCAGAGCTTTCTCTGTTTCTGCGGTAGCGGCCAGGCAACGCTCAGCCTCCTTTACTGCCCCCACCAATCTGGTACGGGTAGACTCCACCTCTACCTCCAGAGTTTCCCGAGTCTGTCGTTCATTTTCCAGGCGGGTTGTGATCATAGCTAACTCAGACTTCAGGGTGGTCACCTGGTTGTTGCAGTTGAAGACAGTTTGGGTCAGGGCGTCCCTGTTGAGTTTGAGATCTCGTCGAAAATCTTCTAGCTGCTCCTTGAGAGCCTCATTCTCCTCCAAAATGTGGCTCTCTTTGAGAGTGCTGTTGGCCTGTGAACGCTCCAGGTCTGTTCTAAGGATGGTCAGCTGCTCCTGTAAGGTAGCGTTCTGCTGGAGCAGCTCCCTCTCCCTGTCACTGGCTTCAGTGAGCTGAGACAAGGCCTGTTATTGACAACAGCAGAAAAAGTTAATTTCACCTCAAGTTGGCTGGTTCTCTTTAATGTTTTTTCTGTAAAATATATTATTTATCCCCGGAATTTTAAAGATACTAATATGAATCTTCTATTTGCAACACCATACTGTATGACTGTTATTTTACAACACGTTCCAAAGTGATGAATAACACGATGAGTACCAGGATTACCTCGTTGCTTTTGCTTATATTTCTCTTGTTCTCCTCCTCTATCTCCTGCTGTTTATGCAGATGACTGTTGAGCAGGTTCTCCTGCAGCATCCTTGCACTGCGCTCCTGAGCCAGCAGTCTCTGGGTCTCACTGTGGTCCTCTTCAAGCTACATAGAACATAACCCATTGATGGAAGAATCACATATACTGTATGTACAACAAAAACCACCTGCACAAGATTAAACACTCAAAAGCATCATTGTGAATTCCAAATAAATGATGTATAAGGAGTATTAATGTACAAAATACATACTGTATGTATGAACTGATTGATGAAACTATCTTAAATCAACTTAATTTCTAACATTCACACTGACATTAAAATGACACAAACCAATATTATTGCAGTGGAAACAGAAAAATATGACAATGAACCTGTTTCATGTTGTTGACCAGTGTTCTCATCTCCAGCTCCAGGTTCCTGAGAGTCAGCTCTACCTTCTGTCTCTCCTGAACCTCTAACTGATGCTGCTCCTCTGTCCTCCTCAGCTTATCTCTGGTGGTGTTGTACATCATGGTGGCATTGCGGCGATTTTCCTGCTCCTGTTTCAGCTGAAACCTGTCGCACACAGAAATATGAAGATAGTAAATCAAAATATACATAAAATCCAAACACGCATAAAATAGGCATTAGAGTTACCACAAGTAGGTGTGATGTACAAAAATATGAGGAGAGACCAAGACAATGTTTCAAACTTTTGAGGAAAGGAGGTAATTCTCACTTGAGGTTTGTGACTTCAGTTTGCAGTTCCAGCTGATTTCGCTCCAAGGCAGATTTAACATCTTTAACTTCCTCGAGGGTGCTCTTCAACTCAGCTCTTTCCACTTCCAGCTGGCTAACCTTATCTGCCAGGTATCCATGGCGACTCCTTGCCTTTTGGATGGAGCGCTCATATTCGTGGAAAATGTTCTGCAGCTTCACCATGCTTCTCGAGTCTGTGAGATAAATTAAAGTTTTTTTAAATTCACTTTACATCTTTAAAAGGACAAAAACATTTGAATGACCTAATTCAGTACCTAAAGTAGCTGAGTCAAGCTTTTGAATGAGGACAGATGCATGACGATAGCCTGAAGTGGGAGAGTCGATGTCGTCTGTTGCTGTGTCTGACGACTGAGTGAGCTCATCAAAGTCTTCAGCCAGCTCTTCTTCTGCATTCTGAATATGAAAACAAAACATGGACTTAATGTTCAGTTCCTTTGTATTGTGTACCTAGATTCAAAAAATTCAGTTACTGGCTGAATGTGAGTTTTACCTCATTTTTTTGTTTTCTGCTGGTTAACCTGAGTCCATGAAACACAGGGAAGAGAAACAGGGGTTACTTCTGAAAAGTCATGTGCATTTAAAGAGCTGGGTTAAGAAGCTGCTAGTAGGGTAATAAGTTATACATGCAGTATACGGTTCTTTTTTTAGAAAATCAGTGGTTAGTCATGCAGTTATGTAGGAAGAGAGTTAAATTCAATTAAGTTTGCAGCCTAATCATCACCCACCACCGATATTGTAAAGGTCTGTTCAGACTGAATGCAAAGCCAATTTATATTGGAGATATATACAGTATATATAAAATATAGGTAGTAGTGCAGGTCAGGTTTGGACCACTAGTGTTTATTTGGGACAAACAACCAATCAAGACATCATGTAGCTTACGAAAAACATCAGAGGTTTCCTCCTGTGTCTCATTTTGTATCTTTTCTTCATTAATATATTAAATCAAATTGAAAGGTTTAAGATGAGCATTTCCATTGACTTTTGAAGCACTGGGTTTCACCTTGACTTCAGCCTGAACTCTCAGTACAGGTTAGTGACAAAGAGGTGAAACTGATACACAGACGTGGCATACTGCATATATACCTTCCTTCATCGTCCGACACGTCACTTAAAGTGCTATCGTCAAACACAGAGAGAGGATCTCCGTTAACATGGGTGTTGGTCGGAGGGGCTCTGCTGTGCCGGGCCCCTCTGACCAGCTCCAGCTTTAAGGTCTCTTCTACAGTCTGTTCCTCCTGTTTGTTGCTACTGTGGCTCTGCTGGAGCGGGAGATGTGATTGCTCTGGTGCCTCGTTGGTGCTAAAAAGAGCAATAAACCTGATAATCAGTGAGTTGTGGCACTTATAGGTACTGCTGATAAAATCCTATGAAATGTGGTGTTGAATAAAAAAACACACTAACATCTAAGCATTGATTGATTCACCTTAAACACAAGTTTTTTTTGAAGAACTGACAGAATTGCTAATTGTTTAGTGGGTTATAAGGTGTCAATGTTGTTTTCATCAATGAAACTCTGCTTTAGTCTGCTAAACGCTCTTTAAGGTTTATAACTTTATGTTGCATCAGGTCTAAATGGGTTACTTTAAAACTGGGCTCTTTCTCTGAATGTGCCATTGAAGAATAAGTTGCAACACGCCGCTTTTTATACAGAGATCCCATTATATTGGTATTAGAAGACCTCTTCTTGAGCTTCTTTACACCGAACCATACAACTATATATTGCCGCCCTAGTGAGTGATTGTAGATAGAATGTTGGCGTCCTGGAATCAGAGGCATGACGTCACAACAAAATCAGACTGTAAATAAATATTTGTCCCTATAACATGAGTAATAACCTAAAAGATCAGATCAGATTTTTTTATTTAAAAGAGGGTTGTGGAAGTGGTGTTTTGAAATTGTAAGGGGGATACATTTAACATCAGGGCTAACAAATGTACAATAGGAAGAAAATACTTACCTCTTGTTGGCTGCAGGCTGCTGTTCCAGCTGAATTGCTCCAGTTTGTCTCAACAGGGATCCTAACCTGCTCTCCGGTTTCTCAGTATCCGCCTCTTCCTGTGTCATCCCACCAGTATCCCTGGAAGCGTTGGATTTTTGTACCTCCGCTCCAGTCTTTGTCATCTCTTTACCAACCTGAAAAGACAAAGGCAAATATTTGATAACTTGACTTGTGACACTCATCCTTATTGAAAAGAGTCAGGGCCAGCCTTTTAAGAAGCAGATTGTGCGTGTACTTGCTCACTTTGTCATGCATAATTCAGTGTTACCCCTCCCATCTGAGACCTAACACCCAGTGTGCTTACTCTGACATTTTTAGTTAATCACTAAGATGCACAATTCCACACACTGCAATGCTCGTGTCAATCTGGAAAACTGAATGGTGTCATGGGAATGGTAAGACACAAAAACAAGATGACATGGAATTCAAAGGTTATTTATGAATTCCTCGTGACCTCAACACAACTTTATGATTAGTTGTTGATCTCTGTGTAAAAGGTCAAATCATGTAGCAAAGACTTGGTAAAAAATGAATAAATCAGTTTTCAGCAACACTCAAAAAGCTGGCAAAAATCACTCTTGATTTAAATACCTGAATGTAAAATGTCTCACATCATGCATTAATAGAGAACAAATCTCAACAGCACTTCTTTCAAAGGCAAAGTAAGCATCACCTAGTTTGTACAATGTAAAGACACATGCAGAGTCCATGCATAATGACAGATAAGTCACAACAAGAGAACTCACAAGACTTTCTGTTGTTTTGGAAAACAATCAAGAAAGCCACACTGCCAATACTTTTGTTTACTATAAGTCAGTACCCAAAAGCTTCTTGAGTGCAGCTCAAATGATCTGCAGCAACATTTTAGCCCAGTTCTACAAGTCTTAGTTAAGGACACACAAAAAATGTAAAGAGAAACATGCAAGCTTAGCACTTCTACTTGAAATCAAACCTGAAGAAAAGAAATATTAAGACATGACAAAAACAAGACAATGAACTTTTAACATGAAAGTCTTAAGGTGAGGTTATGATGCTTGGTCAGTTTGGCCCTTTGGAAACAGCTGACAAAAAGAAATGAAATTAAGTACATGAATGAAAAAAGAGAAAGAGAAAGAGAGGTGATCTAGAAGGGACTATGGGAGGGGCGGCCATCATCTACCTCTTTCAGGAGTTGGGCCTTTTCTTTTTCCAAATCCATGAAGACAACCTTCAGCATCCCTACCTCAAGTTTAAACCTCTCCAAGTCCTCTTCTAGCTCTTCGTCAGAGACACCAGGAATAGATGCTGAATGCCTGCTTATTAAGGGGGGGTAAGACTTGGTGGCCTCCTCACGATCCTCTTCTACATTGTTCACCTCAGCTTCCTGTAGATCGGCAGTTTGGTCCTTTGAGATCAAGTCCAAATGTTGCTTGTGGAACGGCCCATGTTTGGTCTCATCCTTTAAAAATGAGCTAGAGTCAACATTCGAGTCATAAATGTGACGTATAATGTGACCGTCGGTAAAAGCTGTGCTAGCGTGATCTCTGTAGCACTCTCTCTGTGCTGTGGTGAGATGTGGTGAAGGAGACCTGCTCTCCTCCAGAGCATCATCAGTGAGTAGCTCTGGCTCCTGGTGCATGCTGCTGTCACTGACCGGAGGCTGAGCGAGCTGCATCCCATCTTCACACCGAGAGTTACCAGGTGACTCTGTCAGCGAGTCTTCCAGTCCAGACTCCCTCTGCTCAGGTATGGTGAGAAGGACAGTACTTCTTGCTCTAGCTGCCGGGCGCACAATGATTTCTCCTTCATCTTCATCACTCGACCCTTCTTCTGCAGAAGTAGATTCAGCTGTGGCCTGCTCCTCTTCTGCGGCCTCTTCTGCAGAACATCTTGATTGAAACAGCTCCCCAAACTTCTCTTTTAATTCACCAGCAACGTTCTTGAAGGTGGATTTTACTTCCCGTTTCTCCACCTCTACCCAGAGCTTCTCGTAGCGTTTCTCCCAAGGGCAGTCTTCACCTCCTCCTTCAGGACTGGGTTGATCTCGTAAGTCATTACAGTTTTCCCCTACACGGCCTGATAGCCATGCTTTATTTAAACCTAACTCACATGTATCTCCTGTATCATCTTTCTCCTTTGATGGCATGGGTTGACAGGGAAAAACACAACACAAACGAGACAAAAATGCAAGAAAACATGTTTTGGTTTTAAATGATATACACAACAACACTGACATGTGAAGCCATTATCACTTTCTACTTTTGATGTTAGCAAATAGCATGACATTATAATTTTGAAACATATTAAACATTCAACACCACAAAAGCTAATAATAAGACTTATCATTCAAAGGTGAAGTCAAAATCTATATTAACAAGCTGCAACTTCTTTGGTAATAAATTATTATCCCCACATATCTAATACTCACATAGAAGCATTAACATATTTGCAAATACATATGGTATGATAACGAATATGTATTTCTCCTATAATTGGGAAGGCATGGCAGATGCTGGTTCGTCTGGGCCTAAACTTGATGAGGAATGAACATATGTTAAGATTGTGATACACAGTATTTCTTTAGGCTTTCTCACCTTGTGCTGAGGCCCGTCCAGCTCTTTATCCCCTTGTCTGTCTCCTGCCATTGATGAAAGCTCAGGAGAATCTAGGGAGACAGAGTGTCTTTATTAGAGGACATGTGTGCACAAAGGCCTATTTAAAAAGACCAGTGAGCCTTACCTGGTTTAACTACTGCCTGATGCTCAGCTGTGTATTGCCACTGATAGTCAATTTTGGCCGTGTTGGTAGAAGCAGAGGGTGCTACATTTTCTGGTTCCCAATCTGATTCTGAATGAGAGCATGTCAAAGAGAGAATCAGAAAATTAAGTCCTATGTCTGTAAACTGAAAAAAATCAGAACAAGAAAGGTCTTAATACACTTTACCTTCTTCACTTTCTGGTTTCTGAGGCACCAGCTTCCTTGCTCGAGGTTGAGGATGGGGTAAGAGTCGATGGGGTGTAAGGCTGATGCTCCTCTGAGGTGTCGGGGGCGCTGCTGCAGTAACATCTTCATCTTGCTCATTCAAAGCTGGATTAATGCATTCTGGGAACTCATCGAGTCCAGGGGAGGTCATTTTACGACCTGGCAGTGTTCTCTTGCTGGTTGTACTGGCTGAGTCCCAGTCTGATGCATCTGTGACATTG
The DNA here is from genome assembly GCF_024713975.1 of Paralichthys olivaceus. NCBI lineage: Eukaryota > Metazoa > Chordata > Actinopteri > Pleuronectiformes > Paralichthyidae > Paralichthys > Paralichthys olivaceus. The sequence continues at coordinate 22,150,947 of NC_091099.1, forward strand.
ACACAAGAAGCTGCCGGTAAATGAACGAATATGACACTTTTGCACGGCAACTTCAAACCCTAAAGGGTGAGGAGACATTCAAACTTGTAAAAATGGCGGCTGAGGAAGCAGGATTGGAAGACAAAGTTAGCAGTATAGTTTCATGTCACAGTCACAGGGAACATGCACGAGAATGTGGAAAATCAATTAAAATTTTTTTTAAGTGAGCAAAGATATAGGGCAACAATTGCAGTCACATGTTCTGATATGAGTATGCACACCTCCATTATCCAATGCACTTGTACATGACAATGGGAACTAGTATCGTAAACTGGGATCTCGAAATAGAACTACAGTTAACATTAAATAAAATAAAGTTCAACTAATCTAATCAGCTATTTTATATTTACCAACCTGGTTTTACAGCTTCAAGACATGTGATGACACAAACATACATACAATAGAAAAGTCAGGCTTGAAGCTAATGTATCACTTCCATCAAAAGCTTAAACAGTCAGCAGCTCCTCTGTATTCAAAAAGTGAAGCTTTCATTTTGTAGAAATATCTTGTTTTGAATACGTCATTTATATTTTATACTTATTTCCTTTAATGGTATTGAGGTTTAAAACAAATCCCTTTTTTTTTTTTAAAGTTTATGTTGTTTATGTCTACATCACCTAAAACAAAGACTTTTGGAAACACTGCTGGAAAGTTTGTTATTTTGAAAACTCTGGGGTTGTGTTTTGATGACACAACCATCCAGTTTTTTTTAATTTTAAAGACACTGTAACAACATTAGTTCTCCCTGTGGTATACATCTGTCAAGCTCAGCAGGAGGTACAGGGCGACAAAGCCAGGCCCCATTCATTTCAAATAGCCACCATTGCTGTCCCTGCCATTACGCTGGATTCCCACATATGTTAACACTGGACAGTGGGCTTGTCCAATGCTTTGTGCCCACATGATTGTCATGAAAACATTTATAGCCTCATGCTTGAAACCCACATTGCTGGTTTCAAATGTCTATTCATTGAATAAGAATAAATATCTTATTTTACCTTCAAGATCATCAACGTCACCCAGACCAAGCTCTTCCATCAAGTCTTTAAAAGAGAAATAAAGTGATTCTTCAAGTAACTTTACCATTTGGAATAATAGACACCATGATTATATTTTTTTTTACCTGTCTTTCTGTCATTATCGCCTTCAAGTTTGCTCAGAACACTAAGTGGTTCCCATTTTGGCTTCCCAGTCTGGTAGACAGGAAAAATATTGCAACTTTATTTTAACAGGTCACAATTTCCTTTTATACTATTTAGTTGCTGAACGTACTTCTTTTTGGGTGATGTCCTCTTTAGTATCATGTTCTTTTTCATTAGCATCGTTTCCAGCTACAGAAGAGAAAAGACATGTTATGTTTGAGACGACACATTCAACACCATCATCTCCTTCAGGGAGAAACAAAAGATCGATGTGATGAAGTTGGTTGAGTTTGCCAGAATGTTGTGAAAACAAAGCATTCCCATGCAAATGTGCTCATGGGTTAATCAGCATGACAACATGGTTAGACAGCAGAGGAGCATTCAGATTCCCCTGTTCTGGTTTTATAGGGACACAAGTTCAGCATCAGCCAGGAATTCTGACAACACCTGTAGCCACTAAATATTATTTAAGCCAAAACATAAAGGAACCCAAAAAAGGTGAAGTCGAACCTGTGGCCCTCTAAGTCCCACATTTGGGAGAATGGGTTTCAGAGGTAGCAGGAGGAATGGAGTGGTGTATGCTGCATGCATTGTCTCATAATGATCATGAAGTGATAGTCAGGCCTCTGGTATGGTTAACATGCGGTTCTTCAGACCTTTGAGTCAAGACATTCATTTACCCTGGCTGCCTCTCGGCCTGTCTACACTCCTCCGAGGAACTAGAGCGACCATCTTACTTCCTCCTTCTCCTCTTAAAAATGAGGGAATATAAAACAAATCTACAAAAGAAATGTAACATATTGTTTGCAGGGGTGTTTTTATTATGCATTGCAAATTTGACATATTTGCTGTAAACAGAAAGCATTAACAATTAACTACTGACAATATTAATACATGTATTAATGCAGATTTTTTAAATTAAATAAGGTCATTGTTTCTGTAGCATGAAATGGTGCCTGGAATGATTTGATTGCTTTAAAAAACAAAAATAAAGAAATAAAGTGCACCTACTCTCTTTATTTGCTTCATCAGCAGTGGACGTCACTTCTTGATGCTGAGTAGGCTCAGTAGGCCTGAGGAATGAGCTTTGTTTCTCCTCATGTGGCATATTAGTGTCTTCAGAATGGGACTTGAAGGAGAAAATCAGTCTTAATAACAACACATGTATAACAAACATTTAATCCTACATGGTGATTAGAAACATGTCCTAACTGTACCTCAGAGTCCCAAGAATCTTGCTCTTCTTCTCCCTTCTGTAGACCCAGCTCAGAAAGGAAGTCTATTCAACAAATGTAAATTAATTAAGCTGAAACTATTGAAAAGTAGTGTAAAATATTACATTTTATTCTGACAGGCAGAAATGATGCAGGATGAGAACTCTCTTTGAGTCTCTCAAGGTTCGATTTGACTTAATATCCTGGGTCTACAATGAAATCAACTAAAGTCAAAAATAATTATTTGATGTCACTTTTATGATTGATTTTCCTAATTTTGTGACCAATATGACCAAATTGTTATTAACTTGTATTTCTTGATAGATGTTATTAATCATATAGTTTTATTTGCCCACGGAGCAAAAACATCCTCATCAGCATTTTTTAATTGCCATTCAATCAAACTAGTGCAGTGCTGATTGTAAACCTGCCTGTTTGGATTGAGCCGTTTGCTTTGTTTACTCACATTATTTTTTGGTCGATGATAGAATAAGTCAAAGGAATGAGGAGTGAGTCGTTTTCAGATTATGTTTGATTCCATTCATAACTATACTGCTCAGGCACTAATAGCAGATATTGTTCTCATACGATTCAATTATGTAATTTTGCAAAATGAAAACAGCATATTATGGATCTGAAATCAGTGTTGTTATTATATTAGTAGCCAAAATAGCTGAGAGGGTGGGTAGGATTGTGCTGGATTTGTAAATCAAGTAAAATATTATAAATCGTGTACATCTATGTCATGGTATTGTAAATTTTGATGGACCAACATTTCTGTGATGATAAATGATTTGCCACTGACCTCTTTTCTTATCCTTTTCTGTCTCTGGAACAGTTGAAGCGGCACCAAGAGACTCTTCACTCTCAGCAGGCTGATCATTTTCATCTGACATGTCTCCTTCGTCCTCATCCTCCTCATCCTCTCCCACCTGCTCTTTATCGTCATTATCATCGTCCTCATTGTCATCGTCCTCATTATCGGTGGAATCTTCTTTCTGTGTTACAAACATTGATGGTTTAAAAACCACAAAGCATCTCTGATGAACAAACTAAGTGCTGAGCAAACTAAGAATAACCATCTGAAAGAAAATGGCATTGACACATCTAGAATGATTTTGCAGTCCTCTTTTAGCAACCACATTACACTAGAGAAACTGCTACTAGTACTAACATCTACCTGTTGCACAGTGTTCCTGTTTTACCTGAGAGACACAGTCCTCAATGTTTTTGAAGTGTCCCATGCCTATTCTCTCTCCTTCATCAGGCGAGTCTAAATCAACATCGTCAATGTCAGTCTGAGGTAACACTTGATCAAAAAATGTCTTCCCATCATGCCCTTGATCATGAGTGACCTCATAATGTTGCTCTCCATCAATGTTGTGTGATGAGACTCTTGTCTCTGGAACAATGGCACTTTTATCCTGTAACTGAACATATGCAGTTAATCTGGCCGCGTGTTCATCATCTGACTTCTCGCCTCCATCAAGCACGTTATCAGAATCATCTCCCACGTCAGACACTTTGACTGTGGCGCTGGCAAAATCATACTGCAACCGCTGGTCCAAGCTGTCAGAGTCCTCACTTGACTCCTCATCCCTGGGGGGATCACTTTTTATAACAGTTACCAGCTTTTCTTCCTGTGGCCTGTTATTCTCTGTAGACTGATCCTTTCCCACAACAACTTCATTGTTTTTATGTCCATTACCTACTTCAGTCTCTTCCTCTAACTTCTTGTCCATTGTACTTGAAGGCCTTGATTTAGGTGACCTCACACCGGCAGGGGTAGAAAGATTCATCTTCAATAAGTCGCCACTGTCTGCAACTTCATCCTCTGTCTTCTGCTTTTCTGACTCATCACTTTCATCTTCATCATCCCAACTACTGTCGTCGCTTTTCTTTTTTTCCAAGTCTAATTTTCTCTTGTTTTGTAGAATTGAATCAACATTGTCATTATCAGGTACTGGTGATTCTGCAGGGGGAGCATCATTTGTCTCTTTCTTATGACTTCCTGTATTTCCTTGCCAAGAGCCATCAGAATTGTGCTGCTCTCCAGTCTTGTTCGGTGTTACATTTGTTTTAGAAACTTTACCACAAACCACTTTACCTTTAGTGCAGGATCCATAATCATTTTCATCATTTTCAGAAGAAGAATTCCACTCTGATAAATCTGGTGATGCTTTACCTGGCCTGCTTTTAGACGGATGGACTCCTGTAGAGGATTTCGGTTTCTCTACCATTTGCTTTGGCGAGACACATTTTGAAGATGGCACCATTGGTGATGAAGAATCCCATGAGGTATCCACATGGTCTTCATTGGATTTAGTTAATTTACTTTTCTCATTCAGTCCTTCTTGTTGTAAATCTAATCCTCGAAAATCACTTTTCTGATCAAGCATCTCGTTCTTAACCTCATCTTCTTGTGAGAGATCAGCATCGCTGTCCTCTAATGAAGACCCCCAGGACGACCTGCGTTTGTCCTCTTTGAGCACTTCACTTAATCCAGTACCATCTTCAGCATCAGAAGCACTGTGTGTATTTTCTGCACAAACCTCAGATAATATGTTTTTTTGATTAGCAAGTACAGTGTTGCAACCAAATCCCACTGTTTGATTATCTTCGTCATTGTCACTGTTCTTCCAAACTGTCTCACCACTGTTTTGTTTGTTGCTCCAGGAGTCGTCATCATCAACATCATCCTTTTCCAGTTCTCTCTCAAACTCTTCCTCCTTAATCTTGCAATGTGAAAGCGTCTCTGTGCCAGGCCTGGATGACATAGGACCCCCTGTTGAACCCAGGTGTAAAGTTTTGTTTTGTCCTGATGACCAAATGCATTCCTTCCCAAGGCTGTCATCCTCATCAGAGAACTTAGATTCGACCCTAATGGCTGATACGACACAGTCGTCCTCTACATTTAATGTCTTTAGCATTGCAAAACTTGGAGATCCAACTGGGCAGACAAGGCCGGTATTCTGAATATCTGTTTTGGCATCTTTCTCTGAGGCATCTACATTATCAGGAGTAGTTCCATCGCTGTAAGAAATGTCAGTAGCAGGTATCTTCTGACTATCAGCACTGTCAGTAATGTTAAGGGCAGCAGCAACGGAGGGTTTCAGAATGTCTTCATATTCAGAAGTGTTGGCCTGGACAGCAGCCACACAGTTGTCGTCATCCTCCTCCTCATTTTCATTCTCTTCTTCATCCTCTTCCCCATCTTCCTCATCACTTTCCTCATCATCTTCTTCTTCTTCCTCGTCATCCTCTTCCTCCTCCTCCTCTTCTTCATCATCATCATCATCATCGTCGTCATCATCTTCTTCCTCCTCCTCCTCTTCTTCTTCTCCAACTTCCTCCTCAGAGTCCTCTGCTTCAGGGCTGCCCTCACGAGAGTCTGATGTTGCTTTACTGCTTGACGGTTGCTCTGAGTCTTTGCTTTTCCCCTGCTCAGCTACCCTGTCTGCTTATTTTGGGCATTCAAGACAAAAGGAGAGAAAGATGTCACAGAAATGCAACAAGCAAAGCTTTAACAGAAATATTTTACCTCTCTGTAGCTAGGATGAGGGATGGAAGTCATCTGGGGTGCTTTTGTAAGGAAGGAAATGGGAGTGGGATCTACAGGTTTCTGCAGAGAGTTGCTGGATGGTACATTTTTTTGGAGGGGTGGGATTCTCTGGACTCTACTCTCGCTGTCTGGATCAGATTCTGTACCGCTCAAGGATCTGTCAAGCAGTGCAGAAGCTACAGGGTAGGCAGGGACAGAAGATTACTATTAAAACTACTCTGCTGACACAAACAAAAGAAGTTAATGTTGGAGGATTCTCAGTACCTTCTCCCTTTTTAGATGCAATCATTCTGCTTAGGTTTACTTTCTGTGGTTTCTGAAAGACAGCACAAATGATGGTCAAAACTAAATTTGAAGACAAAATAAATACTAGGAAAGGGTGGGTAGCACGAACCTTCTTGTTTAAAACCAATTCATCATCATCTTCAGATGAAGGCCATTCATCAGAGGCACTTTTTGAAACCCTTAGGAGGGAGCAAGAATGGTTTGAGCTGGGAAATCAAATTTAATTACAAGTTGCAGATCAGAAGAACAAGACTGTGCTCACCGACTTAGGGACTCAGACTGAGAATTGTCTTCAAAACCTGCAACAAAAAAGAGGAATTGAAATCAATTTAAAAAATGGCGTATATTAGTATTAAAACTTTTAAACTGTGACATCTTGAGAGCATCTCAATTTTAAAAAGCAGAAAAAGTATGAGACACAAAGCACATATTTTGATCTGAAACTTGTTTTTACATTAAATTATCAGTACCAGTGATAATATTTGCTCTAGGTTAAGAATTATATTGTGGCTGACAACAGTGACTGACGGGGAAAAAAATCAAGAAAAAAATCCAAACGCAATGGGTTAATTTCCGCTGACTATACTGGTGGGTTGCAACTCAGAAAGGTCGAGAACCACTGTCCTAAGCTCATCTAAGCCAAGTAATACCTCCCCCTGCTTCATTTGCTCCATTCCCTAGATCCAGTCAAGAGGTAATGCATGAGGAATGAATGAAATAGTCAGAGTCAATAATGAAGAGACACAATAATATCCTCACACCACTGGCATTTACTTTTCCATCACAACAACTTGCATTCCTACCATCTTTGTCAGTGGCTGGTCCTCCCAGAGAGAAGCCTGCTTCCAGATCTTGGAAAGGACTGCCCAATGCCTTTTTCTTCTTCTTTTTGCCCAGACCTTGATGTGACAGGGAGGGGCCATCGCTCCTCTGGGTGCCATGCTCAATGATCAGGTGAGAACAACTGCAAGATAGGCAAGACACTGACAACTTCATATGTGTCACATGCCTCCATGTGCTGCTTTGGGGTGTGAAAATGTGATTATACAGTATATACAGTAATCTGAGAGAAAAAAGTGATTAATTAACCTGTAAAAAATGATTCCTAATGAATAAAATAAAGCTCAAAAGAAGAAAAGAGCAACTGGTGGGATTTGGTTGTTTTTTTTTGTGTCAGTTTAATTTTCCACTCACACACCACTAAAGCATAAATTACAAAAGAAATGCCACTCCAGGAAAGCAAGCGCAAAGAAAAGAACAGCTTACGGATGATGCCCATTCATTCCTGCGTAGTCGTCAGCTGACCATCCTTTGGTATCCTTGAGTGTTGTATCTGCGTTGAACCGCAAGAGTAGCCGCAACATACCGATTTGTCCATTGCCAGCAGCTATCATTAATGGGGACCTGCAGATTAAAATCAATGACAGCAATATATACAACTATGAATTAGAGACCATCTTTTGTTGACACTCTGACCCATGAGTATTCAGTAGTCATGGCAACATTGTTACATGAGGGATGCTGGGTCAGACCAGAGCTTTCTTCAAACTCTGCTTTCATTTTGATTTCAATTCAGACAAACACCTGAAAACATCTGCCACAGTTCTCACAAACACACAGGTAGTATACTGTTTCCTCTCCACTTCAACGGCCAACAAATGAGACAGTCTTCACTTCACTCATATCCACCAACATAAAATTAGCACTTAGCCCAAATGGACCAGGGGACACAGCTTTTGTCCCCAACTAGCTGGTGTTTAGTCTGAAATTTGTCCCCAAAGGTAGCCGAAGACAGTCAGACAGACACACGCCGAAAACAATACCAGCCTTGCCGTCACTGCTGGCAAAAATGTATTCAGCAACATTAAAATTATTAGATGTTTATAACTGTTACCTTTGGTCTTGGTCCAGTAAATTCACATCAGCACTCTCATTGAGGAGAAACTCAGCCATCTCAATATGGTCCTCACGGACAGCCACAGTCAAGGGGGTAAATCCCTCCTAAAAAATGGATTACAGTCAACAACCTCATGAAATGGAGATGTGTCATCAGAACAGCAATACCTCATCCTGTGTGGAATGAATGAATGAATCCATACCTACATGACCAAAACAATATGATTGTTTTTCTGAATATCCTTCATTTACAAGACTTTTACAATAGCCTGCTGACATCTACTCACAATTCAAATACAGTTTATCTGATACCATGACATTAACTGTGTCTGTCCTAACATATGGCTTATGGCTGACAAATAGTACTGTGGTGGATAGAAAGACAGAATCACCTTGTTTGGGGCATTGATGTTAGCCTCATGCTGCAGCAGCAGGATGGCGATGGAGATGGATGGGATGTTTGCGGCTAAATGTAGGGCTGTATTGCCATTGATGTCCACCAGGTTAGGCTCGGCATGATTCTCCAGCAGCATGCTCACACATCGCTCATGCTGGCCCTGCACTGCCTGATACGGTCGAGAATCAACACAAATGCAGAGTAAGGCAAATACTGCTTAACACAATGTAGAAAGATATTTTTCATTAAATTAAGAGTCAGTCTTCAAGTGTCATCATCCAGGATTACCTTCATTAAGGCAGATCTATTTTGATTGTCACATAGGTTAAGCTTGGCTTTGCTCTCGAGAAGGAATTGTACGACCTCCACATGTCCACTGGCACAGGCAATATGTAGTGCAGTTCTGTAATATCAAAGCAGAGTTTATTATATTCATAAGAGGTATTCATGTTCTAACTAAAGCTCTATACTGACAAGGACGATCTTTCCTTTTTAACGTTCTATTTCTTCACTGCAGAGTTTGACGTACTACAGAATATATCAAAATACTTCATTTTTGATCATGTTGATCATTGTGGCATTATATTAAAGTCATATGACAGACACTTCTGCCTGAAGAGACATATAACAAGTCCATTATTTGAGCCATAATCCAGAGATCGCTTGAGTGATAGTTACTGGTATACTATAGTAATATGAAGTTACAACAAGCACTTTATAGAACATGTATGGTTTAAATTGCATATTAGTTGATTATGTATAGTTTTATAGGTATTGAACACCTCACAGATTCTGACAAGTTGAGCAACTATCATCTTTTCCTTATGACAAGCTTTTCAATAAATTGCATCATGCTCTTCAGAACACTTGATTGACAGTGAAGTAACTTAAGCCTACCCTGAAACGTTAGTAGAAAAGAAACACATGGGTGTCATTTACATTTTACTCTCAAAAACACCTGGCTGTTTGCTTTTAACGGTTACATTTTTTTACAGTACAACACAGCCATACTTTGTGAAACACTCCACACTGCACGGTAAATTTAACAATTACACAAGGGTCTCAGACTACTTTTAAACTTTATCATTAGTAATATTTCAAAAGTGCTGAAAAATAAAGCGACACGTTAGTATTGCTGTGTTCATGTGTGGGGGAAATTTGACAGACAGCTTCCTGTATTAATCAATTTGAATGAACTATTCATCGGAGACCAACTTTGAAGGATGTGAAAACAAATGCTTTAATCCCACTTACCTGTTCTCCTTGTCAAGTTGATTGATATCATTCTTTTTCGCAAGCTGCTTCAACTTTGCCACATCCCCCGTCCAGGCAGCCTTGTGAACCTTCCCGAGGTCCTTCTCTTTCAGTTCATAGCCAAGGGAAAGCACACTACCGCTGTCAGGGGTACCAGACGGGTGTTTCTTTTTCTTGGTGAAGCTGAATATCTTCTTCATTGTGCACAGCAGCACCACACTGCTTTGGCACCTCCACTACCTGCCACTCATCTGGTGCTGGAGGATCACCGCGGGTGGCTGTCCCATCCCTAAAAATAAGACGTGCAAAGCGGATTAGAAGCCTATAAAGCTGTGCAGGGAGCACTCCGGTTTGCTATATGTAAGATATAAATGAGTACCAGAAATACAGCTCTTTGCAAGGTCATTTCAACCCATACACACCATAGATCAGCTGCAGGTAAAGGGGAGAGAGGTGCAAAGGTTTGAGTATCTAATTACTGACGGGAAACACAGCTGTCATGCTAACAGGAGCGTTTCTGTACATGCTAAGCTACACGTAGCCTCGTTTACTGGATGATGATACCTCACAAGACGTCTGTCGCTCCTGGGTTTGAGAAAACATGTCAGCGACTCATCGCTTCAGCGATTAACACGCACAGAACCGGACATGTCCACATCAGCTACCGACAACACTCCGCGCTGTCTAAATACACGTAGCGTTATATCGTGTGGGCGTTGTAACCATGGTAACATGAGTGCACAAATGGCAGGCTAACGTAGCAGCCTGAGGTTTATCCTCCCTGCTGGTGTTAAGAACACACACACACACACACACACACACACACACACACATCTCATATGACTGTGTCGAGGGGGAAAGACCCTGAGCTTTGGTCAACCATTCTTCTATTTGCGATTATTGTTTGTTGCCTAGCAACATCACCTACCTTCAGCTGACTCCGTGCTGCGCCTCCCACGTCGTCACTTCACAAGCGATGCAAACCGCCACATTTAAACAGGACTCCCAGCCGAGCCGAGCGCAACAGCGAACACCGCGGCTAATGTGCGAGAGCCGCTTCAGCTCAAAGACATCTGACCCTCCAGCGAGAGGGCAGCGGTCCCCGGCTAACGCTAACCTTGGTGGAACGAAAGTAACCCCGCTAACTTACTGCTAATTAGCACAGGCTTTAAATCAAAGCTGAGCTGGTTAGTACGTTGCTCAGCACGATGAGTTTGAAACGAATAGGAATAGTGTGGAGGTATGCTACCCCAAGTCAAGCTAGCTTCTGCAATATAATAAACAACAGTATATAAACTCTAACACCAACCTGTTGATTGTCTGAATCAGAGTAGTTTCACAGAGCTAAAGCTAACGAGCATTTGCTCAGAAGAAAACATGCTAGCTGCCGGGATTTCAGGGAGCCAATCATAAACGAGTTCCCGCTCCCGACTGCTTGGATTGACCAATAGGAGGCTCCAGTGACCTGAAGGTTGGTTGACAGGACACAGGTGGTCGCTGTTGTCTGCTCGAGATGGAGAAGAGTCACAAATTCACCACTTGATGGAGACATTTGTCCTGGAATAAACACACCCGGCACCAATTCACAGTCTTTGGCATAAAGAAGACGAACTTCATTATGATCAGTGTATTTTAAATTCATGTGCGTTTTCATAGCAGACAGACATTCGACAAGGCCCACAGTCCTTGTGTTTGTGACACAGATCAGACATTTGACTAAAGCTTGTTGTAAAATAAGCTGTAATGGAGTTTTAGTTTAATATCAAAAAATATATATAGATAAATAACACCAACTGGCAGTATTGAGGCATCAAAAGTGTCTCTATACTGCTGACAAATATCACATTTACCCCCAATGATCAAAGTTTGCCAGCAAAATCTAAGATTTGCATACTATCTTCATACATATACAGCAATACCATTTTAAAATTCAAAGATGATTTATGCTTCAAGTGTTTTCTGTGTTCAGATATTTCAGGCAAACATTTGCAGAAGCACCATGTATACTTAAAAATCGTCCTCTGTGTAGAGCAATTTTCCAAGTTATTATTGCTTGTTAATTCCTTTTAGTGGACATTAATTTGATTCATAAGTGACCAAAGGTAATTCTTTGAGTGCTTTTAATAATCACAAACTTCCCAAGATGCTTGGGCAATGGATCCTCACGTGTTTTCTGAAACAATGAGATTACAGGGGTAGCACTGTTTCCTGGAAACACAATATCCCCACCCATTTCAAGGCTAATGAAAAATAATCATCTAGGAGCTTTTCTTTATTTCCAAACTAAGAATGTATTAATGAGTCCATGTACTCTGGACACCAAAATCTACCAACTGAAAATTGCACTGCGTGAAAAGATAATAGATCGTCTTGGTCCTGTAGAGAATACAATTACAGCCCTCACAGGATGAATGCACTGTAACATATTAATGTGACTGCTGTGCATGTCCACTTGCAACAGTTGTTTCACTAAAGGTTGATGATTCCAGCAAAGTGTCTCACCATCGCAGGGTTTAAACTAAAAGCCGTCCCTATAACTGTCCTTATTCAGGTGCCGTACAATATTAGATCTAAATGAGATTCATAGTGGTACTAAAAATTGTGCTAGACACCATTAAACTGGCATAACGTTTTTTTTAACCTCCACTGAAGCACAGCTGCTCAAAATGGTATTGCACTGCAGCAAACTAAGATTGTGACATCATTGACAGAAATGTAACTTTATCAAATCATCATGTGTCCATGTTGTAAATCTATAGAGGAAGAGAGGGAACTGATGCTGTAGATAAAACAAATCAGATAAATAGATAATATAATTAAATACAAAAATATTAAGATGTAAAATCAAATGCAACAGATACAAAATCCTAATATTTTTCATCAAAACACTGCCTAACTTTTCTATTAAATAACACAGGATTTTGTTCTTGTACATCAAAGGACAATGCCAACTGTTGAGGGCCCACTGTAATAAACCAGCCAGATATGAGAGGTGATATCTGGAATCAACACTCAATAACAACAATTGAATATGACTCTGACTCATTGATTCCTGGATCAAAAATATCCTTGCTTCTGGAAGCAGGGATATTTTTCAATTTAAAAAGCCATACACCAGTGACCAGTGATCCATAAACCAATCTTAATGACAGCACCATCGCAGTCGAGATGCCTGACACATCATGCATGCAAACAAATTACATGATAAGAATAGCAAAATGTATCAATCGTTTTTTGCAACGGCTTTGCCTGATAACCACTTGAATCATTTTCTCAAGTGATTTCATTCTGCTCTGTTCAAAGTCAAAATGAGAAATGAGTGAAAACCATAAAGTGCTTGTTTAACATATCATCAAGTTACAGCTTGTTATTTTCTTTTTTATAGCTACATATACAAATGCTTTGTGGGTTTAGGATGTCTCAAATTAGATTTGAAAAATAAGATGGATCTACACAAAAATATTATGGTTTCTTCCTTGATGCATACAATATCCTTCCTCCACGTTTCTTGGGAATTAGTAGAGAGTTGTTTGTAATCTTGCTAACTAGTAGACAAACAACTAAAAGCAGAAGACAAGATAACCAGGCAGTCAAGACACAAACACAACCTTTTTGGTGAAGTTGTCTGTCTTATTTGTAGTCAATGTTTATTTATAGTATGGCTTTAGGGTGGATATCTTTGAAGTCACAAAAGACATATAATGTCAAAATGTGTGTTAAATTGGAGGATAATAATGAAAGATTATTAAACAACTGGTTTTTGAGTACATTTACACTTTCTGTTACATTGCATGATGCATAGAAATATAGCAACATTTTTATTGATTTCACTGAGAATATTTCATGAATCTTGTTTAAAAAAGGAGACATTAAATAAACCGATATTTATGAGTGTGTGCAATTTTGTGCAGATCCAAATAAAAATGTGGATCTAGTCAAATTAAATGTGGTTTCATAAGTTTGACCTGAGGATCCCGCGAGTTTATTTGGGCTTCGTGAGATATGATGTCTTCAGTCAATTACTCAGTGATAAACAAATATTTTTTGAGAGACTGTCACACAGTTGTGTTCCAAATGCAATTGTCTGTGTCTTTGGAGGTCAGGATTATAATAAGCAATTATCCTGGTTTGAACCCTTCACTGGACTGCAAAATGAGTTAAAGTTCAATGTACAACTCGGTTTGACAATAGAAGCTGCCTATGTTTTGCTGTAAAAAATGTTTGGACACGAGAGGGTAGCTCCTTCTAAGGTACAGAAAAAAACTATTCTGACAATTTGGATGATGACACTCTGATGAAAACATCAGATCTGCCAATAGATTGTTTACACACTGAACCATAAAGTGATTTTCTTTTCTCTGCAGATGCTCTTGCTAAACCTTCCACTCATCCAGCTCCCTATACTTTACCCTAACTATGTTCTCAAATTGGCTTGTTGGCTTGTTTCAGAGCCATCCAGCTATCACCTTCAAGAAAGCTGTGTGATTTGAAGATATCTCAAAGGGTTTATGAGGAGCTTAAATAAATCAAATTACATAATTGTCCCCTATTTAAAGATCGGATGAATTATACTTTAATTATATTGAAAACCTCACAAAAGCTTCTTGTAATGTCTGCAAAAACCCAGGGCGATGACAGAGATATTATACAAGAATTAGCCTGCCACTGCGAGATAATATGTTAATCCACAATATGAGTTTGTGTAGAGGATTCCTTTCTACCTCCATAATCTCCTATTCATTTAATGACTTCATCGTCATAGTTTTATGAGTCCGCCATCCTCTCTGCCGTCTACCTTTTGTAGATGACCCACTTTATTTGCTGACATTCCCATCTAATCCTAATGCATAACTATCATTAAGAATATCTTCATGATCTTAACAGCTTTATCAGCACAGTTGTTTTAATAATAAGGCCAAAGCAATATTTAATAACTAATTCTTAATAAGTTAGCTAAAATATACACACGCTTATCTCCTTGTTGATCCACATAAGGACCCCTGTTTGAATCCTAGATTGAGCCTTTTAAACCGGGTCTACCTGAGCTTTCTCCGGTTACTCCAGCTTCCTCACATGCAGACATAGATCACTCTCTATGCTGGCCCTGGCCCTGTCCAGACAGTCACACAACAGAGGATCAGCATAAGCAGTAAAGATGGTGGATGGATGGCTTTACACAAAAGTATCTGAAATATGTCAATCCTGACCCGATGATAGCACTGAGATAAGAAGTCAAAGAATGAGCAAAGTCATTTTGTGGGGGACATGATTGTAGCTATAGTCTCATTGCAAATCATCCAGAAGTGGAGCTTGGGTCAAAGGTAAATATCACTTCACTCCTCTCCGGTCTGATTTAACCACACATTTTAATATGTGAACAAACTTGACATACGATATAGAAATTCTGTTCAGTGTTCTCAAGTCTGCATTAAAACAGGACAGGAATTTGCTATGCCAATGTCAATTAGATTTTCACATACAAGTGGCTAAATGTAAAATAAAACAACCTAATGCGATCCCATCTATCTGACAATGTTTACACAGAGACTGCTTGAACATGAATTTAATATACTTCTATCCTGTCCACATCATGATGTGAACACACGTTTTTCCTGTCAAAACACTGGTGCACTGATGGAACCTTGCGCTGCCTCACAAGACTCAGTTATTTTCTCACAGGGAGCTAATCAGCACCACATTGAATTGACTGACAGTCAACAAATGGCCCCTCTGCCAGAACTGTGAAAGGTGGTAGTGTTAATGGTAGCTCTGAGCCTTGAGGGGGGGAGAAAAACAACACTGACATATGAATTCAGAATCACTAACCCAGCCTGCATTTGTGGCAGATTGTCCATTACTACAGCTCAAAAAATAATTTCTTGAATGGAGCATATCTTTCACACGGAATGTTAATCTTTACAACATTATCATCCTGGTTTTTCTCCTGCATATGGACACTGACTCTCATCTTCCCTTACAACTAGAGTTTGTTTTCATTTGTCGTATGATTTTTACGTTTCTTGCAATTTAACCGTCTGTGACTTCACTACATGCCTGCATTTCCTTGGTGGCACATGAATGTGACAAATTTGTGGAATGAACAGGGGCATAATTGTGGAGCCGTGGAATTTCTTCTTTGTCTGAGGCGAATGGATTTTAAGCAGGAGGATGTCAATAATGTCCATTTTCAGCTTTGTGCTAGAAAGGCATTTTGTGGTATGGTTAATTGAAACAACTCAGGTGGCTTCGGAGTAAAGGCCACTTTGTTTTTGGCTCAGGACGGAGTAAGCATTAAGGAAGTGGATGTAGAAATATCCCCTTCCACAAATTGTTTCTTATTGCTCTACCCCTGACCCAAAGAATGCATGGAAGGATATACTATGAATACATGGATGTATATGACATATGTTGAAAATTCAGGTCAAGACTCATCCGCAGGGCTTATTGTGAAATGATGATATTAGAGCAGGGTCCTGCAAGGGGTAAGCTACATCAATGTTTCTAAGGATATGGTAAAATGCTCTTTTCAGTGTCCATGGTTTAGTCTTGCTTCTGAAATAGTGTGGATGTGTAAACTGTAACTGTATATGATGGAGGAGGAAACCTTGTTTAGTTGAGTTACCACATCTAAAGTGATTGGGCCCTAACCATGGCTCAGTCATGTTTGTGGTTAGAAGCTGTAAATATGTTTTTTGCCACTTACACTGAAGTGGCACTTCAATTGCTTTTACTGCTTACAGCACAAAAAGCACTTTGGGCTCTAACTCACACCCAACACAAAGTGGCACTAAGCACTATGATAGTCTCAGATTTATGCAGTTCTGACTTTTGTGTCCAGAGGTTACATTGTTTAAATAGAAATGTCTTTTGTCCCTGTCAGTATTAATGGTGCATTGCCATCTTAAAACACAACTGACCAACAAATTGACCAACTCCATTTGTCCACAAGCTAGCAGGAGCATGCAACACTCTAAAAAATATTGCAACCGTTACATCCCACCCCATCAAATCTACACCCCCAAAACAGCTTCGAGAAGCCATCTTTTCTGTGACTTTCTCATTAACTTTTGGCTATTGCCGCTGATTCAGTGTGTGTATGTCTCTCCAGCTTAAGACAGCTATAGAAACGAATGAGATTAGTGCAGGGTGCACGCAGGCAGGCAGGTTTGTTTGCCAGTAAATCACTTCATTGATTGGTTGTGTTTATTACACTCCTGTGAGAGCCACACACTGGGTTTTTTAGAATTTTTTTAATGAATTGCTATCAGGACGTGAAGAGGATTTCAACAAATGAGATGAACAGTGCTTCAAAAACAATTTACTAACCCTATCTTTAACTATCAAAACTGGATTTGGATACACCATAAATGCGTTTTTGCACCATGCACTTTAAGGCTCATTTTTGCTCAACATGAGATACATATACGGAAAAGGTGAAGCCTTCTGACTGCACTCTGTGTACATTTCATCTGTATTTGTACACATCATATGAAAGCTTGCAGATACAGATGAAACAGAAGATACAAGCAGTAACATCACAAACTGAGGGGGCAGTGCAGCCGGCCACCACAGGACATGAGGAAGAAATTTCCACAATGTCAGAACTTTACAGGAAGAAAGGTTGCACGTTTTTTTGAAAGCTGCATGATCACAACCTCCTCCACCATCGCCAGAAGCTTTCAACTCTGCCCTGGCTAATGGGTGTATTGCTTAACAACCATGCTAACTTTAAGGGCATGGAAGTATGTGGGCAGTGACAGTTACATCGTTTGAAACTGTATGTAGTGGCAACATAAATGAGCCTTTACACCGGGCACTTAGATTGCATGAGGCCTTGAACTGAGAGGATTGCTTGTTTCTTTCTCACTTAAATGTCAACTTATATTATAATTCCATTCAGTCCTTAAACTTTTATCTGATGTCCTAATCATTTCTAGTGGACTGCTATTATTTAACATTAATCCAACTTTACAAAGAACAGTTTTTTATACAATTACATTCATGTAAATTGTCTTTGACCAATATAAAAAATAATGATCACAACCCCTTTTCGTGACCCTGTGACCTTTCCTTATGCACTGACAATAACCCAAACTTTAGTATGAACGTACCCCCCTGGCCGGTTAATGACAAAAATGGTGTTAATTAAGAAAGCTTTTGACTCTCGAGACCCAATAACCAGTCCTTTAGTACCATCATGAGGATACCTTTCAACTCCCTTTAAATGACCTTATAGGAGATGAATGCACACAATCTGCTGCGTGTATGTATGAAGCTGCACTCGCCCGAGTCTTGCTCCATTTAGAAGATTGATGTTTTTCAGCATCAATTCAAGATCAGAACATAAACACTGGGGAGCTGATGCTCATATTTGCTGCATTGGTTTTTGGCCATCATGATCAAATACACAATTATAATTCATACAATTATTAGTCCAATCAGGTTTGTCCTGAAGAATAATTGCGAAAAGGACATGATTAAAAAAATGCTTAATACAATTAAGATATAAAAGAATAAGTACATACTGCATATCATCGTTGAAAATCATCAACATTCATAGTAGAATAACAAGTACATTTCTGTGCACCTGTCCTCACATACTCCCTGCATATAATTGTTAATAAGTAGTAAATATGCATTTCAAAGCCTTTCATGGTCGGTGCTTTCAAAGAATTAATAGAAGCCGAGTTTGTTGTCATACATCCTGTCAAACATGCTTGGTTTCTAATTCAGGTGTCAGCAGTGTTATCTCTTCATGTAGAGGTTTATTTCTTTCCTGCGTACTCCTGGAAAACGATTTATAAATTCAAATTCAAACTGATAAGTTCCAGCACACCAGGGTTCTCTGAAGAAATCAATTATACAAATTGTTACTAAGGCAAAAAACATTCACGTAACAGAAAGGAAGAAACGTGTATGCAAATTTTGATAATTTTTAATTTAATGACAACCCATGAAAAATAGACGTGGCCAAATTAACTTCTCAGGACTTCAAATGGGAAATATTCTCGTGAATGGCAGCAGTGCCAGATGGGAAATGTATTATTGTACCCAAGACTTAAATTAATCATATTTTGGGGGGAAATATTTTAAACAATTACAATACAATAAATAGTCTATGAATGAATAATACTTTTATGAAACACAAACACACAGCCTAAATTTAGACGAGCAAGTATTTGAAACCACCTGCAAATCTATTCACATGAAAATAACATGCTGATGTTAATAAATGATTTTATGTAAGTTCAAGCTCCACCTCTGTCTGTGTCTCCTACATCCTCCATCAGTGTGCCAAGAAGTATTAACACATATAAAGGAGCCATGTTCCAAATCATTGTAAAAATACAATAATTACTGTACAGCAGTGCTTACTTTAAGGGCTTACTAATACCTATATGTCAGTCATGTCAGAAAAAGAACCTGTGGTAGCTTCAGTTGTCATAAACAATCAAAAGGTGTTTAGTTTGTACAGTCTGGACTTGAAACATGTCAGCCTCCGTAGAGAGGGCCCCCTCGATGTAATAATAAAGTATCTAAATATAAAGGGTCTTTTCTGGGGTGAAGAACACTACAGTTCATATAATTTAGATGAAAGAAACTAGTGAAAACATCATGAGGATTATTCTACATTGAATATCTGCCAATAGATCCCTTTCACCTAAATCTTACACACTGGACCTTTAAAAAAGTATTTGACCCCTTTTCTTTTTTTTTTCCCCAATGCGTCATTTTGCGCTGGAAACCAATGCATTGGAAACCTTGCTGTCTTGCAAGTGTTGCATCTTGAAGGAAAAATCATTATTTGTGAACTTCGCTAGTCTGGTCATTTGTGTTTGTATCACATTCACTGAGTTCTTCGGTCCTATTAGACACTTAAAAGTGCAACTCACATGACAAAGGTCAGGAAGGCCAACCTCTGCTTTGATTTTTTTATTTCAGGAAACCCTGTGTCTAATAGTTTACCAGTTAGTGAATGGAATGACACTGAAAAGCTTAGAGGTTGAACGTTGTGCTGGCTAAGCTGAAATGGTGTCATGCAGACAGGACTGACGGTGTTTACAGCACGTGTTGCTGGGTTATCTCACTGAGCTTCAGCAGGCTGTCCTAGGAGTGATGATGGAAACCAGTAGCAGAGATGCTGGGTGGTATGAGGTGTTGTCCACAGTTAGGAGATGCGATCACATATTTTGAACCTCTTCCAGGGAATTCCTCTCTTGAACATCCTGACCCAAACCCTGCTTTGTATCTACACAGACATTACTTTCTTGCACATATTAAGTCGTTACAACTTACGTGAAGCTATTCCAGGAGTGAAAAGGTTATATGTCTATATTTAGACGCAGTGTCGATTTGGCTGTACTAACTGCCTAGATTTGCTGCTGAGCCTGCATTGCCTCCCCCTTTGTGCTTCACTGTGTATGTACCCTGTCTCCTCCAAGTTCTGATAACAGATATAGCAGATTTATTATTTGCTCATAGACCAAGAGACCAGTACGACTATGTGGAAAAATACTGCAAGATCACAAGATTTGTGTGTTTCAGTTAGTCTCAGCACAATATCAGCTAAAAAGATAACAGCTCTTTAAAATTGAAAGTTAATTTGGAAGCTGATAAATTGGTCTCACCACAAGGTTTATTGACTAGCTTTTCTTGAGCTTTTGATCATATCACATGATCTTCATCAGCAGGTGGTGTTTACCAATTTGTTATGGAATTACTTTTTGTCCCAAGCACTTCAAGGCCTATTTGTACATTCTCGCTGAGGTTCACTGTTCATCCTTGAGTTCTGTGCCATCTGGGATGAAGATCATGTGATATGATCAAATGTACAGAGTAGCTACTAAATTGACCTTGTTATGAGAACTTGTTTAAAACTGGAGAGTTGACACGTGGCTGTCCATATGTCAGGGTCACAAAATAATCACATGATAATTAATTGAAATTGTTCTCTAGTCCTGCAAAATCCCTAACTCATATGTAACTGATCACTGTACCAAAACTTACTGATACACAGCAAAATTGGAAATTTCGGGGGCCCGGGGAATTCTAGCTAGGGCAGCTGGCTGCCTTTGTATTCCATCCTTAATTGTCAAAACACAGAATAATTTAAATAACTATTGAAACACTGCATGTGCGTGTCAGACTGGGTCACATTGATCATTGCAAAATTAGTGAAAATATACAGTGGGGTCCAGCAGACGCTTTGTGTGGTCTCAGATCTTTGGACCCAACTATAAATGCATAATGCAGAAATAGCTACATAGCCACAGCAGGTGATAATGGTTTGGTCACTCCATTAATGCTACATGCAAACACGCTCCCAACATCTACCGCCTGAGTGGTGCCGAATATGCAGCCAAGATTGAACACATGCAGCTCCTCTGGCTCTGCACATTCCAGCTGTTTACAGGGATCAACCAAAGTGTGAATTGAGGGCAGATTTTTTTAAGCCTGTTGATTTTACAGGGGAGGTTAGTGGACCACTTTGCCTTGTATTAAGCATTTCAATCATCTTCGCATCACATTTATATGCTGGGGTTTTAAATTGAAAACTTCATGCACTCTTGCTTGACAGAAGCACAGTGGCCAGCAAGAATGAGGTAGGAAAAGGCTGGAAATAGAGACACAAGCAAAGACAGCTGGTGAGATGTCCCGAGACCACATGAGCGAGAGCGACGAAATCCAAAGTTTATTTTCCTATATTATAAGCATGGCTTCTCAGTTGAGCCTAAAACCATATTCCTTTCATGCAGGGAAAAGGCTGAATCCGATCAATCATTAAGTCGTTAATATATAAACAATGTGGGCTGCTAGAGAACATTTAAGCACTCTGCATTGATGGGGTGTTGTTTTTCTCTAAGAGGCATCCATTGGGTCAGTGAGTGAGGTCGCAAGCATGGCCATATATTTTCACCACCAACCAGGGACACCAGGGTTGCCTCCTGCTGCTGCATAAGGAAAGGAAATCATCGCTGTCTTTCTGGACTCCCCAGTCGATGAATGAGGGGCCACTGGTCAGAACATCTGGAAAGGATTTGCCTGTTTCTCATCGTATTGCTCGGCTGGGAACCTTGGCGTGCAGTCAGGAAAGCGCAAGTCACATCAACTAAGAGTCTAAGTTGTGGGAAACGGCGCATTGGGTATGCAATTACCCCACAGAACCGTTAAGGTTTAATTAGTCAACATTCAACCTTGAGAAAATATATCAATCACAACGGAGCAGCGGCGTCTCCCAGGAGTTACACAGGCCATCGCTGAATGGGATAAATGAGGATCATTTCAATTTATGTGAACAAGCTATCTGTGATTGTATACATTAACATCTCGACCCAGATGATAAATTCACGTTGATCAAATGATAACAGTTTGGAAATAGAAGCATTAGCTATGTTCAAAGATCTGTGAACCCAAATAAGGCTGACAAATTGGATTTCAAATATACTGAATAATAAAAACATCAGTTCACATCCCATCTTATGAAAGCAAAGATAAGATGAGGAACTAATGTATTCCTAGTTGCCAGATTATAAAGTACACACAGCTTCAGTAACTCCAATTTATGTTTTGTATGTAACAGGAGAACAATTTAATATTAATTTATACATGGTTGATTAATTGTATTAGAGGTGTTACTTCATGTTAATGTTATGGTTATTTTGAAGGCTGTAATTTGTAATACTGGTGAACTACATTATATTTATATCAGGGAGGGGAGATTAAATATTTGAATCTTTTTTTTCTCTTTTCCCTTTTCTCTTGGAACCACTCAATACCAAATACAAAAACATGCATGTCATGCATAAATTGTTTTGTGTGGGGAATGTAACTTTGTGCGTGTGTTCCAACCCCTGACTGATTCCTAGAAACAAACATAGCAAATCCCTGGCAACCGAAACATTCCTGATATGCTCATGACATAAACACATTTGATGAAGTCCAACTGCTTCCACCTGTTGCGTAGCATTCAGGGAATCGTTCTTTGCAGGAATCCTGGCTCGGTTAAGATGTTGATCCACAGATTTTCACACATGTAGGCAAGTTTGCGTGTGTGTCTGCCAAAGAAAAATCTGATCATATGGAAGATGACAACAAATCTGGGGGGGGGGGGGGGCAGTGAAACTGCATGAAATATATGAGGCAGTGGATCATTTTATCTAAATGTGTCATACCTCAACACCCAAGGCTACGTTGCATCATGTTTCACACTTGTGATGTATCCATGTCGAGTACAAACGGCCTAGCTGAGACGGTCCTATACACTACCGGTGCAAGACTCTTTATATACAGTCTATGGACAGACCTCAACGAGGCCCAATAAGAGAAGAGCTGGATTTTGTAAAACTATGTTGAACGTGACTTAATGCTGGAGCAAGCTGAGAGTCATTGTAATGTGTGGACAACAATCTTTTTTTGTTTGTTCTGCCTTTCTCTAAATAATCCATATGATCCAAGCAGATTGTGTAATTGTACAATATTAGATGGATCTTTTTAAGATGCATATATTCATTAAATCAGTACAAGTCTTATCATGCGTTCCTTTTGATAATAGCGTGCAATGTTATTCTTGAGGCCTTAAGGGAAATTATTTAGCAATTAGGAAAGTCTAAGCCACATACATGATTAATTGTGGTCTGTTCCCCTACTGCATCTCTTACCACAATTCATGTTCTCCATTTCAATAACCTACCATGATGTGCAACGGCTGATTTAGTGGTTAATACAGTGGCAGGAGTAAATCCTCAGAATTTAATACTGAATCCACTGGCTGGGAAAGCTGAACTTTTCTCTTTCCTCTTCTTTTTCTTTATATGAGAACATCACAGCTCCGCATGTGAGGATGTGACTCATCCAAACAAATCAATAGGCCAGACAGGTTCACTGAGCGGCCAGGCCCACGCTGCTCACCGACAAAATCACTCCCCGATAAAAAGTGAACTGCACCTGAATGTGCACAGATGCATAAAAAAGTCACACAGAACTGGGACGGTTTGTGCAAAATTTGTCTAAATATTATGCATTTTGAAATTGTGTGTTATTCTCCACAAATAATCAGGTTTCAGAGTTCATTGCAGTGTAGTCAGGCAATACAATGTGTTGAAAAATGTTGAAAGCACTTCGATCGCTCGGGCTGGCTAACACCACTCTTGTGATAAACCTAGTAAATATTTAAAAGACCACTGTCTCTGTGTGAACTGTTGAGTATTTAACAATTGTGAGTGTGAGTATAATAAAATAAATTAGTAAGTACGTCTGAGATGTGCCACTATATTTAACTTTTTGTTTAAAATGTTTTTTTTTAAATAATTATGATAAGTGCCCTTTTCTCATTTGAGTCACTCACTACTACCACTACCCATTTTGCATTCTACACCTGTAACTGAGGCTAATGCTGGTGCTATAGCTAGAGGCTTCCGAAAGAGCTCATGCGACGGGGCCTGTCGAATCAGCAAGGGCTGCATAATGACCAGAAAGTCTCAATCAGTAAGTGGTTCTGAGTGTCTGTTTGGCTGCTTAACCTGTAAAGGTCAGGGCATAGTCAAGCTGTCTACCTTCTCCTTCACTTGAGATGAAAGTTCATGTTGGTTCATGACTTCAGTGCCACTCTAATATGTTCAACCCCACAGTACAATCTCCAGAATACACAGTAGCTCTGGAAAAACAAACACACAGTATATAAGGCAGCTCTCGTGGCCAAATACTGGGAAATGGGACTGGGAAGATGTGTTTCATGTCAGTGACGAGTGAAGATCTGATATGACAGGATGGATTGACAAGATTGGTCATCTGGTTTCTCTTAAAGCAGACTGTGCAATAGGGTTAATATAGTCAAAGAATGAAAAATGGAACATTTATCGTTCAGATAAATGACTTGATAGTGTTTTTTTTCTAAATACTTCCAGAATGTGTTTTAAATGCAGAAAATCCAAACTTTTCTCTTGTTGATAAGAGCCTCTAAATATTATTGAGGAAAATTCATTGATTCTTAACAATAGCAGTGGTTGTCTTAACTTGAAAATCTCCGTTGTATTTTCTACTTAAACAACAATCTCAGGCATGCGGTAGATATTGCATGTTTGGTTTGGAGTAGCTTTCACCAAATTATAGACATCATTCACTTTAGTCCCACAGTATTATAAAAATATATTTAGCACAAGTCTCACACAAGTACAATGACTTAATCAACTGAATATTGTTTGCTCACATATCTGGTGTCTGAAAGGAAATACAAACAGTGGGTTGAAAATATTCAAGAGCTTGTTTTTAGAGAGACATTTCTTGAGGCATGTACACCTAAGTCAGCCCCCAGGACTTAGGCTGAGGCCTCTTTTACCTCGAATAACACTGACAGCTTGGTTAACTCTCAGCTCGGCTAAGAGGCCCATTGAGAGAACGACGGGCATCAGCACTTCCAGATTAATGCCTTAACCATGCTCATGTGATAAGGATTGAAAACCAAAGAAAACTGAAGGCGAAAATGTCAAAAGAGATGAGCCTCAAAAGTATGTGCACACCCAAACATTGCACCCACGTGTGATTGTTGTCTCAAACTCATCCTGAAACCGTTGATAAAATTACACAACGCTTCCACTCCTCCGGCGAGGCCTTTAGAAGGAGGCTGCAGGGACATGTTTTGTTCCTGTCCAGCCATAAGAACATAAGTGATGTGGGGCATGAATTTAAGGCGATGAGGCTTACCGTCAGCATTCCTTTTCATCCCAAATGTGTCAGACAGGGCTCCATCCGTTATCTCTACCTACTGTTTTAACTCTGCAGGAGCAGCAGGGGACTGGAGCCTATCACCACTCAGACTGACACTGACGGCCATGAACTTGGAAACTCCACACAATCAGTCCACAGAATGATCCTCTACATCACAGCTCTGATTTCTACTCTGGCAGGGGGTTTTCCAAAAAATGCACACACCGTTTATTTTCTGACTGTGCGAGATGCAACATTTTTGTCACATTTACTCGTCACTCAAGTGAGGCATCCGATTCACCTGGAATTAACGGAGCCGCAGACAGAAGTCAAATGGAGCTGAGCAGCCTTCTCTGTTGTTTGT
The DNA here is from genome assembly GCF_024713975.1 of Paralichthys olivaceus. Taxonomy (NCBI): domain Eukaryota; kingdom Metazoa; phylum Chordata; class Actinopteri; order Pleuronectiformes; family Paralichthyidae; genus Paralichthys; species Paralichthys olivaceus. The sequence continues at coordinate 22,176,802 of NC_091099.1, forward strand.
ATCATTTTGCCAAACTAGGACATATAACAGTAGGACACCTTACCCTGTTTCTCATAAGCACTTATCAAAATGGGGGGGTGGTGTCTGGGTAGACCACAGAGGAGGCAGGAAATGATGTAAATATTCCTCTGAGGAATGTTTTTGTTAACAGCACATCAACAGTGGGTTCATCCCTTATGACCAATAGGCTGTCAAATGTCCTGTCTTTCCAAGTTGAAATGTTCATCGGCTTCTTCTATATGTAAGGCTCATCTCTTTCACCTTGAGATATTTGTATCGTGTTTGTTTTTTTCAGTTGAATGTCCATCGCTTTACATATTCTTGTCATTTTCCCTATGTATTCCCACACGGGGGGTCCCTCATTTTTTTTAAATCACATATGGCCTCTCCAGATACTTTCAGGAAAATGTCTGGGGTACAGTGCTTGTCTGAAAGCAACTGTAGAAAGCAGTGTGGAGTGAAATCCAGCGTGACTGCTTCTACAGCTCATTTTTTGATTGGCTATGTGGGCTTTGTCCGAATTAATTCAAGTGCAGTGCTTTTGGCCATGTAGGTTTCCATATGTTCTTGCGTTTTGAAATTGGGCTGGTGTTTCTGCCAAAAAATTCTACAATGTACAGAATGATTGCAGACCCTGTATGTCTATGTCAGCTGACATTAAATTCAAACAGTATTCCTGCCTGTTTGTAATTATTAATAAGCATGTGTTGGTGTTCATGCCAACAAAATGACCAAACAGTGTGAAATATTTTCTACGTTCACTGAAAAACCAAAACAAAAGTGAAGAAGGAATTGCAACACACATGGATATAAAGTTCCATGACGGGTTGTGAATTACAAAAGTTTAACCTTTGTGAGAGTTTGAAAAACATGTGGTGGCTCGAGAACGGCAAGAAACGATTTATAAAGGCACAACAGTCTGGTATTCGCTGAGGAGCAGCTCCCAGGAGATCTCCGCTGTGAACTGAGGGCTGTTAGTCAGACTGCCCGGATCTGTGTCTTTTGGGAAAGAAGCTGTTGTGCACACATAGAAGAGGAATGAAAACAATTAATTATCATTGGAGCAAGCGTTGTCAGAGCACTGAAACTACAGAGGAAACGCACAAACATGTGTGATCTGTGCAGCCGTCTGTTGAGAACAGCAGAGCAAGAGGTCAGAAACATCTTGCGTCTCCCGGCATTGACTGACCCTTTTTTAAAGAGGATCTAAACAAGCAAAACTTCAGCTGGTAAATGCAAAGTTGAGGCATCAGTGACCCAATACTCAGGTGAGAAACTGCCATTTAAAGTCGTCACCCGAAGGATGCAAGTGAAGAGACATGTCGGAGAAGTCAGTTTCAACAACCTTTCATGACTTTGCCTTTAATTAACCTTGGTAAAATGATCATTCCCCTGGTTATAATCATGAGTTTGGGCAAACAAAATAGGTCTTATTTTTGTTTATCTATGTGAAATAGATTTACACAACACAACTTTTGTGTGTAGATGATCTTTAAGGGAATGAGGATGGATGCCATCCCAATTAAACCAAAATGACAAAAAATGCTGCCCCCTTGATAACCTGCAAATTCCACCACCATTCTACCACCTCTCAGCCATACCCCACATCCCCTAAAGTGAGTACTGCATGTACACACATCATTTGTGTGAAGTTGAACATCCTAATGCTGATTGGTAAAGAATTCCCTTGGACTCAAAGATGATTCGATTTTGGTGCCCGGAGGTCAAAGGGTCAGTGTCACGGCAATGTTCCTGTAAATATATATATGGATTGCCCTTAGAGAACATTTAGCACAATCACTCATTGATGACCTGAATAGAATTTAGTGGTCAAAGGTCCAGGTCACTGTGACTTCTCAAAGCATCTGTTTTGCCATGAGAACACGGTATCTCAGGAACATGTCAAGGCAATAATTTAGCACTCATATTGGCTTGCACTCCCGGGTTTATAGATTTGATTTTGATGGTCACAGGGCAAGGCCTCACAAAACATGTTTTTGGCCTCTTGAATGTGAATTTCTTCTACTTTTGATCAGTTACCACTTGTACTCTAAATTAAATGTGATAGATATGGTGGCCAAAGGTCACCATGACCTTGCCCTTTGACAGTCAAAATAAAATCTATTAATGAGGAGTAAAAAGTAAGAACATTTCCTGCTATCTGAGTTCACAGAGATCAACAGATTCTTGATGTCCTCCTTGGTAATGATTTACCACATCTGTATTCCAGCCATGTTCACTTTGCGTTGTTTTTGGAGTGTCTAGTCTCCAGTCTAATCTTCAGCAGGTTAACACACATGGTGACTGCTTTTTTTTGTTTAAAATCCATAGTTTACAATTCGGTAACTTAAGATCTCAGTTGGATTACAGTTGGTAACTTTACCTGTACCTATTTAATATCACACTGTGTGATTTGTATAAATTAGTTTAGTTTATGATGTTACGAATAAATATTAGGCTCTAAAATGCTAAAGTAAATTGTATTAGTATACAGTTACTCAGTAATTTAAAAGTACTTTGTAAATCTAATCTTATACCATCAAAAGATAATTTTATTGAAGGGGTGGGCTCAAAAATATTGTATATATTTTAGTAATTTAGTATTTTAGTCATTAATGATCACATTGGACTGCTGACGAGGCTTTTTCAAAAGGAGATAGTTCCATCATCTATCGCTGCAGATCATGGCCAAGTGGGATAAAGAGGTCGAACTGGCAAACAGACAAATATAACATATGATTGTTTTAGTTCTTGCAGAACATTGCTGAATGCTGTAAATCAGAGAATGATACCAGAAACTCTGCAAGGAGGTTTATTGCATCTGTCATTGAAAAAATACTCCCATCTTTTGGTATCGGTGTACAACTTATTGAGAGAGGGGAGAAAGAAAAAGACAGGAACATCTGAACATACATTTAATTTTGAAAGTATGATACCACGCACATGCTTTAGTGATTCGGTGTACGGCTGATCTCTGTATTTGAAACAGCGAGTCAGGTAACTCACATCATGTCAATGTGCTGATCAATTTATACCAATCCAGTGCCAAACTTGCCTATTCTTTTCCCTTGGCCTCTCTACATGACCTCTGCGTGTTTCCAGTGTCAAACTATGTTGAGCAATACCAATACATCAGAAAATTAACACCCTTGTGGTAGACACGGGAAGGTGATTGGCATAAAATCCTTCTAATGAGAGGAATTTATAAGCTAATCTGCTCCCTGCACACACTCCCTGTAGCCACATTGCACCGAAGACAGCTTCTGTCTCCTCCACAGCTCGTTTGGAGTGATGCTTGACCCGAGGAGGCTGGGATTAAGAGGGATTATGGGGGCAGAGGTTGGCATGCCAGGTTGGTGTCCATTTCATCATCTGAGTCACGTTTCCACTTGGCCAGACCTTTCACCTGACAATAACAGAAGTGCACCACGGATTGTCTGTCGAGCCACATACAAGGTGAATGTTCTGGGTGTTGTTATTGGAAATCAATCATTAGATTTTTGAAAATGGTCTCCACCTCTAATGTGTGTATAAACCTGTATCATACAGAGTTCAAATAATATGTAGTTCATTGGGAGGGAGAGTTGGATAGATGATACTTTCATTAGCTACAGTTCATAAAATAACTTAAAATATTAATTCAAATTGTCACAGGCCATAGAATGAAAAGATATTTTTGTTTTTACACATAACCCGAAAATGACCTTTGGACAAATGTCTCACACCCCACCATAATCAAATAATTGATGCAGGTATAAATATATATTTTTCACAGCCTCTGTTGATTGATGTGAAGTTTAGAGAGGACATCTGGAGACACTTTGGTCCGTAGCATTACACAGTGAGCACTCCTCGCCTTCACGCTGCTCTCCAGGGTAAAATCATTCCACTACCTCAGGTCCTCCTGTTTGCTTGGTGAGGATGACCGTGACATGACGGGTACGCAGCTGTGGACTTGAATCCAGGGTGAGTCTGGATAAGACGGAGGCAGCTGCCTGGAGGAAAAGAAGTCTCACCTGATCAAGCTCCTAACATTATCTCACATCACTTCTGCCTTCACCTCAGAAGTAGCAAAAATTTACAGCTCACAGCAACTGAATCAATGTAGTCTTGGGCTTTTGTGTGATTTCTAGCAATCTCTGAGTTCGTTGGCTCTTGTCTTATTAGCCTCTGGGGGCAACGGTCAATATTTTGGGGCTTCCAGTGTACAGCTGATATCCGATTCAAGACATCTTGGATCATCTCTATTAACAACTATCTACATATGAATGCAGATAAATTAAAAAGCTGACAGCCAATGAATTTCTATCATTTTCTAGAGTCTGTAAAAACTTGCACATTTCAAATCCATTGTTATCATTGTTTCATGAATGTTGTAGAGTGTGGCTAAAGGTCTGCAATTTTTTTTTTTTAACAGTTCTGTTACGTTTGGGCTGTGCTATCTCCTGATTTTTTATGCTACACTTGCCTGCAATCAGGGATAACATTGAGCTTTAGTAGGGATCAGACACAAAAAACAGAATGCTGGTGGATTCGGGTCTGGCTTGGCTTTTAGACAGAACACTAAAGCCCAAGGCACATTCTCAGATGATGCTGTCACCCTGATAGTCCTGCCAAATCCAGTTTAAAAAATCTGGTTTTTAAATAAAGTATTTTTGGTAGTTTAAAAGAAAGAAATTGCTGCAAATCGAACCGCAAAATTACATTTGACTCACTATACGGTACAGCCATAAAATGTATTAAAACTGCAGGAAGTTTAAATTTAATATGTCTCGACAATTTTAAAGAGCAAACATTACTAACTTACCTCATTTGTGGTACTTTTGCTGATGGTAAATAACAGAACTTGAATGAAGATTGATGACAGAGCTAAATTCTTACTTTCTGAATGAAAAATCTGGTTTTGATGAAGCATCTCATCTGTCAGCAGTTTGTCAGCAGATATGATCCCACTGTGCCTGCTGATGTTCCATGAGAATCGAGCAGGCTGCATCAGTCAAAGAAAGCCTGAATTATGATCGCATTTTACAGTGGCTTGCCAAAAATATACCCGGGAAGATTTTCCGATGATTATTTTAAGCAGGGAATGAAATTCAATATGTATTTTTGGAGGCATCTTATTCATTTGTAGGACTGGGGCAGCTGAGACGAACAGTTAATGCAAGGGGATAAGGGGATGTAAGCAGGAGTCCACATGAGTGGTCATGTGGTGTTCAGCCTAAGCATTTAGGGTCTCCCCAAAAAGTGCTTATCTGAACATGTAAGACGCAAGCTGCAATGAATTACACTTGTCCCAGGAGTTTACAAGATGCATGGGTGAACGTTTGTCTATGATCAGTAACAATGAAGCACTGCTGAGACTTCTCTGTAGAAGTAACTTGGGTCATGCGTGTGTGCTCAAGATGTATCTTGTATTGAGAAATATCACCAGATATTTCTGATTATCTTTCTGGTCTCTGCTGTACAATATTTCAGCCTCTCTCTTCAGTACTGTGACAATCTGACTTGAACACATGCTGTGCCAGACACCTGTGGTTTTTTGCAACCCGGGGGTCGGTGTAAGTTATAGATTGCTTCATGCCTCGTCAAAGGATTTTATTTTGGGTTTACACATGTTAGTACTTAAGAGCACTGTCAAAAGTTGTATTACAAACAAACATCAAGACATGTTTCTCTGAATTAAGGGTTCAGTTTAATTAGAAGCTACATCTCTGGATTAAGGTGAGCCACACAGAGGAGTCCCTGAAGCTGAAAGATATTTAATTTCTTGCTCATGGACACTTCAGGAGTGTGGCAGCTTTCTGATGTCTGAAAGCGAGTCTGATTAATTGACTATTTGCGAAAGCCTTTCTCCAAATCATGCAGTAGTTTAATAGTCAAATCAATTCTTCGATTTCATTTACGCACGAGTAAGTCAACATCATAAAAGCTTTTTGTGAATTCTTAAAACTGATCCCGAATCTGTACTTTTTCGCGGTTCCTTATTGAAACCCCGGCTCAGTAATCTTTTACCTTTTCACCTTACGTAAAACTAGTGCGGTTTCCATACTTAACCTGCCTGTTTGGAATGGGTGTTTGCTTGTCTTATGGTAATGCTAGTAGCAGATTTCTTTCTAAAATTCTAAAAGTGATCTGCAGTAATTTAGCCATGGGAAGTATAGACCCTCAGCTGGACTCTGTCCACAGAAGCCCGACTTACTATGAACCCTGAACAAGAGAATCAGTTGACATTATTGTGATTGCACAAATCTGAAAAAAACAGACAGAATACAATTATCTTGTGATGGAAAAGAGGAACCACACACGTAGAAGACACTTGGAAAGCCAGTGAGATTTGTGACAATCATGAAATTAATGTGTTAAGACAAACTTGTCTCAGGCCTCATATTAGAAGCATAATGAAAAGAGATTGGATCAGTTACAGGACCAGCACTCATTGAAAGATACAGATCTGCCTGTGCCTCTTCTCATCTGGGTTGTTTGGTGAATGCATGAGCTGAAGTATTACCACTTTAATGATAGCAAATGAGATGCTATCAAAAACCTGGCGTATGCAAGCAGATGTGTGGAGGAGCAAAGACTACATTTTAAAAATAATGATTAAAAAAACATGATAGGATTTACAAGGTTACTGGATTCTGACAAAGGTTGTCTATTCTCATGGGGCCTCCTCAGCTCTGTTGTGTTCTGCCTTGATGATTAACACTTGCTGGATATGAGAAAAAAAACTGTTGAAGAAAAACAATTTCTTGAAAAGGTCACATGCAGCTTCCTTTTTTCTCCTCATGTGTGAGAGATGATAACAGTGGAGGCAAGTCAGCGGAAAGACTCCCTCTACCTTTTAAGGTAACAATACATTTGAACCTGTCTTATCCTCTCAGTGTGTAAAACACACCACTGAGCATTTAGCTGTATAGCATTACATTTCCACAGCTGCCCTTTAACATGTATACATTTCTGTGCAGCATGATATTTTTTTGGCATGACATCAAGGAAACTAGACTGAAAACCACCGTCTTGTCACTTAGTAGAACACACACACACACACACACACACACACACACACACACACACACACACGTAGATTTATGTCTATGTCCTATCCTTGTCAAACTGTTTCTTAATGAGGTCCTCAAAATATAGAAACGCCTTCAAGATTATGGTCCTCACAAACACTGCAGCACAGGCCAACACAAATAAACACACACGCATATGAAGAGGAATGTTCACATCACACCTAAAAATGCTGTACATAGTCTACACTCACACAAACATCTAATCTGAAGGAGTAGCTTACTCAGTGCTGTCTTCATGTAATGTAGACCTTGAATGAAAAAGCACCTGATCTTTAAAGACCTGCAAATCAGTCACATGGGAAAACATTTTAAACATGAGCATGTGTGCGTTATTCTACGATTACAGTTCATGATTTCCAGGAATTTCAAATATTCCCACTAATGTACATCATACGTTAATAAAGACAACTAGTTCCTGAGTGAACTGAGGTTTTCTATTTCACCCTTGAGTATTGTCCCTCCATCCCCATTTGTGGTTGAAGCCATTTGGTTCCACTTATATTTTTGACTGCAAGAGCTGAGAACCAAGAGGGACAAATATGTGTGGGACATTTGTGATATCATATGAACTTGTCAGAGCCAATAAATAGAGTGGGGTCCCTTAACCACAACTAACCAGATATTGGCAGAATGTATTGTATGGGCAGAAAAACAGGGACCCCAGAGGAATTTATATTATATATATATATATATATATTGAGAGAGAGAGAGAGAGTCAAGACAAATTCATAGTTCACATTCTCACATGCCCTGTTACCATTCAACACATTAGAAATGTTTGAATGCACCGACAGTAACACCCTGGTTCAGTTTACATATCTGAAATGTTAGAGGCTGTTGGGTCTCATCACATGAGTAAGCACAGGTACTCATAGTTAAACACTTGAATACAAACACTTCACTTGTTATGCCAACACATTTCAGGGGATTTAAACACAAGATCAGATGGATGTGGTCGATAAGGGGGTTTCCAACCGGGAATCCAGAGAGACATGATGTCATTCTTACACTTGTACTTCTCTTGAGTTTGCTCGTCATGGTGTGTTCCCGAGCTAGATGTCGCCACACTCTCTGTATGGCACATAAAATATATTCAACATAATCACTGTAACTCACTGTGGACTGGGCATAAACTACAGGCTGTAAATAGAATGGCAGTTGTCCATTGTGCAGTTGTGCATGTGTCCACCAAGCTCCAACAGTCCCCTTTTGAAACCACATCAGAAACCACTAGATCCAGAGTTTTTATTTTTAGTCTGAAGTTAGTAAGTTATTAAGTAGTTTCTGTGTTTTCCTAACAAACAAACAAAGGCAGACCTCATGTCCTCCGTGAAGGAGGTTATTTATGACAAAATTTCACACAAATGTCTAAACATGATATGGTAATGAAGTGAGGACATTTTAAAGTATTTCATTATTCGACTTGCAGGAGCTCAACCTCATCTTCATGGATGAAAAGCAGAGAGGATGTTCTTCCACCACAAACTCATTGGTTTAGCTGAATTCAATAAACAAGATAAGATAAGATAAGCTGAGATAAGATAAGATAAAACGCACTTAACAACTATCATTAAATTCCATCAATGGAGACATGGATGTAAACTGTAACTTCCCTGGTCGGCAGGGGCATGAAACAGCGAAGTGTTGATTTTAGTTATGTATCATTCTGACATTGCAGGAAATGCTGTTTTGTAGAGAAACAAAATAAATAATGCAATACAATACTAATACATACTTTGTACGCTTCAGGCTGTACAATCCTCTATAACTCTATAACTGGATTATTAAAAAACAAAGTATTTTTGTAAACTTTATATTTTAAGAAATAGAAGGAAAATAGAAAGTTGATGGTTACACAGAACAACAGAGAAGACAAATGAAGGTTAAAACAAGTCAACAATATAATGAGATTGGTTCATTTATGCAAATGCTGACATATTCAAATTCAACTAATTTACTGTACATGCTGCACTGTGTAAAATAACGTGGCCTTCAATTTTGATTTTTAAATGTCAGGGTCCTCCTTGATTCTTTTGTGATGGAAAAAAGTGCGCAGAGCACACCCAGTATTTGTGCTATAAGATATGACTTCATGAAGTGTTTGGACACATAGCTGTGCTGCAGTTGCATAATTGCAAATTATGCAATCCCCCTCTCTGTGTACTCACTGATTAACATAATGTATTTGCACAGGATACACGCCTATGGAGAAAATGGGAACACTGAATAAACACAAGGCAGAAGTGTACATAATGTTTTATATTGTAATGTCCGGCTTCCACTGTTACATCACAGATGGAAGCAGCTTTGGTTTTATCATTCTTAGTAGGATACAAGTCAATTACTTTGCATTATTTTTACTTATGAATGTTTGTGCACTCCTGTCTGTGTTTGACCAGCGGAATCAGGAGACAATCACACACTTTATCTTTAATGACTTTTAAACTACTGGCTGAAACATGTTCCCTGCTTCTCTATTCCTCCTGAGTCTGAGGATCATTTGGTTTGTGTCAATCTCCAAGTTAGAGAAATTTCACACAACATCACAGATTCTCAGCATTAAAATATGAAAAATCGGCTTCTTTTGGTTAATTAATCATACTTAAAGGTATAGTGTGTAAGATTTACTGATATCTAGTGGTGAGGGGGTATTCAGCTGCATGTTGCAGCTGAATACCCCCTCACCTCACCCTCCCCTTCCAAACATGAACCTGTAATAGCCTTCAGTTGTCATAAAACCTCAAAAGGTGTTTAGTTTGTAGAGTTTGAACAACTGTAAAAAACATTTCCGTAGAGAGGGTCCCCTCGATGTCAATATAAAGTATTTAAATTTAAAGGGCCTATTCTATGGTAAAGAAAACAACAATTCATACAATTTAGATGAAACACACTAGTGAAAACTTAATCACTCAATTTCAGTCAGTAGCTCCCTTTCACCCAAATCTTACACACTGGACCTTATCTTGCAGTGATTTTAACGTTTATTTGAAGATGTTTCTCAGGACATGAAAGTACAACATTGATGTTGCTGTTGGTTTGCTTGCTGGTTTATTTGTCAGCAGTATTACAAAATAACTACTAAACCAGTTTCCATTACACTCGGTAAAGAGATGGGGCCTGGACTTGGGACCCTTCCAACAACTGTGTGGGAGTTCCCAATGCGGGGCCAGTCAGAACTAATTTGTCCTTGGTTTTCAGAGACAAATTACCAACCCTACCTTAAATCGAGTATGTATTTCTTGTTACTTTTTTGTTTAGCTTCAGTAGTTTTCAGTCGACTGTAGCCTGGATTAAACAATGAGAGCAGTAACTGGGAATTAAAAGTTTTGCACCACAAAACCAAAACTATAAATTGAAAGACTCTTAAGTGCTCCTATATAATTTTGGTGACTACTTGGAGGTGGAGGTTTGTCACTATGAGCAATGCTCTTCACAATATATCAATGCATTACATTACTAGTAGTCATTTTTTCCTCTCCTAATATTTAAAAAAAATCATTGCAGCTCTAAGGCACAACTCTATGAAACTATAAGGAAAAAATCTGTATAATTGCTTTAGCAGAGACCAAGGAAATGGGCACATATGAAGGAACATTAAACTTAAGGAATCTATAGACCTGTGGTCCTGGCTCTTTTAATTTGTGCATGCGTAGCCATAAAAGAAACATCTATTTCATATACACAGCACATTTTGGCTGTAAACTTTTATATATAATTTTAGTCAGACAGTTTACTGTGGATGACATGAAATTAAATTCACATCCATTTCTCTAAGCTGATAGAAATGAGGTACATCTCTGTGTGCACAGATCCAGACATGCTGTGACAAGATAAATATCCCTCAGTCTTCTCCTTTGCTGCCCTCAGATTATCTTCTTCATATAAAAAAACCTTATTTCATGTGCCTCTATTTATATCACTGCATATAGATTCACTGCAGCATTCCTTCCATTCACCTGGGCCATTTAATCCTCCTCATTCTATAATCCATTCAATAAATAAACGTCCTTGAATAAACTGTGTCAAGCAACTGACTGTGCGTTGATACAAAAGTTGAATATTAGCTGTGATTTCAGTGTGTTTGTTGAGGGATTTGATACGATAATACAATCTGATAATCAAATGTACACACAGTGTGTATTTCTAACGACTGTGTCGGGTGAAACCTATTTGTAATCTGTTTGCGTATTAAACAAAGTACTATCACTTCATCTACTTTTATGACTGTAAAAAAATAGACACTGCGCAAACAATGAAAGCATGCAGCTTTCAACCGAATATTGTGACCTCAATGTGAATGCCTGGCAGGTAGACGCCTGCATACATCTGAGCATTGCAACCTCTTTCTTTTTCAAGGCCCTCTGGTTTATCATATACCTTTTTTGTGTATGTTTAAAGTTGGCAAAGTTAAAAACCCCAAAGTTTGAGGTAGAACAGACAACACTGCTCATGAAGCTCCTGAAACACCTCATCAATAGTCCAGCAAATACTTCTGGGTAATCATGATGTCATGCCCCTTATGCCCGACATTTGCATAATGCAAGCCTAAGGACTAGTCTGACACCTAACAAAGCCAGGTAATGATAGAAAGGCGGCCACATTTCCGACATGCACTGACCGCGGTTGACCAATCACTACAAAGTGGGCCAGCTGGTCAATCACAGCAGAAGTTTATCGGGAGGAGGGGCTTAAAGAGACAGGAGCTTAAACCAAGTCTTTCAGACAGAGGCTGAGAAGAGGAGCTGCAGTTAAAGGGATAATTCACTCTGAAACGAAAATTCTATCATGGTCTACCCACCACCATGTCGATAGAGGGGGGAGTGTTTGGGACCACAAAACACTTCTGGAGTCTCAGGGGTGAACTTTGTTACAGCAGAATCCAATACAATTGAAGTCAATGGTGATGGATTCTTCAGACGTAATAAAACAACATTAAAAACATACCATGCCTCCATACTGCTCGTGTGGTGTCATCCAAATGTCAGCAAGCCCTGACATTCAAATTCGACTCTAAACAAGATCATTTACACAATGTTTTTAGCCTAAATGTCCGCTGATATCTTCCAACGAGGTGTAGAGACGTGTCAATGCTCGCATGCACAAACACGTATAGTACAAATACACATGATCCGTGATTATATGAACAGATATATAAAAAATTTATTATAATAGTACTCTTTTAATCATGACGATTGGTGAACCACGTCACAAATGTCTGCCATGGCAGGAGAAGACAATTGTGCCTCAGTTGGCACATAAACAAAAACAATACTACAGCAAACTTTATAGCAAATTTATGTTCAGTAAGTTGATGTAAGAGAAGTTTGGACAAACTCCATTTCTCATTGTCCCAGTCAGTCACAGTAAAATATAGTACCTAAAACTAAACACACAATGTTCCACTGTCAAAATGTTCTGATTTACCTATCTACCTGTCTTAAAACTGTCAGAAGTAGTCTAATAGCTTTGTCACAGCGAAGATAAAATAAAGTGCATGAGTAAAGTTTAATGCATTGAGGGACCTGAACGGAATATTTTGCTTAAGCAAAGATTATTAGGCTGTGGAAGTGTTTGCAAAAGGATTGCTTAAAAAAAGTATGAGTTGGGATTTATGTAGACATGGCACATAAACTTTTCTGTGCTAATTATTAATAACTGGCTAAATGGAGTTTGGTCTAGATTCTCTGCAAAAAGGTGAGGTGTAACAATCTGTGTGAGTGGTGAGGGATTTTACTGACTTGTAGGTCTATAATTTGCATGGTTAATGGCTTATAAGTAATATTTAAGGGAAAATCCCCTCCAGACTCAGCTTTGAGTAATGTTTTATGAAGTGGAATTTCATTTTAAAAAGGTTGAGTTGGCTTTAAACTAAAAAAAAGCTATCCACTTCTCCCTGATTTTACAAAAAAAGGTAAATTAATTTCTAATGAATATATTACGGTTGCCACATCACGATTGTGATGTCATGGTATTATGTTATATACTAAAGGCAGGATAAATATATTTTCTGACAACTACAACCATGGGGATGGTGGAGGAGGTTCTGACATGTGCATCGTAAGAAAGAGGCAAATGCAGCCATTTGTCCCTGTGCCTGGATGAGGTAACATTTTTTTACCAACTTGCAATGTCTCTTGAAAAGGTTCAGCCAAACTTGTAATTTCTTCTTTGTTGTCCAGGGGTTGTTGTTTACACAGGCCCCCAGGATTTTTGATGGTACTGCTCCATTTTTTCTGTTTCTTCCATATCTGTAATCTTTCAGAAAACAAATACTGATTAAAGGAATGCAGAGTACCGAAGGCTCCGTTTCCCTATACATAATTTACGTCATAAATGAGTCTTAAAAATCACACAAGGTGAGCACAAGCCTTTATGAATAAAATGTATTTGACACTATAGAATCTTTTGCGGCTGATTGTCAAAGTCTGAACATACATTATTCTGCACACGGAAGTTTAAACATCCAAGTGACGGAACAGCAGGCATAAAGTCTTTCGAGTGTAGATTTTTATTTACAACTGATGCAATCTCAGCCAAAGCTGACATAAAGGTGGGGTGAGCTATTCTCTGGAATGACTATTGATATTTTAACTAATACTAACCAAATATAAGCAAAAATAAATCAATAGAACCCACCTCTGAAGTTAAGTGTGTGTTATTTTGTAACCTACAATGTGTTAACTGTCTGTGTTGCACTTAGCATTTGGAGCTCTACTGTGAATATGACTAAAATCACCTACCCCACCTAAAATGTTAAGTGGTTTTAAAAATATGAGATCGTTACCGAGGCTTTGGGTCTCTTCAGTGTCGTTCGACTCTGGCCCTTTGCTGCATGTCAACCCCCCATCCTTTCAGAAAAAGCCCAAAAAGCACCTAAAACATACATACATTTACACATAATGTCACACTTCAACATCTGTGAAAACATGTGCATACCTCACATTTTTATTTTCTTCTTTTTATATTCATCCTTATCAGATTTCATCACATTACAGATTCTCATCTGTCTCTCTTTGCCTGCAAACGTAGTTGTTGCGTAGTTTTTTACAGGATGCATGCATATATCCTGCACTACCCTCCTCCACTGAGGGTGTCTTCTGTACGTATGTGTCGGTATGTTAGTTGTGATGTCAACATACATCTATGTGTGCCAACCAGACACAGTGAATGAATTGGTTCTTATTCTGTGACCCTTTAGAGGTGTTGGTGCTCTACACTGTGTTTGGGTGAAGCGAAAGGTGTAAAGGGTTCAGCATCCTCTCAGCTCAGTGCTCCTGATGCTGGTTGTAGATAACAGCTACATTACATCGTTAGAGCTACTTTCCTCTTCACCCTGAGGCGGTCTGTTCCCAAAAGATTAGCAGTGGTCACTGGTCTGTGTGTGTAAACACTGAAACTGAACAGAAATATGATTTATTATTTGAAGGGCTTCCTTTGTCAGAGGAGAGATGGCAGTTTTATTTCCTCTGTTCTAAATTGTTCTTTAATGTCAGATGGGATAGGAGAGTGGTTTTAATGAATGAGATTCCGGTCAGTATCGACATCAAATATTAAAATGGCCCTGGGTATCTGGCAGAGACAGGCAATATTTATATATATATATAGATATATATATCTATATATATAATGTTGTTTTTTTCTGCAGCTGCTGTATATTGTCTGCAGCTGCAGAAAAAAAAAAATAAAAACCATAATTCACCCTCTCCTGTAGGGGCCTTCTTATATATATATATATATATATATATATATATATATATATATATATATATATATATATATATATATATATATAATACTGTCATTCAACTATGACCTCATATAAAACAGAAACAGGGGCCATGAGCATTTAGTCAATTTAAAATGCTGCCAAAATGTATTTATCAAGTACATATACTATCAACTTGTATTATTTAGATTCTGAAATATTTTAAAGGGTTCAAAAATGGCCTTCATAAACCAGGCACAGTTAGGAGAGAGGTTGATTATTATTTTGGGGAAATATGACATTCAGCCCCACATTCAACCTCAGCAATTTTTATACAGCCTCTAAAGCAGCAAAGATAAGTAGTTTTGTTTCCTGTATGATGTTTCTTTAAATATTTAACATTTCTTATGAAAATTCTTTACAATGCAATTAAACTCTGAGGATCCCAATTCTCTCCTTACCTATAGCTCTTTTACAACAAAATAAGAGGGGACCCATGATTTATTTTTTTATGTGTGAAAACTCATTTCCAAGAGGCGATCAACTCTTCTCCCATTGCTAGTAGAGGAGTTTGTCTTTCTGTTATTATTATTATTAAACCGAGGCACCAAATTAGTGTGTTCACATGAGTTTCTCTTTTCCATCACTGCTGAGTGGTGCTGTAGCCGAAAAAAACCTGTCTGTAGAGTAATTTGACACTGGAGTGAATGCTGATTGTATCAATTTCCACTACAGACAAAAGCCCCGTGTTACAGGGTGTTAGTGTTTTCTTTGACCAGTGGACAAGTTCAATTTTACAACTTGATCAGCAGTGTTGTTAGAGAAGGACTGTGAGTGGTTTTTCTCGCTGGTTGTCGGTCCCATGGCTTGGCTGAGTGCAGGTGAATTACATTTCCCTTTTCCCCAGACAGACTGCATGTTGAAGCACACAAACCTGCCAAACAGGCTGAAACATGCAAGGTGACGTGAAGGTTGCTTAACTTTAAAATTGTTGTCATTAAAGGCGCAGTCATTGTATTGGTATCACTCATGTTATGAAGCCATTGGGCAAAGACAATATAATGAGCAGTATGCCTTTAACAGAACTCCCAGCAGTGCTCTGTTCCTACTTCCTTGTGTTGCTGCTGGCAAATCATTGCTGCTCTGGTGAATGTTTTTTATCTAAAGGTATGAATGTAATTTGAGCTTACCTTTTTGAAACGAATGGCTTTCGCTAAAACAACTGAAGGACAATCATTTATATCAAAGAATTGACTAAAAGCTTATCTGATTTCTGATATTTACTTTTGCTGACACTGTTTTAGAGAGGTCTGGATCAAAGTACATTTTCGTAGGATGCAGTTTATGGTCCTTTGTTTCACTGAGAGGTTGTTCCTGTATACAGTATATTTCTTAAATTTGTTTATATTGTTGTGGCCTCAATTGGCGGTGGAGTATAGATATATTGAAATTAATTGCTACTTGTCCTATTTCTAAAAGATGTGCATATTTAGAAGACAGTGACCGGAATGTGTTTGAAATACATAATGCAATTAATCTAAAGCAAATTTGTGATTCTATTTGGCACAAAAGCTCAAAGAAATACCTGACCATATAAGGTGATGCAGTACAATAACACTGCAGTGAAAATTACTATTATTTTGAATAAACACCCTCAGACACAGATTAGGATTTACATGTGTTCATGATGTTATATCCAACCCCTAAAATTATAATTTTAATTTAAATCTTTCATCCATACTAACCTTAACTGCTGAGACACTGGGCCCTTTTCACCATTTTCCTCACACACACTTAAAGTAAATGCCTTTTATTAGCTGTAGCCTATTCTATCCAGGGTTTTATAGTAGATGCTGATGATGTTCTGACCTCTGTCTTCTCTTTCAATAAAGGAGCCAATGAGTTCACGGGACGCTGCAAACAGTCAGCCACAGTCTGCTGTCTCACTGTCCTCCAATGTTCCTCCTGCACTGAGAGGTGGGGACAGTTACCATGTCTTCATTAGCTACAGCAGCTCTGACTACCAATGGACCCACTCCATCATCAGCCAGCTGGAGTCCTGGGGGCTGTACGTCTGCTACCACGAGCGCGACTTCACTCCCGGCCGCACCGTGTTGGAGAACATGTCCCAGTGCATCCAAGAGAGCCAGAAGGTGCTGCTGGTTCTCAGCCCAGAGTTTGTGAGGAGCCGCTGGTGTCTCCTGGAGGCCAACATGTCTCTGTTCAGAGACTGTCTGGAGAGGAAGCCCATTGTCCCAGTGCTGCTGCAGTCGGGAGTCTCCGTTCCTCTCCACCTCTGCCACCTCACCTACCTGGAGGCCAACGACCCTGACTTAATGAATAAGCTGCTCAAGGTGCTGTGCACCCCAAACCAGCAGCTTCAAAGCTCCACTGTGATGCCCTTCCAGCCTCCCTCTATCTACAATGGGAAGGCCCTGCAGCCTTTGATAGCTGCCAATGATGAGGGACTCAATAAATGGGATTGTGGTCAGTTCAGTGACATGGAGGTGCCAGACCAACTGCGTCTGATCATTGAAGACCAAGAGAAGTACCGAGAAGCTTTGAGGATCATCAACAGCGTCTCTCAAAATAAAGTGTACCTCCGCCCACTCTGGCTTAGAGCACTAGTTGTAATTTTCATAGCAATGTTTGTTGTCCTCATGTCAGGTCTTTCTACATATATGATTATTAACCTCATAATTGCTGATTATTTTCACAATTATCTCAGACTATTTGTGCTCACTGTTTGTAGTTTCTACTTTGCTCTATTTGGGATGATTGTTCCGCTCGGTCTCTGGAAGAAGGATGGTGAGAAGTACATTGTGAGGGAGATGCAGAAAGCTGTGGGTCAGGCAAACACAATCCTCTGTGAAGAGAAGCTGTTAATGGGCTGTCGGTCCAATTCACAAATCTACCTGGTGTATGTTTCGCTAGATGGTTGCAAAGATGAGTTTGCACAAACATTTTCTGTTCAGGAGGGTGCTGAGGACATGTTTCACAGAGCTATGACCTTCTTCTCATCAGGTTACGCCTGCTGCCTCAGTAAACGACACTTTCCTTTTCCTCAGCCCAGCTCCACTGGTCACCTGGAGGGAGGGGTGTGCTTCTGTCAGTACGTCTCCCAGCAGCTGAGCAGGGGAGAATGGACATAGGGAGTAAGAATTTAAAAAGAAATCAACATGCATAAATTGTCCAATATATGTCAGGTAAATTGTCTCTAAAAATCTCATTGCTATTTCACACCAATTATCATACACTCCCCCCATAATCCTGATACACCTGCAACCAGCCAACATGCAGAGTGAGTGGAGTCAGATGAGCCACTGAGAGCTGTTACGGGTGAAGTGACCTAAGTTATTTAAGTAGCCCTTGACACAGTAGAACTGATTCTGTCACTTAAACTGCACCGAAAGAAGAACTGAGGCAAAGTTTGGATTTTCTGCACTTCCTGAGATTACCATCTGTTTATTTCTCATCCACACAGTGCAACTACTCTTCAACGCTGTATCATCAATCGGTATGAATGTACTTTACTCTCTACTGTGGGCTGTGATTTTATTGTGTTTAGAGTTTTATTCTTGAAAAGGACTTGTGGGAAAGTATTGTTTACTTTTTTTCCATTACATGTTTCAGTAAAATCAGTTGAGGCATGAAAGCTGCGATGTCCCAGTGTAGTTATGATATGAATTTGCTTCAGTGATAAAAGTTCCGTATTTGTTTGTGTTTTTTGGTCTTTGTAATTCTCAATAAAATTTCACTTTAGCCTATTTGATTACAGGATAACCGCCACATATCCTTTTGCATTTATAGGCCATTAACTGTATGTTTAGCCACAGTGAATTGCTTGAGTACTTTTTATTCTGCAGCAGGTGATATCACATTATACTTTAAAGATTGTGATATGTATTAATTTACTTGAAATTAAATGACCATATTTGTTGTCTGTGTTGTGTTCTTCAATATGTTATGTTATTTGTAAACATCATTTTAATGACAAAAGTCACGTTTGCCATGAAGTTTAACTCTATTTGAGAATCTTTTGTGTCGAGTTACATGAGGAACTAACAGCATAAGTTTGTACCGTGACATTTGTTTCTGATTTATATCTGTTTCTTAATAATTTGGATATTTCTCAGTTTCATATGATATTTACAATCTGTTTATACCAAAATCCAAAGCACAAAGAGCTTTGACACAACAGTGCATTCTTTAACAGACTTCTTCATTTACACAGCTCTTACTTTCAATTCAATATTTAATATAAAACTTAGCTGTAACTTACACCACAATTAAACTTGAAGTAACTTCATTGCTGAGCAGCATAATCAATGAGCTTCTTGAAATGAGTTCTTTTTACTCTCTGGGTTACTAATATAAAAACACATGGGTATAAGAAATATTTCAAAAGATGCATTGCATTATATTTCTAACTTAAAATTTCTCCTGACTTTAGTTTTCCATAGATAATGGAGCCAATGAGTCCATTGGAGACTGCAGACAGTCAGCCACAGTCTGCTGTCTCACTGTTCTCCAATGTTCCTCCTGCACTGAGAGGTGGGGACAGTTACCATGTCTTCATTAGCTACAGCAGCTCTGACTACCAATGGACCCACTCCATCATCAGCCAGCTGGAGTCCTGGGGGCTGTACGTCTGCTACCACGAGCGCGACTTCACTCCCGGCCGCACCGTGTTGGAGAACATGTCCCAGTGCATCCAAGAGAGCCAGAAGGTGCTGCTGGTTCTCAGCCCAGAGTTTGTGAGGAGCCGCTGGTGTCTCCTGGAGGCCAACATGTCTCTGTTCAGAGACTGTCTGGAGAGGAAGCCCATTGTCCCAGTGCTGCTGCAGTCGGGAGTCTCCGTTCCTCTCCACCTCTGCCACCTCACCTACCTGGAGGCCAACGACCCTGACTTAATGAATAAGCTGCTCAAGGTGCTGTGCACCCCAAACCAGCAGCTTCAAAGCTCCACTGTGATGCCCTTCCAGCCTCCCTCTATCTACAATGGGAAGGCCCTGCAGCCTTTGATAGCTGCCAATGATGAGGGACTCAATAAATGGGATTGTGGTCAGTTCAGTGACATGGAGGTGCCAGACCAACTGCGTCTGATCATTGAAGACCAAGAGAAGTACCGAGAAGCTTTAAGCATCATCAACAGCGTCTCTCAAAATAAAGTGTGGCTCCGCCCACTCTGGCTACGAGCAGTGATGTACATCATTGGTGTAATGGTGTTTTTAGGCTTCCTAGGTAATTTTGCCTTTATGGCAGAATTCCTTAATACGAGAGATTCAATCATGCCTACTGGATTAGGGATTGTTGGTACCTTAAGTTTCTTTTGTGTTCCATTGGGTCTGATTATTCAGCTCAGTCTCTGGAAGAAGGATGATGAGAAGTACATTGTGAGGGAGATGCAGAAAGCTGTGGGTCAGGCAAACACAATCCTCTGTGAAGAGAAGCTGTTAATGGGCTGTCGGTCCAATTCAAAAATCTACCTGGTGTATGTTTTGCTAGATGGTTGCAAAGATGAGTTTGCAGAGACATTTTCTGAGCAGGTTGGTGCTGAGGACATGTTTCACAGAGCTATGACCTTCTTCTCATCAGGTTACGCCTGCTGCCTCAGTAAACGACACTTTCCTTTTCCTCAGCCCAGCTCCACTGGTCACCTGGAGGGAGGGGTGTGCTTCTGTCAGTACGTCTCCCAGCAGCTGAGCAGGGGAGAATGGACATAGGGAGTAAGAATTTAAAAAGAAGTTTAGGCTTCCTAGGTATTCTAATATCTATCACAGTGTAACCCGCTTGGCACAAGTATTATCAAGTTGCAGGTATATCTAAATATCTATGTTCTCTTTGAGGAGACTGACGTGCAATGAAGCAGTTGATCAAACAATAACATTTCTCAGTTTGTCCCTTAATAATTCAAACTAACACAGAGGTACCTTTACTGCAGTGTTGTATTGTTTATGTTTCCTTCCTTGTTTTTGTTACAAAGTTTCAGTTAGAACAATAAACACACATATTGCATCATATCCAACACTTCCATCCTTTTTGTTCCAGGAATCACTGAATGTGTACACCTACTGGACATGAACAGACTTACACCCACGATCAGGACAATTTATCTTATGGAATGATGCAGAATTCGGAATCAAATTTAGCAATAAAATATCACAAAAAGCCTAGTATAATTAACTAAATTATTCAATATGGCAAACAAATTTAGTGGAGGCAATGAGGTTCAGACCCAGTGTGCTTCAACTGCAATTTTCGAATGTTGGAATCCAACATGAAACACCACACAAGTAATAAAACTAAAAAACAATATATGTCTCTAAAGTGTGTAATATATATATATATCTGTAAAAGAGCTACCTGCTGGCACTAGAATTGACTTTTTATTTTGGCTGCTCAGGCTGCCTGGATACAACAGCATTTATAGATAGCAGGTTTTTGCTCACATACAGAGATCCAGCTGTAATATGGATGCTCGCTCTCTTCAGTTTGTTCTGTTTTTGATTGGGGCTGATTGTTCAGCTCGGACTCTGGAAGAAGGATGATGAGAAGAACAATGTGAGGGAGATGATGGACACAGGAATATATCAAATATGAGTATGAAAAAAAGCTATTAACTCCCCAATATACTGCGTGTCAGGTACATTCTCTGTAAAGTGTGATGAAGTGGGTTGTATTTAAAGAAGTACCTGTTGAAACCAATAATTCTTAAGCAAGCACCCTATAATTCTATTTAATAAAACAACGTTCAACCTGTAAAATCTTGACTAATCAAGGCCATGAAAAGCTTAGTGACTTCATTTGTGTTTTAAGTACTTCACATAGCAGGACAATGACTCTTCCTATAACCAACTTAAAAGTAGAAGAGTGATGATAAGTTTCAGTTTCTACTTCCGGATTTTTATTTTTGCTTCATGCTCATCCACAGTCTGTTTTTAAATTTGTAAATAGTAGAGACCTGTGTTTCTCTCAATATTTCTCCCACCAATGAAAATACTTAAATCTTTTTTTTTCTGGGAGTGTCTGGGAGCTTTATACATTTCGCTGAATGGAAGTCTCAATCTCATGTCTTGTGAAACTCGGGTTGAGCAGGAAGACAGAGTGAGAGAGAGAGTTGGAGAGAGGATTTTACTGAGAGAAACGATTATAGCTGAATCTTTTGTTGATATGTTACCAGCACTGATACCACACTTTAAAAGGAAGAAAAAACTAATTTCTGTGACTTATTGATCCAGAAAAGCTCAAACAACTCTCTGGATGTTCAATGGATTGCAAAAGCAGCAAATCAGACTTTTCAGAAAACTTTGATGACAGGTCACTTTAGGACAAAGACACTGTGCAAAGACCTATAGTCATGAGTCAGCTTGTGCAGAACAGTGATTCGCACTCTCTCTCAACCTGTGCCTTTTCACTACCCACAATCCAAGACACACGGGCTGAGCTCTAAATTGGCCGTACAGGTGTAAACTTGCTTTACAGAACTTTAACTCAGACCACTTTATTCACCTGTGTATTGGAACAAAGGCGAATAGGAGATGCTGATTTATTTGTACATACATATTCAATATACCCACAAGTCATTTTCGCGTTGGTTTCTATTTCCTCTGAGTCCAAATATTTACTGTCCATCTGTCTGTACTGGTGTCATTTACAGATTCTCAAGTTATGAGCCATATAGCAAGCTTGACTGCAGATACATAAAAGTGTAAATGAGATTATGGCAATACCCCATTACATCAAACTGAATAAGGCCTTTGACAAGTAAGAATGAACAGCTGAAACCCAACCGCTCGGTTGTATTATGTTGTCCTCTTGGTTATATGGTTTCTCCACAGCTATACAAGAGACATATACATTTTTTAAACAAATATTTGAGTATTCTTCTGGCATTTAAAATAATAAATTACTTTATTAAGAATGTATCATTGCAAGTGCAAAATTATTTCCCCTTTACAATGTTTACTTAACTGAGTAGGGAGAAGAATGAGCGGAATCCTGCAGGGGAGGGAATCAGGGAGGAGGGTATATGAGCACCAGGGCAATCTCTCAAAAATATAATAATAAATAATAAAATAAGATATTATTCCTGACCTTTCATTAAAAAAATACCACGATAATTGATTTAGTAATTCAATATATCATTCGAAGGTATAAGTGATTTAATTTTTTCCAGGTCCAGCAAGCAATTGCTATGCTACAGAGCATGTAGGCAAGACTTCTTTTGTTTAACAATAACCAATCACATATTTATGAATGTCTGATTTTGCTATAAATATTTTATTAAGCTGAATAACACTTTAGCTATCAGAAGGAGTAGAGTCTTCAGTCCTCATTAAATCCTATTCTCAGTCAGCGACACTTTAAATCTGACTTGTTATATAATTTTGCAATATAAGCCAGGGCTGGGGGTGAAAACAGCTGGAGGCATGAGATTCTCTTCATCTATTGCTCTTTTGACAAAATTCAGTTAACCTTTTCCACCGATGCCGTCTTATCTGAAGCAAAGACCCGTTCGAGACGTGGCTGCTGCCGTGTACCACATGAGGAAGATCAATATTTGCTGTCCTTTATGACATTCACTTGCTTGATTCAGGATATGAAACAGAGACATGACACTGTTGCCTAAGGGGGGTATGTAGCAACAAATCCTAACAAACAGTAAAAAGACACTGCTGGGAATATCAGTCAGACCAAGATTACACATCAGTGGGGTGATTGCTGGGTCACACTGTACACATTCATTTTCTCAGTGTGGCTGATGAGAGGTGGAAATGTGCTCTGAGTGCCGCAGCTCCATTAAAAGTGAATTAGGATGGATTAAGTGTACATGTCTTGGGTTAAAGGAAAAATACAGCCCTGTTGCCATATAATTACAGTGTGCATGCATGCTGAAAGTGTGGCGTGGCAGGAGAAGCAGCAGTCAGAACAAGCATGATCTGTATAATTCTCAACAATGACTGTCATGGTGATTTAGCTCAATGGCCTCCACTTGGGTCGCATCTATTAAAGCTTCATTTCTTCCAGATTACTGCAAGTGCGTGTGCAGGTGTGCTGGAGATGTGAAGTTATTTCCTGCGGTCCGCAATCACCTTCACTGTGTTCGAACCACAGCAGTGTAAATGGCTCTGCTCCTACGTGCAAAGGGCCCTCGGTGGTGAAAATAGTATATTTCTCTGAATTAGCTCTTAGAACAGCCTCACACTCACTACTGTCACCATTACACTTTGAATTTCAACAGAGTAAATTAAAACATTCCCCTGATGTGAGGTTTAGTGTGGAGACATGAAAGAAAGACAGCAGATGGAAAATGACTGAATTAATGAAGATGAAGAAAATAAGTTTATTGATTTCTCTTTATAACTTCAAATATTCACAGAGTGGACTAGAGAAGTGGCTGATAAAAGTTTGTGGCATTATTCTTTATACAGCCCAAATTCAAATACTTTTTTTTTATAGTCACCTTCTGTCAGTTGGCAGGTAGCTCGCTGTCAGTTGACATAGCTAAATTCAAAATCTCTTGGATGGCAAGGGGACAATTAAAAGAGAAATGTATGTTTTTCGATACAAAATCAATTAATTAAAGATATACTGCACACTTAAATGTGTTTTGGTCACAACGGTCACAAAATTATATGACCGTTCTTTCATGAAATACAATAATCCTGGTTTAGATATCACATATTACCAAATTTACAACCCACATAACGCCACCTGGTGTTTCAAACCATCTTGGACCTTGCAGGGCCAATGCTTAAAACAAGTCAACTGTTTGGGATGTCTCTACTAGATATTGATATGACAAAATTGATCTCTTCCAACTCTTCGGGACCACCGCGCTCCTCAGCCTGCCTGTGCCAGCAGTTTGAAGGTTTTCATGTGAGAGGAATTCAGGAACTAACTTTTGGTGAAACCTGAAAAGTTTTTTTATAGGTTAAACAAAAGAGATATAATTAAGTAGTTAGATTTAAAGCATTCTTCTTTATTAATTTGCAAGTTGTTAATATTCTTCAACCTAGATGCGAGCGATGCAAGTTTTCACAGCAGCAAATGAATGCTGCCGAGCGATTTTGCAGCTTTTATCTTTTCGGACCATGGTTGATTTTTCCAAGGTTTTACTTTAAACATGTGTCTACTCATGTTGACTACGTGTTGTTGTCATTTGCAAATGAGAGCAGCTCAACAGAAATGTCCTCAGAGTTATTACTTTCTCTTCTTCAAACTTGGTGCCAGCTGTTGCAGTAGTTCTTCAAACTGTCACATCATGAACCGTGTGGAATTTTTTCAGTTGCTGAACTAAGCAGTGAAATCTGTTGATTTCAGTTTTTATTTTCTCATAGTTTTTTTTTCATTCACCAAATCTAAATGTGAATGGTAAGGCATGTCAAAATTCACTTCCGTGGCCATTTTATTTTTGCATGGCCATTGATGTACAGGGCCTTTACAGATACAAGTACTACAAGACACAGTCAGTCTTTCCCCCCAGCTTCCAGTCATTTCCTAAGCTTAGCTAATAGGTTGCTTCATATTTTCATGGATTCCTAATGGTTTCTGCAAACTATATCATTAATATATATATATTATATATAACTAAGGGTTACAGCATTGGCATGATGTGTTTAAAACATACTGACAGACCAAGTACATCAAGTAAACACACATGGGTAAAATATCTGTTATATCATATAACTGTGGTTATATGCTTATGAATCATGTGTGACACATTTAGATAGCAATTTAAGGAAATATATGTTATGCCACAGTTTCAAGTAACCTTGTCAATCTTTCAATTGACTCCTGCATCAATCATTTGTTTCATTCAGGATGTTGCTGACAGCCATGAGGCGTGTGGAGAATAACACCATAAAGTTAACCTACAGAGAAGTACATATATCAATGTGACGGACAAAAGCTTTTTTTGTTAGTCTAACATAAAACTAACAGCGACATGTCATGTGCACTGATAGCTGATTAGACCAGAGGGTGGTTTATTTTCACTGGACGTCAGTGAGTCATAATGACTCTGCACATGAACTCAGATAGTATAATAAATCTAAACTTTGTACTTTGGGAATATTACAATGAAAAAAGTGAGTGTTTTTGCTGGGAAAACTGATCATATCAACTGTAAAGGAGACACACAGTTAACTCGTCCTTTGACTAAGTCTGGAATGTGATCCTTGAAGTATAAACACACCTGAATCAAAGTTTCAGTGTTTTATTGATTTCTACAGGAGGCAACACTTCATTTATTGCCTAAGTCAAGCTACTATGGCATTTATTAAGTCTCAAACTTCGTGCAAATAACAATCACGCCGACGTGCATGATATCAGTGCACAGAACCATATCAGTGAGGGCAAAACCATACTCGTAAGGGAGCATCTCTATCAGGGGCAGCTGGTCAATAGGGGGCGATAGGGTGCCAATCTCAGAAAGAAAAAAGGGAAAAAGGTTACAGTGATAGTTTTTGTTATTTATTATTATAATCTTCATTATCATTTTTAAAATGTATTAAATTATAAAAATTCTCAAGACAGTTTGTCCCGCCTGCTGCCTTTGAATATCATAGTCCAATCAGCTGCAGCGTCGAGCCCTGTTCAATGGAATGTGGGTGATTTCAGGCCGAATCAAGAGGCTTTTTTTCAAACTATAGGCACTGCAATGCAATCTTCATGGCTCCCGGGTTGGCTCGCATTGCATGTTTTCGTCACGCGTAAACTGTTACTCCTCCTAACGAGAGGAGCAACTTGATCGTGTAAGAAACACAGTTCAGTCGTCTCAGTAATCAGGATAAATTGCCATTTGATGCATGAATGTGTGAGTAGCATTTTTACTATTATAGGCTGTCAAGGTGGAGCTCATTCATCTAAGTAACTAATAACTTAACTAAATTAGCAAATGAAATCAAAAGTAAAAAATGTCCTCTGAGGTGTTTTGCAGTAGAAATAGGTAAAGTACAAGTACTTAAAATTGTTCTGAAGTACAGTACTTGAAACTGTCCGCAAATACTGTAAAATATGTAGCCCAAGGATCAATCCTTGTCTTGTGTTGCCACCTAGTGGATACTTTGTGATCTGTGCTGCTAACTATAGCAAGTAGATGTTTGTTTAATAACAACTCAGCTAGCTACAAAATAAGTGTTCTTGATTTGCTGCACCTTAAATAAAATGTTATCTGATAAACTCAATCTGATTATTGCGAGACTCACTTAGTTTATAAATGGTAAAACAGGTTCTCGACTGACAATCTTTTGACCAGTATGGATTTTCAGTAATTTTGGAGCCAGAGCAATATTATCGAAGACCTGTCTCCAAAATGATTGTACAGTATGTAGCCTAAGAACAATCCTTGTCTTGTGGTCACTGGTGGTATTGCTATGTGAGGTGAGGCTTTGGAGGGAGAAAAAGTTACTTGTGGTTATTTCAAAGTTTCACCATGTAAACTTCTTTAAAACTGAAGCCATAAAGTTATAAGTAAATGGGTGATAACTCATAGACAGTGCATAAAGATAGACGACATGACGGCTCCCCAGTAGTGAAGCCAAATTACCTTGATTGCCCTCTGGTGGCTGGCTGCAGTATAGGTCATAAACCCTGCCTCCTCAATTAGTGGATGGGATGTTTTCGGTCCTTCTTATCACACTGATGTTTGTTCAAGTGCTAGTTTGGTGTTAATTGGTTATTTGTTGCTATAAAAACTAGGTGAAATTTTTTGATTGATGGCTGAGACTAACTTGTGACAGCTCTTGTATTGGTGGGACTTTGATACCATAGCACCACTCCACGATCACTACTGTGCAGATTCTTGCTCCAAATGGCGTCAAAAGCATAAGATGTGTCTGGGATATTTCGGCTTCATTTTTTAAATGTGGAGAAACCTCATCCATCTTTATATAACGTCTTTGGTTTATCCAGTAGTTGCCATTGTTTCTTCGTCCCACTTTACATGAGACCCAACCCTCCACCCTGTGAAAACCTTGACAGAACAACTTTGACCTCAATCCTGTAACCTTAACCCCACAGAGAAGAGAGTGGTTTTAAATTATACTAGCAGGTAGGATTAAAGGAAAACGCTATCCACTTGAGTAATGGGAGGGGTTGGATTCATTGAAGCCATAGTTGGAAATATTTATGAGGGGAGCTAGAAGCAATACTAGATACTATGGAATAATTTTAAAACAACTTTTAACCACTTTGTGTGCCTGTGAAAATAGAGGTACGCCCACACACTTTACAGCATTGTTAATTCTGCTTCCACGCCATGTTGTTCGAGACTGGAAGATCAAGACAAACACTGCAGAGGAAACATAGCCTGTCCACTGAGGTCCTTCAACTGCCTGTGGCGAAATGAAAGGCATAGGAGGAAGATTAGTGGCAGAGATTGGTTTTGAATTGCATACTGATTTCAAACCACTGAATAATCGTCATAATGAGTAGTTGGAATATCTTTTCTAGCAAAGAGCATTTTCCTTGCTGAATATGGAACCGTGATATTGCCTGTGTGTAAAGAGGCCGCTGAGGGGGGTGTATTGACTGTGCATTCATGTGTAAAGTTACTGAGGTCAGGTTGTGTAAAGACTTGGTTTATCTACAGAGTGACCATCAGCATCACATAAATCGTCATTGTATATAATCAGCACTGTGACAACAAACTGAGGTTCACATCACGCCTGATACGGAGCAAAGGTTTGACCATATATAAGATAAATAGACTAACTAAAACTCCCCTCCCCCCTTTAAAAAAATAACCCTCTTATCAGCTTGTGGCAAAACCTTTAAACAGATCCACACTGAGTCCAGTCCAGACCCTTCAGTCAACACTGGGGAGCCACTCCACGCACTGACACATTCAGTCCACACTATGGCAGTGACCTAATGCAACAGCTCACCTTGTATTGCTCAGGGAGCAGTGATGTCAATCCTGAATCAATGGGCACCTTTCAGTGTTTGCCAGAAATCTGCATAGCACAGGCCAAACACACACGTCAGAATGATTCATTTATTTATTTTCTAGCCAAGAAAACGACACGATACCAAAATGTTACACTTTGATACAATACTGGTATAAACTAACAATACTTGATATCCCTTTTAGTACCACAATATAAAGAAACAAAGTACTGTTATTCTTGTTAATCAATAATGAAAATAATCATTAGTTGCAGTCCTTTCCAAAATTTGATTCAGATTCAAAAATGAAATCAACAAAAATTATAAATATCTCAGAATGATGAAGTGGTGCCACACACATAGAAGACCATGACAAAGACGTCAGGACAGCTTTTGTTGATAAGAGCCATTGATGTACTGTAAACAAAGTATGTAATCTCTGAAGTGGAATTGATATGTTCCATCCTGCCTCTACCTGCTGCACCCCCCCCCCCCCCTCACCTGAACAGTACACAGAGTGTTGCGAACGCGTCTGACTGTAGAATCTCTCGCTGTGTTGTTCATGTGTGAAAGGCAAACTCCAGGGAAAGTCTGCAGCCAATTCTGCGGACATCCTCTTGAGTTCATGTTTAAATATAGCTTATGACTAGACTGAAACAACATAAGTCATGTATTGGGGTTAAAAGGTCAAATAAATGCTAGTTAATATTAATGTTACATTTATTCGCTCAAGGGAAACTTTCTGAGCTCCTCGTCATTGCAGCATCATAATCAATAATCAATAAGCCTTCATTAATGAAAACCCACTTGAAACAATTTGTCATTAAGTGCTGATCCTTTAGTACTTCTTAAGGACTCATGGTGAGTCATCTCTAGTTCACTTCACAACAGAGACTTCTTATGACAACATTCATATTGAGATTATTTGGAAATGTGATTAAAAAATGTCTTTAAACTTAATTGTTCATTTGTTGGAATCTGCACAGACACTCATTTTTACATGATTATACTGTATATACAATAGAGATTTAAAAAATGTGTAGGATGAGGTGATAACATTACTTCCTTGGCTTCCTGCTCATGTTCTAGTGCCTTAAATCTATTTGATTTATGATTATTCCACCTAAAGGAAAATGAGCATGCCAAACTTACAGGTCTGAATTTATGTTGTTGTCTCATCGTGTCTCTGACAGGCTCTGTTTGGGACATGCTAAGATAAAGAGGGACACCATTTTTGCAATATCTTTTAAACCTCAATGACAGCTGTGATTCAGAAGATATACATCAATAGTGAAAGCAGAATCCAAGCTATTCACATTGTTGCAGCCAAATGTAACGGCACCTAATAAAAAACGTTTTTACGGCTCAAAATAAAAGTAAATCTCACAGAATCTCAGGTTTCAGGTAAAGTTGTTATTTCAAGGGTTAAAGGTCAGTTTTATGGGTCTGTAGCAAAAAGGTCTTAAGAGAGCTTACTCACAGAAATGACAACTGTCTGGCACTAAAACACAGGAAGATCAGCAGCTGCATAGACAGAAAAGGTCAGAGAAAAACATGTTTCTCATAATGATTAGGCAGTATTTTAAAAGTACTCTGACCACTCAGTAATCAAAACTTCATTAGCCATTGTTGCTCATTTCCTCCGAGAGATCTCCCACAAGATCAAATCTTTGCATGGTCCCACAGAACAGCTCTCCGTTTGGCATGGCTCGCATCTCATCAGCTCTCCACTTTCAACTTTTGGGGAAGATACAGTCACACAATGTCAAGGGGCAGCCATGGCTCACAGGCTCCGATCTGCAGGAAATGTTTTGGCAACGATTAGAGCCCGATTTGATGAGGTGGTGAGACAGAGAGAATTTTTGTAACTCCCTGGTAAATACCGAAAGGCCTACTGATGGCTATTGGTTGGCTTCTAGGCTGATGGGAGGGGTTAGGTATCGGTATAGCCTGCTCTTGTTAGCATTTCCAACTCCAGCTTTAATCTAAGCAGCACTGAGATTGTGTTATTCTGTCCTTTACACACATAGTTACTGCTTGTTCTCCCAGAATACATGATGTAAAAAAAAAAAAATTGGCCTGTTCAACGTAACCGACCCAACCCAACCTGAATATCATGGCAGGCTTGGGTCGAGTATCCACGCTCGAATTACCATTATTTCCTGGTATGATTTGTGTTTGGTATTAATTAGCAAATGTTAGCATGGTAATGTATGTTGCTTCTTATCAAAATTCAGCATAAAAGCAAAGTCATTATTAGCATATTAGCATGCTGACTTTAGCATTTAGATCAAACCACATGATTCTATAGTGAAAAGTACAGTACATGAGTGTCCTCATTGAGCAGCTAGTCTCGTCGATACTATGTGATCCCAGTGATTATTCCTATTAAAGAAGATGATGAAATTCCTTCGTTGTTGTGTGCGATGGAGCTTTTTATTCTCCTCTGAGGTCGACGTGGAGTGTGGGTCCTGAGCAGTTTCCTCTGTGAACCGGATCTCTGGGTCATCCTTGACAGAAAGCAGAGCCACCAGGGCAGAGCAGCTGCTTTTTCATTCACTGCAACCATGCAGCCTGGGTCCAGTCAACCTCTCCAGCATTTTTACAATTTCACAAATCACTCTCTGCTACCTCGTCTTGGGTGCTGTGCTGATATAACTGGTCAATAACATTGTGTGGGCTGAAGACTGTCAATGGTTCAATCACTGAATGACACAGATGAGTGAGATACATTGTTTTTACATTTAAAACATGAAATCCTACAATCAGTATCCGAACCAGTGAATTCCAGTAACTCAACAAGCTCTAATAGAGTAATCGGAAGCCCTCTGGATGTTTTTCAACTTATGTGGTGTTGAAACACAACTGTCATCTGTTGAACAGATGTATAAAGACCAAATGAGACAAACATCCTCAGTGGGTTGTGTCCATGCACCAGACAGTAGAAAAATATAAACATATAGTGTTTGTCAGATTTTGGCATAAAGACGAGTGGATTTGAAATAAGACAAGAACAACAGAGATCTCTGTGGGATGATACAACTGTCAATTTTGCATTTCACGCCTGACTAACTCCACAAGACAATTCAAAGGAATAGTTCAGCATTTCGGGAAGTATACTTTTACTTTCTTGCCATGATTTAGATGAGATAGATATGGCACATTTCTTTCTAGTGAATACAGTCAGCAGCCAGTTCATTTAGTTTAGCATAAACCGCCTTCAGACATGCACTGAACTCTAATCTCCTGAAATCAGTATGTGAGAACACACGAATTGCAGACAATTTCAGAGGTTCTCCTGACAGCCCACTAGTAAAAATTGCAGATAATGTCCGATTGATGCAAAGCTGAAAAAAAGAAGGAAACAAATATTTTCTCTCTTCTATCAGATAAAGAAGAGGTGCCAGACTCTCAGAGGACAAAGGGGAAGACGTCAACTTGGAAAGACAACAGAATTCATTAGGACCAATTTCTGTGCAGGAAACAAAAACATGTGTTCTCCTCTGCAGAATAATATATCATGTCCGCCTGCTGCACCACCTCTCGTCTCAATGCTTTGGAGATTTTTCTATTGCTTTGATCGCATCTGACCAGAGAATATTCTGTGTTCTTCATATGTGAAAGGCAGACTCCAGAGAAAGTCTGGATCCTACTTTCTGCACATTTTCCAGAGTGCTTGTCTGAGAATGGCTTTAAAGATCAGAAACACTCTCCACTCCCAGGAGAAAATGTTTGTAAGCATTTCCAGTTGGCATTTAGTTGACACAGATCGCACAAAACACTACGGCTACCTTGGCCTGTATAAATGGGCTGCAGCAGACAACACAGTGAGTCAATCACACTCAATAATAAGAGCAAGGCGGAAAGAGTAGGAGGATCGTAATTGGGTAAGAGGCCAAGCTGGAGTACTTTGTGTGCCATTATCAGAAAGGTGGCCCCAAACAAGCAGACACGTCTATTTCTGTTTGCCCTTCAGCTCTCTCAACGGAACATCTACAGGGGAGGACAAATCCCCATGCAGCACCTTTTGATTCTGCGTAACACGGAAATGAAGCAGAAACTTCAAGAATATAAAGAAAAGTCTCCTTTGAAATTGTCTTAAACCTCTGAGTCAGAAAGGAATTCCTGGCATCCTGTTTTGCAGAGCACGGTCCGTGATGAATACAACATGTAGTCGACGCCACCCACTAAATTTAGCCAAATACTGAAAGTTGTGTTTTGTGGCTTGTTCCCATTTTGCTGTGTTATACTGCTGCTGTTCTTTTAATGTATAGAATTACACAGCGCCCAGAGATTTATTTTAGCCCCCAGCTATTGAAATGTGTAACATATAGAGTTGTCTTTAAGAAAATAATCACCACTCCCCTGTGCCCTGTTTTTTGAGGCTACTACTATTTTGCTGCGTCCTGGCCTGTACCCAACATGTTGCTGGTTTCCCCTCTGAGCTGCTGCAGACATCAACCTGCTACATGTCACTGGAGGGAGTTGAAATTCAGTACTCCCTGTTGAGCAACTGGCTGAAAATTTAAATTGAATCTGAAAGTCACATACTGCTAACATGTGTTGCTTCTTTGGAGGCTGGCCAATGCAAACATCACAGTAATAATATCACTGGTATTGTCTAAAATAATTTAAAGCCCCCAATTCCCTGCAGTTGGATTAAAAGACAATTTAAACCATCCATTGTTGGCTGCATTGGTGGCCGCACACAAACAGCACGTGCTCGTGTGGGTGTCTGTGCGCCATGTTTGTTGCATGGACCATCTGTATGCTAAATATAGTTATGGTGAGAATGTAAACAAAACCAAAGATGTTAACTGATGCTCCATTCTTCTTCATTTTGTGTAAACATACTCACATTTAGGCCTAAAACATGGTTTTATAATTTTACACTAATGTTTGCTGTTTATTTTAACTGTAAATTATTTACATTAACTAGCTGAGGAAATCCGTAACCCACCAACAGTATATTACGAACCATGCAATATTTAAAAAAAAATCTACACCAGAGTCCAGTTACTTTCTTGTCAAATAATTTGATGGGATCAGAGCAAGGCCTTGATTCTTCCTCCGAGACTTGATATAATTGTGGATTCAAAGGACCGGAAGCATGAATATGACCGTCAACTTCCCTGATAGATTACAAGTTATGCCGACGCCTGACAGTTTCCCATGAGCTGTGATTGCACGACACACACAGGAAAAATTGAAGGCATATGTGCATCTCCATCAATAAAGTCACCCACGCACACACGCCTGTATGGAATTTCCTCTGGGCTAATCTGTTTTCATGTAAATAACTCAGCTTCATTTTTGCTGTTTATGTTGGGACTTTCTCATCAGTGGTGCGAGTGAATCCTTTTTCAAAGATCTGACTTCATTTCTGACACATTATGTTAGTGAGTGACTCCAAAATATCTGTACATATGATGGGAAACAGTCGGTCACAGATGAAGGGTTGGCAAAATCATTTATTTCTCACATTGAACATTTCTTCCTGTTTGGAGGATGTCAGAGTCTCTTTACTCAACAAAAAAGCTTTTTTCACTGATACTGACAGCGGCGTGGGTTTCAAAGCATTTTTCTTGAGAAAAATAAAGTGGCAGTTTGATTCATGCAGAGAAGAACATGATCGCACCTCAAAACAGATGTTTCTGCAGATAAAAGTGCAAATGACTTGACCGCAGAGCTACACTGAAGAGAATGTTGCTCTATTATACTGAGTAGTGTGTTATCTGTTGCAGTGGGTGAAGTTCAATATATCAGATGATTCATCAAGCGCACTTAAATGTGAAGTCGATCTAGATTACTGATGTATTTCCTGCCACAGTAAATCAGGTTAAGTATTTAAGTTGACCATATGGTTGATGCCCTTGTGAACCCTTGTGACATAAGATCCATTCTTTGGAGAGATGGATGTGTGATGGTTGTGTTAAGTGAACACGTAGCACAGTTTGGTAATATTTCATTTCTTGATCTATCTCAATCTCTTTATTAGCCTTACACCTTACATTCATTTAAGCCACACCACATTTCACACATTCATAGATATCAGTCCACTCAAATATAAATGTTTACTTTTTTTAATCAAGATCTCTATAAATGTTTTGAGAAATTATTTCTTGAGAATTTTACAAAAACGCCTGATCTCACAAAGTTTCAGAAAGTAGAAAAAGTTCTACCTG
This sequence comes from Paralichthys olivaceus, assembly GCF_024713975.1. Taxonomy (NCBI): domain Eukaryota; kingdom Metazoa; phylum Chordata; class Actinopteri; order Pleuronectiformes; family Paralichthyidae; genus Paralichthys; species Paralichthys olivaceus. The sequence goes on from NC_091099.1 coordinate 22,211,661, forward strand.
TTAATTGAATCCACTCAAAGATTAATTGGTTCTTTCTTGGTAAGTGAATGAAATTCAGGACCAAAATAATGAAGCATGTTGTTGTGTGTTGGTCCAGACCTTTGGGGGTTTTTTCAGTTAATTCCAAACCAAAATAAGAAATGTGCCTCGGACCAACAGACCATCGTTTGCAGTGTGAAAAAGCTTTTTTAGTTAGTTTAGATAGTTCAGACATGGAGGTAAGACATCATTAAACAATACAAGAACAAAAAGAAATGGAATCTTTGCTGTTCTCTTCAGAAACCGAGTGGCGTAGGCTCGCAGGATTGCTTGCAGTCGACACCTCAGACAATACATATAATGTTTGACAAGGACACACAAACTTGTGTCGAGTACCTCAACTGTTGTTGGTGATGATGGTAGTGATACCATAATGATATTACAGTGGCAATGAATTAACTAAATGAACAGCTTCATTCATTTTCTCCATTCAAATGGAAATACTCCTTTTTATGCACTTTACTGCGAATAGCAATAACAGTATCAGTCAAATTGACAATAATCTATGTCTGGCATAGGTAGACGCAGCCCACATAGGTGATGATGTAGTAAATGTATTACAGAATTCTTCAGTATTCCCCTTAAATTTCAACGTGAAACCAAAACTAACCGGATAAAATGAAACAAAGTCATGAACCTAAGTTGGAACTTTCAGGTGTGAGGAGAAGCCTGTAAATGTGAGGCTAATGGCCCAGGGATCATGCAAGAGCAGAAAAGCCATTCATTACACAGAAAGTGGATGTGAAGTCCACCTCCAGCTGAGGAAACGCTTGCAAACCTCTGAATGACTCATTGAGAATGTCGGAACCATTAGGTGGAGCCCGGCTACTCGTGTATGAAAAGATTATCTGTGACAAAAAAAAAACTCTACAATGTTTTTTTAATATATTTAAGTAGTGATTTGATATCAAAGTACCAATATTACCATTTACAATGATGTGATAAGACCTGCTGAGAGGTTCCTGTTATTTGTCCTGAGTCGTTACATAGTTGGATGTCGAAAAGGCTGAAAAACAAAATTAGAATAATCCTTGAAGCCGATAATCATGTTATGAGACCACAATAAAAAAAATGATTTGGATTCTAAACACCCGGTGCACAATTATTGTGAAATGACTTGTAGTAAATTGTATTAAAAGGATCACAACACAACTCTGTGAGATGTTCGGACACTGAGAAAAAAAAATGATAGACCAACTAAAAAAAAATCTTCAAATAGTGGCACACCAAGTAATTGGCCTTGTGATGGGCTGGCAAACTGTCCATGGTGTTCCCCACCTCTCAACCAATGTCAGCTGGCTCCAGCCCCCTGCTACCCTTATAAGGGCAATGGATGGATGTTTTAACCCAAACAAAACAGAGTAATGGAGAAATTGGTGTCCACTGGCTTTTGCTACATAGAACATTTTAGGCTAAGAGGTTTTTTTTCTATTCCATACTCATTAAATGTCCTGCTTTTGTTAATCCTGCTGAATGTAGCAGATACAGCTAATTGGCATTTCTCTATGGCTCACCTGTGTATCTTTCATGAGTGAGTCACAGTTCTGTGAAGAGCTCTGGCCTCTGCGCCTTTCGGTTCAAACATGCAACAGACAAGAAAAGCAAAAGCAGCTGCACTGATGTTCATTACGTAGCTCCAGGTTGTATAACTAATGTGTGCTTGGTATGGATTTTCACAGATATAAATCTGAGCGCTGTGTTTACTGAAGCTGTGATTTATCATCACGCTGATGCCAAAGGAGGACATGTAAACCTTCACATAAACTTACGTTATGAATGTGTTGGCCTCTGCAGAGGGACACTATTCATTGACATAATGTTAGCCATAAAGTGGACACATAATTAAATGTTTAAACATGCAGGAGACAAACAGGGTTTATGGATGCCGTAAAGAAAAACTGGAGATAACTCTCGCTGCAGCAAGAGGTGCAGGCCACTGGCTTTTACACTGTAAAAATTAAAACTTCTACTCACTGATTATTATTAAAAACAAAGTTTATATTAAATATTAAATTAGTAACTAATTATATTAAGTTTAAGATTTTTGCAAGGGTTTCAGATGCTATAAGCCTTCTCCTACTGCTCTTCAAGGAACATGTGATGTCATGATTTTGACTGTTTTGGTTGAATATTGTTTATAACTTTGATTATGCATTGCGGCTTTGGATCAGGAGATAGAACGGGTCGGCAACAAATCAGAAGTTCAGTGGTTCAATCCGTTCCAACATGGGTGACACAAAAAGTGCTGAATATAGAAGCGCTGCATGAATGTGTGTGTGAAGGGGAGAATGTGACTTGTACTCTCAAGTGCTCTGAGTGCTCATTACAACTAGAAAGTGTTAGATGAATGCAGTCTATTCACCATTTTACAAGGTTAAATTTGGAAAAAATACAGAAATTGTTAATGATGAGTGACCAATTTCCTGACTCCTGGTATATACTGCTAATCCCCCGGACCCTGGTCAGCAGTGACACTAAAGTTAACAATAACAAAAGTTTGATGATATCATGTAGCAGCATGGGATCTTTGGAGTTGTTTTCACCACCATTTTCATTGCAACTCTCCACAAGTGTCTCAGTGAAATAAAACACTGGATGGCAAACGGCTTTCTCCAGCTAAACCTCACCAAATCCAATTTGTCTTTGGTCTCAAGTCCTGCACGAATGATGTCATGGCCAACCTTGGTGAACTAACAGCATTTAATAAGTTCTCAGCTACAAATCTGTGTGTGGTCCTTTGCCATAACCTGAGCTTTGAACCCCACATTAAAGGGGTTGTGCAACTGTGTTTTAATCACTTAAGGGACAAAGTCAAGGTTAAATATTTTATCTCACATATAGACCTGGAAAAACTCTTTCAAGCCTTTATCTCCTCTCGCCTCAATTACCGTGACTCCCTTTATAGTGGTCTTACTCTGATATCAATCCACCGTCTACAGTTCGTCCAAAATGCTGCCTCTCTGCTTTTGACACATTCCAAAAAATGGAACCATATCAGCCTTGTTTAAGCATTCTTGCTCTGGCTGTTTGTTTATTTTAGGATTGATTTCAGACTTCTTTTAATGGCTTTTAAAGCCAGGCACCGACTGGCCCCTCCCTTTATTTCCATCCTTTTATCTCCTGTTGAATGTTTACTATTCTAATTTTTTGTAACGTTTGCGCTTGTGATCCATTACGAGTGAGCATCATAGTTATAACAGAGACAGGCAAAGCCACAGTTATAGAGGATATGAGGCAATTAAAAGACGAACAAAATAAAACATCCTGTTACCTTGAATGACATTGGGAGTTTAAACATCGTTGGAAACATTTAAATATTGACAGAAGTACATAACTCAAAAAAATATAACGTAGGTCTAGTTGTTTTATACATTTTGGTAAAGAATTGTAACATATTATATCTTTAAGTTTTGATAATTATTATCAGAACTAAACATACATTTTTAGCAAAATTGATTTTATTCAAAAAATGTAATTTGGTGCAGTGAAAATCTATATGTCTGATAGAGCACAGCATATGTCATATAGCTTGAAAGATGAACTGAGGGGGGATATCACAATCCATGGGGTGTTTAGGATATATGCCAGACAGGACAAGGGAAGCATGAATGCAGTTTGTTAAGAGTGGACATTCTTCTTGTGCATTAGATGACTTATACTGTAGCTGCAACATAAAAATTTTATAATTGCTCAGAATAAAGTTCACCTCTATTTTGTAAACAAGCACAACATCAGAAGAAGGAAGAATTAGAAGATGTGATAATGAGGAAAAAAAGTTGAGTGTACCTTTGTGCAAACACAGTCACTTAAAAATTTGAGAAATGTGAGGAAAATGAAGAGTCTGTGAATTCACTTCTGAATGCTGGAATTGGATTTTAATCATGCATATAATTGAATTAATAAGTTTGATGGCCACAAAGCTTTCTGATAACAAATTTAAATCACAGTGGAAAGACTTTCTGTTTCATAAAAGACGTTAACGAGATTCTACATCCCCAAGGACAAAAGAGAAAACCCATCAATGTTCTCAGTCTGAGTCTGTGCAACGACGACAAAACCCTTCTGCTCAGGAGAAAAAGAGAAACATCACAGAAATGATTCAAGTTGACTGCTTTGGCTATACCGGAGACACTATATGCATTACCATGATTCTCGGGCCCAGACGCATGATCCGCAGTTGAGGATGGCGGAGAGGGTCTTCGTGTTCTGAAGCCTATGGGACAAACCAACCCTGGAGCTGTAATAACAGCACAGGACGTCTCCGGCAAGAGCGTCTACGAAAACAGGAGATGAGGGTTAACGCGGTACAGTCCAGTGTGAAGCGAGACATCCGCTCTACTGTCCTTGAACCCCGGGGATAAGACAAGACAGTAACACAGTGGATGGGAGAGGACAAAGCACACAATAGGTTCCCATGGGAAGAGGCTGGTTTGCTGGTCAACAGAGGCCCGCAGCAGCAGCAGCAGAGGTTTCCCTTAGCTGTGGTTCTGATTGGAGGATTAACAGACATGGACACAGGGATAATTAAAGGAAACTTCATTACATCCCTAGGCCAGTTCAACTGGCCTAGGAATACGTTGGGTTGCATCACTTAATACAAGTACCATCGGAAATGAAAGAGAGCAGATCTGGTCGGTGAATGCAAAGAGAACACAATAAAGATAACTATCCTCGCTATCAGCACATGGATCAGATGAGCTGAATAGCTGCCAGTACCCACAGCCGGCCGGCAATCGTGTGCTTTCGCAATGGAAACTGTAACAATGTTATAGGTCACTTAGAAACTGAGGCTGAAGATGTTGAAGTGTGCAAGGGCGTAGAGCGGAGGGGATGCTCCGACCAGGGACGATGAGAGAGAGAGAGAAGGAAGCATATTCACTGGTAATGTCAAGTTAAAAAAGTCGTCCTCCACGCAGAAATGTGCTTTACTTTGATTATTTATCACAAATCTCACTGATGTATCATATTTAATCTGAGTTTAAGACGTGTATATGAGTTTGAGCCATTTGTAGTCCTCTACAATAAACACAGGTGCCATGTGGAAATCTCAAATCTCAAATTCACACTGACTTTTGAGTGAACTGTTGTTTTCAGCATCCACGTATACAAGGATGCTGAAATGGGGGTTCCCGGGGGGTTCCTGATGAGAGGCTGTTACTGCAAAGCAAAAGTTTCTGGAAATGACAAAAAAAAACTTTAATATAAAAAAGAGTAGCAGGTGAAACGCCCACCCATTATTGGTTTTTCATTTAGTGTATTTTCTGTGTTGCTCTAATTAACTGTGTTGCTCTAATTCAGTTGAAGAGTAAACCTAAATACGGAACACTGATATTTTAATATAAAAAAAGTTATTGAGTTTGCTGTCAGTTGGACTGACACCAAGACTGGTGTAAAATGTTGGTCATTCAAATGAATACAAAAATCCCACATATTGCACTGCTGCACTGCTGCTCTGCATTTAATATGACATCATTATAATGTTATTCCCAGCACCCCCAACTGTGACTCCCAGCGTCCTTGTCCACGTAGATTCTGGATTTTGTTGTTTGATGAGGAGTGACTTCTAATGATTTCAGGCCAAGCAGATAGTTCAGGATTTTATATGTTTAGGATTTGAGCTATAATATTTGCCTTTTCAGCTTTTTGCTCCAAAGCCAACATGTTCAGAGTGAATGGAATTTTGCTTGTGGCGCTTAAAGCACCAACAACGTTAGTATAGTTCACAGAAAACACTTTGAAGCGCAGCTCTTTCTTCATTTGGAAGCAGCTCCAATTAAAACTGTGAGGTCTGTGGATTATCCACAATAACTCAGACATTGTGTTTTTAAAAAGACATTCTGAAGAGAATTTTAAATGCAATGCTCATGGCTGTGAACATCCTCAACTCCAGGTGAGCAGATGATGAATTCTCAGAATAAATATCTAACAACAGAATCAGAAAAGAATCACAAATACTTTACTGGAAACAACAATAGAAATATATATTTACCAAAAATAACAATAAATAGAAATGTAAAATATAAATAAAAGCTATGTAAATTAAACATGAAGGTTCTGCAAATATGTGCATTTGTGTATTACACTTGAATATATGTGTATCCAACATACTATAATAAAGGATAATACATCAGCAGTGATTGTTGTAAATAAATTACAATAAATGATGGTCTAAATCCAGGGCCAGTCTATCCACTCACTCTAACTGACACTCAATAGAATGACTCCTATAAGGTCAAGTCAAGTCATCACCAATACTGCATGGCTAAAAGTAAAGAGAAAAATCCTGTAACAATGATTTGTTTAAACATTTTTGTTTGTTGTGAAGACTTTGTAGTTCATACCAAGTGTATGCTAAAAGTGAAAGTGGTTACTGATTAAATGAATACGTCTTAGTAGAGGCAGAACAACATGTTGGCATGCAAACAAACAAGCACATTATGTAACACCTCATCTGAGTGTTATTGATAATTACAACTAGTTTACTGCAGCTTGAGTTTCATTCAGTTTGAATTTTAACTCATCTAAATCCGATCTGTTGGTTCCTCCAGTAAAATCCACTTAAGATAAACGTTTTAATCAAATGTTCAGTGCATAAGGTTTTTCTTTTCAAGGGTGAAGACAAACAACATTCCTGTGGGTTGATCAATGCATTCCTCCTGGAGTAAGTGTTGCTTCACAGTTCAGGAGCCACATTAGAAATGTGTCATATTTTTAATGGTATGATGGCATGATAAAGCCGTGACACTAAATTGACAGTGTAAAATATGACTATTGCTTTGCACAATAAATATTTAGGAGTTGTTCCTTTCATGTGTGGTTCTCTCTGAATTGTGCAATTGTGTTTTGAACGAAGTGAAGGCTGCAAACACAAAGGGGGACCGCTTGAATGCGCACTGCAAAAAATATTATCCAAGGTTCCACTCAAGACCCTGCGTCTTGAAACAAAGCAGTGCGCACTGGAAACTTTTCGAAACGTTTTCAATGTATTTAAATGTTGATTATTTGTCTTATATTTGTTGGTTTAATTATAACTCTATATCAGGATTCATCACCTCACCAAGTAAAGTTTTGAGGTGCGTAATTTTTTGCAGTGCATCCTCTTTACGCACGCGGTGGCTGAAATTTGATTCGGGTTTAAAAGGCGCAGACAGCAGCCACAAGTCAGAGAGCAGCGTATCCTCCCAGTAAGAGACAGGTGGCACCTTATACGGATTGGAGAGACGCCACGCAGACCCTCTGGCTCTGTATCTGCTCGGGCGCACAGGGGGCAGTGCCATGCACACTCCTGCTTAGGCGCTGCTCCTGAGCGGAGGGAACCAGTCATTGGATTTCTCTTCCACCGATGACCAAACAATGGAGAAGGCTGGAAACATCACCCTCCACCCGAACGGCTCCGATCCGTTCGCGAGGAACGAGGAGGTGGCCCAGATCGAGATCATGGTGCTGTGCATCACTTTGGTGGTCGCCGTGATCGGAAACGTGAGCGTCCTTCTGGCGATGTACAACACCAAGAAGAAGATGTCGCGCATGCACCTCTTCATCAAACACCTGAGCCTGGCTGACCTGGTGGTCGCCTTCTTCCAGGTGCTGCCGCAGCTCTGCTGGAAGGTTACCTTCCGCTTCTATGGTCCGGACTTTCTATGCAGGATCGTGAAGCACCTCCAGGTGACGGGGATGTTTGCCTCCACCTACATGATGGTGATGATGACCCTTGACCGCTACATCGCCATCTGCCACCCGCTGAAAACCCTCCATCAGCCCACTCAGCGCTCCTACATCATGATTGTCTCCACGTGGATGTGCAGCCTGGTGTTCAGCACGCCGCAGTACTTCATCTTCTCCCTGAGCGAGATCAAGAACGGCTCGAAAGTCTACGACTGCTGGGCGCACTTCATCGAGCCCTGGGGCGCCAGGGCGTACATCACCTGGATCACCGGCGGGATCTTCCTGGTGCCCGTGGTCATCCTTGTGATGTGCTACGGCTTCATCTGCCACAGCATATGGAGAAATATCAAATACAAGAAAAGGATAACGATGGCTGGCGCTGTGAGCAAGAACGGGTTGATTGGAAAGAATTCAGTCAGCAGCGTCACGACCATATCGAGAGCCAAGCTGCGGACTGTTAAGATGACTTTTGTGATAGTTTTGGCGTACATCATTTGTTGGGCGCCGTTTTTCACCGTGCAGATGTGGTCGGTGTGGGATGAAAACTTCATGTATGCTGGTGAGTGTTGAACAAGTAAATCGACACTAGAAATCTGTATTCATCTTTGTGGTAATTGATTTAAAAATCTCTAGGAATCCTGTGATATACAGCCAGCGTGCGCCACCACAAATCCAAGTGCGCACAGACTTTTACGCACGGGTTTGTTTGGCATACTGAAACAAACACATGCGTAAAGTTGCTATGAATAAAAACTATACCACTAAAATAGTTTTACCAAGTACAGTGATTACTCCACATAAGCAGAGTGCACTGTGTTGAGGCTTCAAAATGATACATTCAGCAGAAAAGTTCATATAAAACGTCAATTTGAGATGCAAGTAAGACTTGTCTATATGATGTTACAATCTTTATAAATAAAAATAATTAATAAAACGCCCACGTCAGTCTCCTCAGCTGGGGGCTCTTGAGAACCAACACCTGTCATGTCTAATGTTGTTGTTTGAAATGTATCTTGAAATGATCAATTTCTCTTCCACATGCAAACGACTTTTATCATCATCAAAAAAATGACACTTGATTAAAAATAACTAAGAATGCGTTTCATTAGCTGCAGAAACTAACTTTTGTAAGAAAGTTATTTTTTGCATTTACATTTAAACGTCACACGAACCAGCTTCCAAAGGCATTTCTGCAGCCTCGCCTGCACCAGATGTTTTTTGAATCCATCATCCTCTCCCTCTCTCCTCTCTCTGCTCTCTAGATTCTGAGAACACAGCAGTGACTCTTTCTGCGCTCCTTGCCAGTCTCAACAGCTGCTGCAACCCGTGGATATACATGATCTTCAGCGGCCACCTCCTGCAGGATTTCGTGCACTGCTTCTCCTGTTGCCACAGAGCAAACACGGACTTCAAGAAGGAGGACTCGGACAGCAGCATCCGCAGGACGACGCTGCTGACTAAGATGACCAACCGCAGCCCCACAGGCAGCACTGGCAACTGGAGAGAGATGGACAACTCTCCCAAGACCTCCATTCAGATGGAGTAAACACACAGCTGAGCAGTTAAATGTTTACCGGGGGTGGGAATGAACACATGTGTTGCAGTGACACAGAGGTACACTCACAGTATCAGCTCGTCTTAGCTGCAGACATGACTGACAGTGACTCAAGTGTCCCAAAGCCATTCACAGAGGAGAGTTAGGTTGAGAGGATATTTGGAAAAACCAACTGCTGCTTCTTCCTCAGTTCTTCTTGCTTTAGATCATCTCTGCAACAATATAACAAAATATTTGGAAAAAGGTGTAATTCATCTTCCCAATTGTTGGTAAGTGCCATTTGTGCTGACAGTTGCTTAGCACCAGTTTGTTAAATTCAGTCATAATACAACAAAAATCCATGATTCATGATTTCCTCTTTTCATGCTTTTGAGAGAAAGCTGTGGTTATCCATCCCTGCACCGCCGCCGAGGACCCTTTCCTGTCAAGGTGTTTGCAAAGATAAAACTTGTACAACAGCCAAGTCGGTGGTGAAAACGATCATTCCAGACCGCAGGTCTCCAAGTAACGGAGGCATTCACCTCATCCTTTGCAGCCAGCTTTCCATTTTGTTATTATTTCTCTCTGAGCCAGATTTTAGTGGGTCATATACAAAAATCATCTTTACACCAACTTTTCCTTTGGCCCTTTACAGACAAGAAATATTATGGGCGAGGGATTTTGGCTGCAGTTACCCTCTGTGCCCTTTTCGTGCATTCACATATTTCTAATGGATTTGTTTCATGTAAAAGCTGGCAGCCCTAAAGGATGGCTTTCATTTCTGTTCAGCGGAGGCAGATGGAACATAGCAGGGACATTCACGTCACACACACACACACACACACTCGGGTGCGAAGGGGGTGGCGGTGGTTTTGATTGGCCACAGTCTGCCTACCGACCCACAGACCCCTCCCACTGTTTACACAAAATGTTGGGGAGAAGCTCAAACATTCCACTAACACAACGTCAACACACTTCCTGATTTTTTTGGGACATCCTGCACCACTGGGGGTTGGGGGGTGGGTAAGGGGGGTTGTCGGTGTTTTGGCTTCGATTTTCACTCCAGGCACAAACAATTCTCTGCACACATCTGTTATGTACAGCACCACTATGTCGCTCAGATCCACCTGAGAACACCAGGAGGAGACGGACATTGCGATGTAATAATGTATCCATTTTTATGTCTTTATTTGTACATAGAAGTCACTTGAATATCTGTAAATAAGGGAGGAGGCTAATATATGTAAATCAGTTCCATGTGGATTCTATTTGTCTGTAATATCTTGTGCACAAGATAATCAAAATATTCAATAAATATATGTTGAAATATACACGTTGATGTACTGCATGTTAAGGCTTTTGTCTCCTGCTTTCAGAGCTTCGACACAGACGATATCACTGCCGCTTCATGCAGCTGCTACACGACCATAGCAACCTCAGGCACTATTTTCCCTGAAAACTGAACACGTTTCAGGTTATATATGCAGCCAATCCAAGAGCTAAAACCCTGAAAAACTCTGGGATTATGCAATAGTGAAACATTTCAGTTTTGTTAATGAGAAGCTTCTGGTCGTTAAACTGTCCACCCCATGAATTTATTACATTTTAACAGATGCTCTAATAGTGTCTCATAATATAAACATCCATTTAACTTACAAATGTGACATATGAAAGTTGCCCAAGTTACCAAATGTTTTCTCTTCTTATTTTTCTTGGAGTTGTTGAGCCAAGGACAGTCTTTGATTTTGTATCAACCTAAGAATAAATAGCTGCTGGCTGAAGAACCATATTTACCAGTGAATAATAAGTAAAAAGGCCAAACTATTTTGGCAGCGGCAGCAACCAAGACGATCTACAAAGAGCACAGTCAACACTTTTCACAGGGTCAGAAAAAGTAGATCCAAAGAAAAGTGGTTACCAATCTGAATAAATTGAGGGGAACACTGACAGTTTTACTGGAAAGGAGCTTTGCTGGTTTTTTAAGAACAATATTTTAATTTTATTTTTTACTCACAGACAAAACGCAGTTCTACTCCATTTGTTTGATGAGGGGCTATTAATCAAATAGGTATCTTGAAACCAGAGCGAATACCAAGACATCTGCATGGTTAGAAAAGAGATTGATACTTTAACTGTCTGTTGAACTCCAGCAGGATTACATGATCCCATTTAATGCTGATGGAGTCCATCACTCAATCTGAAAATAGAGTTATGAAATTTCATTCTCATTATATTTTCAAACTGGGTCATCACAATCTTCTGCTTCATTCAATAGAATGTCAACCTTCCTATGAACTCCTGTCTGATACATACAATACTCGGCCTACTTGCAGTAGTTGTTATTTATCATTGATTCACTTACTCTGTGTCGTTATCAATGATCAAACAATACAATTCCTGAGAGGAATTCTTTTTTAATGTCCTCTTAATAGTGACAGCTCCAATCCTCCACAGCTCAGTATATAGTCTGGGGAGTCATATCACACACGTATAGAAGGGGAAGTCCTACAGGAAGTTAAATAGCTGCTTCATTTAGGACCTGCCATAAAAGATGGAGGTGGTCATTGTCAGCCATAAACAAAGAGAATAAAACAAGAGTCCAGCAGATCCCTTCTGGTATCAATGGAAATAGCACAGCTATACAGTCTCTGCTTAGTGTGGATTAGTGGGAGTATCGCTGCAGGTCTGATGTACCTATCTCAAATTCCCAGCCCAGTGCTTGTGCTGCATCTCATTAGACATGCCAACCATTGAGGCTACCTCTGCATATGGGGGGGCTAAGGGTCATCTGTCAGAGTCTAGACTGAGCAAACACTCGAGGGGGCAGTGATTGAGTTTCTCCAGAGAGTTAGTAAAATTAATGGAAAAAAAAGGAGGCAGCCAGACAACAGACAGATGGAATGATCGTAAAACAAGCAGCATTAGAAGAAGCTCTAGGTACCTGAAGTCTCTGCTCATGGAAACAGACTCATTCCTCTCATTCAGTTCATTGTGTGGTCTTGTTTTCTGTTGATATTCAATTCAATTTAATGCAATGACACTGGAGAAAACTCAGTTTAATTAAAGGTGTGCGGTGCCTGTTCACCTGCCTGATCTCTTGTCCTGTGTCAACGCTCCAGAGCTACTTCAGAATTATTCCTTAACACAAGTGAGTCGTCCTCAGACAGTTCTACAATATACTGTCACTTTTTATTATTTGAGTGCTGGACATTCTATTCAGAGCTTTTTATAAACAGTCCATGGTGCAGAGACTTTGGATGATTTACTAAGAATATATACACGTGTGAAGCCGATAAGATGAATGGTGCACGAGATTTGTGTTCCACGTACAGACAGACAGACGTTGGTGGTATTAGTATGTAGATAGTTTCTTATACAGTATTTACTGAGCTGCTATAGATGAAGAATGCAGGAAGAAATTGGTCTGTGAAGAGCGACAGCAGCAAAGAGCTTCACATCCTTTTGTGTTCTTCATGTAATTTATGCAGCTACACTTTAGGGTATAAAAGCACAGGCGGAGGGAATCCACTGAGGGGTCCGACACAGTGAGCGGAGACATGAGCTGCATGCATATCAAGGTCCTTGTTCCCCTGCACACATCTGAGCCATCACTTCACACATTTCACTCTGTCGACTCTCAGACATTGAACATGACTTCAGGCATCAGGTTGCTGTTTCCTGACAAAGGTTTAAAAGGATCCTGGAAGCATGACTGCTTAATGAGGCTCTCCGTCTCTAGACTAGAAAAATATTTAGGTTGTGCATCATGTGGGGCTACCGCCGAGAAGATCCTCACTTCCTTATGCAGTAAACAACTTCCATCATGCTTTCCTCACAGGAAGCAAGTCCTGTTTTCTGGACAATTGTGTCCACTGTTAATCACCACCACCTGACACCCTGTTCTTTTCTTTACCCTGTGTAGAAACTAAGGCAGGCCAGTGTAAACCAAACAGTGTAAACTAAAAAAAAGCCAAGTTGCTATTCCAACAACAATGTTGCCTTTTAACAAACTGAGATGTGCAGTTTTTATTTTTTTTTATTAGACTCAGCTCTTAGTTGCTTAGACACCAATAAATCCTATGGGACGAGGCTCTCTTAGTGTCTTGCTGCATCTCCCTCAGATGCATGCGGCCTCCCTCTTCCTGCTCCATTGTTCTCCTTCCAATCATTCTTGAAAATAACACATTTCTTTCCAGCATTGTCTGGTTCAAATCAATTCCCAGAAGTCATTCAATTCATGCAAACAAGCAGGACTAACCACACAAGTACACAAAATCTGGAAATCCATCAACGACATGTGTCACATCCTGGCATCGTGAAGGCAGGAGGCAGAATATGCTGCAGATTTCAGGAAGTTTAGAAAATTACTAACAAAAGCAACAGTTTCCCCCCCCCAGGGAAAACTCTGAGGTTTGCTGCTGCATGTTTGCTTAGACATTTCAGCTGATCCACTGGAGGTCTGCCTAACATAACATTTTTTATCTTGCTCAAATACATTGTCAACAGAAGTGTTTTGCTTCGCAGAGTGCATACAGCTGAATGTCTTTTGTCTCCTTTTAGTCTCAACTGTCAGCATATTTCTGGGGTCAGGTCGGTGTCTGTAAATTATTGCTTCCTTCTAGCAAAGGGTTTTTACTCCCGCTTTTTTTTAAGATGAGTTCCTCGAAAGGGAATCTGAAATCAGATCATTGAAGCTAAGGCACATTGTTAACTGTTTTATTTGCTAATATTTTTTTTTTACAAATGGGAAAAAATACTTTGTTATGATAATATAATAGTGATTTGTTTGTTACATGTTTCTAAAATGTCAACTGTACAGAGGATTTAAGGTAGAAGTAACTGACACGTTTACACTAACATTCTAACATGAACCTGATTACCTTAACAAGATCATATACTCAGAATAAACAACAAATAAGAATATATTGCAATATAATGTCCTGTTGGAGTTTTCAATGAATTAAAAAAATTGCTTGATGAAATGAAATTAAACAAGATACAAAAATAAAAAAGGAGTTGAAGCTCTTGCAAAATATGGAAGAAAACATAGAAATGAGTAAATAGTAGCATTGTGCTTTCAATTATTTAAGGTTGGGGACTCATGATCAGTCTCTTCTCTGTAACATGTAGCAGAAATATAAATGGAAAATTAGATCAGCAACTCCTGTAGACATAATCTGAATAATGTCTCCTCAGAATAAGGTCAATAATGACATCTATGTATACGTAGTCAGTGTAACCATCCACATCTGAAAGGCCTAAGGACCCGAGCGGTGAAAGGCCTGATGTTACAGGGAGAGGCAATCAGCAATATAGTCATCCAGATATAAAGATGAGGGCATAAACATTCAAACAATCTCTCCTCAAACAAGGACAGACGTTAGTTAACATGCAGAAGCTTAATTTAGCACCAACTTTGGTGTTGGCCCTGTCCCCTATAGGGACGGAGCCCTATGAATAGCAGCCAATTACATGTTCCTGTCTCCAGACGGGGCCTTGACACTGGGCAAATCAGCAAACTGCATCGACGGCAGAATCAGAAAAAGGTCAATGTTGTGCAGCTCGATGACAGGGAAACCCCTTTTACAGAGTGACTCTGTAAAATCAAATGATAATCTTGACAGTGAAAATAGTTGACAGTTGTTTTCCTGTTCGACAAGAACATCTGTGACAAAGTGGGTGAGATTGCTCTACTCACCATTGATCCCTGGCATCTTTTGACCACATTAGTTTCTATATGTGGCCCAACACTGTTTAGACAGACACTTCTGTCTTTAAAACAGCATATGGGTCGTACTAGACCCCGATGACCTCAGAGTGAGGACTGGGAACGAGGATCTGAGAAGGGAAAGATGTATAATATTATAAGTATAAGAAAAAAAAATGTATTTCCTAATGTTTATAAAAGCTAAAATAACAGAATTATTGAGGAAACAGAGAAACAACACACTTTAACATAAATAGCTGGGACAATTATGTAGGCAGTGTACTTATCATGGGGAGATTCTATCCAAATCCCAAAAGACAACACTACGTGAGCACACTGATCATTACCACTGCAACTTACACTGCACGGACAAACAACACTGTTCAAGTGAGCACCACCCTTCAGGCCTCCCACACTGCATGCAAAGTGGTGTGCATCCCACTACTACTCCCTGTAGGTCATCCAGCTGCCTAAAACAGGGACAAGAGTGAGACTCAGTTGGTTCAGGGTCACAATAAAATATATATATTTTTAAATCAATCAATACATTTATTAAAGGTCCAACAGTCCATTAGGAATGTGATGCATGAGACGTCGGACCTACAGGATAAAACCAACGCAGAAACCAGTGGCCAGACAACACTGGTATAGGCAAAGCAGCAGTCTGGCACTTGATCTGCAAAGAGCGGGAGACGAGATCAGTCATTAAATTGCAAACAAATACACTAGAGGGGATCACACTTTGCGTTGCTATCAAACGTTACCTTGCTCAATATGGGGCCCTACTTTACAGTGACAATGAATGACTGACTCTGTGCTGTGGATCAAACAGGGGAGAGGCACTCAGCAATATAGTCATCCAGATATAAAGGTGAGGGCATAAACATTCAAACAATCTGTCCTCGAACAAGGACAGACACTAGTTAACATGAATGCAGAAGCCTAACTTGACATCAACTCTGGTGTTGACCCTGTCCCCTATAGGGACGGAGCCCTATAAATAGCAACCAATCGCAGGTTCCCTGCTTGGAAGCCAGACAGGGCCTTGACACTGCTGACAGTGTGGTGGTGGAGGGGCAAATCAGCAGAGACTGCAACAACAGCAGAGACAGAGTCAGAAAAAGGTCAATGTTGTGCAGCTCGATGACAGGGAAACCCCTTTTACAGAGTGACTCTGTAAAATCAAATGATAACCATGACAGTGAAAATAGTTGACAGTTGTTTTCCTGTTCGACAAAAACATCTGTGACAAAGTGGGTGAGATTGCTCTACTCACCATTGATCCCTGGCATCTTTTGACCACATGACACAGTCCACTCATTAGTTTCTATATGTGGCCTAACACAGTGTTTAGACAGACACGTCTTTCTTTAAAACAATATATGTGTTGTACTAGACCCAGATGACCTCAGCGTGCATGTACACAATCAAATATTGGGGGTTCAAGAAGAGCGGGAGACGTGCATTCAGTTTACAATTAAATCTTTGCAGCCAAATACACTAGAGGGGATCACCCTATACGTTGCTATTAAGAGATACATTGCTTTACAGGGACAATGGATGGCTGACTCTGTACTGCGGATCAAACAGGGGAGAGGCGAGCCCTGGCTATTCTCCTCTCGAGCATTCAGTTGTGTGACACATCCATACAACTGAATGTACAAGAATCTTCATTAGAGTTTAATCAGAAACATAGAATCCATCTCTTTCTCCCCTACCTGCACAAACACAGCAGTCACCGTCTACCAGGCATCAGACGGAGAGGCAGTAACTGTCCTAATGAAGGCAGGAAGCCCTTCAATCCCACCTGCCAGGGCAGTGCCCTAACTACTAGATATATACATGTTCATTTTCGCTAATTCACCACTGCTCTAATGACATATATCACTTACTATCCTGGGTTTGTTTGTGTTGGAAATATGTTACAGTTCACATCAAAGCACATGAGTAAACACACAGCCATGAATTTGATCAGTTACCTGCATTTCCTGGTTTTTATACCCTTGGTCATGAATGACATCACTGGGGCAAACCAAGTGGAGGGTTTTTTATTTGCAGAGGAATGTCTGCTTTTGATTTTCAGGTAGTATTAGTTATGTTCCAATACATTTCCTTTTATAGAGCAATTAAGTCAAACGAATGAGCCTCTGTAGTGGTGAAACAAGGTTAGGAGATTGCCTGTGCTGGAACAAGCCTGTGTCTAGTTACCTGCTCATTATGGTTCAGACCCTGAGGTGTGAATTGAACTTTCTATATAAGCAGCTGAGTTGAGTCCTCCAGGGGAGAGGAGGTGAGGTGGTGTTGCAACCAGTGACCAACAATGTCGTGTTATAGTTTAAAGTTACATGCAGTTTGATGAGCACTGTAAATAAAACCTCTAAATGAACAAGAAAGGTTGTTTATTTTCTATTACATTACATTTCATTTAGCTGATGGTTTCATCCAAAGGGACTTACAATATTAAATTAAATTTTATTTGTATAGCGCCAAATCATAATATACATTATCTCAAGGCACTTTACATAGAAGGTCAAGACCTTAAATCGTATTAATATAGAGAAAGCCAACAGTTCCCACAATGAGCAGCACTTTGGCTACTGTGGAGAGGAAAAACTCCATCTTTGACAGGGAGAAACCTCTAGCAGAACCAGGCTCAATGTGGGCGGTCATCTGCCTCGAACAGTTGGGGTGAGCAAAGAAAAACGGGGAGGAGAGGGCAGATGGGTGGAAAAGAGGGGAGATGGGTGGAAAAGAGGGGAGAGAAGAGAGATAGTGGGGAGGGGGAGGAGGGGGCATCAACCATGAGATTAAAAACCCAGAACCACAAGAATCAAGTAAGTACAATTAACTTCAAAAAGCCAAACTACAAGTGCTACATGTAAACATTTAACCAAGGTCTAGTCAGAAGAGATGTGTCTGTGGCCTGCGGGTGGAATACGTGTATACTCTCTGTTGTCCTGATGGGGAGCTAGTTTCACCATGTAGGAGCCAGGACAGCAAACAGTTGTGATTTTGTTGAGTTGCTTTTCTCTCTTGAGCTAAGCTATCTCACAGCACTGCAGTGCAGGCTCAGCAGGCAATGGCCAAGGAAATTGGCTATGTACACGAGACAACAATAACATTGTAGTCTGAAACCCCCCAACAAGGCCCTGAGTCACCAGAATCCAGAAAGTTTTAGAGGTTTGGTTCAGAATGTTGAATGAGGGGTTTGTTTTGGTTCAGCGTGGGGCCCCCTACAGGTCCCTTTTGGCTGCAGCCCCCAAATACCTTAAAATGCTTGCTGAAGATTGACAGAGAAATCTTTCTCACCTCCACGAATAAATGTGAATATGGGTTTGAGTGTTTGAGAAAGATGCAGTCATTGTTTGACTTCCTCTTCTGCTCCAGAAAGGTATTAGAGGAGGGGGTTACAACTGGCACGTACCGACACCGTTAGGCAACATGACTATTTTCTCTGTGACCACCCTCAGACCAAACCAGTGGTAAGGACAAAGAAGAAAATATAATCTCCACAAAAACAATACCCAGTCATGAGATTCCCAAAAACACACATCTGCTTTGAAAAACGGAGGAAACTATGATGTGTTTACAATTAGTTTTCTGCTTTGCATTACAATCTCATGCAGCTATTAGTATATGCAGACTGTTTGTCTCATTTCTCAAACAACTGGAACTTATTAATCAAATATGTGCTTCAGCGTGCCAGAGGATCTCAACATGACATCATCATACCAGGGCTGCACACAAGTAAACGAGTCGCTCTGTGAATGTGCAAACCGGTTGGTAATCAAAGGCCGAGCGAGGCAGGTTTAGATGAGAGGCTGCTGGAAATGTCATCTACTCCTTCATCCAGTCTCTGTACACACAAAACAAAACACATGTGTAAGCATAAATACAGAGGTCACATATTGCACACACTCAGTCATGTATTTAATTTCTCATGATGAACCCATGACAAGATATGTACGATGCAACAAATTTTTCCTAATAATGGTATTATCATTAATAATGGTAATAATATGTGTTTATGTTAAGCTTCTTATGAAATACAAGTGACTGACTCACACACACACTGCAACCACCGAAATATGCGATGCCTTCAAAGTGGAGTTGTTGCCTAGAAACCAGCAGCATGTTGGCAGCTCATACCTGCAGGTCAGGGGGAAAGTGTACCCACTGCAATTATGAAAGCAGTGGTCACCAGCTCTTAATGCTCCTAATACGTTCTGTCTGGTTAATGCCCCATGTTCCAGCCTCTCACTGAGACGATGCCTCCTCAGACACAAGCGTTACTTGCGTCTCCTTTCAGCACTTCTCCTCTGTGGATATTGTCGAGGAGCGAACGGGAGGACGTGGCTGAATGTAAAGTTCACGGCTACAACTATGTAATGACCTTTACTGTGTCGCAAGGAGAAGAGAGGAGTCTCTCTGCAAATGTATAAGTTTGTGATGAGTCATCAGTTCAAACTGACTGAATCATCTGATGCAAACAAAGATGATAAGCCACATCAAAACCTTCATCTTAATTCAATTATAAACTAGCTGACGTAAAATATATGTAGCATTTCATTGATTGAAATATCAATGAAAGTTCAGCATCCTGACAGTCTGGTGGATGAAGCTGTTTTTCAGTCTGGTGGACGCTCCAACTGAGGAAGGGGGTGGGGGTCCTTCACAGTGCTGGTGGCTTGGTGGGTGTCGAGGATGTCCAGCAGGGAGGGGAGTGAGGCACCGGCGATCCGCTTAGCTGCGTTCACGATGTGTTGGAGGCTCCTGCAGTCAGTGGCTGTGCAGCTTCTAAATCACACTCGATGTTGCCTCAGTAGAAGGTGCACATGATTGGTGATGGTGCTCTTGTTGTTAATTTCTGCCCGGGATGCATCTTTGCAGAAATCAAAAACTTTATAAATAAACATGGACTCCTAATACAATAATTATTACAAGAAAGGTAGATAGAAATCTACAACTAATTGATAATTGATGTATAAATATATTGGATAACACATAATAATGTGATTCTTCACTCTCAATACATTTTAGCATGATAGAAAAAGGAGAGTTTTAGATGTGACGTCATGTAACAATACATTTTATACACATTTTTCAGATCCTATGCCTCTTCATGACTTTGCATCATTCCCTCCAACATATTTTAATATCTAACTATGGTTTGTCTCTATGTTGTTATGAGTTTTTAGGGCAAGTAATATCCATAAAACACACAACATGCAGGTTTCCTCCTTTATTTCTCAATGTTTTCTTATGATGACTCACTATCTTTGATTGACTTTTCAAAGATACAAAAAGCACATCATTATTTCAGCTGTTGTGTTTGATGGCAGCAGCATAATTCTGCTCTTTGTCTAAATTGCGAGAGGTGATTGTCAGATACGACCCATCTTATTTTAAATTGCATACAACAAACTAACACAAACATAGCACATATCATAATGTACTCTCAACTCGTCTGTGATCCCTTTTTTTCATTTAGAAATATATAATCTTATAACTTGATGATTTGACTAACAGATGAAATGCCTCCAAAAACAACACGTCCGAGTTCATAACCACATCAACAACCCACCCTGTTCATATCCCTGTTTCCAGAGGCAGACCCCAGGTTTATCCTTTCAGGGGAAAGGTGTTGTTTACCAAAAAGTGAGAAAAGCAATAACAGAGACAAATGCTCAGAGTGGGCTCCCCTGGGGAGCGTCTTGACCACCCCCAGCTTAAACCCCTTGAAGGAAGAGAATGGAATCTAGGGCCTGTTGACTCCCATGAATCACACACATTCACAGCTCAGCTCTGCCACTGGCAGTTAAGTTGTGTGAACAACGTAATGTTATTTCTCACTGCGTCACACAAAACCAAGTGAGGAGTGTGTTTGGATGGGCATTACAGATAAGGCCACAGGGCCACTGCTCGGAGCAGACTTTCACAGGTCACATTTTGAATTTAATCATTGTAATATATTTTTTACACAATAACCTTTACTTCTTCATTTATTACATATTGTGTCTCTCGGGGGAAATAGCCCTTAATATCGTTCATGCTCAATTAGTACTAAACACAACCTGGTTCTCCTGAAGGATTCTCAGTGCACTGGTGACACCTGCTGGTCAAAGACTAACACACCTAAATATCAGTCAATTTAGCACTACCTACCAATAGAGGGTGCAAAAGATATCATTGCTAATTGATAACAAATAAAATGAAGGTTCTATGTATGTTATAGATATATAGTTTTTTCATGTCATGACAAGTATAGTAAGAATATTATGCACTGTGTGACTACACATATAAAACCAACAGAAATGAAAGTAAATCATAACAAATATGTACATCTATTAACTTTCAAATAACATTATGTTACATGGACAAAATCAAAGAAATCAAATAACGAAAATGACATAAAGTCTAGATTTGATTCTGATTTGCTTTTTCATTTCCCTGTCTTTTTCCTATATCTCACAAGACAAAAGACAATAACACACAAAAAGCACACTAATTACACACACACACACACACACACAGCCTGGTATTACATTCTTCAAATCATCTTGACCCTGTCATCAACTCATAATCCTGCGCTGAGTAAAACAGGAGCAGCCGAGAGAGAACAGAAACACCTTTCAGTAGAATTCATTACAGTAAATACTAGTAATCTGTCATTACTGATTAATGCTAAAACAAAATATGTAACCTGTCAACTTGATATGTCTCAAACATGATGATGATGATATACTGTATTCCTAAAAAAATTTTTTTAAATACTTTCATTAAGAGTTTCATGTATACCAACTAATCCACACTGGATTAAAAATGAAACAACAATCTAAAATCTAAAATAATAATAATTACTTTATATGTATAGCACCTTTCATACAAGAAATGCAGCTCAAAGTGCTTTACATACTGTATAGATACAAATCAAAACACAACAGATTTTAAGAAACAGGTTAAAATTACATTTAAAAGAAAACTGAATAAAATTGAATAAAATGCAATTATAGAAATGCATTAAAAAAGAAAGGATAAAGAGTAGGAGTGCAGAACTACTTAAAGGCTGAAGCAAAGAGAAATGCTTTAAGTTTCCTTTCAAAGATGTTCACTGAAGCTTCTCTGATATCTACAACAGTCTGTTCCAAAACTTGGAGTTATTCCAGTTTTTCCACTCAGGGAAAAGGTCAGGTCTCTCTGCAGGTCGGTCATGTTGTTCCACATCAAACTGGGAGAATCGTTTCTTTATGGACTTTGCTTTCTGCAAAGAGGCCCAGTCATATTGAAACAGGAAGAGACTTTGCCCGACACTGGTGCCACAACTGAAAATTCAAAAGAGCCTCAGACTAAAAATACACCTGGGTCCAAATGCTTCTTCTCAGATAGGAAATACTTAAAAATCATTAAAACTGGACCTTTTCAAATTGTTCATGTCACCAGTCGGCAAAGATCTACAATGACTGACTCTAACGTATATTTATATTAACTGTAATCCATCTTATACTATTGTATATATTTAATGTTGGTGACGCATGTATAGTTTATAGATGTAAAATCTTGATCCCTGTATTGTAGACCAGAGACACATTCTGCTCCAGTTCATTGTGACTCTGGATGTGTATCCTGAGGTAGAGTATATCACACCCTGCATCCTGACACTCACACTGGCTGGGTGTGTTTGTAATTAGGTCAGCAGACTTCTCTTCTGGCAAATTCATGAATTATTGATCTGGTCTGTTCTGCCAATTTGGTGACTCCACTTTCACTGGAGTTCATTCGTTTTCACTGACATTCTGTGTAATGACTGAGCTCACAGTTTTAATCTTATGTGTATGGTTGAAGGTAATAATGAATGAGTTGTTATTAGGGACTGTATGAGCTTGTCTTCAGAAAGCCATGTTACACACATTTCAACTTGATTGATTAAGAATATGGAAATATTCTACAGATAAATAAAGATCACACATGAAACAATACACATACTGTATATGGGCTCTTTCTTAGTCAAGTCAAAGTTTATTTATAGACATATATTTATATACATAAATAAGTAGTTAACTTCAGTTGTCATAAAAACTCAAGAGGTGTTTAGTTTGTCCAGTTTGGACTAATGTAAAAAAACATAGTGGCCTCCGTAGAGAGGGTCCCTCGATGTAAATATAAAGTATTTAAATATAAAAGGTTTTTTCTGAGGTAAAGAAAACTACAATTCATACAATTTAGATGAAATTAACAAGTGAAAACATCATGAGGATTATTCTACAATAAATTTCTACCGATAGATCCTTTTCACCTAAATCTTACACACTGGACCTTCATGCAGTTATTTAAATGTTATTTGGGTCTAAAAGGTTCTTGGTATGAAGAGATAAACTGTTCCTGCTCCTAGTGATTCTCAGTATTTTATACCCTTGGCTTGAACTATTCATTCTGGGACAGGTATATGTGGACATGTGGAGAAATTTATACTTGTACAGCCTGGTCTCTTATAAATTATATTATTATCGTTCTCTCTGGGAACACCTCGCTCCAGGGCAGGAAGTAGTAAAACATCATATCTCCGTGGAGAGTGGAGATCTTTGGAATTGGATGGGTGCATTAAGCACTAAACATGGGTTTCATCTCGTCTCATCCTCACCACAACCTTTTCAAAGTCCTTCAAGTGTAACATGACCACGAAAACCACAGAGAGTTTTCAATATTGTGTGAAAAAATAATCATGAGTGGAGGAATTGAAGCAGAACACAAGGAGGGCACATATAAACATTATCACAAGATATGTATAGGTTTATTATATTATTTCTGCTTATCATTATGATGCTAAACATGAGCTCTTCTGTTTGAAGGCTGATCAGACAGCTGCCAGCACTCAGTAAATATGTTTCGAGTGTTGCTGATAGAAGAAGACAGTCCAAAAGATTCTTCTTCCCAGTGACCTTTTCAACTAAATGATTTGAATGAATTTCAAGGCAAGTCGAACAATGAATCACTTCTCAGAGTCATGATTTTCAACTTCAGCTTTTAACAGTGGTATGAGGCCTGAGAGTCTGATCTGTGAGTCGACTGATGTGCAGACTACTGAATAACAACTCATGTTGTGAGGTGTACGGCTCCAAATGCAGCCATCGTAAGTTCACATAGGTCTAGACACACGCATCCTGGAGGGCTGGCTGAACGCCCAGCTAATCAGATTTCAATCAGCACCCAGACCAGAACGAACCGGAACAAGTTTTTTTTCATGAAATACAAAATAACAATCCAAATGTACACATGGTATTTCATAAAACCTTCCAGATGTGTGGTATTTGCAATAATATCTCTTTTTAAGTCCAGTGTTAGTCAGTAGTGAACTCACTTTGAGGAACAGCTGCCCTCACAGTCAGTATAACATCTCAGACCTTTCCTTAAAATCTACTTTAACATAATTATATTTATTGCTTAATGTTATTAATATGAGACAGATTATGCTTCATGTTATAAATTGCCTATTTGACCTCTTCTCAGTTCTTTAGCTTCCTGTTCCTCTTATTTACAATGGATGTTTTATCAGGTAGTGAGCATGCCAGTCAGCTGACTGCCCTCACACTGTCTGTGTGTGTGTCTGTGTGTGTGTGTGAGAGAGAGAGAGAGAGAGAGAGAGAACCGTCCTCTATCCTTTCTTATAGGTCTTGAAAGCATGATGAGGCGTGGCTACACTCAGGATTATAGTTTATCCAGCCTCTATTGGACGGCCTGTAAACATCTACTTGTTTTTATATTTGCGACATTTCGTCATTGTATAGTAATTGCTTGTAAACTTGGTGTAAAACTGGTGACATGTTTCAAAAGTCTGACACATAAAATTACAATCAAATGTCTTATGTTTGTGGTTCCACATTCTCTCTCTCTATTTCTTTTTTTTTTTTACACAGCAGTATCTCCCCTAAATGCTAATTACTTCTCTATAAACTTCCGGTATTGGACTTCTCTGTTTTCTACTTGACACCACATATCAGTGATGGCACTATGTCTCTGTCAGACATACATTCCTTTGGCATAAATACATTGAAACACCTCTCCATTCATGCTGGACACTGTCTTTTCTCATGAAGGTTGTAAATATTGTTATTTTGTTGATGCTGCTTTATACACCATATATTGCACTTCTGTAGAAAGGTTTTTCTCTGTAGCTTTCCCTCACTCTCGTTGAGGGTTAAAGTCAGATGATGTCACGTGTTGTACAGATTATTAAACCCCATGATGCAAATTGTGATGTGTGAATATGGACTATACAAATAAAAAAGGAATGATTACTCTATAGATAACACGCTAAACATTTCTTCATGCTAATGACTTTTTGGTGAGCAAAGCCTGTAGTTTAGTCCACAGAACATATAAATATGTCTTTGTTACATGTAATAACAATGTTTTGTTGTCATTTTTGGATTTTGTCACCTTCATCACAGAGCAAGCCCAGTTTGTTGTGCAGTAAACTGAATTATAGCACCTAACCCTACATATTGGTGTTCAGAATCTACTTTATATCTATAGATGTCAACACAACAGAGATTGGTGATATTATTATTGTCTGATTGATGAATGTGTGTTGAGTGAATGAGGCGTCCACTCCTCCGAACATGGGTCAGCACCCACTGCACCGTGCCCAGGGAGGGAGCCTTCTCTCTGGGATTGACTCACCTCTGACCTCCGGCAGAGTCAGTGCAACTAAGCTGCTCACCAGTGCGACGGAATCCACCAGCAGCGACTGGTTAGTCACATGACCAGGGAGCCTCTCTCTCTCTTTCTCTTTCTTTACCTCTCTCTCTCTCTCTCTATCAGTGTGTGTTTTAGTTCCGTGTTCACTAAGGGACTGAATGAGTCTCCACGGCCGGTGTGTGTCAACCTTTTACGCCGCTGCGGGGATCGGCCAAGCGCGGAGAGCATCTTCCTCCTCCTCCTCCTCCTACTCCGCCTCCACCTCCTCCTCCTCCTCCTCACGCAGTCGCTTCGCCGGGACCCACTCTGGACCATGCTCACGCGGGTGAAGTCTGCGGTGGCCAGCTTCATGGGAGGCGTGATGGCCGGTGGCACCAACGGAGAGCATCCAGGCGGCGGCGGAGGCTCGGATCTGCCGCTCCGGTTCCCGTACAGCAGACCGGAGTTCCTGGGACTCTCGCCGGACGAGATCGAGTGCTCGGCGGATCACATCGCGAGACCGATCCTCATCCTGAAGGAGACCAAGCGGCTGCCGTGGTCCACCGGCTACGCAGAGTGAGTAGACCTGTGTGCGTCCATGTTTTTCCACCGCATCCTTCCTGGACCAGAGCTCAGTCAGCAGGGCGTAAACAAACACCAGCCGCTGTTCTCCTGTCTTCTTCCAGCAGGATCCATGTGTGGCCCGGATTACAATAGAATAAAGCCAAGGTGCAGCAGATGGCCTGTGTATTCTACAACATAAACATCCCTGTTTCCCATGATGTACCAGATCATCTATCATCTATAGTGGCCTTATAGGAGGACGTCATTACTGTGAAGGCATAGCTGATGTCATTTGTTTATAATCAGGTCACTGGTGTAGACTCACTGTAGAATATGGTGTAAGATAGTGTTACATGATCAGATCAATAATAAACTACTCAATCAGATAACCTAGATACTATTCTAGTCACTAGACCTTTTCTTCAAATCTGCATGTGTCTGTAGAGCCAGTAAAACCTGATTACAACCTTCTGAGACGTACTGAACAGCAGCTTTTTTCATTATTTGCTCAGTCAGTGTTTGCTTTGTCACACACTGTTTTCATCCTCCCGCTGGGAGCAGAGCTGCAGCCGGACCCATAAGATTCACCTGTTGTACTGTTGATATCACAGTGCAGGATCTTCCTGAATCCTGTTTTAACATATGGGCGTATCACCGTCAGAGGATTTAGTGCATTGGCTCATGAAAAGTTGTTATGAACTGTGATGTTAGTGTGTCAGCTGCAAACAATAGCAGAAGACTTGCACTGTTTATTTAGTTATTTGATAGGGACAGAGCACATTAATGACCATCAGTTTACACTACATGTAAACATGCCAGATTCTAGCAAGAATGCTAATTTACATCTGAAGTCCCAAGATAGATGCATCACAAGCAAGGTGATTGTGCGGGTAAGAGGCGTTCACAACAACAGGAACATTTCCGGCTCCTGGGTAGAGCCTGCAGGAGGCAGGACAGTGGTGGATCTAGATCTAAATCAGGGGCCAGAAAGAGCCACAATTCCTGCATTTTCACATGGACTCACTCATTTTGCAGACATTTTACTAGGGGCCCTGCATTTGCATTCTCACATACATGCACATCCACTCCGGAAAATTTGGGTTAGGGCGGAGAGAGGAGTATTGAATCACGTAATTTGCATGCAGCTGAGAGCAGTATGCAAAGACACTTTCACACAAACAAGAGTTTACTTTTCATGTCTGGGACATTCACGTCTGACAGGACACAACTTAGAAAAATGATAAACAGGACATTAAAATGTGATCTATACTTATACATGTCTACATAATGCGACTAAGGGCAGAATACTCCACATGTCTGAATTTGATTATTGCTTAATACGAGTATGATCTCATTCAGGTCAAGGTAATCAGAAAATGCTGTTTAACATTGTCTTATTTAGACTTTTGTCTTGATTGGGTGAATATCAGAATATTGGTGCCCATTGTAAACATAGTCATTGTGTCTCTCGTGAGGCCACAGAGTCACAATCCCTACTTCTCATACATCCCTGCGTGAAATATTTGGGTGATTTTTGAGGTGCTCTTGTAACTATAAAGGTCAAAGTTCAGGTCTTGAGTCGATCGTGACTACACAGTGTGTGACACAGCAGCGCACTCAATTCATAATTTCACAAAGAAGGGTGAGTTTGATCTGTGTTTCTTCCCTCGTTATAAACTCTTATCTTCATGCTGTTGATCAGTGGTCATGACAGAGCGCTTGTTTCCTCGTCAAGCCAATAGACGTTCAGTGAGATCGCTGTGTGCAGGAAGAATGCATATCGCTTTGCATCTAGTGTTTCAACTTCAGCCGTCTTGCTCTGAATAAAAAAGGTTTTATCGTGTCAGGTCGGCCAGGGGTGTCTGCTAGGAGGGTTTTACTTATACACATCAGACACAGTCCAGTCTCACTCCCTCGGGTGTTTGTTCTTTGTTCCTAAGAAATACAAGACTGAGTAATACATTAGCACCAGAGATTAGGGCTTAAAATGACCCATTTTTTATATTAATTGTTTTATCAAAACAAATGTGACAGAAGAATGTGAAATGACCTATAGGGGATGTCTTTAAATGAATTGATTTGTCTGGCCAGTAGTCTAAACCTAAGATATATTGAATTTGCTTTGAATTAAAGCAGAAAATAATAACTTTTCTGAAGCTGAAACCAAAATATATTTGGCATTTCTGTTTGATATAGTCCAGAAAATTGGTTTAGTTTCATTTTATGACGTTAAATTCTAAGATTGATTGAGTGTTTTACTACTAACGAGCTCTACACACACTGAGGACATCTTATTATTATTAGTATTTAAAAAACTACTGGATTGCTTTGGAAATGTATACATACAGTATTTTCACTGTGCCCAGAGGATAAACCCTCATTTCTTTAGGGTTCCCTGACTGTGATTTGGCACACAAGCTTGTAAAGAAATGTGTGATTCCCAGATGATGCAACCATATGACTCTTCCTCTGACACATATGCTGAAACGTGAGTTTATTTACACATTGGAGCCTAAACATTACACTGGCTAAACATCGCTGTTAGCTTGTTAGCATGCAGACATTAGAATTTAGCTCAAACACTGCTTGTGCCTAAAGTCCCACAATCTCACAGAGCAGGTTTGGTCCTGTTCATACCTGTTTATTAGATAAAACATGCAGTGATTAACATACAATTTGTGTCTAGTGACTAGAAAAAGAACAATACAAAATGGATGCTTGCATATTTGTCCTAAAGGCTTGAAGGGCTTACTACAATCACACTCAGTTTCTTTCTTATTTAAACATCCTGACTATTTCACCCATGTTCAAAGATTGTGCAGGATGAGCTGCTTAGTCCTTCTCTGTCTCGTGCTTTCCTCCCTCACACCCCTGTCTTTGTGTGAGCAGGCCTGTCTGAGCCTCTCAGGGTTATCCAGGGTCAATGTGTTGCTCTTACAGGAAGAGCAGCCCTGCTTCATGAGTCTCTCTGAGTGGGCGCACTGTCAGGTCCAGTGAGCATGATCATTTGAATGGATCAGTGACGATTGCTCACCCTCTCTTCTCCATCTACAGCACACGTACGGGCCTCGCTTTTGTAGACAGGCGACATTTACTGCAGCTGCCCTCACCAGCAATGACCCTCATCATGCTCTCTTATGTTGCTTATTCTTTCTAAAAGTAGAGGGGTGATGCTCCGGATGTCACCTTCAGCAGCGTACACACAGTTTTACTCTCTCTAGGAAATTCAGAGGGGTTCACCGAACCATGCCGATTCCCAATATATACACAACTCTTCCATAAATATAAACTGTACAATATTTATAACATACTTGTAATGGTGACACTATTGACGTGTTTATTAGGTCGTTGTTAATGGATTCCTCCCACAGTCCCAAAACGTACAGCTTTGGTAAATTGCACACTCTTGCAGGAGTGAATGGTTGTATGACTCGATAACCCTGCATCCATCCTGAGTGAGTGATACAGTCGGACAGCGCTGAGTTAGTGTGTGTGAGTGCACCCAAATGTATCCTCAATGCATCTTGAGATCAGATCACACAGACCTCATTCAGAAGTGGCCCTGCAATCGCTGGCGTGCTTTCAGGGGTGTGCCCAGCCTTTCGCTCAATGTAGTTGAGTTGCTGGATGGATGGAAAGTACTTATTTAGTTCTTTGTATGAGATCAGTGAATGTGGGACACAAAAATCAACAATGGCCCCCATTTTATATCTATCTTCACTTTAGGTAAAAGTAGGTTTCAACACACTGTGCCCACAAGAATAAATCAAAACAGACAGTTTGGATAAAACCCAGTCACTGATCCTTTAGTCCAGTGGTGGGATGATATTGCCAAAGCTAATTCTTTTCTAAAGGATTCATTGAGAATTGTTAAATAATTCCAGTTGTTGGTGGAGTAACAAAAACATGGTCCAAACTCGTTTTTTTTCCTCAGCTGCTTCACATTTTTTCTTCTTCTTCCTCAACTAATCCAATTGTGTCTTGGCAGAGTGGAGTGGTGACACTGGGAGAGCACAGCAGAAGTTGTGACAAAGGTTTCCCACTGACTCAGTACCAATAACACATACCCCTGCAACCTCAGCAGCAGTCCGATCAATGCTTAATCAATACGTCTGTGAGCTAAATACTGTGTTTTGGCTGCAGGTCAGCAGACGTGATTGTGTTTGGGCACGTCGGTGCTGTGTCTGCATTGAAGGCAGCAAGGTGACATAAGTGGTGTGCAAATCTTTGTGGAGGGAACAGAGACAAGGAGGTGAGATGTACAGGGTGTTTAACAGTTTGGTATCGGTGAATGAATTCAGGGAATGCATGTTTCACAAATCGAATCTAATTCCATGAATAGACCATAAATATGTGAGTTTTCCTTCTATATTTATTACCTTTGCCAAGGAGGTCATTGTTTCACCCAGAAAATTGATTGAATGTAGGGGATTGTTGGTTCATGGAGGAGATTTGTGCTCTAATGTTTCTAATGTATTATTTTCCATTGTTAAGGATACTAATAAAGTTAGTGTTACCCTCAGCTGTGGAGTGGAAGCACACAAGCGTCACTTCATACATGCAAAGCTTCCCAGTGCTCAGTCACATGACGGAGCACATGTTCTTGTGTCGTCTCTGCTACATCAGCACAGCACAAACAGCATTCATTGTGAGCTCTCTTATTGCACGGCTTAAGCAGTTTAACAAAATGTGTAATGCACCACCGCAATCACTTTTTAGGATTATTTTAATCACGATCTTCAATGAACTCTTTTTTGATCAAACTGTTTAAAGAAAATGGGAACTGAATGTAGGAACTCAGTTATGGGTAATGAAGTGATTCAATAGCTGACACAAAAAGCTACAATTACAAAGTAATGTGAACAGTGTGTCTGTAGCAGTCATATAGCCTTTGGGTTAGTTTTTTTTCTTCAACAACTTGGTATTGGTCATGTTTGCTTTGGTTGCACAAGAATATGAATGAACTAGTATCACTCTCTTAGAAGTATTGTTGTATATAGGGCCACACCTAATGACTGTTTTCTTTTTTAACGAGTTCCCTGAATTATTTTCTGAGAATTCAATTCTCTGAAAATAATTCAGAACTTGTATATGTAAGTGTATAATGTAATAATATCCCTCAGATGACCTGGAGGTTCCTCATTCTTTTGAAGCAGTGTTACTAAGAAAATAAAAAAACCAAAAGCAAAGCAGGAGCACAGTGGACTCCAGCTCTGACAGGGTAATTAAGTTCATGTGATGGTCTCAAACGTGAAGAAATGAAATGAGGTAACCGAATATGACAGCCCTGCTCTCAGATACAGCTCATGCCTCGGGGTGTGGACGGCTTTTCGTCTCATATCAAAGTTAAGAAGATTGAAAGCTCAACTGCTGTGAATCTTGTGATCTTCCAGGGACAATCGGATGTCATTCCCTTCAGTGCTCGGTCTCAGACACGCATTGTAACGCATGAGGTTAATAGGCTCCTTTCGTCATATGAATTTCAGGAAAAGAGAAAGATCTCACAAACATACACTGTGTACTTTAGATCAGTGCTGCTGACCATGTTTCAGAGCATATAGACTTTCTTATAGGACTTGACTCTGACAATAAAGCCTGTGTAGCGAGCTTATTCTCTGATATCAAACAATGGAGCTTCTCTGTAATAATAACATCAGCAATTAAGGCTAACTTAATGTTAACCATGATAAATGATCCATCTCCAGCAGGTTTCAATGTCTTTCACGTTTAATTACAAAAGTGAATTAAAACCAACAGTTACCTGGAAAGATAGACATCTAACAACATGTGTTGTGCTGAGGATAACATTCTGCAGTAATGTACAATAAAACAGATCAAAATCAGTTCATACTCAAACGCGGGGAGAACATGTAATCTGAGAGATAACAGTGCTAACCACAGCACAACCAACAACTTTACAGCACCACTGTGATGGGATGTGAACCTATTGCCTGGACTATAATGAAAATGACACAGAAATCCACTGTGAGGAGAAAGTAAATATTCCATTGAAACCTTTCTTACTGACACACAGTAGGGGAGTATGTTATTATTAGTCTTTAGCATGGGGGACATGGAGAGCACATTGTGAAAGACACCAATTAAAATCAATCTCACTGAGTACAGGCCTCCACAGTCAATATCCTGTCGTTTTGACGACCCATTGTGTTTTCTTAGCTGTCGACGGACGATCTCTGCTCTGCGTGTTCATCCCTGTGACCAATTAGGATTACTTATATAGGATCCCCCATAGGGAAGTAATCATGGCTCGTCTCTGCAGACAGTTAAGAATAGATGCCAATCTTGATGTATTTATGAAATCAAATCGGTCTGTTGTGTCGTATAATTCCACAAGGAAGTAAAAACTGACCTAATTTCCACAAAAATACTTGTTTGTTTTTCACACTTCGTCCCTCATGCAGCTTGATCATTTAACTCACAGTGCTCTAATTTCATAAGATATTCTGTGCACAGTTTTAATAGGGCCACTGTGGAGTTAACATCTCCTGCGGTGCGGCTAAATTAAGAATGCCTGGAGTATTGTTGAGGAGCATGTGCTTGTCCATGACTACAGCAGCTCGCAGCTCGCATCTGCCAGGTGTCGTATAATGCAGTATTCATGTCTTCATGTCCTCTGGCCTACATCTCAAATCAAAAGGTGAACTTAAAGTCAGTGTACATCTGCTGACTTTCATTCACCGTATCTCACTTTGTTCACAGCAGCCATGGAGGCAAAACCATCACATTTAGACAAAAGGTCATCTTCTATCGCCTGCATATCTGCTGAAGCAGCAGTCATGTGTCCAGCAGACGCGTTGAGCAAGAGTCCTGCAGAGTATCTGCGGGCGTCACTCTGTCAGCCCTCGACACTCAGGAGATTCTGTCTCTGCATTAATAAACACAAAGATGATAAGTTACTTTGTGGAAAGTTGAAATGAAGACGCAGCTGCTGCTGAACAGTTTGTGTTTCTGATGGAGGGCTGTACTTGAAGTGATGTGAGTGAAGATGACAGATGATGTCACAGAAATCATTCATCCCTCAGGGTCTTTTTAGGGTCTCTTTATATCATGAAGATAGTACACACGTAACGTCTGCTGAAATGATTGAAGGTATTGGAGCTTTTGATCCATTGACTCCAGTTTCTTAAAGATTTTAGTGTTAACATGAACCATGGCTTGAATATGTGTGTCCTGTTATCTCCTCTCCATCCAGAGTGATCAATGCAGGGAAGAGCACATTAAATGAGGACCAGGCCTGCTGTGAAGTGCTGCTGGTGAAAAGGAGACCGGCAGGAAGCAGCACACCCAACCGGACCCCCCTGACCCGCAGGAGGTCCTCCCTACCGAACGGAGAGGGCCTGGGTCTCCGGGAGAACCTGGTGAGTCAAACAAATGTGTCTGGTTCCATCTCGGGTAGTTATCAACCGTTCCACCTTATCCAACTTAACAAGTCAAAAAAGATAGTTTAACAAGTCGTATTATCCTTCAATCATTTAATACATTCAAACAAAAACAGATTAAGACTTGAATTCTATACCTCAGCCTGAGAACTTAAAATAACAGGGAACAAGTAAGAGTGTTGGCTTGTTAATTCCTGGAATATGAGAATGAAGTGGTAATATTAGAAGAATATAGTCGCACTTGAGAAGACAGCTGTAATATTACAATGAATCTTTTCAAAAAAGATCCAAAAGAAAATATACTAAATTATAACTTCACAAGATGTTCCACATTCCTGATCACAGGCTGATCTTCTGATATTCCCCTCTAACGTGACACTTAAATTAAGACTTTACTTTCATAGAAATAACCACTTTATTCTGGTATTATTACTTTACTCATTGAGTGTTTTTGAGTTGGCCCTGATACTCTGATGATGCGTAAAAAGCTTTAGCTCAGAGTGAATGTAAGTCCTTGAATGCCCCTGGGGCCTGTTGTTGGGACCCTGTGTCCCCTCATCCTGTCCCATCAGCACTTTATTGGGGCATACAGTGACAGCCAAGGTAAACACGAGCACATTTACTCATATAAACACACTGAGAGGGAATTAAAGTTAACCTTGTGTTCTTGCACACAACACAATGTCATGTATAAAGGAAACCTACATGATTATAAAATGTAAAGCCACTTCTGTTTGTCTTGGAGAACAACCACAAAAACATAAGATACTGATGTGTGTTTTACTTTGTCTTATTGTTTTACAAGTGCACTGTGACTTATGTTTCCTCATCATATTCATTATGTCATATCTATATAAAGTAACACTGCTACTGATATTTACTCTCAGCCCACCGGTACTTCACCAAGCCTTACCGAGAGCCTGCAGAAAACCCATGCAAGTACCTCATGACTCACTGCTGCAGTGATACTAGACCCATAAGAGTAGTGTAGAGCTGTTTCTAGTGCTCTTTGCTTCACGTTGTAATGCCAGCATGTGCTATATTTAGAAAATCAGAGCCTTACCTTGTGCAAAAATATGTGCAAGCAATGATCCATACTCAGTGACCAGTAAACTTTACTGTGTGAACCCTGTCCCTGCTGATTATAGCCCCTCCCTTACATACTGTATGTTTCCAAGCATCTTCATGTACAGGACTTGATTGACAAGAGTTATTAGTATCCTAAGAATAAAAGCATGATCACTGGTTGCAGGAGGGCGGAGGGTCAGACAGGTGCGGCACTATTTGAGGGCTCAAAGGTGTGTGACGAATGAACCACATCACAGGGGACTTTATGTATGACGTTATGTGGGAGGAGGCCTTTTTGTAGATGGACGCACTGGACAGTGTCTACTTCAGGAACATACATGTCAGATCTATTAAAGCCTGTAGATTGAAGCGTTGATGCCAGAGGAAACAGAATGAGTTCATCCATTCATGGACCTCTTGCACCACCAAGAGGAAGTATACACTCAGATCAGAAGTTGTCATTGAAATGACAGCTGCAGGCCCCTGGGAGCATTTTCACTGAACACCTATGGCATCAGTTCTCAAATGGGAATGAGATGATTTTGTTTTCATTTCCTTTTTCTGCTTGGTAGCCAAGTTTCCAGGTCGGCTGTTCATAATAAATGCAGATGAAGATAATTGGGTATTTTGAATTGCCCTACATTCAAACTTTTATAATGATGGATGATAAGTCATTAAATGTAATTATCCTAAATAATTATAACTATCATGAGTTCCAGTTATAGATGAGGCTGTTTTCTAGGTATTTATTTAGAATTCTGATCAGACACTGGAATAATTAACCTGCTGAAATCAACTTTTTAATAACCGTTGAGAAACCAATCTATATTTGAACCAAGGAAACTGCAAACACTGCTCATGACCACGGAAAGTTGAGCTACGGACAATCTTCTTATCTGACGAACTCCACTTCCAGATATTGTCCGATAAAACAGCTCATAAATGAAAATGTTGACTCATCTGATACTGACACTGTGCTGGACTCTGTATCTGATATCCGTATCCAGGACGGCTCTGAAGACCTAACCTTCCACTACTGGGCGTTGTTCGACGGCCACGCCGGCTCTGGGGCAGCTGTCATGGCCTCCCGTCGTCTCCATCACCACATCGCCCTGCACCTTCAGGAGGTGATGGAGATCCTCTGCACTCCGAACCTGCTGCCACCCACATGCCTGGGCGAGGAGCCCATCAATCACCATCTCACCCCGACATCCCAACGCGCCCTCACCAGGGCTGCGTCTCTCCGGGGCGCCGCGGGGGCTCCGGGTTCACCCAGCACCCCACCTACACGCTTCTTCACGGAGAAGAAAGTTTTGCACGAGAGCCTGGTGATCGGAGCCATTGAGAATGCCTTCAAAGACATGGTAAGAGATGTGTTCTTGGTATAAAGGAGAAATATGAAAATTGTCACTTTGATAAGATCTTCTATAAACTCCCCAGTGTGTAATTAAAATACTACTCGCTCCATTCAAATTACAGAGTATAAAAAACATTTTCACGGGTACTGCTAAGAAAACAGATGATTCAACGACAGACGATCTTAAAAACATCTAACAGACAGAACTGCTCTGTACTAAGGTCAGTGTGGCATTCGACCACGCCACAGGGTTCCCCTCACGACAGCCAGAGACAAACCAGTCCAACCATTCCGTGCTCTTCAACATCTTTTATTAACATGAAACTGAACCTTATACAACATGGAACTTAAATGGTCCAGCACTTTCTGCTGGACCTTTAGCTTCAGTCTCTCTCCCAGTGTCCTTCTCTTTCCCCGTGTGTCTCAGAGCGTTCTTCCCCCGAGTGTTCTTCCTTTGAGTCTCTAGTGCATTCCTCCCGAGGCATCTCTGCTGCCTCCTTTTAAAGTCTGAGGATCAATCAGCTAACAGCTCTCACCTGTGCTGATTGATCCTCTGTGGTGCAGGTGAAGGTGCTCTCTCCGCCCCTTCACCTCCACAGTCAGAAATTAGGGCAGCATGTTGGTGCAGGTTGTAGTTTCCTCACAGCGACCGCCTCCCTGTTTGAATCCCAGGTCACCTGGGGTCTTTCTGTTTGAAGTTTGCATGTAAATGGTTGTATTTATATAGTATAATTGACAGTATAGATGTGGCGACCTGCCCAGGGTGTATCCTGCCTCTTGCTCTATGTCAACTTGGATTGGCTTCAGGTCTCACATAGGGTCAACACATAACAGATGGATAAGATATATTAAGTTTTCACAAATGTATTTCCCTTATATTGGTTGTAATATTTGCCTTAATTTTCTAGATGTTTATTGTCCGCTTTAACATTTTCAAATGAAATCATTTGAAAGTCATTCATGTTGAAAGCAAACATTTCTACTTATGATCAGTTTACATGCCAAACAGTGTTACACACTATTTCCTGGACTGGTCTTTTTACACTATGCATCCACCTTTGGACATTTTGAATGTATTTGCAGGATAGTCATGTCCTTCACTAAAAAGATTGTTGCAGGAAAAGAAATAAGAAAAGGGCAATTTCTTTGCACTCTAATCCAATCTACAATCCAAATGAGTTTCCTTACACACACAGCGTTACAGAATTTTCATGATGAACTTTTATAACTGACTCTTTAAAGGATTAACTTTCCATTTAAATATTGATCAGTAACTGTGCACACAAGGATCATCGGTTTTACTTAACATCCATTAAACTAATTGCTTCCTAAGTCAATTTCTATTGATTCACTTTAATTAGAAGGTCAGACTAAATGCACATAGACATCCCAGTTTCCGATTTGTTATCATATGAAACGTGTTAAATTAGATCTATGCATGCAGAATACTTAAAGTACACAACATGCACATGTAGTAATCATCATCATCACCATGTCCTTACCTGTTATTATCATGGCATTGCATTTCACTACTCTGCTAGAAGGTTAGGTTTTTAGTACTGTTGAAAAATACAGATCTAGTGAATGTGAATGTGGTTTGTTGGCTCTTGGCAGAGGTGACATGCACTTCTAGTTGTGTATACAGCTATCAAGCTAACATTAGTGTTGTATGCATAAGGATTTGGCTGCATTAGATATTTTATTTGCTGTGATGCTGTTAGTTGATTTGTGAACTCATCTGGGGTGTCACCCTCCTCTGGCAGCCCAGAGGCCGAAGGTGATGAGGTGCCTGATGGTGAGGTGTGGTCACACACATTCAACTGTACAAACACTCTGAGGACAGATACACACGTTCTCTCACACTCCACCCTCTGCACATTCATAATGTATGACTGTTCCTCTTAAACAGCATGGAGTGTCGGTAAGTCAGCCAGCCAGCAAACAGCCAGGGGAACTGGTGCACTCTACTTATTCCACACACACACACACACACACACACACACACACTCACCATCTGGCTGTGCTGTAAGTGGATGAAGGAGACTTAACTCATGCAGAGGCCAAAAGATCAAGACCAGAGCCAATCAAAACAGTGTGGACTTGCCTGACAGTCTTTGAGGGGGACAGGTCAAAGGTCACTGGCCTCAGTTTCATCATCAGGGTTTTCCATCAACAGTCCCTGCTGTGTTCGCCCTTGTCTGGGTTATGACAGAATAACAACTGCTACAGAGATTAAATTTGCTCCAAAGGAAAACGTTGCTCATTTATTTTCTTTCAGTTGAATAATAAAAAAAGGAATAAAATCAATTAAGTATCTATTCTACATTGTCTTGCTACTGTAAACGTGTCTGGCTTTGTAAATGATTTCAAACAGACGCTCTCAATGATCTTCCAGTGATTCTTCCCCCATGTGTCCACATCACAAACTCTTTGCTAAAAGCTAACATTTGTTCTCTGAGTCCTGGTGCTTCCACCTTTTAACCACTAGGTGGAAGTGTTCAGTTAACTATTTGTACAAAGCTGCATTGGCCCTAAAAAGGGATAAATAGTCTGTGGATAATTCAATAAATGATCTATTGTGGATTTTGGGTCAATGATCAGTTTGTTCCACAGAGTCATGAGGATTGTGTTTATTTAAATACTTAATAATAGATAATAATAGAACTACTGCCGAACAGTTACATTTGTTAAAATAGCATGGTGGAAATCCAGATTTTGCAGAGGATTCAGATCATAGAATATTACTATTACGGCCCACTTCTTACCCACAGTGCATAATCTACCTGCACAGTGCAATGACTTGTCTTTCTTTTGCTCTCTTTGTCTGTCTCCGTTGCACAAGACTCCAAGCAGTGTGCAGAAATCTACGTTTCCCTCCTCTCCTCTCCTCTCCTCCTCTCTCCTCTCATTTGGCTCTCCAGCTCTTTATAATCTGCACTTTTCACCCAGTGTCTCCTCTCTTTCTTATAGGGAAATTTCAATCTTTGCAGCTTTAGTCACAGCATCTTTGACTGTCATACCTCTAACCTTACAGCTAATGTTCAGTGTTATACCTAGTTTCTCCATGTGGTTACAGCATTTTTCATCTAAAGGCTTTAATATTAGCACCTATTCTCTGTCATTAAGTCATTTGAGAAAACTGGAATACAGTCAGGTTAAAATAACACCCATTTTTGCTGCTTAGAACAAAAGATTCACTTCAGCTTTTCTGAGTGTCTAACATTTCAAAACACAGATACAAGGTGTTACAAGTTACAAATGAAAACATTCAGGAATGTAGGAATGTACCATTAGGAAACAATTAAAGCAATTTGAGGGAGGAGAACGCACACCAATAAAAATGTGTCCGTAAGAGAGATTCAAAAGAGGATCAAGAGTTTTCCAGTTTACCAGTCGACACTAACATCACCACAAGCCCCTTGTGTTATTTATTTTTTAAGAAGGGAAATGTCAGAGAATCTTGGAAAAGTGTGTCTCTCAAATTCTCTGTCTCAGGCCGAGTTCACCGAGGCTGCAGCATCTTGTCAGAGGGATCCACCTTTAATCCTCCGCTGACACGACTCGCTGCATTCCTGTGAAAGTGGCCGGTTTGTGTGGAGTGGCTGCTCCGGCCTGATAAACACTCAGGGATAAACATTAAAAAGAGTAAAACAACGTGCAGCTCAGAGACAGAGTCTTATCACTCTGAGGGTTTGTTGGGCCAGGAGGGAAATAAGATGAGATCAGCGGTCTGCTCAGTGCAGCACATGTCGCCCCTGTGTGTGATTAGGTTGAGGGAAACAGTGAGTGTGCCAGGCCTATGAAGCTCAATATTTACCATGCTATATAAATTAAATAATGTGTATAAAAGTGTAAAAATAGCAAACTGCTCACAGTGTGGTTTCACAGCACACAGAGCAGACTCCAGGAACATAGTGTTAGTCGCCAAAAAATACATAACCCTCTGTAAAAAAATGTTTTCTCTGTATTTCAGTTTGTGTATTGGATTAAATAGACTCAAAGGTGATGTAATTTAAGTGTTATAGTGTTATTTTTGGACAAAGCCAGGTTAAATGTCTCCCTGATTGTGCTAACTCTGGCTTTGTGCTAACTTAGATGACCAGCCACTGGATATACAGTAGTTTCCCATTTACATTCATGAGAATATCAATCCTTTTTTGTTTTTGCTGAGCATTAGGATATCTGATACTTCCAGTGATGCTAAGCTAAGGTAATGGCCTCCTGGCTGCTATGACAGACCTGAAAGGGTTTTCTCTCACTCTGACTGAAAGCAAATAGGCAGCTTTTCCAAATTACACTTTTGTTTTTTCACAAATGTTTCCACTATTTTAGTGTGAAGTGTGTTGGTGTTTTCAGTGGCTTAAAAAATCTAATTTAATGTTAACGTCATATATAATCGTGTATGATTACTCATTCTCACACTACCAAACATATACGCAGTATTTAGATGGACAACATGTCAGCTACTATTCAGAAATGAAGCCAAAATATTGTAGATAAGAACGCTCGACAACGTCATTCGGAGTTAGAGACTGAGCCGTATCGATTGGTTGATGGAGCTGCAGTATTGAGATTCCCCCAGTACACACACTCCACTAATCACGAGTCAGTCTCACAGACAATCATTTCATTTCACATTATAATGTGGTCAATTGCCAATATACCAAATGTTTTGGCTTCACTCTCGGGTGTCGTCATATCCTCCATCTTTATATTATGTGTTTCTAACACATAGCTTTATCATTTAGGAAGAAGCTCAAATAAATAAAACTGTATTTCTATAATAGTTATAGTTCAGTTGAGAAATAAAACTTTCACTGCATTAACATATAGTTAGTGTAGTTTGGTTGAGTGAGATGTGTGGGCGTGTACTGCATAATTACACTTTTTTGCATGTCTATGCTGTACTTTAGTGTGTCCCTCAGTATATTATATCCTTGTTGCTAGAGCGGCAAATGAGTTGTTTTATTAAGTTTTATGAGCTGGATGTGTTACAGCGACTCCTTTACTCGTTGTGATTGAATGTTAAACAATACTCAGGAAGATGCTTCCCCTCAATATAATAGCTGAGATTTATTGAGCCAAAAATAACAAAATATTCTCCATGGTTGAGTTTCAACAAAGGTATCAGGTTTTCATCCCTCCTTAATTATACACACATGGATGACCTAGTCAGAGGCAGGATTAGAACCTGCCATCATTATTTAGAGGTATTTCTAAGCTTCACATTTTTACCTTGATCCATTATTTCAAGATCATAAACAATTTAAACTTTAGAAAATAATTGCCTGTCCATCAAATAATAGCAATCAGATATTATGACTTCAACAAGATGATTACTCTATTTAAAGTCAATTGATTTGTAATGGCCGATGTGATGATACGATGTGGGAAAGCATTCGACATGTCAGTTTAGTAGAATGAGACCAGTGTCTCTGAGGAGTGCGGTCTCTGTCTCTCTGTCTCTTATTTACCTCAGTCTTGGATGCTTCCTGGCGGAAGTGGAGAGAACAAAGGTGTAGATGTTTATGCAGACATTTTCATTATTAAAGACTTGTGCCTGCAGCAAGAGTTACTGTGAGGATAAATATGTATGGCTCACTATGGATTCATAATTCATCCTGTGCGAAGGACACATTTGTTCACCTCCCTCCCACTCGACTCTCTCACACACACACACACACACACGTACACGTGTATCCATCCTCCATGCCCCTCCATGCCCTCTCACTCCTGAGAAATGTGTTGCATCAGACAGCTGAAACATTTGAGTATGTGCATACACACACACACACACAGACCTTCAGACTCATACAAAAGCACACACACACACATGCATAGAAGCAGAACTATTTGTACACTCATGCAGTCAGATTCACATACACATTGGACACCTACTCTACAGTCCTCTTTTGTTCCCGGTGAGATATAAACACATGCATATACTGTACTTGCTGTAAACACACACAACTTTAGAGAGTTGTAATTAGATGGAGGTCATCAGCAACAGAGCAGAAGGCGATGTGCTTCAGTCGCATCCATCATGGGGAAACATCTCATGGATGGACTAACCCATTTTTCACACCATTCCCTCTGTTGATAGTGATGGAGGGATGTGAAGGAAGAAACCGTGGGGGTCATCCATTTTCCTGGTATAACTTCCTTCTTCTGTTCTGCAATTAAAAGCAGAGCAACAACAGCCAGAGAGACGGAGAGAGAGAGGGGAGAGGTTAAAGCAAGCAGTGAGAGCAGCTAGATTCAAATTTATGTGAGGATTTTGATTAATTCACTGACAGGTTAATTATTCATCTAATTAATGAATTAATAGCATGGGTTTTTTTCTTCTTCAGATCACTCTTTAGGTTTAATTAGCACCAAATTAATCTGGGCTAATTAACTGGTGTAATAACCAGCAGTCTTTCCAAACTTTCTCTTCTATCCCTTTGGTTTCCTTTTTGTTTTATTGCTCCTTGGCACTCTTGATAAATGAATTCATTATGTTGCTTTAATTAATAATAGCATCATGGCAGGTTTTAAGTAGCAGGGCAATATTTTACTCCGTATCAGGTTCTTACTGAAATGCTATGTGTCGCTGCGTGATGGGAAAACATTTTTTTAGAGCCGTGGTCTTTCAGTTTGAGACCAGGACTTAATGATTTTACGGTGAAACTTTGCAATGCTTTCACTCAAAACCATACACTCTCACTTAAATAGCCCCTGCTTGTGCTTAGATTTACTCTGCTTGTGCTCAAACTATTAGCTTGCACAATATTTTGTATACTTGGACTGATTTCTTGTGCTCCAGGTTGAGCTCTTCTTCTCGTGCTCATGCAGTTTATGTTTGCATGTCCTCTCCTCTGTCTGTCAAATTTCCCCAACCAATAGAATGCCAGGTCGAGTGAAGACAAATTAAATGTTCCCGCTCTTGTGCTGGTGTCTCTGTATTAGCTGCAGGATCCAGATGACTGTTATTATTAATGTCAATGTCAACTTATAAAGCACGTTTAAAACAACTTGGTTGACATAGTTAAACAGCAATACGCAATATATTGTAATACTAAAGATAATACAATCTGCTTGGATTTTAATGTTCTCAACTCAAAAAGAAGGCCAAAGAGAAGAGGGGGCAGATTTATTATGGAGTGGTGAGCTGTTCCACAAGCTTGGGGTGGCTCCTGCAAAGGCTCGATCACCTCTGGTTATCCAGGAGCAGCTGAGCTTTGAGTGCTTTTTAAAATCTGAATGTGAAATCGATAAGTCCTGCTCTCAAACTGAAAGACCACGCTCTTGAATAAAGAAACAAACACATATCATTGGCTGTGTTGTTTAGACACATGATTATTTCCAGAGGATGTGTGTATGATGTGTCCCCATTAAAAGGAATACGTGTGTTTGTTTAGGATGTACAGATTGAAAAGGAGAAGGCCGTCTACAACATCTCAGGTGGCTGCACTGCTCTGGTGGTCGTGTACGTACTTGGGAAGCTCTTCGTTGGGAACGCTGGGGATAGCAGGTGAGAAACACCCTCACACACACACAAAATGAGTGTATGTATAGTGTACGAATGTATACCTATTGATAGTATACACTATTATGGTAGGATACACCATATTGATACTATATATCATATCCATATACTATGTCTGTCTGTGTGTGTGTGTGTGTGTATGTAGACTAGTCATAAATACATATTTTATCACTAGATTACTGCTACTGTATTATTATTTTTTTAATAATAATTATCATATATAGCTGTTCAAATATTATTATTTTTATTATTGTTATCATCATTTTTATCCTATCACTGCACATTATTATTAGTATGAAGCAGGTACACTATTATTTTTATTATCGTTATGAACATTGTAATAATTATGAAAATTATTATAACTATCAACATCGTCATTCCATCAGTATGCTATCACCACCATTCTTTGCACACTAGTATCACGATTTCCATCCATCCATCCATCTAAGCCTTTTTTCACTCCTGCTCAACTTCTCCTGCCCGCAGCCAGCAGGAGCAACTGTGTCCCAGCTTAAAGTAACAGAGGTTTGTTCTGTCTGCTCCTCACCCTCAGAGCGATCATCATCCGAGCCGGGGAAGTCATCCCCATGTCGGCAGAGTTCACACCAGAGTCAGAGAGACAGCGACTCCAGTTCCTGGTCAGAAAAAATCCCTTCTC
This sequence comes from Paralichthys olivaceus, assembly GCF_024713975.1. Classification (NCBI taxonomy): domain Eukaryota; kingdom Metazoa; phylum Chordata; class Actinopteri; order Pleuronectiformes; family Paralichthyidae; genus Paralichthys; species Paralichthys olivaceus. Next base: position 22,255,855 of record NC_091099.1, read on the forward strand.
TGCACGTTTCCTCTGAGAGCACAGCTGTCAGATATTAGCAGTGCTGACCTCCCCTCCTGTTGAGACACCAGCCATGCTTTGCTCTCTGTCTCTTTTACACTGCCTGCTCTCTTTGCAAGCTTAATAGTCAGTGGAATTGTTTTTCCTATCCCTTAGGCATGTCAATCTAATTTTTTTCTTTTCATATCAAAGGCGTACATGCAGCCCCACTTATTAGGGAACGAGTTTACACATCTGGAATTCCCCAGGAGAGTGCAAAGAAAAGAGGTTGGCAAGAGGATGTTGTACCGTGACTTCACCATGTCGGGATGGTGAGTTGTAAATTTTACCCCTTAATTTAAAATGCACAGGCGACAGAGCATGCTAACTGTGAGAATACCAATGTATTGCTGTATTGTGTGCCTTCCTGTTCCATTATTTAACTCCAAACACATGTTAACTAGAATAACACTCAGGGCAGTTCATACCTCCACCAAGGCCCAACAGTCCCCTAAAAAAACACATTCAAATTCACTAGACCTGGATTTTTATTTGGATCTACACCAAATTTCACACACTCCACAAATATCAGTTCCTTAAACATTTTTTTATCAAGAAAGTATTCTCTGAGAGATGGTGAAAAGCACTCTCAATATTGAATCTCACAATGTTGAAGAATGTGAAAATAAATTCCTGGATATGCAACAAAATGTAATGGGTTCTTCAATGACCCATACTGCATCCTTTCACCAAGTTTAATGGAAATCTGTCCTTGAAGTTTGTGTTCTTGCTCACAAATAAAAAAAAAAACAACCAACAAACAAATGTGCTGGGGTGAAAACATAACGTCCTTAGTGTTTATATCTGAGCAACACATAATGCAGCCAGTGTGAAAACCCACTTGATGGAAAAAGTCATTCAAATGCTTCAGTGTCAGACGGAGGCCAGGGAATGGGCCTGACATTTCTGCTTGTGTGTGAGAAGAATGCTATTAGGAATCTGTGGGCACCGCAAAGGACCCAACTATTTATCGTACTGTGGAGAGAGAGTTTAAAAAAAAGAGGTCAAAGAGACAGAGGAGGATCGTGTGGGAATAAGGAAGGAAGAAAAGGGAGAATACATAAAGTCAGGAACGTGAGAATAAGAGAGGAGAAGGGAGAGAAGGTGACTCGATCATCGAAGAGATAAAAACGGACAGAGTGATTACACAAACAGCCTCATTGTTCCTTGTAGACAGAGAATGGGTAGATTCTGTAAAACAATCCTGGATACACAGCTAATCAAGTCACATTAGGTGTATTTGAGCCGATATGTCCATGTAGTAGCTGATAAAGTGGAGATAATTCTTGAGCAATATCTCATATCATCATATCATGTTATCTTCTATGTTGATCATATGTTTTGAATGTGGAATCTTGCTGTGCAACAAGAGACTATAGCCAGTGTCAGGATAAGCCGGGTGAATGGATGGATGGATGGATGGGTCGTGATTACAGCTGTCAGATTCAATTCACTTACCTTTTATTTGTGTGGTGCAAATTATGACACATTATCTCGAGGCACCTTCTGGAGTAAGTCCAAAAAATTATAGTCCTATAGAGAACCCCAACAGTTTCCACAAAACCTGGGAATGGGGAGAGAGGAAGAAACCTCTACAGAACTCCCGCGTCCATCTTGCCTTTGGTTGGAAGAAAAGAAATGGCAGAGAGTCGTAAGACCAGGAATAGCTGCACACACACAGCTGTATTATAACTCAGTCAGACAAGCTGCTGTAAGGACAGCAACAATAGCTGAAGCTATCGGTGTAGTAGTGTTATCTATCGAACACTATGATATCTGCATTAACGAATAATAATAACTGAGAAGTAGGCAGATCTGGACCCTGCAGCTCTGGAGTCAGAGAAAGTGAAGTGCTCAGTGCATGATGGGAGTTCCCCCTGCAGTCTAGGCATATAGCAGCATAAGCAAGGAAAGGTTCAGGGCTTATCAAAGAGGATTTAAGTCTTACTTACTGTAGAGAAGGTGTCTGCCTCCCGAACGCAGAGTGGGAGCTGGTTCCACAGGAGCCTGGTGTCAGAAGGCTCTACCTCCTGTTCTACTCTTACAGACTCCAGGAACCACAAGAGAGTCTTTAGAGAGTGAAGTGATTTCATATTGGAGACATATGATCTCTTTTTTAGTTTGTGAGTCCTTGTGCTACAACATTTCTTACTGGGACAGATAAGTGTGTGTAGGTAAAAAGAAAATAGAATATATATAAATACTAGAAGTACCTCAAAACTGTACTTTTATTTTATTTTTTTCATTTTTCATGAATGGGCTTAATTTACATCCACCACTTGCATGAAGCTATAGAGAGGAAGAGGAAGAGGAAGAAGGAAAGTTGTTGAGAGCAACCTGAGGACAGAGCAGGTGACTGAGGACAGATGAACAGTGTGTTTCTACCTCCCTCTGGGTGTTTTGCGGCGCTGCTCGGTTGAGCTGATGTAGGTCAGTCGGTGGCTTCCTTCCTCACTTCCTCAGAACACGCCACCAGTCACCCGACTGCTTTACTGTCTCGGCAGAGCAAACGGCCTGTGATGTATTTTTAATCAGGTTCTACTGATAACCCCGTTCAGTTTCAGTCTCACCTGGGCTTAAGTCTGAGCCATGAAATTAGTGCCATGAAATTAGTGCCCTGTCAGTTGGTGTGGATGATCACTCTGATGTGCGTGGGTGTGACTTTACAGCTTTACTTTAGCAGCTATATGACATGTCGTCATATAGCTGCTCCTCAGATGCTCTATATAGCATCTGAGGAGCAGCTATAGGACTACAGAGTCTATAGGTAGAGATGATCATGTTTTTATGTATCTGCAGCTGTCTGTCAGTGGATGTTCATGCTCGTCTGTACCCTGTGTGCCCACATGCTGCGTGTGTGTGGGCGTTATCCAGCATCCATGATCAAGGCCGCGCTCTAATGACGGCATACAGGCCTGTAGCCCACTTCTTTCTCTCTCCCTCCCTCGCATTCTTTACCTCCTCTCTCTCTGCCAGTTGGGCCACAGTGCGAGCTTCGGCTTTGGTGTAGCAAACAGTAATGGTTGTTGTTGTCAAGTGTGGAGGGCAATTTTTTTTGTTGTTGTTTGCGAGCCGTCCAGGAGTGATAGATGTGGAGCAGTCAGCCGTGTACGACACAATCCAAATGCCATAGCAACACAGCCCAGCCAGGAGGAGGGAAGATGTGCAAGGAGGTGCTGGAGAGTACAGAGAGAGAGAGAGAGAGATAGGGAGATAGGGAGGGAGGAAGAAAAAGAACAGATGAGAAGGAAATTGCTTCAAGGACAGAGGGAAATGTAAGTAAATTGAGGTAAGCTGCAAATATATAGAAATAGAGATAAAGGAAGGGAGGAAACAACAAGAAAGACAACGGTTGGTGAGATGTAAAGATAGTAGGAAATAAAAAGAAGATGGCGTGTTGGCCACAGTCAAGGGAAGTGAGAAATGGCGATGAACGAGTTGTGTCTATTTGATGCCTGCGCCCACTGGAGTGTCTGTCCTCCCCCTGATTCTATAGACAATACATGAGAGAGGAGGGAGACTAACACACACCTTCATCACTGTCATACGTTTACACCCCCTCTCTGCCTTTTCCTGTCTTGCTTTCTCCTTCTCCCCCCTTTCTTTATCCACCATGCCTTGGTAGCAGCATGACTGATGCCCACAGTTTACATTTCATGTGGAGAGTCAGTGGGTCACTTCCATTAATCCAGGCCTTTCTCTGCCCCTGAAAGCACCAGTTACTCTATGAAAGGCCCATCAAGGTCGTGCAAAATGTTTATTGGTACGCAGCCATCACCTGCGGCAATTTCTCTTACTCATTCGTTCCTGACACCACGTCCTTCTCAAAGCCTGTCAACAGGTGAGGGTGTCTGTTGTGTTCAGCTGTATTCAGACACAAACGTCTCAAAGAAAACGTGTTAGAGACGTCATTTTGGACATTTTCCTGCTGTATTCTCACGAGACACCGTGACCTCCATAGATGGTGCTAACTACAAGCATGCACAGAGGTGTTTACTGCTGTAGTGGGCATACAAAGAAATTAGTCCTTGGATAGAGACACAGGAAATGAGGTTAAGAAGGCTGCAGCCATCCCAGCTTCACTGGAATCGGCGTGGCTGCTTTGTTTCTCCCTGGGTCGCCACTCTTTCCAGAAATAAATGGTTTTAACCAAGCGACCTCTCATGTTCATCCACACTCAAGTGAAGTGAAGGGATGGATATCGTTTGGGTTTTCTCCTCGTGCCTGAATGGTACCACAACCTCCACAAAACAACAGTCTATCATAAAAGACGCCATTTTTTCTGCTAAGGCAGATGCTGCAGCTCAGGTGAGCAGCTAGATATCTTTGTATTAAACACAGCCCAACTGTTGAACGTTCAGTTTTAGACATTATGTTCTAGTGTTGTTTTTGTAGCTACTATCTAACTCTAGGCTAACACTAGCTGCCAGAGCCCTTTTACAGAGTTTGTTGCCACCATATGTTAATAAGGCACATGGTGGGATGTTTATGTTGCCTGTAAGCAGAGCAAATATCAGGCACCAAAATAATGTACCGGAATCGTGTTTTGATTGAGTCCGGCCTTGTAGGAGCCGGTGCCTGGCTGTCACAGGATTTCGGTACCCAACCCTAGTGAAGGGGCAATCTCTTTCCAAGAATCCAACACCATTATATTGTCTCTGTAGTCTCTGCAGGACGAGTTGTAGGGATTCTTATGAAGGCAAATCCACTTGGCCAGTCTTCCGCTCGAAGGCGTGCATGTGGAAATCGCAGGTGCAAATATTCTGGGCGACCAAGTGCTGCAACCAGTTTTGGAGCCCTTGCACTCAAGGCAAAACACGCCACGATGTCCTTTTTGGCCCGTGCACCCTCACACTACAGCGACTATAAACCAGCCTTCACTCAAACATTTTACTCTCTGGAAAAGCATCCTGCGCAACTGACTTCGATATTTGTGTTCTCACAAACAGCCTCTCCGTAAAAACTCCAGGAAAATGTCTGGACTTCAGTGCTTGTCTGAAAGCAGCTGTAGTGAATGCGTCCCTGTTTCTATGCTTGTGTGTGTGCACATGATGATCATACTCAGCACACACTGCTCACATTTCTCTTTAACCCCCCTCTTTGCACTGAGCTGAAATGACATCACCCCTCTCCTCTCTGGCCTGTCGCTCGTCACCTGCAGAGAGGATGATCCAACCGCCCCCCCTCCTCGTTCCCTGCAACCCTTTTCCTCCTCTCCCCTCCCCCATTCGCTCTCTCTCTCTGAGTCAGTCGGACGCTGCAACGTGACCAAACAGCCCTTGGATATGAAAGCAGTAATATTATGGTCAAACAGCGCGGCCCCTTGAGCAGCTCTCTCCTCGCTTGTGTTTTTTGTTGGACTCGGTGTCCCAGTGCAGGGATCAGGTATCAGAACAGGATTAACGTGCGTCTTTCTCGTTCTGTCACACCACTCATTATCGCAGGCGTGACAGGCTGCATTGGCTGTAAACACACATCACGAAAGAGAGGCTGTTCCCGATGTAAGGCTCAGGGGATTTCATCCGAGACCTCTCAGAAGTAATGACGAGTATGTGTTCCTTTATTTTTGGAGACTTGAAGGTGAAACACTCAAACGATAGATATGGCAGCAAAAATGGTGTTTCCCTTTCTGTAAATAGAGAAGGTAAAACCTGCCCCAGTTTAATTAATGTCTCTTAACACTCGTTTTAAGTTCATCATCAAACTGCTGCTTTAGAGAGTTTTTTTCTTACATCATTAACATTGCAACATTAGTGAGGAAACACTTCAAAAGCTTGTTTATTTCTCGCTGAGAGGAGAGTCTCGGGCCGCACTCGACTGTATTTCTCTGGTTTGTAGCTTTTGTTCGCTGTGATAGTCCTCCGCTCTGCACACTGTTAAAAAAGTGCTGAGAGCAGCAGCGCTCGCCTAAGGTGGAAACATATGGTCTCTCTGAGTGGAACCAGCAGTAATGTAAAAACCAATCCCGGCCGCTGCTAATCTGCTCCACAGCAGCTGAAACGCATTGGCTAAAGGTGAGCGGGGCAACACTGGGTCACATGATATTTGCAAAATAACACATCAGGTTTGTCTGAAGCAACTTTTCAGACTGAATAGCTGCAATTTATTTTATTTCTTATGATCCAAGGACGTTAAAAAAGCATCTCGTGTTTTTTCCTTCATTTCCTGGAGTCTAAAGGCTAAAATAAATAATATAATCCATTTATAAATGTCGACCCAGGTCAGGACTGTGACTTCATAACATGCCAGATTTTCATATTCGCAGCACCTGGTGGGAGTTGTGAATGGAAAACTTTGTCCTCGAGTGAGGATTGGCTCACATCAGTGATGTTTCTCGTGCTGTATACAGACACAGCTGCTTCTTTTGTCAAAGTCAAACCGTTGGGTGCAAACAGATGAAAAAAAGACTGTACTCACTCAATATTAGTTCGGAGCTGTAAAGGTGAATAGTCTATCATAAGATCTGGCGTGCATACATATTATACAGGCTTCTTTTTTTTTCTCCTCGTGCTGCAGCTCTGTCTGGTCCAAGTCTGAACATGGTAAATTATTCATCATTTGGGGAAGTTTAAACACTGCTCTGAGATCAGGGGAATGTGAACGTGGATACTCTTGCATCATTCAAACGTTTTGCATCCAGAATATTCAGATGCATACGTGCACACACACACACACACAACAGAAACAGACACCAACGGTAAACCAAGAGTGTCTCATATATCAATAAATGTCACACTTTTTGCCAATGGGGAAATTTTTAAAGGATCAGTTAGAAAGAAAAAGTAAGGAGGGAATTATGCTGAGTCTCTGTGTGATGTCTGGGTGCAGTTTTTTCCTCATTGTCTGTCTTTTTCCTCCTAGCATACTCTTTGTCTCGTCGCCCCGGCAGCAGGGCCTGTGGAGGGGCGGGGCGTCGATGTATCTCCAGGGCACGTGTGCACTGCCTGGCATAAACCAAAAACCCATTAAAGTGTCTTCTCTCCTCTGCGCAGGGCATATAAAACCATCGAGGACGATGACCTCAAGTTTCCCCTGATATACGGCGAAGGGAAGAAGGTAAGAAGTGCTCACTGACAGACTTATTCCCACGGCCTTGTGCGCCTCGTCTGTAATCAACGCTCGCCAGGGCACCATTAGTCAGCAACCCCCCCCAACACTATCACTGTGTGGAGGAGCCTGTCAGGGAAAAAGAGTTCCTGGCCTCTCTTTCCACTGGGATTCACATCCTGCACCAACCTATGGCACACAAAGTATCTCTTCTCTAATGGCTTTTGTGCTTTTTATGTCCCCCAGCAGATAAAACGCAGCACTGAGGGGTCAGCTGTTGGATGTTAGATGATGAAAATATGACGCAAGACGGATGAAAAGGGTCCAAAAAGTGACATATGTTAATTGGAATAGAACGTCGACAAAACACTGACTTGCAGGAGAATCTTGTCAGTGTTTTGACACGAAATGCAAACGTAAAGGTCGAGAGCGCGGTGCACACGGCTCATGACATTTTCCTCTCCGTCAGCAATGCTGTACGTGTGCGGCGTCTCGTCCTTGATGCATTGAAAAGGTCGGAGAAGAAACATGATGGATCTGAGTATGTTTTCTCTGTGGCCTTCTGCAGATTCTCTGTATAATACAGACAGTATAGATCCGTGTTTGACTGATGACTGGGGCAGATGTCACCTCACAGCGCTCCCTGCCAGCAGCCACGTTCAGGTTTACCCCGCGCGGTCTGCCGTGCCCACGTCGCGTCCTCTCCCTTTGAAGTGCGTCGCGGAGATGGATGGCTAGATAGAGCGAGGGGGCTTTGTGCGAGGGAGAGGAATGCCAGAGCACTTCAAAGCCCGGCACGCAGCCTGCTGGGCTCTAGCGCTCAACAATTAATCCCAGGATGTTTCCCCTTCTCTGCCGGAGGAGCTTCGCCGCCACTTTGAAACACACTCTCCCTTTTTCCCTGCCTCTCTGTGCTGCATACTGATCTAAACTCAATCGTAACCAGGCCTCACTCACCCACGTGCTCCTCTCCCTGTCCTTTTGTGCCACTCTTTGTCACACACTGTACAGTAGATTTATTTAGCCCAGTTCCCCAGTTTAGTGCCAGCAGCCATTTTTAGAGGCTGCAGTGACAATCCGTGCAGACAAAGGAGATCGAAAGGAATTTTCACACAGCTTACAAAATAGTCTGATGGCGTCTGGGGCTTGGAGAACCATCGTCTGGCACGTACAGAACTGGACATTGCTGACAACAGCTTGTATTTATCTGCCTGCATGCTCCACATCCATCCAGTGTTCTTCAGTGAAATTTCACTAGTGGTGTGTAACGCAGGTCGAATCTAAAAGGGATTAACAAGGAGTATATATGCTCTTGTTCAAAAATGTATCTTCAGTCACAGATTGGGGTCAAATGATGGTTTTGGATTAATCCCTAATGTTTCCATAAATGAGGCATGTTTCCACAAAACGTTATGTTTGTATTGAGCAGATTAAAAACTTATTTAATAGTACCTGTCCTACACCACAATTAGTGGGCTTATGCATGTTTTTCAAACACAGGTAAACCTGCCAAAAAAAAAATCATTTGACTCCTTTCCCATTGCCAGTAGAGGAGTTTGCGTTTTCCTCCAGTGACTCGTGTTTGACGTCATGAACGCACTGAAAACTGAAGCGCTCTCTCCCCTTGCCATCTTGCCAAATTAGTCCATTTAACCAGGTGTCACATTTATTCGCTGCCAATCGGAGCCGAAGTCGGAGCAGTCGGACAATCATTTAACTCGGGAGAGAAAGCTGTTTGTATCCATTTCATTACAGAAAAAAGACTTCACTATGCCCTTCATGCTGTAGTGGTGTAGTGTGCACGCTGTGTTTTTGTGCAATGATTTTCAGACATTTCAGCTGCACTCACTCGCCTCTGCTCCAAACAAAGAGGTTAATGATAATCTGCCTGAGCAGTTTGCTTGGCTGAGCGTCTGACTGCTTCTTTCTCCCTCCCTCTGAAAGTTTAGTAGCTCTAAGGCCACGTTCACAAATTTCAGACATTTGAGTCATTTCAGTCTTATTTAAGAAACTCAAAATATAATTCAACTCCTCCACTGTATCTGGGTCCTTCTTGTCTATCTGTTTAGAACATAACATTTCAAAAATTCCAAAATAATATTTCTTTTAAATTAAAATAAAAATCCCTCCATTAGAGAGGCTGAACCTGTCACACTGAGCTGAGTTTATTTGACTCATGCTGAGGTAATGTCTTACATGCTTTCAATCTTGTGCAGGCTCGGGTGTTGGCGACCATCGGCGTCACAAGAGGTCTTGGCGACCACAATCTCAAAGTGCACGACTCCAACATCTACATTAAACCCTTCTTGTCCTGCTGCCCTGAGGTAAGCTCCGTTTCAAGATCACCCTTCATCATGCTCTCCTTCACAGTGTGTACAGAAAGAAATGAAACCACTCCTTTACACACAAGTAAGTGTGTTCAAGGTTGTACTAAATGTGCTAATTGTTCAAACCCGCTCGAGTGTGTGGTTTCCTACAGTTCAATTACTTGAACTGAGAAATATCTGTCCTCTAGACATGGGCTCTTCACCTTTTTGTTTCACTGAGGTGGGTAAACAAAGGATGAATACAACACACATTTTCTATTATTCTGTTGATATGGGTTATGGTGAAGAATTCTGTGTCCCCTCTTCTCTGTACCCATGTGTGTTTTTGTCCAAAAAAAAAGGACATTCACGTGAAGTCATTGGATCTCGATCTGAAGACAATCTTCGAGCTCATCTGCTCAAAATCCATCGCATGTAGAAACAGCTGATATAGATTAGACTGAAGAGACAGAACCTCGTGTTTAACATTTCTGCAGTAAATGCAGAAAGGTGAAGGTTAGTTAAAATCTAATGCTTATTTTTTGTTTTTGTACCTCATAACCTCGACCGCCTTATAAAATGAGAACTTATGGGTAACAATTTGTAATGCCGTTGGTCATTCACAGTCCACACTGAGAACTGAATGGTCAAAGTGCAGGTAAACATTCCCCACCGGCCGCCACACTCAAATGACCCCTTTCCTTCCCAGCATGGTCGCAGTGGTCAGGAAGCCCATGACTTTTTTTTTTTTTCATCAAGTCTTTTTTATTTTTGCACTGAATATAAACACATTATTAGCATATGAACGACATGTATACCTGAGCATCAGAGGTCCTGCTGTGTGTTAAATGCAGTTTTATATTTACAAAAAAAAGATCTCACCCTGAAGGGTTCATGAAAAAACATTTTTTGCGAGATGTCAAGTTAGAAATACTGAGTGCTCTCAGGTCATGAATTTAAAAAAAGCTCAGAAACAAAAAGCATGACCCTGACATTAGGAGTCATCTGATCATACATGAGAGATCACATGTTGGCGCTGGGTCAAAAAACAAATGCTGCGGACGTGACCCATCTAGTCTTCTAGAGTTTTTTTGAACGCTGCTATTTTGAAATGGCTTCTGGGAACTACTTACTCTTTCATGGATTGATGGCTTCAATTCTTTCTGACTTTGGTTTGCAGCTTTTAAGTAAACAGGAAATCATTTAATACATGTGATGCTGGATGATAATCAACATCAGTCAGTTAGAAAAAAATAGAAATAGAGAGCAACCCTTTAAGGTGGGGATTTGTTGGTGTACGTCTCTGAAAAGCAAAAAAGTTGGCTTGTAGGAGTTGTCAGTGCACGTTCATGTGTTTTGGGGGGCGTAGCTTTTCGACGAGAAGTTTTAGAGTTACTTGTTAGCTTTTCCAGGATTACCAACCCGAGTTTTAACAACCAATTCCTTCTTATTTTTTTGTATTTTGAGCCATTTTGCAACCAGCCTGATTTTCTTGAAAGTTTTTTCTCCAGTTGTGAACAACTCCTCCACTTCCTCTGTGCATTGCATTGTGGGTAAAAAAGTGTCGATTGCCATTACACTCAGAAATTGGCTGTTTGTAGTCACTCACTAATCATGATAAACTCTCACCTTCAGGTCAGAGTTTACCCACTGACACAGTGCGAGCACGGAGCAGACGACGTCCTGGTGCTCGGGACTGACGGTCTGTGGGACGTCCTCTCCAGCCAGGAAGTAGCTGAAGCTGTCACCTCTTTCCTGTCAAACTGCGACCCCGACGACCAGCACAGGCAAGTTAGCACTCAGTCACACAGCTGCAGCCGCCAGTCAGTGCTGAACTTCCCCTCACCCCCCTCCGTCGTATTGGGACAAGATGAACACTGTTATCTTGTTGCAATTATGCAAATTCCCAAACATTTAGATTAGTCTTTTCTCTGATGTCAAGGAAAAGCTTGAGATTTAATAACACAGCTGCTCTGACTCTTCTTCTGCTGTGAGCTAAGTTTCAAATGTTTAGAATGTTTTCCACTGGCTGTGGGCAGATATATTCAGATTCAACCAGTTTCTTACTGTGCATCACCATTAATCATTTATGGCTCTGTGTTATGCCAGGTACACGATGGCAGCTCAGGACCTCATCATGAGAGCACGCGGCGTGCTGAAAGACCGCGGCTGGAGAATATCCAACGACAGATTAGGCTCCGGAGACGACATCTCTGTCTACATCATTCCCCTCATGTATGGCAACAAGCAGAATTAGCAGAGAGACTGAAACTGCAACACGGCACCAAAATATTATAAATCCCGCCTTGAACTCCCAACTTTCACTTCTGCAGTTTCCCTCATTCCCTCGTGCTCTGTTTTGAAAAGTGCTTTAAGTATATGAACTTCCTCTCTCTGGTTGAGGGATACGACACTTTACTGGTCAGAGGTGGGATATCTGCCCAGGCCATTTTTCCCCCGTAAATCATCTGAGGATGATTTTACCACGTCTTTTATTCTTGTCTTTTTTTATATATAGAAAAACTACCGGACGCCTACCTATTTGCTGAATCATGAAACGCTGAACTACAGATTTCTCCCCTGAATCATGGAATTCTGTATTTCACCGAGTAAGCCATCCGGAAAACCTTGTCGTGGGCGAGATGGTTATATACATCTCAGGATCGCTGTTACTAACTAATGCACAATATTCATAAATGTGAACTTGTAAATACTCCCAGATGATGTAACACATTTGATAAGTGTATTTGGTTGAGAACCTGTACAGTGTAAAAAACTTACCTGAGGACTGATGTCGTGTATATATATGAATTTTACCTCCTCTTTTCCATGTAGACGTTTTAATGTAGCCAGGTTAAGTCATAATCGGTTATGGGAATGGAAAAAAAAAAATCCTGTTTATTTGTACCCGTTGCATTGAAATACTGTACTCACTAAAAAGGAAAATGAAGTAACATGTTTGTGAAGAAAACAAACAGAAAGAGTCCTGTTGACCCTGCTGCCATCATCTCATTACACTGTTAAATGTAGCCCCGTGTTTAAATGTATTCTGAGTTCAGAAGGAAAAACAAGTCAAAGTCTTTTCAGTTGCACTTTTTCATCATCAGCCATCTACCTCAATGTTCGTCTGTTCTTGTCGACCTCCTCGAGCGGCTGTTTGCACACGACGTTGGCTGCATCCTCAGCTGCTGCCTGTGCCATTATTTACTGACATTCCCATATTTGCTTCTGTAGCTACAATATTTTGTAAAAAATAATGTATTCAGAAAAGCACCAAAGCAAAAACTACAATTACTGTCCTGCAGTTTAATGCCTCTGCTACCCTGTACAGTTTCAGCCCCTCCAGGTGTTCCTGACATATTTCATCCCCCCCCCCCCAATCTAATCTAGTCCAAGTGAACATTTGTGCCAAATTTGAAAGAATTTACTGGAGATGTTCAGTGTCAGATCAAATATGTGTGTTGTGGGGGTCACAGTGACCTTGGCCTCTGACCTTCAACCAAAAAATTCTAATCAGTCTATCAATGAGTCCAATTGAACGCTTCTACCAAATTTGAAGAAATTCTCTCAAGGTGTTTTTTAGATATTGTGTTCACAAGGACACGACATAGGAGGCATAAAAAAGAAAAAAAGTCCTTGCTATGAAGATAAAGTCATCCTAATAGCAGGTCCCTCTTAAGCTGCTTTCAGACATTCATTCAGACATTCAGTTCCTCTGTATTTTCTCCCGAGGAGGTGCATGTGTGAGTGAAAATGTCCGAGTGAGACGCTCCGCAGTCTCTGCTGATTTTCTCCACCTGGCCCCTCCTAGTATAAAGTCTGTGTGAGAACACAGCAGGGGACCCCCCCGGTTGGCTTCACCGTGAGCGAGTGGGGGGGCCTCTAACTTGTTAGATATACGCAAAAAAGCGTAGAAGACAACCACAAAGATGTCAAGAGAGTTTGTCGAGGTGCTTTGAACATTATCACGTGATCTCTGCAGCGGAGTTAATACGTCACTTCCTGTCTCTGTCTGCTGCTCCACCTCTCGCCTGAAAGGAGGATTTGTTGCTGTCGTGAACGGGTCTGTGCAGAGAACCTCCTGCTGTATTGTGCATGTGTGAAAGGCAAACTGCAGGTGAAGTCAGTAGCCAATTCTCGTCATGTCTGAAAAAGGCTTATCAGTGAGAAACGCCGATTGTAACGTGTCCGCTAAAAGGAAGTATAGATCCGATATTCCGTCCCTGATTCAGTTGTTTCCCTCATTTGCCTTCATGTATTTGTACTTTAGAACTTCTGTACTGATTGTGTCTACTGTACGAGCAGTTGAAGCTGGTGAAACATGGAACAGAGTAAGTTGATTTAAATGTAAAAAATGTGAATATCCTTTTTTCCAGTGGATTCTTTTCTCCTCTCTTTCACTGTAAGTGAACCTGCATCTCCAACAACTTAGGAAGTCATTTGTAACGTTTTGCAAAACTGGGAACAGTGTAAAACATTTTCCTTTCCTGCTCTTATTAAAAAAAATCTTGACCTTTTAACCTTTTCTTTCAAATTATTCTGCTGTGTCACTGATAAAAAGTCAGTGTGTTAAGGGTTTACACTGGAAAACTCAGCGCAGGGTGTTAACTCGAGTTTGAGGGAGTAAATGGACGATCGTAATACCTAACAGAATGATGGCTCAATGTTTGTTGATGTCCTGTAAGCAAGAGGACTTTTATTTTGTAGGAGCTCTGTGCTTGAACAGGGACAAACTCAATCCCTTCCACTCCAGTGACTTCACCGAATAAAGACGACACCAGTCAGACAAACTGTGTCAAGTGAGTCCCAAAGCAATGTGTGGATAAAGGATGAAGGGTATCAGTTCAATGGAGTATCCTGACAGAGGATTTCATGGTGGAGGCTGCTGGAGGGGCTGTAATTCCACACTGGAGCACATACACCCCGAAGTAATGAACAGCCGATAGTAACGAAAAAAAAACTGCACGAGATGTTCATCGTGACTTTTAGCTGCTCTCTCACTGGAATGGATGTGGAACAATGAGGAGTTATTTCCTGGTGATGTGATACCACATTCCTGAGAACAAAGACGTAAATCAAATGCAGAATTAAGCCGTCGTATATAGTTCATGACACGACAGAGGTATCGAATACGAAGAGAAAAGAGATGCAGAGTCGGCTGTTGTGAGGAGGAGGAAGGAGAGACCTGCTGGATCTTTGACACTCAACAACTCTTCAGTGCTCTTTGCTGCAGTGTGCTGAAGATTTATATTTTTCCTGCTTTGGAAGATAGCACTGGACTGGCTGGATTATTTTTGGGTGGAATCTGCACCACATCTCACACACTCATAAATATCAGTCCCCTAAACATGACTCCGTGAGTTATCCTCTGAGGAATCAATGGAAATTTTGAAAAACGTCCAATCTCTCAACATTAAAAAGAATAAATTGAAACATAAAAAGAATATTTTGATCTACCCCTTGATCCAGATCCACACTAAAATGTAACTGGTTCTTCCGCATCCGTTCACTGCATGTAATGTCAATCAATTGAGTGCTTTTTGCTTAATCCTGCTAACTAACAAACCTACAAACAGATAAAAACATAACCTCCTCGGTGAAGGAAAAGGTGCCAGTAAAAAGTTAAAACAGGCCTTTGTCCTCCATGACATCTGTGTGTCAGTCAAACAGACACGCCCCCAAACCGCGGACTCGTGGAAAACAATAAGGACTTAGCATTTCATGGCAGCAGTTGGCATTTTTTTAAATGGAGCCAGAGATTTTTTGGAGCCAGCCCCTGCTGTACCTCAATGGTATTGCACTTTTGAGCACTTCCGCATCAGTCTATGGTGCCCAGTGAGCCAGCGTGCACCTCCCATGACTCAGAAACAGGAGACCAAATGGAATTCAACCATTGTTATGTTATTTTCTCCTGTGCTGTTCCACTGTGAAACAGGCTGACACGAGGGATCCTTTGGACTCTTTGTGATTCTTGTCTTAAAAATGATTTGTCACCGTGTCTCTGGAAACAGGATCATCACTGAGGCTGTTTGCACCAGAGGACAATCAACAGGCACTGCAACACAATACAGGTTAGTATATCCAGGATATTTTGACTGAGTTGACCTTATTCTTGTATTTACCCCTTCTTTTATTTTCCCACCTCATTATTACCTCCATGCAGGAGGTGATATTTTCACCCTGCCCTTTGTTTGTGAGCAGTTAACACAGAATCTGGTGAAAGGATGTTGACTGGGTTGTGGGAAGAACCAATTTATTTTTCCATCCAGAAATTTTTCTCTCTTGCTTTCTTTAACACTGGTTTTTTTGTTTTGTTTGGCATTTTCTCCAATTTCTCAACAAAATCATATCTCAAAATCTGGGATGAATTTAAGGGGGCTGTTGAGTTTTGCTGCATGTATATGTGTATCATTCTAGTTATTTGTTGAATGTTTCATTTTTATATATTTAGAATCTTTAGAAAAGCCACAAAAGCTACCACTGTTAATAATCCTTTTTAGAACCTGCGTGAAGGCATTTTCAATTCTAGGTTTCTATCAACAGGTGACGATTAGAATATAAGCATGTTAAACACACACACACACACACACCTGCTCTACACACACAGGATCATGAAGTGTTATTGTAGGAGTCTCACACTCCTGGGTTCTCTGCAGGAGCTGAAGGACCATCTGGTCCCACAGGTCCTCCTCCAGTCAGGCAAGCACTGATCTGGCACTCCACTCCCACTCTCCACCCGAGTGTGTGCGTGTGACTGTGTACGTGTGTGTGTGTGGTCCAGATTGGACGACGGCAGTGATGACACAGTCATTCCTGTGGGTGGCTTGTTTTTCCAAGGTCGCAGCACGGCCACCCCACCCGAGGATAGATCTGAGGGAGATGCTGAGTGGGCTCTTGCACTGAAAGGGTGAAGCTGTTTGTTAATTGCAGTGCAACATGGGAGAGCTGAGGCCACAGCCTTCAAACCTCTTTTCAGGAGAGGATTAAGTGAAAAGACGTTTCATATTGTTTGTTCACATCCAGTAGGTTTCCTGCAGTTCTGCCACTTCACATTTTCATTGTCGGTTTATCTGCAAACCAGTTTGTCTATTAAGATTTGCAGAATAAGAGAACATGCCATCGCAATATCTTGGAACCGGTCCTGTAGGTTTATAAGTTTAATTTAATGCAAGACAAGGATAAATGCATCAACCAATCAAATTTCATTCACAGAACTCATTTTCACAGATCACTATTTACCTCAAAACACGATAAATCGCATATTTCTTCTTGGAAAAACAAGGATTATTGATAGTTAGAATAGTTAAAGACAGTCTGACACAAAACAAGGACCGCAACAATCGATTGATCAATTATTTAAAAGGAGATTTATCTGCAGGTTTTTGTGAAAATTGATCAACTATTTATTTTTATAATGCAGGATAAAGTATAATAGTTATGTAATAGTGATGGCTTCAGCTTCTCAACCTTGATGATCGGTTGACTTTCTTGGTCCTGCATCAGTTACTTAAAGGTCCAGTGTGTAAGATTTAGGTGAAAGGGAACTATTGGCTGAAATTGAATGTAGAATAATCCTCATGATGTTTTCACTAGTTCATTTCATCTAAATTGTTTGAATTGTATTTTTCTTTACCCCAGAAAAGGCCCTTTACATTCAAATACTTTATATTTACATCGAGGGGACCCTCTCTACGGAGGCTGCCATGTTTTTTTCATTAGTCCAGACTGGACAAACTAAACACCTTTTGAGTTTTTATGACAATTAAAGGCTACCAGTTTCTTTTTCATGTTTGGAAGGAGAGGGTGAGGTGAGGGGTGTTCAGCTGCAACATGCACACACTGTACCTTGAAGTTAACTTTTAATGATGTCACACTGCATCAGGATTGTTTGACGGGCCATTTCTTGGGCGTCTCTGAGCTCTGGTGGAGGGTTGAACACCATTCTCTGACCAACAGATTCCCTCTTTTGGCGTTTTGATGATGGAGCTGGAGAGCCCTGTCTCACACTTTGGTCCTAAATCTCCCATAGGTGCTCAACTGGGCTGAGAGAACACGGTAGAATATGGTTCACATCATTTTCATATGAAACCATTCAGTGACCCCTCAGGCCCGGTGGTTAAAGACACTGTCCTCGTGTTTCTAACCTCATTGTCTGGTTCTCCCTTGAGTTAGTCACCTGCCTGTATCGACTGATCAACTGAGAAAATAATTGGCAGTTATCAATGAGGAAAATTACAGTTATTTGAAGGAAAACAACATTTGAGAAGCTGAACCCATCAGATGTTTGGCTTCCAAACTCATTAAGTTTAGCTTCAAATTGTGCTCTATTCATTCCCAAACTTGCTGCATTACAGAAGCAGCATTATTTGGTGAACACACACTCACTCACACACAGACATGAGTTCTGACGTCCTGTCAGGACAAAGGTGCGGCTGCTCCAGCAGTGCAGCTGTGATACCCACGTGAGCAGACAGATTTTCCACAGGGGGCTTTAATTTACTGCTCCGGGGCTTTGGCTGCCTCCAGTATGATTTATCTGTAGCCCGGCTCAAATGAGAGCTCTGACACAAGATGGATGAGCAGGACATGGGCTGCCTCTGCTCACTGGTCCATAGGCTGACTCTCTTTACCGTCACATGATGAATGATGTTTGGATTTTATCCGAGAGGCTGGAGAACTTTTTTTTTTTTTACACCAGATACTGATTCCAGTGTATTTAATGCAGACCTGTGGGCTGCTGCTCAAAAAGTTTGACGATAACTAAAAGTCCCGTCTGCAGTTTGTTTACTGGTCAAGCTTCCTTTGCAGAAAAGGAACAGAACTCACTCGTTTTCAACCCACGCCTTTCTCTACAATGAGTAGCAGGATGAGGATTTATTGTATAATATCCCAACAAATGCTGGTGGGAAGAAGTGAACATAACTCTGCCTAACACACTATCAAGTGTGAGCTCATAAATATTTCATGGGAGCATCCTTGGAAGGTTAAACGCAGGATTCAGTCCTCAGTCAGTGACCTGAGCGACGTGCACAGATCTGAGCTAAGGAGGTCTGAACTCAAGACTGCAGCCTCTGCAGTTTCATCGACCCAGCCGACGCTGCCTGGCACCCACAGACTATCCAAGCTCATTATCCATTCAGGCCGCAGCCCCCCCATCAATGAAACCCTCCACAGGCCGTGCTAATGTGACACCAGAGCAGCCAGATGCTGTCGGGGAGGGAGGATTTCTAAAAGGTTAGCTCACAGTGCATGACCCACATCGGTGCTCCAGCTTCCCCCAGACACCAGTGAGGACATCACTGCTGGAAACCTAGTGGGGGGGCTAAAGTCATGTGGTGTGTGTGCGTTCAAATACTGAGGGGCTCACACATCACCCAGATTTAGCATAATAATCAGATTATTAGGTGAGCAGTACCAGCAGCGCTGCACAGATTAATGTCTGAGCTCTGGCCAGCAGAGATGAATAGGTGCAGCAGTAACACACACTATCGGCCCCTGTGTCTGATGGTATGCAGCATTATCAACAAAGGAAGTGGAGCCACAGAGGCAGCCTGTGTGCATGGGAGCAGATGTATTGTGGGATAGTTCTGTGGGCAGCAGGAGCCACGTCACTCCTCTCCTCATAGCAACAGCACTGTTGACCTACATGCTCTCCACACAGCCCACTCCGCCTGAGGTGCTAGAAAACTATGCAAATCCACAGCAGATATCGACTTCCTCCTGCATGTTTAAGAGAAAATGTGCAAACCAAAGGATGCAAACTTGCATATCACATGTGCATCTATCACATGCACGAGCCCTGCTTCTTCCTGCAAGAGAAAATAAGGCTTTAGGAAACCACACAGCTAAAATCTCACATTAGATCTGTGCAAAAATAAAACTGCGTACAAAGAAAGTCCATGTTTGCCTCATAGTCATTGTTTTATTTGCATGACACACGATACAGTTCTGCAACACTTTCAGCTCAGGCCATTGTTCCGTTTAAAAGCAAAGCATTACGCCGTCTTGTGTTGCTTTTACATCAGCGGTGCGGGTTACCTGCAGAGTCCGTGTTCAGAGCGCTGCGAGCCGGGCTCTCGTTCCTCGGCTGACGCGGGGGCACCAGCACTAGCAAGGCAGTAGCTTGCGCAGTCATCTCCATAGCGGGCAGTGTCACAACCCAACCAACAGCACAAACTACTACCTCAGCCAGTGTCTGGCCACACAGCGAGGACGACGACAGACAGCGCGGATGAAGAAAACGGAAGAAAAATGCAGATCTGGAGCTGAAGATGCGCAGCGCTTCGGATAAGACCGCGACATTCCCGGGCGGGCAGCCGGAGACAGTGCGTCCTTCTCCCGCTTCACTCGTCTTCTGTGCAGACTTAAAATATGAGGGAAACCCCGCCCAAGCAGACCTCTCCCTCCCTCTCTCTCTCTCTCCCTCCCTCTATCACCCTCCCTTTCTCTTCAGTGCAAACCAGCCCTCTTCCCTCATATGACCTACTGCAGGAGCCCAACCCACGGCCCGGGGACCTCCGAGGGACGCGAGGTGGGGTCCGATGGGTGCCAAGAGAAAACTAAACAGTGAGATTACAAGAATAAAGTAGTAATATCATGATAATAAGATCATTATACTACCAGAGTAAATAAAGCCATAATATTACAAGGTTACATTTTCAATGTTAACAGAACAAAGTTGTCAAATAAAAAAAGGCATAGTTCACAATTCAAGTGGAAATATTAGAATACAGTTGCAATATACAAAATAATACATTTGTGATATTACAAGAAAAGATTCATAATCTAATAAAAGTTATTATATTAGGAGTTGTAATTTAATGAAAAAACATTATATTGCAAAAATAAATAAATATTATGAGAATTAAGTCGAAATTTAAAGAAGACATAAGATAGAGTTCTAATTTGATGTAAGATGTCATAATATTTTGATGGAAATCAGCAGCAAGGAGAACCCATCTCATCGCTTCTTGAGAAACCCCTCGCATCAGTCGACCACTACCCAACATGTCCTCCTCAACAAGAGGGCCCTTCCTCCATGTCTGTGATTCTATCTTTACTTTGAAATAACTCAGCATTTCAAAGCAGGCAAAGCATTTCTAACATGACAAGTAGCCCAAAACTACGATTTTGTTCTTATAGCATTACAACTTTATTCTTGAATTATTACTTTTTGTCGATTTTTTACCCTTTCAGTGGACCTTATCAACATCTGCTGTACGCCATATACTATAAAGATAGAGACTCTATAGAGACTAACGTGTAATGTTTCAATATTAAATAGAAGTTTCAGTTTATGGTCATGTGACAAATAAAAGCATGAAATCATCAAACTTGAGAAGCTGCATTGAGCAAATGGTTTTTACTCTAAAATGATTTGATTATTCAATTCATAGACCCTGTATTAAGATGGACGACATGACAGCAACACAAAAGTAAAGCCATATCTTCATGATGCAGAACAGGTCAGAAACGCACCTCCTCCATGTTAGAGGATGGGACATGGACCAAATTTAAAAAATGAAGGTATACAACAAATACATGTTCCTGAAAGATGGTTTCTGTCATTCTAAGTTTTTCTTATCACACTGACGTACGTTCAAATGTGAAATTTTCCTGGTATGTTTGGTTTTAAATATTTAGTTATGTGATGCTATAACAATGGAGATTAACATTATGATTGACAGCTGAAACGGACCGGCCATTGGTGGAGCGCATGTGTGGGAGGGACCTCGAGACAAACTCATCCTTTTTTCATGAAGAATAAATTGATTTTGAATGCATCTTTGTGTTATGTGAGGAACTTAGCACACACTGTAATTGAGCACACTCACAGCACACAGCTGATTGTAGAATTGTCCCATTTATTTTACACAGACGAGTACATCCGCTCTCAGATGGCTGGCTAAAGGTGACATGGAATGTTACAGTAAGATTTGTTGTCTTGCATAAAATCCTCACTGTTGAAAATGTTGCAAAAGTCTAAATATTTATTTTTTAAGGTCAATACAGCCCCAATTTTTGTCTTTTTTGTTTTCATCACCACACACCCAGAGGCAACACTGCCATTTTTTTTTTAGATCTCTGTAGATAACACAAGTGTGCAGCCAGTCTGTATGAGAGGGGGGGGGGGAGGCATTATCAGCTCACATGAAAAGCATACGATGATGCGTATGAAGAGCGGGGTCATTGACATGGACTGAGCGGACCTCGGATCTCTCATCACTGTGGGTCTCTTCATGTCACCGTAGATGGGTCTCGCATGGAGTTCATGTCCGTGCACTTGTGAAGCACGTGGATCAAGAAGACACATTCAAAGACTTCTTCATAATAAAAAATGACCAGAGAGCTCAGAGCCAGCCTGGTCAGGACTCCCCGTTCTGGACTCTGGAGACAGGCGGCTGCATAAAGTCTTTAAACGGCCCGAGGGCCTCTTTCAGGGCAGAGCTCACCTCAGATGAAGAACATGTGATGCACTCCACCAGGGTGGGGTACAGGGCAATTACCTGAGCCCATGTGTTGCCATCCACTGCAGGTGGTAACCAAAATAATCACAGAACAAGAGGAGCAGGAAATAGAAAGAAGGAGAGGGGATGGGAGAGAGAGGAAGAGAGAGAATATGAACGTGACAGAAGGCAATCAAAGAAATCATTTCCTTTACGAAATTCCCACGGGTGAATTGAAATGAATCTTCAGAAATGTAATTTCACCACGTCTCCTTCCAATCTACTGCAGATAAATAAATCACTTCTTGTAATTGACCTTGCTGGAAATATAAACAGTTCTTCACAGATTGGAAATAAAATCAGTCCCAACTGTACTATGACACATTTATGTGAATGATAGGATGCGCTGATATCATTGTATTTTTAATACTTTTTTCCCTTAGCGTTCCCTCATCAAATTTCTATTTAATCATTGACACAGTTTGATGCTCACCATTTTCTGGCTGTGTCTTTTTAAGCGAGTCCATCAAAGTGCTGATAGCTTTCAGGACAAAGATGATCTCTGTCACTTGTTGCCTAAAATGAAAAATAAAAAACAAAGACATCATTTACAACAAGGGGACAAGTAAAAAAACAGAGAGAGGGGGAAGATCAACATCTCTGTTTCTTTTTAACACACTCATGAGTGAAATGACAGAATGCGTCAGGAAAAATAAGGAAATCATCTGTTTGTAGACGTGAAGGAATCTGGGGAAAACTTGGACACAACACAGAGGATTCAGCTCTGATGAGCAGGAAAACAACAGAGATGTTGCTCAAATGATTCAATAAGCTCAATAAGAAGATAATGACCTCATATATAAATTTTTTTATTAAAGTGGTCAGATGAAACTTCGAAACTTGGTCTTCATTTTGCATTGCAACATATTTGTGGTTAAATCAAGGAGTACCTGGGCAGGGGGCAGCGTCCACTCAACCTCTCATCCTCCACGTAACGCCGCAGGACATCCTGGGACCGCTTGAGGAGCACAGAGAGCGCCATACGAGAGATATAGCCCTCCTGCGGGGTGGACACCTTGTTGCTGAAGGAAAACTGCAGCAGCGTCTCAAAGCACACTTTGGAAAACTCCTCCCTCATTCGCACATCTATTTCTGCCTCTGAGGAAAGAGGACACATTTACTCTTTTAGACATTTAGCAGATTCCACTCTCCCGAGTGATTGATATTGACAGGACAGACAGGGCTTGACTGTCTTCCTCAACATATTTATGGTGCCGAGCCTCAGGGAGCAATTTTGCAACGAAGCCAAAGACAATTACAAAACGATTTCCCAGACAATTTGTAACCAGCTCTTGGTCTCGCTGGTGTCCCAGTAATGGCAGAAATACAAGTAAACAACATAGCAGCAATAATTTGACCTTACCTGTGAACGAGGGAGACTGAGAGTGAATGGAACCTTTATTGAGCATAGTCATGATCTGGCCAACAAAGTCTTTGGGGATGAAATTGGCAAAAGGTAAAATCTCTGTGCTGATCAGCTGGACTACCTGAAATGAAGAATACATCGAACAATAAATCAGAACAGAAATTTACTGCGGACCCTTCAGGTGAGGAGTAAAGCAGCAGGCAGCGGCTGTTATCACCACATCTTCGGAGGTATCTTGTACGTGTGTGACACTGCTTCTTCATCATGAGATAAAACAGTACATGTTGCTATACTAGATATTCAGAAGGAGTATTTACCTCTACATCCACAGCTTCATTCTTCTGAAATTCCTGTATGGACAGGTTGTCTGGAGATGTGCTATAGAAGCAAAACAACCAAAACAATGAGCTTTGTACATATAAAAGTATATATATATATATATATATATATATATATATATATGCAGACTTGATGTTAAAATCTGTACCTTTTGGTAAAAAGAAAGTCTTCAAAGGCATTGGCCAGTTCTGGCCACATTGTGTCGAACTTCCCAGATGAGGCATGCTGGCGTGCCACCGGCAGTCCAATAGACAAAACCTTTAGAAGGGACGAGACCGCAAGCTTCCAGGTGCTCTCTGAGGGACAGGAATACTTCAAACCCAAGGGCATTTTTAAAGTCTTGAGGATAAAGGGGAAAAACAGAAAGAAAGAGAAAGAAATGATAAACCGTGAGCCTGAAACACAGAGCGAGACCTCAGGTGAAATTCTATACAAATAATTGAGGTCATTGTGAAAACCATTGACCTCCTCTCTCAAACTGAAATCTGGAGAGACTTGAATTCAAAGAGTTACCGTCACAGCAGGAGCACAAACACCTGAAGGAAGCACTTCAAACTTGTCTGTCCCCTAAATGGACAAAACACCAACCCATGCTTCTAAATCTAGTTTGAAGAGCCAATTACCACTGAATAACTTCTCTGGGCACAGTTCTGCTAACCAAACTGTTAGCTTCATCTGTCGGCCTAAAAATAAAAAGACCTATACAGTACAGAACAAGGAATAAACAAATTATATTTATTACACAAATGGTTTCTATAGAATCAAAGGAATAATGACTGTAAGCGTTAATATATAAGAAAAGCTCTAGAAATTATAAAATCACTGATCTTTGGCTCTGTTGCCTTGTAATTAGTTCAACCCTCACATATGGTTGTTATTTACAGACTAGTGCTTCCATATAACCCAGTATGTCCTGCTACATTTTAAATTAAATGATAAATCAATAATCATTGTCAATACATTCCATTTTGTATTAATCCAGAGTTGTAACTTGACTGATAATCATTGTGTTATTTTAATATTGTACATGTGCAATCATGCTGATATATTTTCTTAACCCAATAATGTTAAAAGTTCCAACAGCTCTTATAACCATTGTTATAAAAGCCAGGAGCACTTATGAACCAAGTGACAATACTGGTCCTGACAGTCCAGGCCAAAAGGTTTAATACCTGAGGCTACATCTACACTTCAACTCGTTCATACGTCTGCACACAACTAGAATTACCGCAAGTGTAGTTGCTATGTGTACATATTTCTACATACTTTATTTTTTTTATATAAAAGGTCACTATAACCTTTACTTTTGACAACTGAAACACAGTAACATGAGGTCATTGTGACCTTGACCTTTGACCTCCAGGCACCAAAATTGAATCAATTCATCTTTGAGCTCAAGTGAAAGTTTGCACCAAATTTGATGAAATTCCATCGGGGCATTCTTAAGATATCGCGTTCACGGGAATAGTATGGACAGGTGAAGGGAAGGGCGGACAACTCGAAAAACCGGCCACTGCCTGTTGCCAACGTGGAGGCAGAAGACAAGTGACATCACTGATTTTTATAACTGTCGCAAATAAGTCCCCAATGCGTCCTGGTTGTTTTCACACCAGTGCTCAGAGTTGTCCACTGTTGATCTGATCACTCAGAAAGGAACTCCAGGTCCGAATCAGAGTCTATGTCAGTTCACACCTGGCATTCAGAGTTTTCTAACCTTGGAAACCGTGAATAATCCATTCTAGTAAAACATACCTTGATGATGTTCTGCAGAACTTTCTCATTGATGACAGCTTTGTGGCACGCTGTTTTATGGTACAGGTCCACCACTACCTCCAGGGAGCGTTCAGCAAAGGGCACATAGTTTAAGGCAACCCATTCCGCCTGTAAAGGAAAGAAGATTTAACAAGAGAAAAAGAAAATACAGATTGACATTAGTCGAGGAAAACTAAAATAAACACTATCCATACCTTTTGGCAGAGCCACACTGAAAGCAGTTTTTAAAGACACACTTTGTACAAGTAACACGTTCATTTTACAGTTACATTCATATTTAGTTTGTGTTAAAGTTTTAATATGTACATTTGTACAGCTAAAATATTATAGACAAACAAATGACTGAAAACAACAAAGTGTGTCTTTAAGAAATGATAAAACAAAACACAAGTGTATACGAACATCCCACAAACACAGAATAAACTGAAAATGGAACTGCACAGGGACTGTGCATAGAGGCATAACCACCAGTTAGGCAGGCAAAGGGGGGAGCATGGAGTGAGTGAGAGATGCAGATGAGACATGAGAGCCTACCATGCCATGTGATATCTCATATACCGCAGAGGGTAGGTAGGTCGTCACCATTCAGCACAGTTTAGTACAACTAAAGAGGGGCTGAAGGAGATGATGGAACTCACCGGTGCAAACAGCTGGATCTAAAATGGTTATCCAGTGAGTCGTCCCAAGAAACAGAACGAGAGAAGATTGCAATTAAACATGTGTTTGTTTGTTTTTTGGATTAAATTTGCAGTGGTGGCATGTTGGCTCAATTAGACTCAATGATAAGCACTGATTCAGGGCAGAAACACTCACTCCTAGCACCAAGGACATTTGAGATGATCTGAGAAGATGCAAAAAGGCAGCAAATACCACACATCACATCTGTTCAGCAGGTTGGGGATTTGGTTTCACCCTAAACAAACAGTTCAATAAAAGTGTCCAGTACATGGGGCTGAGTCTGAGGCCCACAAATGGGACCCACAGACTGACAGTCAGGATTTGAGGCATGTCGTGTGCAGCGCTAACATTTCCTAGCATTATTAGCCTGCCAATTAGGTCAAGAGAATTCTAAACATTCCCATTCCCTGAAGGCAGCGCACACAACAACAAGGAGTGAGAAAGACACTGGTATCAGAACGGTGTCGCGAAACGACTCCTCTCTACTTGTTAGTGGAGGGAATTTCAAACGGTGTTTGAGCTGTAAAGTAGTGAAACATTTCTCTGCCGTGTTGCCAGCTTGATGAAGAATGAAGGAGGGAATATGAGGACAACATGGCCCAGGACTGCCGATGGGAGGAATCCAGAAAAACGTGTCAACCTCAAATGGCGCCATGATGGGGCTTTATAAGGACCAGAGAGTAGGGGGGAGGAGGAGGAGGGGATTGTTTCATGAACATAAAAGAAAATGGATGATTTTGTTGAGAATGACCCGAGGAGAGAAGGGCGATGAATAACAGTACGCGTCGACCGACATTTTTATGAAACAAACTTTACAAAAGAAATAAATAGCAAATAAAAAACTGAGCTGTTCAAAAGGCCAAGTCTACGCCCCCCTACCTGGTTGTATTTGGCATTGGCCACGTGTTTGGTTTCCATCCTGCCGTACTGAGGAGGCTTGCAGGAGAACTCCACGAAGAGTAGCAGCTGTTCAAAGATGGCTGGGTACATGACCTGCAGGTTCTCAGGGCCCACACAGATGGCCTGCAGCAGGGAGGAAAGAGAGGAACAAACACTGCTGACATCCACCACACGACTGTGTGTTGCATAATTTAGCAGACACGCTGCTTCATGGGCTGAGCTGACACAAAAATATCTTACACATACAACTTCATTTCTAAAAGACACTGTATTTATGACTGGAGTTGCAGTATCCATTTAGATGTCGATTAATAGGTACAAGAATCAGCACTAATTATATTAAATATATGAGTTAAGATGCTGGTTACATCTTCTCAGATTTAAGATTCTGCTGCTTTTCTCTGTTTTATATTATTTGAGAAACAAATTAAAAATCTTAAGATAAATTGTGTGACAGCTGCGTATCTGATCTGCTGCATCTGTTGTTCACATGGAGTGTGTTTGCTGCGGGGCTGCTCCGCGAAGGTTTCTGGTATGACCTCAGTATTTCCTTGATTAAAAGTAGGCCTATGTACTCAACTAAATGCCAGGACACTACAGTATAAATCCCTGCATCTTCCAGTCCTGCAATAATAGTAATATAAACCCAGTCAACAGAAACCCTGGATCGCTTTACAGGTACAGGAAGTCTGGCGTATTGCACATGCAGGCACTGTGGTTGCTCTAACTTGATTACACGGTGCCGAAATAAAAAGCAAGAGGTTCTATAATGCAGAAACTCAAGTGTGGCTGGGAATTTGACTCCTTAGCCACCAAGACAGCTCAACTGGCTCGCATCTTAATGCTTTTTCAGATACTGCATAACATTTACTGTAAGAAATTCTGGTAAATCTTTTTTTCCGCTTTCAATTTCTTTTGCCCACCTTCTGCAAAATATCCAGAGCGGTGAGCACAGCTTCCTGCAGGCTGGTGAGCACTGCCTCAGTGTAGGAGGGGAGGATGAAGGGTGAGGCATCACTGCTGATAGGCACAGACACAGCCCCATGAAGGATGACCCCCAGCTTCTTCAGATCCTCCATGCTGAAGTTGGCCTTGATGTGCTGGTAGAGCGCTGGGAAAATCTGGATCAGCGCCGTGAGGAACGGCTGGCTGGGGATAAAGGAGAGCTTCTCTGTCGGGCCACTGGGCGGCCTTGTGCAGTCCGTTCCTGTTCGATACCACGTGTTCCACGCCGACCACCACAACGCTGAGTCCTCTAAGGCTGACTCCTCCCCTGGGGGAGGGGCCTGCAGTTCAGCACCGTTGTAGCGCGTCAGCCGCTCGACGAGCGAATCTGAACGCACCAGGGGTCTGCCAGGACCGGACGCTGAGAGAGGGTCTATGAGCACTGGGGGGACGCCCATAGCAGCGAATGCATCGGCTACTTTGTCTGAGTCTTTCACAGGTGTAACGATCTGTAGGATCTCTTGAAAGCTCTTGAGGGCGGCCAGGGAGACCTCGTTGTTTTTACTCAGAGCAGCCGACTGAATGTGGTTCAGCAGCACCTCCCACGCCTCAAAGAAATCACCTGCAGATACACAAGATGGAAGAGTATGAGACGTAGCTGTTAGCGGTGTGTAACAGCTGTAAATAAAATGTGACGAACTTAACTAACCACATAGTCGGAACTATGACCAGAAGCACAGGTGTATCCAGGTGGAGCGCACTGCAAAGTCAAATGGGTGGGGCTGGATCTACTGATGATCCAGCTCCACCTCTCTGCACCAAGTGAAGCCCCTCCCCTCTGAAGTATGTCTAAGAGCCCCGGTCATGTATAGACAAAAGTTAGCTGAATGTTGCAGAACCAAAGTTCACCCAAGTTGAACATGCGAACCAACTCTGTGATTTGCCTTGGAACAGGAATATCCTTTAATCGCCTACTCACTCTCGCAGAGTGGACGTGAACTGAAGGTGAAGGTTTGACAGAAAAACTCTTATGTGACTGGACCCTGATGCTGACCACACGAAACTGAGGCTACTCATCGTGTGAAACTACTCCATTTTGTATTTATCTCACCTTCATGTCATTATTACATTGTGCAATTGACAGAGGATACCCATCTACTGCATTTACAATCAATCACACTGCGAAATCATCAGAGAAGTTTATCTATTTTTTTTCCCCCCACCACCAGCATGTTAAGCATTGTCTCTGCAACAAATGACATGACTAGATTCAATGCACATTATTATATGAGAGAGAAGAGAGACAGAGAAAGAGTGACAGAGAGAGAGAGAGAGAGAGAGAGAGAGAGAGAGAGAGAGAGAGAGAGAGAGAGAGAGAGAGAGAGATCTCTCCTGGTTTCCAGATGTTCATCTTGTCACCAAAATACCATATGTGCAGTTAGGCTCCCTGTGCACTGGACATTTTACTGCGCTTTGCACGGTGTGGCTTGAGCTTCCAAGTTCTTCAGGCCTTGTTATTAAGGAACAGATTCATAACTCGTGGCCACGACTTCTCATCTCATTCAATGCAGCCATGTGCCCCCCCCCCCCCCAAACAATGATATTATATTACCAGCAGGTTATTTATTTTAGCTAGATTATAAGTAGGAAGGGCAGGTTGGATTTTATGTGTAGCAGGTTGTAAATATGCTGGAAATGAATCACCCCTTGTAATTTAGCACCGGCTAAAATGACGTTCTGGGCAATGAGAGTAATTAATAAGGAGCTCATGTTCTATCAGTTCTATCTCCCTGGAATATTAATCCTGTCCACAGGGCTTAATGTGACTTAATAGCTAGTAATATACTAGTACAAAAAGCCAGGCTGTTTGTAGACGTTTTCTACACTTTCTGCACAGATTTATGAATATAATTCAATATATAATTTTCATTGTTTACTATGTTCGACAGCGGTGATAAAGTGCAGCCACGTGTCGCAGTCTACTTCATGTGCAGCAGCATTAGACATTGTGTCAGCGTAGTCGATGAGCACTCACCTAATTGCTGGAGGAGATACCGCCGTGTGTTGAATATGCGTGCCACTCCGGCCAGAGTCAGCACCCACGTTTCTGCCCACTGTTTTTCTGCCGTGTCTCGTGAGTGGTGAATGAGGATGTTGCCACCTCCAGACTCGATTTTCTCCTTGTCCGCCGTGGTGGAGGACGTCCTCACGCAGTCGAGCAGGTGGAACAGCACCTAGTGGAGACACCAAAAAAGTTAAACCAGTAGCAATTTCTGTCACAAAGTGGAAACTGGTGCATGACATATCTTCAAACAGTAACACAGAATATTTAGAGTTGTTTTTAGAACAATTTAAAAAAGGATAGCAATCACAAAATATAGATTTAAACTAGTCATTCATTGGATTTTGTCAGACCGTAAATCTTAAATAAAACCCCTTTTGTAGTTTTTGTACTAACAATGTAGATGATGACCTCCTCCTGTATATTTAAATCAAATTTAAATTTAAAAAAACCTTCATTCTACCTTCCAGACAACAATATGCCATGTTGGCTGCTGCAGCAGGGTCCCGTGGGCAGCGATGGTGGAGAACAATGTCTGCCCAGCACTTTTCCGCACAGCAGGCCGTGGGTCAACACAGAGCTCGCCCAGCTTGGCGTAAAGGCACAGCCACAGGCAGTCGAAGGGAGGGGCTGGGTGGAACGGCCTGTTCAGAGTCTCTCCTTTCTCCTGCGCCTGCTTCTGCAAAGCTTCTTCCTCCTTCACCAGTTCCTGCGTGATGACTTCGCCCCTTTGGAAGAAGTAGTCTGAAATGTTCCACTTTGGGTAAAAAAAATAAAAAGGGAAGAGGGGGCAGAGAGTGTAGGTCGGTAAAATGCTTCAGGTGGTTTGGCTTTTCTATTATCATAATGTAATCATCATCTCACAGGAGCTGACACAGCCAACAGAAATTATCCTGCAAACAACAGATCAATAAATGTCCTGAATACTGAATATAGTATCGATGAAACATCAGTGCTGCAGTTTAATACTTTTAAATTAGATACAACAATATAAAATAAGGACTTGTATTATATAACTGTTAAAATATATTTAAAAATATGTCATTTAAAAATATGTCATTTGTCATTCGTTATAAAGGGCAGGGTTTTTTCTTTCTCTCCGTCAGCATGAACAGACTTCAACTCCCACGTTCACTTCTGCGAATTGTTAAATTACAAACTTTCTACTGAAAAAGACAGTGACCATTGGATTAAACTGTTTTTCTCACCATCATTCCAGGAAATACTTCTGTAGGTTTAAGCAATCGATTTTAAAAATAAAAGCACAAGCATGTGTTTTCTCACCAGTAGGCCGATGGAGGTGAGGCTGATGTTGAGCTCCTGGTTCTGCAGGCCGAAGCTGCCGGCTACATCCACCACTATCTGGAGGCACGTGCAAGGCATGGTGGGCAGAAAGTCTGTCACCACCAACTGCAGGCACTGAAAGGCTGTTCGGATCAATGACTCGCTGACGGAAAAGAAGAAAACAGGACATTTGGGTTGAGTTTAGTTTTCTTAATTTGCATTTATTGCAACTGTGATTACAACAGAAATAAAATATTTGCAATTTGCTTCGAAAGCAAACAATTTAAGCCATTTAATGAGTAAAGCTCTGTCAGTTTTTTTGTACAGGCTCTTACCCTTGATCGTTGCGGATGGCTCCTATGACCCCCAACACGAGGGGCCAGCCGGGCCCCAGGCTGTCACCCTGGCTCTGGAGAATCTGCAGGACACTCTCCAGCTGTTTCTGGCGGATGTCTGCATGCAGCACGTTGGACAACTCCTTCAAGGGGTTCAGCAACAGAAGCTGCAGCCGCTTAGGAATAAAAAGAAGGTGACAGTGACTGATATGTTAGTTGTCAAACAATTATCTACACATTCTAACTTTATAAACTGTTCTATTACAACACTGCAGAGCATGAGACATATCATGTGAGATTAAAATATTCCAAATTCAGAATAGCTGAATGTGGTGAAAGCATTGCAAAGTTAATTTAACTCATTTATTATTAAACGTTTTAGGACATACTGTACAATAAAAATGTATAATTTCACTACGTTCTCTAAAAGAAAGCCATTATTATAATGGATATGTGCTGTTCTAATAGCATCAGTTCTTCTGCCTTGTTTTAGATGAGCACTACATCATTCTTTTTATGTTTTATATGTCAAAGACTGTAAGTTGGATAATATTATGTTGATTGTTTTGTGGACTGTGAGGTTAATGGGGCTTGTTCAATTTATAAACACATGAATATCTAGGTTTTTAACATTTTCAAGAAAATTGTGATTCAATGTAAACGGTATATATCTTATGTGTATATCCTTTGTGAGGATTGAGACAGACAGTCACAGCGACTGAGCTATTGTGTAAGAATTTAGCCCATAAGCTATTCTGCTCCTTTTGTGTTATTGATCACGTCCACTTACAGTGTTACCGACCTGATTCTGGGCCAATGGGGGGTCATGTTTGTAGGCCAGGCCGGCTTTGATGAGCGCCGTCAACGCCTCAGCCCCCCACTCTCTCATCCTGGAGTTCGGGTGCTGGCACACCTGCAGGACATGACATTCATGCACACAAATGCATACACATGCCAGGAACAACAGAGATGATACAGAAGCTGTTCACAACAGTGTTTCCCAGCAGTGGTCACAGTGGGTGGGTGTGTGAAACAAGTGGGTGAAATAAACCATAGACTGTGTTTTAGAGACTGGGATCCCCTGTGATAACAGGATATGCTGGGACAGACCTTGTAATCATGAGAGCAAATATACACACAGAGAGACGAGGCTCCGCAGAAAAAATACTGTAGTTGGGTACAAAACTAATCCCAATACAAATTATATATTTTAGCTCATCTGCAATCATAATGAATCATATTTTGTTTACAGGGAAGTTTGGGAAACCTTTTATTTTATTTGAGTCAAACTGAATTCTAAGAGGAACCAACATGGTTAATGAGAATCTATTAATCATTTCTCATCCATAGATCTACATACTGATAAATGCCTTATATTCTAACCTTTATCCATCTACAGCTGTACATAAAGAATTTGAATTTGAAGAAGCCTGCGAGGAAAAAGAAGCAGCATTTATCGCAGCATGTTGTTCACTGTGCAGGTGCAGCTTTAGATTCTGCTTCTGTGACAAATCAGAGCCTAATATTGCATTTTGCGCAGGAGATCGCAAAAATCAAACACTGGCAGCAAAGCAGATTCACCGTGGACACATTCTGACACAGCAACGTCTCAATTTCCAAACGTTGTTGCCAGATTGCGCAGGAGAGAGAACAGATTGGAACAAAAATAGGGACGAGTAAGCTGATGATTATGGAGCAAGACATCTGAACTTACCTTCTGTAAAACAGGATTGCAAAAGAGAGAGGGGAGACAGATAAACAAAATGTGAAGGAAACCTCCGAACACACACCTTTACACACACATACAATATATTAAAAGACAACCCCATTAAATGAAGATAGGAGGACAGCAATTATGGAGTTTAGTAAAAACCAATACGTGTTAGTAGCTGCTGTACGTGCCAGTATTCTACATCCCACTGCAAGTTTCTCCAAAATGTAGTAAAAAATATTTTTTAGTTGTCATAAAAACTCAAAAGGTGTTTAGTTTGTCCAGTCTCGAAGACTGTAAAAACATGGTGGCCTCCGTAGAGAGGACCCTCTCGATGTAAATATAAAGTATTTGAATATAAAGGACCTTTTCTGGGGTAAAGAAAACTACAATTCATACAATTTAGATGAAACGAAACTAGAGACAACATCATGAGGATTATTCTACATAACATTTTCGCCAACAGTTCTCTATATGTTCCTTGAGTTAATTAGTGTTTTGTGATGTTGGGCTATATTAATAAAATTTCCTTGACATGTTACCTCAAGCAAGTGGCCAGTCAGAGGCCTCCACAAGATCTCTATACGATCCATGTTGACTAGACCAGTCTCCAAGAGCTTGGCCACCGCAAAAAGAGACGGCTCCTAAAACACAGACAGGAAAATAGAAACTGCCAGTGAACAATAGTTCAATACATATGAAGAGGCTCTGTGTGCAAGTGTATTAACATATTCCTTAAAGTCAAATGCAAGGACTACAGTCACAGGCATTGGCACAATGTTAAAAGTTCTTAAAAAGTAAAGAGAATTATAACTTCTGATGATTTCAGCAAAGCAAAATGATGCAATATACAAAACATCAACACACCAAGTTTAACTGAAGTCTTTACCTTGTTGTTTCCATAAGCCATTTCCATGGCTTCCAGGGAGAGTGAACACAGAGCGTTGATCAGGTGATGCAGGGACACATCATCTAGGTATCTGGATTACACAAAAAATAAATAATGAATACAGGCAGACTGAGATTTTTCACAGGAAACACTGTTCTTTTTCAGCGCAGTCGTTATTCTTCAATTCAATCCAATAACTTCTTAAGTAAACGAACAGATCTTTTCAAAATATTCAAACTAATGTTTGATCATTTACACATTATATATTTTTATTCACCAGAGACGAATCACAGCACAGACCATAATTCTATTTAGATGAATAATCAGAGTTTTTGTTTGTTGGAAGTTTTTGTTTTCACAGATAAAACACTGGTTCTTACTGGGAGCTCTCAAAAAGTCTGGACAGGATGTTGGAGATGATGGGCAGGTCCGTCATCACTGCTGTGGTCAGCACCTGTTCAGGTAAAGACACAGACACACCAGTTAGCTCAGGGCCTACAATGAGATGAGAAAGTCATATTGTAATGAATGTTAAGTTTCTTAGAAAATACTCACTGTGCTGGGTCCCTCCACAGCCCGGCCAGGCTTCAGGGCACCGCCCACCCCCGGTTTCAGTCCCAGGATCCACACCAAATGCTGGGTGAGACAAAAGTGGGAAGCTGAAGGAGACTATATACAAAATAAACTGACGAGGTTAAGAAAAGTACACTGCAAAACTGGTGGATACTGAAAATTAAATCAGGAGAAAATATAAATGATTAAATTAGAAGTCAACCTCCTCTTGTCTATTTCATACAAAGTACACACAAAATAAAAACAGGTCAAGTAAAACGTTTTGACATCTTGCTTATACTTAAGCTGCTTTGAGACATGCACTAAACTCTGGATAATCTCCTGATATGAGGGGCTGTATATGAGAACACAAACGTCAAAGTCAGTTCCTCCAGAGTTTCTCCTGTCAGCACCCTACTAATAACTCCGAATGAGCCCATGTGAGAATACAGAAGGAAATAATCTGAAGGATTCACGATTGAGTGGGCACACTGCTGACATTTCTAACACGTCGGATGCAAAAGGGAAAAAAAATAAAAATAAATGTCAGGATTACAAAAGAGGGGCCAAACACAAGAGAAGACAAAGATGTGAATTTATAATCTCTGCAGTGTCATTTATACGTTAAGTCCTGCCTCCTGCTCCATCCATCGCCTGAACTCTCCAGAGATATTTCTGTTGTCGTAAATGGGTTTGAGTGAGAATCTCCTGCTGTGTCATTCATGTGTGAAAGGGAAACTCTGGTCAAAGTACAGACCCGAATGTACGGACATTTTTTGCGGAGTTCATGTCTAATATTTTGCTATATTACTGGGAAAAGTGCACATATCTGAGAGAGAAAGAGACCATGGAGTGTCTCATTTGGCTTCTCTAGTAAGATAAAGACGTGTGCGTCCATGTGTGTGGTGATTGTAGTACCTGCAGTGTAGCCAGCACCAGCTGCCAGGACGTGCCCAGCACAGCCCCGTGGCAGTGTGCGAGGTTCAACAGGGTTCGCATACACTGGATGTTCTTTGCAGTCAGCTGCAATGACAGGGACAGACAGTTACACTATTGTCCATTTTTATGCACAAGCCATCAGGAAGTTAGGTGAAATATAAGAGTAGCAGTGAATGTCAAGTATAACACACAGTGTCTGTGTGTGCATGTGTGTCCCTACCATCACCGTGCCCTGGGGCTGGGCGTTGAGCGGCTGCCCCACAGCCACCACCTGCTGATGGGATTCACTGGAGGGGCTGATAATCTGCACGCTCTGGCCCTGGATAGAATAGGCTGTGGAGAACACACACACAACACAACACAAACACACACACAACACAACACAAACACACACACAGGAGGCAAGTCTTTCAGTGAGACTCAGTAATACACACAAACTGGTTTTGTAACAAGCTTACGACATGCAAGAAAAGATTCCTTAATTAACTCCAAGGCAAACATCCTTCACAAGTTGAGACCCAATTTGCAGACTTTATCTCTACATGCTAATATGCAAATACTGAATGTGTAAGTGGTTGATTTGAGAGCAGCTGTCTGTGTGTGTGTGTGTGTGTGTGTGTGTGTGTGCGTGTATGTGTGTGTGTGTCTGTGTGTGTGTGTGTGTGTGTGTGTGTGTGTGTGTGTGTGTGTGTCTACGTTCCCCAGACACATTCTCCGTGGTGTTCCTAATTAGGAGCCACAGAGAAAAGTTATGGATTAATGCAATAAGAGCAGGGCTATAGGGACAGGCAGGGTGCCAACAGTTTACATGTTAAGCGTTAAGCTCAGTTGAACCATATGGGAGACGAGAGGTGCTCATTAATTTAACATAAATATACATGACCAGAGGCCATTCTCAGGGCTGGAAAAGGGTGGGTGTATTAGCATTATTTTTTCTGTCATGATGCAGATATACAAAACTTAGGCCTGAATAGTTTTTAGTGTTTGCCAGGGAAGAGAAAGAGAGACCAGTGGAGTCAGTTTGGGTGTGTATATATAAAGTGCATTTGTGTACGTGTATGAGGTGTCTGAGGCACTTCAGGAACAGTGTTTTCTGTGGGAGAGAAGGACACTATTGGCCACAGCCATTTGTAACTAAAAAGACCTTTTCCATGAACAAACTAGACGCCAGTTGCCCTTAACTCAGCTCATCTGGGCTGTTTCTGTGTGTGTATCGTGGCAATTAAGTATTTTGTAAATCTTTGGTTCTCCATGCAGAACTGTACCTTTACTGGAGAGGTTGGCGGCATTCCAGCTCAGAAGAGTCAGAGCGTAGTGCGGCGGCAGTGAGGCCTTGCAGATGGCTGTGATGAAGGCATCTCGGGGCGTCACCAGTCCCAGACGACCACACAGCGAGGCCATGGTCAGCTCTGCCTTCAGGATGTTCTCAGTTGCTGTCTCATCAGTGCTGAGAGACGAGAGGAAAAGGAGGATTGAAGAGAGAGTGTGTTCTGAACAAGTAACATGACTGCTGACTACAGAGAACACATTTATTAGAAGGCAACAGGCAGATTTACCTTGCGTCCAGCAGCAAAGAGAGAGCAGCCAGTAGACCGCACCAACAGGCACTGACCATCTCCTCCCACACCAGGTGAGCTCCTGACACACAAACACAAACATTGGAAGGTATTTCCTTCGGCACAAATTTAAAGATGAACTTAATGCTGTTTTGAAGAAGTCTTAAAACTAGTGATTGATGTCAGAAGCTCCAAATGAAAATTATATTATAAATCAAATCAGAATACGGTTCAATTAAGACTAATTTGTTTTTGATAGCAGTGGAGTCGCCCTCTGCTGGTCATTCAAGAGAATATAGGTTTTTTATATTCTATGGTTGTTACCCAGAATCTTTAAGGGTTCGGTAACCATGCAGTTAAATAAAAATTCAACACGTACTATAGTTTCTGCTTAAGATCTTGCTGATTTTTGAGTGAGATGCTTTATCTCTTATTGACTCATACAGTTAATATCTTACTTGTGTGATATAGGAAACTATGTAACTCTTAATTAACTTTAGTATGTACCCTCCTCTGAACGTTACACTGCTTTATGTGAGCATGCTTGTTTAACCACCTGACACTGTGCCTCTTGTTTTTTCTTACCAGGTTGCGGCTGCCACTCCTGGTTAGGGTTAGCCTCCCTGAATTCAGCGGCCACCTCCTCCTCCGCAGCCAGTTCTCTCTCTATCATGGAAGTAATTCCTCTGACCAGGTCCAGCAGAGCACTGAAGGCCACAGACATGGCGTAGCCCTCGGGGATGGATGGAGGCTCCACCTTATCCAGCATCTCTAGACTAGTGTGGGAAAAAGAGCAAAGAGTGGAGCAAATTAGATAATGGTGAAGTGGGTGTATGTGCTCGAATCAACTGTATTTTCTGCAATAACTTAATTAAGCAAGTTTTACAAGAAAAAACACATTTTTATTTTAGCTATAAAATAATCTGTCCTGTGTGTTGCTGTGTCTCGTACAGAAAAAGCAGCTGCAGGGTTTATCAAAATTTCTTTTATGCTGAGTCTGCTCCAAAATCACCACCAAGAATCTTAATTACAGTAAACTGACTCCATTACTGTCAGACGAGACAATTAACAACCCCTCTCTTTGTTACAGGAAAGCCTCTGGCAAACCTAACTCTCTGAATTTTAGACCTCGCTTTCCTGTGAAATATCAAAGACTAATTACAGCAGCGTTGTCACTCCTCGAGCAGGTTAAAGACCTCGATATCTTTATATCATCTGTGGTTTGAAAATGTTTTTGTTTTGCTGTATCACTGCTTCGAGGGTGAAACTAACTCAATTATGAGACTGCAAACTCACATTTATACCCATTAGAAGCAAAGAGGTGGTATTTCTTTCAAATTAGCATGACTGAGGACGGGCAGAGCGTGAGGGTGAATTATTTAAGTCTGTGTGGCAGCAGGACTTACTAAGTGGCCTTGGCGCTGCCCTGGACACTAACAGTCACGAGGGGGATCCAGGTACCACGGTATTCAAATGCAGCCTGGGTAGTCAGGTTGCCGCTGACTCCTCCTGTCCCTGGGCCGCCCTGTGCTGTGCCCTGGGCCCCTGAACTAGAGGCTCCTAAACATAAAGTAAGATGAAATTAGTCCAACAATTACAACAAAAATATATAAAGAAGAACACAACATATCCACAACATTATCACGACTTAAGCTGCCTTCAAACAGACACTTGAAATTATCCGGAGGGGTCTGTATGTGAGGACACAAATGTCTGAGGCTCCCGTCATTCTTCAAGTTTTACCTGGCAGCCCTTAGCTTAAACTCTATGTCTGAGTCTGCCATCTGAGAAAACAGCATTATATTATTCGAAGAATTCTCAGCAAGCGATTGGGTGTGTTTCACCACCTGAAAACTCCAGATATTATCCAGATATTATCCTGTTGTTGTGAATCTCCTGCTGCGTTGTTTATATGTGAAAAGCAAAGTCTGAAACATGTCCGAGGTTCATGTCTGAAAACTGAATTATTGTACCTGCACAGACATGTGCATTTGATTTTCAATAGTTTTCCTGTTAAATCAGAAAATGTGTGGAATGTTGTGTTTTATTATTGAAATTTGAATTTCAGGTGCATCTGAACACATTTCTTTTAAATCGACAGAAGTTCACGTCGATTAAAAATTAAAAGGATCAGTAAAATAAATATAAGAGTATCAGAGTACTATAAAGGTCAACATGAGGACTTTATTACTTGTAAAATCATTGAACTGACCAGCAGGTGCACTGGCGATAGGAGTGTTGCCCGCATTGGGGACAATGAAGAGGGACTGGATGAAGGAGCCCAGGGCATTGACGATGTCTCTGAATACCTTGGTGGAGTGCTGCTTCATGTCGTATGACTGGCAGAATGAACTGGAAAAGGAAAACAACATTTGATAAGGTTAAAGTTAGGAACTAGACATTTGGGTGTTGATATACAGTAGTTCCCTTCATAACTAAACTGGGAAGAGTTCACTTTCAGGAATCTCAGAGTTCCACGAGGCTACATTGCTCAGCTTTCGTTGGGTTTAGCTGTACATATTAGCTGTTAGCATGCTAATGCGTTAACACTGATTCATTTTTGATCATGCAAATATAGTCCTCATTTCATGGAACTACAAATGTCTTCATAAAAATCCATGGCAATCTAAGACATGCTGATTAACTGGACCATAACACTGCTATTTCTGGAACCACAGGGGCAGGTTGTGGTGCTCATTACCTAAAATGTGTATTAGTTAGTTAATTCACTTTTTAGATCTTTCTTACCGTAACAAATGTGGCTGCACACACAGCCTATGGACTGATTCTACGGCCACTGCTCTCAGCCACTGTGGCTTCTCCCCGTCCAGAAATTTCACCAGTAGAGACAAAAAAATCTCACACTCAGTCACCTGCAAAACAAACACACACAGATCAGACTGGGACAGAGTAGTGGCCTGTTTCTGGAGACCGCCTCTGGCAACCTCCCTGAATCCCTTCAGGCTTGATGAAGGTGTTGTGTGGCTGGACTCGCCCCTTGACAAGGAAAAAAAGACACATTTCTACCTCGAGGTTTGATACAAGATCACCAAATAAAAACAGCTGCAGTGCTGAATTAATCCGACGCTGCTATGTTCATTGAGGTGCATAGAGCAGAACTAAGACAAAAAGTACAGCTACGCTAATCCAATGCTAATCAGACCAAATCAATTAAGTGTATCGGCTCTATTCTGGGAAAAATCCCTCGCTCATAAAACATCCATCAGGCAGCAGCTCTGGCCAGTCGACCATCACGCTGATCGGTTCCTCACCAGTAGGCTGTAGAAGTGCTTGATGAGGACTGACACTACACGCAGCAGCCTCATGCAGATGGGAAAGTATGGTTTCTCCACAGGTGCCGGTGAGGCAGCACTGCTGCTGCCCTGGCGGAACTTGATGTTGGGGGAGAAGAGCTTGATCACAAGTGGACACACTCGTTCCTTCAACAGGAAGCTGAACTCCTGGTGCTGGATATGGAGCAGAGAGAGACGGGGAGAGAGGGAGAGGGAGGTTGAGATCAGGTCAAGTGTGAGATGCAAAGACACACTGTTACAAAACATTCGTATCACTGAACAATCTCTTATGTTTATATATATAATATATACAAGAGGTGGATGAAATAACATATATCAAATTCATTAAAAATAAGGAGGATTTTATTGTCCGTCTATTGTGGCAGTCTCTATTTGTACAATCTGTAAATTCCTTATCTCATTTACCTCAATAACACAATAAACACCAACACACCAATAAATGTGTGACACAGTACATACCTGTAAGAATACCCCCGGGAAATCATTGAGAACAGACTCCAGCAGCTCCAGGCCAAATGTCCGTGTCATCTCTGTCATCCCCACCAGCCAGTAGGGGGCATCAGCGTTAACAAGCTGGCACAAGTCCTGCACAGGGACAGCATTCACAACAAAGGAGTGTTATGTCCCACACTCATCACAGTGGTTGAAACAGTGCAGTCAGTGAGTTCTGCTGGCAGGACAAGCCTTGTCACAGAAAAGTACAGTGTGGGTGAGGGATGACGAGGGACTCTAGGACAAGGGACCTTTGACTTTGTGCAGATTCAATTTAAAAGCACAGTGTAAAGAAATTACAAGGTAGTGATGAATATTTTTAGCAGAAGTGGGAACTATAATGTTTCCTGTCTCTAGTCCACAAACGAGGTCATGAGCCACGTTTCAAAGCCAGCTCAGACAGGGGTGTTACCCGAAGCCAATGAAAGGAGAAGGCAATGCTGTGTAGAAA
Organism: Paralichthys olivaceus; assembly: GCF_024713975.1. NCBI lineage: Eukaryota > Metazoa > Chordata > Actinopteri > Pleuronectiformes > Paralichthyidae > Paralichthys > Paralichthys olivaceus. The sequence goes on from NC_091099.1 coordinate 22,297,339, forward strand.
TCTGCTGCCCCCTTGTGGGCTTACCTGGAACAGCATGTATGCATCTTTAGCACTGGGTCTCAGAGTACTAACAGACCGTCTGTTGGTGTTTCCCTGGACTGGAGGAGGCTGCTCCACAATGCCTGGGGGGATAATTTTAGGAATTTAAGAAATGTATTGATAGTACAACAGTAAAGCGGATTTATTAACAAAGTTAAAGTCAGATCAGACTACAGATTAAACTTCAGTGTATACAAGTGTATGCTGATGGACTCCAAGCTTTCAAAATGCATGGATTGTACTCTATTTTATATTCTATTAAATAGTATAGAACTTGTAGCTTTCTCTGGATTTAATCTCATGAATCCTGACACACTCAGTAGTCTCTATGTAGTTGAGTTTAGGATATCTTAAAGGTTCAGTGTGTAGAATTTGGTGGTGAAGTTGCATACCCCTAACCTCGACCTCCCTCCTAAACATGACAGAGAACCTGTGGTAGCCTTCAGTTGTCATAATAACTCAAAAGGTGTTGAGTTTATTCAGTCTGAGATACTTTACAAAAACATGGCGGCCTACGTAGAGAGGACCTGCTGCTGATGTGAATTTAAAGTATTTAAATATAAAGGGCCCATTCTAGGGTGAAGGAAACAACAATTCATATAATTTAGATGAAACACACCAGTGAAAACATCACTGGGATTATTTTATATTCTATTCTTCCAATAAATTTCCACCTTAATCTTACACACTGGACCTTTAAGGCACATTCATCTCGGATCTTCAAATTCAGAATTTACATGCATTGACTCACTGAACTTTCATCACTATAACCCTGTTCAGACCTAGTACTTAATGTCCTGAGTGATCTGTTCACAAGTGTTTAATGCTAATTACAGGAACACACCCAAATGTGTGAGATCTGATCACTCAGACTCAGATCACATTTGAATATGGTCAGGAACGTATGTGAACTCATTCTTTTTACTGTGTGAACATATATCTCCTGGGCTAAATATGAAGAACCGCCTCGCCAGCTGATGCACTCTGATCTGTAAACTCAAACTGGGTAAAAAGAACAAAATCTTTTGATCTTCACGAACAAAAATGATGCAGTGATTAATTGCATTTAAAGTGGGAAAGTGAGATCTGATCACAGGTGGTCACAGGAGACACATTCAGGATGCATTCAGGTGCAAACAGAAGAACTTCATGCTGTCCACTTGTGTCTCTCAGGACGGATGTTAATACCAGTCTTATATTCTCTCCCCATTTCAATCAAATAGCAGCGACAGACTCCAACCTTTGAAACGCTCGTCCTCTGCCACCATCCTTTCGAACACCACAGTGACGACCTGTCTGACGGTGGCGGCCGCTGTGTTGTTGGTGATGTTGTCCTTGGTGAAGTGGAGACGGAAACACAGCACAATGGCCTGGATGGACAATGGCAGGAGTGGAACATAAAATGCATTGTGTGAACACAGTGGGACAGTTTGATAGGTCATGTGTACATTCTATATCAAATACAAGAAAACACCAGTAGAGTACAGGAATAGATTTAATGGAGTGGTGTATGTAGTTATGTGATTTAGGAGTGTTTTGGCTTCGTACCTTGGAAAGTACTTCATCATGTACAACTGTGTTGGTGGTCAGCAGGACGAGGACCGTCTGTAGAAGTTTCAGCTCCTCCAAACCATTTTCCATCAGCTGCCACAACATGTTAATGATGTTCCCTGCTGCTGCCTGTTACACACAAAAAAAACCTTCAATTACAGAACTCACGCAAACTTATAGTTGAACATCAGGAGGCAGTATCACAGTCACAAGCTTTTAATAGACAAAAAGCATTGAGATATCAACCTGAGGTCACGCACAGCTTATAATCCCAGACATGCACAAAAACACACTTGTGGGAGCAGCTGGTGCTGCCTGCTTCAGGGGTCACGATATCACGGAGTTCAAAAACACCAACTGTAGCTGCCAGTTGATATTATGTCACTTGATGCTGACTTTAAGTGACACTGTGTCTCCTTTCTTGGGTCAAGCTGTCTTGTTTACTGACCGGCTGGAGTCACAGGAAAAAAAATGGAAAAACAAATACATAAAAGTTTGGTTTGTGTCCATGCCAGGACTGCAACCAACATCTATTTTTAATCAAGATTAAAATGTCATATTTTTTTGTTTTAGCATTAACAAATGAATCACTGAGACTATAAAACCAAAAGATAATAAATATACAAAGACAGGAAAAAATAAAATTCTTACATTTGAGAGGGTGGAACACTTGATAATGGATAAATTCCTAAAACAATTGATTGATTATCACATTGATGTTTTTGTTTTCCATTTAATGATTTTCTTTGAAGATAAATTCAAGACACTACAGGATTTCACATGGCATGTGTCTCTTTTCAAAGAGCTTAAGCTTTTTTACCACTGCCAAATATTTCCACAAGTGTTTAGATGCAATTTGTGCAAGACTTGCTTCCACATCTACTCAGTTACTGAATTTTACTGAACACCAACACATGTTTCTGACACATTTCACTATGTAGATGTAGCTCAGGAGCATGCATCTGTTTTCACTGCAGAGGGTGATACATCTTGAAATCTTGTTTCTGGTGTTTTGTTTACCACAAGAAGCCCTCATAGCTCAGCCATCAGCAATTCAGAGTCTCTACTGTCCTTTTACAATGTGCTCTTTCAAGACATTTGAACTTCCCCAAGGAAACAAAATGACATCAACTATCACCAAAGTGTCTCTCCGTGACAAAGCTTCTGAAATGTTTCTCTGCAGTGAAATCTTAAGAATCAATACTAAGGTAGTGTGAGGCCCTTAGGTAGCTGTTAAACCTTCAGAGTTGCGGTTAAAGTGGCAGAGAAAAAGAGAGGAGGTGCAATTAATGGATCAGAACCTGACTGTATGTGTTGTAGAATAATTGTTCATCCTATGTGTCCTGGATGTTTGGGATGATTGTTGGGTGGAACAAAGGAAAGAAAGAAAGAAAATAAATAAATAAATAAATATATATATATATATATATTATTATAAGGTTTTGAATTGTGCAAAACTAAGCAAAACCTGTAATTATATTGGGCCTTTTTAAAATGAGTTTCTGATGTTTCACTGCATGAATTAGTCATGATGATTAGCTGCTACCCAAATGTTCATAACATCGACTGAAAAGAAGACAGACAGTGGTTAAAAAAATTTTCACAGCACGTCATGTCATACATCTCTTGTAAGACTATTTATTCTGGGAGTGAGCGTTTAGCCTCCCCCACCAAAGGCAGGAGATTTGAAACGTATGTTAGCCTAATTAAAAAAATGCCTGACATCAGAATGTGGAGAGCATGGGATGGCTCAATAAAGCTTTTAATAGTCTTTTTATAGTGTATTAACAAGGCGCTTGTGCTGAAGCTCCAGGGTACCAGCTTTGAAACAGCTCTGATCTCTGGTCTGACTCCAGTTGAGTTGTTTGAAAGGTTCAAAATCTCTTTACTTATCAAGTAAATTCATATTGAACCTCATCTATGTTTGAGAAATTATTACAGTTACACATTTCCTGAGATCTTGATACCATCTTGATACATGTAATCCTCACAAGCTAAAAGGTTTGTGTTAAACCACTAGAGCATCCTAGTGACAATTTTTCCAAGCCATTGGTTTCACTCAATTAACAAACTCTGCAGATGACCCCATGGAAATCTAAAAGATGGAGACTTACAGGACAGGACAGAATGAGTTGTTGCTGCCGAGGGAGGCAGCCGCTAGTGAGCAATACATTCAGATTAACCAATTCAAATATTTACAATGGCTGATTGGGTACTGATGAGCTGCATTGATTTCTGTATTGATCTGAATGAGCCAGCCTAACATGGTAGGTCAACTCCAATTTGCCGGCAAGTGTGCACAGAATGTATCTTTAGGAACATTGAGGCCTATGTCAATATCCACAAAGTTGAGAGTCCAAGAATAGGCAAGCAGGAGTCAGTACAATTGATAAATGATTGAAGTGTGACAATCCATAAGATACAAGTAATGCCAATATTTGATGCAGACAAATGATGAGTAGACTTTATCATTTCAAACCCAGAGTAAGGCTGGGTGATAAAATAATAATTATATTTATTTATATAATAATTATAAGAAATAATTATCACAACACATTTTTTAAAATAGCAGTAAATGTATATGTACTGTGCAAGCATGATGAGGTATTTTAACACATAATTGGTTTTAATGCTCTACCTCTGATTTGTAAAACATTTTGCTGGGTGGCTGTGGGTAAGGATGAAGAGAGGGTCTTCCACTAACCAAAGGGTCAGTAGCTCGATCCCCAGCTCCACCATTCTGTGTGCCAAAGTGTTCCTGGGTAAGACAACGAACCCCAAATTGCCCCTGACGGCTGTGTGCGAGTGATGTGTGATAGAGAAAGTGCTGCATATAGATGCACTGTATGAATGTGTCTGGCTGGTCTAAACTAGTGGATCATTTACCATTTGGAAGGTGTTTCTCTGTTTAAAACCAAAACATTCACTCGGGGGCAAGGATCAGTCTTTTAGCTTGAAAGGAATAATATGTAACATTGATTGGACTGATGTGAAAATGTATCTCAATAGCAGTTTAGGCCATATCGTCCAGCCCTAGCCCACATTGAGTCTGAAGATGTTTTCCCTGTATTCATGTTCTTCAGAAATTTTAATTTTTCAAATCACTCATCTTTAGCAAATCAAACAGCCTACTGGCAGATGAAATGACTACTATGATCAAACTTGAGTAGAGAGGGAGTCCTTTAAACACATTTAAGTTCTAAATCTATATATGCACTAAAGTAAGTACTAGTCAGGCATGTGTTCCAGTACGCATGTGTACTGAATGAATACAGCGAGTCCATGTGCAGAACCTATTTAACTACATTCCGAGGGACAACTTTAGCAAAGGACCTGATGTGCTGTAGGCTCATGGTCATAGCGACCACAGACAAACAGGAGTTAAACCCTCCCTCATCATTTAAGTCTGCTGTGTATGGAAACTTCAGTTTCACAGTCAACTACAATGAGGACAGACAAAGACGAGTGGATCATACAAAAGCAGACAGTGTGCAAATCCAATAAGACGTGTAGCTGGTAGCACATCGAACATGCCGGCTCCTTTGAAACGGCATCACCAGAGTGATGTCCACTAACATTAGTGGGACATGGACAAAAACGAGCTCCCCATGGATGCAAATAATTCAGACCGTGTCAAAGCAATACCGAGCATCATAGATGTTTTTATAGCAGCGGACATGCAAGCGTTCTCTGTTGTTGAGAAGAGTTCAAACACATATTGAAAGTATATTTCCAATTACACAACTGTGTGTTATCTTTCTTCTTTCCATTAGGCTTTTTCTATTTTTTACATGTACATAAGTCAACTATGAACATAGGCCTCAGGGAACTTAGGCATTTATACATCAGTGTCATTTAGAATACCAGGCTAGCTCACTGTCCTCACCTCAGATACCACTTCATGGGACATGAGTCTCTGGATGGCAGCCAGACACAGCTGGGTGATCTTTGGCTCTTTGGTGCCACAGCCCATCAGGAAAGGCTGCACCACCTCTGAGCTGTTCTCCTTCAGAGCTGCAGGGAAAGGACACAGATAAGGATAAATGTCACAATACATTTTCTGGATATCTGTATACGGACATATATTGGGAGTCAAACAACAATTAATTTCAGTATTCAATAAAATTCCTTAAAATGAATGTTAAATAAAAACTAAATGTTGCACGCCATCTAAAGAATCCAAAGTTTTAGAGCTTTGTTTTTTAACCTGAAACCATTAGATTGTCATAAAACCAAATGCTGGTGCTAAAGAAGAGAGGATGGCGAAAGTCTCACTAAAGGCTTGGTTTACATGGTCAGAGCTTAAGAATGAAATGTAGTAGATTCTGAACAATATAGATTTTTCAATTCCTGAAACATATTAAGAGAATCCACTTTTTTTATTTTCATGTTAAATTTAAACATAAATGCACATCTAAATCAGTCAGGCTAGATGGATTGTGGATCCTGATGGCATCTGATTGTGGTGGTGGATGATGATAGATCATCAATTAATTCACAACTCTTTCAATTTCATACAAACTGTCTCTTCTAATCAATGTTGTAAATATGGTCATATTGCTGATGTTCTCAGTTACACGAGGCATCTATTGCTGCACTTCTGTCCGTCCTTGGAGAGGGCTCAATCACATGTGGCCTTTTCTGAGGTTTCTATGTTTTTACCCCTGATAATATATATATTTTTTCCTCACCCCTGTTCAGGCTTAACGAAGTCACACCTTTTTAATTTTTGATTCAATTTTGACTTAAAAATATGAGATAATGTGTACATTATTAAAATTATTATTATTATCAATGAATAATAATAATGTTATTATTATTTGTTTTTGATGAAATATAAAGACTATGAAATTCAAGTGTAGTTTTTGTAGATGTGTTCTGTCTATTATGAACACAATGAACTTGTGCAAAACGTTTCACCAAGCAAACAAAGACAACAACTGCTGCAGTGAATTACAGTACAGTTGAAGCGTGGGCCAGCTGGAGCTGGACAGCCATCAGTGGAATTCAGAAAATGTTGGTTTTGTGTCAACTCTGCAAATGTTACAGAAAGCTGGACTTTGTTTATCTAGGCAGCAGTGACACACTATTTCCTATTCAAGTGATGAGAGACCAGTCGCACTTGAAACTGCTCTATAGCCTCAACCAGGGAAAGTTACAAACAGAGCTGAGGCCTGAACTCAACTCTAATTTACATAAATATGCAGCTCTTCATTACCTTACAGCTCAATGGGTGGGTAACCAGTATGACCATATTATGTTTTGAAGGAATCATAGAGGTCATGTTCTTACTGTAAGACGTGCATGAATTACTACAGACTGTCTTCATAATGTAACAAAAATAAATAAATCAATAAACATACATAAACACATTAATATTATTGTTTGCTTGTATATTTTCATTCATACTGGATAGTGTGCATTAATTAACCAACTAAAACACCATGAACACTATCAATACATTGACGTGATCGAATTCTATTCAAACAACTCTAATATATACAATTTGAGGGGGAATTCCAGAAAATGACTCAGTATAGTCGGTAGTGGTTAACCACCACCTAGGGTGAAAAAAAATCTTATCACGATCATTGTTTTCATATCAGTCAATACCGATATATATATCATTATATGAATCAAATCAGTGGCACTACACTGAGGTGCATTACTCTGCCAAGTCAACAAGTGACTCTACTCTGATGTTTTCTTATCATCACACTTAGAAATATTTTATATTCCTGGACTTAACTTCTTCTGCAACTATGAAGTTAAAACAGTGTTGAGTCATAATCTGTGGGAAGAACTTTTCTCTTCTGTCTGAGTGTGTCTGAGTGTGTGTGTGTGTGTGTGTGTGTGTGTGTGTGTGTGTGTGTGTGTGTGTGTGTGTGTGTGTGTGTGTGTGTGTGTGTGTGTGAGAGTGTGTGTGTGTGTGAGAGTGTGTGTGTGTGTGCGTGTCTATGTCCCTCTTCAAACACGAAGACAGAGACTCTGACACAGGACCTTTAATGGGATAGTTCACCCAGAAGTGAAAATTCTACACAACACTAGGGATGTCGGGATTAAATTTCATATCGTGACATCCCTACCCACCACTATCCTGATGGAGGGGTGGGCAAAATGTTTGAGTCCACAAAAAAAATAACATGCTTCCATCGTTTCAAGTTAAATATGAATGTCTGTGCTTGCGGACACCACATGAGCAGTATGGAGGCATGTTATGTTTTTATTTATTTTTTCAGAAGCTTTGGTCACTAGCTCCTTCAATTGCATTGGATTCTGCAGCAACACTGTTTACCCCTGAAATTCCAAAAGTATTTTGTGGACTCAAACACTTCACCCATCCCTCTATTGTCATAGTGGTGAGTAGATAATGAGTGAATTTTCATTTCTGGGTGAACTATCCCTTTAATGTTCATCTGTCCTGATCCTGAAGCAGTGCTGGTTATAATTATTCAGCGGCGGGAAACCGCTAAAACAATGAAAGTAGCAGAAAAGATAAATCATCTATGATCTGTCACTGCATCGATGCAGAGTCATCCACCTCGACGCTGGAGCCCAAACATTAGCACGTGTGCTGCTGCTCCTAACCTCTATTCCTTGAGTGGTTCAGGGCAGAGATATTCTTGTTATTATTGGTTGTTCGTGTTGTCCGTCACATAGATGGAATGAGTTCTGTCAAAGTTGAATTGACCATGTCTTAAATTTCTATCCAGGAAAATAATCATTATCGTTTTATTGCCCAGCCCTACCACCACCCTTCTCTCTTTCTCACTCACCTGCCAGTATGTCTGTATTCCTGGCTGCAATGGTCTTAATCTTCACAATGCCAGACTCTGCAGCCTGCAAGAGGGGGAGAGAGGAGACATTTAGGTAAACTCATGGATATAATGCGGTTCAGACGGTACTGATGGTGAAGCACCACTATGCTACTGGTGGTAGACACCACTTGTGGTAATACATAGCAACAGGGGAGAAAGAGAAAGGACAGAGGGGGGAGGTGACTCTACCAAAAAGGGGCTTTAACTTGAGAGGGATGCACCAGTAGAAAAGTGATTTCCCCAGTGAGGTGTCTGCCAGGGGCGAGATGCTAAGAATTAGAAAAGGGGGGAAGGAGGTATGTCAAGCGAGAGAGAGGCTGGGAGGAGGGGATGACATGGAGACAGACTAAATGTGAATCTATGTGTGTGAGAGAAACAAAGATACAAAGCATTTACTAGTCAAAATAGAAGCTCTTATCTTTGTACCACAAGCCTGTCATATCTCTGCAACCTCTTCTTCTCTTCTCAGTATTAATCCCCATCACTGCTCCCTCTCAACTGATTCAACCACTCTCTCTCTTCCCTCCCCAAACAGTCCTCTCTTCTGACTCTTTTTTCCTTGTTACTAAAAGAAAGTGTCACTTCTCATCTGAAAGATGCAACGTGTTACCCTGAACTCACATCGCAGACTAAAAGAGAATAATATTGAATATCCGGATGAAAACTTTTCTTGAAATCTAATCTGATGAATCTTACAGTGAACAGAGGCAGTCTGCTAGGAATTAAAAGGATAGTTCACCGAAAAATTCAAACTCACTCATTATCTACTCACCACTAAGCACTAGGCATTTTATGTGGTCGCAAGTTACTTCAATTGGATTGGATTTGGCTGCAACGCTGTTTACCCCACTCCAAAAGTGTTTTTGGATTCACAGTGGTGAATGAATGAATTTTTAATTTTTCGGTGAACTATACCTTTAAGTAAATATGAATTTTTCATTATGTTTTTGTCATTGCAATAAAAATGGCACTCAGTAGAGCACAGACCTCCACCAAGGCCTAACAGTTTCCTTAAATTCAAACAAGCCACACCAAAATGCACACACTCATAAACCTCTTTTACACCATAATTAGCATATATACACACGGGAAACCTTCTAAAGAAGAGACGATTGACTCTTTTCCAAGTATATTAGTTTGCCTTTCTGTTTTTTGGAGAGTCATGTTTGGTGTCACAAACACGGCAGAACCAATGTGTTGGAAACTGTCTGTCTTGTTTGCTTGTGTTGTATCTTGCACAATACAAATCACCGTTGCACATCTTTCCCAAGATGTAAATACTAAGTATTAAGTAACGAACGTTCATGGCTATATACATGCCAACGCCCAGAAGTTCAATACATGTCATGTTGCCCCAGAAACGAAATGAGCACCTTCACCTGGGTGTTTACATCACTGCCAATTGGAACCTGAGCCGTAAAAACCTGTCTACTGCAGAGTCGCTCGACTAAATTGTGACCACATTTCAAACAAGGGCCAGTTATTAGTGGGGTTTTTATCGTGAAAAAGTGGTTATATCAATCTTCTAAAAAAAGACTGATTCCAATAGTTAGTGGTCTTTTCCTTGACCTGTACCTCACCCTTGCACTAAGTTGAAATACATTTTTAAAGTGGTTTTTGCATAGTCCTGCATAGACAAATAAACAAGCAGCAATGAAAACATGACTTGGCGTTGACATTGATCACCACTGTATTTATAACTTCATATGTAAAACATGCATATAGCAGTATCTAATCACATCAGGTATATAAAGTACTTGACATCAGTTTGCTCAACCAAGCGTGCATGCAGCAAATGAGCAAATATTACCTTGATGTGTTTATTCGGGCAGCCACTATGTGGTCTGACTGCAATTGAAGCATGAATGTGCTGCATGAATGTGCTACATAACTGTCTCCACCCCATTATCATATAAAGTCTGTGGTTACATAAATACCATCATTTTGAATTAAGCCCTTTTATCTTAATGACCACAATTTCCAATTTAACGGGAGGAAAACAAAGCAGTAAGGCCAATCTACCACTCCCTTCTCTGTGTATATAAGATAAAAGTATCATGCTATTATGCGTACACCATTCTACTTTGGATTGAACAGCCCTGATGGTGAGAAATACTGCCCAAAATATTTGGCCAACAATAAAACAGTCACTTTAACATTTCATTTGAACAGCCACAAGGTCAAGGCTCTGTGAAAGTCAACAATCCAGAACCTGCTGAATCGCTGGTTCATAAGCAGCCTCTGGCAAATACAAACTAAGAACTGGCCTATTACCATACAGCTCCTTAAAAAGTTAATCTGGAAAGAAATGCCAGGCTCCCTCTTCTCCATTGTTCTTCACACAGAGGCCAAGTTCATTACAGGGCAGTGAAGCGAACACAGAGAGCTTTTTAATCCCAAATAACGGCAGCTCTGTGGAGGCTACTATTAATATTCCCAGAGATTGAGACATGTATATACTGTAGCTACGATGAATTCCTAAAAAGTGTTAGAACTGCAGAGAACTGGGAGAGTGGTGAACAATACTATATAATAAAAAGCTTTATAATAAATGCCTGGGAAATGTTTTTATCTCTCACTGGTGATATTAATTGAAATGTATGTTATTTATATTGCAGCTGCTGTCTGGTGAGTTTAGGGAACCATACATTGATGATTTAAATTGAATTTTATTTTAAATTATATTTAATTTTTTTGTAACTTCTTTATGGTAATTTATATCCCCCGCCCCAGATTCAATATATGACTTTGTTTGTTTTATTCCTTTTTTTTTTTAAATCATTTTTTAATCAATATGTTTGGGCTCTGCATGTCAGACTAATCTTTACCCATTATATTTGAAGAAATCACTTTCCCTTTTTTTGGGTGCTGCTGGTTTTCAGATGTCATCTAGTCAAACATGAGGAGTCAACAATCTGCAGCCTCTGTCCCAAGGGCAGCAGGACAGATGAGAAGGTTTTTTTCCCCCTATCCCCCCAGTGTTATAAATAAAACTATTTATAATCAAGTTCTAAATAGTGTTTCAAGTCCCCTTGAAATACTTGGGACAAGGGCCTCCTTTGTATTTAAGTGGCAATCTCTTTATAAAAACATCAACAATAAAATAGCATTGAGGACACTGTGTGTTCTTATATATGGAGGTGACCTAATGGGATTAAGACCTCTTTGATTGGCTGAGGGAGAGGATGTTAACTCCACATCTCCAGTTTTTTCTGCAAAACTGTGCGTCAGTCCAATAAGAGAACCAGGAAACCAAATGCTTCAAATTACAAGCTGTGTTTGAGTTCCGTCTTCTTACAGCCTTGGGTGGAGCAATCCATCCAGTGACAATAAATCTATGCATATGACACATATTAAAAGTTCTGCGCGCCTACATTTCTCTACAGTGAAAATTCATCTTGGCCTACTGGCTGATGGAGTTCAGTGATGACTAAAGGCAGTGAAATCTCTCTTTCTGCATGTTAACACACTTTGCCCATCTACTTCCTCATAGAAAGTACTGTTTACACTTTCTGTTGGAAATTATAGACCTCACTTCCCTCTGAAACCTGTGTGAGGTGTGAAGTCACCACTGTGCGGAGGAAAACACTCTCACCTGCTGATGTCACTGGAAGAGAGAGCATGAATAATAGACATGCAGTTAATGGTTTATCTCTCATCAGTCTTTCTGAAAAGCAAAAACCTGCATCGAAAGGTTTTTTTTCTACATTCTATAATTCTTACTGTAGACAGGTTGCTACAGTAATAACTGAGCTGGATAGTAAAAATTTTAAACGTAATTTTAACCAAGCTTGGATGGCGATTAACCAGTGACGTTTCGAAACTGGCTTGCTGTCAAGTCCTCCATGGCTGTTATAGTTGTACTAGGTTGTACTTTTACTTTGCTAGTCTCTCAGGATGAACTCACTAGGGCTTGAAAATGTTTTCAGTAACAGCTGATATGTATTCATAAGATAGGGTGTAAGAAGCACAGAAAATTGTCATTGCATGTTTATAGTTCTAAAGCGATGATACATTTTGTTTAAAACAGGCAGTTTTATGATTTTGGTGATCTGATTTCACACAGTGAAATAATTATTCAGGTATTTTCCTTGCCAATACTTCTATAATACCACAAATGCAAACAATGTCGTTAAATACTGAACCAATCTGATTTGAAAATATGAAAACCCAGCCCAGAGGTTTTGATCAGCTCCGCTCTGCAGGGATGCAGACATGACACCTGGGTGAACACACAAATTCAGTGTTCGCTGCATTCATGACATTGAACATGATGCATCAAGAGAAAACAGACAAAAGGCAAACTCCTCTACTGGCATTGGGAAAGGAGTCAATAACCCTTATTTTGCAGGTTTACCCGCATTTAAAAAAGAAACATACACCCGCTAACTTTGTTCTGTGTTGTTGTATTCCCATGTATTTTGTAACCTTGTTTAGATAAGTGCTAAAGAAATGAAGTTTGATTAATATCATTATTATTATTATTATTGTTGTGTCAGGACCAGGCTGCAGCAGGAAGTGTTCAGCAGATTCACTTCTTCTCCAGACCCTTTTTTTTGGAGATGCTCAAAGCTGAACTGACCCCCGTCTTAGTGCCAGCTTGTTTCTTTGCAAATCAACATTAGGCAAGCCCATCACAGATTGACTTCCTCAGAAAACTGCGGCTCTCTAAACTCAGCAGTTTTTTGGAACTGACTTTGCATATAATGGAAGAGGCTTATTCAGTCTCAGAGCTTCCGTGCACAAGTGTCAGTTCACCAAATCCTTGCAGGGTGTTGCTTGTTATTCTTTCTCTGTACAGCCGTCATGACCTGTCTAGAAAATGAGTTTAGCTAAGTGAACCATACAAAGGTTCCCTGTGGTGTTTTCATTAATTCTGCAGGTTTTTATATGACAGGCACGCAGTCACATTTCACTGTGTGCCACATCCAGCTGACAGCACCTGACTCATCCACAGAGAGAGCGGAGGGATGTCTGATGGGGTTTTTTTTGTGGCAAAAGCAATCAGAGCACAACCAACTGCAGAAGCCCTGATGGTTTCACTGACTGCTACTCAATGAAATTGAGGTTCTGAGTGTGAAGTTATGATAAAAGAAAAAAAAATCTATGAGACATTCTTGGCCCCTCTTACCCCAGAGAAAACATTGGCTGTGGTGCAGTGACACTGTGGGAGATGGACTGGGAAATTGGCTGGGAAATGAGGACAGGGCTTCCTTCTTGTGCTTCTTTTGCAATAGTGCCTTGGTATTTATATTATAAATATCACTATAATAGTTTATGATCAAACAAGAATTACCTGAAATTATTAATTTAAAACAGGAACTTTTCAAAAATATGGATTACACAAACAAAGAGACTGGAAATAAAAGACTTGAATACATTTAAATTCTTAAAACAAATAAATCAATAAACCAATCACATTTAAGAACTGAAATAAATGAGGACCACAAGGTTGTTTTGTAACAGCTGTACAAATAATTCCAATTCAAGCAACAGCTGGTGATCCTCGGCTTGTTTTGCTGGGGTAACAGCCAAGCTAATATATTATCATGATGGCCTAAATTGGAAAAAGGACGTTCCAATCACACAACACTATCAACCAAGTGTGGGGGGGAAATCAAAGTGGTTCGCTGCACTCCTGTGAGCCCTGAGGGAGAGATGCTTGTAAGGACCAGGAGACCTGGGTGATGATAAATCGATATTTAAAGAAGATGTTTCCTAAGGGCTCCAAGCAAGGGCCAGCAAACAGCCTTCTGACGTGAGACCAGCTGTGTGCTTTTTATGGTTCTTTGCGACACCTCATTTCGAAGCTCTCAAGTCAAGGAACAGGGAGCATTAGCTGAGGTATTTCTCTCATTTTTAATATTATCTTTATCCAAGGTTGAGACCTGAGAGAAAACAAACCACGCTGGCGGTTGATGTGTGACCTCTCTTACATATAGGCAAGCTAACAGTGAGCTGGCTATACATGGGAATTACAGGGAATTAAGGTAAAGAGGCTCTGGCCGAGTTGGTGTCGGTTGAATTGCATAACTTTGGCAAACAAGCTATACCTTGTGTGCATTTCAGTGCAAAGAAAATGAGAGAACAGCAGCCTTATGTTTTGGAAACGCAAATATCAATCTACCAAGCAATAAAAAGTGAAAGGAGGTGTATACATACATTCATCTATCTTAAAGTATTTAAATTAATGGGTAATGAAAAAAATTCCAGATGTAAATCAACTCTGACCCAGCCCTGTGGAAGCAGCTGTAAGCCGAGCACATAATAAAGAGGGTTGTGTTGACTGAGTTAAAGAGGTGTCATAAAAGCTGGGTTTACTGTGACTCTTAACAAGACACATATATATGTTATAAAAGACATTGCATCGGTCAATCTCTGACCACTCTGCGCTCACTAAGCCAGGAAGTCAGGAGAAACGTCACCAGCACTGCTACACAAGGAAGCCAGTGAGCTCACACAAACAGTAACTCACTATGATGAATGAATAAATTAAACAAAACACTAGTCTGACATAGCTCTAGGTTCTATCAATACAGGCACAATGTGCAACATGAGATCATTGATAAAGCCCTTTAGGCTAAGCATAGCTTGTTTAAAACAGAAATCAGAAACAATAAAGTTTCCTACAATAACCGAATTGAAATCTGTCTTGAGAAATCAATGCTGCACTGCCACAGTATTACACTAAAAAAAAGTAAAAGATCTGGTTCTCACAAATAACAAGAACAATTCTCACTAAAGGCATTGATCCACCAGTGATTATTGTTTTGGTCCTAGCTGGGGAAGTTCTGAGGTATTAACCTCTGATTTCTGCAGGCACTCAAATATAATGAGGTTAAATGAAAACAGGTCTGAAGTACCCAAAGCAGTGGAAGATAACAGCAACATCTAGAGAGGATACCAAAATAATCCAAAATCAGAATGAATAACAGACCTTGTGTACATGCACATAAACAGTATGTGTATATCTTACTTAAGCAAAGATCACGATGGGCTGAATCATTTCTAATTTCTCGGGCTGCACAATAATGTGACTCCACCACACAGTCTGTTGCAATAAATAATTGCAAAGTGGGAAATAAAGCTGCAAGCTACTGTTGTCTAATGATCGACTGGCTGGTATCTTTACTATGATCCAATGATTGTCTCCAATATTGTCTTTGTGCTATTGCAACACATGTAAAAGTCATGCCAATAAAGTTAACAGAAAATAATGTGATGGAAACTGCCAGACTTTCAACTACATGAATAAAACCCACTATACACTATTTCATATGGAGACACAAGTCAGGATTACATGTTTGGTTTATCTACATTAGCATCATGGTCTCTGACAATAATATTAAGCAGTAGGTGTGGTCTTTTTTCCCTTTGGGTAATTAAGGTGGATAATACCTTTAAGCAACTGCACTAACCAAGTCATTTTCCATAATGGCAGAAGCATATTTACATTCAACATAGCTCGTAGTTCACCAAGTTGTAATGTTGATCAAACGTGAGTCAGCTGAGGTCCTGTGTGTCCCTGCTCTCTGGAGGCTCCAGTCTGACAACATGACTACACCGTGTGATACAGGCCATTAAAACACCGGTATGTTGTTTAACTAGAAGCCCTGGTGGGTCAGAAGGAGCAGCGGCGGATATAACTTTTAATTCCCCCCCCTCACGGTGAGCGGACAGCTCGGTGTCCACATCCAGAGGCCTAGCGACGAGACAAGAGCCGCTCAACTACACACCGTGTCAAACCCACATGAATACGTGTCTCACGTCAAATTCACAAACGACACCGACGGCGCTGCACGGAGGTAACGGCTCGGTGCGGCTAACTAGCCGGGGGCTAACCTCTTTGACGGGGGGGAATTTCTTCTTGCACTCCATGGACAGGGAGCGAAGGTCCGTCTGCATGTTCTCCAGCAGCTTCTTCACCGCCTCGGGGCTGCTGGTCGACATCTTTGTCGGCGGCGCCTTCGACACTGGATCTCGAGAAACTTCACACGACGAGTGAATGCGGGAGAGCAGTCGCCCCCCCACCGCCCATCTACGGCGGGGGAATTATAATCCGTCGCTTCGTTATATTATTTCTCTCCCTGGAGCGAGAAAACGAGAGACGCCGCGGTCCATTGACACAGTGTCCCACTTCTCTGCTTTCGGGCGCCCGTCCGCGGCTTAGCGGCGCTGACAGCGGCACATGTTCGCCCCGGTCACGGCGCGTTCACACCGGCTCCGCGAAGCAGCATCGTCCCGACAGATGTGTGTTTTATAAGAGCGCTGGCTGATCGAGGGTCTCTGGCAGGTTGAGCAGCCTGTCATCAGATGCCGTCAGCGCCACTTCCCTTCCCACAATGCTCCGGTGCACAGTGACACGTCACGAGGACTTCCGTAAACAGAGACCGATGATCCAGAGTCGTGGCTACAGCGACCCCTGCCGGAATAGCTGCGTACAGCCTCCAATACAGCCACTATGCGCCCCCCCCCAAACCCCTGATATCATCGCCCTGACTGGTTGTGAAACCTTTGTTCCTGCACTGTGAACAGAGAACAGTTGTGTTGGACATTGGACATCATGACGTTAAAGTGTCAGCAGCTTGTGAGGACGATAATGGTCTGAATCTGTGAATAAACTGTGTAGAAAGAAGAGTCTCACCAGTGAGAGATGGTGTTCTGGTTCCAGCTGGATGCTTGTCCTGGTTGTGAGTGCTGGACGGGAGCAGACTGCGTCTCGTATGGGGTTGTAGTCCCTCAAAACCAGGGACCAGTGCTGACGTAGCCCTTGGTGTAGTGTTTCATGAGACAGTGGGCCAGACGGACAACATGCTGGTAACCAGGAGCAAAGTCAGGGCCATCACTCTCCTGTGATAAACAGAAAAAAGACACAACACATCCATTCTTAACATCAAACAACATCAACCTGAAATGCATCGTCAAAAAGCCTGAGCTGAACGAACCATTGAGCTGCTGACGGCATCACCCTGGGAGGAGGCTTGGGGCTGAGGCTGCTCGGAGGGATCCAACCAGTCCAACAACCCACCGAACATCCTCCATGCCATCCCTCTGCTCTCCACCATCCTCCTCATCCAGATCCAGCTCCTCACTCTTGTCCGGGTTGTCTGGGTCATTGGGGAAGTCCTGCAAGACCCGGTCCGTCTAAGTGTACTGATACCTGTCCCCAAGAACAGTTGGTCGTCATTACAGTAGCTTCTGTTTGTCTCCATGTCTCCAATATTTTCAGACTGGAGTGAATTTCTGACCAGAGTCTAACTGACTCTATTCAGTTCTTCAGTGTGACAAAACACACAGAATATAATTCAATCTGGTGGTTGTTATTACCTGTACTTTGGCACTGTGGTGTAACTCTCCGCCAGTGAGAGCCTAAGCAAACACTGGCTCAGCTGGTTGAGAGTGTGCTGGTCCTGGCTGCTGTAGCACCTCATACTGGCCCGAGCTTCTCCTGCCGCCACATGTGCCTGATCATCATCAGGTCGGCCCCTCCAACAGGAAGATCTGGTAGAAGCATCCTTGCATGCTGGTTTGGAACAAGGACATTAAATGTCAGGGTGTCAAACATGAAAGGAAGAAAAGGTGGAACGCATTTCAGTGACGCCCATCCCCCGAGCACAGCGTTAGAGGGGGAGAGCTGCCTCACCCTTGGCCTTGTTGGTTAACATACAGCAATAGTTCCTCTCCTTTTTCAAAGTGAGGTCAGATTCAGACACTGAGTGTTCTCCTCAGTGTTTAGTGGGAGTTTAGTTTCTTGCTCAAAGTGGCTGGTGGAGGAAGAAGAATGAGTAGGTAGACGCGCAAAGATGTGCCCCTTCATATCTTTGCATTTGCAACAGTATTAATGTGATAAATGCAAAACCATGGTGTAATGCCTTATGTCCAATAGACAGTATATGCATATATATATATATACATGAGGATATGTGAAGAGTAAAAAAGAAAATACTACTGTGAAGATTCAGAGATGTCAAAGCACATTAATGACACTCAGGGGAGTATATTTATCCGCCAAGGCCCAATAGTCCCCTTAAATTCAATTGAGATGCACAGGTGTAGATATCAGTCCTCCAAGTGAAACTGATTTTTTTTCATCAAGATCTCTAAATTACTTTTGCGAATTTCATGAAAATGTAGAAAACCGTTCCACCACCACAATTTTAAAGAAAGAGAAAAAATACTCCTTGATCCGACCCCCTAATTGAATCTGCTCTCAAAGTGAGTTGGCCCTCTTTGGCTCATCTCACCCATCTCGACCATTTTCAAGTTTGAATAAAATCAGTTCAGCATTATGAAAACATACCCCCCTCAGTAGAGGTGAATATTGAAATATTGAACAGCAATGCTGCTGACTATGAAGTAAAGTCAAAATTATATGACAGGACTGTAATTAAAGAATAACTTGACTGAGACTGTCTGTTACACATTCTTAATTAAATCAGTTAATCATCATGAGTGAGTTAATCACATGCTGTGGACTAAAGGAAAACTCCCTCTTATGTTTTAATGATTTATTTGACTGAGGACAACCTTTGAGGTCTGTTTGCAGTGCATGCTGGGTGAGTGTCTCTGACCAGTGGGCTTGTGCAACTGGTTGCTAGAACTGGTTGGATGAGTTTGGGGGAGTGACTGAATTTGCTGCAGCAGAGAGGAGCACACTGCAGAGGTGAGTCTCCCTCACTCAGACTTTAGGGTTTCTCTGTTTCACATTGATGCATTGACATTTTATTGTTATTCATTGCATATAATAGTGTTCTGAAGACTAAAAATTTTCTGCAGGGAACAAAAAGTTCAGGGTTGATTAGTCTTTAAGTTGAGAACCATCTTCCTCTTCATATGCAGAGCAGATAGAAAGCAGCTCCTCTTGAAAGAACAAAAACATGATGATTCTGTGTTGGCTAAATGCTGGATCATGAGATTTTTGTGTGGAGGTCAGTGGAAGTAAAGGGCCAAATGTTAAAGTCCCTGGACTTGTTTGTTTGACTGAGAAGCACAGAGCTTTAATGTGCTCGTCAACCATTGATTTTCTGTGAAGTTTCAAAATAGATTCAATAATTTCCAACATGAATTAAATATGTGCGAGTGTGAATTTTGTAGAAGGTATATTTTAGCGTAGCATTAATTTATTTGCAATGTAGAAATTTTGTCTCTTTTCTGTTTCCTCTTGTATTTTCCCTCATGTGATCCTCAGAGAACTTAAACAGTTTATAAAAAGAGCCCTTTAACAACCAGGCTATTTTAAGCAGTTGCTACCCATGTAAAAAATAATTATCCTATAATTCTTATCTAGAGGGGCTGCATCTTATCAGGGATTTATTAAGAAACTCATTGTGTTGATTAGTTTAGTATAAATTTGACATCACAGAAAAGCTGCCGCGTTTGAATTTATAATCACCTAGCTTTGCATATGAACAGACTCTTTTGTCCTGTTGCTTTGTGCAACCATAGACTTTAAAACACAGCACTGACCATAAACGTGCAACAGACATAAAAATTGTCCTCTTAAAAATATGCTGTTCACAGGACCTGCAACATTTTCATGAATTTTGTCAGATAGTGAAATATTAGTGTGCATGTAAATGAATCACAGCCCTGCAAACGCTGCAATTATCCAGTTAGGAGAAATCAATCAAATTCATTGACAGACAGAAAGCAACATACAGGTAAGGCTGACCTGTCCACACCTCTCTGACAGCTGATGGCAGCATCTAACCCTTTGACTACTCACGTGCTGAACACTGGAGATGGCATCCCCGCAGCCAAGATGGCGATCAGCCTGCATCGCCTCAACTCCGAGCTGATGATTTGGAACATGCTGAGTGTCGGGTAGGGTTTGAACCGGCGATGCTGAAACTGAATTGAAGTAAACTGTTAACAGCAGAACTGTTATTTTGTGAAAGACAATTAAACCTCTAATCAAATTTGTAATTCATCATCAATGTTTACTTAATAACTGGAGATGAAGGGGTTTTACAGCATTTACAGTAGTAGTCATTGTTAACCTTCTAAGTGACATGTATCATAGAACACAGCAGATTCACAGGGATTCAATGTCCACAGGGCAGGGGAATGACCCTGACACTAAATCTTGTGTTTCAGGAAGTTAAATATCATTATTAACATTGTGCCATGTGTTGTTTGTCAAGATATATAAAAAAACTGAGCGACTAAAGGCAGGCGAAAGCTTTTTTTGTTTAATGAGAGTTTCTGAGTTTCAAACAACCTTCTGAGTATCAATCAACCTTCATGACTCAGCAGTTTGATGGTTTTTAGGACAACAAATGAAGATGGCCGCTGCCCAGGACTAATCAGCCCTGAAGCTTTCACCTCCGGCATGTACAAGCTGCGCTTTGAGACCGGTTCATACTGGGAGAGTCTGGGTCAGACCTCCTTCTATCCATATGTAGAGGTGAGTTTCAGGATTTCACTTACATAAAGACATTTTATTGTTAAATTAAGTTATTATAAGTACAAACCGAGTACAAACAGACACAACTCACAGAGGATCCATTTATCATAAGCCGTTTTCAGACATGACCTGCGAGTAAAGTCCAAAGAATTGGTTTCCGGAGTTTACCCGCAATTTACCTTTCACACTTTTCGTTTTTTTGCCTCTGTCACGTGTTAGAAGCGCAAATAGTTCTGTGAGTCTTTGTTTGTATTTTTGCTATCAATACCTGTTTGTGTGTTTTCAGGTTGTGTTCACCATCACTGAGCCGCAGCAGAGGTTCCACATTCCACTGTTGATGAGTCGGTTCTCCTACAGCACCTACAGAGGAAGCTGAGAGGGAACTTTCCACTCTTTAAATTGTCTCTATAAAGTCGACAAGAGTGTACAACAGCAGACAGAACAAGGTCAGGGCCATGTAACATATATTTTACATTAAAACAAAAAAACAAGAAAATAAATTAGAGTTATACAGTTGGAAGGCTACACTTTACCAACAAGGCACATGTTTACATGGAAACATCAGCAGACAAAGCCTACTATGTTACAATTGACAGCTTTTCTACTCCCAGTGTACACGAGATACAGTTTTTAATTTCATTCACCAGAGTAGAAGTTATTATTTTTGTTTTGGTCAGGAAACCGAACAAAACATTTTCCCTCTTCAGTGACAGATTGTTCCAAAAACTACAAGAGCACTGGCAGCTCCAAAGCAGAGCTCAGAGGACAGAGCTGCAGCTTCAACACCCTACACCCAGCCATTTCTTATTGAAATTAAAAGTTTGATTGAGTAAAAAAATGTGATGCAACTGACATTGAGGTTCAAATGATTACTCACAGAAATAATCAGCAAATTAATATTAACTGTTTATTGCAAGCTAGACTGAAATTGTAATCAAGTGTAGAGTTGTCCATTTATATTTCATATTGTTACATACATTTGCAATATTTTATCTCCTTAAGTCTGTTAAATATGATTTAGTCTTTACTCCACTACTGTGTAATTTTTTTCCCCTGCGCACCAAGAAATCAAGTAGGACCCTAGGGCTAAAATTATCAGTTAAATTTAAAGTTAATAGATCAATAATACGATTGGTCTGTGAATTATGGCAGTTCCCTTGTTTTCTTTGATATAAAAGATCTTTGTGTTTTGGACTGTTGGTCAGACAAAGATCCAATTAGAAAATGCTAACATGGGCTTCAGTAAATTTACTATTGACATTTTTACTGTTTTCTGACTTCTCACACACTGACCACTTAATCAGTCAATAGAGGTTTACATTTCTCCTGTGATGGAATAATATGGCCTTGCACAAAAGTGATAAATGATAAATGTTTTACCCAAAGAAATAGCGGAAGAGGTTTCTTGAAGTACTACAAATGAGCAAAATATAAACATGTAAGGTCCTGTTTTAATGTGACTGTGTGTGTGGTGTCACACATGAAAACAAGATGGAGGATGGAGAACCTCTTGCAGATGAATATTGAGTATTTCAGTGGTGCCAGTTTCTAATAACATTTTAAAGGTGCAGTGTGTAGAATTTTGTGATATCTAGTGTTGAAATTGCATGTTGCAGCTGAACAGCCCTCACCTCACCCTCTCCTTCCAAACATGAAAAATAAACTGTGGTAGCCTTTAGTTGTCATAAAAACTCAAAAGGTGTTTAGTTTGTCCAGTCTGGATGGATGTAAAAACATGGCGGCCTCCATAGAGAGGGTCCCCTCGATGTAAATATAAAGTATTTAAATATAAAGGGCCTTTTCTGGGGTAAAGAAAACTACAACTCATACAATTTAGATGAAACAAACTAGTGAAAACATCATGAGGATTATTCTACATTAAATATCTGCCAATAGATCCCTTACACCTATATCTTACACACTGGACCTTTAACATGTCAGAATAAAAGTGTTACCTCATGTTTTGGTAAAAGTTACACAAACAAGCATTGGAGAACTTTTCTGTCTCAGCCAATCAGAGTCAAGGTGTACTGTGGCTGGCACTCAGTGGTAGTCCATCTCATTCCTGAATGTAATGAAGTCATATTTAAACAAAGTACATGCGTTTACGTAAACCGTGTCAGTTAAGTGTTTTATCTAGTTCTAAAATAGTATTTTGTGCATCAAAATAAAATTTCAATTGCAAAAAAACACGTATTCTCACAATTATTTCAGACAGGCATATGCAGAGACGGTCCCGTGGGCCTTTACATCATCGTCGTGTGATCCCGTTGACATTTCATGCTGGTGCTCTTGTTCAATAACGTTAGCAGCAGCGACACGGTGCAGCGACCTGCCCGCAATTAAACCAACAGATCCGCGGTGGTTTTGACTGAGAGGCTGGGCAGGCGACAGACGGAGGATGTCTCAAGTGCTGAGGCTCCTCTCGGCAGTCGCTCTGCCTCTCTGCCGGCCTGGAGGAGCCCGGGCTCGGCTCTCCGCGGTGTGCGCAGGACGGCTCTTCACAGCCGCATATCGGAGCTCCGCTGCCCTGGTAAGTGAAGCTGGAGGATCGCAGGAGGACATGTTGAGTGAAAAACGACCCAAAATACCGCAGTCAAATGTCCTCGTCACGGGCATGGAGTTAGATTTAATGAGGGAAATGTAGCACGTTTGAATGCGTGCTGCCGAATCTCATTACAAAACCATTCCGTTCAGTGTACGCTTGTTTCTGAGAACAATATGATGCACTTTAATGAAACAATTTACGACCTAATGCCTTTTCTAAAACCTAGTCTTCCATTCGGCATAAGTCTGATTCATCAGAAAGCGGTTGTTACCAGAAGAATCGGATGTTTTCTATGTGAAGACACTGCTCGCTTTTAGCTGACCTTAATGCTGCGACATAAGGTGACGTAAGAGTTAGCTTTCTTTTAAAGGCGACTTTTTAGTATCTGTCTCTTGTAGTTTTACTACTACTACTACTACTACTACTACTACGTACAACAGTATTTTAGCTGGGATGTGATACCAAAGCAATCTACACCAGTGTTGACAGAAAAAGTAGCTATGAGTAGCTAATCATTAGCACACACTTTATACTTGTATAACCATAACTAATCCTAAATCATGCAAGTGTAAACCCTCACACTGCCCTTTAAAAATGTGAGGACCTAAATGTCCTCACTTTCCAAAAACGGTTTATATTCAAAATAGTAGTACACACACACACACACACACTCTTTGTCACGGTCGGGTCAATATAAAGTATTTTGTTGGTTGAAGATGCAATTTCACAACATACAGTGTCCAAACAAGCCTCAGGTCCTCTAACATCCTGATGAGTGCTAGTATCACAGTCCAGCACTTTGTGGATTTTGTTGCTTATTTCTTGGTTTTACCTTCTTTAATAAAAGCAGCTAAGTATTTTGGATACCTTCACTCTTGGCCACATATGATATTAAATGACTTTTTGGATGTTGGAGTGCTGGTCAAAAAAATAAATTACTGAAATAAATGACCTTGGACTTTTGTAAATTAAAAAACTAAAATTTTGACATTAACTCAAAATAATACAATTATTGTAATACCTAGCCCCTGTCCATTTAGGGAGTACAAGTGATGTAGAATCAATTCGTCTTGCTTTTGTGCAAATGAAAGTGACAACAGGTGCAATGGAGGCAAAAGCAAGACAACCCAAAAAAGGGAATGGTTTTAAACGTGCTGGCCACAGACAGTTGCTCTCTCCTCCTTCCTGACTGATTCTTCTCTAGTTTTGTGTTCTGCTAGTGCCCTTGTCACTTCTGGTAGCATGAGGCGGTATCTGCAGCCCGATCAGGTTGCACAGGCAGCCCAGCTCCTCCAGGATGGCACATCCGTATGTGTGGTTGCATGAAGGTTTTCCGTGTCTCAGCACAATCTCAAGAGCGTGGAGGAGATACCAGGAGACAAGCTGCTACATGAGGAGAGCTGGACAGGGACATAGAAGGGCATCAACTCAGCAGCAGAACCAGTATTTGGTCCTTTGTGTGAGGAGGAATAGGAGGAGTACTGCCAGAGCCTTAAAAAATGACATCTAGCAGGCTACTGGTTTGCAGGTTTCCAAAAACTGTCAGAAACAGACTCAATGAGGTTGGCACGAGGGCCCTAAGTCCTCTAGTGGAACCTGTACTCACAGCCCAGCATCGTGCAGCTTGATTGTCATTCGCCAGAGAACACCAGAATTGGAAGGTCCGCCACTGGTGCCCCGTTTTCTTCACAGATGAGAGCAGGTTCTTACTGAATATATGTGACAGGCGTGAAAGAGTCTGGAGATGCGGTGGGTCAGTGATGGTCTGTGGAAGCATATCCTTGGAGAGTTGTACAGACCTCCATGTCATAGCTAACGTTACCCTGACCTGGGATGAAATCCTCAGAGCAATTGTCAGTCCTTATGCTGGTGCAGTGGGTAAATGTGCGCCTACTTGTGCAGGGGATGGTAAGGAGACCCAGGTCAGCAGGCCGCAGGTTCCGTGAGGGGTGGTGAACATGAAGGAGGTCGGTTAAATACTGAGGGTCAAGTGCATGCAGAGATTTGTAGGTGAGGAGGAGAAGTTTGAGGTTATCTGATATTTGAAAGGGAGCCAGTGCAGATGTTTGAGGGTAGGGGTGATGTGCTGCTAAGGTTTGGTGCGGGTGAGAACCCTGGCAGCTGAGTTTTGTACATGCTGAAGCCGGTCCAGAGTTTTATTGGTGACCCCATGGAGGATGGCATTGCAATAGTCCAGACGTGAGGTGATGAAGGCGTGTATGAGGGTTTCAGCAAGTATCACCACAGACTGTCCAGGAGCTCACTGATGCCCTGAACCAGGTCTGGGAGGAGATCCCCCAGGACACCATCCCCAGACATTGTCATGAGTGCCTAGGGGCATGTGGGGGCAATACACATTTCAGAGTCACATTATGAGTTGCCGTGATGAGACTCACTTCAGTTGGATCATTTTTTTGTGAGGAAATCCTGAGGTTTAAGGATGAACAGTTTTTTTTGTCAAAACAACAGAAAATGCTTTATGTAACCCCAACTAGAACAAAGACCAAAAGCATACAAAATAATGACAACAAGGTTTTATTTACTTTCCTTTGGCTCCAGTGAATCAATAATTCTGAGCTAATTCTGGTTTTAATTATTAAATAAAAGTGAAATTCAGAGACAGGTTGTTTACCTGTCATAGGTCATGTTTGTCCAGCCATATATATATATATATATATATATATATATATATATATATATAGTTATATAGTTATAGATGAGGTGTACTAATGGCACTGTTGTCTTTTGCAGAACGGCTATCGGATTCCAGCTCACTTCCCCTTCAGTCGCAGATTCCAGACGGCACAGCGACGACTTTACTCCAGTGAACCCAAAGGTAAGAGCTGCTGTGTCCAAGACAAAGACAGCTTGTGGAGTGTGTACATCCAAACACTATCATGCAATGTCTTAAAAAGTTTTATTTCTGATTATTAAAGGTCTTGAAAAATAAGATGGACCCACAGGATTTATGGTTGTTACTCATTTTATTGTGGTGAATGTTACATTACATTTTGTTTGATCGGAAGACAATCAGGAAGAAGCTTTATTACTTTGTATGGTATTAACAAATCTCTGTTGTGCAAATTAGGATTGCACATTGCTATGAAAAGTTACCATGGTTTAAGTCATTGTTTCTAAAGTGTAAGGGTTTTGTTTCAGTAATATATTTTCATTAATTTTAACATTCCCAGTCCCTTTAATGTATACATATTCTTGCTTGCGTTTACCATCGTTCACTATGCTTTTCAATCACTTACAGCAGGTTCATTCACTCAAATATACTTTTAAGGGATAGTTCACCGAAGAAATGAAAATGTACTCATCTACTAACCACTATACCGATGGAAGGGTGGGTGAAGTGTTTGATTCCACAAAACACTTTTGGAGTCTCAGGGAGTCAATGGTGTTGCAGCCAAATCCAGTATATATCCACTATTGGAGTACTGGTGATCAATTTAAAAAAAAAAAAAAAAAAACTGCTTGTGTGGTGTCATCCAAGTGTCGTAAGGCCCCACATTCCTATTCGTATCGAAACAGCCTCCTTTACACCATGTTTTTAGTAGTGATAGACCGATATGGTTTTTTAGGGCCGATTGCGATTATTAGTAGTCAAGGAGGCTGAGAACCGATATTTGGAGCCAATATTCATTTGCAGTAAAAGTGAAAATATTTGTGTCAAAATTTTGAATAATACAAACTCCAACACTTAAATTTGTGTAAATGCCTTTAAGCATATGTTTATTAAACAGATTTTCAGATAACATGTTAAAGGGTTTTTTTCTTAGAATTTTAAAACAAAGATGTCTAACAAAAAGTGCAGGGAGTTCCAAGGCTCTTGCAGGAGTTGCACTTGCACAGCGTCACTCACTGCTGAAAGTGAGACGCGACCACGGTTGCCAGGCGGGTGGATACAAATTTGGGCTGGTTTCGGATCGGTTCGGCTGAGTTTTGTAGCCGAAGCACTTCAGATCCTTCTCCCAGCGACCCTCTGTTCAGCAGGCAGCAGTCTCACTCACTCACATACACACACACACTACAGCTCTGGCTGACGTGCACCCTAAACTCGCAACATACACTCCCGCTACCTTCAGCTCACGTCAGCCACAGAGACCCGTTATTACCGGACTGGATGTCTAACCCACACACGTACGTCTGCCATCACGGACTATTTCCATATGGATATGTTCAGCAGCCCGTCTGGAGGGACTGCGAGCGAGCAGAGCTGCCGCTTATGTTAATATAATGTTATTGGGCAGTAACACAGTAATGTTACTAGTAGTTGTGAGTTGTAGAGGGCTGGGATGTTTATTACAATTTCGGGAGAGTTTGCTGCCTGAACTTACCTTCGAAACATATATCCGCTCTCCGTTGCTTCTCCTCTCGTCGGAACTGTTTCTCCTCTCTGCCGTGTGTTTGAGCAGTGTGCATGCACAGCTCTCACTGCTGATTGGCTGTTACCTGGCTCTGTGTGTAACCAATCAGATGGTGCTGTGGACAGAGAGGCGGGGCTGCATCAGAGCCAAAGTAAACCGGTTTGATATTGATCGGCCGTCGGATTAAAAAAAAGGCCGATGCCGATATGCGCCAAAATGCTGGAAATCGGCGCAGATAACTGCCCCAGCTGATAATCGGTCGATCCCTAGTTTTTTAGTCTAAATGTCCTCTGGTGTTCACGTTCGCACACACCCACCGGTAAAGAACACACACTGCACACAAGCTCTCACCCAAGGGGTTAGCATTGCTACTTCTGGTTGTGAACTTTAAGGCTTTAAACTTTGCTAAAAAACTTTGCTTAATCCCTTTAAGACAGCAGCACAAACAACTAAATTAACAAAATGACATAAATACCCATTTTAAACACTGATGGTAAACATGTCAACTGAGAGATGAGAGCAAAGATGTAAAATATGGAAATTTTCTGCGTCGTGAGACTGTTTAATGTGACGCTGTTGATTCTTATTATATGTTCTGGCTGCAGGTTGAGCTCTTTATGTTTAAAATTATTTAATCGGTTGAAAAAATAACATTGGTTACTTCACTGAAAGAAGATCTGGGATCAAAGCATTCACAGAAATAGAAACCAGGTTGGAGATTGGTGTTACAGATGTGTAATAGTACCGATAATCTGAGTTTCAGATGGAGGAGGAGGAGGTGGAGGTGGAGGAAGATCAGGAGGAGGGAATAGAGGAGGAGGTCCAGGAAAAGACTGGTGGAGTCGAATGCAGAAGGTTTGTGAAGTCAAAATCCCATCACATTTTATGTATACATTCTTTCAATATGCTCAGAGACTTGTTCAGTGAAGAAAATACAAGTACTTCAACTGAAATTAAAAATACTGTATAGCCGTAGGTACGTTTATTTGGGTATAAAATCATACTTCACAAAGTAAACTTTACAATACCCAATATGGTATGTTAAAAGTAGGGAAATTAAAACTTGATAAGATCAAGGAAGTCTTTCAGATAAAAGTATGTCATAAGAATGTTCTTAGAAGACGTCACCGATTCAGATTACCTGACTGCAAAACATAGACACACTTTCCATTATGTTACAAACTGTTTCTTCTAATCAGTGTTGTAAATACGGTTATTTTGCTGATGTTGTCGGACACCTCACATGTGGCTCTCTCTGAGGACAGAGGATGTCGTGGCTTGATGAGCCCCATAGCTCCAGCCAGGCTGCTGGAATGAAGCTTGTAACCTGTTTCTAACACTAACATGCACCGCTGTGTCTTTAGGGTGACTTCCCGTGGGATGAGAAGGATTTCCGTTACATGGCGATCACCGCGGCTGGTATCAGTTCAATTCTACTCTACTTCTACTTCAGAGACAGTGGAAGAGAGATAAGCTGGAAGGATTTTGTCCATCGATACCTGGGCAGAGGCCTGGTGAGGAGCATTCTGTGACCATTATACTGTGATTCTCTATTCTCTTCAGGCCTGGCAGGATTTAGAATCCACGTCAATTCTGAAAATCCACAGATAAGAAATGAAATAAATAAATATATCTATTTTTTTTATGACTAGGTGGACCGGTTAGAGGTCATCAACAAACAGTACGTCAGAGTCGTCCTGGTGCCGGGAGCTGATGCTGATGCGGTGAGAAGAAACAAAATGCATCCTGAATCTGACATTGAACAAGGGATGTAAATTTAACCCAAAATTAAATTGACTACATTTGTGAATGTCGGCTGCATTTTGGCAAATCTGAAATCAAATTGATTCCGGTGGAACAAGGAGACCAACAAAGCATGGGAGGGTCATGAAACTGAATTATCTTAATACCATTTGTTGTACATGTATTTGAATTATTATGTTGTGTAATTGAAATTAATTAATCTATTTATTAATTACACAACAAACCATATCAGTCAGGCATCAAAAGGTATTGGATTGTGCCATAAATAACAACGTCATCAAAAAGTAACATGAACTCATCTGTTCAGGGCTACGTTTGGTTCAACATCGGCAGTGTTGACACGTTTGAGAGGAACCTTGAGATGGCACATGCGGAGCTCGGCCTGGAGCCGTCCCACCGAGCCACCGTAGTCTACAGCACTGAGAGTGATGGGTGAGTTCAATAGGATGGACCCCTTATTATACCGTTCACTTTTTCACTCAGGGGTTGAGGCCTGTACAGGCAGCCTGTGGACCAAGTTGAACATGTCCTCCTCGGATAAATTGCAACTGTGGTTGGCATCTGGTGGCCTGCAGCCAATAATATATGTCCATCAGATTGTTTTGATAATTTTAGATAATTGTTTTTATGTCACCATAATGGACTGACACAGACATTCACAGGTGTTTGGGGTTAGGTTTGAACAGAGCAGCGGCTCAAAAACCCAGGTCTAAATCAAACCCATGATTTTTGGAATCAATACACCCCTAATTATAGGTCATTTTTACGGTTTCAGAAAGAAGTGCATAACTCATTCCAAACACCCAGATTTTGAACAGGCACTGCACTGTTCTTGGTTTTTAAGCAAAACATGATGCACAGTAAGATGTGAAACTCATTGGAATTTCATTAGTGAACTGTTTCTTGTTTCTCAGTCACAAACTCACTGTGGAAGCATCAGAAGCATTTTCTCTGACAATTAGCCTTTTTTTCATTTCTCAGTTCCCTTCAGTTGTTTTGAGCTCATCATCTGTGGCAGCTGTAATTCTTAGCTGTGTAACAGAGTTTGTCCTCTATGGACTCGAAATGAATGTATTTCTTCCCTGGCAGCAAAGCAGAAGTCCTGCAGGACCAACTATGAACGTATTGTACACAAACAGTGTTACTACTACTCCGCTACTCTCTGGTGCCTTTTCCATTCCAAAATAGTTTCTGATGTTGTCAAAACGTAAAAGTCTTGTCCTTGAATATTTGAAAAAAAACCTTTTCTTTAATTCCAAGCATTACATTTGGGCCATAGCAGTTTATGTGAACCAATTAGTGGGTCAACCTTAACTTGTGGACATTTAAACTTTTAAACAATAGATTTAGGCGATAGATATCTGGTCTGATGGACAAGATGGTTAAGAAGAAGCTCTCTTGTGAGAGCAAATATTACCATGAATATGGATCCTTTCCTTTGAACCACCTTAATATTAACTATTCTTCTCTGTCCTCGCAGATCTTTTCTGATGACCTTGCTCCCCACCCTACTGCTGATTGGTTTTCTGTTGTTCACTCTGCGACGAGGACCAATGGGAGGAGGCCCTGGTGGTGGGAGGGGCGGGCCCTTTAGCATGAGCGAGTCAACAGCCAAAATGATGAAGGACAGCACTGGCGTGAAGTTTAAGGATGTGGCCGGCTGCGAGGAGGCCAAACTGGAGATCCTGGAGTTTGTCAACTTCCTGAAGAACCCACAGCAGTACCTGGACCTTGGAGCCAAGATCCCCAAGGTCCCCAAACTCTTATTTTAGCTCAGTTTCTATCGCTCTGGTTCCTTCTTTGCCTCCTCAGGAAATAAGTCTCCTTTGCATTGCTAGATAGAGTTTCTACAATTAATGCGACTTGTTCCATCTGAAAACTGGAGATAGATACAGGAGAAAACAAAACGGCTCTCCTTTTCATGTTTAGATTGTCCCGTGGCAGATTCTCTTACTTTGTGCTGTAAATCAAGACATGTGTCATGTGGTGGTCATTAGAGCCATTATATTGTGCAATCAACATTTTCTGTTATAAGGTCAAGTGGAACCCTTGCTACTTTAACTTAACAAAACATGAATGATAATGTTTTTTTCCTTGTTGGGTGACTAATGTTATTTTAAAGTTGTAAATTAGTTTGTGCAGAAGAGTGAAACGACATGTAATGAATGACATGTTTTGTGTGGTATTCCAGGGTGCTGTGCTATCTGGTCCTCCTGGGACGGGGAAGACTCTGCTGGCCAAGGCCACAGCTGGAGAAGCCAACGTTCCCTTCATCACTGTCAATGGCTCTGAGTTCCTGGAGATGTTTGTGGGCGTTGGTCCAGCCAGGGTGAGTGAAGGAGATAAAATGGATGGATAGACAGAAAAATGAACCCAGTTTCATGTTGCCTCAAAATAAATTCGATAGCCTCACTACAACACCTGAAATGTTTTACCATTCCGAGAATCAAATTGTTTGAACATGTTTGGCTCAGGAATGAGAGCGGGTCGTCCACTAACTACAAGGTTAGGGGTTTAATCCCTGGCCCCTCCAGCCTAAAAGCTGAACCGTGGCAGCAGTGTGTGACTTGTGTGTGATAGTGCAGCATATAGTTGCACTGTGTGAATGTGTGTGTGAATGGGTCAATCTGGTTGATAAGACTAGAAAGAACACTATATAAATACAGTTTATTCACAAAACTGAAAGGTTGACTGAGTTTTCTCCACTGAAGGTGAGGGACATGTTTGCCATGGCGAGGAAGAACGCCCCCTGCATCCTCTTCATCGATGAGATCGATGCTGTTGGGAGAAAGAGAGGAGGAGGGAACTTTGGTGGTCAGAGTGAACAGGAGAACACTCTGAACCAGCTGCTGGTGGAGATGGACGGTAGGCTGAATAATAACTTGAGTCCGATTCTTGTTTTCAACTCAGAGGTGTGATGGGGTCATTGAAATGTGAATCTCATGTACTTGCAGGTTTTAACACAGCTACTAATGTAGTGGTCCTAGCTGGAACCAACAGACCTGACATCCTGGATCCTGCTCTGATGAGGCCAGGGCGCTTCGACAGACAGATCTACATCGGTACATTAGGCAACAAATACATATTCTGGACAGACTTGAAAAATGCTTCTTAACTGAGCTGCTGACATCACTTGTCTATTTCTGGTTTGTCTTAACTTCTTAACAGTGCTTTTGAATGTCTTGAGTTTTAGTTTGGGATACTGTGATTCTCCTTTTATTAGCAGTTGACCTGGAATCACTTGTTTTCCTAAAATTAGATAACAACCTTAGCACTATGACACCTTGCTGACAGTATCACAATATATTGCAAAATATTGAATTGATACTCATATCATGATGTGCATTACATCACCAGCACTTTGAGTAATGAGTGTTTGTGTTTGTATGAGACTGAGGCTTTTCTCTTCTGTCTCAGGTCCTCCAGACATCAAGGGGAGGGCGTCCATCTTTAAAGTTCATCTTTTACCAATCAAACTGGATCCAAACCTGGACAAAGACAATCTTGCCAGGAAGATGGCTGCTGCCACACCAGGATTCACTGGTCTGTAACAGTCCACCACAATTTTATGTTTCCATCACATCAAGTTTTTTAGTGAGAGCCATCAGCTTCGAGCTTTGATATTTCATTAGAAATGTTTTCATTGCATGGAATCATGATTCTCAAGTTGCAGACACATAAACGGATGAAAACAGACAAGAAATAAACATGTAATAACAAGAAGGTAAAATAACATGAAATAGTTTTTAAAATATTATTATTATTAGTAGTATTATATCAATAAATGAGCAAGATTAAGACTAAATTGTAAATGCAAACTAGATAAATCAGATAAATTAAGTGATGACAAAACACCACCACCTTCTTGTGACTTTTGTTTAAGATGTGTGTTGATGGATATATTTCTCCCTGTGAATGAATCAGGAGCCGACATCGCTAATGTCTGCAATGAGGCGGCTCTGATTGCCGCAAGATACCTGGACACATCCGTCAAGGGCAAACACTTTGAACAGGCCATTGACAGAGTCATCGGAGGTTAGTGTCATGTTTGACATTTGATAAATCTGATCCAGTTATCTTCATATTGCAAAATTTATTTTAACCGACCTTTCATATTGCACAGTGTTCACCAGGAGTCATTACAGCTCTAACATCAGTAGATAGTGTGGTTAAATTACAGTTGATGTTTCTCTGAGTCTCAGTCCTGGGTTTTGTGTTTGTCCCCAGGTCTGGAAAAGAAGACTCAGGTCCTACAGCCCACAGAGAAGAAGACTGTGGCATATCACGAGGCCGGCCATGCCATCGTGGGCTGGTTCCTGGAGCACGCCGACCCACTGCTGAAGGTAGAGTTTACCAATACTAACACACCTACACATGAGTTGTTACGAAAAGCTGAAAGCAATGCAGGCTAACACAATGGTCCAGCAGTAAATCCTCCTTCATGAAGGTTAGAATGTCCGGTGTGTGTGTTCAAACTCTGAGGAATTATTCTGGAGAATGTAGTTAGTGCTGCTGTTGAATAGTATTGTGTAACAGACAGAATACTAGTACATTCGTATTAGTGTTCTCAGAATAATCATAAAGTTAAATCATCTGTCTGTTTTAGGTAGGTGTACCTAATAAAGTGATTCTTGTAGTGATGAAAAGCCTGAATATATGAACAAAGCTGAGTGTGGGTCAATCTGAATATTTCCATTGTGCAATTATGAAAAGAAAATTGTCTGTATAAAATGTTATTTTAATATCGAATTAATTACGGACTGAGACAATAGTTTTGTAACTGTAACTGTAACAATGAACATATAAGGAGTATTTCATATATCAGATGACCGCATTAGCTTCACCCTAGAATGGGCCCTTTATATATACATACTTAATATTAACATTGGGAGTGGGTCCTCTCTGCGGAGGCCAGCATGTTTTTTTTTTACAGCCTTATCACACACACTGAACCTTTAAGTCACATTAAAGTGAAACTGCTCATGATGAAAAAAAATCCTGGTACTAGTGATGTGTTACTGCTGCGTCTGTCACATGTCAGAATGCTACTGGTGCTCTGAAGAACCAAAATGTCCCGCTCAAACGTTTCTGTTCATGTCCAGGTGTCGATTATTCCGCGGGGGAAGGGTCTGGGTTACGCTCAGTACCTGCCCAGGGAGCAGTACCTGTACAGCAGAGAGCAGCTCTTTGACAGGATGTGCATGATGCTGGGAGGTCGTGTGGCCGAGCAGGTGTTCTTCGGCCGGATCACCACCGGCGCTCAGGACGACCTGAAGAAGATCACGCAGTCTGCCTACGCTCAGGTACATGGCACACACCTGCAGGGTCTGTTGGGCTCCCGACGTTTTTCCTGCTATGACGTCTTGGTTTCGTCTCTGTGCTCCTCAGGTGGTGCAGTTTGGGATGAGCGACAAGGTGGGGCAGGTGTCATTCGATCTTCCCCGGCAGGGTGAGATGGTCCTGGAGAAACCGTACAGCGAGGCAACAGCCGAGCTGATCGATGAGGAGGTTCGAGGGCTGGTGGATCGAGCTTACGAGCGCACCATGCAGCTCATTCTGGAAAAGAAGGACCTGGTAGAGATGGTGAGACTCTCTGATACAACACCTGCTAATACTGGTGTTGTAGTATTATAATAGCAGTGGGATTTGTATCATTTATATTCAAAATAACAAGATTTTTCAGATTCAAAAAGCCACCATGCAGGCCAAGTACAAATAAGGAGAATACATTTAATACACAGAAACACACAAGAGCTTCAGGATCGACATGTTTTGAGATATTTAAGTATGGGCGGCTGTGGCTCAGGGGTAAAGTGGTTCTCCTCAAACCAGAAGGACAGCCGTGCGATCCTCAGTCTTCCCCATCTGCATGCAGAAGTGTCCTTGGGCAAGATACTGAACCCCTAAATGGCCCCTCATAGGTGTTGACTGCACTAATTGTAAGTCGCTTTAGATAAAAGTGTCTGCCAAATGACATGTAATGTAATATTTCCATGTTTTCCTTTGTTGTAATATTTGTAGTGAACAATAGGTTAATATCTTCTGTAATGGCCAGGCTCTGCATTCACTTCATTTCTAACAGTTCTTAAGCAAAATATAGAAGAACTCTTTATCTCTCTCTTTATCTCTGATCGTACTGTACACATTGCTGTTTCCTGCGATGATGTCCAGATACAGCCTCATTTGTCCACAAACATCATCAATGTTTTATTTCAACTTGAGTTACCAGTTTTCTCTCACTTCTTAAGACACGTTTTTATAAAAAAGCTTTTATCACGTGATGTCTATTGCTATTGTTATCTGAATCTTTAATGTAATCATTGTTTTTTTAATTCTGATTTTGAGTTTCGTATTGTTAAAGCACTTGAAGAGTGCCTTACAAATTACAATAGATTTTCTGGTAAAATTTAAGCACCTAGAAACCACATAAAAAAGTCTACCCTGTGTGATTCTAATGGTTACATGGAAAAGCAACTTTTTTTTGACAAAAAAAACGCAACATTCATTCCTGGTTTTTGTCATCAGGTGGGGAAGCGTCTCCTGGAGAAAGAGGTTCTAGACAAGGGGGACATGTTGGAGCTCCTGGGCCCGCGGCCATTTGAAGAGAAGTCAACGTACGAGGAGTTTGTGGAGGGGACTGGGAGCTTTGAGGAGGACACAAGCTTGCCTGAGGGCCTCCGAGACTGGAACCAGGACAGAGGAGGGGAGGCCGAAGACACGAGCCCGGCTCAGGATAAACAGCACGCTGTGTAGAGCAGGAAGTCGTTTTTCATCCCAGCTGCACAAACTCAACTTGGTGTGGATTTACTTGGGAGTCTGAGAGGTGATTATTTCATAAACGAGTAAGTAATAATTCAAACCCTCAAATTAACAGCTCTAATCCCTCAGAGCAGCAAGTTCACGGCTTCATCCAGAGTGTCCCCTCAACAGACTGTTTGCTTAGATTTTACATTCTAGCCATCGTGAGAGTATATTCAGTTTTTTTTTCCTGTTAAAAATGAAGGAAGGGGTAAAAATATATTTAAGCTTAGAAATGACATATTTCATTGTTTGGACTTGAATTTGCTCCAGAATGCCTTAACACACTCATCAAACAGGAAACCATCCAAGAACAGATTTTAATCTTCCTGAAAGGACTGTAAATTAATTATATTTACAGTGTGACAACGGACTGATTATATCTTTTTATTTATTTCACCATGGCAGTTGTGCTCATTGACTGACGTCTGCCTAACTGGTAATGAGGGAAGAGCTCAAGTTTAACTTTCTGCAGCTAATTTCAAAACCTTTTTACAGGTTAAATATTTAGCGAATTGATTTGAGGTTTTTATTTATTTTCATTTTTTGTTTCAGACAGTTGTTTTTACAACATTTCAAAGTTGGTGCACAGGTTTTCTTGTGTTAAGTCATAACACTGACATGTTTCAGTGTTCAGGTCAGTTTGGATGTATTTTCTACAGAAACACCTCGATGCTGTAAAATGATGTGTAAATGTTTGTATAAATTCTGTGTAATAATGACTCGACAGGAAGCTGCTACATCACATCAGTGAATAACAGCTTTCATTTTTCGGTGCTTGCTGAAGAATTTATGCTGGAACATTTGCTGTTGAAACAAACTCCCCCAAAAAACACTGAAAACAAAATCCACTTTTACCATCTTTAGACATAATGACTGCTTTCTCTATCACAGTAAAAGGCTTACTGTATTTGTTTTTTGTGTTTTTACAACATTTCCCTTGAAGAGAGTAAAACCAGTTACACTTCTCTTCTCAGCCTGATGTCTGCCTCTATAATACTCCAGAGGAAACTCTAAACACTGCATTTAGAAACTTGAGCCTTTTATTACTTAAGAGTTTCTCCTAAATGTGTAGAGATGTGTGAAATTTGATTTGCTTTCAGGTCAAATTTAAGTACTTCTTATTTCACAGATGTTTTAAGACAATCTGAAACCTAGTCACTGAAACATGAATTGATAGAGTTCAGTATCTAAATGCAGCCACTTAGTTTCATCTGGAGATTTAAGATGAAAATTACGGGAGGAAAAACCCACATGAAAAATCTTTCCATGATGTTTAACTAAATTCAAGGTGTTAAAATTCTTCTATCAGTAGGCATTCTGGGAAGTGGAGGAAATATTTGGTTGAAGCAGAAGTAACCGAGATCAAGGCCCAAAGCACAAGTATTATCGATAAAAGTGTCTATGGGGTATTTCTTCTACTTTTGAATGTATTGTCATCTTTGTCATTACTACACCTGTCCAGCAGGGGGTGATCTCACTGTTCATCTGCAGGAGGGTGTGGCTGACACGTGTACATTCTGACAATAAACAGCTGTAAAGTCTTGTATTAACTGAAGTGTTCAATACCTAATCAAGATTATTAAAGGAAAAAAAATGTTTTCCCAGAGTCTGATTCAGTCACACCCTCTCGTGCATGAACTGTGTTAAAGATCTGAGGTCTGTGATTAGTAGAATAACTTCTGTCAACCAAAATGACTTTCTGTTGAATTAAATCCCTTTGTTATATTTAACCTTGGCACGTGTTCCACTTTTTGTGTTGTCTTCTCAGAGCGGGCGTTGGTAACGCCACACTGTAACATTTTTATGTCTCTGCGCCGTTGACACCCAGTGACCAGAGGTATTACGTTTTCTGGTTGTCCGTCCATCCCATTCTTGTGAACACGATATCTCAAGAATGCTTTGAAGGAATTTCCTTAAATTTGGTTCAAATATTCACTTGGATGAACTGATTGGACTTTGTTGGCCAAAGGTCAAGGTCACTGTGACTTATATTTAAAAATATATATCTCAAACACCTTGAGGGAATTCTTTCACATTTGGCTCAAACATTCACTTGAGCTTGTATTTCATTCCAAAGCAGAAACTGCACTGGTTGAATCATACAACCGCAGTGCAGTAATTCTAGTTACAACTTACGATGACATCTTTAAACACTATCATGACATCTGTATAATGCTTTTCTAGTCTTGACCACTCAAAGCGCTTGACCAATTCTAACATCAATCAAACACTCCAGGCACATGTGACATGACATACTATACTGCTGCATTTGTATGACATACAATGACTTCCATTACTGTATTTACATTTTTACAACTTACTGTATTGTGATAATTGTAAGACTTGTTGCAGTATGATATTTGCCAAAGTAACTGTGCCATGACCTTTTTATGACAACGTTTAACATGACATTTACTGTATTTATTTTACTATATTATGACATAGTTATGATTTACCGACTATAACTCACTTTACCTCTAGATATAGATAGATGAACTTTATTGATCCCAGTTGGGAAATTGTTGTGTCACAGCAGCAGTTCAACATTCACAGAGAGTAAGACACAAAAGACTAGGTGCAAAATTGCAGTATTTGACATGACTAAAATAATAAATATGACTTTATGTAATAATGAATATAATATGAGCAAAATAAATGGACAGTTATTGCAGCAGTAATTACTATTAAGTACCATCAGAGGTGGGAGTTGTACAGTCTTATTGCTGGATAACTGCTTATTCAGCGCCCTCCTCACCACCACCTCTTCAAAAGTGTCCGGTTTGCAGCCAATAACGGAGCCAGCCTTCTTAATCAGCTTCTTCAGTCTGTTGGTGCCACCGGCTCCGATGCTGCCCCCCCCCACAGACCACAGCAAAGTACAGAACACTGGCAACAACAGACTGATAGAATATTTCCAACAACCTGCGGCACATGTTGAAAAATCTCAGCTTCCTCAGGAAATAGTCTGCTTATTCCTTTCTTGTAGACAGCACTGATGTTGGTTTTCCACTTCAGTCCGTTGTCGAAGTGGACGCCCAGGTATTTGTAATCCTTAACTGTCACAACATCCTCTCCCAGAATGCACAGTGGCTGTGAAACCGTCCTCTTCCTCCTGAAGTCGACCACCATCTCCCTGGATGTCACCACATTCAGAAGCAGATGATTTTTCCTGACCCTCTCTACAAAACCATCCACCAGCGCTCTGTACTCACCCTCGCTCCCATCACTCGCAGTTAGGTAGGAGTTGTACAGCGTGAAGAGGAAGGGCGACAGTACAGTCCCCTGCGGAGCTCCTGTAGTACTCACCATCACATCAGACAGACAAACTGAGGTCTGTCTGTCAGATTGTCAGTAATCCAGGAGACAGTGGATGTGTCTACCCCCATAGCTTGCAGCGTCTCCCTCATAAGAACTGGCTGGATGGTGTTGAACGCTCTGGTAAAATGAAAGAAAGTGATTCTCACTGTGCGAGCAGCCTGGTCCAGATGTGAGTGGACTCGCTGCAGCAGGTAGATAATTGCATCATCCACTCCCAGATCAGGCTGGCAGACGAACTGAAGAGGGTCCAGTGATGATTTCACCTGTGGTCTGAGGTGGGCCAGGACCAGCCTCTCCAGAACTTTCGGTAGTCAGTGAGGCCAGATGGAGTCGGCTTCTTGGGAACTGGAAGAACTGCTGTACTATGTGTTTAACCTGAACTGACAATATTTTGGACATTTTCTTAACTAAATATATAACAATTTAATGACTCAGTACTATAAAATTTTTACAACAATAAAGTGAGTTAAAAAATGATTACTGTGTAAGGTCATATAAATTACAAAATTAGGATATATTTATATATATATAACTTGTAACTGTATAACATACAACACTTTAACATGGAAAATTAAAATGAAGAATAATTTAAACTATGACCTTTTTAACTGAAAAAACTGATGTGTGACATTTTTTTCATAACTCACTCCTGTAGCATTCTATTTAACTCACTGTGAGTATAATAGAACATAATTACTTTCCTGAATATACAGATAAATGTCTAAAAGGTAAAAATATTTTATGTCCAAAAAGTCATCTTCACTGTGACAAAACACCTTTTTTGGCCATAGTATAAATCAGCTCAGAATGGGAACTGGGACCATATTTTACAGATCTTGAATGATTGGATGTCAACAAATTTTGAAATTTTCATCCACTTGGTGCTTGAAGTAAAGTGAAAGAAAAACAAATATACCAACAGGTAGAAGCAAACAATGAAAAATTTATTAAGAATCCAGAACTACAACCCATTAGATTTTCTCTCATACCTGAGTCATGTTTAATGTGTCGGGTAATTCAACTAAAATAGATCTGTTTTAAATAACAGGTCATCGGACGTCTTGAATGCAGTGAAAACATGTTTTATACATGTAAGTGACATATAACTGGTGATTACACAGGAACTTGTTGAAAACCAATGAAGTTTAGTTGTTGAAATGTTGAAACATATAAAAAGGTCTTGTGTTCGCTGCATTTTGTGGTAAAGTTTCTGACATATTCAAAAACCAAACCAATAATATCAAACCTATACCACATGGGCCTCTCTTTAAACACCAGACATTATATAATTATATCTTTCACCTGAAAATCAGCAAATCAGAGATTCCTGGGAAGTTTTCTGATTACTTAATAAAATGACTATATCAATACAATATCATGTGTCCCATCATATGTAAAATATGAGACACGTAAAATAAGTGTTGGTGGAAATTTAAAAAAAGCTGTATCATATTTTAAGCTCTCTGTTCCTCTAAAAACCAGCTGCTATGTATTGTAGGCATCAACCTCCTGCCCCTCACATTGAATTACACACCACAGCACATGCCATCACCATCAGATTCTTCCATTTTTGGTAAATCATTTGAATGTAAAACTCTACTTTTATACAATATTTCTGTATCAAAAAGCT
This sequence comes from Paralichthys olivaceus, assembly GCF_024713975.1. Taxonomy (NCBI): domain Eukaryota; kingdom Metazoa; phylum Chordata; class Actinopteri; order Pleuronectiformes; family Paralichthyidae; genus Paralichthys; species Paralichthys olivaceus. The sequence continues at coordinate 22,338,587 of NC_091099.1, forward strand.
ACATTCTTGTAAGTAATGGCAACATTTCTCCAAACACAAGCTGCACTGTTCAAACTCCAGGTTCCTTCAAGAGTCTGTTCAGAGTGATGACTCCTGATGCTCCTGCAGCTCCGAGCCGCCTCAGAGCTTAGTTCCTTCTTCAGTTTGACTTATTCCAAACTGACAAACGAGTCCGTTTAAAAAAAATAAATCTCATAGCCCTTTATCTCCACTGCAGAGTGAACTGATGCATATCTGAGCAGTGGGGAGGAATCGGAGATAGTCCATTGTCTCTTGTGGCAAGTATTTAAAAAAACACATCCTTTGGCTCTGCGTTCAGTGTCTGTGTTCGCTCCGGCTCCCCTTTGAGCATCCTCATTGGTGGGTTAGCCCTGGTTTACGTCCAGTGGTAGAGGACCAATGAGACGAGCACAGAGGCAGAGAAAAGACAAGAGGACAGGGAGATGGCCGACGCTCCGCCACATTCCTTGGCATTCTCCTGTGGAAGTTACAGTGGATATCAAGTCAAGTCAACTTTATTATCAATAATGCCATATGTGCAGGACATACGGAGAATCGAAATTGCGTTTCCCTCTTATCTGCGGTGCAAACAGCATTAAACATGAAATATAAAATATAAGTAAGTAAAAGATATAAAGTAAATATAAAAGACAGAGGCAAATCTAGAAGTTATAAAAAGTATAAATATGGCAAATATAGCGGTATGAACAGAATTAACGGTGTAAACAGAAACAACAGTCTGACAGTGTAGGTACGACAACATAGACAGAATTATCAATGAAATATAAATATGGCAATATGGAAGTATTAACAGAATTTATAGTATAAATATAAATATGGCAATATGGAAGTATTAACAGAATTTATAGTATAAATATAAATATGGCAATATGGAAGTATTAACATAATTTATAGTATAAATATAAATGTGGCAGATATAAGCAGGATTAACTGTATAGACAGTGAGGTCTATCAAAGATAAAGATGTATACAGTGCAAACAGTGTTGTAAACAGTTGTTGTACAGCAGTTGACTTTACACAGTGCAATTGGTTTGTAAGAGTTTTTTTTGGTTTTTTTTTGAGTTTGTAAAAGTGGCTGGTGCCATTTGGTTTATATATATATATATATATATAAACCATCATCGTATAATTTAGGATTTTCTAAAAAAAAGTAACAAGAGAATTTATACAATGAAATTGTTGTAACTTTGTTAGTCATCTATGTTGTGTGTAATCTAATTAAACAAATATCTGTAACACACTATAATGTTGCTGTAACCAGCTGTGATGATATTTTTAATTATTTAGTTGATGCAACACTGGAAGAGTTGTAGATGTTAACAAATAAATTAACAGCTAAACTTAGGTAAGTGTTACCATGTTTGTTATTTGAAATAATATTGTTGTATTTACGAAATATTTTTTCAGTCATGAATGTAAAAGAGTTACACACAAGCCAGTCTGGTCAGTATCAGTTAGAGGGGTCAGCAGCAGCAGCACTCACCTTTGGGTGGTAGGAGTGGCACGACTCTGGACGCCGCCGGACCTTCTGGGATTTCATCCTGTTGCATTTCACTGTGGCATTATGTTCACTGACGTTAAGGAAAACAGACTGCTCACTGCTTGGAATATAAACCAAGACCACAGACAACTGGCACAACTGACAAGAAACACATGGATGGACAGACTGGCTGTTAACTGATGGACCTAACTAGTAGAAATATGCACCGAGGGGTATTTTAAAGCATTCAGTCACTACATGAGCTCAGGAGTTTCTGTTGACACCATCAGCACCACATAGTTCAAATAACAAGAGCTGTGTCCTCTCTACAGCGTCTCCAGCAGGGGGCGGTGTTGTTGCTGTTTGTCAGTGAATGAAGGATATATTTGATCTCTTTGGGCTCCAGCGGGATCGGTCCATACTGACGGGAACAGTCACAGTCGGCCTGAGTCACAACCAGAACCAGATTACTGTCGGGAATCTGCTGCACCACGAACATCCTGAAACAAACAAGTTACATTTTACACACTGAACCTTTAATACACACCCAGATCATATTCACTCAGTTCACCTCAAATAAAGTGCGTTGAGATAATTTATGTTGTGATTTGGAGCTAGACAAATAAAATCGATTTAAAAATTGAATTGATTTGGTCTTTATCAGTCCAATTAACAAGCTAGTTACCTTCACTGTAACTATTTATATATAAGTAAGTAACATAATAAAATATATAATAATATCTTTATTTATGTAGCACTTATCTGAACAAGGGTACAAAGTGCTTCACAAAATACACTGCAGTAAAAAAACAAATGAATAAAAAATGAAAGGTAATCGGATATTAGGGAAATATTCAATTCAGTTCAATTCAATTTTAACCACAAAATCACAACATATTAATGTTGAGACCTTAAGACCTTAAGTTGAGACCTTAAAAATAGAGAAATAAAAACAGACATTTAAAAGATAATCAGTCACAATGACAACGATGTTTGTTGATTACAGATGACACTCCTTTTAGTGAACAGAGGAAGTGTGTTTAGTTTAGGTCAGTGTGTGTGTGTGTGTGTCGTACTTCTGGCAGCGTCCACACTTGATGAGGCTGTTGGCTTCTCTGATAGATGAGTCGTACATGAAGCCGGGATACACAGTGTCACAGGGCTGCTGCGCCTCCACCTTCCTCTGCTTATGAGCTGAAACACACACACACACACACACAAACACACACACACACACACACACACACATTTTAACAATATGAGCATGCAAACACAACAGAATAAACTGATGGTCAAACACCCTGTGTTTCCAGTCTTCCAAGATTCCTTTTGCTCCTATGGTTTATTTGTTCTATGCCATAATATAAAGGTTGGATGGTCTGATTTGTTGTGTGAGAGGCTGCGGAAACACTAGAAGGGATTTCCATATTAAATCAAATTAATGAAAAGATATTAATAAGTGTGGTAATCAATGATTGTAAGATTGTAAGACTATTAGTGTGGAATATTATGAATATGTGATGCTGATAAAAAGTTCAAATGAATATATCTGCTGCCGGAGCAGAATATTAGTATAGTAGATCATCCGGCTTATACATTACATTTTTAATAATAGGGAATATTTAACACTGTGTGGATTATTTCTATGTTAAAAGACATCAAGAGTCAGGAATAAAAAAAACATCAGTCTCTTCAGCAAATAAAATTGAGTTATCATCATGACTGTGTAACCGTCAGACAACTCACATTCAAAATGTTTATTGCAACACAACAGAGTTAGTGTTTGGTGTCTGGGCTCAGATATTATCACAAAGATATAATGAGCGTGATGAGCAAATATTTATAACCCCTCGAAGGAGCCTACAAGTGGCTGCTGGGTAGTGGAAGAGCTGAATCAACCGGCAGCAATACTGATGATGCAGCATCAGCAGGGGGCAAGCAAAAGGCGTGATGGGAATTTTTTGCAGCTCAAATAGACCACCAAATTGGGAGAGTGTGTACTGTGGAGGAATGTGGAGAATGGAACATGATTTGAGTGCACCGCTCGAGCTTCGCTCCATTTATTCAGGTGGACTCACTCTCTGTTTCTGCTGTTTTTTAAAACACTTCAAACTTTTATTGTAAACTTTTTTTTCCATGTCAGGATCCTGTAGGAATGACGACTCTGTCGACCTGTTAACAGGATTTTTGTAATCTGATCCTCTGAACCCCCACACCATCTGTTACCATGGTGATTTACCACGGTTAAAAGTGAACCAGCTTCATGGTGCAGGCTGGAGCAGGATAACCCCCTAATCTCACATCATGATAAGAAGCTAAACCTGACGACCATCAAACCACCCCCACAGTCTGTTTTTATTTTGCTATAAATGTATTTTACAAAACAATAATTTTGAAAAGCAGCCAACAAGTAAAGATTTTAATTTGATTTTATCAACCTGCTATTTTAATTGGGTGCATGGAAGGGAGAGCAGTGATTGGTCAGCAGACATGATGTACTTACTTGTGTGATAACCAGCCTTGGCTGAGTGGATGAACATGGACCACAAAGAAGACACAGGGAATACACCAAGGTGGTGATGAAGATCATGATGATGGTGATGATGATGATGAAGATGAGACCGCCATATTGGAGACAGATGTTTGTAAATTAGACATAAATGAAAACACACACCATCAGCGGCTCTGACACACGTGTTTTTATTTAACATCTTTACTTTTTGTGACTTATCTGCTATCATTTCAAAATATCTGTTTTCTTCATCAGTAACATTCAAACAGCTGACATTTGATTCCACTGCAAAAACAACAACAACAAATCACCCGAGCATTGATATAAACGAGGCGTTTTGCTCGAGTTGATCATCGGAGCATCTTACCGTCCACAAAGTAATCAGAGTGCCAGAGACCACAGAAGTTAAAGTCCAGCAGAAACCTGCAGGAGACACAAACACCTCGTTACAGACACCAAACGTGTTTATTCTCTCATGGGATAGGCAGAGCCTCATTCCTTTCACCTTATTTTATAAAACGCTTTTTAATGCAGGTGGTATTGGAAAGATTTTAACATATTTTCAAAAAAAGAAAAGTTAAATTCAGCATACAGGCTCATTACTATAAAATAGCAGAGTGAAGAGTCATCGATTAAACTTGTATTTATTGTCTTTATAACCTTGAGAAAATGACTGATTTTCATTTTCACTCTCTGGGATGATTTGATGTGTTCACCACTGTTTAAGTACATAGAGTAGCCATGGTTGTGAAATGAAGTCTATGCTTTGTTTAAGTTAACATCTGAATTCACAGTTGCAGGAGTGCCTCATGTCACTGTAACATCCTGGATTCACATCAGCCTCAAACCACAGTTCCTGTCAATTTCACTTATAGGACGACAAAGTAAAAAATCCTCAAAAAGCAAAACAACACTTACATCAGTGCGTTGGAGAAGAACCACCGCATCAACGCCGCAATGCCATAAAATGGCTGCAAGAGGAAAAGAAACAAGAAGTTGTTTTTTAAATCTAAATATTTTAATATTTAATAATTTAAATATTGTGAACAAACAACATCTTTTGCATAATTCTTTCATGACACTTGTTGCTTTTCTTAAACGGACAAAACCGAACATGTCGTTAACGGATGGATTTCTAATGAAAACCAATAAACTACATTTCTACAGCAGCTATAACAGTAACTACACCTACAGCTGTAAAGTATATTTTAGTGCAGTGATGCGACTCACGCTGAGCAGAGGTCGGGCGCTGCTGGCGTGGTGATGAGTGTTTTTACACATGGCCTGGTAGTCAAACAACGACACTCTGCAAACATGCAAACATTCAGCTCAGTCACTCAAGAGTTCACACACAGTCATGACTCACTGTCAGTGCTGCTGGTCTTACCAGCAAAATCACATGTATACATTTGCAGGTTACACATCATCAGTGTAGATGACATTTAGAGCCACTAACCAGAAAGTTGGTGGTTTGAATCCCTGTCTCTCCCAACTGTGCTGACAGTGTGATTGTAATGTATCATAGAAAAAGTGCTGCAAATAGATATATACAGTTTGAATGTGTGTAAATGGGTTAATGGCAAAAGCTAAATATTTCTATGCTTTACCAGAAAATAACTTGTTTTAAAATGTTTGGATGTGTAATGTGTCAGATATATTTCTAAATATAACAACATGTTGAACTGAGATCAAAGCAGCAATCATACTTTTTAAACATGCCCATCTTGATGAGTGACGCCATGACAGACCCGTCCACCTCGCCAAAGAAGCGACCGACCTGGAAACGACAACGAGAATGTACAGTTGAGATTTGTTCTTCCAGTTCAAGGAAACAAACATTCCTCCACAAAGAGACAGTTATTAGTGCATTATGATTTATCAGTCCATATAACAATCAATGCTAACAATTAAAAGAGATAGATGAAGATAGAAGCTGTAATTGTGGACAACTAAATAGAGTGTTATGACTTTTATTTCACAACCGACCAGAGTAAATTAAGATTTATAATGCCATTTCATTTTGTGTCTGTTCCGTCTAACAATGAGTTCACATTTAATGTTTTCTGGATTATTTTGCTCAAATCATTCAGTCATGATGTATGTGTTTTTTTTTAAATTAATTTATTTTCAGTAAACACAGGAGCTGTGGACTTGAAGGCCTTGAAATCTATAAATAGTTTGGATCAGTTTATGAATCTGAGCAATGGAATCTTACATTAAGCCTCTATGTCCAGCCAGTTTTGATTATTAAACAAATATTGCATAAATATTGCAACCATCTCCTCTGGAGTACCACACAGCCATTCTAGGCCCTGTTTTATTTTTCTAATAATTGCTTCTGTTAGTCTGCTAAGGACTAGTGAAGTACAAAGTGGGTTTAAAATGATTTGATTTGTTTTAAAAGCACCTCATGGACTGGAACTACGTCACATTACATACTCCAGCTTCTGACCCATCAGATCTGCTGACCAATCACTGCTCTCCATTCCATCCACCCAATTAAAATACCAGGTTGATAAAATCTAATTAAAATCTTGTTGGCTGCTTTTCAAAATTACTGTTTTTGTAAAATACATTTATAGCAAAATAAATACTGAGCTCACCTATTATGTCTGACAACCAGTAGAGTCGCTCCACAGAGTACTTGGCAGAGATACACTGTTCTTTGTCAAAAAATTGTTCCAGCAAATAAAACTACTTTAACATTTCTGTTTGGTCACAGATCAAACAAATGAGATACAGTGAGTTAATTAACAAACTTTAGAGGAGTTGGTCGGTGTGTTTATGAACTGTGGGAAGAGTCAGTGCTCTTTCCTCACATTAAGTTTCCCAAAAATGTTCCTTTTGCTTTAGGTAAAACAAACCTGACAGCCCAGTACTCACAAAGCTGTTATCTTCCTCTCTGCTTGACCACATACATCTAACTGCATATTTTAGCATTATACTTTTTCCTGATCAATAAAAATGTGGCTGTGCTTCCCTGATGCTGTTGCACTTCAGCTTCAATTCATTTACCATTAGTTATCTTAGAATCTGAGATCAAAGCAAACAAATTAAATTTCACATTATAATTAGCTCTTACAAATATTAAAACACTGCCAACAAACATTAAAAACTCTAAATGAATTGATCCGCAATGCACTTCATTACGTTTCTGGAAGATAATTTGTCTCTTGAAAGCCTCGTCTAGTCTACTGCTTAGGCATGATGTTTGAGTTTTAAAGATTAAAATTTTGATGTAAATGCAAAAAAATAGACAGTCTGAGGTAGCAGCAGGAATAAAATATTAAAACAAAGATTTTCACACTCTTTCTCACTCACTCTCGCTCTCTCTCTCTCTCATTCTGTGTGTGTCCCCTGAGCGTTTTGCCTAAGCAGCTTTGTTCGTGTTTGCAAGCTGCTCACTGCTCGCACTTTATCTCTGTCTGGACGGATTTTCCCAGCAGCCTCAGAGGACTCACAGGTTGCTGAGTGTTAGCAGTCAGATATGCTGATACTTCACTCTATTGTGAAACTCCTGCCAGGAGCTATGCAGACATATCGCACAGGAGCAGGCTCAGTTATGATGAGTCTGCATGAGAGTGCCATCAGAACGGGTTTACCGACTCAACTAACACCCTGAACAGACAGCTTACAGTACAACATCAAATCCCGAATGTGCATCTGACAAATCTGCAGAAATGATGTGACGCAGAACTGAATCTTACAGTAAAGGAATGTTTCCAATATCTTGTGGAATCAGTGGCCCTGTTCAGACATTCCTTCTGAGAGAACTGGGCAGCTGTACGTTTTGGATGTTGATATGGTGACTGTGACCAAATAAATCAATATATGATCACTAAGATGTACAACATTTCTTTGAATTCATTATGAAACAGTTCAGAGGAAGCCACCTCCTTCAATGTGGTCCAGGACATGTTCACATTCACACAGCTAAAATAATGTGACCACACGAGTCCCAGATCACCTTTCAATGTGGTCATCAGATCTTAAGATGCACTCAGGATGCATTTGAGATTGTGATCAGATCTCTCGATAGATAATACCAGATGTTAAGGGGTCAATGAATCAGTATTAGTATGTATATTATAATAGTAATTTAATCTTAAAACGAATCATTTAAAAAAATAACTAAATAAAAACCTTTTGGTGTACACATCTTTGTTTGATTGATTTGGATATACTATATGTTCTGGGTCATTGTCATGCTTGCTCGTTGTGGGAACTGTTGGTTTTCCATATAATTTAGTAAAGTCTCAACCTTACTATGTAATAATAATGTATGTTGTGATTAGATGCTATGCAAACAACATTCAGTTTTATTGAATAAGTCCTTGGCTGTGTTTCAATAGAAGTATTTCTGATGTGAACCCTCACATGGTGTCTGAGCTGCTGATTTCCTCACATCTGTCCAGTGAGGAGTTACATAAACAACAGTTTGAAAACATCACCATCAGAAAACTAAATAGAAATATAAAGGTTACTTCAATCCCCTGACTGTGGAATGGACACAATAAATCTCTCCACTTAAATAAGGTTTTTATATGTACATCCCTCACATTATTGTGTTATTTAGACTTTTCAGTCAAGTTTTTTCCATTTTCAATTAAATCCCTTCTGTTGTTCTTCCCTGTGAGTAAGTGATGGTTAAATGTTTTTTTTCTGAATAAACTGAAAATATCTCTTCTCAGGAATTGCCATTCTGTTTCTCTCTGGAAACTTTATTATAGCTTTCAGCGCCCGGCCTACAGCACTGTACATTTTGTTCATATCTTCTGTTATAAATAACGTTTCTCCTTTCCTAACTCATCATGGCTTCTCCTTTCCTTGACCTTGTGTTGTTCACGCCCAAACATGTCAAACATGTTTGACCTTGATAATTATTTTACTTGACAAAACCCTGCCATTTTAACAGTATATCCACCGCAGATCAAGTATATCCATCTGAGCCCATCTGAGCGGTTTGCAGCCCTGAGGATGAGCTGTGGGTGCAGACAGGGACCATTGATCACACAGACATTTCCTCAGCACACGGCCCAACACCACCAGCAATAACCAGCCCTGTGTTTTGCTTGGTCACCCTGCTCGCGCCACTTCCTCCCTCCAACATCTTTAAGTCAGCACTGACCCAATTTCTCTGCTGATTAAATATTTACCATGCCTGCGACAACCTTCGAGTGGCACCTTCACACCTCCAGAGGAGGATTCTGGGTGTTTCCACAAGCTTCCTGTAAAAAGTTCAGACCTCAGCGAAATATGGAGGGAGCACTTCATCATAATATCTGCTTAGTAAGGCCATTGGGAATGCAGCAGACATGCAAATAATAAAAAATGAGCTCCTACAGTAAGTTATTCGAGGTTTAAGGTTTCCCTTCACCACAACATTTTGCTTTTGACAAATGTTGGAATCATTCCCAAAGAAAAGAGAAGCTAACACAAACTTTCAGGTGATGGAGTGGTCCCCTCACTTGGATAGTACATAAATGACCGTGTTGATTGTGTGACTGTCTGTATCAGTGTCCGTTTCTGACTGTGAGCTGCTCATTGCATCGTCTGAAAAACATGCACCCTCACTTTATATATGAGGCCTGTTGTGAGCGTGGCTGCATGAAAAGCATTTTGAGTGTTCGTAAAGAAAATCACATACAGAGCATTTATCATGTTAACAGGCCTGCACGCTCACCGCTCAATTTCATTTTTTTTACCTTTTATAGGCAAAATGATATAAAATGGACACTTTTGACAATAGCTAACCTCAAACACTCAAGATTCCTGTCGCGTAAAAGCCAAATGAGGTTGTGTGAGATTGTGTTTGTCGGCTACTGGAGGTTTGAGCAGCCTCTTCTGTCGATCCTAACAGAGCAATTACTCCAGTTTCCTTTTTAAGGCCACTTGGGGATGAAGGTGGGGGGGTTGTCTAATTTGGACACAGAGCAAAATGATTATCCCACTGGAGTTTTATTTGTGAGTTAGTGAGTTGCAAAGATTACAGTTAATTTAAATGAGTCTTTCCTATTTAAGAGGAGAGTCCAAAGGGAACGTCAAGTCACTGTGTTTCTTTAACATCCATTTAGAAACTAAAGTGCATTCGTTTTTCACTGAATGGATCTAGAGACACAATAAACTATTGCAGCTCTCTGTTTACAGCCTACTCACATTTACACATTATTACATAAGAGATGCAGTAATTCCACAGTGTTTCATTATGAGAATGTAAACTACACATAACATTCAGTCAGTACAGTAACCCTGCAGCTGGAGCTCCATTTGACCCTGACAGCCCAGATAACTAAGCCTCATCTCGCCTCAGCAGATCCAGTTGCTGCTGCACATCTGGCAGCCTCACAGTCACCGAGGCTGCACTGTAACACATATATCACAGGTTCGACTCTTGGTAACAAACCAAACAACACGCTGGAGCTCTGGAGAGACATGAAATAAGTGAAATAAAAGTAATATATTGGAGCTGATGAGGAGATGTGGGGCATGAAGTGGGTGTGGCTGCACAGCTGAGAGTGTGTGTGTATTTATCGAAGCATGGTGGGCTCAGGATTAATCCTCAGTAATATGGCTCCTAACAGGCTGAGTTAATCCAGAGCTAACAAGCAGCTGTCAGATGGACAGCAGGCGCACGCTCTGCACGTCTCCACAGATACACCCAACATTCCTTCTGTTAATATTTTGGCCAAGGACAGAAGATTTATGAAAAATAAATAAATGAAAACAACAAATGAACAGAATAAAGGGGAGCACACAACATACATACAGACTCTAATTAAAACCAAAACCAATTATATGAATTTTATGTCTGTATTTTTTATTTTACTATGCAGTATGGAAACATTTTTGTTGTTGTTATTACTCAGTAAGTTTGGACATTTATTAATTATTCTGGTCGCACGCAATTGATTCACGACAGATGGTGATAATGCACCAAGAAATGCACTGATGTAGAAGACTCCTGGCAAGCAAACGTGGAAATGATGTGCATTTAAAAATACCTCATATAAAAAAAGTCTTTGCAAATCTTTTGTGAAAAAAGAAATACAATAAGCGGACTTGTCAGAACTCTACAAAACAAAACATTCGGGGTGTTTTCTTGTCTGTGACAAAGAGCTCAGTGTCTCATGACCTGTCCATGTCTGAAGACAGACACAACTAAACGTCACATCTGTACTTAAAATGAACAGCTTAAAGGCTGCAATTAAAAATACATGTTATAATCCTGTGTCTCTGTGTTAAATGTTCATTTATCTCTTGTTAGTTGCCTTTTCCAAGAGCTACTATTGTAATTTTTAGATCTAAATCTCTGTCTTTGAAAAGTTTGATGACTCATCCTGCCCTCAGGGGTGTTTTCTCATTCTGCGTCCAATCATAAAGCTTTCTGGAATTTTTAGATCAAATTCTTCCAGTTAGCAGCCGGCGCACAGGGACCTACGCTGTCTGATTCATCACTTAAATCCGAGGGCGGAGGTAAATGTGCTGGTCCTCAATAGAGAGCAGGCTGTCGTCATGACTTTCCATGTTGAACATAGCTGTAACAATCACTCCATAGCTTCATTTGACCAGACAAGTTATGCTGATTCAAATGGTGTCCTGACATCTGTTTCATTAGGTATTTAATCCAACAGTTTAGGACTTTAATTAGCTTCAGACTTGTGTGACCTCCGCCTGGACAGATCACGTCCGCCAACTCACTCCACGCTGGCTCAGCTCCACCCACGGTCAGATAAGGTTGGCAGGTGCAGCTGCTGCTATATTTCACTGCTAATGCTCCACACACACAGATTAAAACCATAACTGTCCTCAAATCCTGTGAGCCATCCAGATGTTGTTTATGAGCACGTGAAATGATCCAAAGAGCCGCCGCGCAGCAGGAAAATCACCTCCTGACACTGACCTCATGGACACTGAACTTCCTGATCAAAAATTTATCTATTACTAATCTACCGACTCTGAGTGGATTAAAGGAGAGTGTTGACATTTAATCATCAGCTGTTATTTAGGTGTGTTTTCAGGTTATTTCAGTAAACCCAGAAAACCAACATCAAAACAGTTTACTCGTGTTGGTCAGGTCTCATTCTTTTGAACAGATCTGGGGCAATTCACAGGGCGTGGCTCATCATTGTGACATCAGCCAGCAAGGGGATGCTAGGCCAATAACATTAATGAGTCAGAACCACACAGCGAGCCCAGGTCATTTCCCAGCATCCTCTACACTGTGAGTTTTATTTTCTCCCATCAAGCTGGAGGTTTTACCCTCCTGTGGCCAATCTGACTCACCACATTTGGACTGTGGGTATAAACTATTTCACGCAGCACTCTCTTCCCTGATAAATCTGATAAATCAATTCATGGTTATGAAAGGTTAGGAAAACAGTTTTGCAGAGTCCAATTTGACATCGTCAAATTATTTCTGTTGTGCAACGGTTAAAAAAATTAAGTGTTAATTTTGAGTTAGGTTTGGTTTAAACTCTGTGACTAGGATTTTTTTCTCATGTTTACACTGAAACCTTTTTTCATGTCTGCAAGAAGGTAACTTTGATCTTAACTGAACTTTCTTTGTCAGAAAACTCAGAAAAAGAAAAGAAAACTAATTCATCTCTTTGAAGTAAATCAATGAAAAGGAAAAACCCAGAGGGGTAAAACAGCTTAAGGCTCTGGAGTGGACAACACTTGTACTTTCTGTAACTCTTGGTGACATATTGCACATATTCTTCACCTTTTTTCCCATATCTAAAATTTTTATTGTATAGCTTTTGACTTTTGTACTACTTAACATTTTTTATTGATTATTATGTAGCAAAACACCTGCACAAATTCCTCGGATGTGAAAACCTATACACATGATTCTGATTCTTTATCAGGATTGATAAAATTCAATTTTCACCACAGCCATGAATGGAAGATGTTATTTTTAGGGTGTGAATAAAGTTGGATTCACACTGAGATCTGATCAGATGATGGAGCTCACCTCGTTCCTCTCTTTGGACAGCAGGATGAAGCCGTTATTGTCGACCAGGAAACAGTTCAGGTCCTGGACAGGAAGTGGAAGAAAGAAGATTATGTATTTACATTGTTAAATACACAATCTATATAAGCATTCATATTTGGTGGTAATCATCAGACAGAGGACAGTTGGTACTTACAGAACTCTCACAGCTGAGTGGACACACGCCTTCAATGTTTGCACACTGAGAAAAAAAGATCGAAGAGGTGAGGAGAGGAGGAAGCATCACATTCTCACAAACATGCTGAATCACTGATCAAAGCTGCAGAAGCTGCTGCACAGACCAACTCCACCAACTACCAGCTCACTAAATACATATTTCATGGTATAAATAAATGTTTTTTTGCAGTGGAAGAGCAAACCACATCTTAAAGAAACAAAGGATATGTGACACTGAGGTAAATGGAGCAATGAACTAAATTTTTTGAATTAATTAGTTTTAGGCATCCATCCATTTACCCATCCATCTATCCATCTATTCATCCATCTATCTATCCATTAAATAAAAAAAACACAAAAAATCATTCATTCTCACATTCAATTTAGAGTCTGCAATAAACCTAACATCACTGCATAATGCCAAAATATTAAATATATATCTTTAACAATTAGAACAATAACTCTCGCCTGTGGTCTGTGTTTTGCATGTGGTTTACCAGTTTGAAATAAATAAGGACTTTTTTGAAATATGAATCCTACAGAGCTGCTCTGGTGGAGTCCTACAATTAAAATCTAGAGCTAGATATGAGCATAAAAAAGTCAGTAATCAGAAATCACTTACGTCTGTGTCGCTGGGCTAGAGACAACCATGTGAAGAGTCGAGGAAGTTATAGAGGGAAAAAACCAACAGAAATCATATGAATATCATTATTGCTATTATTAAAATAAATATTTTAAAATCTTAACAAAATGGTGTACACTTAAGGGTCACAAATATTCAGTACAATTTCATTAGGACAGTCCACACACAAAGAATTCACACAGAGAGTAACATTTCAAAAGGGTCTTAGTTGAATCATCAACTTTGGGGTACCACAAGGTACTGTATTAGGTCCTAGCTTTGAATAGAAAAATAATGCACACAGTGAAAGCAAGGATTCCTTTTGACAATGCCAGCTGAATGTAGCTGTGGTACATCACGTAGCTTGCTCTGAAATCGAACTTGGTTTCAAAGCTCATTGAGGTGATCAGCTTTTTCTCAGTGTTTGAATCTGTGTTAAATTTACTTTGAATGGGGTGATGTCATGCATTGATGAACACATTGTGACTTTAAATGAGAAAAAGGAGACAGAGGCAGCTGGTGAACCTGGTGTTTGGATTTTATTTCCTGTGTCCAATGTTGCATTAACAGCTTGCAAGGCACATTAGCATGAAAGCTATGTTGTTTGTATGAAACGGTGATTGTTATTATGATAAGTGTGCCAGCACCAAGTGTCAGGTATGCCCACCGTCAAGCACTAATGCAACATTACGTGTGAGTCCTGCCTGAATATATTTATTTTCTCCATCTGTGTCCTGATTCACTGAAGCTGTCAGTTTCAGAGCAAAGACACAGAGACACAATTAGACTGTTGAAATAAAGAGAAAAACCTTGTGAATCTTAAATATTGACTCTGAAGTGGATGTTTGGCCGAGCTTTGTTTCAAATTGACTTTTGGTTTTTATTGAACAGAAGAAGCCTTGTGTAAACCTCAACTCAGAAAATGTAAATCAGCGACAGGATGACGGGATGTAAATGTGCGTTCAATGACTTTGAATCATATGAGTTAATGTCTTCAGTGAATACATTAATCCAGCCTGTCACAGCTGTCTGCTCTCATTAATAACATTATCTACACCATCAACCTCCACAGGACATCTGCACACATTCAGCTGCAGCTCTGTGTCTGCTTCACTGAACTGCAGGAAATGTCCACAAGGTCAAACACCTGCAGTGTATGTGTGAGAAAGTTGATCCATGTCACATTTGTGAGCAAATATTGAAACAAGACAAGAAGTCTGTAGCCAATAGAGGGTCCCTGGGGCTGTAATGCTCATTACACCAGGAAACTAAATTGCTGGGTGGATTTCTTAAAATAGGATCTAACCATTGGTTAGGCAAAAATAAAATAAGGATTAAAATAAATTTGTCCTGAGGGTGGTGCCAGAGGAAAGGTCATGTTGTTCACTAGATTAAAAAAGGTTTATGTGGCAGATTTAAGACATCTCAGTCTCAGCTTGCATCAAACACCAGCATTTCATAATTTCAGTACATCTGGTGCAGTACATCTGGCAAACTTTCCCT
This sequence comes from Paralichthys olivaceus, assembly GCF_024713975.1. Lineage (NCBI taxonomy): Eukaryota > Metazoa > Chordata > Actinopteri > Pleuronectiformes > Paralichthyidae > Paralichthys > Paralichthys olivaceus. The sequence goes on from NC_091099.1 coordinate 22,353,895, forward strand.
CTTGACTATTGGCAAACCTTTTCATTGCTAACCTTCCAAAGAACTGAAGAGCCAAAGAGCCATAGAATCCAAACAGAGCATGAAATAACAAAGGAGGTGTGGTCTGAAGTCAGTTGGGAAACAAGAGCAAACTGCTCAGTAAGTCAGTCGGCCTGGTGAGCTATTGGGGCTGTGCTTGCATTTCACCAGTTGTTGCATATAACAGCCACAGTAGCTCACCAAGTACCCTTGCAGACATTGATTATGTCACAAAGCTTCTAAAATCACCCATTACTTTACAATTTGACCAGGCACTAAACTGAAAGGAATAACAAAGGACACATTGCACAAGAACGTTTAGCATAAAAGACACAAATGTGAGATTCATTCTTAACTCTGCGACTCAGCTGTCCCCAAACTCACCTGTGCTATGGACTGATGGCTAAATCGAGCAAGCGAAGATGGGTTTGCATGTTAGCATGCAAACTTCTGTGCACATGCCTACTATTGCAACTGTTAGATGTGTGCATGCTTATATTGACTATGCTTGTTCTTTTGTACCTTTAAAATCTCTAAGTTTAAATATGTTTGTAATTATTGCTGTAATTACAAAGCCAATGTTATCATTAACAGCTGTTCATTAAACAAATGCAGCTATTACAGCATAATGTACAAATAGCTCCTTTAAAGCACCACTTTCTCTAAACCGAAAAGACTAAAGAAGAGATGGTTTAATCTTATAATGAAAACTCTTGCTCATGACACTAAGAGCAGACTGAAGAGCAAAAGAGACACTGACATTGTCTTAACTTTGCTCTCTTAAGGGACAAATCCTGTTGTTTTCATCGTAATTGGAATTTATTCTGTGCACATTCCTTTTAAATCTTAATGAAAAGTCTTAATGCCTAAAATTAATGGCCTCTGTTCCCTGCTGAATATAGAGGAAGAAATAACCCTTGAATACAGAGGATTACTGCAAAAATCCTTAATTTGTCCTTGGAAACTCAGGGATGAACTCGCTGTACATGCTCAGTCTTCGATTCCTGCCTAACTGCGGAGCATGCTGCGTCTCTGTGTGGTGCAGTTTATACACCCACAGAACAGGGTTATATAAAATATGATGATGCACCACAGCTAACGTAATGTTTGCTTCATATTTGGCCACACATGGCTCTCTGTGTATACTCACAGGTCAGCACAGTCAGGGCTTTCAGACAAAGAGTGCAAAACAAAACAGTTTGCACAAGACAGTGTTCAGGATAAAGTTTAGCACCTAACTACAATGCTACGGACTACATCATAAAGTAAGCTATCGCAATATTAATTTGTAACCTTGTCTGAAACTGTATATTCTGTGTTCTTCTATGTAAGGGGGATGAGTGAGGTGCAGACATGTGAATTCACGGATGTACAAATCAACTCTTCCATTCTTCTTTTGAACCTAGTCTACTTTGAAACCTGGCAGAAGAATCGTAAAGAACTTGTGGAGTACGTTTGGAGTCCTTGTTCTTGTTCACACACACACACACACGACATGAAGGTGGTGATACACAGTCCTACTGATTATTCTACAGGTGGTCAAAAGGAAGCATGGATGCAAACCTTGCAGGGTTCAACCTTTTCAATCATCTGTGCAAATGATTTATATGGAAGTATATACCTTCAACGTGTCTGTTAGGCCTCAAGGACACACACGATAAGTGTTAATGAGAAACACTGACAGTAAACACACCCACAGGACACCTTTAACTGCACTGTGTCCTTGTGATCCGCTTGGGTTTAAGGAATAAGACTCATGTATCATATCTGTTGACAGTATCATTAGTGTAAGCTTCTGCTAATAGACAGATTTCAGGGAGAAGTCCTCAGTAATGACATGAGCCAACATGTGTGAGACAGAGCGAGTCCTCCAGTCACCTGCTTTGTGATGGTCCAGAACCTCTTCTCCAGCATATCCAAGGACATCTGCACCCCGATGGCTAAAAATAGAGAAAACACACACACACACACACACACACTTTTTGAGATTGACGCAGGACAAGATGGACTGAGCAGTTTGCTGTGTTAGTGACGGAAAGAGGGTGGAGGACAGGAAATCAATTCAACCCTGGGTTCACCTCCGTCGTGTCCTGACACTAATGAAGGGATGTAAACAGTGATGAGCTTGATAGTGAGTGTGTGTGTGTGTGTGTGTGTGTGTGTGTATGTGCATCTGTGTGTGTGTGTGCATGCTCCCTGATGGCTGGGTAACGACATGTCCCTTAGTAATGCACCATAACAGCTTCGTCACAGAGTATCAGAGTCAACGACACAGCAAGTACTTAAATGCAATGTTTATTTTGAACTGTTGATACTGTTGTTTTAAAAGACCCCACAAATCCCACCTCACAACAGCAACTGTCCAATCACAGCTGGTTTATTACTGCAACGTAAAAGATTTGAAATTGAATTTGAGTATTGCACTCCACAGTACTACTTCCTGAGGTTCAGTATTGTCCTATTATTGCATCATCATTTCTGTTGGTTCATCTGTTTCTATCTCAGTCTGAAATCACAAAACACCATCCAAGGTTTTTCATAAACTAGACACATAAAAGTTGTGTTTACTTGTGTCAGGGACCAACAGGGGGTCAGCGCAACAGAATATCTGCAACTCTTTCTGTCACATTGATAATGAAAACTCGTCTTCACACATCCAGCTGGTCTACAGTCTAACGCACGCACACACACACACACACACACACACACACACACACACACAAACACATACACACACACACACATGATACCACCACACTGAGCCTCTTGTGTACTGGTGTTATTGGAAAAGTAGAACTGCTGTAAAAAAAACACATTTCTGGTCACTGGTTGTTATTGAGCTTATAGTTATTGTGTGTTTCACAGACTGCAGATTCTCTTCTGATGCCGCTGTAGAACAAACTCAACACTTCACATCAAACAGTTGCATGTTTTTTTAATGCTGCCTCTGCAGCCAAATTCAGTGATGCCATTTCCAGTTATGCTTTTACCCTTTCAAAATATACGAACCTTTAACCTCTTTTAAGAGTTACTGTTTCAAATCTCGACTATATTACTGCACTGAAAATTAGAAAGTTAAAATCAAACACCCTCCCATGGCTAAATGATCACACTGGAGCATCGAGGGGACCAAGCAGAAAATTGGAACTGAAATGAGAGTTTTAAAAAAATCCCCTGTGAATACACCTCATGTATAACACACTACTAGAAAGCACTGGAAACAATTTTAATAATCAGTTCTGTTCGCATTGCTCTTTCAATATCTGACACATCTCCAAAGACAGAGAATATCTGTCACTGTTAACTTGATGCATTGACCAAGATTATTAAGCAATCTGCACAATGTATCGGCACTACTTTTGATGCATGATGTCTGTTTGATGCTCAATTGAAAAAAATATTGCCCAGTCATGTTTTTTGCGATCAAAAAATGTAATCACATAAATAATGTAATTCCTGTTTCCTACTGATTTACATAAGGCATATATGAATGTATTTCCCCTGTCTTGACTATAATCCTCACATTACTCCAGTTTGTCGGTAGTTCCTGATTCTAGTTCAGAGTTAAGGACAGAGGATTTCGCACCTTGTTTTGCTCTATAGGCAAATTGTGATTTCTGAAAATGGGCAATGCAAATACAATTTAATTGATTCATGGATGGAGCTCTGCTATTAATATACATCACAGCTTTTGACTGAGGGTAATCAGACCTTTGCTGTTGGAGACCACAAACAGAACAGGACCAGTTAACCTGTTGACAGACAGACATCTTTAGTGTCTTTATAAACTCTCAAAATCTGTTGCAGCGTCCAGCAGTGGCAGAGCAACACAGTCATCCCCAGTGTTTGTGTCCACCTGATCAATCTTTATCCTATATTAATTTTCTCCTAGCTATGTTTCTAGTCTCCACCACCTACTGATAAATATCTGTGTGGAGGTGAGGGGGCTGGGAGAGCACCTTCACCTGCACCACAGAGAATCAATCAGCGCAGGTGAGAGGTGTTAGCTGATTGATCCTCAGGTTTAAAAGACGGTGGAGCTGCCTCGAGAAGAAACACAGTGAGACACACACACGCTGGACAAACACGCAGAGAGACGATGGGCTTAAAAGCGAAGCACAGCTGAGACAGCTGGACACTTTAAGTTGTATTCTGAAAAGGTTTTTTTTTTTAAGTTGAATAAAAAAGTTAAAACCAGAATGGTTTGTCTCTGGCTGCTGTGGTGAGAGTCCCACTGCATGGTCTACTGCCACAATCTGGCTCACCAGCTGCCCTCTGACAGTGTCTGTCTACCGTTTTCTTTTAAGTTGGTGGGGAACAGCAGCCTTTTACAGCCTTTCCTATGAAAACACCTGCTGCAACTGAAACTGATACTTTCAGAGTGAAGGGGAAAGTTTTGATCCTGAGGGATAAACAAGAGCAATTAGTTTATTTGTCAATGTTAAAAGTCAGTTCATATGTAGAAAAGTTAAAATGTTATCAATATGAAAGATATCGTTATGTTAAAATAAAATTTTTACTAACGTAGACTGTGGTTCTAGGACTGATTGTATTAATAGCTGTGGGAGTATCTAAGTTGAAACTCTTCACTGAATAAAAACTAAGAAAAAGAGCATGAAATGTGATTTGTTCTTCAGAGGGAGTTGTGACCTTTGAGTCATTTAAACCTCTTAAGGCATCACTTCCCTCCAATTCTTTAAAATTGCTGTGGACTCAGTGGTCTGCAGCTTTGCTCTGCTGTTTCATTGCATTTCTCTGTTTTTTTTCTTCTTTCCTGTCAGCAGTGTCCTTATGGGCGCCCTTCAGCACTGCAGCTGTACTGTCTCTGCTGCAGTCTGTGAGGACACGTCCACGATGGGGCAGCACACACCTAAGACATTTATTCTCAATTATTCTGCTGAAGCAGGAGCTCTTCTCTGAAACCATTAAATTTTTATGGTCTGATTTAAAGACCAGCACGTACTCTCTTTGTAGACTTTGTTCTTTTTCCATCCTTCAAGTGATGTTTTGATCCATCTTTTTCATTCCTGTGCCAGTTCACATGTATATTGTGCTGCTGGTGGGAGTCTCAGTGTGACTCTTTGATACTTCTCATTGCTGTTGTTGTCCCTGGTTTATTCCGCAGCTTATTTCATCACAGTGAATTGTGCAGTTTCATTACGAGTCTAACACAAATGTGTAAATGAACTAATGACAACACAGACACAAACACTTTCTCTTGCCCTTCACTCAAAGTGTATTATGTTTACAATGTGTGAGGTTACAGCAACAATGACCTTTATTCAGCAAAATCTAATCATTTCCTTCTTAAGCCCAAGTTAAAATTTTTACTAAATTTGAAGAACTTTCCTCTTCAGGTTCCTGGGACATCTCCTCCTCAATAATAGGAAAGATGGACAACTTAAGAAAAAAGCTTCCCATGGCTGTTGCCGGCATCAAGGCATAAACATATTATCTGATGAAAACTGCGCTGTGTCTCAATGTGAACTGGGCCAAAGATCGCTTGTTACATCCAGAGATTTGTAGGTTCTATGTAGGCCTTTTTTTAATAAAAACAATATTGCCAGAGTGTTTAAAAGAATGGAGGGAAAAATGAAATCAGTACAAAGGAAAGAATTACGTTACCTAGTTGGAAACATCTAGACCCCAGTTTGGAAGTTAACAGTAATAGCTGTAGATAAAAGTTAAATCAAAGTGGTAATGATGGTTGCAAAGGATTAAAGTAAGTTTAGGAATATTGGCGCTGTTCTAGGTGGCTGTTGCTCAGGTGGTACAGTAGAGCGGATCGTCCACTAATCAAAGGTTTGGTGGTTCAATCCCAGTCTCCCTTGGGCAAGATACTGAACCCCTGATACCAGTGTGTGTGACATAGAGGAAGTGCTGCAAATAGATGCTGAATATGAATGTGTGTGTCTAGAAAAGTGTTATATCAACACAGACTATTTCTCATTCAGTCTGTCTTTAGTCACATTTTGTAAATGTGCTGCAAGTCAAAAAGAATCTTGTCTCTACTTTCAATTAGCTTCTTGAAATGCAGGTTCTGAGTCATTCTATATTTTTCTTTTGGTCAATAAATGTCATATAAAAAAAATTGTAGTGTGAAGAAGTGCATGTGTGTGCGTGTGTGCGTGTGTTTGTGTGCCTACAGCCTCATATATTCTATTCATCTAAACCATAGAACTATAGAAAACACACTGTAGTTTATTTGGACTCAGACGACACACAACTGTCCTGCTGCTGCAAACACTTCCTCAGAGGACCAAATGTGGATTTATCCGCCACTGAAAATAGTCTCCAAATGACCATCAGGCCTTGGAAAAAGGGAGTAAACAATGTGAGTGTCACCATCTTAGAGTGATGTCAATAGAGATTTGTAAAAAATTGGCAGTGAATGTGAACCGGTGCCAACTACTATAGGACTACACTGTTCTCTGAAGGACCTCAGGGTTCAGATAGTGTTTTCAGGGTGCACCCCACCTCTCACCCAAGGTCAGCTAGGATTGGCTGACCCTCAAAGGATAAGTGGTAGAGGAAATAGAAAAACATCTGTGTAACATGTTTGGAAGCTGCTGTGGAACACTTATACCACAAGGTGGCACCATATTTGGTGATGGTACATATGCTCCCCTATCTGTTTTTTTAATATAATTTCTTAGTTCTTTAATTTCATACAGTTCTTCTTTTCAAATTCAAATGTGCTTAGTTGCCAACTATAAAAAGAGTATGACAGAGTCTCTCTCAGACAAAGTGTACCTCGCTCTCTTCATTCATTCAGAGCTCAGCCTGCAGCTGCAACACACATTGCCGTTACTATTTCTGTCAAACCGCTTTAATGCACATCACACAATCCATACAACACAGAGAGGATGGCTGCTCCAACACACACACACACACACACACACACACACACACACACACCATTAGCAGCAGCTCAGCAGCAGCTCCTCCAGCTCTCTCTCTCTCTCTCTGTCTCTCTCTCTCTTTCTCTCAAACACACACAGAGGCTGGCCCTCCCTCACTCTGTGGCTGGGTGTGTGTTGGACAGAGCTCTGAGGCGGTAAGAGGAGGCTGAGAGCAGCAACGTGGAGGAAGTGAAGGAGGAGGACAACAATGATGAGTGGCATTTGATCGGAATTCTAACTCCAGTCCAGCTTCTGGTTTCTGGGTTAAAGAAGCTTCCTGATTCTGGTTTTAATGAGGAACTGATCTCCATGTGTTTAGAAGACAAGACCAGTTTCTGTCCTTGAAGAGTCCAGTTCAGCTCAGATTCAGATTCTGGTTTTAGAAGAGAAACCTCTGGTTTTGAAGCTGAATCTGGAATTTTTCCTTTTTCCTCTGAATGCTGCAGATGCGGGAGAGAGAGAACAGTTTATCTGCTCTGTCTCTGTTTGAAGCAGCAGAACAGATGGTGAGCAGTGTGTGTGTGTTGTGTGTGAGTGTGTGTAGCTACTATATATACAGGAAAGTGTGTCTTTGAAAGTGGCAGTGACTGTGTCTCTGTGCATGTACACTTACGGAAGTAAGTGCACAACCTGTCTTCATACTTTAATGTACTTTTGGTGTGGGGTTGTTTATCCTTGCTCGAGCAGCACACTTCACCTGCAGCTAATGTTTCTTTTCAGTATTGAAATAATCTGAGAATAACAGAATATTTCAACAGCTCTGCCAGTTTTTGGCTCACAGCAAAAAGGATTCTGTGTGTTCTGACTGTGCCTGTGTGGGTTTTCTCTGGTGCTCCAACTTCCACCCACAGTCCAAAGATGTGCAAGTTATTTGGAAAAATGTGAGACCCCTCTTGCCTAATATCAGAAGCTCCAGCTTCCTCCCACAAGCGTCAAAGGTCAAGCATCATAGCTAATTAAGCAAATTCACAATCACTGATTTGGTGCAAAATATGTTCTGATATAAGATTTTTACCCCAACAACAGTTCCAAACTTAGTTTTAATGATTAGCCAACTATCAAAATTGTTGTCTATTTGTTGCAGCACACAAAAGTATTTTAGAGAGTACTGTGAGTTACACCATATCACATCATCATCATCACTGTTGGTTCACTTGTGTATGAGTGGGATGAACGGCTGGTGACTGAAGACAGAAGTTCAACCATCGCATATTGTCCACATAGCTTTGGCCATGTACTGTACAACTGTTTGCCTGTGCTTTTAATAGAGAGAGAGTCGAAAGGCATGTGGGGGTGAGCTTGAGTGTTTGGCGTGCAGTCAGTGTGTGTGTGTGTGTGTGTGTGTGTGTGTGTGTGTGTGTGTGTGTGTGTGTGTGTTGTGCTCATTGTTTACATGCATCTCCTGCCTCAGTGTGGATGCTGCAGTGTGTTTGTGCTCTCGGCCGTTTGGACCAAGCGCTTCGCTGCCTCGTTTTCTGGTTGTTGTGAGGGAAAGTGTAGCCACAGGAGGGCTGAGGCCGCCTGTCAGAGGCCATTAAGCACCTAGCAGGATGCCACGTTAGAGCCCAGAAAAGTGGAGCGATGCACTGCAGATGAAGCAGGGAACATCATAGTGGCAGGACTTTAGTGACAATCTCCAAACAGCAGCAGAGTTTTTAATCGAGATAAATAAACCAGCACTTTTGCACATAAAGAAGAACAGTTTTTGCTGCTTTTTGTGACAAAGTTTGTTAGAATCCCTGGACTGTCACAAAAAATGCTTCAAAAAGACAAAATCCATACCATTAGCGATATTTTTCAGGTGTCTTGGGGGTGATCTATACTAATCGCTACATCCCTGTTCATCACTTGAGCAAGTCAGCCCTAAATTGATCGACAATCAGTAGCTATTGTTGAGGTACCCAGCCAAAGTAGTTCACAAGAAGTGATGCAAGATGTTTGAAAGAAATACAAAAATCAGTAGCAACCATTTATTTAGCATTTACATATTAGTCTGCAAAGGAACTCTACATTAGGCAGTGTACACCCTGCACAGGTCGCCATGCCGTATTACAGGGCCAACTTGCAAACAACCATGCACGCCTCCAATCAATTTAGTCTCCAATTAACCTAATCCAAATCTACATGTATTTGAACTCTAGAGTAAAGTACTAACATATGAAGCATGTTCAGTTCACTATTTACCCCTGGTACTGTGAAAGTGCTTTAAATGAATACCTACAAAACAGCAGGAGTGTGGTGATGGCACAACAGTAAAAACAGAAAACAGCGTGAGCAGGGGGTTGGGTGCCAGTGTGGGTGTGTGCGGGGAGGGGGGGTTTCGCTGGGACCACTTGTTCCGATACCATCTGTCCCACTCGGGGATTGAAACCACATTTTTAATCTGTGACCTGCCGATACTGCGCGAGCGGCGTCTAATCTGGTTGATGGTGCATTTGACAAGCTGGTCGCTTCCAACTACTTTTGCACATGACGTCCACGATGAAGATGACGAGGATAAGACAAAAAAACATGACCTAACCTTTAGAAAAACAATGATTTTGAAAGTGCCACATTGAGATCTCTTACATGTAGTACTTTTTAATAATAGCCAGCATGTAGCCCAACACCAACTTTAAAAATGTCACATACCTTAAACCTTGGAAACTCTCAAGCTCTCTTGAAAAGTAAACTTTGGACGTGAAGATCAACCATATACAACTATTCCAGTTCCCAGCCCAAGTAGGAGATCAACCAGAATCAGTTTGCTCGATGCACAAGGAAATGCACACATGAAATAGTGTCAGTAAACAATTACCTGAATCCCACATCAGTATCATGTATGATGCCCTAAACCTTAGCAACACAACGCTCCCTCAGCCTCTGTCGGTTTAATGGTCACATACACCTGATCTTCACCTGGGTACTATCTCTTTCTTGAGTCACAGTAATTTTAGTTCAAGTACCTGTTTAGTATTTGTTGGCACCAAATTCAACAATGGTGACTGAAAAGTCACCATTGTTTGAAGTGGCAGGAACAGTGGCAGGAACTGATTTTTCGGTATTTGATATTATGACATTGTGAAAGATTATTCAGTCCCTCGTCTGAGAATTCATTTTCTCCATAGAAGCAAAACCCACTACAAGACCTTTCTGTTTACATGGACATCCTAAACACTTTTTTTCATGATGACTTACTATAAAAAAAACATTAATTTAGACAAAGAAACTCAATCGCCTAGCTACAATTGACATAAAAAAACCAAGCTCTAGTTGCGAGACTTCTAATTTAGTGCCATAATCAGTAGATTTCTTTGGATTAGAGCATCACTTACGCTCACAAATCCAAAGAAAGAGATGCCAAGTAGGACAAGGAGGAGGGGTCTCTCAAAGAGAAGCATCAATATAGAGAGAAATCGTGCCGAGCAGCAAAGTAGCACTTTTTCACTCTGAAATGCAAATTTGCATTTGTTTGTCCCCATGTCTGTTTTCCCCACGAGCTTCACTTTTTTTTGGCTTCACCTGGGTCAGCCTCTGTCGGTTTAATGGTCACATACACCTGATCTTCACCTGGGTACTATCTCTTTCTTGAGTCACAGTAATTTTAGTTCAAGTACCTGTTTAGTATTTGTTGGCACCAAATTCAACAATGGTGACTGAAAAGTCACCATTGTTTGAAGTGGCAGGAACAGTGGCAGGAACTGATTTTTCGGTATTTGATATTATGACATTGTGAAAGATTATTCAGTCCCTCGTCTGAGAATTCATTTTCTCCATAGAAGCAAAACCCACTACAAGACCTTTCTGTTTACATGGACATCCTAAACACTTTTTTTCATGATGACTTACTATAAAAAAAACATTAATTTAGACAAAGAAACTCAATCGCCTAGCTACAATTGACATAAAAAAACCAAGCTCTAGTTGCGAGACTTCTAATTTAGTGCCATAATCAGTAGATTTCTTTGGATTAGAGCATCACTTACGCTCACAAATCCAAAGAAAGAGATGCCAAGTAGGACAAGGAGGAGGGGTCTCTCAAAGAGAAGCATCAATATAGAGAGAAATCGTGCCGAGCAGCAAAGTAGCACTTTTTCACTCTGAAATGCAAATTTGCATTTGTTTGTCCCCATGTCTGTTTTCCCCACGAGCTTCACTTTTTTTTGGCTTCTAACAGTTGCTTTGTGTTCTGCTCAATGTTAAACTATCTTCAGCCATCACCAACCAAAACAAATGCACAATTTACCCCAAAAATACTGCAATAGATTTTCAAACGCAAGCTTGTAGACTTTAAGTCACTGATAAACCTGCTGGGTAAAGTTTGAGTGTAGGTGAAGCTGACATCCCCGACCTACACCCAGCAGCCTCAGCGCTCTCAGTTATGTCCTTAAAAGTCACGAGTCCGAAGAAAGACACGCAAAGTCGGGTGGAGGAGAGGACACGCTCAAAGAGACGAATGAATGAGGAGATGGTGAATAGCAGAAAAGCAGCCAGGAGCGACTTCAGCTCTTGATAAACACAGGATGACATACCAACCCCTTCTTTTGCTTTAGCATGTTTGAGCGGGTGTAAGAAAGCAGCGCTTGGTGTGTGGAGTGTTTTGAAGCTGGACCAATTTGTATATTAATCCCAAAGTAAAGTCTCTAGATGAAGACATCGATGGAGACGTTACTTTTTTATTATTAACTTCCATCTGCAGGATTTATGTGAAGCAAGATAGTGTTCTTTCTATAAATCCTTTCTCCTCATTCCACAATGTGTAACATGATTGTTTGCCATCTGTTGTTACGACCATCGGACAGTGCAAAAGGTCAGAAGTCATCTCCTCCACGAGATGCTCTAAGGTCTGATAAAGGCCCCGCTCATCCTCTTACAGGATGCTGTAGTTGATCTAATGTGACTCAATTGCTGTCATTCGGTGCCTGATCTGACACTGGTTTTTTTCATGATGCATTAGTTCCATGCTTTGCTAATGCTCAACCTGAAACCTGCCAGTAAATCCTTAAAAGAAAGCTAGACACCTTGGTTTAACCTGGTCTGGGTTAAATTAAGAACTGATTTCAGGTAATCTTGTTGATAAACATCTCACTTGCTAGAGAAATCAGTTCATCAGAGGAAATAGGACAAAATAAATATAGACAGTCACGCATAAGTTCTCATATCAGAGACAATCACATCTAAAATATATTTGAATTCATCAAATGACATATGGGTCCTTTATAATTCATTAATTTAGAGTCAGCCAATATAGTATTTAAATGGTGCATATGTCAGTGTGAAGCCAAAATTCTTTATACAAGTTGAACTGTATTGAAACAATAGTTATTTTTATTTATATTTCTTTTTTTTGTAAGAATTGTCTTCAAATATCCTGAGCATCAGAATTTACTGTGCATCACTATCTATCCTCTATACTCACGTAGATGGTTTGTTTTGTGAAAATCTCCTGGGAACTATGTGACATTCTAATTTCTTCTCTCCTGCTGTGTGAAGTGATGTCAGATATTCATATGTCACATTTGCCCCCCTCCACATCATCTCCCTGCTCCAACTGCATTCTAATTTCTCCTGTTCTGTAATGTCATTTGTGGCCTGAAGGCACTTTCCTGCCTCACGCAGTCCACAGCAGAGTGACTGGCATTTTTGTGCCATCCTAACAACAGGAGGACCTGCAACAAAAGAAAGACCTTGAGGCAGAGTTTCTCTGGCTCTTTAGAGCAGCTACAAATGGATGATGGAGTGACAGCACTTTTCTTTTTTTCCTCAGCTTTATCTCAAATGTGCAATTCCCTCTGCATGTTGAAAAGGCTGAAACTACAAAAGACATCGTGAGGAAATTAAAATCATCGAAAGAAAACAGTGAATATCAAGAAAACTGTTTTCTTAATAGCATGTGTGAGAACAATGCAGACGCCATACAGTAACTGCAGCGTACAGGAACTGTAGGTGGGTGTTCAGAAGACAAAAATTGGCATTGACTTTTCTCCGGTGTTGCTGGAGGAAAATACAGGTTTATTTTACTTCATCCTGAGGCTCCTTGTGTGTTCTCTCTGAGCGAGAACGAATGAAAAGGACAGAAGAAACAAGCTGTGAATAACATCACAACTCTAATGCCAATATACTGTAGATCAGCTCCGCAGCGACTAAGCTGATGATGTTTTTAAATCTGTACATTCAAAGTACTCCACTTAATCCCACACATTGAGTTGCACTCTTGCTGGCTGCTCTTGCTGAGAGGTTTGAGAAACAGGCTTGTGAGAAGAAAATCATCAGTTTCAATTGTGGACCAGACCGTAAGTATAAAAGCATGGAGAGGGAAAGAAGTAAATCTTTCATTTAAGACCAATGAAATGAACAAATGTAAACGCATGTGGAGCTGAAAGAGAGCAAAGTAAATCAAAACGAAGCTCACAAAGGATCAATGTCTACAGTGGAGAAGTGAAGTGGGAGAAAATCCAGTCGAACGATTTAGCCCAGTTTGTTTTCTCAAAATGTTAAACGATAAAAGTTGGAGATCGTCAAGAAGGAGGTTAGGCAGGTTTTAAAGCATGAGAACAAAAGAAGAGCTGTTAGAAAATATCTGCTGTTACTGTACACATCCAATCACCAAACTTTAAGCTCCCCTCCAATGAAAATCATCAGGCTATTTATGGTATTCTTGTATAATGCAGGACATATAATGATTCATATAATCAATCAATATCATGGCAAAAGTATTTCCACCTTGGAACTACAATGCACCAATGACTGAAAAGAAAAGACTGCCAGCGTTTCATAATTCAAGTACCTAAGCAACAAATTTCTTCAACTTGCGGGGTTGTTCTTCCTTTAACGTTTCTCCATTGCAAACCTCTGACACTCCTTATTTCACCATAGCATATCAGAGAAGTCCTGTGTAGCTACTTATCAGTACAAGCTTAGATAGTTAAGTCCAAGCTGATGATCATAGCCAAGGTTTGAGAACACGTTGTTAAAGCTGTTTACAAACGTTAACATGCCAAAGGCTCATCTGTATGTTTTTTAATTTTTTAATTAAAAAACACTTCCATTTTTCCTCAAATAACATCATCTCATTTCTTTATCTTTTCTGTTCTCAGGACATCCTCGGCAGCCAGATGTCAGCGTGACCCAATAGAAAGTGAGGACAGCCGGATGCCAGACTTAAGCTGCAGTTTCTGCAACAGACATGAAGAACCTGGACCAGTATGGACGAAGTCACATGAAGACTCAGATGGGTGAGGCTCGGCGGAAGATTCCTCCCTCACACAATAATAATTTAACTGATGCTTTTACACATGTTTAGAGCTCTGAAATACAACTCGACGGTGTACTCAAAGAAAATTGTCTTTTTGAATTATTTTACCATCAAGATGTCATAGGTATTACAAACGAAGACAGAGAACCATTCTTATTCATGTTTAGCATTGCTGTACTTTGTTTCCATGCTTATTTCCTGATATCACCACAAGATTTTCATAGTTTTATAAAAATAAACTGTCTTTGAATTTTGTAGTTGATTTCATGTTTGTTTCTCATCATTTCCAGTCTATGCAGCTTTGTCCAGCCTGGTGTTGGTTCTACTTGGACTGTTGGGTTCGGCCCACAGCTGTCCTGGTGTTTGCACCTGCTACGGTAACACCACTGACTGCTCCGCCATCGGCCTCCTCTCTCTGACACCCATCCTCTCGCTGCTGGACCAGGACTCTTTGGTACTCCGCCTACACCAGAACAACCTCTCCTCTTTGGGCAAAACAGAGCTGGCAAACCGCAGCGGCCTGGAGCTCTTGGATCTTTCCCAGAACCACTTTTCTTCCCTGCAGCCGGGAGCTTTCTCAGGCTTGAGCGGCCTACGCTGGCTCAACCTCTCCACAAACTACCTTGGGGTAGGCCTGGTGTCATCTGACCCCAACAATAGCACAGAGGCCACACAAGGCTTGAAAGGAAGCCAGGGAAGAGTGGGCTTGAGCAAGGAGGTTTTCAAGGGGCTGTGGCGGTTGCGAGGCCTCGACCTGTCGTCCAATGGGCTCCTTTGGCTGCCTAAAGGCCTACTGAATGGGTTTCAGAGACTAACCTGGCTGTCCCTTGCCAGAAACCAGCTCGTGGCCCTCGACAGAGTCACCTTTGAGCCCGTGGTGGGTCTGCAGCAGCTCCAGCTGGCAGGAAACCCCTGGGAGTGCGACTGCAAGCTGAGGGACTTCAAGCACTGGATGGAGTGGTTAATTTACAGGGGTGAGCAGGGCTTTAGCAGACCTCTTCAAATCTGAAATACTCTGAATGTTAATAGTTTTAACAGTCGGCTTACAGTGGTCTAAGAATGTGCAGGTGAAAATATATATATTGTATGTATTTCAAGTCTGTTCTTCAAAAGCTGTTTAATCAAAGCACTTAATCTCTGCTCTGCAGGATGGATGTATATTGAGCAAAGACATCTAAAAAAACCTTTTAATGACCTCAATCTCTTTCAATCCTGCCCTGTCTCCCTTCGTTTCCTGTCTTCCTCCTTCCCTCTTCACCTCCCTGTTCTTCTCCCTTTCGTTCCCCTTTCCATCTGTTTTACAGATGGGCAGGTAGATGGCATGAAGTGCAGTCTCCCTGGGGATTTGAAGGGCAGGGACATCCGCAGTGTGCCAGCAGAGATGTTCAGCTACTGCCTGCAGAGTCCAGCCAAGGAGGGCGGGTCAGGTTATGCCACAAGGCCTCCCTGCCCACCTGGCCGGGTCAGCAGTAATGAGGAATGTGTTCGGCAGCGTTACCGCCCTGTAAGTGTGCGCCGGGCACACGGCACGCAAATTGTTGCAGGGGTGGTTTGCGGTACGGTGTGTGTCATGATGGTGGTTGCGGCAACTTACGGCTGCATCTATGCCTCGCTTATGGCGAGATACCAGAGGGAGATGAAGAGCCGTGGGCAGCCTCTGATGGCCGAGTGTGGAGCTGAGACTGACCTGGAGGATGGACTGTCCCCCCTAACCTCGCCGGAGGAGACACCACCCAAAGAAACTTGTGGCATTGTGCACGGGTATCGAATCAGTAGCTTTTGAAATACTGTTTTCTTATTTCTGATTATTCACCCTACCTGGACAATTTGGCTCCTCTGCTCCGGACCTCCCATCACTGATGAGACAATGACAGGAGAGAGAAACCCTGCAGCTCTACCATTGTGCAGAAAATTTGTGGGCGGACCGATTGTGCCACTAATGGAACGGACTAGATTCAGTGAAACTGGAATGCTGCAGCCCTTCCTTTAATGTATGGATGCTCTGTGAATTGTTATTCCCCACGCTGCATCTCTCAGCCAGCTGTGAAGCTGCTGTTTTTGCACTTCTGCACCTTGAATTATCTTAATCTATACTTTTGTTTCTTTGTTAGGAATATGAAACAACCAATTTAGTATAAAACCATCTGTCTGTATCTGAGCCCAACAAGCACAAGTTCAAAAAGTTCAGTACAAATGTTTGTGAAACCCTAAAAATTGATCTTGAGTTTATTTAAAGTCTTAAACATCACCCATTTAAATCATCTTTGTTCCTCTGATAGGTGGATACCCTGTTGAACACTTAACCTTACATCATATCACAATCCTACTGTGGTGGGAGATGCTGCTTTAAGCTTCACCACTGAGATAAACTGCATCCCAACAGATACTGGAGCTGTACTGCCTCCTAGAGGGCAAACTATGAGCTACAACAGCTTGGAATCCAGCACATACAAACTCACACGCTCAATGACTCAAACATTTATATTCTTACCACAGCAAAGTATGAGACCCTGACTGAAAGTATCTGAGGCTGTCAGCCGGTATATATGCTGTAACTTTCATAAGTGTTATTTAGTTTGTCCATATTTTCTGTGATAATTCAGATTTAACCGAAGAACTGTTAATGAAGCTGAAGATAATAAACTCTATATTTATCTAAATAATGTTTTTTATCCTTCTTAAACATGCGCTTGACATGTCAACAGAAACAACAGATGGTTAGGCCTTTTTTTTCCAAATGATGCAGGGGAAAGTTCATCCACACTCTGGATTTCATATCTATAAAAACTCTTCAGACTTGCCAGGCCTGTGAAACTCCACCAACACTCTCACCACCACAGCCCCTGTAAAGTTTTATCGGCAAACAAGATCATCACTATTTGTTGAAGGCAGCATCTTCTGTGTGTCTGTATGTTAATGTTCAAATGCTGGGAATCTTTACTTTCTGACGCAACAGATTCTTATATTATTAAAAAAAAAAAATTGAATCAGTGTGACAACAGTAACATTTGCCATTTGACAGAACCAAAGCTGTTCCTCAGATGGAATGTGGAGTGTTCAGAATCAGAGCTGCAGCAATGACACTCACCTCCTGCCATGGCCATCTTCCCTTCAGATGACACCGTCACTGATGTCGTCGCTATGACATACTTCACTCCTGTCAGGAGGGAACATTTAACAGAAGATTAGCTGATGAGAGAAATTTGATGAGGACTACAATATCTGATGTTCTCACAAACAAAAGTGAAAATAGAAATAAATATTGAAGGTAGGAGACAGACCTTTGTCGTTGACAGGGAAGAAGAAGAAGCTTCCAGGAGTGTTTTCCACGGCCAGACGGTACCACAGAGGGAAGTGGTCAATGGTGAACAGGTTGTCTTTATCAACTGGAGTCAAGAACCTTCTGTTGGGTGAAATTTCATTTTTAGACAACCTTTAATTTAACAACACACTGAAATGTGATGGATTAAAAGCTTCACTGGGCAACTGGTTGTACATGTATAATTTATGTGATCTCATTGTGTACCTTCAACCATGAAAAGGGTTTAAAGGTAGAAAACGGGAGCTTATCTTAAAACAATTTCTAACCTCAGTAATATCAAAGACCAGTTTTAGGTCTAACAGTTGGAGAGAACAGTTCCCAGTGCAGCTGTAAGAGTCCACCCTGGGATGTCCCAGTGGCCTAATGGTTTAGGACAATGACTATGACACACCAGCTGCCTTAATCTGAAGCAGAAACACTTATTAACTATTGTTCCTTCACGATAATAATAATAAAATACAACAGTTCAAAGGGTTAGTAAGGTGCTGTAGGTATTTGTCCAACGTGCTGTTTTGTTGTGAACAGTTTAAACTTACTTTGCCACTCTGGTCTCCACTCCTGCATATCTCATGATCCTCATCAGGCCGGAACGAGTACCGAGGAAGGCCGTCTCAATCCCTGACTCCACCCTGCAGAGACCCAACACAGGATGAGCATGAAGCTTCAATTAATCAAGAATTAAGCTTCAAACTTTATTCCTTTACTCAAGAGCTGTCTCCAGTGCTGGAAAGCAACATAATTGTTGACTACTGTTGGTGGCTGAAGCTCTTTGTAAGAGACCATCCTCACCACTTGCTCCCCACAATGTTCGTAGAGAAAACATATAGCACCTTAAAGCTTCAGATGATGTTATACATATTGTCTCACCTGTCGTTGAGCATCAGTGCGTTCCAGTACGCCTCCAGTGGAGCTGTGACCACAGCGTCAAACAGCATCTGCTGCAGCAACAGCTCATCACCTAACAGACAGGTTCGGTCAAATAAATAGCAGAACCCCTAAGTTCTCTAAAAAGACATTTTCTTATTCTGTCCAACTCCAAAGAGAGAAATCTCTGAAATACCATTGCTAAAATATTCAAAAGAAATGTCTGCCTATAATTCACATGAATTCAGAGTAGAGGGAATATGAATTCAATATATTTTATGCCTTCAATATTAAAAAACCTACACTCAAGC
The DNA here is from genome assembly GCF_024713975.1 of Paralichthys olivaceus. NCBI lineage: Eukaryota > Metazoa > Chordata > Actinopteri > Pleuronectiformes > Paralichthyidae > Paralichthys > Paralichthys olivaceus. The sequence goes on from NC_091099.1 coordinate 22,372,546, forward strand.
TCGGGCTCCAGCCCCAGCAGGTAACGTATGGCGACCTGAAGCTGTGAGTATTTCCTGTGAGCGGGGTCGATGTCTGTCTCACAGTAAGTCCTGAGGAAAAAGGTTAATTCAATCAGGATAAACACACACACAGACACATTATGAAATATTTTAAATATTTTCACTTCACTATTGAAACAAATCTTTGGTAAAAAAATAAAAAACACAGAGTAAAACATATTGGTATATTAGAATACTGTCATGAATTTGATTTTAGAGATTTAAATTATCCTGACTTTTTACTTTTACACTAATCTCCTGTCATTTCACCAATTACATATAAATGTTTTAAGTTGTCTAATTAGTTTTTCTTTTTTACTGCTGCTCTCATTTGCTGATCACTGTCACAAATAAACTGATGTAAAGTTAAACTGCTGCAGCTGTATGAAACTGTAGCCGTTCGTGTTTCACAGTCACAGTCATGTTTCAGGGTTCAGACGTACCACTCGGAGGCAATGCTCAGGTCTGGGGAGGTGAGGTCATGCAGCCCTGCAGAGGATGGTAAAAAGACTATATTTAGTAAAAAAGTTTTTCTTATTTCTGCCACAGACAGTATCAATTAAAGCAGCTGACTGAAGATGCTGTGCTGCTGAGTGGGTATAAAACCAGTAATTCAAGTAATTCAAAAGCAATTCAACTGAAGAGTTTCTTTCTAATCAAGCTCAATGATACAATCATGTAGGGAATTGTGTGAAATTGTACCTTCCTCAACAGACACATTTCCTACAAACATCAGCCTTCCATGACCCTTTGTCAGCACCATGCCGAAGCTGCGGAGACACAGGGAGGAGATGAGTTTAACATGCTGCTTTCTGGTCACATCACACAAGTCAAGCTGCATGTGTCAACATCATCAGGATGACACAGTTCGACCCCGCTGACTTTCTGGCAGTCAGGATTCTCACTGATGTTGCTATAGGACAGCGACAAATAAGTGATCACAATGTATAAGCAAGTATTTTTTATGAAGAGACAAAAAATATAAGAACGTATGCTTGTATGATTGAGAAAAATTACAAATGGGTTATTCTATCGAAAAAAGAGGACCACGTATGGCTTTAAATGAATGATTCTCATGTTGTGTTGCAGTTTTAATCTATTGACACAGCATCAACATGAACTACATATTTCTGCCCACGTTTTCACAAGTTACTGTTGTGCAAATCAAAAATGCAAGTTCAACTTTGTCTCTGCTACATCGACATATTATCATATAATTATCTAGACTTCAGATTTGACTGAAGTGATTTAGGATCATCTCCAGTATTTCATTTTGCACACAAGTGGCTAACCTGTGGCTAAGCTGTCTTTTTAATAGTGCTTCATTAAAATGACCAGCTTCCAGGTACAGTCGCACATACTCTTATCTTAAGATGTGAATAGAATAACTCAAGTTTTTTAACATCAACCCCTCACATCATCATAATATTCACTTGGTGTAAAACATAGAAAAAAAGGAGGAAAACAGCATAAGTCTCACATGTTGATAAAGAGAATATACTAAGAAGCAGAAGAACTTGGATGATGGTGATTAGAATGATAATTATTAATATAAATAATGTATATTATTATTTTGCATGGATCTTTTGTACGTCTGGTGTTGACTTTAGTCAGATGACCATCTCAAATACACAGAAACAACATCACAGCAGTGTATTTTAAGAAATACTAGCTGATTTACCTGAAAGGGGTGTCATCAATGTTTGTGTAGAAGTAGTCATTGACAATAAACAGAGGTCTTTTCTAAAGAGAAGAGAAACATCAGTAAAGTCAGTGCCTCTTATTCACTGTCACTGCGAACATTTCATCCACAAATCACATCATCCAAAAAAAACTAAAAACTAAACCAGCTGCACCTCTAGATCAATATCTGTCATATATGTTTATTGCTCAAATATGGTGATGGTTAAATTAACATCTTAATGTTTGCATCTATAGGCTTCTTTAAAAGACCCAGTGTGTAAGCAGGTTTAAGCAGCCTGAATTGAAAGGTGCATTACTGCCCACTACTGACCTAGAGGGAAACTACAGGTGTGTTCCAATTCCACAGTGAACAATCTAGTCTACATGATGCTCTGCTGAGGGTATTTGATATCAACAGAGGTAAAGATAATACGAAAGCACACAAATGATAAAATGCAAAATGTAACTATGGGATGTCCCACTACAAAGTCAAATAAAACTTTGAGGGTTCCAAATAAATGTGGCTGAACAGCGTTCAACCACGTACTGAAGGGTGAGGGACAGTTTAATTTCCGGGATGATTGAATTTGCATCATTCCAACCTGATAAAATCCAGTGATTCAGACCAAACATGCACTTGTTTGAAAATCATTTTGGGTGTTATATTAAAAATAACATTCATTAACACTGTAAGAACAGATGGCTTCCTCACCCCTTTGTCCACAGATGCTCGGATGTTGAGGCTCATGCTGCCGGTCTCGCCTTTCACCATGGCTGTTCTCAGCTGAAAGGACGAGAAGAAACAAATCAGTTTCTTGCTCTGCACATTTTTACTGATTGTTTGGAAGATTGGTTGTGTAAAGATTGGGGCTTCTATTCCCATGATTTGAATTTATATAGAGTCACGATGTGTTGTGAAGTGACAGAGCACTACACAACATGCAACAACATTTTTACCTTCACCAAGTTTTCATTTGTGTTTCTTTACCTGTCTGTTAGTTTGCATGATTACACAAAAACTACTGGGCAGATTACAACAAAACTTGTTTAGTTGGGTCATTGGTTCAAGTTTGTTATTCTTCCATCATGCAAACTTTACAACTTAACATGATGAATGGGAACGTGAAAGGTTGATAAACCTTCAAACTACACTATCACCAGTGTTCAAATTTCTAGAGGCATGGACTGAAAGCGTTTTATTCTCTATACTAAGTTCACTTTTGCAAAACATTTTGTCAACATGCATCAGCACAACAGCTCATCTCATCAACATTCACTAAATCAGTGCTGTGTCTCAGTTTGCATACGTACACTCATACTTGCCAAATTGAGTGTATATACGTATGTTCACACTGACAGGTATGCCAACATGCAGTGCACTGTAAGTACCTGGATGCTGAACTCAAAACATTCAAAAAGTTGATTGACACCTCTCATCCTCAACAGTCGCTACCTTGACTACTGTATGTAGCAAAAGGGGAGGGGATTCGACAAAAATGAACATGTAGTCAATGCCAGTGGTAGAATATTTTCCACGTTTCCACAGGGGGCACACACACAAAAGTAAAACATTTGTTTTTTAAGTTAAGGTAGATATTTCGTCGGGTGACAGTAATTTGATACGTTGATGTTTCTGAGCCACAGCTGCTACAGAGCGCTGGTCACGTTTTTACTCAAAGTTTAACAAAATCAAACGTATTGCATGTCCAAAGTGCACCAATTCGACACTGCACTTCCTTGGGCCTTTAACAAAACATGTGCCAAGTGTGAAGCCGATTAGATGAGCAGTTATGTAATGCAAGAATGAAAATGATCAAAACACTGTCCACCCTGACTGATCCTGTGCTGACTGTGTGAAGGGCTTTGAAAAAGGGAACTCGGTATAAAGAAATATGAGTTGGAACTTGTAAACAACAGCGAACACAGGTTTGCTTGTAAAATATTTAAAAAGGTTTCTTTTTTTCAGACTATGAGATTAGCTGACAGCTGTGTGAAGGGTATCACTCCAATATTCCGATAATCACTCTTCCACATTTTGTTATCTGATAATCATACATAGTTATGTTTGTGTACGAGTGTGTGTCTGTGTGTTTACCATTTCCTCGGTATCCTCCCACTCCACCTCAGACAGATCCACACTGTTGTAGTTCGGCTTTGGCTTCAGTTTCTTTCCATCTTTATACTGTAGGACAGAGTGAGATACTGTATAACTGTCCTTATAAATACTTCATAGCTTTTCCCTTAATGTACCCTTCAGGACATCTGCTACACTGCAACACTTGAAACATTGATCTAGTGAATCAGAGCGCTTGCTGCAGGGCTCCTGTCCTAAATTTGACCCATGCAGTGACTTAAACGCTCGACCCAGAGGCAGCACTCACCAGAGGTCGAAGGTCGGGGTGAGCCAAGATGTAACCGTTGTTTGTGAGGAGGAAAGCGTAGCCATGTGCTCCCAGCTGAGGAAGAGGCAGGAAAACAGTGAAAAAAGCTCAAACACGCTGTCACTGATTCAAACTCTAAAACTCATCTCTGGTCCTCTACGTAATACTTTTTCTGAGACATTGACATTTCTGAAGAAATATTCAGCCATGGTGTTGACTGATTCATTTGCTTGTGTTATGTTTTATCATACATGTAAAAAAAAAAAACACCACACAGACATGTCAACTTTGGTCTTTAAGTTTTTTCCTTTCGGTATATCTGACAGTGGCTTGGATCAGAAAATTGTCAGAAATAATGTAGATTCAGACATGTCCAAGAACAAGTGTGTTTGACAGTTTAACAGATCTGAGCTCACCATGTATCGGGGCGCCAGCTTCATCACCTCCATCAGTGGGACGTCTGTGCCGACAACACCCAGCAGGATCCCGTGGGACAACTGGAGGGACAGGACACAGGGTTATGGCTCAGCACTATAAGACTTCTTCATCATAAAGGGTTAAGATATCTAAGGTAGATCTGATCTACACATTCACATTCTATAAAACATTATCTGATTATTGAGATTCAACAGCTCAGAGGTCCTTTGCCTTTTTATATGAAGCAGCTTTTACCATCAACATTTACAGTTACAGAGACACAGGAGATGTTCGTCAATCTTTGGACACTGACCGTCTCCTTCTTCTTGCTGAACACCGGCATGGCCACAGAAGTCATCAGCAGTAGACTCTGAGCCTTGGTGGTGAAGAGCTGAGACAGGAACATATTTAATTCACAATATTATTATCAAATTAGTAAAAGCAGAACCCTACAGGTCCAATAAAACATTTCTAAAGACTGTGTGACTACGGCTGGATTAACGGTGCTGGGTGGTACAGGAATATTAGAATCTGATGTGACACAGTCACATACTGAATGTTTATGAGGCTTATATTGATTTCTTTTGTTTTGTAATTATTCAAGTCAGAGAGTTCAGACTCTTTGCTCAAGTTGTTGTCTATTATTCTTGTGTTTTTGTTTCGATTCCATGCTTCATTCTTTGTGTTAAACAGTAAAAAGTTAACACTAAAATTATATTCTTCTTTTTCAGTGATATACAATACGTATGTTTATGGCGACAATGCATGCAACTACTGCTGCTCTGTGGTGAAACTCTAGATGGCAATATAGGGCTGCTGCACCCTTATCCACAGCAAACCTACTACAGTCACTACAATCTAGAGCTGTGATTCTAGATCTGAGGGTCAGGACACCTGTGAAAGTCAAATAACAAAGTACATTTTCATATACGTATATGTTTCTGATTTTTTTCATCTTTATCAAACATCTTTTGACAAAGATATATTTGTTTTTCATTTTATATTTTTCAGCACAGATGAAATAACTGACGGTTTGACCACTATTACAGCTTCTTCGTACCTCCTTAGTGCTGGGAAGCTGAAGATCAATGGAATGGAAGGCCCAGAGGATCATGGGAGAATGAGGTGAGACACAAGGAGGAAACAGATGAAGTGAAGTGACAAGTGATCATGAAGATGAGGATCACCATATAGTATGATAATAAAGGATCAGTCCAAAATGAAATTAGTTGAGAATTGACATCATTTGTTATCTCTGATATGAATCATGAACTGCTTCTCTCAGCTCTCTGATTGGCTGCTCTGACATACCACAGTGTCCATATAGGCTTCTGTCCAGATGATGTCATGGTCGTGGTTGATGACCATTGGTCGGCTGAGCACGTGCAGGTACTCCATGACGTTCTCCTGCACGTCTGCCAGTGTGGAGACGTGGGTGTAGTAACCTGAGAAAACAAAACAGTGGTGAACACACACACAAACAAACACACACGCAAACACGCTCACTCACACAGAGCTGCTAACCTTTATTGTTGCAGGCGATCCACTTAGTGTTCTGAGCAAAGGTCATCTCTCTGCCGATCAGGTAGGTGAAGACTCGCACCTGAACAGAGGAACACACCAGTTCACACTCTGCTGTGAGTCCTGGATCTTTTCAACATCTGTGTGAGCTGCATATTTTTTGACTTGTTGCTTCATACCACAGATGAGGCCATAATCTTTTAAAATTTTGAATAAAGTTATAATTAAATCATCAACAGTAATTGTTATTAATAAAAATTAGAAATGGTAATTATTTATATTATTTGCATCTATGTTTCTTGACAGTCTGTAATATTTCTTTACTTAAAAAACTGTTCCTGTTAGCATGCAACTATTTGAAGTTTTATTTGATCTTATTCATAACTTTTTAAAAGTGAAACAGTTCTATGGTCGCCTGTTAAAGTAAAAATACCTAATGAGGTGTCCCCACAGTACTGTGATATAGACAAGGACATGTGTCCATATCTGTTTAAAGCAGGACTAATTTTCTCCATATTACAGCACTAGAGAACTGGGCTGGGGTTCAAGCAGACGTTCAAATGCTTTGCAGTGACCATCTCTGAATCATCCCAGTGACTTCACATTTCAAGTTTTTATTTGACTGGCCTAGAACGATTGTGGATTGGAAGGAAGCTTCTGTCCATTACAGTAACATCAGAATAGCGATACCTCATGTACGGTCGATGAGTGATACAAAACCGACCAAAGGTCGCTGGTGTAGAACTAAAATATATGATATGACAAATATAATGCTGACTTTTTCAAAAAATTTAGTTTGATACATTCGTTTTGTTCCAGAAATACTTCTGCAGAGGAGCCGATGTGGTTGATGTTAGGCTGCATGTCTGATTGAGCCACTTGTTGAACCGCTTGCACGGTTAATCTGTCATTGAGTTAGATCTTTGCTGGCATTCATTCAAACAAAATAGTTCCTGTCAGCTGCCCTGTAAGCCTGTATCTTAACATGACAATCAACGGATGGACACAGCTGCAGGCTGAAAAGTGGAGACACTGTACTGAATGATGTGATGTTCTGGCTGATTGGGTCCAAGCTCTTTGACTCTGAGCATCTCTTGCAATATTCTTCTCTGTTATTTTTAATTGAATTTCAAGAACTTTCTGCCCGTACTTAACTAAGCTTTAAATTCTCTGCTCAAGTTCAACAACTCTATAACAGCATCCCTGCATGACCAGCTGCTAATATTCACGGGCCTAATCACTCTGCTGCCACCTTTATGGAGGTGGTATATAAAGCTGTGGAGGCACAGGAAGAATGTACCTCAGCTTCTTTCCATCTTTTGTATTAAACTAAATTTAGATTGAGATGACAGGACAAAGATTGTTGCTTCAAATGATGACATGATTTCTACCATATGATCATAAATTATTTCTATAGGTACAGATACCTCAAAAAGTAAATGTTTAACTATAAAGACATCTGACTTCTTTGTTTTTTCTTCCTGACCTCCCTTATGATAGGACATCATATCAGTCAATATAAGCTCTTGATTGTCTCTCTTGCTCTATTATTTGTGGATGTATCTACAAAAAAGTGTTTATGGACCATGTTAGAGTTGATAATGACAATGACTTTGACCTGTCAGTTTCAAAGTTAATCACTGGGAACAGATCTCGGTTTTAAGTGGTCTGCTGACATTTCCTCACCCTCCGTTCAGGCCAGTTAAACTCCTCAAAGACGGACTCAAAGTCCTCCATGGCTCCGTCTGTGATCAGCATGATGGCCTGGTTACACATGCTGCCCTGGCCGTTCACCCTCGCCTGCAGACAAACACGTAAATACAGATACAGACCAAACAACTTTCCCCTGCAGGATGTCAGGCTGGATTACACCTGTGTCACGGAGGATGGACAGTCTTCATACTTGAATGTACTTTTGTTACACAGGACACAAACCTCATTGAGGATTTTGAAGGCTTCCTTCATGGCATTCTTGATCTTTGCTTCTCCTTTAACATGCAGCTCCTCCACCAGCAGTTTAAAGTGCTGAGAGAAAGAGAGAAAGAAGGATGTTCTGCCTCTATCAGCACATTGTACTGTGACTCCTGTGACAACTTTTTCCATTATTCAATCCTACTAGCCAAGTGCACATGGATTATTTCTGATGTATTTGCAAATGTTCAGAAATAGCCTCTGAATTATGTACTTCCATTTCATATATGATGGAACTTAATATAATTGAATTCATTAACATAATACCAACAGGAATGTTTGCCTTCCAACAGCAGGTCAACTGTATATAAACTGCTTGTTGTCCCACATAGAATGATGTAATACACATCAGTCTGATCCAAGCACCTTAACTCACTCATGACACCATTCCTAACCTCAACCCACATAGGCTTAAAATCAATGTACACACACACACACACACACACACACACACAGATCCAGAATGAGTCTGTGGTTTCTGATGTCAGTCCAGGAAGGAGGCCAAGCAGTTGATGCAAGGACGAGGGTATTCCTCTGTGTGTGTGTGTTTGTGTGTGTGTGTGTGTGTGTGTGTGTGTGTGTGTGATGGCTGCTAAGATGCCTCCCCAGCTCTTTAAGCCTCCATGAAGCAGATAATAGTCTTACCTCTCTGTTATCCAAGTCAGCCTGGACCAGAGTTCCTCTGAAACACGGCTCCACATAACGGACATAGTCAGTGTACTGCAGAAAGCAAGACACACACACACACAAACAGGTTCATGAGCAACAGCAGTCGCTGGTTTTCACACCGTCCGCCAGAATTATTCTTAATGGTTACAGGCAGGTGTATGGATAACGTAACACTTGGTGAAATATCCAATAAAGTGTATGCCTGCGTTTCTCTCACAGCAATGACGTTGACAAAGTCGTTCTCTCCCAAAGTGTCCAGGATGGTGTTGATAGTGTGTTTGGCGATGGTCATCTTCAGCCCCTTCATGCTGCCGCTTATGTCCACCATGATGATGATGTCCTTCGGAGATGTGGCTGCCTGGATGTACCTGTGCACGGGACAACAAAGGACATTCTGTCTTTATTTAATCGAAGTACACAACAGTATTTATTAGTACATCTAAGATAATGCTTCGAATGTTGTAATGTGGGTCAAAGAGGGTGAATCTGCAGCATTATTGTTGACTTCATATATGCCGACACAGGCCTGACAAAAGTCAATGTTTAGGTGAAGGTAAGAAACTGGAATGGCATTATAAAATTTACATTGACAATGAACTGGAATTCAATATTCTTTACACAGGTTTTTTGGGTCAAAGATTAAATAGTTACACAGCAATGTTTGGACCAAAGCCACAGTGTCGATTTAACACTATTTTTGCTGTAGTGAGATTCATATCACCAAAAAGGAAATAACCCAGAATTAGGCCAGTGTATTAAAGAATTAATGAGTGGATTTGATGCTATTTTTGTGTTTCTAGAAAGCAGACTTGGTGCAGCTTGGTTATAACTCTGTTGGAGCTCTTAAGAATGTTATAATATTTGTATTGTATTTAAAAAATTGTAATCTCTATATTTCCTGTACTTAGTATAGTAATATATATAAATGCAGAAATAGGAATATTTGACCTAAATTCATGGGAGGCTTTGTGATTACAAAATGTTCCTTTCTGTCTCTTTCATCAGAATGAAGTTCAGGGAAAAGCTGTTCCCCTTCACTATTTAGAAATGCAAACAAACCAAACAGTTTAAAAGCATGTCACTGAGTTTCAGTTTCTGTGCCTCGCAGATGCATGTTTCAGGCTTTGGCAGCACAGCAGCAGTAATGCGGCGTGACGAGGCGTTCAGGGACATATGCAGCTCTCTGGTATTATTTAGAAATGCATGAACAGTCGCATATGGTGCCATGTGGGCAGCGCTGACCCGGCTAAGGAGCAGCTTATCGTCTTTTCCAGGGGATCAGGGCTCCGGCTAGCCGCTGCTCAGCCGACACACAGCCAGCGGTACCACCGCCTCAGACTGAGTGAAAAGGTGTAACACAGGGGTTTTAAAGGTCTTGTCTCACTGAGTTCATTGTTTTGGGAAATACAGAGATAAAATGGATGCCTGACAACACAGTATCTGAGCATTAAACATTGGTCTAGTAAAGTCCTCCATGCCTCTCTTATTGACTCTACTTGATGCAGACTGACTGACTGACTCACTTCCTCTCAGAGAAATCTGAAACAAACAAAGAACATAGACAATTACCCTGTACCCAAACTAATACTAGTTTATTTGAGGTGGTAGAGGTTGGCTAAAGGCAGTATAATACACTATAGATAACTGCTCTGTGAATAGATACGTTTTACACTCTGTAGTTGCTTTAAGCCTCTTTTATTTCTGGACTCTAACACACCTTTATTAACGGGCTAAATTTAGCAACCCATCTGTCCCAGTGTTTAAATCAGACCAGATAAGCATTTAATATAATCCATATCAGTAAACAGAGTTAATTCAGTGGGTTTGAATGGGTCATCAGCTGAACTGGAAACTCTGCCAGCTCTGTGTAACTCCAGCAGAGCTAAAGCTAGGAGATTTTCTGTTGTTTGTGAAAGTGTGATCTCTTTTTTGACAAAAAAGCAATTGTGGTGACTTTATTATTACTATTTCAAGTATCAACATGACTACTTTATTTGTCATAATGTGGATGTAGCCTTATAGCACTGTCCCTGGAATCCTTGTCCAGACATTTACCATGCAGATCCAAAAATAAAACCATGATAGGTATTTGCAGCTGTTGATTGAATAATTTGAAAGACACTGACAAAAACTGTTTAATATAGATACGAAGACCTGTCTGTGCACTGAACTCACCAGTTTCGGTTCCTGCAGTCAAAGGCTGCCACACCATTGGAGTCTGGGGTCCATTTAATACCTGACGGAGAATCAATTCATTCATTCAAATTGAATTATTTTGAGAGTGGCAGCAAAACAGTTTTCTACAAAAATGACATGTGAAGGTTAAAACACAATGACGACAGAAGAATTATTTATCCTGAGCAGATTGGATGCTACAGTGACTCATGAGACTGACCAGTTACTTCAGGGCCTTTATTTTCTTGTGCATCTTCTATAGTAATTGTGATATGTTCTCCTCAGCCCAAATATCCAGGACTTCAGGTTTTTCGCCTGCCAGCTGGCATTTTGGTCCCATACAGTGTGGTTGCTCACTGACCATCAAAACAGGGGGAGAAATCTTTTTGAAACCAATGAAATATTGATATACTGGTACGCTTCCCATTCATTGGTTCGAAGAGTGTTCACATCAGAACCGCTCCAGAGTTCACTTGGTTGGTTCACACCATCCAAACTAACCGCACCAAAGGCGTAAACAGGGTTCCATTCAACCGGACTAAACAAGGCTGGTGTGAACCAGCCCTTGTCTAAAGGGAATCAGACTGGGTACTGCTCAGCTCTTAATTAAATGTAGATTACATAAACCGTCCACCTACTCTCTTGGACAGTAATTTAAACATGAACCCACCAGGGTAGATCCTGAAGAAGCCAGTGGAGCTGCCAAAGTACTGCCATGTGAGCGTAGGATCTTTCTGGAAGTTACTGATGAAGACGTCGTTTAACGCCTCTGAGTTGTAGATGGCATTGAGGATGTTAGGATCTGCACATAAAAGATAGCAAACAAAGATACAGTAATACACAGATTTTTGTCATATAAAAATAGATACTCCTACAGCTCCAGAACTTTCTGTAGAATAATTTTGTATTGAAGTTTTCTTCAGTACAATAGTAATACACTGGCAGCTCTCTGCACATCAATGCACATCCAGTATCAAGTACTTTTAATGTAAATACATACATGCTAAATACATATAGCATTTTAAAAAGGATAACCACTGACCTTTGTTGTAGACATTGGTGGGAACCTGGATGTCACTCTGCTGCGTGTTCACCTGCAGGTTGTTGAAATGTTCGTTCTCCTCAAGTGGAAACTCCCCACCCAGTTCCATGTAGTTCCCGTCCTCGTCCATCGTGTTGATCAGCATGGAGTTGTAGTAATCAAACTGAGAGGAGACAGGCGGTGGACATGACAAGATTCTTTTTGAGAATGAAAAAAAACACCCAGCGCCAAAATAAAGCGCCCTAAATCAGCTGAAGTCGGTTCAGCGAGGGGGAGAGACACCTCTCCAAAATCTTTGACCTGAATTACACACAACCACATTGAGCCAAATAATGATAATTTGAAAAGCACAGTAGGAAACATACACATGAATGAGAATTTGCATTTTTCGTATTAGGAGATAATTTATGCACCTAGCTATTAATAAGTTCTAATGGGCCATTGAGAGTCATATGGTGCTTTTCTATATTGTGTCCTATATTAACATCAGCTCTGAAATCCACTGAGTTGTTCAGATGAACATATTTTATATATATACAAATAATATCCAGATGTACAGTATATATTTCTTTCTATTGTATTGTTGTTTGTATCTTAAGATATTATCTGAAAATGTGTGTGGAGATATGTCTGTGAATCTGTGCAGGAAATAGCAAATGGGAAATTTGATTTGTGAAAGTGTCAAAGCAAACACAAAAATTTACACAAATTTGTAAATGTGGGCAAGTCATTTAAATGTCTAAATACCAGTATAATCACTCACTGAATACAAATAGAACATTTATAAGTTTGCTACGCTCCCACTGTGTCTGACGTCAACTTACTATACGACATGGTTTCAATGCATTGCATGTTCAAGCATGTTAACACAACTGCTGGAGATGATAGTTACTGGTCTAATTTACTGATTAAACCAATAAAAGAATTGTTTTTTGTAACACTTTCACAGGAGTCATAGGACCTTATTGTGCCACAGTATGTGTTCTCTGTACATCGAGTCTTTGCTGCGCTGTTGACCCAGTTTCCACGCAGGATCAGTGAAGTTTGATCTAATCTAATTTCAGGTGTAAGCTGAGGCTTTAAAGCGTCAACCTGCTGCAGTGCCCACTGTGAAGTGGCCCGCTGCTGCCTCTGATCCAGACACTGATACGATGCTATGCTAGCACTCAGCTTGGAGACAAAGCAAAGCAAATTAAAGTTTGACTACTAGAAATTAGATGATCGTGGTTTATATTTACAATTTGCAGATCAAGTTTAATTGTGTGGTAAATATGAAGCTACTGGCCCTGACCTTGACACAGACATGCAAAGAGCTGGATAGCCCAGCAAATTTCAACTGGTCGATACAGACAAAAAACTAACCGCCATTGAAGCGTTGAATTCATGGTAGAGGTCAGCGTCTTCTGCCGACTCTGCTAACCTCTGAGGGAAGAAAGAGATGAACAGATCAAAACACAAAACAAAAGGGTTTCATGTCTGTGGGGGACAATTATAAACCTTTGTTCGATGTAAGGGATAATCCACAACAAGTTATTTCTCACTGTAAATTTTGACTGTGAACACTTGAAAGTCTTCCTCATCCTCACCTTCACTGACTTCATCTTGCTTCCCAACATTCGTTCAATTTCATCTGAATAATCCTTCACCAAGTCATTTCCCTCAAGCTCCACGATCTTGATGATGGACTCCACATCTTTCAGTTTCTGAGAGGAAACAAAAAATGATTTTAAATTTCAAAAAAACATGACTGTTTGGTTTGTTTACATTTCTAAATAGTGAAGTGGAACAGCTTTTCCCGAAACTTCATTCTGATGAAATAGACAGAAAAGAACAATTTGTAATCCAAATATAGAAGCCCTTTGTATATAATTTGGCAGTAATCTAACTTTGAAGTGCTTCAGGTCACCATGTTTCTGCAAACTGATCTCGTGCTGTTTGCAGATTGACTTATTTTCAGACTGTGAGACACCCTCAGAACAAATCTGTTTTTTACAGCAAGGTAATCAGGTCACTTTCTCTGGATCAAGAAGCTAGAGGCAGATCAGCCAGCTGAGAGAGATGAGGGACTGCCCAGTCCGCTTATTTACACTCTGAATCATTCAATTAAGTCATCCACTAATTCCAATTAGTCCAAGCAACCCTGAAGGGAACATAACAGAGCCAAACATTTGTGTAATGTCAGTGGATGTTTCCTGTCTCTGGTCCTGGAGGCTCTTAATAGAAACAATTGTATTAGCCCACACAGAAAAAGTTTCTCTGCCAGAAACTTAATAAAACCAGCAGTCATCTTGTTACATGATGCTACATCATCACAAACAGTGTTTCAGTGAATCTCTGTGTGAAGGTAGTGAGTTTAAAGGCATTGAAAACCAATGTTCATGATCAGCTTCCAACAAAAGGCGATTTCCATGGTAACAGATATCCCAAAATCTTTTATATTCAACAAACATATACAACAACAACTAGACTAAAATTCAGAGTGCATACCATCACCAAGACCCAACAGTCCCACTGCACCAAATTGCACATACTCATAAATATAATTCTTTCAATATTTCCTGTTTTTTGACAAGTAATTATTTACTGAGAAATCAATGGTGGAAAAATTACTATCTTTCAACACTAAAGAAAGTGAAAAAAACAACTTTAATCCATCCGCTGATCCAGATCCGCACCAAAATGTTAGTTTCTTCCCTGATACACCACCACAGATTTAAGTGGGAGGACGTGAATCCTGAAACAGACCTGTTGCAATCCACTAGTGAGCAGGTGTATCACTAAGTGAGGTTAGGATAAGACAAGCTCAGTGTCCATGTGTCACTCACAGCCTTAATACCTCCATTTTTATTTGGTTGAGATTCACCTACTTCCACCAGGACCTGACTCATCATCCTCATTCCCATCTTCATCCTCCTTTGGATTATCGCTACCCACTGTTTACATGACTGCTCGACTTCAGTGTGTTCAAACTGTAGCCGCCACATCTCAAAAGCAGCTGTCTGTGTGTTTGACAATTTATTTTAAAGTGTTCCTGTTAATCTTTTAAATCACTGCATGATTTGGCACAGAGCTACTTGGCTGAGCTTCTAAATCAGTCCTCTCCAGCTTATTGCCTAAGAACCTCTTTTGAGACTGCTGGCTCCGATGAGACGGAAGAACAATGATGGTTCTGCTGTCAGAAAACATTATCATTATATGTGAACATATCAAGGTGCAGGCTTTGTCCACACAACCTCTTTAGCATCATGGTTCCCTGTCTGATGAAGGTGAAATGTAGAAACCTGATATATAAAAGTGTGAGTGGCAGGTACCTGGTCATGTAAGCAACCAAGTAGAAGTTAAAACTGAAGGAGGGTGTGTCTATGTACATTTTTACACACCTTTTGAAACCCAGAGCCTTTGCCTCGTTTCTTTCAGATATTTGTTGATGCCACTAACCGCTGCAGTAAATGAAAGCAGTGCTGCAAAACTAACAGGTTGAGCACAAAACTCATTGAAGTCAGGATTGGATATTTTTTACTCTTGCAAATATATTCAATAAACATACTTTGGACTCATCTGCTTTTGAATGAATGGTTTCTGTACATTTTATTATCTGTTCTCTTATCGTCTCATTCACAACAAGATAAAACATACATGAAAACAACTGCATGGAACTGGAGAGAAAAAACAATGACACAATCACAAGTTATTTTAGGGTGGGTTTGGTTTCTTTACAGGCCTGTTGCTGCATTGTGTGTTTTTACCACAGGAGGTGGTTTGTGTGTTTGAAAGCAGACACGCTGCAGGCAGCCTCTGATAAATCTAAATCTGACAGATAAATGGATGAATGTCTAAAATCAGAACAGGCCACAAATCCTGGCGCTGGTAAAGAGGGCTCGGTCCTCAATCTGGGCATTACCATGATCTCTGTATGAGTGTGTGTGCGTAGACACACAGATGGAAGCTATCACACAGAGACAAATGAGGATTCACACACTAACCTTCACTTTTTCCTTCTCCCCAGTTCATCCAGTCTGGTTGATCAGTTTGTGATTCAAAAAAATCATCACTCAAAAAAACTGTCAACCTGTTTTAGGATCTAAAGGAAGTCACCCAACCCCAGCAAAGATTTAGAATTATGAAGTTTTGTTCTTGTTGTACTGCATAACAGACAAATGTTAATAAAATGACATGTCCAGCAAACCCAATGCAGTCTGTTGGATATAAAATGTTCAATGACCATAAACCTCAGCATTAAATTTGACAATCTTCAGCACGTTTACACACCATGGACTATATCCTGTTAAATTTAAAATCCTCCTCCTCACCTAAAAAACCCTCAATAATATGGCACTGTCATACTTTAAAGAGACCATAGCACCATATCATTCAATAGAGCACTGCACTCCCAGAGTTCATGCTTACTTGTCGTCCCTGAACTCTCCAAAAGTGGCGTTCTACTTTATCTTTTATGTTTAACAGTCGGCCTTTTTCATCAAGCTTAGTCAGAGCTGGTTCAGGTCTGTCTTGGATCAGCTCCTCTTCTCACTCTTCATCACATTAATGTCTTTTCAATACATGTTGCTGACAGAGTCCTTGTGCTTAATCATTGCAGATCCTGGATCGCTGCTCAGGCCACATTGGGAATGTAGGATCATGGATTGTGATGATGGATTCTGGATAGTGATCATGGATTGTGATGATGGATTCTGGATAGTGATCATGGATTGTGTGATTTGTGAATATGGGCGACACAAATAACATTTTGATTGATTGGTTGAAACTATTTTATTGTTTGCCCATGAATTCTTGCGTTATGTGAGGTTGCTTTGACCTTTGGCCAATATAAGTGAATGTTAATGCCAGACTTAAAGAAGTTCCCTTAAAGCGTTCCCGAGACATTACATTACATCACATATCACAATGTCAAGACAATGTTGTTTGGAGACACGCTCTCTCACAGTCTCTCCTAATAATTGTACTTTCTGCATCTGTTGCAAAGGTCAGCATGACCCTCTTTCTGAGTCATGGCTCAGGAGCAGGTCGTGGTGGTCAGTGGTTTGATCTCCGGCTCCTTCTGTCCACATGTTGATATTTTAGATAGGAAAAGCACTGAACCCCTAATTACCTCCGATAACATCACTGTTTGAATGTGTGTGTTAATGGGTGAATGTGACTCATAGTGTAAAGTGCTTTTATTGACAGGGAAGTTTGATATCATGCACATTTTACCATTTACCATTTGTGGAAATTGCACACGTGAACAATTATGTCTATGTCTGTCCTTGACAAAATCAGGCCCTGAGGGCTGAACTGCAACAGACTCATTTTGGAGAGGGGGAACAGATAACATCTATACATTATCCATACACAGCATGAATGAAAATTAAACCTGATTTGGACTTGACTTACTTTCTGCAGCAGCAGGGAGCCAGAGTATTTGGTGGTTAAGTCTCGCAATTCAACGGAGAACATGGTCGCCCACTGCTGCACCCTGAAAGAAAACAGACGTCAGTGGAACAGCACGATCACAACAACACAATAGCATCGTCAACTGGAGGGATGATTGTCTTTATTGTCTTGCTCTCCACTGTTGTGTTTACATGTCAAAGGCATTGCTCGGGTGACAGACTGTAACTGAGTACATTTACTCATTCTGTACTTAAATACAATTTTTATTTTTTATTTTTTCCTTAAACCATTTTGCTGATTCAGATTTTACACACACAACATCTAAAAGTATGATTGTTGTAGGGAAGTTTAACAGTAAACAGTTAATGGTCTGTATTCATATTGCACTTATCTTGTCTTGATGATGACTCAAAGTACTTTAGAGTACAGTGTTTGCCATTCGTCCATTCACCCATTCACACACATTGCATCTATGTGCAGCACTTTCTCTATGAAAACAGTACAGCCATCATGGCGGTGTGGGGGTCAGTATCCTCCCCGAGGACACTTCAGCATGTAGGTGGGGAAGACTGGGATTGAACTTACTTCTGGTTTCGAGGACAACCCACTCTACCTCCTGAGCCACAGTCAAAGGTCAACAATGAACAGTGAAAGCCAAGGACCATTTTATTCAATGAGTACTTGATACTTCTGATATATTCTACCATTAATAATACTTTCGGCTCCTTTTGTGTAGAATAGATGAAACTTATGTCCACGTTCTTCACAATATAATATGTTTATTTTTCAGTTCAGTAAATATCTTGGCCAGAACTTTTAAAACTAAATATGAGGGATTGTCCATGTTATGTTTTTCAGTTAAAAAATTAATTGCTATTGTCTGAACACTGAACGCTGAGTATCCTGGATCAGTTATGTGGTTATGGTTGTTATGTATATTGTGTGTTGGATGTCATTCCGGTTGTCTGTTGCCAAGGCGACACTCTGCAGGAGCAGCGATTTATGGCTGAAAAAGGCTGTTAAATATGAGAGATTTAGATAATCTGTTCTTCATCTGGGTCACAGCAGAGAGCTGCAGGTGTTTGACCAGAACAAACTCACAGTAACACAATGCAACACAAAAACAGCACAGAGAGCTGCAGACAGTGTTTGGATGACAGGGGAGGCAGAGGGAGCTCAGTGCCATTTTAGGGGACCTGAACCTAACTGAAAAAACTGACAAATAATCAATATTATACAGCTCAGATTCTTTACTACTGTTAAAGTACATCAACGTTTAATTAACATTAATTAAAATGATGTGAAACCAGACGTCATAGACATCTGACCCTGACAACACACTACTGTTTGTAACAAGTCAGAAGTCAAAAAGGCTGTTTTAGTGAGGAGACTCCAGGGTTGTGTTTCAGTCTGAATGGGCAGAAACTGAGCCTTTTTGAAATTAGTTGTAAACACTTCTGTCAGAAACACTTTCACCTTTTTGTCAGTCCCCCCCACAGAATTTCACCATTGCTGTTCCTTGTTTGTACGATTTTCTGTAACCAAACAATCAACTGCAGAGTGGACCATCAGTGTTTTTACTTCTACACACATAACCAGTGTATGTGTGTGGAGTCAGAGCATAGACTGTATATAAAATATAAAAATGTACGATGCTTCTCCACTTCCCCCCACTACGATGATGCCAATATCCTGGATTCAAACACTGCCGTCTTGCACACTTGGAGCCTCAGTCTTTATCTTCCACACTAAACATACATCGGTTTGATAGTACCTACCTATAATGAACAAATATTTGATTTACACTTTGACGCTATGGAGCAGCCAGAGTCAATGACCTATTGATTGAAATGATTTTGCTTTGGTTTTGGGCACCTGTCATGTTGTTCATCCCAGTAGATGAGTCAGACTGGGATCACATGAAGAGACAGAAGACAATGAAACAGAAAAACTGACGGCAGATACAAACAACTTTGTTCCTAGTCAATTGATAAACATAATTGAAAAGCATCTCCACTTTACTTTTTATGCCTTAAACAGACCTGTGAAGCAAACTCTACCTGCAGTGTCTTTCCATCTGTTACCAATTCCACCCCCCATCCCGCACGCACACACACACACACTCATACACACACTCAAAATCAGATGATCCACTGTACTGAGGCTGATCTGTCAAACAGATTAGAGCCAAATCACAAAGACTGATAGAACACAGACATCACCTAACTTTGGAGGTCACAGTCATCTAATAGAAAAAACACAACAAAAAAAAAAAAACACTGCAAGAAACGAATTTGTGTCAGAAATGACCGACGATCATGAATGTTCCAAGAACAGCATTCTCAGAAAGCTATAAAATCTCTAAGTTTAGAATGATAAAGGATTTACAAGCTACCAGAAATACCCGATGATTGTGTAATGTGGGAGTCATATTTTCTGCCTCACACGACTGAAACAATGATTCAAATTATCTGTTTACTTGCATCTTTTTTTGGTTTTCTTTTAGTCGCGATATTGTACACAGAGCAATGCAGGACAACAGATGAACAGGATGTGAGGTTACAACCCAGGCTGGTCTCAACAAACCCAACAACAACACTGTCTGAGTGGCATCACAAAAGTAAAACATGAGATTCAGGGCAGGGTGGAACGTCCTGTAACCAGCAAAGGTCATAACTGACTTACCTCTGGTAATCGTAGGTTAGGTACATTATAGACAAATCAACAGAAACAATGATGAGTAAGAGGTGGGAGATAAACTGTTGCTGTGAAAACTTTTAAGAGTTGTAAAATCCTAGGTTTTATAAACCTTAGTCACAGACACAGCCACATCTCTTCAGCCCTGAATTACCAAGCAGTCGCAGGGTTTAGGTGTGTTTGACAGTGGCAGTCTTTGTCTGGGCCTGCAGTGGTTGGTTGAATGGCCAATGTGGGTCAGGATAGAAGGTGACCCGGGCCGGCGGCGTGTGGCCGGTGGCCAGCGAGCCATGCCGGCCCCACAGATGGTGATGGAGGAGTG
Organism: Paralichthys olivaceus; assembly: GCF_024713975.1. Taxonomy (NCBI): domain Eukaryota; kingdom Metazoa; phylum Chordata; class Actinopteri; order Pleuronectiformes; family Paralichthyidae; genus Paralichthys; species Paralichthys olivaceus. The sequence continues at coordinate 22,392,857 of NC_091099.1, forward strand.
AGATTTTGTCCTCCAGGAGGCTGCAGTGGTGCAGGACTGCAGCTGCAGGGAGCCTGACATGTTCATGCTAATGAAGTTGATAGCTGGGACCTAACTTCTGCACCTACATATATTATTACACTGTTAAGTGTGTGACGATGTGTCACTTTCAATGGCTTTTACATAGAAGAGACTGTGCAAATCTGTGTATCTGTGTTCTTATATTGCATTAGTAATCAAACAACCAATCCAATCCGATCCAAACAGTTGAGCTGCCTGATTTCATGTAATAAATATGAGCTTGAACACACTTTTTCCCAGCAAATCGTTTTGGGAAAATGTCCCGTTTAAAGTTTTCACAGATAAAAGGGTCCCTGTTTCTTTAAATCTAAGGTAGAATATGTTGCCATGGATACCATGAGTTAGAATTATGCAAAATTAACTAATAACAGTCCATTTTTCCTATATATCACTGAACATACTGACAACTAACAATTCATTACTTGATCGTGAAGACATTTTACAAACCAGAGGATTGTTAGGTTCTTAAGTTTTCCTGTCCCAGAACACACATACAGTGAAATCCAGTGTCTCACAGTAAAAAAACGAATCAAAACCAAACTTACTGAAAATGACCACTTGAACCTACATCAGTGTGACAAAATTAAATGATGAAGTCATCTTTGTGAAAAATGTGTTTAATATGCACTTTTGGTCCATGTCTGATACATAAGGCGGGGTTAATGACCCACACTGCAGCAAGCCTCCAGAGAGCGATGGAGACACTTTGGCTTCTTTTCTAGGGAGCAGACACGTTGTGCATCAATATTCATAGTCTATGTTCAGACCAAACAAAATGAGTTTTCTACTTCAGCTCTTCACAGATTGTTTGGTCATTGTTCCGATCACAGCTTGTTCTCACAGATCAGTCTACTTGAGTGGGATTACAGACATTTATTGTACTGCAGCAGACAGATAACATGCAGGTGCAGGTTTACTAGCATTCACATTTTTATTATCTGATGTTTTCCACTTCATTCCACTCCCCACCAGTAGGGTATTTATAGAAAAACACATTTGAATTGTGATTGAAAGACTCTCTTACAATTAGCAGGTAATGATATATTCTGTAATATTCACAGAACAGAAACAGCCTCCAATAATCTTTGTTCTCTACACTTCATCTTTAAATCACTGCTTAAATATATTTTTTATAGGACAGCATTTTCAACACGCAATTTTTAACTCTGGTTGTTTTAACTCCCTCGTTACTTTTATCTTACTTTTTTGCAACCACATTTTACTGCCTAAGATTAGTATTTAATTCATAGCACTGCCATACAAGCCACTAGCCAGTCAGATTTACCTTCAGCCTCAGCGTACCCTCAGGTTAGGCTTTTAACATTATTACGATTAAAAGGCTGAAACACCTGATGATGCAAGGTTCAAATGAAGATTATTACTTTGATTTTCATTATAACAACCAGTCTGACAGAGCTTAAATATGATGGTACACAACTGTTCCTGGTCTCCCTTTCCCCCTCCCCCCATCTCGCTCTCTTCTCTCCCCTCTTTCCCACCCATCTCTCCTCTCTTCTGCATTTTCTCTGCTCACTAGAAACCTAGTTCTTGAGGTTTCTTCAAGTAATGATGGAGTTTTTTTCTCTCCACTGTTGCCAAAGTGCTGCTCATTGTGGGAAATGTTTGGTTTCTCTCTACATTTTAAAGTCTTGACCTTATTATGTTATGATTCTTTTTGTGAAGCACTTTGTATCCTTGATTAGGTAAGTGCTATACAAATAAAATTATTATTATTATTATTGAATCAAATTCATGCTCAAAAGTGCAGAGATGGAGCTGAGAAGATTCCATTTCCAATTAATTATCTTCTGTTACTTAGTTTTAAGGTTTCTGAGCACCCACACTGGTGAGAGGATGAGGTCTTCTTTTGAAAAGTGAATAATGCAAAACTTCTGTAGAGTCCCAGAAAAAATACAGAGCTGCAAATGAACATACTAGATCTCCTTTGAAAAGTGTATTTCTCCGGTTGAGTCCTGTTATGACACAGCAGATATGAGATAACTGAAAGCAGCTGCAACAATCTCTGAGCTGAATCTGAGTCACGGACAGAGGAAAGCAGCTTTCTGTGAATCCTTTGGGAAATCTGCCGCCTGTGGACACAAACATATTCCCCTGGGGTTTTCATGACAACAGAGTGCACTCTGGGAGTCTGTCGTCTCCAGCTCCATTTATCCAGAACAAAGTTTCTATAAGCGCCACATCCACACAGACTGAAACACTGACACTGGACGCTGCCCAACAATGCCTTTCTCAAAAGCACATGGAATATAACCTTTGAGCTTTACCAAGGTTCCATTAGCACCACTAAGAGAGCAGACCTAACCCCAACCCCACACCATGCACGGTGAAATAAGATGATATTTAAGACATTTAAGACTTTTATGCTCATCAGTCACACCCATGGAGCTTTGCTATCTCAACGAGACTTCAACGTTTCCAGCAAATATGCCAAAAGAAATGTGTCAGACTGCATTTTGGAGTAATGCTTCTACAATGGTGACAAATATATGGACCCCCTTACTGCTAATGTGTAGTGAAACCTATACACATTAAGGGAAACGATCTGTCTGTGACTGTTGTCTTGCAGCAGGGTTAGGATGTTTGAACCAAGGTCCAAGTGAAGAAGGGACACTTACGTCTCCGGGGGGATCTTCATCTGAGCCTGAGCTGTAATCCACAGGCAGAAAAATCCCAGAATCCTCAGGAACTTCCTGCTGTCCATCCCGCTTCTTAACTCGGGGACCAAGCTCCCCACGGATCTGACTATAAAGTTCTGGAGGCAGTGTCACAAACCGAGATCAGCTCTGAAAGTTCAAAGAGATCATAAGGGGTTTGTAGGAAAAGGTTTCCTCATGTTGCTAAAGTGAGTAGATAGTGATGGGGACAGAAGTGGGGTTTTGACCCTGAATGCTCCCTGTCAGGTCTCCATAAAGCTTTTCTGCTGCTGGCATCCTCTCATCGTCTTCTGGGAAACTTCCAGAAGATTCTTGAACTCACTTTAAAGTTATCCAGGTCCAACTAACAGGATGGAAAAATCTGTTTCAAAATGAAAGAAAAAACTCTTGTGGTTAAAGAGGTAAAGTTGATGTTCTTAGAGGCTGCAGATAAAATGTGACTGAAAGACGTTTCCTCTGCACCTGCTCCAGGTTCTTCAAGGTGTTTCCAGGTTCTTGCAGGTTACTCCTCATGAAACCAGGACCAGTCATAAGTGGGTTAATATCTCCACCTTTAGATATTTACAAAGATACGAAGTCAGCAGCCTGCAGCAGATTTTGCAGCCACTCGTCTCCACTGTCGCCCAATTTGCAACATAATCCACTTGGATTAAAACATCTCTTCCCCATGGAGAGAGAGAGAGAGAAAGAGAGACAGAGAGAGAGAGGGGGGAGTGGTGGAGCAGAGGATTGGACGAGAGCTCTGTTTTATCTAAGAGGATTAGAGTAATTTCTGGAGACAGACTCTCCTGCAACCAATCAGAGCAGGCGGAAGAAGAAAAAACCCAGAGGTTCTGTTTGGCCACTGAAAGAGAGCGAGAGAGAGGCCGGCAGCCAAGAGAGACATGATGCCACAACACACACACACACACACACACACACACACACACACACACACACACACACACACACACACACACACACACACACACACACACACACACACACACAGTCATGTCTCCATGACTTCAGAGGACATTACATTGACTTATTTCTAGATTGTATTGATTTGTTGACTTGCTTGTCCAGTCCAGTGCCTGGCTCAGGGGCAGCGGCATAAAGACATCTGAAAACTTAAACTGACATTAGAGAGTTTACCAACACAAAGAACACTTCTCTGAAAACTTTGAAATTTCAAAGGCAACAGCGGTGCCATTACAATGTCTCTGGAGTTAATCTCATTTGACATTGGACGAGAGGCGGTGCATGCCCTGGGCATCCCCAGTGTATCACAGGGTTGACAAACGGAGACAAACCATTTCACACACACCTATGGATAGAACTGTCTTATCTTGTTTTGTTATATGTGTAGCAGGTTGTCACAGTCAGTGCTTTGTGGAGCCGGGTCCATCTTCTCATTATCTTGTCTTGGTCATGGAAAGAAAAGGTTGTCAACAAACAAATCTAATCTGTTTTCTGTAACCTAGTTAAGACCAATCCAGACCACATCTGGATGTTGTCTGGCTCACAATGAGATCTCAGCCAGAAGTGAATGACATCTTAAAGTGAAGTGAAAATAAGCTCTCCCTGCTGACTAAAGATGAAGCCTCTGTTGTGGCAATGTCCCTTCTTAAAAAGTTCTTTAACATAAAATTATGCCCAATTTCTTTCATGTTTGTTGACACGTCCAGCATACCCAACTCATTTTTACCCTTTTTACTCAGAGATTTGAGGTCTTGTATGTGGACCCTACAGCAGAAGAGACAATGGAAATGTTCTTTCATCACCATTCCAATGTTTACCTGTTAAATATATGTCACATATATTAATGTTTGTAACACTGTACCCATTTCAAAGGGAAAGCATAATAATCACACATTTTTGGCCATTTTCAAAGCACACCCTATAACATAAACCCCCAAAACCGCGACTTACAGCAGAACTGTGGTGCAACTGCTGCCAGTGTGGTTGTGGTGTGATTGTTTATCAGATTCATTATTCTATGACGCCAGCACAGAGCCCCAAGGGGGGAGGTTTTTAAGGATTCGATTGTGTCAACCCAGTGGCAATCAAGAAAAAAAAAAAGTTTTGTGGTCTGATCAAAAAACTCCTTCAGCCAAAAGCCACATCGGCACGGTAAAGTTACAATTGAGCAGAAAAACGGACACCTTGCTAAACACAGTCTGATGCATCGTCAAACATCCATGATGACACAGTCTTGTACCTAAAACTTAGTGAAGCAAGTTTTAATAAAAAGCTTTAACATCCGTTTGACCTGCAGTGTCCGATTATCCAAAGTTTCCAGCCTCCTACAGTCAGTCTGAGGCAGTCCAGCCTCTCAAACACTGTTCACCATCCTGAGCTCAACATTTAAATTTTGTTTTCAAAACCTGCACATGAGAGCCACCGCCCTTCATCTTGTCACTGCACATGTCAGGACTCCACTCCTCCTTCTTTACACTCAGTATAAAGAGACTGAAGCCATCAGGTGTTCAGATGCACACATCACTCTGAACTTCTACACTTCATTCATTATTGATGACAGTCACCAGAATAACCACTGAGTGATCAATAGATCAGAGGGTCCTTCGCTGCTGTGGCTATCACTCTATGCACTTATCTGCACTGCACCTCACAAGAGATCACAGTCCAGTCAACCAATATTGATTTAACAGCTCCCTCTAGTGTTCTAATGTTTAACTCACAACTGATGTACAGTAACATGCTTATGTGTCTATACTTCTATACTTGGTTTTACACAACCCTAAACATCATTTTCAACTTTAATCCTCTAAGCACTTACACTCTCTGTCCAACTTCACATGGTCAAACATCAACATATAGAGTTCACACTGTGATGACTCCACCACATCATCAACAACACTTCAGTAAAACATGGTCGCACACGGTCTGACCTGCTGTCGCACACTAATGACTTTATACTTCATTAAATGTCCATAGTCCACCACTCATATGGTTCCTTTCTGTTTAAAACTAAGACATTAGATGTGAATGCAACAATTTCCAACATTCCAACAAATGCAGTGTTTCATATGTCCCGATGTGGGGACATGAAGATTGGGTTGTATGTAAAGAAATGTTATATATGAAATGCTAAAACATCTTATTCAAAATAGCTTTTTTACGATCACAGGATAATGTTTATGAAATGATAAACTGAAGACATATGGGAAACTATTCCTCCAATGAAAATTGTAGGTTATTGAACATACATACGGAACCACCTGTATACTACAAATACATGTGAAACACTATTAAAAGGGCTTGAGGCCCTGTGCTGACCATCTACCCCTCCATCTCTCCCCTCTTATCCACCCAAAAATATTTTTAAAGCTCTTGCAAGGAACTTTTCATTTTCGTCATATCTGATGACTGGTGCATCACCAGCAAGGTCCCTGCTAATATAACAGACAATGCAACTAATATTGTCTCACCCTCAACTTAGTTTTGAAGGAATCAATTAAGGTTGACACAAATTTTGTGTCCATCCTGGGGACATCTGGGACTATTCGCTTCTTTCACAAAGCACCGAAGCATCCAAAGCTAAAAGAGTACAAATTTAATTGCAATTGCATGTTGGAGACTCTGTGAACAACAACAAGCCGTTATAACAGCACTTTGTCTCCTGGGAGAAACACTTTGAATGGAGGATTAGTCCCATATCAGCCAAACCTGCAAAGCCCTCAGGCTCTTTGAAGACACTTAGGAAATTTCAGCAGAGAAGTATGGAACCATTTCTTAAGTCATACCTCTGATCTCTTCTTCAAAGAGCAACACGCAAAAAAAATATGTGTAAGTATAACAAAAAACAGCCTGTTTCTTCATGTTCTGAGAATAGATGTAGTCATCGGCAGGTGTAGAGCTAAAAAAGAGTACAGTGCTACGTCTGCTTTACTGACCGTGGAACATGGATCAGTACCAAAGCATATTGCTGTCACTCCTGAAAAATAAAGAAAAACGATCTGTATCAGGTATAAAAGACATTATTGTGTTGTCCTCAAAAGAGAAAAGATGTGATTCGACCCCATTACATTTGTTTTCATCGCTCAGGTAAACAGATTTTCACCAAGCAGTATTTTTACAGGATCTCTGAGTTTCCATAGTGGTTCAAAGCTGGAGTGCAGCACTATTACATGTAAAATCACACATGTCAGATTCAAGCTTCACACAACGCTGATTAACCAGCACCAGTTTGAAATCTGGTACCGTGACAACATTTCCCCAATGTGGCACAGATGAGTATTGGTGACGAACATCAGCCTGCAATGGCTTGTTCCTTAAAGCTTAAGGGGGAGTAAAGTATTGTGGCTGAACCTTTGGTGTGAAAAACTAGAAAACATTTCTCTCCAGATCTAGGCTCAGAGTAAAGATGACAAACAGTGGAGACAAACAGATTGTCACTGTGCGGCTTTTCCTTATCAGAGCTCGTTTTTGTGCAATTATCCTCACTGCCAGAAGGAGGAGACAAATGTTCTACACTGTTGAAACAGTGACACACGCAATCAGAGCTCAGCAGACTTAAAATGGCTTCATGTGGCAGAGCCAGAAACATGGGGATAGGTGTGGATTAGGGTGTTTTGAGTCGATTTATAGAAGTAAGTGGTTATGACGTGGGAAAATGATGTCATCAGCTGAATATTAACATTGAATTAAGAGCACACAGCTTTAAAGGCTGAGTAATGACATAGAAAAGTTTCCCTGACGATTGATCCAAGCTCGCTCACAAGTTGTCACACTCAGTTCACCTCTCCCTCCCCACAGTAGCAGTTGCACATAACTGTGACACCTGAGTTGTGTGACATAAAGCGTGACATGCCAGAGTGTCATCGTGTTCCTCTTGACACCCACCGCGGGGGTCAGAGTTCAGGTGGTGTCCAAAGCAACATGCCAGTTATATAACCTGCCCCCCCCCCCCCCCCCCCCCCCCCCAACACACACACACACGCACACACATGTGCTCACTCACACACACACAGTATGTGTTCTTTGCTACTCTCACTTTCAGTAAAGTTTCCCATGTAATTTATGTAACTATGGTCGTCTCTTATGATCATAGCGCCTCTTTGTGCTTCATTGACAAAAACATGTAAACAAACTGAGATCGACATTTTCTGTAAAGTACAGAATCATTTTCAAGGTCCCTCATGAAATATTTACAACAGCAAGTAGTATAATAATGAATCCTCACTTAGGATGAGAAAGAAACAGTTTACAAAATCAGTGCAATAAAGAAATGTGTAAGAAATCAGGCAATGTTTTTATGACTTTATTGCCATTTTAATGGTATAGGGATCACAAGAAATGAGTGCAGAGAGAACAATATCTGTGCTGTGGATTTTTCTCTTCTGCGTCTCTACACAGCAAACAGCTGCTGTGCAATCAAAGTCCAGTCCATCATCCTTAGTCTTGTGTTAACACACCGTCACACTCATGACGGCTGCTGTGTGTATATGTGTGTGTGAGGAGGGTTTCATCCCTCCGATATGGAGGGCTTAGCCCGCCCAAAACACAACAATGGTCGTATTGAGGAGGACGTTGCCCCGCGTGGCCTGGTGTGGATGAAGGGTTATTGAGGATTTTGAGGGGCTGGGGGTAATGGTGATGTGTTTTTGGTAGGGGGGTTGTTATGCGTAGAGATTCTGAGCCCTGCAGCTGTCGCCTGGCACGCTCCAGCCTCTGGAAGAACCAATAGCTCACGTCAGTGCCAAATGTCCTGCTGCGGGCTCAGGGCGGGGGCCTCTGTCATCGTGGGGCATCTGGAGAGGGGGTAAGGTGGTGGTGGGGGGCGACCAATGACCACCACAACACCACCAACACCACGTCTCTCCCTCACCCCTGGGCTGCATGTCACCCAGCTGCTTCACCCTCTCACGCCCTGTTAAAAGGAAACGTGTCACAGCTTGAGCGTCAAGCCGTTTATGCCGCCAGCACGAGCGTCAGAACCAGCAGCTGTCAATCTCAGGTGACTGGTCAGCCAGATCGTTTTCATGATACACTCAGTTAACTTTCTCTGTGACGACAGGGCAGTGAGCAGAGGAGATCAGTAATTAATCTTCATACATAGACTTTTAATTTCTAAACAGGGGGTCATGTCAAATTATCCACTGACATGATGGAAGTTCATGTGATACCTGAACTGGGACAGTGACTGTATGTAGGCGTGTGCAGATTTAGTAATGTAAAATCAAATAAGCACTTGATCTGCTTACAACTATATTCGAGCAAAGGCCTCACAGGTACACAGGGATATGACTGGCTGATTGGGAGGAGGGGAGAGGTATGTGTCATACAATCTGAATCTTTGATGTTATTGACTTTTCAATGAAGTGATTTGTAGCCTCTTTACAAAATTTCTGATGAAACTGTTTTATAAACCAAATTCATTATATATATATATATATATATATATATATCCTTACTGCTCATTAAGTAAACAGCACATTTGGACAACTGCATCATTTTTGGATAAAAATAAAAATGCTTTGTGTATGTTCATATGAACATGAACCACAAATAACACATATGAGTAAATGTGCAGAATGAGTAAAACATGAGCTCTGTGTGAATCCTGTCCAGACTGGTTCCTGACTGGATTTACCCTGTTCCCTCTCTCTCTCTCTCTCTCACACACACACACACACAGCTTTCCTGAAATTTTAGATAAAAATAGCTGTAACTTTATAACTTTATTACTAGGAAACATTTCTAAGCATTTAGCAGTGTTCTACAAATACTGTTTAAATACATAAAAAGCATGAAATAGTAGGTACAAAAAATGGTTGATAAATATAAATGGTTAGTGAGAACTGTCACCACATGTTTCCCTCTAACACTGACTATGTGAGAAATGATTAGGCGTGCCGCATGATACTGCTCCTTCCACTTCACAACTCAATAAAGGATTCTGAAGAGACACATCTTACCCAGAATGACTTGTGGTCTCTCATTGTTTCCATTAGATTTTTGGAAAGGTTGGATTTGAGTAAATAAAGTAAAACTTCATTAATGAAATCAAACTACATGTTATGTAATCAACAAAGTGATTGAATGTGAATAAAAACTGAAAGAAATGTTCTCCAACAGTTCTGCACTTGTGTGACATTGCTGTGGTCGATGATCTTTTACATGGCCTCCTCAGCTTATTGGCTGCCCCTTCCACACATTACATCACCGCCGTCCATATCTGATTTCTTAAAAGTTGAAATATTCACAGCGGCATCTGTTTAATTAAAACTCCAGGCATGAATGATCCATGCCAAACCATAAGTGCAGAGGTTTGAACTGCTGCCCTCCTTCTACATCACCTCTTGTTCTCTGTTCTGTCAGAGGAGCAGCACCCACAGTTGGTTTATTATTTATCTTCCGGCATCAGGCCAACAGTTGCTGCTCAGCCTCTTGTCCTCTCTGAAGCCCTGCGCTGCCACCTGGAGCTGTCACTTCACCTCAGTCCTGCTGCTGCTGCTGCTGCTGCTGCTGAGAATTAGTAAACGTCCCTGAGTGCATTGAAGATGTGCAGTGTCTTCTGAGCATTATCCATGTTGATGCAAAAGCTGGGGCAATGAAGTAGTTTTAGTTTCTTATAAAACCAATAAAAGAGCTGGTTCAGGGCAGAGGAAGCAGGTGATTGGTACCAGCCAGCCCAGAATCAAAAATGAAAATTCAAGAGCAGTAGGTGGTTGCTTGTCTGTTTGATTAGGGTTAGGGTTTGTGAGCCTTTGCATGCTGAGACTTTTCATGCGTTAAGTAAAAACAGAGGAATAACTCCTTTATTGTTCAGATGTTAGGACTTGTCGAGACTCATCCTCACCAAGGAGGAAAGGTCATTTCAACTCTGATGGTCTGATGCCTTTCAACATCCATAACTGCAGCAGTTGTTCGTCTGTTAAACCTCAAACATCATCCTGAAGACGCCAGCCCCTCCTCCCTGAGTCTACCTGATCCTCATATCCACCTCTTCTCTCTGTGTTTTCAGAGGCTGTAAAGGACCCAACAGACTCGCAGTAAAGATCAGGGCCCTCCATCAAACCGGGGGGCGCATGCCCGCTGCCTCCTTGTGTGGTCACTCATAAACCCATCCTCGTGGCGAACGCGTAAAGACACCTCGTTAAAGAGCCTGTTACCTTCGGCTGGCGTGGTGCTCCAAGAAAACAACACCTCACAAACACTGGCACACATGGTTTTCCACTTCAGACTGCACTCATCGCTGCTTATTGACCGTCGGATGCAGTTTCATTCACCTATTAAAGGAAGCATTGTATTGTTTCAGTCGGTTTGTAATGTCTTCACTTACCCACATTAGATGGCAATAGTGTCTTTGTATGTTGTGTTTTTTCTATGGAAGCCAAAGTAATGTGGAAGTTTAAGTGGAAGGATTGTATCCACCCAAGTAGAACAAAGTTGTGTAGCTGTGAAGGATGAAGAGGTTAGCGTCCGACCACATGGTGTCTGCCCCCCTCAGCAGCTACAACACAGATTCCTCCAAACTGAATCACAGGTCAGTTCGTCATGGTGATGATTCGGTTTCACTGTTAAAATGTTTCTGGTCTTTGTCAGAGCCTCTGAATGTTAAAACAGAAACTCAGATGTTCTTCAACAACATTTACTATTTGGCACGAAGATGTCTGCAGCACGAAGGCCTGATACAGTCATAGGTCTGTGTCAGATCACAAACATATCAGGATTTTCACCATCCTGTTTTTACACCTGTAATGGTGAAAGAAAATAACGATTTATATTTAGTATTTGAAGACTTCAAATACTAAGTCTTCACATCACTCTGATGGCAGATGGACTACAGACTGTCGAGTGCTTGTCGAGCTGATGCTGACTCTACAACTTATTACTACAACAGTTTCTTTCCTCAGTGGTGAGAGGAAGAATCGAGTTAATAAAAAAATGACACTGATATAGAATATGTGTAAGACCTGAATGAAGTTTGAGAGAGAACATTGTTTCACAAAGTGTGCAGGTTTCAGTCGTGTACATAACGAGTGGGCAGGAGGGAGGGAGAGAAAGAGCATGTGCGTGAGAGTAAAGACTAGAGTAGAGAATTAGAAGTAAGCAATTTAACTGTGAAGTAGCGGTAATATAGTGGTGTCATTCACTCACTTAGTAATTTGTAGTAAATTTGCAAAACCTACAGTTAATCCCTCTCATGAATTGTTTCAACTTCCAGAAGAATCCAGGACTCCTCTCCTCTGATAACAAGGGACTTCAACGTCAAACACCAGGCATGACTGCCACCAACCCTCTCCTCCTCATAGTAAAGCAGTTTCTCGCGCAGTTATCAGCAAATCCACCATGACACGACTCGTCCACCTCTGTAATCCAGCCGCCTCCATGCTCACAAACGGAGCTCGACATCAGAAACTGGACCGTTGCTTATCTCTTCCCACTCATGGAAGGGAACGGCCTTCCACCACAGTGACAATAAAGTACAATCATTTTTTCTTTTCTCCATCAACAATTCAGGGTTGTACCAAGCCTCCAGTATTTCTGGCTTCCTCATCAGGGCCAACTAACGCCAGCATTGTCACGAGTGACATCACAGCTCTTTCGCTGCCTCCACAGCTGCAACATGCATCATCAGCTTTCCCCAGTGGATGGCCAAGATACTTCCCTGGTGCTTGCTCCTTCTGTGTCAAATTCATTCAAACACAATGTCAGGCTTCTTTTCATCCCTGTGTTCGCAAGCTTTACCAAACTTCTTTGCTCGTGCATACTTCCATCTATCGTAACAGATTTTGTGTCACGATTACTGTGACATGATCACAGTTGTCAGTATTATTGAGATATTTTTAAAACATGCTGTAAATGTTCAAAAATTACTTATACACAAACTATATTTACTATAATTACACCAAGTTTCATATTGATGCTCTTATTTTGTTTTTTTTTATGCTCACCACATCAATGCACAAAGGCATGTGTGCCGCACCTTTGAGGAAAACCTCCTATTTTAGCCATTACTGAATCAGGGTGGCCCCCTGGACCCCCCCAACTCCTCACTTACCTTGTCAGCAGCAGAAGGTCCAGCCCCTTCCAGCAACCCTCAGTGACCATCCGTATAGGATAATCAAATTGGTGAGACCAAGTCTACTGTTTTTTCCTACTGGTCGATCCATTTCCCCCCTAGGTTTCTCCTTATCCCCATAATTTCTCTTACCAAAACCAAACATTTGTTATTTTCAAATTAAAAACCACACTCTATCTGCAGCAGCAACACCACTCGGTTTTGTCAGTTCATCCTCCTTCTCCATTTTCTCTGCATTATACCTGCAGTGATGAAGCCCAGCTCCTTCACCCACCCATGTACAGTATGTCTGGTGCCTCTGTGCAGGCCTCATGCCAGAAATGGCTGCCGTCACTATCCAACCACACCTGCAGACTGACCAGCTGAACTTCTGAACACAATAAGTTTACTATCAAAGAAATCAGGTCAAGGGAACATTAGATAACCACAGTATATAACACTTTGAGCTTCATCAAATGGTTTTCAATAATGAAATTTGATATAAATGCAATAAATGTGCTAAAATGGAAACATGAAGAATTAACTTATCTGCCCACTGTGGTACAAATTTATGGAGCATCAAAATAATCATACAATACATTGACCATAAACTAATAATCTAATGTAAACTAAACACTAACTAGATGACCCTATGACGACCATTTTAAAAAGGCTCCATAGAAAACTTGGGCTGTCTCCTATTGCAGTCCTGGCATTGGTAGAACCTTCTCAATAGACCTTACTGCATCTTCATCTGTACAGCAGCAACAAACTCAGGAAAAAAAAATAGTGTTTAGAGAAATAGAAGACAAAAAGAAGACTAAACCTTGACCTTTTCTCTCAGGTCAGAGGTCACGTCCAGCAGAACAAACCTGGCTTCAGACCAAATCAAGATTTAAAAATCTGGCAAGGCCTTGGCCTCCCGCTCTGCCCCTTCAAACTATCAATAAAAGGATTCCATCTTGGCACTGCGCTCAGATTCTGCAGATTGAACGGACGATTAACACACAACAGGCTCTCAGAGCGGCAGAAATCCCCTCTCTGCTGCATGGTGTCCTATTACCACTACGATTTTCAGGGGTTTTAGCGTCTTCCTGTGGAAATCAATATATTCTCTGTGGTAAAAATGATTCATGGTGAAGGTCTGACCAAAGCAAATCCAGTACCCAGCGGATGCCTGCTGCTGCTGAAAGGCCATACTTCAAAGTGCTCATCCAGAAACCTTCAGATTAAACCACAAACAGCTTGGGTATTGTTTGGGTTTTTTACTACATTGGTGCTAAATCGATACTTTGAAAAAGGTACTGCTGCTTTTTTCCCCAAAAAAAGACAGAAAACAAATACATTGGAAGTTTAAATTTAACATATTAATTGATAACAGTTTAAAGCATACTTAACTTAAATATACAAATGTGGCTTATGTTTTCATTCATATTTCCTCACTATTTTTTGATGAACATATCTTGCGATGGTCTCCTCCAGCAGCTGCAATTTTTCAAGATTGTTTGGTTAAAAGATGAAAGTGAAGTTCAGAGTCTTCTGCCAGAGATTCTGGTCCAGGACCTGCAGGACCTCTGGCTGCACAGGGTTAACAGGCCCCAGGAGACCAGAGGTGCACGCGCACACACACATGCAGAGTGCACCAGCTTAATCCCCCCCCCCCCCCCAAAAGCAGCAGCTTTAGTGTAATTCACGCCGCAGCTGTCTACTGCTGGAAGAATTGAGAAATTGTCCTGCACATGTTCAGCTGCAGGAACAAATGTCACGGAGCGAGGCAAATGAAAAAACAAGATGAACTCCTGAGCCCCCCACCCCCTATTACATACACATACACCCCAATACACATATAGGGTATAAACCTACACATGCTAGTGATGGCATGATGTAGAGGGAGGCAGGTGGAGGCTGCCTGTGGTTTTATGGCACAGAGGGCAGAGAGTGTCTGTGTGTGTGCATCTATCAAATTACTGGATTTCGTTTTTATATCACATTTTTGAAGAAATTAACCCAAACATACATACATACTAACACTTAAAGCATAACTCACTCTTTCTTGCATCAACAAAACTTCAGTGTTCCTGGTTTTATTTTTGATAATTCTCTACAATAATTGTGTGATGTATGTGATATTTGCTGTTTGGTTATTTTATAGCTGTTTTCAGACAGGAACTGTGGAGAATGTCTCCAAATTTAGTTCTTTCACACATGAACAACTCCTCAAGAGATTATCTGGTCAGAGGAGTTTGGTACAAATATTCACTTGTTAAAGTGATTCGATTTTAGTGGTTATAGGTCAAGGTCACAATGACCTCACAAAGTTTACTCAAAGACGAACTGATACATTTTGGGGGTCAAAGGTCTAGGTCACATGCTGGCATTGTTTTGAACTCAATATATCAGGAATGCCCAAAGGGAACTGCATCACATCTGGCACAAACATTCATTTGGAACCAAGGATAACCTGAATAGAATTTGATGGCCAAAGGTCAAAGGCCAAGGTCACTGTGACCGCACAAAAGCAATTTTTTGCCTTGTGAATGCAATATCTTTGTAACAGCTTTAGGGAATTCATTCACATTTGGCCCAAACATTCATTTGAGCTTGGATTTCATCCTGGTAGCCCAAGGTCACAATGACCTCATGTAACTGTACTTCAGTTGTCAAGGGTCAAGGTTACAGAGACCTTTACATGAAAAAAGGTATGTAGAGATATGTACACAGAAACTGCACTGGTTGGCAGAGGCATGCAATTCTAGTTGTTTACAGCACAGTGACACAGAGTATTCTATGGCACCACGTATTCATCCTGAGATATCGGGTGTTTTTTAGTTTCACTTTTGCATCAAACATTTACTTTCTTACATACAGCCACTTTGAGAATGTCTGGAGAATCAAGTGAACGTCTGAAAACAGCTTAAGAGGTCAAGCTGCTGATAACCCCTGTGCCAGTGGGTCAGATATCCCTGTGGTAAACACAATAATTTTACACCCACATATGTCACTTACAAAATTAACTCATGACGTTTGTTCTTTGGTTGGAAAGTGGTCTCAGCACTGACAATGTAACGGCAGCAGTAGTCGCTGCTGTCTGACACACAGCTCCTCGGCCTGTGGGGATTGAGCAGCTGTTATAGCTGGCTGGTGGTTTAGCATTACAATGAATCTGCAGGCAGCTAAACTAAAGAACAAAAAACAATGCAGTGGCATTTACACAATGTTGCTTTCTGCTCAATGAGGCATAACATTCATAACAAATACATACTCTAACTGGTTAGTCAGTCAGGTGAGTTAGAGCGGCTCTCAATGAGATGCATTTCTTTTGTAGTCTATGAAGGGATATGAAGGACGGATTACTGCTCCTCAGAAGGTCCCATTTCCCAAGTTGTGAACTTGTTCGAACTTCGTTGTGTTCATGTGCTTTTTACATCAGAATGTGGAGAAAACAAGGGCGCTGTAAATAAAATCTATGACTTACTGCGTTTGGAGCATTTAAACAACACCTTAACACCTCTTAACATAATTTACATGATATCAAAGAGCAAAGAAAAAGGATCAGGTGTGACAGACATATAAATAGTTTAAACATATGAACGTTAATCATAAATATGTCTGTACTGGCTAAAAATTGTGTTTCACAGAGATGGACTTACAGTTTGCAAGTGATAAATTGTAACATTTGACTAATTCAAATTAAAAGCTACATACAGGCTCATAGTGAAATTATTTTAATTGGTTTATAAGAGATGACGCCAACCACTCGAGATTAATCTTTTTCTGACACCACTTGAATGCACAGATACACTGTATATAAAGATGGATGCAATGACAGCTCCCAAAAGTGAATCAAATCATCTTGATAGCCCCCTAGAGGCTGGCTACACACATTCTACAGAATGCCACATTTGCAGTCTTTGGGGAAACATTAGATTTCAAACTAATTGTGACGGCTTGTGACGGTCTTAACAGTATCAATTTTAATGATGCATAAATACATCAGTATTGGATTAAAAGAGGTGTAAGGGGCTTGTGAGAGATGAACGTGCAGATTACAAATGACAAAACATTTGACAAGCGGAGATATTATGTAAATTGATTTAATTGATAATGTCAGCTCCTCCACAACTTGTGTGCCAAAACTTTCAGAGTTGTTGTTGTAACTTCAGATGGCGTTTACATGAATTTTCCGAGTTGCAAACTCATTTTTATAATTATTCTGACACCACATGAATGCATGGATAGATTTATATAAAGATGGAGAACATGACAGCGGACAAAAGTGAAGCCAAATTATCTTGATTGCCCCCTGGTGGCTGGCTGCAGTGTTGGTCATAAACGCCACCTCCTCCATGGTAGTGGATGTGACCTAGACCACACTTTGTACAGGACAGTGCACTTTCAGGTTTGAGGGAAACTTAAAGGTAGAGTTTGTTATTTTGGAGGATGACTTTTGATATTTGAAAACAAATACACCCCTCCCTTCCTGTTCCTTCAGAAGCTCAACCCCCTCACATTCATATGTGTAAATTGCAGAAAGCAATTAGCCACCAGAGTCATCAACAATATCTGTAGACAGAATACACCCTCTCACAGTGTTTGTCTGCTCTCAAACAAACAGACAGTCAGACACTGATGTACATTACCGCTGCAATACCGGGCCGGTCCACTTGGAGGACATTACGTAAATGTTTGCCGTCTCTGGGGCTGGCCGCACGGTCTGGAAGCTACTCCTAGTGGTTTATCTGGGATTATTTGTGTTAGCTGCAGTCTGTGATACTTAGCATTTGCAGCGTTACTGTGGAAATGATTGTGGATATAATGTTCTGTGAGAGAGCTGTGCTAGCATCTCCAGTGGCTGTTGTTGTTACATTCTGAAACAGTATTGGTAGTGTCCACTATCTGAAGCCACTTCTACAGGTTGTCCTCCCATCCCTCAGCAGTAGAAGGCAAGGAATGATAACATTATCCTGGTTTTATTCAAAAACCATTAGCATATACAGTTAATGTAATTTTAAAAACAGAATTTTAAATACTCTGAGAAAAAGTAGATTTGGGGCTGTATACATATTTGACCTCACTTGGTTCAAAAGAGAATCTTTTGATCTATTGTACGATGGAGAATGTTTTTATACCTTTGTTACTTCTCGCCTCTGAGAGTCTATGCATGTGTTGAAAGCAGAATGAGTTGAAACTGCTCTGGTCACACCTCATCGTATTTTTGGCTCCAGAAAGCCTCTGTGAAAATCCGTGCTAAAAGAGAACACCGGCTGCTGAGATAAAAAAGGAGAAATATGATGAGACGTATTAAATCTTGAATCATGACCATGATAGATGTTTAAAAACAGCTACTCTTGGCTGTTACTCAGATCCCAGCAGAAAGAAAGAAAAAAAACTATCTGAGAACTGAGATTCTCATGGGGTTCTTGGATTCTTTCTACTCAGAACACCCCTGGACAAAACAAATGACTACTAGAACTCGTGACACTTACAATCCTCATTTACCACTTGTTTTCCATCTGGTTAACAGTAGTAACATCAATCTCCTGGTCGTATTCAAACAGAATAATAAGAAGCAGAAGACAATGATGATTGAGAAGACCATACACAAAAAGTGCACAGTAGAAGAAAATGATTGCATGCAGCTCACAAAAGTAATTTCAAAAGGTAAAAGTAAAAAAATTAAAAAGAAAGAGGTTAATTGGATACATAGTGTAAACACACACAAATTGGATTCAATTGCATAAAACACTTTATGTGGTGTTTTGTTATGTACTGTAAACAGAGTATATTACACACAGTGAGAAATATTCATGAAAATGTCTAACTGAAATCTATAGCACTGTAGCTTATGGAGTAGAAATAGAATATAGAAACTTCAGTAAAGCTTGTGAAAATGTAATATGTTACTTTCCAATACAGGGGGAGGAATTCATGATTTATGTTGCCGATGCAGCCTCTGAAGGTTGGAGGCTGAGAATGTCTGACACCCAAATATAAATACATGTCATAACTACAGATCACGTCCCAGCAGCAGAACGAGGAGAAGTTCAGGTGTCTCAGCTGAGACAGGATTCTTTACATTTAAACTCATCACGACAGAGCAACATTTTCTCTGTACGTGCCAGCCTGATAAACGCAGTGAAGCCTGTGGTGTGTGTGTGTGTGTGTCATACATTCTCAGCATGTCATTGGTCTTACTGAGCATTAGTGAATACATTTACCAACATGCCAGGCGACTCAGGAAGCTCTGCAGTGCTAGCCGCTGCCTCAGGGGGGAAGCACTCAGCTGACAGAGTCTCTGAGACTCCACATGGTGACAGCACTTAAATCTGAAATCTAAAATAAATCCACAGGTTTGTAAACATTTAAATATTTTCCTACTGCATCTGAATCAGATTATCGAAGATGCATTATGGGAAACATAGGATCCAGTGATTTTGGAGCTTGACTAAAAGTCAGGATATTTTGGTTTGTGATACTTGACCCTCTCTTTTTATTCTCTCTTATGAGTCCCCCAGATTTAGGGGAGGGCAAAAATAAACTATTAAAGCAAATGTGTTGCCTTTAGCTATACAGTATTGAAGCAGAAACTGTAAGTCAATTAATAATGTTTTGTGTGAGACAGTAATTGACATTTTTGATTAATTTTGATTAATCATGTGAGTAATTTTTACTCAAAAAGCCCCAAAAAGTTGATATTTACTGGTTTTCCAACAAAAAATGTGAGCCTGTAAATGTGGGGTTTGAAAACTTAGAATGGATTGGACAGTTTTATGGACCAAACAATTAATCAATCAATCATAGTATTGAAAATCAAAATGTAAAATATATGTTGCAACCATACTTAATACGACCTCAGCCTCCTCCTGTTATTGAAGCTTATACAGGCATTTTCATCTCAGTGTGATTATGCAGTAGTTGTTTAGCTTTTTTTTTGTCTCCCAAGTGACTCTGATTGGTGATCGTGGATCGTGGTGGCAGCTGATCGTGGAATATCATTACAGTTACATTGCTTAGACATACAATATGCCTACTCACATATACTAGCATTACTAACACCTCTGTCATTACAATTGTCATTGCTGCTCCCTCCCTTATGTTGGACACTGTGTATTGTCTAGAATGTTCTAGAATGTTCTAAATGGGAGATGGGATCCCTCACATGTGGCTCTACTTAGGTTTACATTTTTTCTCTTCCCCCTATTTATAGGTGTTTTTTTTTTGCTCATTGTCACCCATGAGACAAATTGTGGATTTGATTTATTGGTTGATCGATTTATATTGTATCATACACTGCTTAGAATAAATTAAGGGGAACATTCAATTGTCACAGTATAACTCCAAGTGAGTTAAACTTCAGGGAGATCAATCTGTCCATTTAGGAAGCAAGTGATTTTGAATCAGTTTCACCTGCTTTGGTTCAAATGAAACAGGTGCAATGGAGGCAAAAGCAAGACAACCATCAAAAAGGGAATGGTTTTAAATGTGGTGGCCACAGACAGTTGCTCTCTCCTCCTCCTTCCTGACTGATTCTTCTCTAGTTTTGTGTTCTGCTAGTGTCCTTGTCACTACTGGTAGCATGAGGCGGTATCTGCAGCCCGATCAGGTTAAACAGGTAGTCCCTCTGGGATGGCAAATCCGTACGTCTGGTCGCAAGAAGGTTTGCTGTGCCTCCCAGAACAATCTCAAGAGTGTGGAGGAGATACTAGGTGATGAGGAGAGCTGGACAGGGCCGTAGAAGTGCATCAGCCCAGCAGCACCATTGGTATCTGCTCCTTTGTGTAGGGAGGAACAGGAGGAGCACTGCCAGAGCCCTAAAAAATGACCTCCAGCAGGCCACTGCTGGTGTAGTGGGTTCTTCCTGGTGCAGGACAATTCCCAGCCCCATGCGGCAAGAGTGTGTAGGCAGCTCCTGGATGACAAAGGCATTGATGCCATTGAATGGTCCTCTCGGTCCCCTGACCTAAATCCAATTGAGCACCTATTGGATGTTTATATTGGTGTATCTGACGCCACCAAGTAGCACCACAGACTGTCCAGGAGCTAACTGATGCCCTGAACCAGTTCTGGCAGGAGATCCCCTAGGACACCATCCACCGACTCATCAGGAGCGTTCACAGACATTGTCAGGAGTGCACACAGGCACGTGGGGGCCATACACAGTTCTGAGTCACATTATGAGTTGCTGTGATGAAGTTGGATCAGCCTGTGATTTAAATGTTTTACTTTGATTTTTGGTTTGGTTTTGGATCCAGCCCTCGATGGGATGATAGTTTTGGTTTCCATTGAATATTATTATGTCATTTTGCTCAGAACGAAAGATAAAAAAACATCAGTAAAGATTTTCAACTTAATAATTTGTTCATCAAGATGTTTGATTTAAGTGTTCCATTAATTTGTTTGAGCAGTGTGTGTTTTATTGTATGCATGTGGTTTAATGACAGTGTCAATGAAGTATTAGATTTCTTTTTCTTGCTGACACACAGCAGCTGCAGATGCTTAGAAATGGATGGTATATTTGTATGTGTAATATAAATGTGTAAAAGGCTAAATCATAAAGTAGTAGTAGTAGATCAACAAACTACTTCATACTGCAACTTAAACAAACTTTTACCAACTGTACCTGAAGTATCTCCATGCCACATCATCCTACACAAACAGCCCAGTGGCCTGCTGAACGAGCGACATGCAAACGCCTCTTAGGAAGATGATTTGTGACGCTGTAACTTGGCTCTGATACAAGCTGCTCTCTCATTTTTCATTTCAGGCATTTCGCTGACACCCTTTACCCAAAATGACTCCCCAGCAGGGCAACAGGAGAATTATAAAAACACATGTCATGTTGTACTGTGAAGGGTTGAGAATTTTATCTGAGATATACCTTACAGTATCAGGAGCAGATACTGTTTTAACATCTGGGGATCCAATGGGAATAGAGGCTGGCTGAAGTCATCCTGCATGCTTTCACAGCCATGCTGGAAAACCAACATGAGCTCTTGGTGGATCTCGGTGTAATGTGACCACATACCTGTTGGACAGAGAAGCGTTTGGGCGAGAAATAAGATCCATGGAAAGCAGGTTGTAGTTTTGTTTTTCCATCGACAGTTCCATGACGCAGCCCTGCCCCCCCGTGCTGAGCTTTGCATGCCCAACATGTTCTTGTGGATTCATTAAACTTTCATCCTGACGCATCTTTTCCTGACAAGACATACCCAGAGAAAGGTCACATACCCGGGCCTGGGCAGCATCGCCCTCTGTGACGCTCTGGACTAAAATAGTGTCATAAAGTCATCCATCAAACAAGTAGGCCAAGGGTCAGTGACGGGCCAGCCGCAGAGGGGGAAGCACAGAGATAAAACCGAACCGAGCCCAGAATACTCAACAATTTTTAGAATGTAAAAATATGTTAGACTGGTTTCCTTTTATCCAGACAGACATTACAGCCACTGGGCTCAGTTCATACCCCAAAAAATCTGCTTGTAGATACTTTAGATATGCTGTGGTACCTGTGGTATACTGTGTGTTATCATAAACATGTGGTAAACTGATGATGAAACTGGAATAATGTCTGACCAATATGGCAAATGCAGCTTTGACCAAGTCCTATATCCCAGATACACACTAATAATGCACAGCACAATATCAGGGGATAGAAATCACAGTGTGTGTGTGTGTGTGTGTGTGTGTGTGTAAAATGTGCAAAGAATTAAAAGGATTAATAAACTGCATCATCTGCTGGACTGAAACTGGGAGAAGATTCCACAGGAGAGGAGCTTGAAAGCTGAAAGCCCTGGCTCATACTCTTCTTTTGGAAACTTTAGGGACGACAATGCAGATAGTTAAACCGACACCTTTTCAATCAAACCACAGTTTGTACAGAGTAATAATAAATTATCTGCCTCTACAAGAAGAGAAGAGATGTCATAAGGATTGAGCATCTAAGAACCAATAATGTGTCAACAAAAAGTCCAACGGTTTGAGGGATGATGCCAAGAAAAGTCAGGGTATCACCAGAGACACCAGGATTCATCTACATCTAAATAAAGGTCCCCAACCTTTATTTGTGCACAAAATGTCAAGGCAATAGATTTGGTAGAATAAAAAGGGTCAACAGACCAAGTGACAATGTCATCTTGTGCTTTGGCTTTGCTTGTTACACACATATATAATCTGTTCATGTGCAATGTCCATGCATTGTGCACCTGCCTGCTTAGGTGCATCTTGATAGCATTGACTTCAGAGCAGGTTTTTATTGGTCAAAACAGCATCCTCTTTCTGCTGCCTCATGATAGCAATGCACCAACAATGTACCAAACCACACCTCATTTTAAGACCAATGCCACCATGGATGATCAGATGGATGCAAGCTCGTTTGCAATTTACTATATGGGAGCTGGACAGGAAATTGACAACAATGTGAGTCTTAAACTAATAAAGACAATTTGTGCCTGGTGTAAGATACGGCACTAAATGTTTGCTGTAATGACTTAAAACTGGATTTGTAGTTTCTGGAAGAATTGAATTAAGAGTTTACATTTGACAATGGTCAGCAGCGTTAAAGGTCTGACAAATGGAACCCACCAGCTCCATGTCCTTGAGGTAAGGTAAGAAATGAATGGTCAAGGTTAAGATGAATAATACGAGGAGTCAGGTTTAGTAACTTCACTCATTGTTGCTGCACTGTCCTGTGACAGACGCGAATCCCATCACACAACTCCATGTGCTGTGAGTGAGAACTGATCCCGCCCTTTACTTTAATCTGACTCCAGACACTCGGATGGAAGGTGCAGCGCTCCAGTCTGAGAGTTAGGGTTAGCCAGTCTCAGAAAGCCCTCCCTCCCTGTGTCTGTACAGAGACGAAGGGCAGACATGTCTCCGTCTGAAACTGATCTCTGCTGTGAACCCAAAACAAAATGAAAACTAAACAAATCACAAGCCTCTTCCCATGCTCCCTCCATTCATATTCATCCCATAAGAAAATAACAAACCTATTAGTGCCGATCATCAACCATAAATATCAAACAATCGCCAGGCCCAGATGGGGGGGATTATGTCGCCTTAAGTCATTACCGTCACATCCTCTCCTTAAGCTTCCAATTCCCCCTCTCAGCTGCATTGTAATACCCCACCGCGGATCACTTTCCCATATTAAACTCACTGTTTGCCGATGAGCTTATTAATGCTTTTGTTTCTCTGTGCCAAAACAAATGCCCTCCACTCATAAAAGTCCTAAGCGTGATTAATCTGTTTTAGCCCCAGTTCAGTCAGAATGCTGTGGAAACTGGCCGCTTCCTAGGTGGCGACGGGACGTTTTTTCTCTTGACGCCCGCCTCCTTTGAAGTGAGGACAGTGCATGTTTCACGCCGAAACTGACTGTCAGAAGTCGGGCCGGGCTTACAACAGGCCGTAACCTGAGAGCACAGAGGGGCTTAGGCTTCCCCCGCCAGAGTTTTGATATCAATTAGATTTGTGGTCACCTGATATGCAGAGGGCCCGGCACTGAACATCTGCACAGGATAATGAGAGGAGGAGGAGGAGGAGGGCTGTAGCTGTGCTGTGGTACCCTGGCACTGCTGGATCACATGAAACATCAGGCCACATCGATCCACGGATCAGGACGTTAACAGCTTCTTACAGAACCTTAAATAAACCACCAGCAGAAGGTTCACTGCAGTAGACACATCCGCAAGTAACCAACCAAGTACGGCTGCAAATAACTGTAAAGTGACAATTATTCTCTCAAGTAATCAATTATTATTTGGTAAAAATTGTTGTTTGGCCCAAAGGCCTTTGTTTGAATATAAAACCAACAAACATTCAGACATGTTTTCTTTCAAAATTTACAAAATATTATGGCTAAAAAATGTAGAAGACACTGACGAAGATGTCAAAAGACTTAGTGGTAATAAGAGCTGATGTGATGGTAACAAAATAACCTGATCTATGCAGCAGAATTGATACGTTACATCCTGCCTCTGCTTGTTGTGGCACACCTCACCTGAGTCCTGTGGAGGATCTGTTGCTGTTGTGATGCAGAAACCCCCCACTGTGATGTGTGAAAGGAAAACCACAGAGAAAGTCTCAATTCCTCCACAGGACAAGTCTGAAAATGGCTTAGGACATTGATTTCAAATGCAATTCTGTCATCCTCCCATAATCTTCCAATGATAACAGTGTTTGTCTGCTTTCTAAAATCTTTGCTCTGTACACCTGTATGAAACTCACTGTGTCCAGTTGTAGGCTGACTAAAGTTTCTGTAGTGACTCAATTTCTTTCACACACTTTTTAAGCTCATCTTTGCTGTTTGACAGATTGTCCCATTTCTACACTAAAGACATCAGGAGATGAAGAGAGGCAGTTTTCTCTTGTCATGAATGTATTTCCTCTGTGGCAGCAGAACAAGTTACAGCAGCCTTCAGAAACTCCTGCAGGTTAAACATAAGCACTTCATATGCAGATTTTGTTTTTATTAACTGATAAATCAACATCTGAAAATAATGAAACATGTACAATTTTCAAAATCAAATTGTTTTGTCAAATAAGACAAGTAAACAATACGTCCTCAACAAGCTGGAATCAACACATGTTTAACATTTGTGACAGGAATTAGATTCCAAACCTGTGGATATAGTTAATAAAACAGCGGGAGCTTTATTATGATTTGGGGATTTACCATGATGCACTAACATCAGCTACAATAGAAAAAGGGATATTTTAGCAGTTTCAGATGTTTTCAGATGTTTGGTCAGACTCACACTTTTGTGCTGTGCCACTTGCCTTCGGCTTCATGTCTGGAACACCTGACCTTTTGTGGATCATCTTACCAAATCTGGAAGTTACTCCAGTCACGACTTATTCCACAAACCTTAACAGCATAGTTGTAACTTGTAAGCCTGTGACGGGTCATGTGTCAGAGTCGGTGTAGGTAACTAGACACATGATGCAAAATTATTCCTTTCTGATTACTTTCTCATTTCACTAGCTATTAAGAACATTGATGTAAAGAATATACCATAAAAGTAACTGCATTCAAATATTAATTGGGATGTATAGTACAATGGAAATGGTCAAGGTTTCCAAAGCATCTGCATCAGCCCAAGTATACACGAAGACGGGAAAATGCTTCATGCACATGCATCTTTTTTTTTTTATCCCAGTCATTGTGGAAGTGGGTGCGTGTTTAAAAAGCACACATTTACTTACAATCTGTTATTTCCACTGACAGTTGTCAACATTTATGTTCTGTTTGGAGAACGAAGCTTTAAACATGTTGTTGATCAATCACCAAGTCTATAAAATGTTAGACAATAGTAGACATTGCAAGCACAAAATCAGACGACATTATAAATGTCAAGGTTAAAATGAGATGAAGAACCAGATGAGGGTGGATGAAACAAAGTCTTTAATAGGACTCACAGGTGGTGAACAAATAACCAGTGAGGGAAGCAGTGTCCAAAACACTGAGGCAAAATAACGTCAAAAACAAATGACAGCGAAATGTACTGAAAGTACACTGAGAACAGACACAATGACAAAGGCGAGAGCGAAACAGGGAGACTCTATAATGGAGGGAGGAGACACAATAGGTGCGTTTGAGATGGACTTGGTCTGACAATGACTGACTTGATGCCAATGTGAAGGACATGTAAAGTCAGACACCTTTTACTTCTAGTAGTGCGTCAGCGAGCTGAATACAATGACCAATCCCAAGTCTTTTCACATCTCAGTTTAATCAGAGTACTTTTAAAAATGAAAACATGCCCCATGATGTGTTCAGGTGTATGGGGGAAAGACACATATCTGTCAGGGACACACTGTTGGAGTGATAACTCTCTTATTTCTGTTCTTTGAGAACCAAAGTCTGTCAACCAAAAAATAGAAATCTTTTTTGATCTGTGCCTCTTAAGTCAGTCTTCTCTTAAAAGAGCTTTAATCAATGCCATAGGATTCAGGCATGTATGTGTATAGATGTATATGTTCTTTCATATAAACCCCTAGTCGGAGAAAATAAAACTACAGTGTTATACTATTACCTCCAGGAGCTTTTCAGACTCCTGAACGAAACTGATTTTGCAGCTGAAAATGAAAACTATAACATTAAGTGGCCATGTGTAAATAAAAAACTATCTGAAAGCAGGAGATCACATGGACTGCATCTCATCCTATTAGGAGAGAAATAAAGAGCAGAGCAGCTATAGTGTGACACATCATGGGTTCGAGGTGCAGGTCCTCAAAGAAGCAGGAAACAAGGAGAAGTGAGGTGACCATCTTTTAAATACAGCAGAAACAGGAAGTGAGGATACAAGACAAATGATCCAAGACAGTAGGCAGAGACTTACAATGCAGGGTCACAGTTAAACACAGAATATGAATCCTTCAATAGAAAGTCCAAGTCTCTCAAGTGTTTACTGGAGCAGCATCATGGCAATAAAAGGGGACATCCTTCCTCATCCCTTTATATCACACTAACATGAATCTTAAGGCAAATGTGACAGAAAGTTTCATGCCAGACAATATTAGTGCAATTTCTTTGATTGTTAAATTGAACCCAGCATAAAAACTGTAGAAGAAGCTCATACTGCAGCTTCAGATGGATCTTAAAAGTTGAGGTAATGAGAATCCTCATGACATGGGTAACTTTATTCCTCATTTTAGTTCTCTGCTGCTCGCTTCTCCTGGTCAGTTCAGTCCTTGGAGGCCCAAGAGGTTGAGCCACTTTAAATGTACACCGAGAGTTTGGAGAGCAGAGCTGAGGCTGGGCAAAAAGTGGGAAGTCCTGCTCTCTGGGGACACTGGGCGAATCTGTCCCGTAATTAACGTCCTCCATGTTACTTTGCCAACCGCTCGCAAATGGTACGCAAACAACCCTGCAGCCGTCTCACGTTTCAAAGTCAAGTCCTCGGCACCAGCTGTAGAGCAGAGCACTTTTTTCCTTCAGTCTGATGCTGAGAGGAGAGAGAGGACGAAGACTGAGGAGGGAGCTCGTGTGATGAACTGCAGATGTTCTGCAGGACAATCTGAAGCTGCTGAGAGGCCCTCTGAGCACTGACAGCCTGCACAGCAGCAGCATAAAGCTCCCTTAAACAAAATTAGCTTTTATTCCAACTCATTGTCCTTGTCGGAGTTTCATAGAGATTGTAAAACCAGCAAATGTTTGACATTTTTACTGGAAAATATGCTGCAATGATAAATTGATCATCAAACTAGCTACAGATCCATGTTTATTGAGTCAAACAATCAATAATGGACTTATTATCATTGCAATCTCTAATTATCACAATAATAAATCTCACATTTGAAGTCATCCAGCTTTTCACTGAAGAGAGGCAGTGGAGACACTGGAAATCTACAGTTCTACAATGTGTTTCAAGATAACACAATGAGAGTTTCATGGAAGACTCATTCACAGCACCTTCATCCAACATCTGTCCTGCATCCAGACGTCTGACTTTACACTTGACATTCCCTCTTTTCCCTCTCAGTAACCCTAACCTTGGCCGACCCCTCCCCTCACTTTTGTCCTCAGTGACCCCCTCACCGGTGCAGAGCTGAATTTACATTCTTCACCAATCCTTTAAGCTCGGCAACCAAGAAGCTCTCATCCCCTGATCAAAACAGGCCTGTTGACACGTCCAGCCAGGTCCCAGGACGCAGTTTGTCCTCCTCAGCTCTTCTAATTGGCTCACTGAGACGAAAAAGATGTTGTACAGGTCCATGAGGGCAGGAGAATAAGAGCCATTGTGCTAAATTTGCTAGTTGTTGCTAATTGTTCATAGTGACAAGCACTGCAGCTTCATTAGGAAGGGATGAACAGAGGGGGGAGCAGTGGGTCAAAGGTCAGGGATGATGACATGAAGAAGAAAACACCTGCACAGTGAAGCTGTGGAGATGAGAACCAGCTCCACCATCACAAATCAGCAGGGAGCTACATCTGGAAAACCACCTAGATGTACAGACTCTAACTAACAAAAATAACTGCTACTAAAGCTGAGACTCAGCCGGACTCTACTGTATTTTCAGTGAGGGGACACAGTGGACCAATGAGGAACATAAGCATGACTTGTAATTTCTCAGTTGATCAGAAAAGACTCAGTAAGAAAATGATCCATATGAAGTATTCAGGAAACACTGTTTCATCAACAAAGTTTTATATTTATTGTACAATGTACTTCTACATTATAAAAACTATTTATTCACTAAGGACCAGGAATTTACGGATTTGTACTTTATTCATTTCTTGCTAACTACTCCATAAGTGTCTAAAAAAAAGAGATTATTTCCATTTTAAAGCTGTTAACAATGAGTTAAAAAGTGAGTTTTACAGATATTGTTTAGTAAAAAGCACAAAAAAAAAGAAGAAAATGAATGGAATAACTATTACTAAACATATATAACCATATATAAAGTAACTTAATATTTAACAGTTTCACCATTCAAGTAAGTATTCAACTCTGTGATGTATAACCACTAAATTAAGCAAACTGCAATGATGCTGTGTAGCCATGGTAACAGCACAGGTATAGAGACGTCACTCGGTCCAGACGTGAGATGGAATGAAATCTATCAAATAACTCTGTCGAACATCAACCTTTTGTCATCCATTCAATGTGTAAGTTCTTTTTTTCAGGCAGAATCTATTTTATGTGACCATTTCCTACTTGTCTTGGTATCAAATTTTTTAAATTGGATATTTTCAGATTGTTAGTCAGACATAACAAGCAATGTAATGACAACACTTTGTGCTCTACGAAACATGTGCTGGTAATTTTTCAAACATTAAACCTAAACCTAGCCAGACACTCAGCAGTCAAGGAAAGAAATTCCGAAACCCTCTTATCTGATGTGAGGGTTTTTTGTTATTGGGTTTGGATTACTTCTGAGCTTGTGGTTGTTTTCCGAGTCACTGCGATACAGTCAGTCCCTGAGGAGCTGCAACCTAACCTACCCCTGCGCTCACTTGTTGTGTTTACCTCTTGTTTGTGTGAAAGTGAGGTGTATAGCATCTGACCTGAAATCAGATCTATGTATGAATGATGACAAATGGTGAGCTGATGACTCTGTGAAGTGCCTGAACTCTGACTGGTAATCCTGCCACGCAGTGACTCATCATGGTGATATTAAGCCTATGACGGGTTCTCATTTCCCAAGCATTCTCATTTCTCCTCTCTCGCTCTGAGTAACCAGGATGATGACGGCAGTATTCAGGCATTGAACAGCCATTAAACAACCGTTACATGATGGAAACTAGGCGAGACTCTAACAATAGGTGTTACCTTTCTCTGTTTGATGCTGTGCTTTTGTCTGTTCGAGATGAGGTTGCTGCAATTACTTAGTCTCCAGTAGAGGGCAGGAAACCAGTTAGTGATAGTTCCTGGTAACTGAAGGGGTTCTTAGCATTTTATCTTGCAGAAATGTGTGCACTCACTACATCATATATTCCACTTAACCTATAAAATGTTTAACCTATCCAAGTTTAAAGCTGAAATAATGAGTTGATCCATGGAAAAAATTATTGCAACGATATTGATTATAAATTTGAAATAGTTTTTGTGCCCCACAAAAATCCAGCTTCTTATTTTTTTCTTGAAGACTTGTACCTCAATGTTATAAGTGTGTACCTTTAATTGGGGCCCAGAACATGACAGAGTCCAAATTCAGTTTGAACTCATCATGAAATCGGATGAAGCCTCATCATGGCTCTCAGTCGCCATCGGCCCCAATCATTTACATTTCAGGAAGTTTCCAGTGGGTCCAGAAAGTGAGAGCTACTGTCTGATCGTTGGCCGTGGCTGCATGCCTGAGGCCTTTCTGTCATAAAACTCACTCTAATCAATTAAAGCATACAGCTGCAGTGTGTTGAGCTGATCGTGTTTCCCTGTTCAGAGCACCTGCTATCAGCCTTGATCACAGCCCTCTGCGACCCAAAACCCACTGACTCACACCGGCCTCACAGTTGGCCCGTCCTCTGACAGGGCATCTACACACACACACGCATGCATATCAGCTTACACAGCGGCGTGCGTGCCAACAGCTAACACGCTCCTCCACGCACAGCCACACAAACTTTGCCATTTTATTTTCGTGCCCGTCACAATTTCACACGTCTTTTCCGGGCGTGGTTGGATAATCCCTCGCAGGGCGAATGCCTGCAGGCCGGCGGGGGCCGCGGCGTGCCAAGCTAAGACCATCACGACCTCAAAAAAAAACCAACAAAAAAAAGGACACAAGGCATTCTGGGTGCTTTCTACAATCTAAAGAAAAAATGTCGTCTCACATTTCCAGAAGCTTTTCTCACAGAGGATTGAATGACATGATCAGTTAAACTCAGATCAGTGAAGACGACCTTAACATGACAAAAGTAAAAAACTGTCACATTTGTACATGATTTACTACAACCATTTTTAAAATAAAGCCAATTAAGTTTTACATCCAGACATTTTCAAGAGACAAACAATTGTCAAGTGTTTTCAAATTGTCTTGTGATTTCAAGTTCGTAATTCCCTCTTTGTTTTTGGAATACACAGCAAATATTATCAAAATGTATTTGAGCCTGTTTACATATCAAGTGGCCCCGAATAGGACCCGGACGCGGGGGTTGAGAAAGCCTTTGACAGACATCAGTGGTTATACATTGGGCCCCAGAGAATTAATTAAAAAAATCAACAGACAATTAATTTGCAACTAGTTTGATGTTAATCCAGTGATTTAATTAATGGAAATAAAATTAATGTTTCATTGATTCTTAATTATTAAAGATAAACTGGCAATCATTCTCTTGTAGAAACCTAAGGATGTGCTGGTTCTCTTTCTGGTTTCAAAACAAGACCTATGCAGAGCTCATCTTCTTCAGGAACTTCTGATGAACATATTTAACTATTTCCACACATAATCGTTGAAAACTGAGAAAAATATTCAACTATTCAAATACTATTCAAAATCAATAGTCAGTGTGGAATGTTAAAATAGAAAACCCAGTGAAGAAGAGACTCAGTACTTTTCAACAAGCTTGAAGTCATAGTATTAGAACCTCAGAGGGTGCCCTGGTGTCCCCCTTGTGGAATAATATTGTATGTCTGCATTTAGTCGGCAGTAAAAATGTGAGCATGTCCATCAGTCTCGGGACATGAATCACAGTAAAAGCCTCCTGGCTGTGGGACTCTGGAGAATAATCGTCTCCAGCAGTTTGTCTTTTGTCTGCAGTTACAACTCATCACTGTGAAAACACACTCATGCTTGGAGAGTGGAGTCAGAGCTTGTTAAAAACCAGGATTACCTCACCCATTCTGCACGGTAAAGAGAGAGATTCCTTCCAGTCTACTGTCGGGACGGGGATGAGCCCACCACCTCCGACATGAAGCCAGAGAACATGAGTGTTGGTTAATAATGTTGTCTCAGGAAATGGATAAAAACTGTTGGACAGTTAAATACCTTGCAGAAACTATGGTAATGAGCATTGTAGTGTGAGATACTAGACAGATCATTCATTTGATCTTATTTTTAAACCAGCAGTTTTAAAAAAAATCTAATATGGCATATTTAAAATTTCTCTTTGTTTCAACCATCTTTGAGCAAAAGAGTTAAATGGTTCACATCTGTTTAAATCTGACCTAAAACAATAGTTCATCAAATCTGGTGTGAATTCTAAATATTATCCTTAGTATTTCCTCAAGGCAAACATCACTCGAAAGAGGCAGACTAATTATAGCAAGTTAAATCGGTTTGTCTGGGAATCTGACTATTAGATCTGAAAAAAAGAGCCAATCCTTTAAAAACACTGTTTCAGTTCAGTATCAGACTTTGCAAACCCAACTCTTCATGGTCTCGTTTTTTACCTCTAAAGTAAATGAGAGAAATGGGACCATTCACAACTTGTTTGAATCACTTTTACAGTGTCCAGAGGAAATTGAAGTCATCGACACACACTGGTGACTGACCCAAGGCCAACAGACTGACAAATATGAGAGGCAAACTGCAAACTAAGTGACTCCCTCAAGTGTTTAAGCTGATTTATGGACAGTTTGATGAAATCGGACCAGGCCATCTCTCACGGCATCATTGCTGTAAACATGGCCATAAATAAATGATACACATTACCTGACAAAGTGGGGGCCTTGCTGTACAGTGTCTGCGGCTATCCAGTGGGGGTGAGGTGGGAGCACTGGTCAAAGGTCGTGGGTGACAGGGGAGGCTGTAAACAGCAGTGGTGGGCCACAGTGGGCAGGTACAGCAGAGTTTTATTTATGAAGCTGCAGCCCAGGTCACGGTTGCCAGGGGCGACTCAGGGTCGTTACCGAGCCCATGGGGATAGGAAGTTGGTCACAGGGTCAGGGGGCGAGGGGGTGTGGTAAAGGTTTGGGTTTGTGGGCAAGAGGGGGTCAGATCGACAGGTGGGACGCTGCTGCAGACCAGCCACACCTGCCCGGCCTGTCAATCAACATGCTGCCACCAGTGTGTGTGGTTACAGTGAGAGAGTGTGAGTGTGTGTGTGTTTTGTGAATGAAATGACAGAGAGAGGGAGAGAGAGAGAGAGAGAGAGAGGCAAACTGAAAACTATTTTACAAGACTGTGTGTGTGTGTGTGTGTGTGTGTGTGTGTGTGTTTGAAACACTCAAAACAAAGTAGGCAAAAGGCAGCACATTGCACATGATCAAGGGTTTGGTTCACTTGTTAGTGTTGTGTCATATTTTTGGTCTGTATGTCCACATTTGAAGCATCAGGCTATAGTGATACCAGTTACTGGAATGTGGAAATTTAAAGAAAAAACAAGATACAGACATTCAGTGACTGATATCCACTAAATATTAACACAACAAAATACCATAACAGATCTGTTCAGTTGTGTGGAGCTAAATGTGCAACTTTTTGTTTGAGCAGATGTTTCCACAGGTTACAGTTCCCTGGCCAGCTTTGCATCGTCCAACCTCTTTCAGTTTAAAATTTCCCTGACTCACCGTGACTTAACTCTCTTAATCGATCAATCAGCCCTGTTACCTGTTACCCTCTCACCAAATGCACCCCGTGATCCTTGACACAGTTTGATTAACAGTGAATTGGTTTTCTATAGGATCAATAATTTGATCTGCGCCCTTTAAAACACAGAGCTCCAAACATGATATGGTAATAAGAAACTTTATTTCATCAACAATTTACAAAAACTGAAAAGAATTGCAATCAATATATTTAACATTTTCCAAGTGTCCATGAGTGTTAAATAATGAAAAAAAAAGAGATACAACAAGATAATCTGATTAAATATACTCACAATATACTCTACCATTGTATATTGTGTACACATAGGCTACTGGACTTACAAGGAACATTGATATAGCTGTTATTAACCCTGGCCCTAACTATTGTGTAATTATTATTATTATTTAATTATAAACGCACATTAATTTAGATGTGCTGCCCCTGATGCTAATAGAAAGATGTGGAGGACACAGATTCAGAGGTGGAATTGAGGTGCAGAGACAACCACATACTGACCAACTTATTATTAATACAGGTTTCTTTATACCAGAGATGTTTGACTCCACAAAACTTACAGACAAGCTGTTGAATTCATTGTTACAGTTTGAGGCTGAAGCAGGCACTAAAATCAGTCTCCAGGCTGAGAGATGAGGAGATAGAGGAGGAAAGAAGGGAAAAGAAAGTGGACAAAGAAGAAATATGAAGAAGATCGTTAGTTATCTGGGGAAATCTATCAACTAGCTACCAGTTGGTTTCCCAGAATGCTCTGCAGTCAGCCCTTGGCTCCGTCTGGATCTTATGTAGGCCGGCTGTGTATGTGTGTGTGTGTGTTGTGTGTGTGTGTTGTGTGCGTAGTAGACGTACATTTGCTGTGTCAGTGGCAGGTGCAGATTAGACGGGTCGTTGTCCTGACAGTTGCAGTCGAACCAAAACAACACATGCAACACACACACACACACACACACACACAAAGCAACCTCTGTGAGTCAGCACTCTACACTTTCAACGAAACACATTCAGAGAAAATCTTCATCAGAGTTGAATATTTAACTTTATATTTGCTTTTTATATTGAGCATCATCAACTATTTGTGGCTTTTTGGGCTGAATTTAAAACTTTTGAGGACAGCTTCTTACATTACAGTGATAACGAAGGATTTGTCACCTATTGCTCAAACTCAACAAATAGATTTAGTCATAAAATTGGTCAGAAATTAAAAATATTTCACTGAAGTATTTTCTCTTTTACAGTAACTTAGGTTAAATTCTGCCTCATACACAGGCTCTGCCCTCTGGTAGTTTTTCATTAGAAAATAAGTTGGAGTCTTAGCTCTGTATCAGCAGAACCCTGAATAGCACACATTGAGTTTTTCCTCGGACATGTTCACATGTATAAATGATTTTGTGCTTTCACCCTGCACCAGTGAGGATACGCCTGAAGGACGGACACTGTGTTCTGTGCAGGGGGAAACAAAACCCTGTCGTCTTTAGAGGGCGCTAATCATGCTGTACTGCCAGTGTGTGTGTGTTTGTGTGTGTGTGTGTTTTGAAGGCCATGAGGGACCCACGGGACTCTCCAGTTGCAGGCCTGCAGACTGGCTGGCACCCTCAAAGTAGCTTCTTCATCCTGGAGACAGCTGTTGTCTCCGTGACGACACGATTGGCCAATGGGGGAGTGGGTGGGAGGGGAGCTGGATAGCCCTGGATGTGCGTATGTGTGTGTGTGTGGTTGGTCATATCAAGTGGCGAGGATCTAGTACAGACAGATTTAGTCATAAATAGACAGACAGAATATAGTGAAACCTGCAAAATTACGTTTCTGAAGTGTGTACAGCTTGTGTTTAAATTGTTTGTGTGTGTGTGCGTGTGTGTGTGTGTGTGTGAGAGAGAGAGTCCAGTTGGCTCCGTCCAGTAAACACCATTCCCTCAGTCCCACTGTGGCAGGAGAAAAGACTCTATATAGATTGAACAACAAGGAAACATAATTCTGGGTCTGATCCTGCAGTTAGCAGCTGGACGTGTAAAGAGCCTTCAGGGCCAGACGCAGGTTTCTCTAACACAGTGTTAGCTTACATCCAGCTCTCGGACCTGACCACAGCAGAACTCTGCTTTTTGTCCCAATATGAACACACAAACAAATATGTCTCTGTGAGGCCTCATACACACATAAATAACATTCACAGTTGGCTCAGCATTGATTCTTGATCAAATTTCTGGTTTTCAATTTCTTGTTTTGTCTAATGAATGGTAATAAATCCCAAAAAGTTCATGTACAATCACGTAAGATGAAGCAAAGTTGCAAAACGAAAATAAGCAGATACCAAAATATATGTAGAAACTTCAGAAGGAGCCACATGTGAGGAGGGATCCCTCTCCAAGGACGGACAGATGGTGATGGTGGATCCTGGTCATGATGGTGAATTGTGGATCATGATGGTGGATCCTAGTTATGATGGTGAATTGTTGGTCATGATGGTGGACTGTGGATCATGATGGTGGATTGTGGGTCATGATAGTGGATTGTGGATCATGATGGTGGACTGTGGATCATGATGGTGGATTGTGGGTCATGATGGTGGATTGTGGGTCATGATGGTGGATTGTGGATCATGATGGTGGATTGTGGGTCATGATGGTGGACTGTGGATCATGATGGTGGATTGTGGGTCATGATGGTGGACTGTGGATCATGATGGTGGATTGTGGGTCATGATGGTGGATTGTGGATCATGATGGTGGATTGTGGATCATGATGGTGGACTGTGGATCATGATGGTGGATTGTGGGTCATGATAGTGGATTGTGTGTCATGATGGTGGATTTGTTTTCTTGTGTTTTATTTTTTATTTTTGCATCTGCTGCATGTTAGAAGCCTCATCAACTTACTCACTGTGAATCCTGCAGAAGATCTCTGTCTATGTTCTCACATCGGCTCCTTGAGTTTAGACCAGGGGGCTGGCTGGGAAAACTCCGGAGAGGTTTTCTGAAGTTCAGCGCATGTCTGAAAACAGCTTAAGTTAAGTTTACTTTAAACAAAAGTTAACAGTTAATGAGTTAAATTTCAACTTCAAATTCGTCTCAGCTCTAAAAAAAGTTCTTATTGTCATTTTGTAGATAAAAGTGTTGGTTCCGGCACCGTTGTGACACAAGCACCGTTTCAAATGTCAGACTATTAGCAATATGATGAACATAATTTTAACTCTCATGAAGTTTATCCAGAAAATAATCAGCAGATTAATCATCAACAAAATAAACCATTAAAACAGAGGACTTCAGTGTGTGGATGGGAACTCAGAGGAGACAGCTGCTGTTTAAGTGTCTGAGATAATGAATCCTCCGACTTGAGCAGACAGTTGGAGTTCAGAGATAAAATGAAAAAAAAGTCACAGCTATTTTGAGTGAATGAAGAACACACTGTAAAGTGATCGGCCAGATGATGCAGTGACAGAGCGTGACATTTGCTCCTCAGGATGTGACCCTGCACCTCCGAACACAATGTCCGGTGAACCTGTGACCTTCCGCTGGAAAAAGTGCTGATGTGGTTTGAAGTAGGCAGAGAGCAACGACTTGTGTTCTTCAATGCAGAGAGACAGGTGTGTGTGTGTATGCAAAGGAGTCAAATTGAGACAACGCCACCTGGGGGTAAGGATCCCCCAGAAAAATGTGTTTAAACAAAAGAATTCCCCTTAAAAACTTGTAATGAATTACAGAGTCGTGGATTCTGACTTTATTTAATAATGAAGATAAAATAAGTACAAACTGGCTGAGGTCCATAAAAACACCTAAAAACACAAACAGGCCTAAGAAAGAAAAAAAGATGTGAATGCCTCCTTACCAGGGACGATACACAAAAGTAAAACTCAAACTTGTGGAAGTACACTTTAAGGTTGAGCCAGACAGGAAGGGGGTTTGCCAGAACACTTCCAGGGCACGTGGGCACCACCATACACACACACACACAGACACACACACACACACACACACACACCAGTGACAGGGTCAAAAGAGCACACAGCACACAGTGTGTGTATGTGCGTTTCCTCATTTCTTTTTCTTTTTTTCAGTCACTCTCAGACTTTGTCAAGTTGTTAACACACACACACACACACACACACACACACACACACACACAATTCAGACAAAAAAACGTCCACATATTCTCATCTGTGCGCCATTTAAGATTACTGTGATACATGAATCCAGCTGTACTCCACTGAAAACATTTTAATTTGTTGAGGAGATAAAACATAAAATCACTTGTTCAATTGAATTTTCTTAGACATTTGTGCTACTACATCTGCTGTCCCAACATCTTCTGCTTTCTTACAAGTAGCCGGACAGAGAAACAAAACACTAACTAGTCAGAGGGGGGAGGTCAGGCCGGGGTCAAGGCTATCATCCAGATATCATCGGGAGCAGCTGATGATCAATGAGCTCGACGTGTCGCAGGACACAGGTTTGACCCTAAAGCTCTCCCAGTGGAGATTTGAGTGCAGTCCGACACGTCTGCTGCTGCTACTGAACACATGAGGGATTCTAACGTTACAGGTAGGACAGATTCAACCATTAATGCTGCAACAAAAGTGTTTCACCCCACACTGGTAGCGACTAGAGACTGTCCACAACCACAGAGTGTTTTCGAATAGTCCGTTTTGCATAGGAACCTTCCTAAATGAGTGAAATGACCTAGAAGTGTTTCAGCGGCTGCCATAGTAAGAGTTGTTTACATTTGAAGAAGGAGTACCCAGTTACTTCAGTTGTATTGGATTTGGCTGCAATGCTGTTTACCACTGAAACTCCAAAAGTGTTTTGTGGACTCAAACACTTTCACCCTACCCTCCATCGGCATAGTGGTGAACAAAGATAATGAGTGGATTTTCATTTTTGGGTGAACTATCCCTTTAAGGACAGAGGACATCACAGCTTGTTAATCCCCATGAGACAAATAGTGAATATGGGCTATACAAATAAAATCTGATTGATTTTTAAACAAAGCTCACCACTCACACTGGGCTGAAGCTTCACCCTCCAACAGTACATTGACAGACAAAGGTCACAGCCAATCCACCACAGCAGTGGTGTAGGGACAAATGTGTGAGTGTTTATTCAAAGTTTACTTCTTTATCAAAGTTTAGTGAAATTCCACAGAGGAAGCAGGAACCTGAGTTGGAGAATCACGTTTGTCATGAATGTGCCACTTACATTGATGAGTCCCAGCCCTTGCTGCTACAGACACTGTCCGCCTGTCAACTTAAAAAAGTATTGTTCAAGTATTGAACGTGCCACTTGCAGATTGCACCAAATATTCTACACACTGTGCAAGTTCGAAGATGGATAGATGGTTTTTGAGATTGGCAAACTAGGCATACAGACAGAGATTATTTGCAATATAATAAGACGTAAACCCTGCACTGGTAGGACACCGTTAATGCTGCTCTATTTAAGAGATTTATTAAAAACAAGACAAATCATCATTTGAGGACAAATGCAGCATTTCCCCACAATACTTAATGATGTCCACTGAGCATCAGACAAAGTTCGATTTGTTTCATCCCTACATTATCAGTGCTGGGCTGCTGAACTTCACCTTAGCAATGAAGCTCCCAAAGTCTTCAGTCTCCTCCTCATGGATTGATTACCCACGACCCCCTTC
Organism: Paralichthys olivaceus; assembly: GCF_024713975.1. Classification (NCBI taxonomy): domain Eukaryota; kingdom Metazoa; phylum Chordata; class Actinopteri; order Pleuronectiformes; family Paralichthyidae; genus Paralichthys; species Paralichthys olivaceus. Next base: position 22,432,223 of record NC_091099.1, read on the forward strand.
TGTTTCTGGGACTTCCTGGTCAGAAAGTCATTTGTCAGTATTAAGGTGGATCAAGTCAGGAGCCACCCTAGGTACCAAGGTTAGGACACAGCAGTTGAGTAAACAGCAGTCAGGGTATCACTTTCAGTCCGGCTGCTGGCCTCACCTCAGGGTAAACAGAGGCAGCGTCCGAGTTCTGCTGCTCAGGTATCAAACTGACCCACACTGGAAAACCTCCTCATTTCTGTCAGACTGACTCAGACACTCACAAGGAGGAGTAGGAGACGCAGAGGGAGCAGACAGATGATGGCTGGGTGTTTATGTCTCCTCTTTGTTAAGCGTACTATCTAGTGTCCTGTCTGAGTGGAGGCTTTCACTGCAGGGCAGTCTGTGACCTGCTGGACCTGCAACCCCCCCCCCCACCTCAAACACCAACAAAGGCTGGGAGAGTCTCACATTGGTCCATGTCTGCTCTTTCTGTTGAGGAAAATAACTTTGATTAAGACCAAAATCTAGTGGTAAGCACTGGAAATCACTTATTATATGATATTTTGGGAGTTGTAAGACTTCATTTCCGCTATACATACAACAAAATAAAAGACATTCTAAACCTAAAAACGTTTTAGTTGATTTGATTAACAAATGATTACAACCATTGCGCAGAATTTGTGCAACATTTTCACAACCTGAATAATGTTACTATGATAAATGTTACTTAAAGATTAGTTTTTTCAGTTTCATAGATGATTGATTTTACTCTCAAAAAAGCACCTGTTTTAAAATAATTGGGAAATTATATTTTGTTCATTTACAGATTGTTGAATATGTACACATGGATAAGTTTATATTTGTTGGGAGGACATTTTTTACATTCAGAATGGGTTGTGACCACTCAATTAGAACACATATAAATATATGGTTTAATAAACTATTGGGGGTGGTGGACTTATTTTTCTGCAGGGATAATAAACCATTAAAATGAAAATCAGATGCCAGTGCTTGTGCAGCAAATTTGCTTCCTCCCCGATACACAAATAGTTGTACACGGGAAAATCGTATTTGTCATTTGTGAATTTTGATATGCACACGTGTAACCATTTTGACTCCAGTTTCTCTCCAACTTTCATATCTGTCAGGACAAACTACGTTTTGAACCATTTTCCTTAAATGGCTTTTGTCTCTATTTTTTCCTTCATGCAACAGTTCTCTGGTGTGTCATGAATATGAGAACATTTCTGATGTAGCCTCTTGCATAGAAATGTATCTTTAAGTCCGGCAGCATATTGCCTAACAGATAATCATCTGAGAATGAATTAAAGTGATACAGATGCTGACTTTGTAAGGTACCTTAAAGCACAGAAGAAGCAATGAGACACCACAAGTGGCTGAAACAGGAGTTTCTGTTTACATCTGATTTAAATATAAGACTCAGAAGGTTACTTAGAAGTCGTAATTACATGAACCAATTACATGTCAGTTTGAACCAATTCTTATTTGGTTTATTTGAAAAATAACGGCCATTGTGGTTTCAGACCAAACTTTTTTGTGTGCACTTTGACATCTGCATATTCTCATTTAGGATGATGATATTGAGAATAATAAAAATAGAAATAATAAAACCTACCCTTTGTCTTAATTACAATCCGTTTGCACCAGACTCACCAAATTAAGAAAATGAATCTTAAAATATTTATGAAACTCTGAATTAAATTCAGATCAGTGACACAGTGTTAACACAACCTGTCCTACAGGAATTAGGGTCTATCCTCTGGTCAGTGAGTCAGGAGCTTGTTTTGTTTGTGTTTCTGAATTCCCAGTTGGCTTTGAAGTACCCGCTCCCTTAAGCCAAACAGAGGAAATGGTCAGAAGGGTCACCGCCTTTTCAGCCGTTGGGTTCACGTCCAATCAGAAGGTCACGGACACTGACAAGGGATTCAGTGTTTCCATGTCTGTCAGGACGGGTCCAGCTCTGCTTTACTCCAAGGTTTCTCTACAGATGTGTAGCATTGGGATTTTACTTTATTTATGAAACCTGAGAATTTAATAACACTTTCTTAACAAGTTAAATATGTGCAGGAAAGATTAAATGAATCTTTAATATTTATCTCATCAAATCATATCCAGCAATGATAACAATTCTGAATAGTCAGTGATTTGTAATTAAAAACACAGAATGAAAACAAGGAACTGTATTTCAAAGTAAGGTTTTCTATATCTTAAAATTTAGTTTTAACCATTTGTTTTTTTTGTTTTGTTCTTTAAATGTCAATATCTGTTTCAGGGTTAAAAACCTTGTCCTTGTCCATTCCTATTCTGATCACATTGTCTTCAACGTTCTTAATCTTAAATCAATCCTTAATTGAAGCTGCATTGTTGGCGGTTTTCCATACAAAGTGGTAAACATCACCTCTGGAATTTTTTTTCTGGTCTGGTTTGGCGTTGAACTTGACGTCCCCCCCATGTCTCTAGTCCACTGTTTGACACTTAACTATCACATTTCCAAAACAGCAGTGACTCGCCATGTGTCCGATGAAATGTTCAATGATGCTTGGGTTTCAGCTCTTCAGCGGCCTGATTCCTGGGGCTCACACTGTGGCGTCCCCTGGGTGCACTACCCTGCCGGACCAGCAGCTCCACCGCGGTAGAGTTTGGACCTTATCAGCAGGAAGCTGGCCCCTGGGAGCCATCTACCAACCCTGAGCTTGCAGGGCTGTGCTTGTTCTCCTCACTCTCTTCTGCCAGGTGTTAAAAGAGAGATTCGTAAAAATGGAGCAGCCATACGTGCGGCAGCCTGGAGCTTTAAATGAGCTTTTCATCAAGGTGGGGGTTGATAATCCTTCTCGTACAGCCCGAAGCACTCAGAGCCAAGGCCAGCCGCCTGCTGACAGGTCGACCATCATGGGGGATTTTATGTGTGGTTTTCATGTTTACGTTGGTCTTCTAAATAAAAAATAAAAAAGTTCACGAAAAGTCATCGTTTATTTGCGTTCCCACGCAAGTCATACCAATATCGCAAATGAACAAAAACTGACCAGTATTTGCAGCAGCCAGTAACTCGATGGAAAAAGGACTAATGCTTACTTAGTCAGCTTGACATACTGTATGTGTATGTGATAAGTTTAACTGTTTATTTAGATTTTGGGATAGCAAGGATATGCTAATTATACAAGTAGCATTTCTATACCCATACATAATGGCCTGCATATATAGTTATGATAAAGCTAGTTTCTCTTATAGTAAAGCTTCAAAATCTTCCTCAACAGGTAGAGTAAGTCTAAACAGTTCAGTCAATCAATCAATCAATCAATCAATCAATCAATCAATCAATCAATCAATCACATTTTATTTGTATGGCCCATATTGACAAATCACAATGTGTGTCATAGGGATTAGTCTTATTATCAGATGTGGTTTCTTTAAATAAGTATTGTTATGAAATCTTCGAACCAATCTTCTTTGTGTTTTGTACTGTGGTGAACTTCAAGTGAAACACGAAGTCTTCAGAAGGACATTTTCTGCAATTTCATGAACTGAAACATGTTTAGAAAGACAGCTGTGAATGCTGAGGGATTGTTGCAGAGGAGTGATTGAAGGAACATCCCGTTGAGATGAAAGTATTTTATGTATCTCTACAACATGCGAGACATAATGGTAACAGATAAATGTAGCCTTTCACTTGACAATGTCATTAGACAGGTAACAACGTGTTGCTATAATGTTAGATAAACCTTGCTCCTGATTACCAGCTCTGATTTAGCTACTTCACCTACTTTGCTTTACATTTTTAGGTGTAAATTTATTATATTTTATTTGAATACTTTAGGTTTATTGTAATTTTTATGTTCTATTTTTTTCCCTTTTGTAATTTCTGAGCATTGCTAGAGGGGAGCCTGGGACTCAAGCATTTCATTGCCAGCAACTGCTAAATGTAATTGTTGTGCATATGACAATAAACCCTTGAATCTTTTAGAATACTGGTTTATACATCTGGCTTCTCCCTGGATACCTCTCATAATGCTATAATCAAATGAGAAGTATCAAGGGTTTCCTATGGAGAAACATTGTTGAAAGAACCATCTCGCAACATGTCTGTAGTGATCGCACAAGTATGTGAAACTCTGGCTGTTCTTTTGAGACTGTCGTTGATTCACTGCAGTTTCAAGGTAGAAATACTGAGATGTGGACCTGACTGATTATTTCACCCATTGTCTATAAAACACCATGTGACATGTCAACAAGGTTTAAAACTAGATTTTTATTGGAAAGCATATTTGAGGTCAAATAGTGGGTGGAGACTAAGGATGAAGAGAGACCTGTGCCGGTTGTCTCAGTAGTAAACTATTTTTATTGGTGAATGTGCTGCAGTCAGTCGCAACAGAGAAAGATGTTTAGTGTAGGTGAGGACAGAAGGCTGCATTTCTCTCTTGACGACACACACACACACAAAGTCACTTTGTGCATACTCAAAAACATACTGTACATACAGTACATTGACAGACAGGTTTAATAACTGCTAAACACTAACACATACTGACAGTAACTCAACACACATTGCTGAAGTCCAACTGTGAACCTAGCAGCTCTTGCATACAGGTGTTATTCTGTTTGACTGGATTGAATTGTGCCAAATTCAAGACTGTTCGATTCATTGAGGATTCATTGAGAGCTGCGTGTGATGGAAGTTTCCTGACCTTCACTTACCAGCAGAGATTGACAGGTCAATGCATCATCTATCATTGAGTCAATCCCGTGGGAAAAATACAAAAGCTGCAGCCACTAGAAATTGCATTTCTGTGGATGACTGGTAGCAGACAGCTGATATAATTATTACTGACAGGAATGACAACTTTTAACCAGAATTATCCTTTAAGAAGCGAATTGTTATTTGTAGACAACAAACAAATCTTAATATTCACCAAAGACACTAATGACTTAACAACGGAAACCTTCATTGAAACAGGAGTGTGAGCAGTGAGCAGTCGGGATAACCGTATGTTCCCGAAATAAGGCCTTGGGTGCCTCTGGTTGGGAATGTGAGCTATGGAGGCCCCTCTAAGCCCCTGGACCAGATTCCTCCTTAAAATAGCGTCCTGGGTGAAGAGAGACGTTCTGAGGCCACGGAGCTGCTTTCTGCAGGCATTCACACTTCAGTTAATTTGCGGTGTCTTAATAGCATTGGTGAACTGCATGGAGAAGCAGGAATATCTGTGATATCTGTTTAAAAGGCATGTCTTGACCTCTGATCTGCTTAGTGTTGGCCTCTTGTAATGATAGTGATGGTTGGTGACTGTCTCTCATGACCTGCAGGAGTCAGGTGGGAAATGTACAGCACAAAAGAATAATAAATGGCCTGTATTTATATAAAGCTTTTCTAGTGTTGATGATCTCTCAAAGCTCTTTATAGTACTGTTTCTCCATTCACCCATTCATACAATGCATCTATGGGCGGCACTTTTTCAATGAGAACAGCACAACCATTTGGGGTTACCCTTCACTGGTTACCAGTAGCTGCGCGTATCCGCTTCAAGACTGCTGACCGTGCTGTGAATGGATCGGGCCTGTCTACATCCGGGACATGGTTAAACCTTGCACCCCAGCCCGTCCACTCTGCTCTGTATCGGCCAATCGGCTTGCTGCTCCCTCACTGTGAGGGACACCTAGTCACTCAACAAAATCACGACTGTTTTCTGTCCTGGCTCCCAAATGGTGGAATGCCGTCATCATTGACATCAGGAAAGAAAAAAGTCTACACTTCATCCGCCGCAGACTAAAGACACATCTCTTCCAACTGCACCTCGGCCAAGAGGATGATGGTCTAAGTCAATTTGTGATTATATGTTGCACTTACATGTAGCACTTTGTAGTTAGGCTTTTTTGAAGCTAATTTACTTACATGATTCTCGTGGGTCTGGGTTTGTAACCTCATGGTTCAATGCACTTATTGGAAGTCGCCAGACATTTACACAATGCGCTGTCGCCAAAGGTATACCAAACACATGGTGGCATCTATTACATGAAGGATTGAGTATCATTTGGTTTTTCAGGGACTGGTGCTAAATTGATACTTTCCATTGCCTAGACGGTGCAAGGGAAAGTTGAATTTAATACATTACCTAGTAAAAGTGTACTTAACATTAATACACAAATATAAATGAGTGCAAAACTACAGGCAACTACACTTGCAACTAAAGTTCAAAATCCAATATTAGAACAAAGTTATAATGTTAAAATGTTATCTTAAGTACAGTATTTGTACTTTTAAAATGACTAACTAAAAAAAATAACTAATTAATTGCTTATCATTATAGTTACAGATTGATTCTTTTTGAGTGATTCTTTTTGATAATGATTTGCAATATACAAAAAGCTTTTATTGTAGTATTTCAGGTTCAAGTTTTCAAGGTTTGATACAGTAATATTTTGGAAAGCAAACCTCTCCAGGAGGGACGGGGGCCACAGGAATCAACCTGTAACTTAAGGTCTATCCCCCAAACGTTAGCCTGAGAGAGCAGACAAAACATCATCAATTTATGATTGATACTGTTCCATGTCTGTGAAGAAGGAACATTTCCCAGTGATGAAGATGAATGATTTGTGGTGGAAAACGTCACTTAAACAGAGGAGAGATTTAACTGAAGGATAATTAGAGGAGCTCCACATGTTACTCATGTAAGATTGTTATACTCTGGAGTTAGAGTTAAAACTACATAATCTTAGTTAGATTTAATTCAAAAGTAATTAAATATACATAAGTTAAATCATGCTTTAAGAATCTTTTCCTTTTTATTTAAATATTTAAATATGGCTTAAGTGCCTTTGGCATCAGTTACAGCTTCCGGTTTTCTTTCATGAGTTCCTACGAGCTCTGCACTCCTGGATATGGGCAGTTTATCTAATTCAGGCAGATCCTGTCAAACTCAATTAGCTTCGATTGGAAGAGTCTGTGCACTACCATCTTCAGGTCTGCCCACAAAGGGTTGATGTGGTTTAAAGGGCCAGTAAGATTTAGGTGAAAGGGATCTATTGGCAGAAATTTAATGTAGAATAATCCTCATGATGTTTTCACTAGTTCGTTTCATCTACATTGTATAAATTGTAGTTTTCTTTACCCCAGAAAAGGCCCTTTATATTTAAATACTTTATATTTACATTGATGGGGTCCTCTCTACGGAGGCTGCCATTTTTTTTCAGTAGTCCAGACTGGACAGGTTCTTTTTCATGTTTGGAAGGGGAGGGTGAGGTGAGGGGTATTCAGCTGCAACATGCAATTTCAACACTAAATGTCACTTAATTCTACACACTGCACCTTTAAGTCTTACTGATGAATAAGAACATAATAACATACTGTAAAAGCAACTCACTCACTCAATCCAACGCACACACCTCACTCATTCACTCGCTTCACTTACGCACCTCACTCACCCACCCACTAATATCAACCTGCTCTGTTAGCATGACTGTTAAGATACAGTATAAGTAAGTATTCACTAGTGTTCAAAAGCTGTATTCAGTACTCACTCTAATTTGTGTGTGTATAATTTATAAATAGGCTGTGAAATGAGTGTCTTGTTTCTAAAGTTTATTTGAAAATTATAAACATTTTAAAAGTAATTAAGTATAGTAAGTGTTACTCTGTAGGGCAAGATTGTGAGAACAATTAATAGGTTGAAGAGTGCACAAGACTTGTTTAAGACTTGAACAATAAAGATTAGCACTTGGTCTTGACTTTGGATTTCGTAATCCTTGATTTGGGACTAATTTGGGACTTCTCTGTCTTTACATTTGACTCTAGACTTTATCATTAGGACTTGAGACTTATTTGTCACTGGACAAACAATGGCTTTGTCCCGCCTGTGCTACCTCACTTCAATGTGTGAGACATGGGAGTTGGGATTGGCTCCAGCCCCCCTCCACCTTTAAAGATATATATAGATAGATAGATATAGATAGATATAGATAGATATAGATATAGATAGATATATAATTAGATAATTGTTTTGACAGCTTGTTTGTTATGGTATGCTGTTTTGTCATATACATATTTATAGACTGGGATTGAATTGCCAGCCTTCTGGTTAGTGGATGACCGCTCTACATCCTCAGCCACAGAGTCTAATGTGTGCATAATATGTTGAGTTAAAGTTTGTAAGATTCAAAGTGTGGTTTCTACTATCATGTTACAACATATTTTGGAGTTTTCTTGTTGTGGAAGGAAATGAATAGAACATAATAATTCTGTCTATCTACAGTATGTGTCTGTCTGCCATGTTTATATGTCTCCTTAGCTCAGAGTGGAGCAGAGCTGTTATGTGTTTCACAGATGGACAGACACCTGTCGTACTGAGACAATGACCCCCAGTCAGGAGGTCAAAGGTCACAGAGCTACACAAACACACTGGCCCACTTCTTTAGGTAGATCATATAGGTTTGCTATATTTTGTTTATGTAGAAAACAATTAAATTATAGTCATATATAATAACATGTGTATATATATAATATATGTATTATACAGAATATATATTTATATACACATAGATACATATTATATATAAGATGTGTGTGTTTGTGTGTGTACTCTTTATATACATATAAATGTCAAACAATGTTCAATCAGTTTGTCAAAAAATAAACAATAATAATGAACAGAAAGATATTCTTAATGTATACTACACACACTGTCTATGCTGTATATGTTACACCTGGCATGGATGTTGATACTCTAACCTCTGCAGGAAGTGTATTCCAATGGTTAGTCAATTTTTAAAACTTTTTTATGTATTCATGTTTTAATATATTTACTCCTTCATTAGATCACAATAGTGGCGAGAATTCCCCAACGACTGAAAGATTCTTTGACTGAACGAAATAATCAAGAGATGATGATGCTTATGATGAACAGTGTGTCAATACCAGACTTGGGGATGAGTTGGTAATTACATGCAGCAAAACCAAAGCCAAGCAATATTACAACATTTAAAAAAGTGTGGATGAGAACAGGAGACTGTGCAGGATGGAACTAAAAAGGTGAATAAGGACTATAAGAGATAATAAACCGTAAATCATGGACCTTAGTGTACACAAACAGCCCGGGGCTGCAGAGTCAGCAGTCCAAACACTGGTGGAGCATCTGGAAACTACATCCACTTCCACCTCTGACACTGCTTCCACCCTGAACCCCCACAACCCCCGTGCAGGCAGCAGGCTGGGACACTGCAGGGTTTAGGGCCTGGAGGGGACAGCAGCCAGTCTGAGGACCTGAGGGAAGTGTCCAGGGGGGAAACTCCCACGGGGGACAAACGATCCTGCCATGTTACCGGAGGGGACGCTGCGACCTGGAAGTCTTGTTTTCCACATCAGACTCAATATGGTAGACCAATCTCTCCACGGACGCCATGGGAACCCAAAACACTGTCCAAGTACGAGGGAAAGTTTTGGTTGTGGTGAGACATGGAAACGCTGAACCGAACACACTAACTGAACATGACTGAAGCTGTGGCCAATATTCACACTTAGACATTAAATTAAGTGAAAAACTTCACAGAGCAAGCAATAAAATGTTCCCACTGTGTTACTGATAAAATATAATCTTGTGGAATCAGGAGTATTATCAGAAGTTTAACAGAAAACAAAATGTAACTTAACGGAAACGTGCAAAGCAAATCAACGATTTCATACTATATTGCATAATTAGATTGTTATTTTCTGTGTAAAGTTAAAAGTCAACTGTAGAACAGAAAGACACACAAACTCACATTGGCTGTGAAGATAGCGTGTATCTGCGCTGATAACACTACTAACATTCATAATTCATATTATAACCCTTATCTCCTTATTGCTTTAAACCAGCTTTATAAGTAAACAAGTCAATAAATCTTAACTTTGTGTTTCATCAAATATGAATATAAAGAATGCAAAGCTTAAACTCACCTGCACTGAATTACAAACTGTTGTCAGTTGTTTTCCTTGTACTTGATTCACTGACATTATTTATGCAAATGTTCTGTCATGAAGATCTTGTCCCTGTCCCTTTGATTTTACCTCAATGGTTTTATAGATCTCCTCAGAGAAGAAGTATTCAGGCCGAGAGGTTCAACTCAGCACACAGAACCCTCAACTGCAGTTGTTCATTCATCATTGCATTGATGAATCTCCATCGCATACACTGCAGGTTATTAGATGACACTTTTTTGTTCATCAAGATAATTCCCAGAAAAGAAAACCACTTTTAAGTTCCCATAAGATGAAATTTAATCACCAGAAGAACTGCACAAAGCTCAATTTAGGCTTTAAACTCCCTGTGCCACGTTCGCTTGACTTCAGAATTTTCTTATCTGAAAACTTTTTCTCAATCAAACAGCGAAATGTGTTTGAGGAAGAAAACTCATGCTCTCAGTCTAAATACATCTTAAAACACAACCTGATCCATGTCCACTCAGGTTACCCCCCTGCAGCCCCACAGGGCCTGCTGCTCCGAGGTGCAGTGATCGTGAGCTTCAGCAGGTTCGATATTAAACCTGATACCAACTTGTGGTGTTTATATAAAATGACCAGCAGAAGTGAGGCTTTGAAAACCATCAGACCTAAGCTCAGGCTGCTGCAGTTTAAACTCCACCTGTTAACAGAGAGCAGATGATTTTCTTCTTTCACTGAGATCCAGTTTTTGTCACTTGTATGTTTTTTAGCCACGATGGTGTCTTGAGACCTAAATCTCACTTTTGAGACTCTTTTCCCTGTTTCTTTTAATTCATGGCCAAAATGGGTGTATGAGTTTGAAAAACCAATTCATAATAATAGAATACTATTATTATTAGATAGTTAGTGTAATGAAAATTATATTTTTATCTATTAATAAAACTTGTGGTTTGTTTCTCCATTTTTGGTAAATTTCTCAGGAGCCTTTATATTTTACCCCTCTCTCTGTTCACTGCATGGTTCAGTCTTGCTTGCTTTCCAGTGGGTGTTCCAAGCAGAAGATGAACTGTCACACTCCGGACACAGTCAGGCTTGACAATACGTTTTGTGTCATCAATCCTTGACGAGTGGTCTGGAACGGGAAGAGTTTTCTACCTGTTGTGCATCGCTCACTGCGTGTGTGTGTGTGAGAGAGAGAGACAGAGAGAGAGAGAGGGAGGGAGAGAGAGAGGAAGGGAGAGAGATCCATCCCTCTCCAGGCAGCATGTTAAGACTAATTTGTTGGTGTAAAATTCACTTTTGTGTTTTAATATATACTGTATATATGTTTTTTTTTATATTGTCCATCTCAGCTACACAGCAAAGTCCATAAGTCACTTTGAAAACGTATGGAGTGTTAATCTAGCTGCTGTTGTTGAAGAGTGCTAATGTAGCTCATGTACAGTTGTTCTCTTTAAATTCAGTGTAAATTCTGGCTTCTTTATGGCCCCTCATTTAGAAAAATCCTACATCCGCCCCTGCTCAGCAATGGACAGGAAGAAACGGCACATCATTAGAAAGGCTTGGTTCTGGGATACCCCCTTGACCCAGGTGGGACAGAGAATGACAGCTAAGTAGTCCCACCCCCTTGCAGGACACCACAGCACTGGACAGCCCCTTCAGTGACGGACTGAGTGTCTGATTATCTTAACTTATTTTATCTTATCTTATCTTAAACAGCACCAAGGTCAAACGGGTGAGTTTGTTGTTCTTAACAGGTAAAAAGCTGCAGAACAATGAAATATTCCAGAAACTGTGGGCTGTTCCTGCATTCACTTCTCACAGCTTCTTCTACTCTTTCAACATTTGGACCCCACACTGCGTGACTCTCTCTCTGTCTTTCTCTCTCTCTCTCTCTCTCTCCTAAAAAAAACACACACACTCTCAGATAGCCTGGTGGGTTCGAGCCGGGGACCCCCCACCCTGTCCTGGCTGAGTGCCGGGCGGCAGAGGGCAGGATGGCGCCTCCGCTACTTAGAGGGCGAAATTCGCTGGGTTCACAGCTCTGTCTGCGAGTGGAAAATGGGATTATATCCTGCGGTTTGTCTAAATCCACTGACCAGGGGAAAAGAAAAGCTCTCAGTGTTGTTTTCTGTGCCTGGTGTCTGATTAGGAGCCTGAAATCGCCATTACAGAACATCTGAGGTATTCAGCTGGACGGCGGGCTGAGCGTGAGGCACTGACTGCAGCAGGTGCAGCTTTATGAGGCTGAAGCTCAAACATTTTAATGATATAAACAGTTGAATGTATGAATCAACTGAACTCTAACCTTCTTTCAGTCTGTGGTGAATCATATTTGTACTTATAATATGTCTTAATTTGATCAATATTTCTCTATAGTGTGATGGTACATTTTTATCACAGAACATGTGCTAACATCTTGGTGTCTTAACAGGGATGACTGTATTCCTAGATGTGTCCCAATCTGGAGTCACTGATTTAAAGCCTTATTCATTCATAAAAATTATTGGGACACAATCAGTCTTCAAATGCAGCCTCCGAAGCATACGGCCCCTGATGGCAGGTTTCTGAAGAGCCAGTCAGAGGATGTCATCATCCTCTTCTGCCTGGAGCGGAGATATGGTCAAATCAATGTGGACACATGTGAAAGAGATGAAGGAAACCAATGTTTCTAGGAACAGCACAACAGCTCCTGTGTTGACTAAAAATGATGCCACATGCAGGCCCTGTCGTCTTTGGTCTTCAGCGTTGACCGAGGAGCAGCTCAGCCAAGTCTGGAGCCAAACAATGGAGCGCCTTGAAATTCAACAGAAATATTTCAAAATCTATTCTAAAACACACAGGCGTATATGAATGGTTTAAATTATGGCAGTTGCACCCTAGAGCCAAGCAGTCAGGTTTTGGTTAACGTGGTCAACTCTGCATTATAATAATCCACAGAGGTAATAAAAGCTTCATTAACGTTGAAGGTCATTACTATTTCTAGAGATATATTTCTCAAGTGAAAATAACATGACAGTTTGTCTTTTAACATGAGACTTGAGAGTGGGGTTCTGGTCTAAAATAACATTGGCAACCACGTGCTAAGCTGTACATGCACTTTTTCTTCATCTGCCAGAGACAAGCTTCACTAAAGAGAAACATGTGGGAGGTTCACACTGTCCGTCAGCGATGAGTCCCGGGCACCTCCACCGCAGCGTATGTGACAGAGTAACACGGGAGGGTCAGTGTCCCAAACATTCAAGAAACTTGGTAAAAAGACCTGACACTCATGCACTAAGTCCCTTCTCTCCCAGTAGAACAAGGCACAAAGATAAACCAGCTTACAACAGCCCACAAAACTTGTGTCTAAGACGTTTCTGATAAATAAATACTTCACACTTGGCCAGGTCATATTTTGATATATATAATATTACAAGGACTGAAGTAAAATACTTATCAAAAGAAGAAATATGTAAGAATTTCTAGGGCACTAATATATAAGTCAGAATAATAAAATAAAAAAATTATATGATATTAATGTTAAGTTAAAAAGCTCTAATATTCTTTATGGCTTTGCAAGTTTTGTGTTGAGTACATTATCTATTCATCCTGACTGAGGAAATGATGTTTTTGTTTGTTGTTGTCTTCCTGGAGTAGGTGTGTAGCCTACAGCTGGCCTGGCTGTGATTTTAGTGTCATGTAACAACCAAATACTCCGTGAAACTGAAATTGCAGAAGGTCTATATTTAGTTGAGTTGGTGGATAAACTGAATATACCTAGTGAGATCATACTTATTCCATTTAAACTAATGGTTAAGAGTATCTTCTTTAGTTGAAGGTTATGAATATGATTAGTGTCACAAGTTAACTGGCAATCAAGTATTTCTTGCTGCTTTTCCTGACAAACTTTTTTATCTTGTGACTTTACACAATATGACTTAATCCAAGAAACTACAACAAACTTTTCAGTGTTACTCAAGATGCGCCCCTTCATATCATCTGACACTTCTTGCGAGAAGCACCTTGCAGTAGCTTATGTGCAGATATTTGCAGCCCCCAGTGGGAATCAAACCCTCGACCTCACCAGTCAGAATACCTTGCTCTGCACGCTGAGCTGCACAGGACACATGATCCCAGTCATATCAGAGGGTTTAAATGGGTTTAAATGAGGACCCTGGGGAGTGGTGAGGGAGGTGGGGTTGAGAGGAGATGAATGGCCAACATTGGGAACAGCAGAGGGGCATTCTGGGAACTGGTCATGCTGAGGGGTTCCTTATGGTTCTCTATGAGAAATGGAGAGAGTGTGATAGGAGCCAAATGGAGCTGACAGCCAACTGGTTTGACTTCCTCTGATATCAACACACACACACACACACAAAAACACACACACACACACACACACAGAGTGCCTCATTGCATCAAATCCCTTTCACTTCCATTCTGACCACGTTTTTTTTTCTCCTCCATAATTTTGTTTTGAAAAAACTCAAGCTCGTGTTTCGCCTCTCTGAAAGCCACCAGCGCTCTCCAACTACTTTCATGTGTCTGTCCAGCTCCGACCCTCAGCTACTTAAAGACTCTTGTTTGGCTGCCGTGGGGCCGAGGGCAGATTTTGGCAGGAAGGCAGGTGCTGATAGGGACAAACTCCATAACGCAGAGCAAGCTGTGTGCCAAGAGACTAATGGCTGCCTTAAAAAAAAAATGTCAAAGGAACGGAGTGTCGGGTGTGGTGAGTCTGCCAGCGGAAAATATCCCTTGGACCCTGTTGTTGTTCTGAAGAGTGATGAGTTTCCTCTGTGGACAATAGTCACAGGTTAAAAACAGACGGAATAAAGAAGCATTACACTCTGTTATTATTTTATATTAACTCTGTGAGCTGTGTCATAGCTTTCAGTGTTCAGAACACTTAATCCACAGTGTACCTGCTCTGTCAGTGTGTCTGCTTGTTTAGAGCACTGCTGGGGAATAACACATTTACAATGCTACTGGAAGTATTTAGTTGTCATTGAGTCCTTGAAGGGGCAGAGTGTGAGATTTCAGTGAAAGGGATCTATTGACAGAAATTTAACATAAATATTCCTTGTGATGTTTTCACTTGTATGTAATTGCTGTGTTCTATATTTACATCGGGAGCAGGTCCTCTTTTATCATGTTTTTTACAGTAGCCCAGATGAGACAAACTAAACACCTTTTGAGTTTTAATGACGACTGAAGACTACCATTAGGTTTTCTTTCAAGCTTGGAAGGGGAGGGTGAGGTGACGAGTATTCAGCTGCAACATGCAACTTCACCACTAGATGTCTTTGTTTTGGGCATGGCAGTGAAGGGGTAGTGGCCATCTAGCCCTTCAAACATCCCTTTAACTATAGTGTATTCAGGATCCCCCTAAAAATGAAATGGTCGACAGAAATTATGAAGTATGAAATCTTGCAAAATAACTATTACATTTTTTAAAAACTAGCAGAATATCTTAGTTTAATCCAGAATCAAATGAAAACGTTATTGAACCGCTGTGAAAAATCATTATTGTTATTATCATTAAAAAAATGTTGGTTTATCTTATTCTTTGCTGCTTTGCCTCATTTGGTTTTTCCTTTCTGTATATATGTATGGGTCTGTGCATGTATGTATGTATGTATATATGTATATGTGTATATATATATATATATATATTTATATGAGTGTGTGTCTATATGAGTACTATAAGTTTCATGTTTGCGGATGTCTATGGGTGTGTATATGAATATAGTAAGGTGTATATACAGAGGCATGTATGTATATTACTTTCTTCCATGTATTACATTTTGACATTGACATAAAAAAATAATAATAGCGTTGGTTGGCTGCTGATGACATAGCGAGTGGTGTCCCTATTCCTAGAGGAAGATGTTTTAGCCCTCTCCCTTGGCTCTGTTTGAAGGGGGACACTTCATATCAAGGGGCCGGGTCAAGGGAGAGGAATTGAGTCAGGGTCTTAGAGACTTTAGGGATGACAAGAAAGTTCTGGGGGCACAGGGCTCTAGTGGGGTGATATGGTACTATGAGCTCTTTAAGGTTTGATGGTGGCATATTGTTAAGAGCTTTGTAGGTGAGGAGAATTCAAATTCTATTCTAAACTTAACAGGAAGTGTAGTGAAGCTAATACAGGAGAAATGTGATCTCTTGTTCATGGTTCTTCAGGACACGTGCTGAGGCCTTTTGGACAAGCTGCAGTATTAAAATACTTGTAGCCTGAAGAATTACATGTTTTGTTTTCTTTTTCTTGCATGTTTGCAATACACCTTAATACTTTTTCAGCTAAAGCTCTGTTTGAATTTTTTTTAAATTTCCAGGTATGGGGCTACAGCTGCAGATCTGTATATCTATATGTATAAGTTTATAATTATGGATTTTTCTTGACCAGCAAAGTGTCCATTTTTTAATCAGATTATTTCAATAAAATATGTCCGAATATAAACTAGAGTCTTGATGGTTACGGTTAACTAACTGAACCTTTAGTCCTTCTGTGGCTGCTTCATTTGCAGTGAACAGCAGTTTGTGTTTCACTGTCAGACCTCAGGATGTAGAATTCATCATGGTGCACATGCTGAAACATGATTCCTGTTGGTTCCTTGGGCCTCCCTCACCCTCGCCCTCGCCACTCAATGTTTATGGCGTGTGTGCTGCAGTTACTGCTATGTAGCCGAGGCTCGACAGTGACTCTTTACTGCCGACAGCCTGAGCATTCCTGTTGCTTTTGTCACAGCAACGATCCATACTGATGCATGAAGAAGAAGAGGAGGGGAGGACAGGCAGAAAGCGAGAGGAAGTCAGGAGCGGGATAAGACCCGGGTTCAGTTTCCATGACCGAGGACATTCTTTGACTATGTAAAAGATTAAAAACAGCTCTGCTGACTCGTACATCCTGGTCATTGAGTGATGAGAGGAGCACGATGGCCTTCAGACGATCACGTGTAAATTTGAGGAACTCTATTTAACCATATGTCAGGGGGTCCCTCGTAACGATTGTCAAATTCAAGCACAATACAACCTTCCTAAATACATCCTACTGTATGTTAAAGTTAATTGTTGTGTTGTGTTGTTAGTGTTTCTGCTGGTCCTCATGGTTCTTTAATAAAACTTTTGAGTAACTTTCTCCAATGCAAAACTCACAGGAGCAGACCATTTCCACTTCCAAAAATAATTTGTGGATTCCACGATTTTATTAAAGGGTGTTCACGTGCAGACACAGAATGTTCTCTATCTGTACGTGCAGCACTCTCTCATGGGGAATGGAGAGTTGGCTGAGAGGGCATGGCAGTATTGACAGGTAATAAATGGAATGATCATCAACTGACAATATCATGTTATAACATGAAAAACATGAACAATTGGACATCATAATGTGATGTATTTGATCCAAATCAACTTCTTATCATCATTGTTTCCAAAACAGTTGAGCACAATGACTGTGTTCATTTAAGATACTTTTTAACCTTAAAGTGTAAAACAATCTGATTAAGCCTATATGATATGAAAGTGGTTTTCAAAACATTTTGATTTGAGTCAGATACAAAACATATAATCTGAGAAGATTTTCTATCAACCAGAATCATGAGAAGTGATCAAATGTAAATGGTCTCCTCACAGAAACACACATGAAAAGGGAATAAACAAAGCAAACCAGACAACATCAGAAGTTGTCAAATGAAATCTTCTAATTATTATGACAGAGATTGGATTCATCATGGCACCTTAGGCACTCTGGACACATTTCTGTGGATGACAATGACCAGAGTGACGTCTGACACTTTGTCAAAGTGTGAAACAGGAAAACAACCTGGGAGGTTTGGAGGCGTGATGTGCCCTGATTGCTGCAATTCAGAGTGTTGCTCCTGTCAGACAGTCAGCAGAGGAAACACAGTGGTGGTGGTGTGCCCCCACAGGACAACAAGCTAAAGGACAAACCAGAGCAACATCATGATTGCTTTCATACAGGACACAAGCCTCAGTGAAGGATGTGACAGTGATGTGCATCATGTGTTGTGGTCTTTCCAGTTTCCACATCTCAACCTACATGAACAGCTATGAAAGATTTTTGAGTGATGTGTTGACATCATTATTTCAATATCTTTTGATGGTCATGATGATGGGAGGATGCCTCCCCCCTCGAAGGAGAAGCTCATATTTTAATTAAATGTCCAAAAGAAAATGTAATTGAACACATTTTTCCAGCAGATGCCACTAAACCACAGAAGAAGTAGTCAAATATCAGAAGGACAATGGTGTGAAAAACGTTACAGAAATATGACACTAAGACACTGATGATAAGGTTTGTTACTGAACCTGATGCATCAGTACTGTTCCCATGATTGCAGATAATACTTTGGTGATTAGAACTACAGTTGGGGTGTCTGCATACATGATTTAAATTTCCATTACAAACAAGAATTTCCATTAATGATAGAAGTTTCTTGCAAAAAAATAATAACTGAAAAGCTCATCATGGAAAATACATACAGCAGACAAATGAGAGAAAAATAAACCAAAGTGTGTCAGTAATGTAATGAGCCTCCAGATCATTCTCAGTGCTCCTTGTCATAAAGTCTTCCAAGCTCTGACCTCCATCGTTCTTCTAAAGGACAGTCACTTATTTGATGTTTTGCTGATGGTATGTTGTCTAACATCGCAAAATGTTTGACCACGTAGAGAAACCTAAAACCCCCTAACGGCTCCAAAAGCAGTACATGGATCTCTTGAAAGGTTCACTCACTATATGACCTTTTAAAGGACCTCCATAACCCTCTGAAGGACCGTCAGAACCTTCTTAATGCCAATAAAGACCTCGTAACACCACCCATAGAACCTGTCCAGTGACTACTTACCTTGTAATTACCTAGAAACCCATCAACCAGTAAAACATCCGAAACAATCCTCGGACCCATCTTAATAACTATTTCAGTCTCATGAAGGAACCCTAGAACCGTCATTATGTACTGATAGTTGAAGTGAAGTCAAACCCAATATAAACTGTCCTAAACTGTTTTCAGATATTAACTCGATCACAGCAACAGTATTTGATGAGGGGTACTGCCTGGATTATGCATGTAGGAGGCGGGGCATAAAACATTCAAATCTATCAATCAAATTTTATGTGTATAGCCTATACTGACAAATTACAGTTGCCTCATAAATCACAAGGTGCAACATCCTCTGCCCTTAACACTCAGCACGAGTAAGGAAACTCTACCATAAAAGACTTTTAGCAGGGGTAAAAAACGTAGAAACCTCAGAGACCCGCATGTGAGGGATCCCTCTCCAAGGACGGACAAATCTAATATAAATGGAGAGGTGAATGTTTTAAGTATACGACAGAACATGTCTGATGGAGATTAAGCAAGCAGCAATAAAAATGTTAATGATGATGTATTGCCAATAATGGTAGTATATGTGAACATATTGTATATCTAAGCAATCTAATCATGATCAGGATCCACAATTTGGCTGTAGCTGTGATCCTGTATCTGCAATGATAAAGCACAAGGACTCAGGGGAAGAAGTCAAGTAAGTAACGTGTATTATCAGACAATAATGTGATGAAGAGTGAGAGGAGGAAAGAGAAGCTCAATGTGTCATGTGTCCCCTGACAAGCCTATAGCAGCATGGTCCAAGACAGACCTGAACTAGCTGTAACTATAAGATTTATCGAAAAAGAAGATTTTAAGCTGACTCTTAAACGTTCACACACACACACACACACACACACACACACACACACACACACACACAGTCAATCTAGAGGATACACATATATGCAGTTATCTTGTATATATATAATAAGGTGTTTCATCTATGACTTCAAATGTAGAAATTGTTACTCGTCTTACCTCAGAGTGAAGAATCCCTGTTACTCCATGTGTTAGATAATTGCATTTCAATACTTAGATGTATTAGCAACATGTTTAATTTTTAGTTCCAGTGAATTGTTCATCTTGAGTGTCAAACATGTGCTGATTACACACCTTCATAATTAAACATTTTTAATATGTGATGAAACTTTTTTGCTTCATTCGGTTGCTAAACAGTGAAAATGATTCTGAGCTGTGGTGCTGGACATTTATCACTATTTTGAATATTCTATAAAATATTCCAACTAGATTACTACTTATTTCATAAATGACAATGAAAGACCATGAAAGAGAGTTTCAGTATCATGTGAAAAAATATCACTTGTTTCTGATAAAGTTGTTTTTTTTAGCGTCAGAAAGAAAAACGTTGCACTGTGAGAAAACAACTACTTCGTAAAATATTATTTTAGACTGAACAAACTGCTTTTAATGTGACGTGTTTCACAGCTTCGCAGCCATCATCTCCTGTCCCTGTCAACTTTTGTGAAGCCTATTTTTCTAACCACTTCAGGAATGTTCAGTCCAACGGTCAGGAATCACTCATGAATTGGTGTTGCTGAGGTGTTGACGTTCGACAGATACTTCACCATTTGTACAGGACAAGAATGTAACAAATTGTGTGGACCACCAGGACGAAGAGGACAGGACACCTCTGAGCCATCGTTAGGCTCTGACGTCCAGTAGCTGGTGAAGCCTGCTGCGGGTCCTGGATCTGTGTCTGGGTTGTTTTCAGCCACTGGTCTTCTCACAGACACGTGGCCCCCTCTCGCTGTGCACTCAGCTGGGAGTCTGAGGGGACACAGAGAATCAAACATTCAGTGCTGAAGGTAAACATAGGGCTGCTGTGATCTTAGCTGAGGTCTGCTTAAGTCCTGCTGGGCCAAGCAGGAGGTGGAGGGTCACTCTGCAGGAACCGGTCCTGCACCTCTGAAACCAAACGAGGGCTTCTACACCCACAACTTTCCTAATAATGGAATTACCTACTATGTTTATTTCACCAACTCATACCACATCAGCTGTGTCACATCATCAAATTATATACATGTATTTAGAACGATGCTTCTTTGGCAACTCAAAGAAGTTAAATTGATACATATAGTGCTAATTTGTTTTAAGGTTTCATTATGCTTGTGACTGAGAGTGCTGTCAGCTCTGCTGTGAAACACAGTAAGTGAATGAACTGAATGAAATGATTCATATTAAAATGATTCAGTGTTTTCGTTTGCCCCCCATCCATCTCAACCACCCCCTGGCACCTCTGCAGCTGATGTTAATATGCAAGTATTTTAGTACGCAACATTCAATGAATGAAAACTCTATTGTGGTAGACATATTGCTTTTATTCTTTGGGTATACACAGTTTTTTATAACACAAATAACCTGCTAAAAATAAGAGTTTGTCATTTTCGGCTTCACAAACTGAAAACCGATGCGTTCTCTCTCTGGCCAAATGATCACATTCACAGGGGTGTCATGATCAATGCCGATCAGAGAGGCCAATTAAAACCTGTCCTCTGTCATTTGGAGAGTCATTGGTGTGAATGTAAATTGTATCTATTCCCATGGTGGATAAAAGCCAGATGTTATTGTAGTGATATTCATGGGTTTTTTTGACCAGTGGAAAATGGGCTAGAGATAACTATAACTGTTAGCATGCTAACCAGCTAGCCACAAAATATCACAACTTATAATACCACTCTGTACCTCCAGAGGTGACAGTGAGTCACGCATCCAGAAAGAGTGTGTCTCCTTGTCTTACTTTGGAGATGGAAGCTAGAAGTTACACTTAACTGTTAAACTGTTCATTCGCTGTCTATTATTTACTAATTCCCCTTTTGACATATGTGGTACTACATTCATTCTAAAAAGAAAAAGTACGCAGGTGTATTAAAGGAGACAGCATTTGGGCAACAGAGTTCATGTGAACTGCATCAAACACATGTGAAACAGTCTCAAGCTATAAGTGTCCGGAGTCTGTGGATCAGGGTGCTGCTGAAAGCTGATGGGGCTGTGACACACAAATGCTGCAGCCGCACACAAACTTCACTTTCTGCCCTCAGCGGGATCAGAGTGTGAAGAGCAGCAGCAGCAGCAGCAGCAGCGAGGCCCTCAGTGTGTTGACTCAGACTGTAGAGGCTACTCAGACCTGCAGGTTAAAGGGTGACAGACCACACAGAGAGGATGGCCACCTCATGACCACACACACATACACACACACACACTGACGTGACCAAGATCACAAACACAGTGTAATCTGAGCCTCATTAGCCTGTGAGGGATTACTGTGATCTGCTCTCTGCTCATCACAACATTAACTGCTGTGTAACACACAACTGGCTGAGTATGTTTACTGCTACCTGTGTTAGACACTTACATTACACACACACAAACACACACCACAGCACAAGCTATGGGTCACTGCAAGTTTACCCCCTACAAAGAGAAAGACAAAGCTCAGAAAAAGCTAAGCCTCCTCGGGGGAGTTGTTGTGGAAATCATTATTCGATGGTCCTGTTCCTGTATAAAAAAATGACTCCTCCAGGCCAAAAGAACAGAGGGATCTTCATGTGTGTGTTCATGTGTCTCTGGTTTTGAAAAGTGAAGTTTGAGGAAATAACTGGATTGTTGGAAAAATTGAAAAAAACGTAGTAGTAGTGCATGAATCACTAAGAGACACAAAACAATCATAATGGTACTTTTATATGTTTTTTTGTGTGAGAATGTAGGAGAGTATATATTTCTCTCTTGTTAACTGAACTGCTCTGTCTTGTTTCTTTATTCACATGCAGCCAAACAACCTCATTGTGTACTTGTGGTGGATTCTATTTACACGGTAACAAACATATCTCATATCCATCCACTCAGCAGGCCATGCAGAGTAGTCCTGGTATTCCTCATGGCTTTCTACTCCTTCTGCAGTATACCCCGACCAGATGAGATATAGAATCTCTCTCGTGTGGTTTGGGTCTTGGGATCAGTTTAATCCCATGTGGATATGCCTGGAAAAACCTTAAAAGGAAGGTGTCTGAACCAGTATTAATCTGAGCTGCTCAATATACTACTACTCACATAGAGTAGTAAAGTTACAATCTGGAAGCTCTAAAGCATCTGACATGTAGGTCATACATATCAACCAGGGATGTGTGAATGTAAACTGTTTCCTTGGTTTGTTGCATTTGATGCAAATGTTATTAATATGTTATCATTAACCCCCAAATATTCTTAAAAAAGACATGAATCTTCTAATCTAAAACCAACTTATGTTTGATGTGTAATTTTAAACATTATTGTGTGACAATACACATACAGAGTGTGAGGGTGGGCTCTAGTGCTCGTCTTCAAAGGACGTTTACAGGGAGGACGACACAAGACAGACAGGGCCCCCTGCTAAACACACACACACACACACACACACACACACACAATTTGATTAGCAGAAACACATCAAATCCAAAGTCCTTATTCAGTCTTAAAGATATCAAAATACATATTAATATACAATATACACTGAGCATGGGACACACAAATCACAGAAGAAAACACATACACACACACACACACACACACACACACACACACACACACACTGCTGAGACTGGATCTTTCCGAAGCGGCTTTGGTTTCACTCTTTGATCTGACTGAGATACATGCTGCTCTTCAAACTGACCAGACAACAACAAAACACCCACCATTCCACTCCAGAGGACAGCTTGCCATAGCCAAAAGCTGGTCCAAGGAAGTACTCTCAATTGTTGCATTATTATTATTATGATATGGGACTGGTTTAAAGGCTACACTCAAGGATCAGTTCAAGTTCAGTGATTCATGTTTTGTCTGTAGCTGAATTAAATTTTGAATGAGAATTTTTGAAAATGACGCAGCAATGGACCGTGTCTTGTTTTATTTGTTCCGAAATCCATTGTGATATCTTATCCCACACACTGTGACAACTTGCTCGTTCATGGGACAATGTGAGACATATGCATACACTCTATTTAAATGACTATAACACTTATTATTTCTAAACAAATCTATCGAAGTTTATTTAAAGAAAACTTTGGAATAATCCTACAATAAAACTGAAGTGACTGGTGTGATACATTGTACAACTACATGGTTTGAGCTTACACACTCGGGTGCACAGTCAGGGGCGTCTCAACAGGGTAGGCAATGCATAAAATCGCCTGGGGCACCAAGGGCCCCCCCGAGAATGGCTGAACTCATTAGTCCATAGTAACAAGAATTTGTGTGAGAATTCTATCATTGCATAGGTACAAGTGGCAGCAAGGACACCATGGTCTGAAGCCCCCTATCAAGACCCTGTGTGAGCAGCTTTCTGCCAAAAGCTTTGTTATTTTAGAGGTTTGGGTTGAAGACCATACGTCTAAATGTGTTTGTAGGATGCACCTTAGAGGATGGTGGGAGCAGTTATACAGTTGTGAAACCATCGTATTATAATATTATACTGATGTAATGAGGTTATTAATGATAGCAGCACCAGTTTATTTAATATTTAATTTAAAAAAATTAAAATGTAGCTTTTATTGTTGAAATCCTTTTGAGAAATTGTTTTATTTAAGAGAATTCAGGTGCAGCACAGTGATGTGGATTTGAATGCATGCAGGTTTTTCCCTTTCTCTGATTAGGTATCTCAGATGGTGGAATAGATCAAATATGACGTGAAGCAAAGTTGGTGTATGCTAATGTTAGCTAGCTAGACTTAGCCGGGCGGCAGAGCAGCAACACACTGAAAGTTGTTTAAATGAGCTATTCACCAGTGTGGGGTGCAGGTTGGGACATTGAGGCAGAGCATGGATGACTAAAATGAGTTTCAGTCATAAAGTAAAGATTTTGAATTTGTTAAACGAAGGGTGGATGTGTCGACATGAGAACAATCCTTTTAATAATGCAATGAACAAATATTACTTTTGGAATTGGGAATGTGACTGGTTCACATGATATTGTTTTCCCCTTCATGGTCACTTTCCCTCCAATATGAAGGCAAATCAGTAAATATAAATATGAATGGATTTGTCTCTTAGATACACAAACAGACTTTCTTGGTGTGTTCTGATCTATGTAAGTGAAAATGAAATGAGATGATATATTATCTCTTCTGGGCAGAGAAGTGTGAGTGGATCAGCAGCAGCGTGTTTTCAGCGATGATGACCAATGTGACAGTGATCATCTCCACACATGATATCTGGGTCAGCGGCACTATTTCTTCAATTCAGAGAAACAGGAAACACAACCTCTCAGGAGTAACTGCTCTCTGCATGGATACAGTAGCACAAAAAAAGAATTGGTTTGTAGGTTCTTTAGCTTCAGTTTATTTTTGTAGAATGTATGCCCTTGACACATTTTAAACTGATATTCTGAATTAAATAATATAATAAAATATTGAAAAGTGACACAAGCACTTTCTGTGCTACGTTGTTTTCATGTGGAGTCAATCGAAGGTTGAAAGTAAAGGTGAGCATCTCGAGGCTGCGTTAATGAACACATGTAGTGTGTATGGTCAAATGTAAGTAAAAAAGAGGAGTTGGTTTCACATAAACCAGGCCAAAGGTAATGTTAGATGATTATATCTCACGTTGCAACTTGATGCTGGATGTTCCTCCATCACTGTGTCGCTCACATTTGTAAAGAATTTGCTCCTCCTGAAAATAGTCATGTTTTTAACCTCCCCATCTTCTAAACATCGTCATTCATCATTGTTTAATTTCTGCCACATAACACTCTGGAATCCATTTACCCTCCATCCCTCACTGGACCACACCGGGCTATATTTGTCTCTTTAATGAGGAAGGGGTTCATTCCAGAGGCTCTCTGGATAATCAGAGTGTCTGGCACAAAAGGCATCCGAGGGGAAGGGGGGGGGGGGGGTCTCACCAGGCCTCTGTGCCAACCTCGGATTTACTTTCCTCCCCTTTCAGAGAGCAACAACATCCTTCAAACGGCCCGAGGTTGCTCGTCCGCATGATGAGGTTCCTCACACTCATGAAAGCAGAAGCAGCGCTGTGACGGGGTTATGGTCCCCGTAACGAGGCAGAGTCTGGTGTCAGGTACCGGTAGTGAAACGGGGCGCCCCTGCAGGCTCGGGTGTCCTGCGCTCTGATCAGTAATTGTATTTACCTTGTCTCTGTCTTCCCTCCATTAAGGGCGGTAATGAGGCGAGTTGTGAGCTGAGGAGTTTGCCGCTGATGACGATCCGGAGGATTCTTAATAGACAGCTGTTGGCTCGGTGTAAAGAGAAGTCCTGCTGATCTGTTTGACAGCTGTGACCCGCTGCATGCCGGGCCAGCGCCGGCCCTGCTCACTGATCATATCAGGCCTTTGGTAGGAGACATAAAACTGAGATTAATCCAGCAGAGACAGTTGTCATGTGGGCTCATGTTGTGACTTCAGAAAAGTTGCAAAAGCTGACAAGTATTCAGTTATTATACTTATTTATTAAATATTTATTCATTCGATGTGATGTAGTTGATGGGAACATTTCCTGAGCCTGAACATAATTTTAACTTGACAGACACTGAGTGGAAAGTGGATGTAAACAGATGGGATTTTGCTTTGGGCAAATTGAGCTAAAGACATAAACTTCTCAACATCTCCCCATCAAGCATTTCTCTGTGAAATGACTGTTGGGGCCACTGATGGGGATCACTTTGTTTTAGGCGTAATGCCTGGACCACACTGCCAGCATGAGCAACGCGTGGCGGCTGTGCCACGGATCTGCTGCGTGTCTCACACAGGCAGTGTGTCTGCTGCATGTCTGCTCCAGTGCTGCAATGTGAAGGTTCTGGTGTCTACTCAAATAAAAGTATGGCTGTATACACAACTAAATGCCAGAACTTAACAGAATCAAGCTGTGCATCTTCCAGTCCTGCAATAACAATAAAAAACTGTTAAAACAAATGAAGAAACATATGAAGAAACAAAGGAAGAAACAAGAGAGTGCTTTTACTTTGAAACAAGTACAGGAACTGTTGCAAATAATAATGTGACATATTCGATAGATAGACATTGAAATGGTGGTGAAAGATCATTACAGTGTCTATTCAGCCGTGTACCCGGGTACCGTCAAGGAGAAGATAGGCGAGAACTTCATTGTCCAGCCGCTCCTAGGCTGGCTACCTGAGCTGCGCCGCTCATGCAGGCAGTGTGGATGCTCTAATCTGATAACAGTGGCGCTGAAATGAAAAGCAAGACGTTCTGTGTTGCTCATGCGCTGCTCAAGAAGCCAGTGAGGTCAAAAGGGGCAGCTTTGGATATTTATTGAGCTAGTAGAAATAATGGCAAATTAATGTCGGGTTTGAATCCTCTCAAGGCCTGGAGCTCTCTCCATCCAACCTTCCAAAGTTCACTCTTGTGTAATCCCTCCCTTAACACCTTCTTTGCCACATCTAACAACAGGGTTGTTTTTCTCTTACTGGATGAAGGTGGTTACTAGTTTCTAGTTGTCCTATCAACTGCCATTTCCACCACCTTGGAAAAGCTGTCAATATCCCAGAGAAAATACATTAGGTCGGTACAGGTTTGGATATTTTCTACCACTATGTGACTCAGGGTTATACAGAACTCTGTTAATGTTTCATTTCACTTGGTTCAGTCTTTTATAATCTGAGGAGAAATTCTTGGATATTTAAAAGTAAATAGTCAACCTAAAATCTAAGCTATCAGAAAATGTACCTTACATTGATCTGCTATAACCAGAAAGTATGTATTTGATATTGATAATATATTCATATAACAATAATAACTTTTATCTTACATTTGCACAAAATGTTCTCAAAGTATGACAGTACATCTACAAACAGCACACGTTACAGTTTGCCTGGTTCACTTGACCATCAGGAGTAATTTGATATTCAGTGTTTTACCCAGGGAAACTTCAGCATGGGGACAGAAGGGGATTCTAGTACCTTATGGTAAAAATACTATGAACAGAAAAAAAGATTCAACACTTCAGTTCCAACAATCCTCGGGCAAACAAACTGATCCAAAAAAATGAATTTCAGACATTTCAAGGTTCAGGAAGAGGTATGTATAAATCATTAGTCATTGATAAAACATGGTGAATATCAGCCTGAGCCGTGTGGAGGAGTCTTTGTTTCCCTGCATGAGTCAGATGGATCTGTTTTTGTTCTGTTTAGTGCACCAGCTGTTCTGTCTGAAGCATGAAGACATGAGGCCTGACATGAGCGCAGAGCAGGGACATATTTATAAGCCGGGTCATGTGATGAGAGACAGGAATTCAAAATGAGAGGCGGCGTTCCTGAGGAGCATACAAAGCTGTGAGTCCGCTGGGATCCCCTGAATAAACGTCGGGTCAATTTTTTCCCCCTCCTCCCTGTCTGAAAGGAGAGAAAGCTGCTGCTGGACTAAGAGCCAGACCCATTTCATACAAGGTCAAATATGTCAACTACACAACTACAGGAAAAAAAGACCTGCAGAACCACAATACAATTCACAGAGAGGTTCCTGTAATCACTTTGACTTCGACTGAATGTCACTATAGCTGCTTTCAGACATGCACTGAACTGACGTTATCCAGAGAGGTTGTGTATGAGAATGCAAATGGCCTCTGAGTGTGTTGATTACGT
Organism: Paralichthys olivaceus; assembly: GCF_024713975.1. Classification (NCBI taxonomy): domain Eukaryota; kingdom Metazoa; phylum Chordata; class Actinopteri; order Pleuronectiformes; family Paralichthyidae; genus Paralichthys; species Paralichthys olivaceus. Next base: position 22,460,587 of record NC_091099.1, read on the forward strand.
TTGAAAAACAAAAAATGCACAAATCTCAGGAGCAAATAGAGGTTTCATACAAGTAGAAGACAGATGAAACGTCAAGCTGAAAGGACAATGAGATTTGAGGGTTTTTGGTGATGCAGTGTAAACAAACACGTGGTTTCCACAACATATTTTATATGATACATCCTGCCTCCTGCATGCTCTACCCAGATCCCATTCCTCGCCTGAACTAAAGATTGTCCTGTTGTTTTGAACACATCTAACCTGGACAATCTACCACTGGACTCTTCATTTGAAAAAGTCTGGATAATGTCCAGATCCAACATAACCCGGAGTTCATGTCTAAGAATGACTTCAGTGACCTGCAGTCATAAAAATGTTGTTTTACACTAAACTTAGAATATAATCATATTTACAATCACATTTGGAACTGTTTGAGGAGGACTCACTAATGATAAGGAATAATTCTGAAATAGATTTGGAGCATTATGACAGCAGTGCAACCAGACAGGTTCACAACATGCACACCAGTTAATCCATATTGTGGAAACCACTATTGTGTATTCCCTTACCAACTGAAGAGCATCGCAGCAGTGGTTTCATCGACACCACGAGATTATAAAATTGACATGGTTTCAAATAAAAACTGAAAATCTTTTTCTTGGTTTGGTTTAAACAGAAACATAACTTTTATGTTTTTGACAGGAAAACAGGTGACATTTTAGTACCCTGACCCAAAAGACAGAAATAACTGCGGTTTCTGGGGAGTTCAGAGAACAGCCAAAGGCCACGTGGAAAACAAACACACAGACACAGCTACTGTGTCAAATTCACACAAACTGCTCCCTGAACATTTACCTTCAAAGGAGGTCTTACTCCTCATCCATAGATTTAACTCATTTTGTTAACTGATGTTTGATTTGTCATACTCCAAGCCAAACTGCACACAGTTTAGAATTTTTTTACAGTATTTCAATAGAAAACACAATGAAAACAATCATTTTACAAGGAAAAATAGGCCTACAGTTAAAAATAATAATATCCATTAATATGAGCCACTTTCCAAAAGCCATTGAAAATGATACTTTCAGATGTGGGACGGAGCGTACAAACTGCAGGCTCTGGTAGGAGACACACACGTCCTCATGAAGTCTGCTCTGCTGCTGAGACTGTACTACTGTCAGAGACAGAAGATAAGTTGATTTAGCTGGACTCAAACATAACTTCAGTGGCATACAGTCAAATCACAGATATATCCACATAGTATGGATATCATTACATACTTAGTCTGCATGCTGTTTACTTTGTTCAGTCTGAACTCTGTCTTCAGTCCACTAAAACAAAAAACTGTCTGCACAGCATAGATCTGCCTCCATAGCTAATCCACACCAGTGTGTGTGTGTGTGTGTGTTTGTGTGTAAAGTAATCTGCCACCAGTGGAGGACAATGTAGTCGTTGTAGATGTAGTGTTGGTGGTTTACGGCAGGCAGCAGGTGTGAAGGCTGACACCTCTGCTGTCAGTCTGGGTTTAATAAGTGCTTTGTGTGTGTGTGTGCATGTGTGTGTGTGTGTGTGTGTGGGGGGGGGGGGGGGGGGGGGGGGGGGGGGGGGGGGGGGGGGGGGGGGGGGGTTATGTGTGTGTGTGTGTGTCCAGTCACACATACAGTACAGTATTAATGAACTTTGTCCTTTAAATACAACTTTATTTTGTAAACTATTCTGTACAGACCTTTATGATATGTTTATTTATTTTTGAATTTTAATCATTTGAAAACACTTGAACAAAGTCAAATCAATCATCTTGTTAACATATATAGTTAAAATCAACCAAGATCTAAAAATATTTAATTAACATGTGACTTAAAATGGGATCAAAAGTCAATTTCCACTTCTCTGTAAAACAAACACTGATACATGCACATGCAGGATACTGGCTGTAGCTTGATATTTACTGTGCAGACATGAGAATAGCGTCAGAGGAAATAAGTGCATTTCTCAAAATGTTGAACTATTCCTTTATCGTTATGGTGAAAGTCTGGTGGTTAAGAGCTTAAAGGGGCTGAGCAGATGCGTCTATTATTACACGTGTGACTGTTTTGTTTTGACGTTGTCCATGTGAGTAAGACATTTACATTTTAATGACGCCAATCATTTTAATGATGCCAATCATTTAAGAGTGTGAACTACAGGAAAAGTAGAAATTGCCCTGGTAACAACTGAGTGAAGAAACTGTGATTAAAGGTATAAAGCTGCAGCATCCAAACACAACGAAGAGCCCTAATGACCACTGTGGTTCAGTTTGTTAGTCTTGTCTTTACAGTACATACAACAGCTGTAAAGGTGAGTGCTTACACCATCCAGAAATTGTGCTGAATCCTATGCTCTTTTTTATTTTCTATTCATAATGACTTCTATTTTATTTGTCAACTGTTTCCACTTAACTCTGCCAGGTTGTGCAGATAGAGAATAACAACAACACAGTTTCTTTGTGTCTGTTGACAGCTGCACTGTCCAACACAGTGTGTGAGTGTGTGTGTGTGTGTGTGTGTGTGTGTGTGTGTGTGTGTGTGTGTGTGTGTGTGTGTGTGTGTGTGTGTGTGTGTGTGTGTGTGTGTAGAATTGGCGGGTTTCTGCAGCAGAAGACGTCCAGGGCCATGAATCAAAGTGTTCTGTCATCTGAAGCTCAGCTGAGGGAGAAGATAAAAACCAGTGTCAGGGTTTAAGAGCAGAGGAATACAAACTCTGCAACAGTTTAGATAGTGTAAGAAAGAAAAATCCTCAGTTTTTGTTTCTGAGGATTCAGTGTGTGAAGTACTCTGCAAAATACTTTTTCCATCACCTACAGACTGTGAGAATTCAGTAATCTTACAAGTCAATGCAGGTTACACACAGAGCCAATAAACCTGGGTCACATCAGGTTATACCTCTTTAACACCACAATCAGCAGGTATACACTGTTTTTTTGCAAGTAAATACTCCTCTTCCATTATCAATAGAGAAGTTAGTGTTTATGTTTTCTTCCCCAGTATGTCATAGTCTATGTCACAAATGCACTGAAACCTCTCTCACGCTCTATCACCTCCCTATTTCCCAGATAGGTGCGTTCACCGGGGTATCTCATTTTCATCAGTTTGGAACCGATAAACAATTGTGTCCATTGCAGATACATTTGACACAGGACTGAAGGGTGATTTGATCCATTCCAACTGCAGACAAAAGCCAGATGTTAGCAAGTGGGTTTTTTGACCAGTGGAAAAGGGGCTAGAGATACATGTATGCTCAATGATAACTTCTTTTGAAATGTAACAAAGCATATCACCATATTTCTTACATGTTGTACACCTTTCAGCTGGGACAGCCCAAAATCACACAGTGTATTCCCACCATAAGGGAGTAAAATGTATTGGATTGAGACACTGCTGACTTCTATAAACCCTGAACTCTCAGGGTAACAGTCAGTGTGCCCCTTATTTGCCCTTCTGTCTGTTTTTGTGTTGTGTCACAAGTTTGTCCGCTCTGATTGGCTGCAGTGTGGAATTTGTTCCAATTTGTAATTGTCATACATTCAGTATTAATAACATTTGAAGAAACAGCAGCACAGGGATCTGCAGCAGGCAGTGGGGCTCCAGTCTGTGAGCAAATTCTTCTTCTACTTCCTGATAAACTTCAGCAGAGGTAGTCGCCTGCGGCCATCTGTCCGACCAGGTCATTTTGATAATTATTTTACCATATCGGACTGACACAGACATTCACAGGAGTTGTAGGTGCAGATCTCCTTTCATGGAGCCATGCTTTGTAATGAGCTGAATTACAGAGCTTTCATTTTGAAAAGTGACCTTGGGTCTAAGGATTGTGTCAGTAGTTTAACAGAACTTTGAAATAAACACTCAATATATGAAAATATTACAGCAGCTACTGTTGGTAAATCATTCATTGCACATAAAGACTGTATATGGAAAAACTCCAAAGTTCCATTACGCAAAAGAAGAAAACGGGAACGACTTATTGTAGGTCTGATTCAGGGGGACTCACTAGAGAACTCCATAGACAGCAGAAGCCCATCAGGGTGGATGATGTGTGACAGCAGCAGTGCAGAGCAGGAGCACAGATGGACGTGTCGGAGTATCCGGTCCTCTGCCATGCTGGCCTCCAGCTTCACCTGGTGGAAGGTGACTGACCCCCTGCTGTGTGTCTGTAAACTGTTACAGCAAAGTCCAGCCCAGGTGATTACTGGAGCAAGGGGGGGTCGTGTCAAGGGTTACAGTCGCCCTTTCTTCCCTCCTGGACCAGTTGACCCCCCGGGGAGCCGCCAGCCCCTCCCGTCACTCATCCGGCCTCGAGGAGCTGAGCTGAAACGGGAGAGGCGGAAGAACCAGGGGTCAACAAACGACGATGATGGCCAGCTGATCAGCGACATAAAGAAGACAGGAGGGTTCATCAGTGGCAGTGGATGATCTTGTGTCAATATCATAACGACTTAAATCATAATAAACTACTTTTATTACTGTAAATCAGCATTTGTTGTCTGCTTGCTGGCAGTCTCTGATCATTTGGATAAAAGCTGTGTAGATTCAGTAGGGTTTTGGATTAAATTCATGTTATTATATAAACCTAACATAATTTAATCTCTTTAGTTCAACACAGTTCAATTACATATAGTTTTTGCACATATACTTTGAAACATGTCAATTGAAACTGAGCCTGATTGATTTAATGTAACAGACTGAAACTATCCCATTTTGATTTTGGTGTAGTCCGCTGTACATCTTGGCTGATCTGGAACGATCTATTGACTCCAACAGACTGCAACTCCAACAACCATCAAACGATCAGAGCGCACATTATAATGGAGATAACAACATATGTATCTGTACTTATTCTGCACATAATATAATATATATGATAATGTACAGATTGTAAATTCATCAAATCCAATTTTTACAAAAGTTACATACATTCCAACACAATATTTTGTTTTCCACAGTAGCAGCAACAGGTAGCCAATGTGTTTACGTAACACACGGAGGAAGTGATGTCAACAAGCGTGACGTTGCAGGGTGTTACAAATGGAGAAATGTGTGAAGGGAAGTTCCCCAAACTGACAATCCCTGATCAGGGAAGGGGGGTAGGGATATTCCCTAAACTCCCTGTCCACTGTGGGTCTGAACGCAGCTATGTCCAACTTGGTCCACAGACTGAAGGCTCACTCCCCCACCCCCACTGACGTCTACAGAGCACTGGTTGCTTCAATTTGTACTAATATTGACGTTGACGAGTTCAAAACGCACCAAACTCTGCACACAGATTGCGGAACACCGTTTTGTGTTGTTCTATTGTTGATCTTGTATCTCCGTTGTTTTAGTGCATTGCTGTGTATGATCTGACCTTTCCATCATTTTCTAGCTTTTTGCACTTATAGGCTACTTTATTTTATGTATCACCTTGTAACTTTTGGAGCATGCTAGAAATAATGTTTATCCTTATTATTCTTATTTTTATATTTTCAAAGGGACACCTACAATGAACCTGTCCCTCATGAGGCCCTCATTATAATCTCATTAGGACCTGCAGGACTGAGCAGGTTAACTCTTCACAAATCCTCCTGATGAGATGAAAAACATCTAGTGAATAGAAAGGACAAGCTCTTCTGTTCTCTTTCCTGTCTGAATAACTTAAAGGTAAATCTGAGCACTGTGACTTTCAACTAAAAACAGGGGAATCTGAGCAGGAGACTGATGGCTCCATTACTGCTGCTGTTGATGAGACTTTTGCACTGATTAACTTTAGCTGTTCTCATGGCTGCAGTTCAGGCGCCCCGGATGAACTTGAGCAGCTGACCGGGAAGCAGTTGACGCGTGCGGGCTAAATTTATCCTCTGCTGGGGCGCAGGTCTGCGGGAGAAAGACCCGCTTCTCCTGTTCTTTTCTTCCCGCAGGCGTGTGTGTTTATCACCTGGAGCTACGTGCGTATGAACCTCCGCAGCCTGTGGTTGTAGCCTATCACAGTCAAGTGTCAGCGCTCTGTGCTGTCCGGGTGGTGACATGGCAGAGCCCGCAGGGAAGAGGCTGAAGAGCAGCCTGCCTCTGTGCGGAGCGCACCGGAGCTCCGCGGGCAGCAGCCTGGTCAGGCACAACCTGCCCGCCGCTGTGGAGGAGGCTCTGTGCGGCGTGAGCGGCCTGGTGTGGGACGGAGCGTACAAACTGCAGGCTCTGGTAGGAGACACGTCCGTCCTCATGAAGTCTGCTCTGCTGCTGAGACTGTACTACTGTCAGAGGATATCTGTACTACAGTCAGAGGATATCTGTTCTGTCAGAGGACTGTGGTTGGGATTTTTTTTTTTTAATATATCACAATAAATACGTTTGAGTAAGATAAAATGCAAAACAGAAGCACTTTCCCTCCAGTATCTCGTAATATCGTAATTGAACAAAACAGTATTTAAGCCTATAGCAACAATAATGTCCTCAGCCACCAGTCATCAAAATGATAACAGGATTGCTCTTCTTACTAAAGTTTTTTATTTTTTCTGATAAAAAAAAAAAATTGCATTCATCTCACAATAATTAAATGAAATTCAACCCTTGGATAAGAAAAAGTGAACAGACCGTCCCAACCTTTGCTCACCTTCCCTCTGAACATTTTCATACACTTCCTTACTGTCCTTTTTTAGACTGAGCATGTTAATTGGTGGGTAATTGTGTTCAGACCCAAGTGACATCACTTTTATTCAGACTTTCCACAGTTTTGTACCTGTTAGATTTTGGGCCATTAACAGTTGTGTTACCATCAAATTAAAGCTCTGTCAGATTGTTGTCACAATGAAAGTAATAAGAGTGATATTTAATAAAATAATAATAATGATAATAATGTATATCTCCATGAACACTTAAGGTTTTATCTTCCCTGTGCTCTGTGGCAAACTTAGAAAAATGATGAGGATGGACACAAAACGGATGTGTCAGATGGACACACGAAAATCCAAGAGCAATAAGTCAGAGGATGTTGGATATTTGGATTCATCCTAAAAGACCTGAGCCAGGGAATGATGCATAGTTGGTATAGTGGGTGAGCAACAAAAGATATACTGGTTCTGTCCTTGAGATTCAGTCATGTGGAGGTTTTATTTCTGAGAGTCTTTGGACCAAGGCAGCTTTGCTTTTTGACATATTTAGTTTGAACAGGGCTTTACAAGTCACACGTGTGTGAGTGTGTCTTTAAATGTCAAAGGCAGAAAGAAGTCTGAGTACAAGGCTGTGTGATTGTCACTCTGAGGGTATGTGTGAGGCCTTTGTTTTATCTCTTACAGGCCAGTGCGTTTGAGAGGGATGACAATGCCCTGCCTCGCGTAGCTTCTTTCTTCCACCAGGAGGCGCTGAAGCAGCAGACTGAGGCCGAGGCTATGCTGGGCTACCTGGCTGAGAGGGGGGGCAAATACTGCGGCAAAGACATCCAGGTGAGAAGTGTCAGGATGAAAGAGTTTGTTCCATCAATGGTGTTAAATGATCAAATCAAAAAGGTTTGTAACAACTCAAGATATTTTACATGGGATGTTGTGAGGTGCTACAGAGCGTAGTTCTGGAAGAAGATATGTCACTCATGTCTGAATAGAGATTCTGATTTTCAGCCATAATATTGTAACCATCCAAGGTAGATTTACCACAAGCTAAGACAGTGTGAAATGATGTTAAATGCTCCTGTAGAAGCCACAAGTGCGTATCATCTGCATTTAAGGATAGTGTAGGAGAACTACACTACCCACAATTCTCAGGTGTAATAGCAACAGCTCTTAATATTGGAGCTCAAACAAGGTTAAATTCAAGAAGAGACACTGCGGAAAGGGACCATTCCCAGTGGTTTATGGGATGCATTGTTTCTACATAATAATAATAATTAATAATTATGTACACAGTCCTGTGCCTCTTTCTGTTAATTGACAGATATTTGTTGCTATCATCAAATATTTTATGGTCATCTTGTAGCTCGTCCTTCTTGACCTGGTTCCAGGCTCAGACTCTTTTAATAAGGATTTTCTGAAATTGAGGAAATTAATATCTGAAATTTGGTAAATAGTTCCAAAAAGTGCATTACATGTTTTCTGAAGTTTTATGTACAAGTCCTGTGTGATTAATATGTGCTATAGTGGCTAAATTAAGCAGGAGGCATTATTGTTACCACCCATCAATAGGATTATGTTTTAACCCCTGTCCGTTAGTTGGTTTTGTTCATTCGTTTGGTTGGTTGGTTGTTTGGTTGGTTGGTTTGTCATTTGGTCTTGCCTGCGCAAAATTTGGTGGAAGAATGAGGCATGGAACAACTCATAACATGATGACTCAGATCTGGCCAAAGGAGCAGATGCAGGAATTCTTTTATCACTGTCTTGGACATTGTAACAAAGGGCATTTGTTTGACATTTTTACCAGTTAACCAGGAAATTATTAATGGATCTTAATGGAAAAAAATCTGGCACATGAAATCTATGAGTGTGTGTAATTTGATGCAACTTTGGAGGACTGTTGGTTTGAGGTATGAGCTCTACAGAGTGCACCATGTTTTAGTTGGTTGATACGTTTATCTTGTTTCTGTGTTTATGCTGTTAATTTGATATCTAACAAGACATCATATATTTTCAAGATACATAAATGCTTTGTGGGTAAAATATTTAACTGTAAAGTAAACAGTCATTCCAGCTGTTGGGTAAATGTACTTGTATTTTCTGAATGGTACTTAAGTGCAGTGTTTGAGTAGGTGTACTGTGTAACACAGAGGTTAGTCAGAGGTCAGGGTCAAGAGCATCTGTTGTCCACAGACACTTCAGCTGTGTGGGGGTGGGCTCGTCCGAGGCGTGCAGATGATCTGCTGTGAAGAGCTGATTTGTGGATCCATTTTGAGACAAAATTTATGATTTGAACTTTATCTGGGAGACAGAAGAGCTTCAGTCTGTAACTGCCTTCTCATTTTACACCACCAGCAACCTCATGTTTCTCCTAAAACGTCCCATCATGAGGATTTATTTTTCCTCCTGTGCTATCTGTCATTTTGTCAGAGCAGGTGTCTCTGTCTCTTTTTTTTCCTCCAAATGGCAGAGATCTCATTTTGGAGCGAAGCACTTCATTTGGGCCGACGTGGAGCGGGTGAGGGGGCTGGGTTGAGATACCAAGAGGCCAGAGGAGAAGGGAGAGAGGGAGAGAGGTTAAACCCCTGAAGACCTTCCCCTGGCTCTGGCTGTAAACCGGTCAGGGTGTACCCCCCCCCCCCCCCCCCCCCAGTTCCTGAAATTGGTGAGATTAATGCTGCGGCAGAGAGACGGTGGCTGCTGATGGTGTTTCCAGATGGCCAACAGCTTCGGTGGTGGCACTGGCGCGTCACAGTGTGGCCTCCGACCACCGCCCCAGGTTTATGAGTCGTGTAAAATCGTTTCAGGACTGAGGCCCAGGCCCAGTCAGCGGCATTTTGGGACACCTTGTTATCCGTGTCTCTATGCAGTGTACCTAAGACAACACAATGTCTCAGAGTCCTTTACTGCTCATCTTGATTCAGCTTCACACTACGTTTCATGCAGTTACAGTTTGAAGCTTCCTGTTGATTTTATTTTGAAGTCGAACGGATAACACGCTTTGTGTTTACCACTTCAAATACAGTCAGCAAACAAATATTATCATGATGAGATGTATTAACATTGCACTAGAGTTAAAAGTGGGTCAAATAAGGCTGATTTTCAATTTTGTTATCATTTATAAAGAAAGTCTGTCAACTTTGTTTTCAGTGCTGCAGGAGAGAAGTAAAAGTTTAGACTGTTTAAACTTCTGCAGGTATGTCTTAGCTGCATATCCTTGTACCTGCACTTTTAGTTACTTCCTTCAGCCTCCGTCAGCACAGTGGTTGTATACATATCTTATTCATCTAAATCTTGTCTCGTAGTGTTATATATATCTACAGTTCAACATTTATTCCAATTCCAACATGATCGGCTCAGTTTCCGTCTCCATTGTTTGAAGCACACACACAGTGGCACAGAAACTCCAATGCCAACGTTTGTCTTTTAATCTTGAGGTTGCACATGTAATCTATATTAGGTTACTGCGAGCATGAAGACCCTGTTTTCCATCATTGGTTTAGGGAGCTCCAGTACTCAAACCTAATGAATCAGTCAATTGAGATTTTAAAATATGCACTCTTGACAGATGAAATCATGAAATCCCATCATGGCATTTGTGTCTTTGATTGTCAGAAGCCGGGCTGTGAGGCGGTCTGTGCCGTGTTACCAGCTCTGGAGCTGCTGCTGCTCCAGCTTAAAGAGGAGGCCGGCGTGCTGGTGGAGCTGAGCCAGCTGGCCCGCGAGCACGGGGACCCGCACACGGCCAGCGTTGTGAAGAGCCACTTCTTGGCACCACGGGTTGACCGTCTCAAACTGTTGGGCGACCTGCTCACCAGTGCCCGTCGGACGGGCTGCACCAATGACAAAACTAGGGGGTTTGGGGAGTATATCCTGAATGAGCTTCAGGAAGAACTCAACAGATGATCGATCTGCTTCACCTTAAAGGAAGACATGACCAGTGAACAGTATAATACTCCACCCCTCTGAAACTAAATCTGACATTTTGTTATTATATATTATATATTATTATATATCATATATTTATGTATTGTTGGCTCTATCTTGTGATAACTTGGGTTAACCATAAGTGGATATAATGTAAATTTCTCCACACTTTTTCTATTAAGAGTATATATTTTTCACACTATCCTTTGAGGAATTCCAACTACAAAACTGTACACAAGGTTTGTTTTGACTTATTATTTCCAAGAACTATGAATGTTTCCCAAATGTACTTAAAGCCAGTTGTAAAGGGAAAATACAGTGTTCTGCGACTCACATCTTTGTTTGTGAATGTGTGCATTCCAACAGATAATTGATATTGTTTATTATTCATTCACAGTGTATTCACTTTTATCATAGATTCTTGTTTTGTGACTTTTGATTATTTTGCTTCAGAAGCCCTGATGTATTGGAATAGTTTTTACACTATTGCTGATTTGATTCTCAATAGTGTCTGACAATTTATAATAAAGTTTGAGTGAAGAAACTGTGTTCATCAGTGTTTTCTCTCATGTAAATAAAGAAAAGTCATTTGACCTTTTATCTATTTATTATTTTATTATTATATTAAGTTATACATCCAAAGTGTGTTGAACTTATCATTGATATAACAAACACATTATTGTGATCAAAAGACATCCACAACTTTTGATTGTTAGTTGTTAGTTATTTGGTTGTTGTCAGGGGTTAAGCCTTGCGTTAAAAGACCTGTCAGTCATTATGAAGTGATAGTGATAATCCTATGAGTGGAGGGTTTGAATACTTTGTGCGACATCCACAGAGCACAGCTTCTAACCATCTGTCACTCCTGACTGGCACAGGTTTATAACAGGACAGAAGACCAACACCTCTGCTGGGCTTTGCAGCGAGAGTCAGTTCTCTGCTCTGCAGCGCCCTCCTGCTGCAGATCACCGCTGCTGCATGCTGCACGACACCGAGCTGCAAAGTTTGGTGCATATACAGTGAAAATCACTAATCTGCCTGTAACGTGTGTGGATGGTGGGTGCTGTGATGACAGCTGAGAGCTGCAGGCCGGAGAGGAGGAGCTCAGTGAATCTCTGCGTGCACACACATAAACACTCAGGTCTAAAATTAAACTCAATGACATTTCTACTTGATTACCAGGCTCACACTTTCATGCAGTATTAACACTTTAAAAATGGCGTTTGGCTGTGTAAAGACATTGAATATGTTCAGTGCCCACAGGCATTTCAGCTTAGTTTGGATGTGTGATGTTCCTCCACAGAAGTGAAGCAGCTCTGACATCACAGTCTGAACTGAGGGAATCAGAAACTCAAAAAGAAAGTACTTCCGTTCCAATTGCGACTAATAGAAATTCATCAACAATTAGATCCTAGAACTAAATAATATTAGCAAAGTTTAAACGTCCCATTTTGTAAGATTTAGGTGACATTGATCTATTGTGAAAAATGTAATATAAAATATTTCTAGTGGTGTTTTCACGTGTGTTTCATCTAAATTCCTCTCAATGAAGGCCATGTTTTTGTGAGAGGTATATCTAGTTTTCTAGTTTTGTGTATTTGACGTAAGCTTTAAGGTACATTAATAAGTATTAAATTATAAATACAATTTTTAATACATAAAACAAAGCTGAGGCTACAATGATGATAATTTAACAGCAGAGATAACATGTGTTTTCATATAAAATACAGTAAATTAACACTTTCAAAGCTACATTATTTTCAGTGTATTTTGAATATATAAAAAATAAAAACATATATCTTTAGACTGCCTATAAACACTTAGTGGGGGTCACACAGATTTAGGGTAAGGTTATATGCCTCCTATTACTTTATTTTTATTCGTTTAGTTACATGTACTTATTTAGCCCACTTTATTTTTACTTTTTCGATTGAGTAGGTTTATAGATTTAAGTTTCAATTTTTAAACGACATGCTATCTTATAAAAAAAAATCTAACACAAATGTATACATGTGAAAAAGATTGCAGCATTAATAATAAAAATAGGATGTATTAATCAACAAGTACATTTACCTTTACCCCAATTTCCCCTGGGATGAATAAACTATTTGTGATTCTGAAGAATGTTTTTCAGATGTATCACAGAAATCTACACGTTAAGATAGACACAGTGTTGTAATGTGCTGTGATTGTAACCAGCACGTAATGTGTCCTCAGTATGAAGCAGTCCACATGTGTGCCCCCCCCCCCGCAGCTCTGTTAGGGGTAATTGTACACTAATTAGCGTGAAGTTGTAAACCCCTCCCGCTGGCTGCTGATTGGTCAGACCCCAGTGGACACGGTCGCCCGGCCCCCGCCCCCCCCCGGGTGTCCCAGGTATAAGTTGGTCCAACTAGACAGCTGAGGGGACACACCAGTTTGTGACAGGACTTTACATTCCCCCTGAAAACACTCAGACTGCACCACTGTCTCCTTCCAATTCTTCCTGCGTTTGTTTTTAGCTCCAGACTCCTCTGTGTCTTCCACTGGATTTGTCTTCTCGCTCGCTGTGCCAAGGACTGAACTATGGAGTTGTCGGATATGTCTTTCCCCATCCCCGCGGCTGATGATTTCTACGATGACCCCTGCTTCAACACCAGCGACATGCACTTCTTCGAGGACCTGGACCCGCGGCTGGTCCATGTGGGCCTGCTGAAGCCGGACGACTCCTCCTCTTTATCCTCATCCTCCCCTTCCTCCTCCTCCTCCTCCCCATCCTCCCTCCTGCACCTCCACCACCACGCCGAGGTCGAGGACGACGAGCACGTCCGTGCCCCCAGCGGGCACCACCAGGCGGGCCGCTGCCTGCTCTGGGCCTGCAAGGCCTGCAAGCGGAAGACCACCAACGCGGACCGGCGGAAGGCGGCCACGATGCGGGAGCGCCGGCGGCTCAGCAAGGTCAACGACGCCTTTGAGACCTTGAAGCGCTGCACTTCGGCCAACCCCAACCAGCGGCTGCCCAAGGTGGAGATCCTGCGCAACGCCATCAGCTACATCGAGTCCCTGCAAGCGCTGCTGCGCGGCGGCCAGGACGACGGGTTCTACCCGGTGCTGGAGCACTACAGCGGGGACTCAGACGCCTCCAGCCCCCGCTCCAACTGCTCCGACGGCATGGTGAGTCCAGGGACTGACAGGTGTGACACAGGGGGAGAGAGTGGAGAAGTGTGCGCTTTGACTGGATTTCATATTTCCACGAGTTTCTCCAGCGAGTCTTTACGCATGGATGTTTTATTCTCTTGTTTAGCCCTACTCCTTATTTGTATTTTGAAATATGTCTTCATTGTTCCGTCAGTTCTGACCACACTCAGCCATTTTCCACGCGTTGACCTAAATTCACACGGAGGTTTTCAAATCCCCGTGTAAAATACATGAAACCACACAAGGCCTGTGGTTTTACGCTCTGTTATTTCCAACACCTTTTACTAACAGTGAAAGTTACAAGCACTTCTTCATTACTATGTAATTATCTGTCATAGGGGAATCAACAGTTTCGTTCACATCACACAGTCTAAAGTAGCTTTCCCTCACTATTAAAATACAATCACACATTTTATATGAACACCCACATGTTTGTATTTCGTTAAAGTATTACTAGGAGAAATGTTACAATGCATAAAAACTGCAGATCTTAAAAGTTAAAAGTGTTATTATTATTATTTTTTTCATATTGCCATCAAATATTAAGTAAATAATTTGAGCCCGGGCATAGATTGAATAAAATGTGAAACGTGTTGAGACGAGTTTAACCTTCTATATAAATTAATTTACATATTTAGTTGATTGCTATTTTGTTGCCCACATAAATATAATTTAATTTATTTATTCACATTATTTTAATTTCTGGCTCTGACACATGGGACTGTAGCTGGAGCTCGTTCTGTCATTTGTTAATAATTAATTAATACGATGGGTCATTTTTCGTTGGTCCGCGATAATTTAACCATTTCAGGAAAACTAAACTTAAAACTTGAAATATTTGTAATTCTCTAGTGTGTCTGTGCTCAATGGGAATTATTCCACCTTTTTATTTCTCACTAAATCTCGAGTATTTTCTTCATCTTTTCATCATTATCTTATGAAATGATAGTTTTTTTCAACAGCTCTAAAGGTGTAAGTTATCAGTGTGTGTGTGTGTGAATGGAGTTTTGATATCGTAGAGTCCTCTCTGAATCAGTGTCTCTGTTTCTTCCTTCAGACGGATTTTAACGGGCCGACCTGTCAGTCCACCAGGAGAGGAAGTTATGAAAGCAGCTCTTATTTCTCCCAGACTCCAAACGGTAAGAGAGCAAAGGGACATAACCAGCTCACAGGCCTCTTATAATCACTCATTCAAATAATGAACCACTTCATTCATCTCTGGTAGTAAAACAGCTCCTTTAGATTAGTCTGATCTGTTATATATATTATATTATTGTTATTATAACTATCATCCTAAATTTGACACGTTCAATTATGAGACAAATTAGTTTGAGATGAACTCAAAGCTTTTTTTGGTTTAAATTATTACGGCTAATTAGCGTATGGCTAATTTATAAGTAAGATCGTCAGTTCTGTTGAATATCTTACATATAACTGTCCACATTTTTGTCATGTTGCATTTAAAATAATTCAGCCCACATTTTAAATTTTTAATAATTGAAGTATTAACTCGTGTTTGGTTTTATCTGCAGGTGGTCAGAAGAGTGACCGCAGATCGGTGGTCTCCAGTCTCGACTGTCTCTCCAGCATTGTGGAGCGCATCTCCACCGACAACAGCAGCTTGATGCCAGCTGTGGACGGCCCCGTGTCCCCGCCAACCGACCAGACGGGTGAGACAGCAGCGCCTGGACCCCTCCAGGTCCCCTCTCCGACCGCCAGCCAGGACCCCAACCTGATCTACCAAGTCCTATAGACCCTCAAACCTGGGACAATTCACATCCTCTCACACAGTCCACTCATAAAAACACACACACACACACACACTGAAAGTGATAATGTTATAGCGACTGAACTGATTCTTAACACCCTGTTTGCATCACATGTTAAGTTTTTATAGTTTTCTCAACATCCCTCCACATCTGCTTTTATTTCTTGTAGATCAACATATGGAAGCTCATTCCTGTCAAAAAAAGAAAAGATGAGAATGAAGGTTTCTTAGTAGTTTATCATTTAAAAAGTGAAAAAATAAATCTTTGGCCCACTCCCTTACCCCTAAATAGTGTTTGGGCTTTCAGCCGCATCTTAGTCTCTATCAACAAACAGGCTCTGATATTTTATAAATCTCATTTATAGATTTGTTATACACTGAGCGTGCTCCATGCATTGATGAAGCTCATGAGACACAGATATAAGCTCTGAAAACAGGCCTCTTAAGAGCAAAAACATTTATTCTTAAATCTTATTCATAGTTGTAAAATAAGGAATGAAAAAACAGTTCCATATAAAAGAGTCAAATAATACCTGCAATTACTCTGTAAATAATAATAACAAGAGAGACTGTCTCAATTGTTTTATCATATCAAATTATTAGTGGATTATCTTCAAAATAAAAAAAAGTGACAGAAATGCAAAAATATGACTGGAGATACAAAGTCAGTTGTAATGTTGACTCCATATATCAAGTGATTAACCTCTTAAACGAGCATTGTTTTTTGTGGCAGCAATGACCTTCCATAGTTTCGCATATGTTTGGAATATATGTGGTCTAGACTGGAGCTCAAACCACTTGGATGCTGGAAAATGTAGTTTTTGCAAACATTTCTTAAAAAAGGTTTATTGATAAATAGCGATCAGTTCAGTTCTTGTATTTTTTTATTTTAAATTATGAAAACACTATTTTAAGGCTCAGCCGAGTCGTTCAGATAGATTTTCCTTCCTTTCTGTGTGTAGTCTATTTGATGGACGGAGGCCAAAAACCATCCATTTACATTCCTCCACATTCGTCCATCTGAAGTTCTAAAAGCCCCAGCTGTTGAATTCCCTCAGGAAAAAAAGAAGTACAATAATAATATGATTTATTTAAAAAGTACCAGATATCTGTAGTAAAACTTTAATACTTAATAAAAAATACTACTACAGACTCTTAAATCCCTCAGATTAGACGATTAAAGTATTAGAGGAGTAAACGTAGTGTTATATGGATTTCATTTATCAATTTCATTCACTGCAGCGGAGGACCATTTTTCTGTTTCTGTACATATTATGTAAATAAGAGCTGATTTGTTCCAACTGAAAGTATTAATTATGTATTTAATGTTTCTGTCAGTATGTGCTTCTGTTTGTTGTGAAAATGTTTAAACTTTATATTTATACATCTGAAAACTGAGTGACAGTCTAATGACAAATAAATGAACCTGCTTATTTATACAAAACATGTTTTAATGTACAATTATTTAATGATTGTTTGCTATTTAAGCCTATGGATTATTTATTATTTTTATTTCATACATACAGGCCAATTTTTGTACACTACAAGAAAACATTGAATATTTTGCTGCATTTAGGCTACATACAGATTTTACATTGATTTCATAAATGTAGCCTTTATAAACAGTAACTGTAGCTGGGATTTAATTTTAAAGGTAATAATAGTTACATAGTTAATACATAGTTATCCCCCATCCATTACCTTTAATTACAACATATCACATAACATTGTTTGATCATATTATTTTTTTACAAATGTTACATAATATATATATATATATATATATATAATATACAGTGGTTGTTATATTGATATAAAATACATCTTATTTATTCTATATCTTTATGTTGTGAATATTTGTTCATCACCACACATCATGATATAAAGACACTGTCAGATTTAAGATCATTCTCCACAAACACTGAAAAACTTTGTCTTCAACAAAAGGCTGTTAAAACGTCTGGTCACAGACCCAAAGATCAACAGCGCCACCATGTGATCACTCAGAAAACCTGCAGGTATTTCTGTTCCACATGATCCAACTTTCAAACCAAAAAACTTAAATCATCAGTTTTGCAGTGAAAGTTTCAAAATCAATTTGTACGAAGTCATTATTATTATATACATTAGACACTGTACATTCTGCATCCTATTGAAGTGTTTCGACTTTTCAGTCCTCGTAATGAATAAGGGAGACATAACATCACACACATAATTATGGAGTAAGATAGCTATATACATAATGCAGTCCAGTACTGATATCTATGCTAAAACATCATTTGATGGTGATTGTTAATGACAGATTGTGTTGGATTGTAAATGCCTACGTCTTCCAAAGTGGCCACTGGTGCCGCAGTCGATTCAGACGGCAAAACTTTTCTTTAAGAATCACTCACAGTCATTGGACCATGTCACACCTGTTCCCAACACTTGTCTATAAAGTCCAAACACACTTTGTTCCACACTGACCTACTCATTGGATCTGAACCTGTCAGAGGTCCTTGGCTCTTCTGGCTGATGTTCTGTCTTTATTGTGAGGGTGAAATCATACATTTATGAAGCAGCTTTGTGTTCCCAGCTGCTGGAATGTACAACCACACAGCATTAGATGTGCTCTACCAGCAACAGGCAGAGTATAAATGGTTTAGATCTCCTCAGTAATAAAAAATGTGCTAAATTTGGGAATCGCACATATTCACTGCCAGTTTCACATATTTCAAGAGAGACACAGACAGTTTTTCTTGCTTTTATTTCTTCACACCCATTTTATTTGTATTTCATCCAAAACTCTTTTGATGGACTCGAGACTCTTGAACTCAGCTGCCAGGCTTTTAACCAGAACCAAGAGGCGTGACCACATCAGCCCTGATGTTGTCTCTGTAGTAGATCCCGACTCAGATGAACTCATCTGGAGTTGAGCCCTCACCCACATTATCATCTGCCCCTAGCTTCAATCATCATGGCCACCAAACTGATGGTGCTCTGCTGGGTTTTATAGACCTAGCCACAGGCCTGCTTCCTGTTCTCCCCAACACATGCTGACATTATTCAGATTATTTCATCCAAACCTCAAAAAACCTTAATAAATAATAATGACATAAATCATTCCATGCAGACAGCCATTCTCTGGAGAACTGATGGATCTTTTTCACCTAATATGTTCTTCTTACAAAAACCCTTGACGTTAAGCTACTTAACTTTCAGATATGTATTTTTCAGATATGCTCAATACTTCTCAAAGGTGGCTGCATTTGGCTCGGGGGGTAGAGCTGGTTGTCTATGAACCAGAATGCCGGCAGTTTGATCCCAGTCTGCCTCGTTCAGCCTGCCTTTGGGCAAATTAGTGAATCTCAAATTGCCTCTGACGGCTGTGAATGTTTGATAGAGAAAGTGCTGCACAGAAATGAGGTCATCCAGACCTTAAAAGATTGATATAAACACAGACCATTCACTTTTGCAAAGGCCCTCATTTGTAAATTTAACAACTATGATGTAATTATGCAAATCAAATCCCCTATGTTCCTTTTTTCTTTAGCACAATTCTTTGTTATAATAAAATACCACTGTCTTGAGAGTCTGGTGGATACAATACAAGTTTTTGACTTTGTGGTGATGGTCTTTTTTTTTGTGACTACATCATGAAGCACCAAGTCCAATTTAACCCTGCACTAAGAAAACAGTGCCGAACAAATGACTAATTACATGACTAAAAATACTGAACTTTATTGATTTCTGAAGAACAACAGATCTATAGACATGGCTTGAAGAGTCACACTTTATTTACAAAAATAGTGAGAACCAAACAGTCGATTGTGAGGAAGCGAGAAGGCGAATCAGTTTTAGTACTTTTTATTCCTATTGAACAGCAGCTAAAGGCTCCTGGTTGCATAAATTAAGACGTGAGCTGGTAACTTCTGGGTGAACCACAGCATTTCTTGCTTCTTCTGAGGTGCGACCTTTGCCACAATGTGCGTTGCTTCATCAGGCGCTAGTCCGAGACGATCGCAGTTTGGTTTCTGAGCAGAGGCGAGGGCTCGTTTACTTTCTGCGGCGGGCGGCGGCTCCCTTCTTGCTGCTGTAATACAAAAGAAAATGGGACACGTGTCAGAACTATGGGGTTATTTTCAACATTTTACACGTGGGATAGCTGACGGCTGCGCACGTTCATGAAAACCCACACGTGTGATCTTGTGCACAGTTGAGTAATCAGGGATTGGTGCCTTGCTCAATGGCTCCTAAGCAATAGTGAAGTCATAGAAAAGTGTTTTTTTGTTCCCTCAAAAATATCTATACATAAATACTAAGGTTTGTACAACCATGCTGGATCAGGGTTTTTTTAAATTTCTGACATAGAAATCCACAATATCAAGTCCCCATGTTTTGTGTATTGATAAATGGAGGCTTGATACACATGAATTATCTGCCTCGATCACCAAATAATAAGCCTAACTCAAGTCTACTAAATAACTAAATGAATATGTAATTTCACAAAAGTACTTTTCTTGGAATCACACAGAAAACATAAAAACAACATTTCCAGGCTGGAACACCACTCGTCAGTGACACACTCATGCAGACCTTACCTGCACAGACCAAATCATTACTGAGTCCAACAGCTACCAGCCTAATATGGACATCTTTGGAGTGGCTGTTGTAATGGCTCTCCCACACACTGAAGTGAATGTGTCAGTATGAGGACAAGGGCAAAAGGATGCATTGTTTCGGGTAATAAAATCTGTTATTTTTGTTATGTAAGTGTTTTGTTTTAAAAACTGTAGTTTTCAGCATAATATAATCATTTGTCAGTCACTATAATATTTGCTAAAGGCATGACAGTTTTAAAGTCTAAAACTCTGACCTGCTGAGGGAATAGATTATTTATTAGAAGCTGGTGGCAGCACAGTCCTGCAGCTGCCGTGTTGTGTAACATGTGTATGGCCTGTGATGGGGTCCTCTGCTGCAGAGCTGACTGCCACACAGTTTGGATGAGGGTTTGGGTTGGTTGGTGGTGTTAGTGGGGATTTGGTGCTTTTATGGCTTGTTTGAATCTATATAAATTTGGATTATCATGGGGTAAAAGCCTCAGCTCAGCCTTAGAGTTCATCCTAAATGCAGATTCTGAAATGTCAGAATTCAGTTGCTTGTAAACAAACAAAAAATAAAAAAAAAAGAGCTGGAGCTTTTTTTGTTCTAATGGTTTCCTGCCATAAACAGCTGTGTTTATGTTATGACAGTTATGTCTCATGGAGAGAAGGGTTGTGATGCTCACCCAAACAGCAAGTTGGCGTTAAATGGAGTTATGAAGTTATGTTTTTAGAGTTCTGAGATTACTATCTGTCAGTGAACGCAGCAGCGACAGTACTTACTGCTTCTGCAACTCATCAATGCGTTTCCTATGCGTGAGCACCTGAAAAAACGATACAGCAGCAGCTTTAACACCCACCAGGACACGTTTACGTTGCAGGAGACCAACTCCCGTCCCTCTCTTCTTCTGAACAGGCTCCATGGGCTAAAAGCTGCAGACCGAGGCATCATGGGAAAGCAATATGGCAGGCGTGCATATGATCAGTGTTTACAATGTTTTTACTTTAGTTTGATTTGAACTAGATATTCAGTTTCTATGATGAAGTCTCATCCTGAATTTTGTAAATAACTGATTTTCTGATCACTTGTGCTTTAAAACGCCTGTCGTATATATTTCCCCAAGAAGACACATGGCTGGTTCAGAGACGTTTGACTTCATCGGCTCTTACTCACCTGTCTGAGCACTCATTTAAACACCTGAAGAGTTTGATTCCAAAATGTCTCTGTTAATA
Source organism: Paralichthys olivaceus (assembly GCF_024713975.1). Lineage (NCBI taxonomy): Eukaryota > Metazoa > Chordata > Actinopteri > Pleuronectiformes > Paralichthyidae > Paralichthys > Paralichthys olivaceus. The sequence goes on from NC_091099.1 coordinate 22,481,864, forward strand.
AAAAACGTCTAAAAAAAATGAACTAAACTGTTATTTAGAAATGATTAAAAATGCAGTCAAGATAACTGACTCATGTTTAGCTCAAACCTTATCGAGTCTGACAGATGCTAACAAACCTCCTTATTAAAGCTGTGGTACTGTTTTAAAAGACAGAGGACATTAAACTTCCTCACTTTGCTTTGTCATTTTTCCAGAGTGAATCTTCAGGAAACAGACGTCACTTTTGGAAACAAACCCTTCAGTTGTCTCTTCTTCAGTGGTGTCTCTCGACCAAAGGTGGCGCTCTGGTTCTCTGACCTTCCTTCATGCTAACATGCAGCGAGCCTGGAGGCGGCAGGCGTGACGCCCTGCCCAGCTCTACTTACAATTTACTGAGCTCCTCCACTCTCTTACGCAGGGTTGTAACCTGGAGGAAATCAAAGAGTATATCACGGGTTCAAATCCGGTGGTGACGGGACGCTCAGCTGAACGCTCACCTCAGGACAAGGCCGTCACCAAGCAACAATAAGAACAACTACATCGCTGGTTCTGATTCCTTGAAAGATTTCTGGAATTTAAACTATTCATATAGCTCAAACATATCAAGATAAATAAACTAGAAGGTAAACAATGGTTAAAACAAACAAACAAACAAAACAAGTAACATTTTCAAATGGATGTGAACAGAAGGAGGAGGTACGTACCCAGAGACCAAGCTGTGGATCTTAATTGTCATGCACCTTTTGATAAAGGCTCTCAGTGATGAATATCAATATACATATATTATAGGACCTTTTCAAAAAACAATTTAAAATTACATTTTTATAAATAAGTCTGACTTTGATTTAATTTCAAATCCAATGCTAAATTATGTTTTTCTTATCTTTCTTCAACCTGTTAGTAAATAAATTATATAAGTAAAGAATAAAAACCTTAGTTCTAATCAAGATTCGTTTGCTTTTCACCATCTCAACTTTTATCGACCCACAATTTTGCTTTTAGGTTCCAAAAGTGTTGCATGTTGTCATTTCATGGCACATTTCAAAGCTACTGAATCTTTACAGGAAATGTAAAGAAAAAACATCAGCCACAATCAATAGGGGATCCTAAACCTGAGTATAACAGACAGTCAACACAGTGAACATTACTGAGGGTCACGATAATGTGAGGCGACATGGTTGAAGTCTCACCTCATACTTCTGCCTCTTCAGTCTCTCCATGTGGTCAAACTTCTCAGACTCAAGCTGGGTCATCCATTCATGCAGCTCATTGATCTTGTCCCTGCAAACAGCACAAGAACAGGAAGAAAAGATTAGCTTCCAACACAACAGCTGATGCTCCATGTGCAGGGAGAACTTAAATATGTTAGTCCAGTCAGAGTCAGGTGTTTCAGTGTATTCATTTTAAAAGTACTGAATGTATAAAGGGTGATATGATCTTATAATATAGAAGATACATGTTTATATATTCATGTGTAAGCAGTATTATATTGTTGTCGTCAGTTGAAGTACTGATAACTTAATTCTTCTGCACAACAAATAATTACTTTTACTATGATTTGTGCTGCTTATTATGTTCTACATTAATCAGTTAATTTTAAGTTCATTTAAAGTGGCATGAAACACGCCATCAAAAAATAAGCTCAGATTTATAATTGAGAAAATCTGGCTATGAATATACACTGACATGGAGAAAAAGGTGAAGTGTGTGTGGGAGCATTGACTACTAAGTACTTCAGCTTGTCTTCGTTCAGATGGTCGATGTTGAGTTGCTTGCGCCTGGCGGCCAGGATCTTCTTCTTCTTCTCCCTCTCAGTCTCTTTCTTTCCACCTCTCTTCTGGTCAGCCTGTTCCATGCAGACACACACACAATAACACACAGTAGAGAAGCAGGTTAACAGCTATCCAGAAAACAAGACACGGCTGCGGACGATATAGGAGTGTGTACTGACTCTCTGCAGGTGACTGCTGTAGTTGGAGCCCATGCTGGACAGAGCTGACTTCTTCTTGGCCTCCTCATCCATCTTCTTCTTGGCATCGTTCTCCTCCTTGATCCGCCTCTCCTCCTGTTTTACAAAAACAGAGAACACGGCTGAGTGAGTGAGACTTCCAATCCACACGCACCTCTCAGGAAGGAAACAGGAAGAATAATGACGAACAGATGCAAAGTTATAATGTGACACTTGAAGTATTGTAATGCACAATCAGATTACAGCTAAAGCCAGAGACAAGAAATGGCAAATAAAGCATTTTCATATCAAATATTATCAGGAACGTGAATTGTGAATATGAAACATGGAAAAATACATAAGGTTCAAACTGAGAGTGAGGCTCTTCGCACCAGTTCTTGACTAGTAACAAATAAAATGAGAAACATGAGTCGTATTCTCTTGAAAAATGAAATGTGATAGAACCACGAACCTCACGTCTGGCCTGGCGCTCCTTTTCCTTCTCGGCACGGACCCTCTGCTGCTCGGCCCTCTCGGCACGACGCTTCTCCTGCCACAGACAAGCAATCACGGCGTCAAGCGCTTTATTCTACACAACTGACTGAAAAGCCAATACAATCTCTAGAGAGGAAAGACAATATTCAGTCTGTTGCTAAGCTTTTAAAAAACTCCAAGCTAATTTTCAAGTTTTATTTTTGGCATTTTTTTCTTGTTTTAGGATATTGACAATGTCATTGCACCATGCTGTCTGAAATCGTTTGTGTTTGCTTAAAGAAAAAAAGTCTTATATGAATAGTTTTTACGTAAGAAGACTTTTTTAGTAAGGAAAAGCAATGAGTTTTAAAATATAAATATCTTTAGTTTTTTTACATTTCAGTTGCCAATGTCCTGTATCTAATTTCTGGTTTATGATTGAATAAAGATTATGCACAAAGGTAAAATAAATAATCCACTTTTACTGAAAGTATTTTTTTTTTTAACTGTAAGTTAGATGAGAAGTTTGAAAGTTTTGACCTGACTAAGTCCAAAGGTACTTAGTCAGGTCAAACAGTAAAAGTAAAACTGTAGCTTTACAAAGTAGCTGGCTTAGTGTATCTTAATAGAGGTGAAGCAGTTGGTAGGTCTTTAGAAAATGAAATATGAATGTGAGTGAGATATTATCTGTTTGCCATAAAAGATGATTTAACAATAATGAATGTTGGGGTTTGTTTATATTCATAAATGTTATATGAAATGTTGGGCCATCTTCCTTTGACCGTCGTCCCTGAGTTGTTTCCTGTCACAGAGTGATGCCATCGACTGAAAACTCACAATCCTCTCCTTGAGGGCAATCAGCTCCTCCTCTTCCTTCTTCCTGTGCTCGAAGTGCGCATCGATCAGGCCCTGCAGCTCGACCAGGTCCTTGTTCTGACGTTTCTTCTGGATGTCCTGCGGGGCAGAAGAGCAGAGCAACACTCAGCCCTGCAGAGAAACAAATGCTAATTGACAGAAATCCTTCATGTTGTTACTTTAGATCAACTTACATCAAAGTCCACTTTCTCACCATCTGGGATTTTTGGAGCGCTGGGCCTACAAGAGTAGAGTGAGTGGGTCTTAAGTGCGCTGACACAACTCTGAGTGTAAGGTTGCTTTTTGTGTTTTCAGCCAAATGGCTCAGACCAAAATGTCTGCAGAAATCATTCGAGGTGAGACGACATGAGAAAGACACTTACTTGAACTTTGGCTTCTCCTCTGCAGGTTAGGAAATGAAGAGGGGACAAGTACATGTCATTGGGTTAGAAACAAAGCTGATTATTTCAATTCTCTAAGGCATTAGACTGTATAGTTTTGGCTCTATATGACAGATTAGATTAAGATAAAAAAAAGATAGAATTATGTAACATTGAAGGTTAGGGTTAGAAAAACTGGTGAACCAGAGCAAACAAATGAAAACTTCACATATAAAAAGAAAACTAAAGAATCCAAAAGTTGTAAGAGTATGATGAAGTTTTGTGAATATCAACATGTCATCTTGCTTTGAGTGCAGCTCAAGTGTGTTATTATAACATTTTTGTAAGATTTTTCTTAAAGCCTTAGTATGTTGCTTTTTTTTTTTCCCAAAAAGTGACTTTTATTTACCTTTTCTTTTGGCTTGACCCCAAAACTGTTTTACACAAGCAAATAATTTCCCCAGTTCCTTCTTTGGATTTAACCCAGATTCTGGCGGCTCCATGCCATGCAGATGACGAAGGGCATAGCAAGAGTGTAAAGGTGGGGGTCGCTGTGCAGTAAAGCTTGTTAGCATTTCATATTCTTACGCCCTTCTTCTCCACTTGCAGTCTTAACCTTTTTGAACGCTCATATATTTATAATATGGGTGTGTCCATGTGCATGTGAATGTGTTTTTGTGGGTGGGTGGGGAGGGGGTTAAATTAAATTTTCTTTTCACAAATTTGCATTTCAAATTGCTCTCTTGGATTTTCAGATAAAATTTCCGACCTGGACACTGCAGTCCTCCCAAAACCAGAATGACAGATTTCAGATTTGTTATAAGTTTGAATTCAACATACCTTCCTCTTCAACAGCATCTGCATGCAGCAAGCATTGAAAATAAAGCAGAATAGACAAGAGCATTAGCAGGCACATTAGAATTAAAACAGGTTCAGCATCACTAGTAACTGGCTCAGAGATGAGGAGGATTATTAATTAATGTAAATTCTCAAATATCTCCAATATTACCAGCTACCACAAACAAATAAAGGAAATAAGACTGAGAAAAAGGCATCTGAATTTACTTGTATCCATAAATAATGTGTTAGCAATTGGAAATACCTGGACAGATCTCAGAAGATTATTTGAGAACTTACTTAAGTCTTGATTTGTTGAAGCCACAGTTTTACTTTCAAACAGCAAGTGTGAGCCCTTCAACATTTGACCCTGTATTCATGTGCCATTGGATGTTTCAGAAATTACAATGTAGAAGATGGAAAGTCAGAGGATTCAGGTAGAAATGTTTATAATAATTGTAGTTTTCATCATCATCAGCAACACATGAATACAACAGTGACGTGGAGGACTTTCCCACCAGCATCTGAGCATTAAGAGGTGACGTCCATCAGGTAAAATATATTGGAAAAGATGAAACCATCTTTTTCTCTTCTCTTTTAAATTAGATTAACATATGTAACATGTCCATGCTTGGCAGTAAAAGTTATAGTATGTATTTAATCTGAAGCTCACCTTCATCAGATGTCACAGTAATGAAAAAGCAACCATGTACTCCATACTTGGAGTACATGTGGTACAGTAGTATAAGTAGAGTTAGACTGAAACAAGAGACTAACATTAGTCTTTAATTTGAATTTTATTTTTAAAAGAATCACTTTGTTTTAAGAAGACAACTCTGTCCTCTGTGAAGGCTAACTTGTTAGCATACAGTACAGTACATTGACTAGAAGTATATTCTGATTTTTGTTTGCAGCTGTTCAATGCTACCCAAGGAGAAATTGACAAAAAAAGTGAGAATTGTAATAATTTCATTTCATTTCAGTTCATTTGAATAAACACAAACCAGATTTGAAATCTTAATCTCCAGTCTCTGGATAAATCAGATCACAGATCACAGATCACTTTCTAAAAAGTTTAACCTTGGACAATTGTACTGTATGCTAACATGTTGGTTGCAAACAACAAATAGCAAGTACAGACAAATATTTCTGATGATCAAATGCTTAGTCTCCACTACAGTTTTAGAATAGATGGCAATTTACATCAAAATGACACAGGTCAGCTTTTCAAAAATTGTTTTTAATGCTTTTTTGTCCGAAAATGTTTTGAAAGCAGAAAGCTAACAGATCAGAAAGCTAACGGATCGGAGAGCAAACAGATCGAAAGGATCAGAAGATAACATTGATGTGAGGCAGGATTTAGGGTCTTTATGTCAGCACAAGGTTATTGGCCTTCAAATATTACTCACATCCTTTGTCAAGTGCTTCAGACAAGATCATATCAGCATATGTTTTCATGAATAGATATATTAATCTCATCCCAACTTGCAGCCTTTGAGTGCTGCAGGTACGGACTGTCTTTGCTTTGGGTAGAGGAGAAAGGAAGGTAGCAATAGCATTAGCAGACATGATGATCATGTGTGCAGATTAGGATTAGTGGGATCTGTCTGGCTGGCTTTAGACAGTGGAGCGCACCTGTCGCCTGGGAAAGGATGAGAGAATAGCCCCTTCCCCCTCCATGCCACATACCTTCAGGCTCAGGCTCAGGCTCAGGCTCTGGTTCTGGTTCTGGTTCTACCACTGGTTCTGGTTCTGGTTCTGGTTCTGGCTCTGGCTGTGGTTCTGCCTCTGGCTCAGGGGCCGCCTCAGGGGCCACCTCTACTTCCTCTACTACCTCCTCTTCTACAGCTACACAACATGCATCGAATCACCAGGGGAGAGGAAGGGCAGTGAGAGGGTTAATGGAAGCAGAAGTAAAGGGAAAGGAATGGAGGTGTTCGGAGTGAGTAGATAACAGGAGATGCGAGAAATGAGAAGATACATGGTGGTGGGGACTACCACCGGATGGCATTAAAGCAGCTGGAGAGCAAGCTAGCACAGGAAGGAAAAGGTCAGTCGTTGATGGTCAGTTGTGGTGGATGAAATGTGAATGATTCCTGGAAATACCTGCACTGGAACTGTCTGTTTGAACAAAAAAACTATCCCGTCGCGATCTTTGTTTTAACCAATGTCTTTTAATTAATTTGAACAGTGTTAGTGTTAACCAGCATGCCATAAAAAGTACATGTGGTGGTAAAAACACACGTCGTCAAAAGGTGATTGACAAATTAGTATCAGTGACGTAAGACTTATCGTCCGGAGTCTGCAGGCTGTGTCTTACCATCGTATTCTTCACGTCCGTCCAAGAGAAAAAAAGGAGCAGAAGAACATTATCAAAAGATCCCATTGTACCCATTTTTGACAGAATTAAATTCAAAATCTGGGTACACTGGAGATTCATGCTAAGCATATGCAGCACAGTTCTCCTGGGTTCAAACTTCCCTTAAGTCACTTTGATCTGAAAGTGTGTTCAGCTCAGGAGGACTGTAGGCTACAGTTGCAGATGGACATGCAGAGCTGCAGGAAACCTTGCCAACAGTTCAGTGCAGGCTTGTGCAAACCAGATAACATCAATTTAGATTTGGATTTCACACAGCATATTTGGCACTGTCCTGTTGCCACCGTTGGTGCCTGCAACCATGCTACAGCGGGAGGAAAATATGGGCTATGTGCAGATTTGCTCAAAAGTGAGAACATTATTGCACAACTTGAATCTGGAGGAGTCAAGCCAAACCTGTAAACGTACAAATTTGTCCTGTGCAATTAACTTTCTAAAGGGGATGGAAAGTCGGTTAGGCAAGATTCAGAAATAATACTGGGATTTAACATGGAACTCCAGACTGTACCTGGACCTAATTTTGCAGAATTTATTGGTTTTGTAATTGAGAAAAATGTGGCTACTTACCCTCGACCTGATCACTGCAAGACAGAAAGGAAAGAAATTCGGACTTAGAATTGAAGCTAATTGTCAAAATTCATAAATATTCATTCTTGTCTTTGGAAACATTGGTTTGGCAAAATAATCTTAAATCAAGGTCTACGTACTAGCTTTTCCCAAAGCCGTCGACTGCATTGAACATAAGAGGTCAACACAGAGAATCTCTTGACAGCCACTAAGCTAGTTGGTGGACCTTAAATTTGAGATGGTTTTTCCTACACTTTTAAGAAATGTTTAATTAGTGAATGACAATTTGAATTGACTTACACTTCCTCTGTGTCAGACATGGTGACAGTGGACTTTGCAACCTGGAGGCAAGAGAGAAGAGAAGAACTTAAAGTCAGTCTGCAAGGAGCGACTGAGCAGCTTGTGTATTAATAGTTCAGGATTAAGTTGCAGATGTCTTAAATATCTGCTGCCTGCCCCACCCTAACCAAACCCCACCTGCTTGCCTGTGCATATTTTTCTCCCACCCTAAAAATAAAAAAAATAAGCTTGGTTCACTAAAAAAGAAACAAATTTTTCACTTGTTTTACTTCCTTTTCATTTTAGATATTTCACAGTGATATTCAATATTTCCCCTGCATATCATCTTTGAGGCATTTTCAGAATGTGTCACATCCAAACCTCTTCAGTTTATAATTAGCGTGAGACCGTGGACTGAAATTCGAGCCTCAGTCCAGAATCTGCTTCTCAGATGATAAATGAGAAGGGAGCCAAACATAGAATTTTGGTCTGTTTGGTCCAATGGTCTTTTTTCAATTGCTGAGAGAAGATTTATGTTGCAGGAAAAAAATTAATGGAAAACTTAATGGGGCCAAGGTAGAGGTCAACCTTCTGCCCTCTCTGATCACTGCATCCTTTTGGCATTAAAGGTGTTAAAGACAATATCTGTCACTTCTAAAATCATTAGCACAAGATCCTGTTGGCATCCAGCTGTAAAATTCTGACCTGGATGCAGTATCTGATAATGCAATCATAAACATAGATGACCTGAATTTATTCACAATTTAATCTACCAGTGACTTAATTTTGTATTAGTTGCCCATCAGCTTCATTAGCGTGAGGCCACCATGAAGGCATCCCAACATCACAGCTATTTCCACCAGACAGCTGCACAGGTCCCAGATCTGGTTTCAGTGGACCCAATGTTGAAGATTGGGTTCCTTCCCCTGGACCCATAATTCCACCTTCATATCCTTATCTGGCCATCTCGCCCTCACATAGTTCCTTCAATCATCTTCCTGAGGCTCCCTGCTGACTGCGGCCACTTTACTCATGAATTAAAATAAACCTTGAGAGGAAGCCATGAAGGTTAAAGTTCTAATGCCTGGCTTCCTTCTATTTGTTCTTTCAGTCTAATGAATTCCAAAATTGTTTTCAAAGTGTTCACACCATTATGTAATATTGGCAGTCTAGAAAAACAAACAGCATGTAATGAGTTTACATCCAGTCTGGAGGTTTGTGGCTCCTGTTCAAGATGTCAAAGTGTTTATCCTCATGCTATGTGGAATTTGGTCCCACGACTGTCTGCAGCTTTACATCAATAAAAAAATTAAACCTACAAGCAAAGAAAAGCTGCTTCAAAAAAACTCACAGCAATGTCAATGTCGAAGTAAATTCAAATATCACAAAACAACATCAGGATTAATTGTGGCTATTCTCATAATGTTCCATAACTCATTAGTATAATCCTCCATCTCCTAAAGTGGAGAGCTGCTTCAAAGGATTTAAGCCATCTGTAAATCCCTCAGGTATGAACCTCCACTGGATCTCTGGACTTGGACCAAACTGGAACCACAACAACAACAAAGTCCTTTCAGGTAATGGCTGTTGTTCCTGCGAAAATCGCTGAACTTTTATCTCCATAAACAGAATCCACTTTACTACTGCATTTTAGAGACCCGGCAACACGGCTTTTCAGCATCTGACACTGCAATCAATCACCAACCCAAACAAGATGTCATTGCCACTGAGCTCAAACACAAACACATCACACTCTCTGGCATTCAAAGAGATTTCTCTGGGTATTCTTCTGTGTCACCCAATCTGTCCATCATTTCAGACTACCGTTTCCTTTTGAATAACAACAACCTCTACTACCTATGGCAGTGATTGTAAAACACTTGGACTCAGCTGTCCTCATTTTGAGTGATGTTTGGGGACATTGCACTTGAGCTTCCTATCCTCTCTACCACTCACACTCTCACACTCTCCCTTCTTCCTTACCTCAGAAAAAGCTGAAAGAAGTGAGCTCCCTGCTGGCCGAGACAGGCTGTAAGGTTCTGCAAACTTACCGCGCTGATTATGTCCTTCTGTTATAGTGACACTCGATCTGCCCGGCATTCCCATTGGTCAAGGAGCTTGGCCGTGGGCGAGGCTGGGCCTGCGTTGGGGCAGCGTCCATGAATTTGCCACCCCCCTCCCACTGCTGGCACTCAATAAGGAGATGGAAGGGTTGACTGGTAAGGAGGGAGGCTCAAGTTTGGAGAAGGGGGCAACCAAGACGCTCCCAGGTTGCTATTCTGGGGGCACTGCATTAGGCAAGCAAATTTCAAGTCAGAGTGAGAGAAGAGTTGGACGTCAGGGGGGAGAGGCAGGTGGTGTTTCGGAACCTCCAAACATAATGTACAGTATATTAAAAGGAGGAAAGAGCCTAAATAAGTCCAATAAGTTTGAACAATTTTCTGCTTGTGGTCTTTGAACTTAATTTTCTTGACTCTCTGGTCTGAAATAATTCATTAGAAGGAGTTTTACAGCCTGAAGGACCTACAACATGAAAAACATGCAATTTGATTGTAACTGAGTTATTAAAAATAAATGTATCCTCTTCCCATTAGGTCATTAGTCTGTAGTGCCTCGGCTTTTGAAGTAAAGGAAAAATATGCTTGAATGAGAAGAAATACAAACCTATTCTTCTGTTTTTCACAGTGTGACCTGAAATAGTAAAATGCAAACTTAGGTGTCTTTTAATTTTGTTATATGTGAACACTGATAATTGTTTTCTCCTCATGGAAACTACCTCATGGAAATCATATTCCATATCAGTGGGATATTTTGCAATGTTATTCAACTCAGCTATAAGTCAAACCAAACTGCAGTATGAATCATTCAGCATATCTCTCAACTTAATATGTCATTTAGACCTGAAATAACTCTATAGTTGTCAATTTCAGTCCTGAAAGACCTTCTATTTTCCTCCAGAGGGTGCTGCAATGACAAAATTAACAGCAGAGACTCTCTGACACTCTCTGATGTCACATGCTTTCATGTCCGTGAAACACAAATAGACAAAACTGGGGCCAAGGACCTCCTGTTTGAGTTTGTTGTTCTTGATTTACAGTTGAACTGGTAGTCTGTGCTCTAGCTGCTGTAATGAACACTAAAACAAACTATTTAAAACTGTTGTAGTATTTTTTTCTAATAGGGAAACAATATGTGTGGATAGTATTGCCAAATTAAACACATTCTTAATCTTCCAAACTCCACAAACCATTAATTGCAAAGTAACCAATAGAGTCATACTGATGGAAGCCCTTAAACCTTCTCCAGGACCCCTGGCACCTGAGGGACTAACAAACCAATACCAGGGATCAACTCCAGCCTTTAAAAATGACTGTGACACCATTTGAACCCCATGAATCCATCAAGCCATCCATGATCGAAAACACTTATCCTATAAGGGAGGTGTGGCTTGAACCAATCCCAGCCATTAGGTGAAAGGCAGAGTACACCCTAGACCAGTAGACAGAAAATAGTGCAGGGTCGAGCCAAATGAATGATACATAACTTACACTTAACTTACAACACCCAGCACAGGAGGTACTGTCAAGGGCATCATAAAGGACAATGAATAACCCTCTAAAAATCGTTGTGTTTTAATAAATGGCTCCTAAATTCTTCTCCAGGAACCATACCAATACCTCTATATCTCCCTAAGATTCCTCTTGCAAGGATACATGCCCTTTATCTGGCACTAAAACTTTCTCACAGAGTCCTGAAAAACAACCTAAACATTCAATAAAGACACACTTTGAATCCCCTCAAAGGTATCTAGAATGCAACTCCTGAAATATCCCACAATCCTGCAATCCCGCAATCCCCCATTGCCTTTCAACATCAGTCAAAGGTTCCTCCTCTTGAACCCATGAACCCTCCTCCCCAAAGAAACTGAGCAAAATATTTTAATGGCTTGCAATTGTTGACGTGTTCAAGATAGTAGTGTGGTTGGGGAATGATTAAAATACTGCTTTAATGAGCTGTAGATCCAGGCTCTGCTCTTATTGGATGCAGAAGTTAATGCATTACGTGATATGATTTCATTCCTACCATTTGATCATGAAGTATTTTTGATCTATAAAAGCTTAATGTTGTGTCTATAGGATGCAGTTATTTTCTAACTTTATCATTACTTCATGACATCACAAATCAATTGATGTCATGTGATGGCGAATCATTTTCAGATCAATATAAGCTTTGGATTGTATCTTTTTTTGCAGAGTGACCTTGACCCTTGACCAATCCAAAAATTAATCATCTCGAAATACTATCCGAATAATATTGCTACCAAATTCAGTAAAGCTCCAAAGATGCATTTTTGAGTGTTTTGTCCAAGTGTTTCGCCACAGTTTTTTTTATTATATGTGTGAAGTCAGATATATCAGCCTTAAGTTCCCAAGTTTTTCACGGGACTTCTTTGAGCAACCCTGAAAACCCTTCAAGTCCTGCAATCATGTACCAATTATTTTCACCCAGGTCTATGCAGTAGCCACCTGGGGCACTAGGAGACCCTTTAGAAACGTTTCCTTTAGTATCACATCAGTGATACCTAATGCCTCAAAAAACCTGTATGCTTCTTCAGAAACCCACTGACATTACATCTAGCTAATTTTGGATTACAAAGGACTATGTAAACTATTTTCTGTAACTTTCCAAAATCAAGTGCAACACTAGGCATGTCAGGAAGAAGAGTGTCTTATCTATGATGGTTGGTTAACTTTTTGGAACAACAATAGCATGGTAGAACCAATTTATTAAACATAATCTGACATTTAGAGTAGCCTTAAAATTCCTCAGAACCCGCTCAAAGGTTCTTAGAACTCCATACATTACCTCCACCATTAGCCCCTCTAAACATCACCAAAAATCCTTAAAACCTCCCAAAGATATCAATAACTGACCCAATATGTTTCAAATTTCTAATATGTGAATAGGCCCCACCTTAATCCCAATATTCCTGAAATATAATTCTTTCTATTGGATTTAAATCCAGAAAATAAAATCTTTCTGGATATATAGTGGAGCCCCACATCCTTAAAGGACCCCTGGGTGGCCCTAGGACCCCACTTTTAAAGTCCTGAGGTGGTGAAACCTAAGGTCCCATGGCATGTCTGTGCTGTGCAGTGTCTCGCCAAGCCTTGCTCTGCTGTCAGGACAACACTGCTGTCACTCTGAAGAGCTCACAGGGCTCTGGATTTATTTTTGGACTGTCATGGCGTCCGTTCCTTCCATTTGTAGGAAGGGGGGTCGAGTTGGGCTCAACATGAACCTGCCGCTCTAACACTCTAGGCTGGGACAAGCAGGCAGCAGCCGGCCGGCCGCCCCAAAGCAGCAGTCGCACAGGTAAACACGCCATAATTACACATTTTATTCTCTAGATAGAGTAAAGAAAAACTGTCAGTGTAAGGGAAACAGCTGCTGTCGAATTCAGAACCCCCCGCCTTTACAGTCAGAGGTCTAATGTGTGTATGGCGAGCTTAGGGTGTTTTTTTTCTTGTCCTCATTGCAACATTAAAGCAGCAGCGGGGGTGAGCTAAGTGTTAGTCTTACATTGTTTCTACTCCCGGTGGCTTCAAAACTTTCTGCCCTGTCAATTATCTGTCCTTGCTGCAATGAGGCATGAGTGACTGATGATCACTTTATGGTTTCCTGTTGTGTAGTTGTGGGGAATAAAGCTGCCCTTGTTAGGTTTGGTATTGTACATTGAACTTGAATCAGTGTTCTTTTTTGTTGTGTTAAGGGGAACCTGCCTGGAGCGCTCTGAACATCAGCATCAAGTTTTTACCTGGTAAGTTCATCCTTTTCCATCTAAACAGGGTTTGCTGTGTTTGTGTGTGAAGCCTCATATCTTCTATATGACTTTTTGGGGTGGATTCATTTGCTTAAGGAGGTCATTGTGGAGCTGCCGTGTTTATTACACGTCTATTATTACCCTTTCCTCTTTTGAACTTTCATCCTGAAGGCGCTCCAAATACCAAACCTTCCAGAGCCTTAAAAGGAGGAGTGAACTCTCATGTGTCAGGCAGGCAGCAGGTTCAGGGAGGGAGGGGAGGGTCTTAAAACACAACCAGATCTGCCCTACATTTTACTGAGGTTACATACATAGTATAGTGTGGATATTAAACAGCTGTTTTGTACAGACTACATGATCTCAGAAGTTGTTTATGTCCAACAAAAACCCTCTGAATAGTCTCATGATAAAGTTATCAGACTCATTTCAAGTTGAAAATGTTCTGGGATGTAAGTGCTGAAAAAAAAGCATTCTGGGTTTAGAAATATTTCCACTTAATTTCTCACAAATCATTTATCAATCAATTTATGTTAAAGTCTTGTCGTTGTGTCTGATTGGGTATATTCAGTGACAATATATTTTTTAGACCCTATCCAGTTTCAGGGGGCTGTTATGTCATGAGGTCAGATGCTCTGCATTCACTTTCACCCTTCAGCATGCATATATATATATATATATATATATATATATATATATATATATATATGTGTGTTTGTGTGTGTGTGTGTCTATATGCATATATGTTTGAGGGAAGTGACATGACAAGACCCCAGCGTGTCATAACTTCATTCGAGCCATGAAAATAAAGCTCAGCCTGTAAAGTGTACACTCACAGATAGGTCTACAAGATTCTCCCTGGGCATGGTGCCGTTTTCTGATATCTGCAAAACATTTGAGACCTAATTAAAAGCACAAGTATTTAAAAGTGACTTTTAAGTATTTAAAGTGAAGTAAGTTAGTTTGAGACTTAAATACTTCTACCTATTATGAGACATCTTACCAAATACAGACAGATTGTAACTTCAAATATTGAAATCTAGGGTTTAACTTCTCAATAACCCACTTACTATATGTTCATGAAATTTGTTGTGAAAGTTCATGGACCCAGAGGATGAATCCTGATGTTTTTTATGACCCATTCTAACTGAGCATCCCCATACTCTCTCCTGATTGATAGGTCTGGTCTCTGTTTATGGGTTCAAACCTTACGTGGTTCCAGTTAGAGCTCCCCCCAGAGGCCTGTAGAACGTATCTCGTTTTACATGGATATGCAGTGTTTTTGTGTTACACTTTGTTTTCAAGGTTTGTGTCATTTTGGTTTTGCATCATTTCTCTTTTTGCTGCATGTTTGCTCTTCATGTGTTAGTTTTTGATTCCTGACACACCACATTTCTTCATTTTCACAATATTTCTCCTAATGAAAATGTTTGGGACCTTTGCAGTACTTTTCCGACCTGCCTACAAGAGTGGGCTTTAGCCAGTTCAAGTTGATGGTAAAACATAAACTTAGTTTTTTACTTTTGCCTCATGTCATAATGATCTGAGATTGTTTCTGTTGCCCTGGCGGCAGCTGAAGCTGCAGATGCCTCATCTGATCTGCATCACGGCACTCTTTCGGGAAAGTGATGCAGCCTGTAAAAAGCTAGGAGTCTTAAAAAAGGGAAGCAGGTGATTGGCCAGCCTCCTTTCTGCCTTCAAACTAAAATTAGGCAGAGTAAAAGCTTCCAGGATCAGCTGTGAGGCTGTAACATCATCCAGGAAGAGTTGAGATAGATGCTCCTGTTGGTTTTTTAGCCTGTGGCACTGATCTGTGGCTCTCATCTTCAGTAAGTGTGTATGTGTTTGTGTGTGTGTATGTTGAGGTTAGCATTAACATCTCTTAAATCCAAAGTACATTTTTTTATGTTTGTATCAAGTATCAAAGGTTCCTTTGTAGGCTGAAAACATTTATTGACCGTAACTGAAAATTTGACATCAGACTCCAGTTGACTGAAACTAAAAACTATCCTAAAATATATTTTAGACTATTATTCCATGTTAATCAAGTTGTTTTAGATTACATGTGTTAACCAGCAGTAAGCATCCTCTGAGAACCATAAAGCTCCACTGATGATTTGATAGAAAAAACACAAGTTGTTAAGGGATTTTCCTCTGAAACTAAATATGATATTATGTGTTTTCAGTGCTCAGATTTACCATAAACCACAATAAGATGAAATAGCAGGTGATACTCAACTAGAAAATTATTTAAATTTATTTAAGAAAAGGGGTTACAAACAAACACAAGCAGGAATCTCAGTAAATAGACATTAAGGGTAAATGGATGAATCAGCGAACAGAACCAAAGGAACCAGTGAGTTGAATTAAAATATACGGAGATGGAGTTTGATTTTACAGATCAGGTGTCAATATAATAAAGGTTGATGTTCCTCAAATTATAGCCAACTTTCACAAGTATGAACTTTGAAATGTTAGCAACAACTGTTTGAGATTGTTCTTTAGCCAAAGTATAAGGGCACAATAGTGGACACAACATTGTGTGGTCTTTTAATCGTACACGATCAGAAATTGTGTCCCTACATGCTATCTTAAAAGGATCAACCATTGAGAATAATGAGAAAAAAAGAAACATTAAGGCTCTCACAGTTAGATGTACACAATGATAGAAATAGAATGTCAGACAATACAAAAGAGGAAATCAAATAAAATACAGACATTTGAAATCAGATATTTTGGACTTGAGCTGTTGACTTGGTCCAACTTAGTCGTAGAAGCTGTTTTATTGGATATAAATGGAATATTGTAACTGTAACTGTTGTAGAGCTGCTTCGGGTGGACCTCTTTCTTTACACCTGCTCAGCAATCACCATGACACAAATCTGCAAAAAATTACAAAAATAAAATGTTTAATAAGCAAATGCCGCAAAATAATCCACATTGCTATTATGTTACCTTTTGAAAAGCATTAGATTTTTGCACATTTAGCCTGACAACAATGTTCATAAAGGTCTCATCAATTTAGATTTGAGACATTTTAATGCCTTTTGAAGGTGACAATTTTCTAGCCTTTCCTGTGATCCAGTTAAATATACATAGACATAGCAGGGGTAGAGGAGATGATATAATTGGATTGTGTTTACAAAGAATTTCAATTTGAACATTACTGTAAAAAAAACTGAAGATGAAGAATAAAATCATTTGATTTGCTGATACTTAAAGGTACAGTGTGTAGAATTTAGTGACATCTAGTGGTGAAATTGCATGTCGCAACTGAATACCCCTCACCTCACCCTCTCCTTCCAAACATGAAAGAGAACCTGTGGTAGCCTTTAGTTGTCATAGAAACTCAAAAGGTGTTTAGTTTGTCAAGTCTGGATGACTATAAAAAACATGGCTGTCTCCGTAGAGAGGACCCCCTTGATGTAAATATAAAGTATTTAAATATAAATTTATGTATGCATGTATAAGTGCATAAATCTCTACAGTTAAATAATGTACAGGTCCAGAGTTTCAGTCACGATGTAGAACTTGACATTTGACAAATGCTTTGTCATGACTCCCTGTGCATCTGCCTTATTTAACAGTTTTTGCTTTTTTTAACAGGGTGCTGCAGCACTCATGGCTCTTGCTTATAGTGGCGTCACCCAGCTGGGCCTGTTTTCCCAGCAATACCCTCCACCCCTGCTGCCCAAGCCTGGAAAGGACAACGTTCGGCTTCGGAAGCTCCTCAAGAGAACTGCTAAGAAAAAGGCCTCTGCTCAGGCAGCGCAGTCTACAACGCCTTTTCGCTCCAGCCTTTCCCCTGTGAATGAAGCAAGTCCTGACCTCGAGCACAGTGACCACTCCACCCCTCCCCGGACTCCAGAGACACCATCCAACCTCTATGGTGTCCAGCAGCCTCCACGGTTCACTGTCAGACCGCTGTATCAACATGTGGCGTCTCCTTACCCCCAGCGTGCAGCTTATGGAAGAGCAGCAAGGTTTTCGCCACAGACAGCGGCATTCCCGTCATACTCCTACTCGCAGCATGTCACCTCAGTTTCTTCATATTCAGCAGCAGCCCACCTTTCTGGAGTCTCACCAGCTCTGGGGCCAGTTGTACAGCCGGCAGTACCAAACATACCTCTATCAGCTTATTTTGTGCCTGAGATAATGGTGTCACCTGCTGAAGTGAAACTGCCAGCTTCTAACACATTTGCTGAAACTCAAGCTGGTCTAAGACCTGCCGCTGCTGTAGTAACTCACCAGCCAAAACCCACAAGTCCAGGTCTGACTGCATATTCAACTGCCGAAAGTCAAGCTTTGATTCGACCTCTCACTGTGTTGACCCCGTTTGTCAAATCAAGAAGTCCTCGTCCAACTTTCAAAGCAACTCAACGCTCAAGGTCACCCAGACCGATGTTTGATGTCCCTCAAATTAGAATGTACACTGCAAGCACATCGTACTATGAGTCATCCAAGACTCCACCAGTGTACGACACAGCTGAATTAACTGCTATTGGCAGCACAATACCTCAAAATAAAATACAAACAGAAATGAAACATGATTTGACTCCAATATCTGAGGTCAGAAGAGGCACAACACAGACACTTCAGCCTTCTTTCTTGGGCACAGATCCCCAGCGAAAAACACCAACTTCAGAGATCAATACAGTTATAACACCTACCCTTGAAATCAGAAGAGTCACTCCAACATCTGAAATCAAAAGTGCAACTACAACATCTGAAATTAAAAGAGCCACTACAACATCTGAAATTAAAAGAGCCACTCCAACATCTGAAATTAAAAGAGCCACTCCAACATCTGAAATTAAAAAAACCACTCCAACATCTGAAATTAAAAGAGCCGCTCCAACATCTGAAATTAAAAAACCCACTCCAACATCTGAAATTAAAAAAGCTGCTCCAACATCTGAAATTAAAAGAGCCACTCCAACATCTGAAATTAAAAAACCCGCTCCAACATCTGAAATTAAAAGAGCTGCTCCAACATCTGAAATTAAAAGAGCCACTCCAACATCTGAAATTGGAGTTGCACCAACTTTTGAGTTCCAAACATCAAGAACTTTAACAGGGCGACCTAAAACCCCAGCATACCATGTGGGTCGGGCTACAACACCTGTATTTGAAATTTCAAAACCTAATCCTCTATTGTTTGCAGTGTCACCAGTACCAGTAGAGCCAGAGAGGTCAACAACACCCCAAATGGCTTCTGCTATGTCTAAAAGCATGATGACTATTGAGCCTAAGCCTATTGAAACAATACTGAATGGGGACATTCTTTCAGATTTGACACCTGCAGCTCAACCAATCCAACAAAGTATAACAAGGTCAAAATCAGAGCCTGTTCTGACCACAGAAAAGAACCAAACTGCTCTAGCTGGTTCTCAAAGACGTAAAACTCCGACATCTGAGCCAACAACATCAGCAGTGACTTCTTACAGCTATCAGAGGCCTAAGACTCCAACTTATGAGGCATCACGACTTATGACCACATCACCTGGCTTTAAAAGACCAAAAACACCAACTGGTATATCACCTGTTGCTTTTCAAAGACCTAAAACCCCAACCCAGGTGACTCATAAATCTGCCTATCGTGGATTGACACCGGCAGAATATGCTGCTTATGGTGGAATCAAAACTTACTCTCCAGCTTTTGGTATCACAGGTTCAAAGACATTAACTGAAGAGGAGGTTAAAGTTACAAAAGAGGAACCAGCAGATCATAAAACACTGAGTCAAGAACCATCTGTGAAAGCACCTTCAATAACTGAGGTGTCTAAAGTTAAAGATGTAGATGAACCCCATCTGACAGAGGAGAAGGTTTTCACCACTGCTTCGATTCCTTTAATTGTTGTTTCACAGGCATCTGACACTTTAGGAACAATGTTAACACCAGAGACAAGTATGGTATCTAGTCAGGCTACAAAAGAACAAGAAGAAACAGTGATTCAACAAACACCAGAGACTAAACCTCCAAAAGCAGATGTGAAAAGTCAGGAAAAGGTAATAACCCAAGTTAAAGAAGATATCAAACCAAAGACAAAAACCTCAGAAACCAAAGATTCTCCAGCAAAAGGTGGTGACCAAGGCCCTCTAAAGGCTGTGAGGAAACTTTTAGGCAGAGATAAAGTTCAGACTGCAGAGAAAAAAGCTGTAAGTGAGGCAAAAGGTGATGTTTCAGAACAAAAAGTGAAACCTGTGAGGGCCATCACAAGTAAAGCTCAGAGCCCAAAGCCAAGCTTGGCAGCGCCTGCTCTGCCTGCTAAAGCACCTGCTGCTACATCAATAGAAAGCGATGAAAAAGGCAAAGATAAGACAGCAAAAACAGCAGTTAAAAGTGCACTTGAGAAAAAGGAAGGCGATGAGTCCCTCCTTCCAGCTGAACCCCTTCTTAAAGTCATGCAAAAGCCGAAAGGAATGAAATCAAAACTGAGCGGTTGGTCCCGACTGAAGAAGCATATGGTAGTGGAGCAAGAGGAGCCTAAATTTCCAGAAACTGTCTCTCAGAAGGAGACCACTGGGCAGGACCAGAATAAGGTGAAAGAATGTGAAGAGAAGGCCAACGATGAGCCTGACACTCAAGACACAAACCAAACCACAGACGCTCCCAAGGCAACAAAGATGTGGGATGCTGTCCTCTTCCAAATGTTTGCCACTAAAGAGAACATCATGCATCAGATTGAGTTAAACAAAAACGAGGACGAGAAAACACAAGAGACAAAAGATGAGCTAAAAGAGATACCTTCATTTGCGTACCGGCTGCCTGTGCTCCTCTTTAGTCCAAAGTTTGACGCTAAAAGGCTAAAAGAGGCAGCATCAAGGCCGGTGACGAAAATTTCAACTGTGTTTGAAATGGGTCTGATTGGGCGTAAAGTTAAAGACGAGGAACCAAAAGACTTTAATAGAGTAGCAAGAGGATTCACTGCTCCTTAAGCTACATCTAATATTCAGTGCCTCGATGCAAATGTAAAGACAAAAAGTTTATGTTTAATGTACAGAGCAGAAATCTTAGCAACATAAATTGTGTACAGGTCTGGTCAGTGTTGGTCTCTGTGCTAAACGAATGAAGTTTGTGACTGTGTTGTAGAAAATTTGGCCTTTACTTTATACTTTACCAAATGCTTTGTGTTGAATTTGTGTGACTGGTTGCCTGGATGTTAAATGTATTTGTGTATTAGCTGGAAGGAGAGAGCGACATTTGTCTTAAGTCATTCAGACGTCACATCAGATTAAAGCTTTTATGTTTTAAGTAATTTCAGAGCTTCTCATTTGTTCCTTTCATTACATGTTCACAATGAATACTGATTGTTTTGTTTTTTATAGATTAGACAGTATTTTGGTTATTGTGGCGCTAACTGTCAGTGACACAGTGACTTATTAGTATGCAGAGGCTCAAGAAAGTTAATTTTACTGAAATCCTAGAAGCAGTTTTTTTACAAGACTTTTTACAAGTCAACTTTAAGCAAATAATTAATAATAAGGTGTTTCTTTATAAATAGATAGAATAGACTAAATGATATCATGACAAATAATTTCTGACAGAGAAAACCTAAATTTAGCTTTAATGAGAGCAAAAATACACTTTTATTCTAAATGGTGCTACTTGCCTCAGGGTAAGACCTATAACTAGTTAATGGATGTAAATGTAGAGTGATATGATTTTTGAATTTTTTTGCGTGTAAGTTGTAATGTTTTTTATGAATGAACTTTCTTAAAGTCACAATGAAATAACATTTTAGGAGTATCTAAATTCCTTTATGTAACCTTGGCAGGGATGCAACACAGGGGCAGTTTGTCTTCAGTGTCAGCAATAACAGCCTTGATGCTTCAATAATTAAGTGAACATGAAGATTGTGTTTTTAGTAAGAAACACTAACTGAAATTGTTTTTGAATTTATGTTTGAAGTTGTTAAAATGCATCCAGAACTAATCACATTTTTCATCTCTGTACATGTGGTCCGTCAGCAATTTCTAGCTGACTGACTATAATCCTTAGTTATTAACTTTTTTATCATGCTAAACAGTGAGAGCATAACACCAACATAAAAAGAGTAAACTACAAATGCTGAAGGGAATTTTAGATAAGGAATTGAAAACATGGAATAAATAAAGAGTATAAAAATCAAATTACAAGAGGATGAAAAATTATTTTGTGATAAAGTGAGATGCGAAGGACGTGATAGACAATTTAAACATTTAAGTCAGGTTCACTTCTTTCATGATCTATGTAGTCTATGTAGTGTGAGGTAGACAAGAGTTTTAAAGCTTTCAAAAGTGTTGACCAGATTGATTTCATTGTGACTTGAAGAAGGCAGCTGAGCTCAAAGTTGTAGAGAAGGTGAATGATGAAGAGCAGTCTCCGTCATGATGGAGGGCAGTGGGATACTGAACTGTGGGGTCAAGAGACATGGAAGGGTTTTACTGTGAAGCAGCGCGGGCAATGTATTTTTCTATTTTTATTTTCTTACTTGCTGGATTATGTCTGATCTGATTTCCATTGTGTGCAGGAGTTGTGGATTAATCTAGATGTCTTTGAAACCTTAGTGGGTAGATTTTCTGTGATTCCTTTAAATTAATGAATCAAATCCTGTTGACACTTTCAAAATAAATACCAGGCAGACTTTCCCATGTGTTTGTCTATTTCTTGTGAAGCTGCAGTGTCGAACACTGAGCTGGAAATGAAACATCATTTGGGGCCAGTATGGAAATGTTATATTCTTCTATTTGATTCACTGCACATAAGCAGCCAATCCAGGACTGGAGGAGTTTTCAACCATTGTTGTGGTTGGACTGTAAGATGGAGAATCAGAAAAGAGGACGTCAGATGGTTTAGACTGTATGAACCATCTGATTCATCATCTGAACACATAGAAAAAATACTTTATACAAAAAAAATGTTATTATTCACAGAGTGAGACCAGCTGTTGTGTAACAGCTCACCCATTCTGCTGCATTTCATTAACATTGACATCTGTATTTAAATTGAGGCACTCTGAAAAGTTTACAAAGAAAATTCAAGTTTTAGACTTGATTTGAATTAAATAACAACAGTTTAAGAAAACCTGCACTGTGGCCTCTGAAGAAATGTTTCTCCTTATTGTCTTCCCTTATTATTATTATTAATGTCCTGCTATCATTATAGACTCTACATAATCTCAAAATAAATTGAGCAGTGCACAACACATGTCAGACTTGCATGGGTCATGGAGAGAATCAGACAGCCTGAGGTTCAACAGCAGTTGATAATCCTCCTCTTAAATTTAACTTAACGCTTATATACTGTTCTGGTCAAATTTGACCCATTCAGACATTTGACAGCAGTCGAAATACCCTAAATTTCATTCTTTTAGCCTGAAAGTTGATGAACCCTCCTAAAGTGACGCAAAATACACAAGGTGCTACACATTTTTGTACATTGAGGCTGTTCCTGGTCCAAATTCTATAGCTATTGAAATTGATCTTAGATCCACAGATGAGGGTCAAATCAAGACACATTGTGTTTTTAGGGAATCTTGAGACTATGAAACTTTACATGCCATGTGTGTGTTTTTTCTATGGAACAGTGGTGACAGAGTTCAAGGGGGACCTTATCTGTCTGTGTTCCCACCACATTTGCCCAGGTTCCAGCAGAGACAGGCACCTGCTGGTCTTTGAATAAATGATACAAATGTTGTGAGTATTTAGTTTTTGCTACTGTACAGTTCACTTGTTTTTAAAAATTTAAGTCACAGCCATTATTTCTTATAGAAGTAGTCAAGAGAATGAGAACAATAACAAATAGATGATGTTAAAGAATGATGCTTAGCCTCACTAAAACAAAGAGAAACTCTCTTACCAGACTTTCCGTTCATAAATTCTCCTCCACTCTCGTCTTTCATGGGGATCTTGTCATATTTGCCGTGACCAGTGACGATGAATTTATACTTTTTATCAGCCACTGATCCCTGATGAGAAAAAACAAATTCACATAAGGGATAATGTTGCATTGAAAATAATCTTATTGTTCAATAAATTAAATATATTTAAATAAAAATAGGTTAATAACATGTAAATTATTCTGTGTCGCTTAAAGGTTCAGTGTGTAGGTGACAGGGATCTATTGGCAGAAATTCAGTATTAAATAATCCTAGTGATGTTTTGACTAGTTTGTTTCTTCTAAATTATACAAATTGTTATTTTTCTTTACCCTAGAATGAGCCTTTATATTTAAATACTTTATATTCACATCTGGAGTGGGCCCTCTCTGTGGAGGCGGCTATGTTTTTTACTTTAGCCCAGACTGGACAAATTGAACACCTTTTGAGTTTTTATGACAACTGAAGGTGACCACAGGTTCTCTGTCATGTTTGAAAGGGGAGGGTGAGGTGAGGGGTATTCAGCTGCAACTTCACCACTAGATGTCACTAAATTCTACACACTGAACCTTTAAGTCATATCAGATTTTTTCTGCTGTGATGAAGTAAACTCCTGGTTCACAATCTCAAAATTTGAGCATAATTTACCAGAAAAAGAGATAAAACACATAATAAACAAAGTTAATATTAGTTAAGGCAGTGCTGAGGGAAAATGACGAATACAAGTGAAGAAGAAGATGTTTGACTTATGTTCAGTATATTCACTGTGCTCACCTTATTGGCTCTTTGACCCGGCCTCTCTGACGAATCTCCGATGATCTCCCACATGTTCTTCTTCTGCATCACGTCTCCAGGCTTCACATCCTGACAAATCAATCAATAATCAAACAGGTTGGTATTCTGAGTCCTGCTGCCTGTTTATCAGGATGTAGTTTGTGGTACTGTTGAACTGTGTAGCTCTACACTGAGAGGTGTTTCTGTTATATAGCCTATCCTCATTGATATAGATCGGGTGAACAAAATAAAAGAAACCATGTAGCACAACCTTCCTTTAAACTTTCGTCGTAGATCCTCATGCCAAATACATATACAATGTAAATTCAAACTTGTTAGAGTTCATTTTCTGACCTAAATACATTCCCAATCATTCCTAGACATTCTTTAGACTAATTTGAAACACAGATATTTGCTGCTAATAGAAGGGAAGTCAAGATTAAGATATTTGTTTTTAAAAAAGACATTAAGAAAAAGGTTACGGCAAAAAAAAAAGAAGCTGTTTCAACAGCGGATGTGTCTTGTTTCTCCACAAGAGGGAAACCTCACAGCACAAACCCACAAAGCATCACACACATCACATCACAGTCAGCTCAGTTTCTAAACTCAGCTCCTCGGGTCAGCTCAGTGGAGCTAAAGGGCCGGCTGCACCCTGGACAGGTCACTATCACAGGGCCAATAAACTGGGAAGGAGGAAAGTGAGCGACATGTCATAGGATGAAACATGTCCGTGCTGTGGGACTTACTGACGCTCTGCTGGAAGACTGTCTGCTGCCATCAGAGGGGCCTTTGACCCACTGGGTGATCAGGTTGGCCACGCCCACCTTCAGACCATCAGTGTCCTGATGCAGAAAAAAGAAAGAATGAGATGCTTTGTTCATCCTGTAAATGCTTTGGTGAAAACACATTTTATCTTTTTATTTAACTGAACATATTTAGTTTCATAAATAACTTTCAAAAATTCAGTTGACTCTACCAGATACTTCAATAGGAACTGTATTGTTATTATCGCACATAGACTAAAGGATTTAGTACAAACTAGTTCATAGAAACAAAACAAAGTTGATGTCACTAGAAACGTTTAACTGTTAAATTAGCTCAAACTGTTTAACCTAAATTTTCACAGTGCTCTGTAAACCAACTTAAAACATTGAGCTCAGAGCTGATTAACCCCACTAACACCTCTGCTGTTTGTTTACCTCAACGAAGTCATATAGAAACAGATTTATATTTAACACATAAGAGTCTCACATCTGCTGCCAGGATTTCAAGTAGACATGTGACGCTGCAGCTCAGAGGTCGGCCGAACTGACAAACACGATCCCCACAGGCTGACTGGTTTGTCTGTGCAGAGACTGGTTGACTGCGTTCACGTCTATGTTGCAGCTGTTACAGCTGATTGAAGAAAGACTTTGTAACTTTTCCACTGTAAAATGTCTGAAAACTAGACCTGTGATGTGTTGTTCAGTCCTGTACCTACATGATTCTAAATGTTTCCAAGAATTGTAAAATGTTTCATTTTTAATCCATTTAAAAAAAAAAATTAACTTGGCACTTTTTAGATCGTTCTTGAAACTTAAGTTGTCAGAGAAACCAGCTCCGCAGAGATGTCCTGTGAACAGAAACTGATTTTTAACCTGAAACTGCATCATTCAATATTTTTATTGGAATTATTCAGCAGGTCAATATTTTGGAGAGGAGGAAACGTCTAAGGACAATTCAGCTTCAGGTGAAAAGAACCCTTGAGAGCACTGAACACTGATAGAACCTAACGCTCGACCTCCAGTGGCAGAGCACTACATACTATGCATTTGAAACACCTGACAGGGAATTCAAAGTTTACTAAATTAGATATTTCATAAAATGTGAAGAACTTTTATATCTGATGGCACAAGTTTTTTTTTCTGAAGGGAAATGAGCCCATCCTGGTGAAAATGTGTTCAGTGACAGTCACAACAGCATGTACCTCTGATCATTCTCCTTGTTTATATCTCTATGTGAGCGTCAGTTAGAGTTTGGTTTTAATTGTTATACGCAACTGGTGTCACTGTGACGTTGCCTGAAGTATTCTTTATGCTTGTGCCTGATTAAAGCCATTTTTGTGGTTTTCATTTTGTGGTAAATTGTGTCTCATAAATGTATCACAGCAACAGGCTCTTCATCAATTTTTAACATATATAACACTGAATGTTATTATTCAAGTCTGAAAAGGCCTTAAATTAATACATTTTCCCAGGAGGTATGGACATTTAGTCAGATGTCTGTGTGTGTTGTCAGATTTGAAATTATTTTGATGGTATAATCTGTTTTGGAAAATCCTATTGACATTTTGCCAGTTTATGATTTATTTTCCAGTAACCTTTCAACAGTTCATCATGTTGTCTGGGTGCGATGGCATGCATTTTTCACACCACTAGGAGTCACTGAAGCATGACAGATTTGGATCTTTCACTCACTGGGGCACCAGGTTTATCATTTAGGTCACAAGATTTTGTGTGAGAGCAGGAAGTAGCCATGTCCCTGTAGGTTTTCTGACCTTGCAAGTTGCTCCCTTGGTGGGACTCTGGCTCCAGGCCTCTCCGGCCTCAAACAGGTTCTTCTTGGAGGAGACGACCTCAGGTGAGCTGGGCAGGTCAGTCAGCGATGCCTTCACTGCTCGTGCCTCCTGTGAGTTCTAAAAACCATACACCTTGATTAGTGCTGTGTAAATGAATGAAATCCGAATATTTAAACAATTTTTGCATGTGTTTTTTTTCTGTTCAGGAAGCACAGTTCTAATGTGGTGTCCCAGAAACAACTGTTTGTATGAAACAACACAGAATAAATTCTATTTAATTAAGATCAGTTTCCTGGTTTTATTTCAAAAATTGTTTGTTTTCCACTTTGACTTTATTATAAAGCTCTTTCTTATGCATGTTCTAAATTTAAAGTTTGTGGCAATAAAACTCCTTGAAAATAAGGCTAATGAGCCAAAATAATAAAAAATGTAAAATTACAATTTTACTTTCAGGTTAGATTGTGCATCATCTGCAACATCTATCAGTTTGAATACATCATTGCAGTGTAATGCAATAAACATAAACTACAGATTTAATTTTGTCACTACCACTATGAAGTTGAAAAAAACCCAAAAAAGAATTAGTGTGAAATACACCGTAGAAAAAATGATACTTCTGTTTGATTAAATGATTTAACAATAATATTGACACTCGTGGACCTCCATACACACAGGGTTTGAACAGTGCTTAAATAAATAACACTGATTCATGCAGGATATGTCTGCTTTTACTGCACTTCATGTCATACCAGTTTTTTTTTTGTCTGAAATGAACCTGAGGTCATAACTGTGCTGTTGATCAGCCTGGGAACTGCCTGAGGTGAAGAGTAAAAACAGGCAACGGAAGCATGACAAAACAAAGTTCGGAACATTGTGTTATTCCCTTCATATATGTGTCCTGACACATGCCGAAACGAAACAGAGCTGTGAAGTCATCGCCCAGGTGCTGATTCCAGCACAAAAAAAGGGCTATTTCTGCCTCCGGCAGGTTTAAAACAATGAGGGGTCCCACGGTTCATCTCAAAGTGAGTAACTTCTGATTGTGCAGACAACACAGGTTGTGGACAGTTAAGTTCCATTTTTGAGATACACCAATCTTTGTATCGATCATTTTGTCTCACTGACTGTCCATACTTTAAATCTACTGCATCTATTCTATCCATTTTTCTAAACTGTTGCTCTAAAGGTAAAAAATGTGATTCCTTTTCTACTCCCCAAAGGATGAACCCTCTGTTATTGACCCTACGACCTCTCCTCTTATGCCATCTTCAGCACAAACAAATAATCTGTTAGACTCTAGAAATAAACTAGAGGATCAATGGCATACTGGTATATACAAGAAAACAGGTACTAAGCAGATATTGTTCAATTTTATTTATTTATAATTTGACAGTTTCCATCCTCCCGGGATTGTGCTGGACTGGTCTCATCGACCCCAAAGCTATCACCTGCTCCGTCAAACAGTTGTGGCAACGGGTGACAAAGCTGCAGCACTGTTCACATCCGCTCTTTCTATTACATATAAGAGAGGTTGTTCTACACCAAACAGAGTTTTAGCACGACTGGCCTCATGCAGTGCTGCTGCAGCTTTGTATATAGCAAGTAAAGCATTGTACCAAGTTGCAGCAAAGGTGCACAAAGCTGTATCACTGGTCCAATCGAATGCTGTGACTTTGAGCAAAGCATCTGCAGCACTGTACAAATCAACAGCCACATTGAGCACAGCTGAAGCACTGGAGTCATCCTCTAGAGCTGTAGCGTTGAGGGCAGCCACTGCAGTGTCAAGCATAGCATCAGCACCGGCCTGGTGCAGTTCTACTGCTGAGTTATACAGAGCATCTGCAGCTTCAGAAACTTTGCACACAGCTGTAGCACTGGTCTCTTCCATTGGCGCTGTATCACAGGAAAAAATAGAGGCGGGGCAGGTCCTTTTCAGTTCTGCTACAGCCTTATTCATAGCGCGTGCAGCGTTATTGAAAGCCGTAGCAACTTGGGACACAGCTGCAGGCTCTGACTCTGAAGTAGCCAATGGACTGGCCTCTGCCTCTTCAACATTAGTTTCCCATTCAGGCAGTTCAGTGGTTAGCATGGGTGCTGCTACATTTTTCTCTCCAGGTGGGAGGAAATGGTCAAACAGACTCTTCACAGTTTTAGTCACTGCGGTGCCTACAATGACACCAAGGGTCAGGAAGGGCATGTTGCTGGGTTTTGTTCCTTTCTGAATATGTGTGGATCAGAATGAAGAAACAATCTGCTTCTCTTGTTTTGTGCCTCTGCTAATGAGCCTAATGACCATACAATGTCAAAGGTAAAGTATCATGTATCAAAGGCATGAATGGTCAAGGGCATGAAAGGATCAATGGCATGGAGGATCAATGGCATGGTGATGTAATTTCCCCCCCTCCCCCCCAAAGTGCTTAAACATAATGTATGTTGTTATATGTTGCTATACAAATGCATTGAATTGATTGACTCCTGTGCTTTTCTGCAGTGAGTCAGGACTGTCACAGAGGATTCTTGTGCAGCGCGGTGCAATGTAACAAAGCACATGCATTCATATACAGTATGCCAGAGAGAAGAGGGAGGCAGAGGGAACCAGTTGGTGATCACAGCAGGCCAGGAAGAGTAGTGATGTTAATCTAACTGGTGTGAATAGTAACAATAATGATAATACATGTAATGCATATGGTCCTTTTCACAGCATGAAATGCAGCTCAAGGTTTTTAAGATAAAACAGAACAGAAGCTTAAAAACAGAACAAATTGAACCATGAAACCAAATCATTCCAGAAAAGAAAACGAGAATGACGCTAGAGCTTTTTCTTATATCACATAAATTTTAAATATAAATAAAAAATATAAAGTCTCTTAAAGACAAGCCCTCAAATGTGGCCCCCCTCTGAGGTTTCTACTTTAATATGTTTTTTGGTAGTTTTTATTCACTCTTGTTGAGGGTCAAGGACAGAGGATGAGACAATTTGTGATCTTTAGATATGGGCTCTACAAATACAATTTGATTATTTATTTATTTATTTTTGGCTCTTTCCTTCCACTCTGACCTACACATAGCTTACTCAATATTTTTAAGCATTGCTTCTCATGGCCAGGACATTTTTTTGAGTTGAACTAATCACTAGCATCAATTGCTACCATGCAGTTTTGCTCTGTATTTTCCTTCACCTCTGTCATTTTTATCAGCACTAAACATGCCAGGGTGAGAAGTGTTACGTACATACCTACTACTGAAAATGCATCCAGGATGATGCAGAGACTATCTCAGACCAAATTCAGAGATCATTAGAGGAATTTCTCCCCAGGCATTGGATTCCACAGTAAACTCATTGAAAAAATGTCTCAGTTTAAATAGGATTTGCAGAATTTCTCTTTTGGGGTGAAATATAATACTGTGCTTAAAAACTTGATTTTACCCAGAGATCAAGATTGGAACAAAAGTTAAGAGCATAATACTGTGTTCTTCTGCATAGATTTCATTTATTTTTAACAACCAATATGTTTGAGGTGTGAATTAAAAGTTTGTTTGCTCCCCTGATCACATCACCCCTGTTCTCCAGAATCTCCACTTGCTCCCCATCCCACAACGTAACCAATAAAAAGTCCTTCTCCTCACTCATAAAGCCCTCCATAACCAGGCCCCCTCCTACCTCACCGACCTGCTCCACCACCACACATCATCCTGTCAGCTCCACTCCACTGATACTAACCTCCTGTCTCATCCACTAAGGACCAAGCACCAGACCTGGTGGGACAGAGCCTTCTCCATAGCTGCCCCTCCCTCTTGAACTCTCTCCCCAAACACATCAGAGACTGCACCAATCTTACAATGTTCAAATCACAAATCACAACTCACCGTTTCATTACATTACATTAATTTTATCTAGCTGATGCTTGTATCCAAAGCAACTTACAATAAGTGCATCAACCATGAGGGTTTCAGAACTGCTTTTAATGTGTGCTGTATGTTGTGTGTTCTATTTTTATGTTTGTTAAGTGTCTCTTCGAAAAGCACTGTATAAATGAATTGTATTATTATTACTAGAAAATCTCTTCTGCTGAGACATTTTGAATGGGTGCCTTGTGAGCGATCGCTGCTGCCGCTCCACGCAGAGAGGCACATTTTCAGCATTTAGAAAAGCTGCATTTTGATAACATGATCCAGTTTGGTGACAGAGAGAGAGAGAAAACTGTAGCAGTTTAAGAGGAAGGAGATAGACCCTGAGAGAGAGAGAGAGAGAGAGAGACGGTGAGAGCGAAAGACATTTCCAAAAGCTGCTTGATTTTAATGTCATGCATGATCCTGGTCCGTGACAGAGAGACTTGACCAATTTCAGAGAGACAGAGAGAAACCATGTTGTATATTTTCAAAATATAGGCTCTTTACAAACTTCCTGGTAACATCCTGGTACTATGGGGGGGGGGCTTATTTTCAAAATATAGGCTCTCACACAATGCAGGTGCTTTAACCACTGGACTAAAGCAGAGCATGATGAAAAATTTACATCAGTAAATACAAAGAGGAGTTTCTTCCTCTGTGTGTGTATGGGGATGCTATGGATACTCACTGATTAGATTAGGAACACCCGTATCCCCCTCTTTTTAGAGAAATGAAGAAGCTCCAGACCACCCCTCAAACAAATGCTTCTAACTCAAAATCTGTAAGTCCTATCTGACAAATAAACACATTGTGAGAATCCCAAGACTTTGGCCGACGTACACATATGTGTGTTTTTTTATTGGTGAGAGTTAAGAAATGAGACCAGGGGAATTTTTTTTCTGTTTTTCATCTTTAAAAAAAAAATTAACATGGCAGTCAATGGAGATATGAAAATGGAAAACTAATAATATTCTAATAATATAGGTGCCAATGCATTGCATGGGGCGAAGCGTTCATGTTCACGTGCCTGCAATTTTAAGTGCAGCCTCTAGGGGACACTATCAGCATCATACACACCTCCTTCTGAGGTGCTGAGTGTGACTTCAGGTAAAAACAATGTCATGTGTAACAGGTGTGAATCAGGTGCAACAATAAGCCTGAACTCGTCCTGAGTTCCTGTCCGCTCCACTGGATGAGTCAGGCTGTTTTCTGATGAATGATGAGAAACCAACCTGCAGTGGGGAGGAGGGGGTGTGATGAAAATACTCATCAGCTCCATCAATGGCCCTTCTGTGTTAGTGAGCACTCCTGTGTGTCTTTCTTTGTGGAGGCTGGGGTGATGACATTTTTGGACATTTGGGACATTTGGTCAAGTCTAAGGAGAGCTATGGGTTTCAAAGTCCAACTGTTGTCTAGTTTTTACTGTCAAAAGATTGGTATCTGGTAAATGGAAGGTCTTGTGGGAAATGTTCCCTTTTGTTTCAGTCCTGAGCAGTGGAATGACAAAAAAAAGTAAACTGTGTCCATGGCCATGATCATCATCATCATCTTGTGTGTGTGTGTGTGTGTGTGTGTGTGTGTGTGTGTGTTTGTGTGTGTGTGTGATCTGACCTCCACAGCGTGGGCATACTGCTCTAGCTTGTCGTCAATCTTGGACATCAGCATGAGAGGCTGCGTCTTCTTAAAGCTGTTACTGATTCAAACAAAACAACAAATGCAACCGGTTAAACGCAGATCTGAAATCAGATAAGTCATGATTGTCATCATCTACTGTTGATTTTCTTACCCTCAGAAAACCTCACCCCCCCTCAAATTAAATGATTCTGAAGTGGCAAAACTCCTCTCCAAACTGAGAGAAGATATATTCCATCAAATAACAACATATTGGTAATATAACACTTCCCCTTAATACAGCCTGAGATATTTGATATCTTTGGAAACTTTCTAAACCCCTGGAGAATTAAAAAGAAAAATAATCTTTATAAGTAGAAATAGAAATGTTTTAAATGTATCAATATGAGTAAATTGTTGATTGAATGATTGCACAATGTAATGATAAAGAATCACATAGATTCCCTATAATCCTTGCTCTCACAGATGTCTGGTGAAATGTGATCAGACCCTTAAAATGCATGCAATATGCTCATGTGAAGAACAGGTGCATGGAGAGGGCTGGTTAAGAGACTGACAGGGATGATAAACTTTT
Source organism: Paralichthys olivaceus (assembly GCF_024713975.1). Lineage (NCBI taxonomy): Eukaryota > Metazoa > Chordata > Actinopteri > Pleuronectiformes > Paralichthyidae > Paralichthys > Paralichthys olivaceus. The sequence continues at coordinate 22,514,669 of NC_091099.1, forward strand.
CACGGATGTATTTACAGTCTGCTGGTGCACCCACACAGCGGATTTGTTGCAGTAGTTCCAATGGCTGAGCCAACTACATAGAGATCTGCAAGCTCAGTTAACTTCCTTTCTACTAAACAGGGTCTGTTATCACTTTCTGTGGCTCTCAGACTTAGGTCTTTGGCATTCCAGTTGTCCTTTATGTTTCAGGCATCTCCAAAACAACAATGTTGTGATGAAAGAAAAGGAAGCCAGTGCTTCCATTCGTTGCTCTCTGCCTCCTTGATACATTTAAGCTTCAATCACAACCACAAAAGTTTTAAGACCAGCACATGTGGAGTCCTGATGCTGACTCAAATCTGGGTTTGTTGGTGAATAATGAAGGTTTGTCTGAGATGGTTTTGTCTTATTCTCTGCAGATTCAGGAGGGTTTCATTCGTTTATATATTGTCCAAACTCAACCTCCACAGTCACCTTCCATAAACAACAAACCCTCCTCCCTCACGTTTCTTTTTTTATTTCACAGCTCCAGATAGCAGTTGTGTCGCTGGATGAGGTCATTTCTCCATATTGGGGGAGGAACCTCATTCATCAACTGACTCATTTGCTTCAACACGTCTGAGGCACTGTTGCTGATCCAACATGCTTGCATTGACACATTTCCAATAGTTTTTATGAGCTGCATCTTCACGACCGAAAGGTGTGACTCAGGTTTGAGTTTTACCAACAGCAATGAGAGGGGACGTTTCTGTACATCAATCAATCAATCTGTCCACTAGCAAGAATTTTGAAAAATAAATATAGAATACAGAATGTTTGGGTCAGTAGCCAGAAATTAACTTTTTGTGGGTCAGGCAATGACACCAAAGCTTCTGATCAATCTGGGAAAATGGGTTTTGGTGGACCAAAAACAGAGCTAAAAAAGAGAGAGAGACATGACAGAAGGGAGGTGGAATAGCTTCTGAACTCAAATATCACTCAAGGTTTTGCTGCAGGAGAGCAGAAGAATGGCAGCAGAGGAAAACGTGTGGATCAATGAGATGAGATTGTTCCTCAAATTAACAAATGTTCCCTGTCACCAAGCTTCTTATCACATTCTTACATTCATGGTTTTCCTATTTTAAATTCTTTCATTTTCCTGGTTTAAAACTATGAGGGGGTCCCATGTTTCAAGGGTTATTCTGCAGTGGTTTAAAAGCAGAGCCACCAACTGCTTCAATGAACCTAATAGTCACATATCAATAGTGGATGGCATTGGAAGTGGTTGTTTCTGCTGCCATCAATCTGCAATGTCTGCAGCTCTTACTGCCCCAAGAAACTTGTATCATTCAGCTCATTGCTCAGAAGCACTAACACTGCTGGAGTCAAAGGTTCATCATGCCCCTTCTGAAAATTCCCCCTGTTCCTGGTACAGACTTTTTAAGATAAAAGTATCCACACGGAGGTTTCACTCCTGCCGCGAGCTGCTCAGGGCTGATAACTAGCTGCTGCAGACTGCCTGGAGCCGCCATACTTCACCCACCAGCAGAGAAAATACAGCTTCCTGCATCTGGACGGAGTTTAGCCGACACATAAATCATGGCAGAGAAAGGTGATGCAATGAGAGAGGTGGAGAGGTCACCTCTGACCCTCTTCATCAGTGTTTATCTTCGTACAGAGGATGGTTAACCAGCACACCAGCTGCTCTGCACGAACACTTAAATTTCACTTTCTCTGCCGAAGGAAGTTTTGAACTCCTGGTCCAGGAGGACATTTTGGAACAGATCTATGCATCTGATATCTATATGGCTCATCCTTTAAGGGTTGTGGGGGAGCTGGAGCCATTCCCAGCTGAGATTGGGAGACAAGCTGGCTTCACCCTGGACAGGTCGCCAGCTCATCATGCCCACAGAGACAAAACAGCAGGAACCCTCTTGCTGTCAGGTGTGAACCACTTTTTATTTCAAATAGTTGACAAGTTTCCAAAGATACAAAATATAGTGACCTGATTTTTGAGGAAAATGTTTCTAAACTGAGGCACAAAACATCCAGAATATTTCAGTTTGATGGAACAGTTTGGAAATGATTACTGATACATGTAAACTCGATCAGGGTAGTCACCTTTTCTTCAGTGAGCGGTTCAGGGACTCTGTTCTCTCTGTGATCTGAAAAAGCAGAAGAAGTTGAGTTAAGAAGTTGGTTATTTTTCTGAGAATAGATTTCTCTTTGCCGCTGTCTTGGTTCTGAAGTGTGTCTACAGCAGCTCGGCTCTTCGTCGTCCACAGACCACCTCAGAGCCGTCCAATACAAACAGTGCCAGGACTGCTGGCCTTAATCAAACCATACTAATCATCAGAGCAGCTTCTCTGATGGCACGAGCAAAGGATGATGGGAATGTGCTTTCTAGCCCCTATGACCCATATGAAAAACAAGACAGTGATCTGTATTGTGTATTTTTATAATCATAATGAATTTCCTTGTGTGATGTCAGGCTTAATGTTGACTGAATGTTACACTTTCATGAAATTACTTCAGTAAAATTATCATTATTATTTCATAGAAACAATTTGATGAAAGTACATGCATGGCTGTCATGTTTTGCATTATAACATTGTCTATTCTTCTTTCCTCCTCCGTTTATCATCTGACGAGCCCTCACATTTATCTGCTGACCTCCACAGGGCGGTAGCTACTGGACTTAGACTTAAAAATAAGATTTTTTCAGAAAAATATTTAAAACTAGCTCCAGCAGTAAAATGCTGCTGAAGAATAGATGAATAAATACTTGAGGTAAAGTTATCTATTATTTTCTCTTTTTTAACTTAAGTGGAATTAAGTGTGATTACACTGAAGTAAAGGATGTGAATATTTCTCTTCATTACTGCCTGAACCCATGATATGTCCATGGTGACCTGACCCCTGCATCTTTCCGATCACAATCTGGCCTGAAGCTGTGTAGGACCCTCCAGTGCTAAGGATATTTAACTTCTTTAGGTTGAGCCGCTCTTTATAGCAGCCTGTGATTATCACATGGTCTAGACGCTGCATTTCACTGCTTTTCATTTTCTCTGTGGTCAGCAGAGGACGGATGTTAAGGATCAGTGTTTTCTATGACCTTAGGGGTCAAACATCAAAGCCAGGATCATCACACACACACACACACACACCAAACCCCTGTGCTATGAATAATCAAACATTGTAATGGTGCCTTTGACCCTGTTAATTGTACCATCATCACTGCGTCTCTATGTTGTTACTCTATGTTGGTACTTAACGTTTTGTGTTACGTTGCACTGGTTTGCATAGTTTGAATCTGAAGGAAGAGTTTTGGTTGTAAATTTCTGTTTCATATGGTACTAGAATTATCATGATGTGGTTGTATCCCACCCAGTGCAAAAAATGTAGTTAGGCTAGTTTAGGCTAGCTTTAATTTTAGTTAGTTTAGTTCAGGCTAGTTCATTTTTCTTCAAGACAGACTTGAGGTATCATGTCCAATCCAAAAACATGTTTTTTTGAGGCCACTGTGGCATAACACTTTAACTCCTGAATAGCACAGTCTGTAAATGTTCAGTTCAGATAGAAAAAAAGCAAAACTGCCAAGAGAAGGTGCAGAGGTGCAGAACACACATGCAGTGTCATGCACACACACATTTTCATCAACACCACTGATATCCACATACACAGCCCCTGAAGTACTGAAACATATTTCACTCCTAAATCGTTTGAGCACCACCAGATAAATAAAATGCTTCAAGGGCTTTGTAGAAGAAATCAGTTTGGAGAAAACAACAGGAACATGACATCGTTGTGTACAGTGGAGTCTTTTCACAAATACACATTTTAACCATCAGTGAATTATATGACAACAACCACAACACAACATGCTCTTTTTGGTGCATTTATGTCAAACTGTCTTATCAAACACAATCACAGACACACACACACTCATGGGACTTACAAGCTGAGGCTGAAGCCATCGGCTGTGAAGATAACACAAGTATTTGTCATTGGATGTTTGAACATATTATTTGGTTGAAGTAACTTAATGGATCACCAAGATTGAAGGACAATCCACCCCCACAAAAAATACAATAAAACCGTTCTTTCTCTCTTTCCTTCTTTTCGAAAGTGACTGCTGCTGCCTTCCCATCCACATGGTGAAGTTATCAGCTGCAGCTCGACCAGAGCAGCTGCAACTGAATTCATGTTTAAACTTCTTCCTTAGCGTCTCTTTCTAACCTCAATAGTTTTCATTCTGTCTCTTAGTGTTCACACTGCGAGCAACCACTTCTGTTATGCTATTCATCATCTTCGCTGCCACGTCGTGGCCACTAAATCTCCCTGAGGAGAAAATTAGAGCTCAAAGAGAACAACATGTGTGAACCACATCTGTGTTTGCATAACATACTCTCTTGTTCCCACAGTCTAGTTCCGCAATAAGTACCACCATATTTTGGTTGAAGAATGTGGGATTGTAGATAAGCATTACACTTTAAATAAATAAATGAATTGCATGTTCAACACTTTGTTTCCAACCACATAAATATAACAGGAACTTTTTTGCCTTGCTCAGACTCAGTCAGAACACAGTGGCTCATCGAAGGTGAATATGAACGCTGTCGTAAAATAAAAGTCTGGAAAATATTTATGTTGAAGCACTTGGTGTTGTTTACCTTGTGTGTGGGAGCTTTTGGACTGAAGGGACTGAACATCTCGTCCCCGTCCACGCTGGACGTGCTCAGGCTCTTCATCCTCTCTGCTGCCTCCATCCTCCTCCTCTCGATGTCTTCCTTCATCCGTCTACGCTCCTCCTGGAGGCAGGGCACAAACACTGTTCAGCTCCATATTTTCTACATAAGCCTGTTGAGCTGCTGGATGTTCCACTGCCTTCCCTAACTGGTCAGTAACTTTGTCTTTTCTGTCATAAAACCAGAAATATGAATGAAAGAGGCTAAATAGTAAACACACACACAAAAAGTAAGGGTTGGGTGCTCTTAATAGCAGCTTTAAACTATCCAGATTTTTTTTTGGTCAATCAAACTCTTCAGCCCTTCCTCCAAACTAAAGATTTGGGTATTTTTCTTTAACAGGCCACCGTGGCTCATAAACACTACTTTCTCCAGTTGAGCAGCCAGGATTTCTTATGAGTCTGTTTTATTTTTCAGCTAAAAAAAACTGTTGGATGTGGCTTTGCAAATCCTGCGAGTCTCTGTTGCAGTCGTACGAATATCAGAATTATCCTATGTCAACTTTTTCACATATCAAGCTTTCACTGTGGCAGCTCACCTCCTCTTTAGCCAGCCGTTGCCGCTCCTCCTCCAGCCTCCGGTGCTCCTCTTCTTCCCGGACTCGGCGTCTCTCCTCCCTCCTCCTCTTTAGCTCCTCCAGCTCCTGCTCGGCCTCGGTCTGTCTGTGTCTCAGCTGCTCCAGCTCCTGGCTCTCCTTTGCCTGGAGGCTCCGTCGGATCTTCTCCAGGCGCTGCTCCGTCTCCAGGATGGCCTCCGCCTCCTCCGGCTCTGTAGCTCTGCTGCGCACAACAGGAAGGTTTTACATGTGGAAAACTTTCATCTATGCCCCTAGACCTGGACCGTCCCCAACACTGTTCATTCAGACACTTTGGGTCTTTCTAAAAGCTAAAACTGAATGTGCAAACATAATCTTCTCCTATCCTGGATGATAAAAGTGATCATTTACCATTTAAAACAAAGTAAGATACTCAATAACAATAAATACATATTAATACCTGGTGGATCTTTTTGTCTTGCTGTTGATGTGTGACACTTCCTCATTGGTTGCGTCTCCATTGGCGGTGCTGTGTTTCGGCTCTTGTTGAAGGAAAACCTTCGATGTGTAGGAGACTTTAACTTCTTTTCTTTTCTCCACCTGCACATTAAAGGTTAAAACAGGTCTCTCTCAAATTACTTTACATTTGAATTGGACCTTGAACTCTGAAAAGCTTGAATATAACTTGGATTTGAAACATGAGTCTGATTTCCTAGACTGATTGAAAAACTTAAAACAGCTCAGTTGTTTGGGGAGGAAACCTTACTTCTGTTTTTGGCCTTTGCACATCCTCCCTTCTCCTGGTCATCACCTCCTCCTTTTTCCTCTTCTCCTCTTCCTCTCTGTCTTTCTCCCTCCTTGCCCTCTCAGCTCGAACAGCCTCCTCCTCCTCACGTTCCTTCCTCCTCTCCACCTCCATCCTGGCCCTTTCCATCTCTTCCTGCTCCTGCTGCTGGAGTCGGCTCGAGGAGGTGGCCGAGGCCTTGGCGGTCTTTACGGATGCCGCTTTGTTTATCGTGTTCTCCTCCTCGTCCTCCTGGCCTCCCTGGCTGAGCTCCTGCAGGCGCTGCTGCCTCCGCAGCTCTCTGCGCTGAGTCCAGTCGCTGAAGCCTTCGTCCTCCTCCAGAGAGGGAGAGCTGGTGGGCTTGAAGTCGCTATCATACCTGAGGAGAGACGAGACAGGAAAGGACACTTAGCACAACTTGTTGATCCTGTTATAGTGACGTGAAACAGCAGCAGGTGTTTCAAACCGAAATGCAACCCCATCTTAGTTTTTTATATACAGTGTATCATTTAGGAGAATTCAGTACAGTGTGTCAGAACTATGAATATGACAATGATGCAGAGCTAGCATCACAGGACCAAAGTCTTAATCAAATACCAAAATAACACAAATAAAACTTTAAACATAGAGAAATATCAGAGGTCATCAACAACAAATTATAGATCAGTGTGAAAAATAATCGACAAAAAAAAAAGGGTGGAAACTAAATTTGAGGGATTTTGGATATTTTGTCAACTAGTAAATCTACAACATTTACAATTTGAAATATATGGGAGAATGTTCTTATCATCCATGACACATTACAGTCGACATTGCACTTCCTTGGACTGAATACAATTACTTAACCAAAACAATAAAAAAATATATAAATTGTTATTGTCAGAAAAATAATAACTTTCATGTGAATAAATGGAACTTCTCATGGTCTCATTTGTGTCTAGACTTGAAGACTATCCTTCACCTCAGTATGTGGGAATGATACAGTGTTTGATTGTTTTTGCTTTTAGAGATTGAATCCATTGGACGATGATAGATTTTCCAGGATTGTCCTTTTCCGGTATTGTTAAATGCATCATAGAAAAGCTTTTGGGACAGGATCATTATTCCTGAGCTGAGTCAGAGGTGATGCTTGTGCTTCTGACAGGAGATCTGAATTTCACTGCAGGAGCACGTTTCAGTTTCTGTCCGTCAAAAGGCATGAAAGGAATTTTGTAAAAGGGTTCAGTGCTTTGGTAAACAGAGGCTTAGTGTTCATGGAGACCAGCGGCAGGGAAGTGTTCATGTCTGTTGATGGTAATGGTCCATCTACAATAGAGTCTACTCCGTTTACTAAAACAAAAATGTTAATTGGTTGATTAACGAAACAAAATATGCATATGTGTGTGTACATTTTAATAATAATTCAATTTCATATTACCTTGCATTCATTAATACTGATTACATATCTTGTTTCTGTTCTAGAGGCAGAAATTCATGTTTGGTGAAAATATTCATTATGTACAAATGTCAATATTTTTTAGCTCATCAGGGGCATTTTAAGGTTTATGTCTCATCTTTTCCATGTGATGTGAACACCCCAAAAATAATAGTCATGGCAAGGGTGGAGAATTGATAAAACCAAAATATGACAAATTGAAATAAAAACAGGCAATAACTGACATGAACTTTCACCGAAGCTCTTTTAATAACCTTTCCTCCAACAAATCAACTCTTATTCATATAAAAGCTGTGAATAAATAATCATTAATTCACTTCAACAGGTTAGTTATTTAACTTCATGTGCTACATTTGGAATGAAACCTGCTGACAGAGAAAAAGGCTTCATGCATTACAGCAGTTTGCCAAATAATAACCAGATCAGAACCCAATGCTCCACCAAAAAAAGATGGTCCAACATTGACCCTGAAATACTTGAAGCATTGTCGGGTCAGGCTCTGGTAATTGAATTTGAAATTGTGGGTGCATCGGTATTTACAGTGCTGTGGTGTAGACAGAAAACTATTTGATTGATTTGGAGGCTTTGGAGGCTTTTGCCTGCTTCTGTCTGCATGTCAACAAACAGCCACACAGCTGCTGACAGAATACACTGGTGTTAAATCTTTGAACAAAAATGTAAGTATTCAATACTAACTGAGGGATAACTAAGGGTTAATTAAGTGAACTCATCATCCACAATTTTCCAACAATCAGCACTGTGTCTCTGTCTGCTCCCCCTGCTGATTAACAGTAATCAAAGTGTGCTTTGTGTTTCCAGGAGCTGGCAGAAAGGAATTCCCTCAGCATTCCCCACATGATTAAGACGCTCGGCCGGCCAGCAAGCCGACAGGTTCCCCGCTGCATGATGGGAGTCTCTGCCTGATCTCTCAGAAGCTAATCAGCCATAATGAGAGGTCATGTTTCTGTGTCAGCTGTGTGACAATAGAGACAATTTTTGTCTGAATTTTTCATTTGAATTTTACAATTCAGGTACAATTCAAGGTGCACAATGTCAGAAAAAAAAAGAAATTGGCAGACCGCGACAAGCTAGTGTATTTTGTTGTTGTTGGTGGGTTACTGAACTACTGTGCCGTAAACAGAGCAGCTTGTTTGACTGTTAAAGCAAATGTTAGACATCAACAAATGCTTCTCCATGAAGCAATGATTTCAGCCAGAGTTCAAAAGTAGGATCTCTGACTCTGTGTGGCCTGTCATTATCATTTTTATAGCAGGAGGTTGGAAAATCTAGACTTCCAAGTTTTGTGGAACACATGTTGTAGGTTTAAACATATTGTTTGCAGCAACAGAGGGCAGTAATCAGCAATTTATATACTGCAGGGTTTATGTTATTTAAAGACATCATCATTTTTAAAGGATAAAAATAAATAAAATAAAATAAATCTGCTCATATTCTGTATTATTTATCTTGTCCACATAATAAGACCAAAACCAACATTAAATGTGCTACTGATAAACACAAGCCTAATATATATTTTCCCTTTTGCTACACATCTCCCTTGTTGCCCAAAAACGGTTAAAAAACCATTAGTGAGACAGAAGGTATCACAGTATTACAGACTAACATATTCCTGGTCAACCAGTGACCACATGTAGAATCAGATGGATTTAATCAAAACCTTTAAAAACCTCTTGGGCAGAGGAGCGATGTAGTGCCTAGCAATAAATATTCATACCTTGATGTATGACTTTTCAAGTTTAAGAAAATGTTTTTTTTTTTTTTAAACAGCATTATTGCGTCTCAAACAGAAAACTGCATTCAGCTGAGGCAGTGAGGTGACAGAGGAGAAGGTGTTAGAGGTGCAAGCTGTAATCAACAGGCTCAAATTATATGTCAGCTAAGACGCCACAAGCCTTGACACGGTGGTACTTCTCTCTCCTGGGATGCTTTTGCAGTAAACATTCTTTGGAGGTTGTGTAATAAAAAGGCAGCTGTGTGTTTGTCTTCACATCAACAAGTCAGGAGGGGGAGAATTTGTTTGCTGCATTACCCAATAGAAACATTTGTTTTATGTCACCAGGTGTCCCAAAGGTACAAGGCCGTAAACCATGTGATGTCACGGCAGCATGAGGAAAACTGAGGCTGCAGCATGTCCAGCTTTAAGTCTCACAGCTGGGAAACATGACGACACACTTTTAAACATGCACTTATCACCAGAAAAAATACAATCACACACTTAGCAGCATGTACAGGAAGTAATTGGATGTGAGGTGAGTGAATAATGTTCTCTTAATAACTTCCTCAGTTCCCACGATCACATATAGAAGGAATTCAGCCATGTTCGGTTGCATCTGTATCTTAGGGTGAGACCAGGGCCAGACCTTTGAGGCTGGAAAGAGGGGTGTGGTAATGTCCCATGAACTCACATCTTCTCAAACCTACTTATTAAAAGAAACAAAAAAAATCAATTGTAGCCAAACTTAGAAGAAGATCAATGACTTTCACCAAAAAATCGTCTAGTCTGTCAAAAACCCCTCTAAATCTAAAATTCTACCATTAGTGATGACAGAGCTACAGAGCTACAACATGGAGCCAACAGGAAGCTGCTGGGCTCAGTCTACCTAACCAGTACTTTAATGTGGGCACCGTACAACAAATGTGTTCCTCGCTCTCTGGTGTATTTGGGAATATTCCTGTTCTCACCTAGCAACCCAGTCAATAACCGTAGTTACCAAAAGATCTTGATCTTAGACTTCTGTTCTCTTTCTGTCTGTACTTACATCTTCTCCTCTGTCTGCATCTCGTTCTCTGGGGAGAACTCTCCGGGCGTTGAACTACTGCTGCTCCTTCGCAAAGACTCTCGGGTTCTACGACGGCGCTCCCTCTCCACCTCCTCCGCATCCTCGATGCTCCTCTGAGCCGTCAGCCTGTGAAGGAGGTAGAGAAGAGTGTGGTTAGTAAGGAGTGAGGGTGTTTGTTTCTTCCAGGTCAGTACAGACGTAAACCACTACTACTGCCATTACTACAAGGTCAACTTTGGCTGAGGGGTAGACTGGACGTCCTCCAACCAGAAGGCAAATCTGTAATATACTATATACAAATATATATATACACAGAACATTTACTGTGCTTTATCTTTACTGCAGATTTTACATTTAACCTGTGAAAAATATCACTATTCCTGGGTTGAAAAAATATTTATTGATAAGCACATAAAATCGCTCCACTGTCTCCCTGGAGACAATTAGATAGACCAACAATGATCTTCTATTTGTGATGTAGATGGTGGGATAGTGACTCAACATGGTAATACGAGGAGGGTCCAGCTGCAGCCTTGTGAAGCACACCCCCTTTTTCTGAGACCAAACCATTTCTATCTGAATTAGGAAGTTCAGCCTCCTTCAACTCTAAATATATTTGACTGCATCAACAAACACTGTAAGTGCACAAGTTTTTTTCTTCTACACCACACCTTCCACTTTGTATAATAATGGTTGTATCATGTGTGTCAGAAAACATGCAAATAAATGTACAAAGCACAACAAAATATTTTTCCTGGATGACTTGGCCTGCTGCTATTGATCTTCACTATCAATGAACATGAGAGTTTTCTCAGTCAATCATGTTCACAAGATGAACACACACAACTGTATTTGCACTATTGATTATTGATCGACTGGCAGCTGCCCTTAACTATTTGCTGGAACGTGAGCTGATAGGCAGGTGCCGTCACTGACACATGAATGAATGAGCTTTTCAAAGGAAGCAACCGAACCGCAATGCATGACGTCACCTCATTCAAAGTGCATGAAGCCTCCAATGTGTACATGTCAGTGCTGCATTACAGATCATTGTTTGTTTGTTACTTTGCTCAGAGACAAAGAGACAAAAACCAAATAGACAGAAAATCCCTGAAAGCTTGCAAAGGTCCTTTATGACTTTTCCACTGTGGTACCGCCCAACAGATGACTTCTTTCATCGCTGGTGGTCAGGAAACAGTGAAACCTTAAATGAAAAACATTTGTCGAAACAAAAATTTCTGAGTCATCGCCGTGTCTCGGAAAAAAGAGCCTGTAAAGTCGTGAAGAGGTGGAGATCCGGGCCAGAGGAACATCTGCTGGGCCTCAGGGGAGAAACGACACAGGCTGTTTATCTGCAGGATAAACACACGTGCGCTTCACCTCGTGTCAGCATGACATCACTGTATTTATTACAAACACTGCGAATCTTTCTTCATCCACAAGCGACGAGCCAGACGTGAACACGCCCTGATTCATAGCTTCACTGACTGTTTGTAATGCTGGTGCCTCACCTCAGATATGAGTGGTGACATGGCACAGAGCATTGTTTGTGCCATTGAACATCCTACAGCAATTTTTAGGTTGTTTTTTATTCAGATAAATGTCATTTCTGGTTATTACAACTAAGGACTACATCCCCCACCTGTTTCTTCATCTAGCAAAATAAGCTAGCTCTGTGATGTGTAAAAACATCCATTTTTTTAATTGAGACCATTCAAGTGAATCAGAAAGACTTTCATTTCTGTATTTATTTTTTTGTGGCTGTGGTTTGGAGTTTGTGAATCATGTACATATTTTCCACATGGAAACACAGTATCCTGTTGAATATCACTTGCTGCTGTCACTATAAATTAATGTACCTACAAGTATATCACTGTTTTATCTCATCATATTATTACTGTTGTCATTGTTTTGATCATATTCTCTCACAACTCTAACTTCTTACTCAAACTGGCTCTGTGCAGGCAGGTCAATAAGCTCCATGTGGCTGCTCAGGTATTGAGTAACTAGCACTTGGCTTCAGGGTCACTCATATTTCCCTAATGGCTCCTAGCCACCGTCTGTCTACCCACTTTCTCTAATCGAGGGGTGAATGTAGATAGAACTGGCTGTGACCTTTGACCCTCAGCATCATCATGGATCAAGCTTTTGTTTTTGTACCTTCTCAGGTCCAGTTCACACACATTTACAAGCTGCAGTGTCACCCTCTCTCTGACTCCTCGTCTCTCCTGTGTTTTCATCACAGATTTCCATCAGTCGTTAACAGCGAGGAAAATCTGAAGCTCATCTTTGTCTCAGCTCCACTTTGGTTTTTTCCACTTTTGAGAATGATTCAGGGACAAAAAACTATTGACAAATGATAAGATTTAACACACTGAGTAGTTTGGTCTAAATGCCATTACTGTTCATCTGCTGCAGCCTATCACTCTTCCTCATCACTGTTGTTTTTTGTTTTTTTATCTTTTATTGCTTCTAGTTTTAGTATAATCCATAGTGGGAGATCTAAAACCTAAGTCCACAGAGCACGTGAAACATTTTATCATATTGTAGACGTGAGTAAATATCTGTATGGCAAGTAAACAAAAAATTAGGGCTAAACCAAATACTATGAGGGTTCACGATTACTATGCTAATCCATGCCCAAATCAGAGATACAGTAGGCAAATCCAACATTAACCATCATGCATCAAGATTAACTGCTATTAGTTGTTTTTTTAGACACGTGACTTTAGTGCAATGGAGTCTGGTCTTTCTCTGGAGTTGGCTACCACAACAAAAACAATCTCCAGTGGGGCATGCAGGAGACAGAATGTACTATATACATTCTTGTGTTGGATAACAGCACATTGACACTGGTGTCTGCTCTTACCACCAAAACCTCTCAAATCTCCTTCTTCTCTCAAGTTGACATATTGATCTGTATCTTCCACGTGTATGGCTCCACTTTTTAATCCTGATATATTTGTGGTCCTTTTTTGTTTTCTTAAGTTTGCATCCGTCACATGTTAAAAACATCATGAACTCGCCCACTGAACCCTCTGGATAATCACCCTCTGTGTTCACACATGGGTTATTCGGACATTCTCCAGAGCTTTAACTTAGGGGCTGGCAGGAAAACTCTGGATGAATTCCTCAGCAACTGACTCTGACTTTTACGCTCCCACATTGAGACTCGCTGAATAATTGTCCGGAGTTTAGTGCATGTTTGACAGCACCTCATGTAACAGGCTTACAAGTTAAAACAACTACACAGCAAGACATAAAAAAGCCAAGCATCTGGAATAACTTCCAAATGATGACCAAAACGTTGAGATACAGATACAGATACCTCTATTATGTCTGTGAGTGTCACATGCATGCCAACGAAGTATAATATTAAAATCCATTTTCTTGTTTCCCTCCCTCTGATTACTACCTGCTAAGCAGCCGACAGACACAGACAACAGCTGGTGAACATAGTCTTGCAGCTAAAGGGTCACTATTGCCCTCAGAAGGTGGTAGGGACTAAAACCAGAGCTTAAAGAAGAGGGTTCTTAGAAGTGGAAACAAACTCTGCTCTAAATAAAGGAGAATGTTGCTTCTCAGCTGCTATCAAGTTCAACATATACATTTCCAGATGGAGCGGGGCCATTTTCCAGACCAACTGGAGTCGTTGAAAATATCTGACATGATTCAGAAGTCGAGAAACAAGAAACTGATAATCTCTACACTTGCCAGCATCTGATTCACCTCCCCTTCCACTTTGCTTCCTGTGCTTGTCCTTCCTGTAGGCAGGGCAAGGACGAGCAGAGAGGAAACTGGCAAAGGGACAGAGGTTGAGAGGCCTGAGCACAGCTGGATGTGGGTCAGCGTTTCACTGTGACCTGATGAGGCAAAATTCAGGTCAAAGGACGGATGTGTGTGAGGACGGATCAGTCAGTGTCTCCCAGGATGGCAGATACAGAAACAGTGAGACTTTTAAAATAAAAGCTTTACCGGCACACATTGATCTATCTCCATTGTTTGTTAATTCAATTTCACTTCTTTCTAGCAAAAATAATATTTTCCCAAAAAAATCATACAGCATAGACACATTTGATTTGACTTTGTTTTGTTGCAACATTAAGTGTGAAAAGTGATTTTCAATGTGTAATATGTTACATTTCCAAATTGGCCCAAACAGTTGTTCTATTTAGATCATATACGGATGTACGTTGAAGATTGGATGTTTTGCGTATTAGTACAAAAATGCAATTGTATTGGTTGTGAATGTATCTGCATATAATACCCATGTGATGTCTTCCAGCTTATAATCATTGTATATAATCATTGTATTATTTTATAATCAAACAACCTTCACTGCACCAGGACCTCATCTTCCTCATCCACTGACAGGACTGCTGCTGAGTAAACATCAGGGGCTTCTTCTTCCTCCTCTGAGATAACTACAGCTGCAGAGGTCATAACAGAGGTACCTCCTTCTACATCCTCCTCCAGTGTGAGTGAGTTTGTCTCTGTGTTCATTCAGTCATGAGCAGTATGACTGATTTGGTCGTTGTGCTGGTGTTTTCGGGCCACAAGCAAAATCTTGTTTTGATTCGTTATAAGCTGGGTGTTGAAAGCTGCTCAGACTCTTTGAGCTCAACTCTGTCTCCTCTGCCCTGTCATCAGTCTCCTTTCTGTAATCAGAGTTGTGGGATTCAGTCATACCTGGCGCTAGCTCAAACATCTGATATGGAGTGAATGATTAATCTCCCCTCGGAGTGATTTTAAAGTACCAGAATTAACAGCAGCTTTACTTCCTCCTTCTAATCCTGTGTTTTATCAAAACCAATTCAGATTTTTTTCTGGGCTCATGCCATCAAATCATAGTGGCAAGGCAGAAATCCCACACTGCTCTAAACGTAGAGTGGGTCTGGTTTTGTTGTCTCTCGAGACAATTCCAATAACATGCACAGAACACTTTCTCCTCCTCGACTGGGAGTCAAGCAGGTTTTCTGTTCTCCTCAGTTTGTTGATTCCCGTAAACTGACACCAGACACAAGTCTGAGCACGCTGCCTCCCTGAATGCTTCCTCTGATAGTGGCTGACAAAAGTGTCCTTCAGCTCAGGTCAGCGAGACATGCACCATGTCAGTAACACACACCTGAGCCCTGATCTGACAAATCAACAGGAGAACGGAAAAGTGCAAATAATAGCTGATAAATTAAGATCTTGTAGATCTTTAAAAAAAAGTCTTTAAACATACTTTTTTCCAGAAATTTATTGTTTGCTTAAATTGGATTCTCAGGTCTTATGTCTCTAACTGGTCAAGGTTTCTCAAACAAAAGGATTAGATACATTTCTGTTATAATATGCTAGTATCTTTGAGTTTTTTGAAGAGATCACCTTATGATTCTTTTAAATAATCTGTAAATGCAAGATATATCAGCAGATACAAATCAACCACTGTCCTGAACCACATCCAGGGTCCTACATGGTGCAAGGCAGGTACACTGATATGCATCTTCTCATCAGACGGAGGTGAACATGTATGAGAGAATGATAAATAATGTAACCCTGAAAGTTAACAAAACAGTTCAGTGTTTTGGAGACACAGCTGGTTGCTAACAGATTTTATGAGGCTTTATAAAATATAAAGAAGCCTTCAGTTCTGTGATGAACAAAATTAGATGCAACTGATAGCAACAACCCGAAACATGACACACAAACCCACAAAACAGATGAAAGCTCCACCGCCTGCCAACAAAACCACTCAACCAGGCAGCGTTGCTCTCTATCTGGCTGCACTTGTCCGGGCTTTAACTTTATTGTCCAGCAACATTTCACCGGAACAAGAGTGAATGAGGGAAACGGCTGAGGGTCCAGAGGCCTCATCTGCTCTTTTGTAAGTACACATGCTGTCATCAGCCGGATGACTCCGCTGAATGACGTGATAATAACATGATTTGCTTGCCGCCTCAAAGAGCCAAGCCAGTCTCCACTGGTTAGAAGACGAGGAACAGTGGGGAGACGTTTGTGAGATGAAGTCATTGTTGTGTTGAGACATGTTAGGGTGGCGGAGGGCACTTAATCACTCTGACGTGACGACAAAAAGACGCCACTTCTCAGAAATGAAAAAAAAACCTTGAGTTGAGACGGGGGAGCTGGGGGGCTTCAACCTGCAGACAGCTGAGTCAAACTGCTGCTTATCTTGTTTAGTGTCTCACAGAGACTGATTCATGCAGCTGATGTGACTTCGACCTAACCCAATGTGTAGGTGTGAAAGTAATGTGA
This sequence comes from Paralichthys olivaceus, assembly GCF_024713975.1. NCBI lineage: Eukaryota > Metazoa > Chordata > Actinopteri > Pleuronectiformes > Paralichthyidae > Paralichthys > Paralichthys olivaceus. Next base: position 22,531,185 of record NC_091099.1, read on the forward strand.
TAGTAATCAGACATCATATAATAGTTCAGGGGGTTGCAGGTTGAAAATGAAAATGCTTCTGAATAATTTCTACCGCTGTTTGAGCGTCAAGAAATTCTCCCCTGAACAGAGAAGTGGAAACACGTCTTCTCCTGGCTGGACTCCCCTCCCCCTCTTGTTTTCAGACATTTTAATCTGACATTGTAAAATTTCCTGATCAGTTACAGCAGAAGAAACTCAAAAGGAAAGAAGTAATCGCATGGGGATGACTGGAACAAGGTAAAGCACCAAATCACAAGGAAGTGTCAGAGAAGGCTTAGGACCTTTCAATTTTATGGAGAGAAACCCAACCATTCCGACACTTGATGACAGTGAAGAGAAAGAACCAAGGCTCAGAGTGGTCGGCCATTATTTCTTCTTAAATACACAGCAAGTTGGCCACCAGCTGCCTGTGTCCTACACTTCAGAGAGAAGCAGCCAGCCAGACAAGTCCAGAGGTCCGACAAGTCCCCCAACAGCAGACAGTAATCAACATGTTATGTCTGAGTGCCCGCGCCCCCCATGCAGAGCACAAATGGGCCGCTGATCCCTGAAGACTGAGCAGCCTGCAGGTTTGTTTGCCCTCAGGATTTTACTGGAGGACAGTGGAAGAAAGCAGCAGCCATTGTCAAAAAATACTTTCCTGTGTTTGTTCAGTGTGAACCTTAACAACCTGGGGGGAAAAAACAGAGCAAGGGCATCCGTCTCTAATACCAAAGACAAAGAGTATCTGATTCCATCTGAAGCTCCATCTTGTCTTTAAACAAAATGCCAAAAATGACAAAGCAGCAGAAAAGAGGAGAGCAAAGGTGAAGAGGTTAGTGTCCTCACAGTTTCCCTGACAGCAGAGAAGCTGGGAAATTCTCCAAGAATAGTTGAATATGTGAGGAAGGATATGGTCTATATAGTTATTGTCTATATGGATATACTCTCCTCTCTAAACTCAAACAACTCCATGTTGCTGACCAACCTTTAGTATACAGCTTAGACTTTAAATTAGTGGCCAAACATTTAACTTTACCAAATATCATCCGACAAAAGCAGCTTAATGTTTTTCAGAGTAGTTGTAAATGAGTGTCAGATGTGTGGCTGTTCAAGAATCTGACTCTGAGGATCCCATTCATCAACAACAAGCCGCCTCCCATCAACACAGTGACCTCCAGGATGTACAAAGATTCTACTGAGAGTTTCCATCAACAGCTTGTTTCACTAAACTACCACTGTCTTGGTGAGTGATCCTTCCTGTCTCCTGTCCTCTATAATAAGGTTGAATAACATGTACGTACGTTTTTCTCTATTGCAAACCTCAGATTACATTATACACTTCCCACTGATGTGTCCTCGTTGAACTGAACCATGAACTTGAGCTTGAGATGCAGTGAAAATCTCCCACTTCATGTTCACACAGTATTTCAAGGTGACATTTAATTTACCTTAGCGGTTAGAAACATTGCAGCCTTACTTTTGTGTGAAGCTCTTTCATAGCAATACAATTTAACCTGAGATTGTCCTGAAACATATTTGGCATCAGTTCCCTCATCAGAACAAAGCTCAGAACTCTTTCCTCCCGTTGTGACTGACGCACCAGCTGATCATTGCCAGATGTACGATAATTATTGTATTTCCACAATAATTTTGCCCTCCATACAATGTACAAGTAATAATGCCAAACTCTCCTTTCAATTGTATAATTTTGTGACACTTAGTATTATCAGTTGTTATCTAGACAGTAAATGAGGCTCATTCTACCCTCACAAAAACACTACAATTTTTATTTGTTGGTAGATAAACAGTTACTATAACATAGATATGAGAATTATATCCCATTTTTTGCATAGAGATCCTTAAAAATTTAATTGTACACATTGCTCCTTTATTACACAAAATGCTATCATGAGGTCTCACCCTTCAGACCATGCACTGCGCCTTGTGACGACCAGACCAAGTGTCCCATTTGTGACGACATGGGAGTCAAATAGATAAAACCCTGTCATCTGCTCACACAGATACGACCTCTGGAAACAGGAAACCCTGCTGTGTTTACTTTCCCTCTGTTCTTTTAATGCAGACAACCTGTGGAGGGAGGGGGAGTTCAGTGGCCCCATCACTCATCGGCTAACTCCCCCGCCCCCGAAAAACATTCCTCAGCATTTTATCTCCCTGTATCATAAACACTGAGGTAACCCACCCATGTGTGTGGGATTCAGGGGTCACAGGTCACAGTGGTCAGTTTGTTTTGAAAGCAGGTATGCCTCCTGGATGACATCAGTGCTGGCCAGGGGGTGTTTGTCTCACAGAAAGAGCTGATTTAAAACAGATTGACCCTGGAGCATACCTGCCTTGAACCTCTGCAATAAACAGCTCCTGGTCTGATAACACGTTTTGTGTGAGTTCTCTGTGTGTTCGGTTTGTGTCTGTTTGTGGTACAGTGACACTGTGATGATGATGATTCACAGGCAGGCTTTTAGATAAAGATAGTGCTGGTCACACAAAGCTTTTGTCGGAAGTTTGACATCAACCAAAAAGTATTTCAAAGATAAAGAAGATGGTGCGAGAAGTGGAATGAAAAAAATCGTATAACAGTTGTATCTACAGAGAAAACAACAGGCTGTTAATTTGAACAAGGATTTCCAAATCAAATGCTCCTCTTTCATTACTCAGCATGGTAGAAAAAGCTCATGCTTGAACATTGTTCCACTTCTGCAATTGCTTTTATTTTTTCTATTTTTATTACTTTTCACTTTTTTCTTTTTTCTTTCCCACATCTTGCGAGTAAAAAGGTTGTGTTGTAACATGAGCTGCGCTCAGGTTCTGGTCAAGGATGAACTTTAAAATGTAACTCAACATTGATGAGGTCCTTAAAGTGCTCAACAAAAAAGAGAATTGCTTAGCTATACAATATACCTACTCACATATACTAGTATTATTGGCAGTACCTCTCTGATTACAAGTGTCATTGCTGCTCCTTATTCTTTTGTAAATACATTTATCTATGTATGTTAGACATTGTCTTTTCTAATGAATGTTTTTTTGTTATTTTGTTGATCGGCTCTGTTGTTGCTCTGCTCTGTTACGCGTGGCATCTATGTCATTTCTGTCCGTCCTGGGAGAGGGATCCCTCACATGTTGCTCTCTCTGAGGTTTCTACATTTGTCCCCATTTGGTATCAAACCTTCAAAAGTAAAATGATTCCCTTATTGAATTAGTTGCTGATTAATTGCCGACTGTGTATTTAATGTTTACCAATGTGGAGTAAATTAACGGCATGTTTATGACCAGAATTAAGACCTAATGGAAAAAAACTAAATTACTGCAAAACAGCCGGGTTCCTAATAAGCTCAACCCTGAGAAATGCGGGATGAATCACATTGTGTGACAGAGTGGTGGGTGTCAAACAGCTCAGCGGAGATGCCCACGTACTGCGACTGTTTTCTGGCATCCGTTTGGTGAGTGATGTCAGCTCCACCAGACTGACTCCATCTGCTGAATGGACTGAGTCAGAGCGAGGCCAGCTGTTACTGCATGAACATACAGCCTGACAGCTGCTTTCACTGTGACTCAGAGGTTTACACCTCCACACTCACAGAGCAATAACATATTGCTACACTACAGAGACAAAGTCATGCATCAGCTTTCTGTACAAAGTCATCATGTGGAAAGTCACCACAAAGAGTTTTCTCTTTGACTCATTTCTGACAGCCCAATGTAATGGAATTGTTTTTTCTTTTTATTGAAAGGAACAAGATGTAATACTTCTATATTAAAAGTCTTTGAAAAGTTTGATTTAAAGATGGGGAGACCTCTGAGGATAATCAGCCCCTGACCCATGAACACTGAAGGAATCCCGACCTTGAGAAGCTGCTGACTGCAGCCAGACTGTGTTTAGTTCTATACAGTTAAATAGATAATACAGTTACAGGTGTTTATGTTTGCTGTTTTGGAAATAAGTTGACCAATTTCAGAGTTAATTAATTCTGTCATCTTACTCTCCACCAGAAGGAGAATGAATACATTTCATCAGATAACGAAACCTTTTCTGTAAAGTTGGTTCATTTTTGTCCTCAGAATTATGACCCAAGTCTATAACTCATGTCAGAGTCAAGTGACTATCTCCCGACACTAGCTTTCATTGACTGCGCTAGATTCTGATTCCACGTCTGATTCTATATGGCCCGACCCTACAGACATGGACAGTCAGTAATGAAAGTTAGCATTGTCTGGTTTCTTCAGTGTTCACAAATGGAAGACAACTGACATCTCATGACATAAAGAATATAGTATTAACACCCCAACTCATCACTGCATTCAAGATCATAAGAAAAATGGCCCTTGAATGACATATTCTTATATGTTTCATAATACAGTGTACAGGTGGCGCTGGTTCTAACTACTTTATATCAGGTTAGGTAGTTTAATCCAGTGGTTCCCCAGTCAGGGGTTGGGCCTCTCCAATGAGTCACAAGATAAATGTGAGGGGTCTAGAGAGGATTGTTGGGAAAGAAAAGGTTTTCCTTTTTTGTTCCCTCTTTGGGCTTTGAACAGTTCAACACGATCTGTGTAAGAGAAAATGTCTCTTTAATGAAACTGTAAACAACTCATAGACATGTGAAATGCAGAGGGCCCCAAAGCAGGAACAATTCAATTTGTCAAGAGATCTCAGGCCCCAGATGTTAAAAACTTTGCTTACCTTTGAAAATATGACTAGCCACTAAAAATAATTATTAAGATCAATTCTCTAGTTCGGTACTTGAGTACTTGTATTTTCCACCATTGGTTCTAGATCAATGTAAGCCTCTTCAACAGAAAAGATGTGATGCTAAGATTTGGAAGAGAGAAAAGATACAGTCACATCAGTGCGTGTCACATAAGTCAAGTCAGACAGCAGGTTTTGACTGGACGATGTCCAACATATAGTCTGCCATGTCTCTTCAAGTCACAGCTCGAATGTAGTCATCTAATCTGACACAGTCACCATCCCGAAGGCCAAAATCTCCCAGTATTACAGTCTGAGCCGCAGAATGAGCTGTTATCTCCTCTGTTACAGAACCACAGGGAAGGGGGGGTGTCACACTGGAAACCTGACACAGGATGAAAATGCAGATCTCCCCCCAAATGACAGGACGTGTCGCCACCCATAAGCACCCAAAAAACAAAAGACTGACTCAGGTGACCTTTAACCTCTGTCATAGGTCACCGGCACCACTTCCCTTCAGAGTGAAGCGGAGCAGCCTCGGGCGTCCAGCATGTCCTAAACCTCACACTCACTGTAGACTGAAAATGAAAAGGACTCCTGCCCTCATTTTCCTGATTATTGCTACTTATGATGTTTGCTTGTGATTTAAAAAGGAAAATAATTACTGAGCATAATGATTTGTAATTGTTTCTTTGTTATGCTCAATTAATTCATGTGAAAGGAGGTAAGTCGATTCCAAAATCCCCCAAATCCCCTGCACACCACCCTGCATGACCCAAAACATTCCCCCTAATCCCACTGTTCTCATTTAGACGGATGTGTTTACCACACAATGAAAATGTAACAGACACACAAAATATGAAAACAACACTCTTTACCTTCATCTGCAGTTACGGCTGTTACCTTTTCAAATTGCAGTAAAAATGTCACATTTCTAATTTCTCCTTTTGAGCCAGAAAAGCATTTAGACATCTTTACCTCATGTCTATTCTAACCAACCTGAAGTGTGTGTCTGTGTGTGTTCAAAGTGTGTGTTGTGTTTAAATATTAACCTCAGCTGCCTCTCTCTTTCTGTTTGTGTACATCAAAACCAAACAGAAACCAGCAGCTGAAATGAAGAGAGATCGACCACATACCTCATAAGGTTTTGTAAACCCTGTTTACTGGAGTTTCTCCTCAGCAGTGCGTTGGACATGTTGGCCTCTTCTCGATCTACTACTTCTAATTCTTCTTCTTCTAATTCGTCTTCCCTTCTTCCTCTTGTCTCTCCTCTGGCAGAAACAAAACAGATCACACCGGCCACTGGGAATTCTTTTCTCCTCTTCTTTCACTCGACACTTGAAGGCAGCTTTCTGTCCAGCAGCCGTCCTGAAGCCCGGTGCTCAGATTGTGCGAGACGCTTGATTGTGTTGAACTGTTACAGGCTCCTCCAGTGGTTACACACTCCCACCCACTCTCACACATGCACACTTTCTTTTTGCTGTATATCACACACAAGGCTTCTCCCCTGCCTGTTGGGAATGTCAGTGGTGCTCAGAGTGAGTCCCTCCTCAGTCTCTCAGAGGCTGGGTTTTTAGTCATTAACACCCCCCCCCCCCTTCTGTCTCTCTCTCTCTCTCTCTCTCCCTCTCTCTCTTACACACACACACACACACAATACTTTCCCCCTCCCAGTCCTACATGTGGTTTTCATTGAAGAGCTCAGAGCAGCGGGGCCCAACATCACTCTCCAGTCCTTTTTTTCTCTTTGCTCCTTTTCTCCGTAATGTGGGGTCATGTGTCCTTCCCTGAGGGGGAATATAACATGATAACCCCCCCCCCAAAAAAAGAAAAAATCCACTACTGTTCCCCCATCCCCTACAATTCAGTCTCCCTGCGATTACTTAAGCAGCCGATTAGATGGAAAAACACGTGTCCATCTCCAGTGGTGAAGTTAGGGAAACTGAAATAACTTGTAGAGTTTATGGAACATTTCACTGCATGTTTTTGGATAAATATGAATTAGTTTTGTGTTTTACCAGAGCCCACTGTCATATGATTATTTTGAGAATTGTGTTGCCTATGAAGCCATTTTCAGATATGACTTGGGTAAGAACTGTGTCCAGAGTTTACTCAGAGTTTTCCTTTCACACATGCTAAACACGGTGGGAGGTTCTCTGCACAGACATGTTCACAACAGCAACAAAACCTCCGCATGTAGGCGAGAGGCGAAAAGCTGCTTCAGACAAAATACGGAGGACCTGTGGAGTTCAAGATGGGTGGATTACGTGAGGATTCCGTACATCAAGTGTTCAAAATGTCCCAACAGCTAATCTGTGCCCACTCTCACGATAACATACAGTGGCCTAGAGGTCTCACCCAAGTGCATTAACAGAAAACAAACATGCAAAAGTGACATCACAACTACAAAAGCCACACTTCTTCTGTTACGAACAGAGTCTGTCAGTTCATGTGCAACTATCTTAGTGCTGTGGTTACTTCAGTTATTCCGACATTCAAACTGAATTTCACGTTGGCCTCTCTGTAATCTAAATTAAACATGCATAGAAAGGAACACAGTCTCCATGCAGAAACATGGGTGACAGGTGTGGGTTTTTTTAAGTTTGGAACCCACAACCAGAAGATCAGATGCTTCAGAAAAGTAAGGTCCTATAATATGATTCCTTATTTTAACTTTACTGAAGTCTCTGCTTTGAAAGTCCTGTTTGCTGGTGTAACACAGCACATTTCCCTGCTGTGGGATTAATAAAGGATTGTTTTATCTTGCTTTGCCAACTTAACTACTTCATGTTGCCCCTGCAACTCACACTACATGTTGGAGAGCCCCTGTCCCCCAGCTACCGCTTTAGACCTACTGGTGTGAATCCCCCAGCCAACATTTCAGACATATGCATGCGCCACAAGTTTATATATATTTATTATATATTTGTTTTACTTTATCCTGACTGTGTGTTGTGTAAAGGAAATATAAATGTAAAGAGCTTTCTTTGAACTTCATTTGGGGAGAGGAAACAATGTTATTTAAGACAGGCAGGAGGAAAGAAAGGTGTGTTTCTTGAACATCTCCAGACAACAACATAACAGTGGGGGAAAACATGTGTCAGGAGAGGGATTTGAACACATGCCTTCATTTGGAGACCAGACAACCTTTTGACCAGGAAGGGAGCACGCACTTAAGTCTGGTGCCTTAAACCACTTGGCCATCCTGACAGGTAAATGATTGTAGAGAAATTACAGCAAAACAATTCCTGACTAATGTGCGGCCCATTTTACCAGGAAGTAGTCAGTCCTTGAGTCTTGCACCTTACAGAGGCGGGATGTGTTGCAAATAACTATATCTGTGACATATCTGACAGATATAGACATTGAAACAGCTGTAAATTTCATATTCACTGTTTATTTTGCTGTGAACGAAAATAGGTGACACCCCAACTCTCTACAAAAGCACCGTGACTCACACACAGGGCTGTGTGGCTGCTCTAACCTGATCACTTGAACATTGAAATGAAAAGCAAGATTGTGTTTTCAGTGTGGCCTGGGCTCTACACCACTCAGCTTCTGGCCCCACAGGACTTGAGCCTGGCAAGACTCTACCTCTAGACTAGGAACCATGAGTGAGCCTGTATTGAGGAAGCTCAGCCCACATCTCTTATCGATTGGATTTCCTCTTTGTCCCATGAAATTAATTTGCATGGAGATGCTTAAGAAAAGTAAAGTTCAATTACATGTGTACTTTTTCAAATGTCCTTGTTGTGGGACTAATAAAGGATTGTCTTATTTTGTTTGCTTCATGTTGCCCCTAAAACTCACAAGATGTCACAGATTCTGTTCTTATTGACAAAGTGTGATTATCAATATAGTTCACCTGTGTAACTAGCTGGATGACTGCCTTTGTGTTAAATATATGTCAGGAGTGGGATTTGAACCCACGCCTCCATTTGGAGACCAGAAGACCCTTTGACCTTTGAGAAGGAAGGAATCATTCCTTGAGTCTGGCGCCTTAGACCACTCGGCCATCCTGACATACAAGACAGATATGCATAAGATGTGCATGTTCGTCTGCTAGAGGTGCTTGGCGCGAATAGAAAAGCATCACATTTCGACAAGTCATAAGAGGACAGAGAGGAACAATTTCATCACAGGACAAAATCATTTTATGCTTGTTTCCATCTCCTATTCAAATCGATATATAAACTTTAGACAATTTTTCTTCCACTTTAACCATTTTAATAACAAATTGAAAAGTTACGTAAAACTTAGGGGAAAGTAAAACTCCACCACTGAACCCAACACCTGTGATATATCCAGCTCTGCAGATTTTGTCGTCAGACTGTTTGTTGAGAGCTCTCTGGTTTTGAAACCTTCCCTCTGCCCTTCACACTTTGACAAACAAAGTGGGCATCTTTGTCTTCGCCCACCCCTCCCAAAAGCCTCACGCTCACATATTCAACACACCACCGTTGTTATGGTAACACACTCAAGTAAGTCTTACTTGGTGGCACGTCAGACAAAGGGGCACTCTGGGTAGTGAATTCATAGTTACTACTACCCGCCCCCCCTCGTGGCTGAGCTCATTAAACAGAGCTGCCATTTCCAACAAACACAGGGAGACCTGAACACAACCTGGATACTCAGGCGCTCGAAAACAAACACAATCAAAAAAGGAAAGACTGGACAACATGCAGTATCTGTTCCCCGTGAAAAACAGCGGAGATCTGAGAAAGGGAAACAAAGCTCATCCGCTCTGCTGCAAAATTGATTTTAGAAATGAGGAAAACAATATCTGTCTTTTGAGCTTTGTAAACCACGTGTAAGTGTACACAAGAAAACACATGAAGATGGAAAAATCACATATATGTAGGGATCCCTAAATGAAAATTATTGAAACCATCATTTGGGAAGCTCCACAGTCAAATTTCATTGAGTAGGTTGTGACGGTATTAGTATTGTTGTGGTCGAGTCTCGTGTCTCGGCTCAGTGTGGATTACAGCAGAGGTCACATAAGATGCAGTCTGGTGTTTACTGCTCTTTCCAAGTGTCCTCCAGAAGTCACAGTGGATTTCCAGTTAAGAATACTTAGGCATGATCTCTCTGCCCCTGAGACTGATAAGGTTTTGGGGGTGAACACTGGAGATTAACTGTCCCTGTGGTGGAGAAACATGTTGCTCTATTTCTAATCTTTCCAACTTCTTGGCTGAGAAAATAGGCTCAATACCTTTCATTCCACCAGACGTCTGGCTGAACACTTGAGGGTTCTGTAGATGTAAAAGCTGCTCGACTATATATGATTTACACCACTGTGGACGTCATGCCTCTGACATTTGATCTTCACTGCAAGTTTTTACATCAAAGTCAGTGGAGGCTGAACAGTGTGCCCTCAGTCTGTGGACCTTCTATATCCTCGTATAATCTACAGCAGGGGTCGGTCACTGGGTCAAAACATAGGTCAAAATTGCCCTCACTGCTAATTTTGACAATTTGATCATTTTTATCTCAACATATCGGACACAGACACACAATAAAGGTGCAGGTATCTTCAAAGTAAGAGCAAAATGGTCATTTCGTCACCCTAACTACTCATACAAAGCAGAATTTATTTTGAAAATTTGTGTGCATGGGTCTGGAGATTGTGTCGACAGAGATACAGATGAGAGTGGCAGGTATACGTCCATTTAGGCAACACTATGATTTGGATCAAGTGATTTGTCCATCTTCAAACAGAGCCACAAGGGAGAGGGCAAGAGGATGTTCCCCAAGGAATTGGGACACCACTCGTTACGTCATCAGCAGCCAATCGACATTATTGCTGTGACAAACAATATTAACTAACAACCTTATCGACCAACATTATAACAATGACATATCTGACAGGACAGATTCATCTATTGATCAATACACAGTCAGTAAGCGTGTTTACATTGGTTATTTCAATGTACCATTAGTCATGTACATAGAAACTGCCTGCCTAGCACTGAAAGCAATGTATCATGAGCAGGGACGTTTTTTTCAATCGTTATATATGGGACATGGGAGTAACGAACATTACTCGTTACTCGCACTCAGGCTGTTAACATGGTTGTTTTTATGGCGTAAATAGAAATTTTCCCAAAAAGCTTGTAACAGCGATCCGATTACATTTTCATTTGCTACTGGATTACAAATTATATTCCGCTGGATAAAAATTTTTTTATTTATTCAGTGGTTTTGCAAAATTGTTTACTTACATTCATGAGCATTTTGCCTGCAGCAGTCCCTTTGTCCATTGGTAAAGCATTGAGGAATTTCTGTTGACCATTTAATTTTAAGGGGGAATGCACTACGGTTGAAGGGGTGTTTAAGGAGCTAGATGGCCACTACCCCTACATCACATAAAGAAATGGGACAACGCTTCACTGCCATGCCCAAAATGAAGGGGTAGGGCCAAGTGTTATGGAGACAGGGCATAAGCTGATATATTTCTCACCTTTAAAACTTAAAATCTTTAAACCCAAGCATATACCTTGCTTGATAAAGCTAGAGCAAGGGAAGGCTGCACAGAGACAGTCATGGTTTATCTCCACCTTCCCTGCTGGAGAACAAACACTTGAATCCATCAACAGAGAAACAACAGTCTGTTGATTCACTTTCAGCTCAAAGCAAACAGCCTGAGCTGCTGTGTTTGGCTTCCTGCTGCTGAAGGTTATCTGCCCACACCAGGTAGCGATGAAACCAGTCCACTGCTGAGATTTAATGGCTGAAGTGTCTCTGTAATCCACTTTGGTATCAGCAGCACTCTTCACAGATGTATTTAGAAACTAAACACAAAACCTCTCTATAGTTTGCATCAAGACTGTGTATTTTCCTTATACTCAAAAGTCATTATCATTTCACAGAGAAATAGTGGACCTTTTACTCAACTATTTAAAGTGACATCAACCACAGTGAGTATGTTCTTTGTAAATAACATGCAGTGAAGTTATTTATATGGAATTTGTGTGATATTTGCAAACTGAAATATTTATACAGTAATATTTACAAATTGATCCCCTTGACAAATAATGTTTAATAATTTATTATAATGCTGACACATTCTGACCTGTTGCAAATCAGCTGTTCCAAGTGACAGTTCACAGAAGACGCTACGGGCCCATCGACGACTTATTTGACTGAAAATGTAGTACCATCACCCTAAAGTCTGTGGGCAAGTATTGATGCAGAATCTGCATCATAAATTAAATGACAATTTGCAAATACTACTGGCACATTTTTGGGTGAACGAAATACGCAAGAGTAGTCTAAGATGTCACTGTTAATACAAAATGTTTATCCCTTGCTGGATGGAGTACTTTTAAAAATAAATTAAGCATAAACCCACTCCTCTAGGCACCACTACATCACTGGTTGGATTATCCAACAAATATTTAATTTGACACCAAAATGTTTTCTCTTGTGTTACTATGTGTCAAAATATTCTGTTCACAATCAGAAAAGTATGTTGAAAACTTGGGTACTAAGACAAATGCTATTGTCACTGACAAGACTGAAAGTAAAATAAAAATCATCAAAAATGATTCTTAAATCCTGGAGGCTCCTCTTCACTGTATTAAAATGTTCCAGGTTGTTTTGCTCCTTTGGCTGAAGCAGGATTAAAGCTACAGGTCCTCTGAAACAAATCAGCAGCTCATTCCTGCAGATCACCCCCCTCCTCACTTACTCGAGGCAGTGGAGAGGTCAACGCCTGGAGTGCTGTTGATCCATTAGAGCAGTGATCCTCCCTGGCAACTCAGGGAGTGCTGACCTGCGACCCAGAATGTTTTCCTGCCTCTCCAAAATGATACCAGAGCTTCCCGCATCACCTCCCACTCAAAACACCTCCTCTCAAGGCTCGACTGCCAGAGACCTCTTTGCCTGACACCTAAAGCTAAACAGCACTGAGCTCTCAGTGACAGCTACGTTCCATTTTCTGACGTAATGATAAATGAGTATACTTAGTAGAGTTTGGAGATTTTACAAACGTACATGCTAGCTACATACTAGCCTCTGGAACTCCCTCGCACCAGACATTCGCAACATAGACTCTCTCTCTATTTTTAAATCACCTCAAAATGGGACAGGTTTATTCAGATTGATTGTGTACCATTTTTATAAAATGACATATTTTATTCACTGTTCATTTTATATATCTTCATTGATACATTGTTTTTGTTGTTGTGTTTCTAACTCGTGTAAGGTGACCTTGAGTGCTCTGAAAGGCACCTATAAATAAAATGTATTCTTATTCTCATTTTTATCCAGAGGCCCTTAACCATATGTACTGTTCACGCCTGCAGCGTCTTTATGATGACTTCTACAAAGGAAGACACAACTTCGTAATAACAGTGAGGGGAAAATTCTGTTTTTCAACTTGGGCCATATATTTTTAAATGTGCATGTGTAAATGAACGGTACTCACAAAATAATCTGTCCAGTAGATGCAGGAGTTTCTGCCATCAGCCACAGCAGCAGTGTCTACAATGTTATCTAATGGGGCAACTGCAACAGCCCTGGAAATGTCCACTAAAATTATTTTTTAAATTGCAATGGTAACATACACATGTCTCGCTCAACAAGAAGTCTCACTTTGAAGTAGTGTGAGATTTGGGTTGTTGCAGGAAGACAGAGGTGGACAAATGAGAGAGAGTTGGAGAGAGGAGTTTGTATTACTTTAGAGAAACTGTTATGGCTGAATCTTTTTTTAATGTGGACAATGTCAATGAAGAGAACATTTGAGTATGGAGAAAGAGGACCTTCAAACCTGCTGATGTTGATGTGGTTGTCTTGATGAGTCCACAGACAATAGACAATGCTTTGTGAGGAGTTTCCCACCTCTGATCATCAGGACTGTGCTGTAGACATGTTTAATGTTGCCAGACTCTCACTGAAGACTCAGAATAACAATTTGAGCACTTTATAGGTGAAAATCACTCTATTGGTGGACACTTCATGGACATGGTCTGTCACTGTTGCCCCATAAGATTACATTGTAGCCACTGTCGCTGTATAACAGCTGCCGGTGAGTAAAGATTTTTTGAAAATACCATTCATTTCCACATTTATAAATAAAGGCCTGGGTTGAAAAATACCTGAATTTCCCTTAAATTGTGCAGGTAATATTTGCATGTGGGACATAATATGTTGCACTCATGAGCACGTGTTTTTTTTTACTTGTGACTGTTGACGTATAACTTCTACCATACACTGCTTGTAGCCGCACTCTCTCAAAGTAAATTTTAGAAAGTGGAAGAAACTTTAAAAGAAGCTGATGAGAAGAAAGTCGACGTGAAAACAAAGAACTGAGGTTGAAGAAGACAGAGTTGATATCTGCTGCTGGATGAGGCATGTTGTGTACTGTAAACACTACATCAGTCTGAATACAACTGACATTAACTTGTACTTCATGCTGATATTGCCCCTGAGGGCTTTAATGTGAGAACATAATCATTTTGTTTTGTTCTACTTGTGGTGGTAATTGAAGACGTTTCCATGCCAGCACAGACCTGCTGACACCCAGCATATCATGACATCTTTCTCAGAAACTGTAGTTTTTATTTAGTATGGCAGGTTAGGGTCAATGCCTATCTCGAGGAAAACAAGAAAAGAGGAACTCTGATTAAAGGGATGGTTCATTGAAAAATGAAAATTCACTTATAATTTACTCACCACTATACAGATGGAGGGGTGGGTGAAGTGTTTGAGTCCACAAAACACTTATGGAGTCTCAGAAGTAAGCTTTCTAGCAGCCGAATCCGATACAATTACAGTAAATGGTGACCTAGACTTCAGACGTAATGGAGCAACAGAAAAAACCCAACATGCCTCCGAACTGCTCATGTGGTGTCATCCAAGTGTCTGCAAGCCCCAACCTTCATATTCGACTCAAAACGAGATTATTTACACCAAGTTTTAAGCCTAAATGTCCTCTGATGTCTTCCTACAAGTTACCTTCACAGATGTCGGACGTGCTAATGTCAATTTAGCCACTTCCAGTGGACTTTTCCAGCTTCAGGTTTCCAGTCATGTAATCTACATACATTTAGACAGGGTCTCAAACCACTGTTAAGATATTTTAAATTGCTTTTTCTCAATCTTTTACTTTAAGGTAATCTATTCTTCTTACAAGACTACAGATATGTAGCATGAAAACATATTTCACGTTTAAAAAAGCAGCAACTTCAATTTCATGATTTATCAGAAGAATAACAAGGAATCTAATATCCCATTTATACCTGGCATTGAAATGTTTTTTGGATAATCAGATTGCAGTCAATTAGACCTTGACTAGAATAGAAGATGGACTGAGACAGATTTTAAATTGATTGGCTAAACCACCTCTGCAGGTGGTCAGCGACGCATTGTAAACACATTGAACTCAAGTGTATGGGTGGCAAAATGTAGCTCACACGAATGCTCCAAACCAGTGATGCAGTAGTAGAGACTAGCAGCCAGTGCTACAACACAGGGAGGAATCCTCTCCACAAACACACATTATTCAAGACACAGAACTATGGAAAAGCATAAAATCACAATAACACAGTTTCACAGATGGCTGCCATCTCCTTCTGCCTTTTTTTGTTTTTGTTTTGCTTGTTTGGACCTGCACAAACAAGAGGGTTAGGGTTAGATGTAATCAGGTTACTATCACATCTAGATACAATCTGGATATGGGAGGCATTTTATTGTTGTATGAATTAATTCTTTATCAGGCAAACATGTTGTACAATATTCTGAGTTCAAGTTGAGGTGAGCAGCTAAAATTTGATGGATTCTTTGGGTTAGAGTTACTCACTCACAACTTGTTGGTGCAACAGTTCAAATAACTATATCAACTTGTAACGAGAAAAAAGTGGTTTTACTTAACAGGATGCTGTAGTGTGTAGCTCCACAGATAATTGAATGAGATTAAGAAAATTGATAAATAACATTTGGTATGGTGCCAGTCAAGGTCAGAATTCGCTGGAATGATGCTGGCAGAGTCGGTGCCATCTTAAGATGGTGCAGTTCCACCAGCTTGTATTTGAAACACACTTTTTCAGACAAAATAGTACTTTGTAATGTGTATTTGATAGATTTGATGACAATGGATTCATAGTTTTGTATCAAAATATCTCAATTACTTTTGTAGTTTAAAAATACTTTAAAATACTGTTTGTGATGTGAGACATCTAGGTGATGACATCACACTTATGAAAATTGATGCATGCAGCCTCTGATTGGTGTCTTCTCAATAATCGGTCCAGGCTTGTTGAGATCGGAGCATTGAGGTTCCGAAAATCGATGATCCAGCACGAAGCGAGACCCAAAGAAGAAGCACAAGGTGAGAAATGTGTTGGTTACCAGCTCTCCATCGATTTTAGCATAACTTGCTGCAATTCTTAACAATCCCTCTAAGGTTTCGGTGTTTGTTGTAGTATCTGAGGCTAAATTAAATTTACGGAGTGTTCCAGCTAACTATTTAATCTGAGAAACGTTAGCTGCCCTCACAGCTAATGTTAACTTGTTACTTTCAGCCTATGTTAAGTTTTCGTCAGTTGTGCACAGGAAAAAATCATTACAGTCTAGTCAGCACAGTAAAGTCGACACATTATAGTCAGTAAAATATAGTCAGCACTGTATATTTAGTACGATCTTAGTAGGATGTGATTTTATGATCTTGATAAAAACACATGTAACACAGCTTGGTTGCAAATATAATAGCTAAGTGTATCAGGAGGACAGTGAACATTTTACCATCAGAACAATGTAACGTCATTAAGAGACATGGCTGGGTTTGTTATGTGGTGCTGTGAGGAGCCTCTGTAATGATCTGTGGTTAAATACCTTCAAACATTTTACAGATACACTTTGATGTCTCTGAGGTTTTCCGTGTTCCTCATGTCAATCTCAAATGTAAAATAAATCGTGGTCAGCAGTTTAGATGTCCTGTTTTCCAGATGGTGGTTTGAAACTGTAAATGTTGATTTAGTTGGAGCTGTTCTTTGATTTCCCAGCCATGTTTGGTTCTGCTGCTCTGCAGTATTTATTTTTTGCTTATATTTCTGCAGGGCAGAACTGATTTTTTTTGCATAATAAGGTTGTGTTTTGGAGAACGTGGCTCAGTGGACTCAGTACTGTGCACTTATACCCAGAGAGGTGACTTCAGTAAAGTAAAACAGTGTGGCAGCTCCGAGCCTCCTCTGGGCTTTTATGAGCCTCAGTCAGGATGACTTTTATGGCAGCGTAGCTGCTTACACAGCCCACCAGGAGCTTTACTGCATGAGGGAGACATGCTGAGTGTACTGACGGAGTAACACAGCGGAGATTCCACGTTCAGATGGAGGAATGCAGCCTCATTAAAGCAGCACAGGGGCTGAAACAGTGCATTTCTGCTAAGTGAGGTAAACCAGGAAAACACACTGAGGAGATACTACCGAAGCAGGGGGGGGGGTTCAGCACATGTACAATATGGTTACATTTCTAACTACAGCCGGAAACATTACCACAGCGTTTCAACTCTCCTTAATGAAGGGTCTCAGCATGGATGTTATGCTGGATTTCATTAAGTGCAAACGTGCTGATATTAAATTAATATTATGTAAACATTTACAACAACAACTTTGAATGCAAGAAGGCATTTTAGTTTAGAAGTTCAAAAAGGCAAGAAGAATAGTCCTTTACATAACATGTAAAACATATAGTACATGTACACCTCACAAATCAATGTATTGTAAAATAATATAAAGTAAAAGCATCATCTCTAAGCATATTTACAGCCAAGGGACAAACAGTCATGGGACATAGACCATAATAAACGCAACTGACTATGGATATCACCTGGCTCCTCCTGTGGCACTGGCAGCAGGTCTGGAAATGTTGGATTGTCCAATTCTTGAGCTTCTGCTAAAAAGCAGAGATTGTCCTGGAAGAAACAACCCGAGGGTCATCTGTGCAGGCAGCTTAACAATCAAAGAAGTGAGGGGACATAATTAAACAGCAACAAAGGTTGCATTAATGAGGAGGCTGGGCTGGATGGTTCGATTAGATGTTTCAACCTGCTAGATTTTCTAATCGTGACCACAATCATTCCGCATCATTAACCATGTGTTTATTATGACAAGCTGTCCAAATCAACCATGACCTTTCCCTTGCCTTTGGCTCACAGTCGTTGGAACTCCTTGATGACGAGACTTGACATGATCAGCAATGAGACTGCGACAAAAAACTGCAAGTGACGAAAGAGGGAGGCAGTGGATTAACATTGGACATGAATCATCTTGTAATGAGCTAACCTAACATGATCTGTCAAAAACATAGTCAGGGACAAAATGAAATGTCTCTCAGAGGAGCACGGACAGATTAGTTACACTGAAACCACTCCTTTTATAATCCCTGCAATTACGTCTGCAAACAGGGACCTGAAAGGACCTGCATTCAATGACAAGTTCCAAACTGTCTTCTGCAGCATTCACCGCATTCTGGCACACACACACACAAACATTTGTTTTAGAACCTTGCTCAGCTCCTTTAATTAAATGTTGTGTTTTGTTGAGGGTTAATAACATAATTCACAAAGTGAATCCCCATATTTATTATAGTAGAAACAGCAAATCACATCCCAACAAAGAAGAGACAAATGTAACAAGGGATTCAAAATGTTTACACGTGGCTTTATGTTCCGTAAATATCAAAATTATACACACCTACACATTTTTTGCTTTGTAAGCTGTACAGAGCCAGTGTGGTGTTCAGAGGCGCCACAGGTATTTACTTGTATCGGGGAGCAGCTATTACACACGAAACTGAATCTGCCTTTAAGTACCAAAGTTTACTGGAATCTTGGCTGAATTTGTACTTTCATGCAAATCATTTTCTGTTGAAATAAATATAGATTATTGTGTACAAATGTATTTACGTGTTTTATTGCTAACGAAATGCATGCACTACTAAAAGGACAAGCTAGGAGGGTAATGGAATTTCAGTTGGGAGAATCAAGCTTTGAAATGTTGGCAGGCACCAATAGAGTGATTTTTGAAACTTTGTTAAATTTCTATTGTTGATGGCACCAGTGGTTTTATTACACATGATGCATGAGGACTCCTCTTAATAATACATTTGACCAGTAATGTATTCAGAGTTCAATCACACAATATCAACATTATTGGGTTGCTTTTGGGTAAACCTGTTTTCAGCAGGGAGAAGATTTTTTTCTCAACACTTGCTGTGATCTAGCAGTCATAGTCCGCTGTTGAGCGGAATCAAACCGGTCTCAACATGTCCATTTTAATCATAATAACAAATTAATAATTGTAGTTATTATAATTTGATTACTACATGACATTTGATTGGTTCTAAACAGGTGGGGATGGGGGTTTGCCAAGAGCCATTATTTCATTGACAAGACAAGATGTTATATTCACCCTCTGTGCAGAGCTACTTCTTCATAGCAGATTGGACGCTATAGGCTGGGCTGAGGCAAAGTGGTTTGCATGCGAAGAATATAAAAGTGATAGACACAAAAATGAGAGTTAACATTGGACTGAAGTCACATGTTACAGACACACATTCAAACACACTGATCATGTGCAGCACAGGTCCATTAAAACATCCATTTATTTTCCACTGTCTTCTGCAGGCTGGCAGGATTCAAGATGCATCCTTCTCCCTTTTCCTTGATCAGATGATGTGTGAGTTTTAACGTCAAGCATGTTGCAAATGTTCCTGCAGGGTACAACAGAGTTAGTGAAATTGAAGGAGTCCCGGGAGCCCACAAAGTCATTCTGCCTATTATAAGTTTGTGTAACATAAAATGAATTTGTGTCTCTCTGTGTTGCTTCAATGTAAGACAGAACGAGAGGCAAGTTCACCTTCTGTGATGAATGGATATTTTAACATGGGCAAAACAGACTCGGAGGATGGGGTTTCAAATCTGCTTTGCTCTAAAGTTATATCCATACAGTCTATGGTTATATCTCAACACACCTTTACTGCGTGTCAGTGTGTTGGTTCTATTTTAACTGAAAATTAGTTTGGCATAAAGCAGTGCAAAGCCTCGTTACAGGTTTATACAGATATCTCTCTTGTACTTTTCTCATTTTTCAGTTTTACAGATGTCTTTCTTAAATCTGAAGCTGCTCCCCTCGGGATGCAGTGCTGTTCAGATCAACCTGTTCCTGTGTACTGTCTGACTGATATGCAACACACCACATGGACGGCAGGTTGGGCTGCATTCAAGAGCCTGTCAGGTTCTCAGTAACAAAAACCTGCTCTCTGTACAGGACCGTGGACTGCAGAGCGCCTGGTGGAAGGCCGAATTCAAAAAGAATAAATCACTGTTCATCCAGAGATGACAACGAGTGTGCAAAGAAGCTGTGTGACGCCAAGTTTCAACAAACCTCGAGCCGGGGGAAGGAAACAGAGAATCACTGCCTCTCCATCTGTGAGCTTCGGTGTAACTCTGAGTGAAAACATATGGGACTCGGACTAAACGGGGGAAAGTTAATGAGATTTTGAACAGGCAGTAAATGTAACGGCACGCCTTGAACTTTTACGATGACCTCCAGCAGGCTGGACATAATAACCTTAAATGACTTTACAGCATGGGTCCGTTATTAGGATCTGCTTGGGTTACAGTCATGAGGTCTGCTGAGAGACGTCATGACAGAGGGAAAGACTGCGGAGCGATATGTCTGAATCAGCAGAGTGAAGAGATGGAAAATGATCCGTGCAATTTTTCACCATGCAGGGCAGACTGATGAAAAAATAAAGAGTGTCCTGAAAAAAAAGTAAACTTTGAAGTATATGTGCTAGAAAACACTTAATACATCCACAAATATGTCACAGTCTTTTGGATGCTTTATGTTTCTAATAAAAAGATTAAAGTGCAGGATGCTTAACAGCGTTCTCAAAAAAAATCCTTTAAAATCCACAGGATCTGCACTAAAAACAAATTACTGCTCTCAGTCAAACTTCACAGGAATCTGTTAAAACTATTTTAGGACATTGCAAGTATTGCTCCCCAAAAGGGAAGCTGTATATTCAGTATATAAACTTTAACCGTTTCTGCACAGTTAAGAACCCTGCTATAATAAACACACATTCACAACTGAGTCAAAATAGCTGAATTGTTGGAACCAATAAAAAGAACAGTGTGAGTGTGCAGTCCAGTACAAATGAATTTAAACATGATAGAGTGCAGCATTTACACGGATCGGGCAGTTTATTAGGCAGTGATGAACAGTGATTTTACAGATACGCAGAGACAAAGGATAAACTCACATCCTCCCGTGCACCTGAACCTCCATCTTTGCTTTACTACACCAATGAGAAATATGTGGATCATATATGAATTGAAGTAACATAATATGCTCTCTCCATCTTCTCATACTCACTACAGAGATGATAAATCACAGTGTAATTTGCTCCTTAATGCTCCAGGAGGAACAGTTTCCACATACATGTGTATTAGTGTGTGCAATACTATATCATAACTGATCTGGAACAGTTGAAATTCACAGGTTGTGAATAATGAAATTGAACTTCCAGATTGAGGTAGGCGTGGGTTGTACTTACTGCCAGTGAACGACTGCTGCAACTGCTAAGGAGCATGGTTTGAATAGACCAACTTTTGTAAAGAGGAAGCAGATTGTCACGTCTGAAGTGTCCTGCTAAGTTGCAAAAAATGCTATAGTAATAAAACCCAAACAGGAAGTGAATCTGGCATCAATTTTCAAGACTTCATTTGATTGATCGTCACCTCGGTGCTCTGCCAGGGCCGTGACCGACTCCAGAGGAAACAAAAGTGGACAACTATCCTTGTGTCTTCACAGCTGCTACTTCCCTTGTCTTGGTAGATCATTTCTGAACCATTTACAAGAATGTGCCATGTTTACCATTTTCCATTCTGTGCACTGACTTCCCAGTAGGTTTTGGATCCCGTCCTGCTCTCCTGAGTAAACCTATGACTCTCTCATCCCTTCAGATTGTGCCTTTGAAGTAGTGACTTTTCATTGGGAGTACGATCTGTAACCTTTGAACAATATTTTAAAAAGCAACTGAGGAACAGCCTCACTTTGGTCTTTTTCTCAATCTCAGAAGTTCATTGTTTGTTTTTTTTTAATCTTGTGACTTTTTCGCTTGTTTTATGGTCTTCACTATAACATTTGTCTCGTGTTGGGTGTTTTGATTGTTGTATGCATTTATTGCTTGATAATTGGTTAATGTCTGTACTTTTCAAGTCTTACCTACCACTCAAAGCGCTTTACACAAAAAGTCACAATGTTTCTACACACGGTTTTACTATCAGTCATCATTCACACACTTCTGGCACAGCAAGCAGCAGTTTAGTGTTTCAGGTGCAGTGTATTGCCCAGGGACATCTTGGCATACATCCAGAGTTTGAACCACGGACCCTGCTCTACGGCTCAGGGGGTGGGTCATCTTATAACTGCATGACCTTATATTATGTGTGAAACACTTTGTGGATTTCATGTCTGTGAAAGGAGCTGTATCAAATGTATTTAATGATGCAGAAGTAAGACCTGATGACACTTTCTGTCCAAGAAAAAGTCCACATTATCCATGTGAGAAATCACCAATTCTTACTGCGACAATATTTAAAATACAAATATATAAACCTGAGATTTTAAAACTTGTATCAATTCATCTTCTTTCATCTCTACATTTTGGGAAAGAAACATGTCATATCGTCTAATCATATATAAGTCCTTTGTAAGGCCAGACTCCCACATTTAAAAAAAAAAAAGGAAAGAAATAAACATGCTTTGCACACATTCTGATACTTTTCTGTTATTAAAGTTTTCAGTCTCATTAACTGATAGGTGGGTAATATGTCATGCTCTATTTACTGGATTTACAGTCAAGGGTCAAAACATGCAGAGTAATATACAAATAATGCTTCATACCAATCAACACCATACCCGACCAACCAGAAAATAATAATAACCACAAAATATTTTTCACTGAGAGATTCTGTTGGCAGTTTACTTGCAGGTTTCATCCAAACTCAACCTAAACTGAGTCCTCAGACCTCAGTGCTGCTGTTCAGACTAGAAAAACAGGACAAACATGCCCCCTACTGATCAGGCCTGAGCAAAGATCTGTTTCAGCTCTGAACAGGAACATCTAAAGCAAAAATATCCTCTCTATAAGAAACATTTATGCTTTTTTGTGTTCCTGGGAATTGCTGGGTTCCTTTGCATTCATTATATGTTAGACCTCTGACAATCAACCAGCATTATGCACATTTGCAGCTTATCTATATCTTGACTTGGTCATATTTATTGTTTGTGCAGAAAAATGTCACCTTTTTGCAGATTCAGTCCAAAAACAGCTGTATCAGTTTTCAGGCGGCCATATTGAACAGATATAACCCATCCCTGACCTCTGACCTCTGATGCTTCAAGGATGTAAATGTCCCTGTGATTATACTGTGCTCATAAATCAATCACATTAACCCTTCATCAGGAATCAGGACGTTGACTAAATAACAGAGATGGACAATTTTTTTTTCTTCTCTGTCAGCGGCTGTTTGAGGCTTTTTCTACTGTTGCATTCACAACCTACAATTATGCAACAAGACAACGCAGCACACTGCCACCATCCTGACAACCTTTGAGGGGCACAGTGTGCAACACACTCAACTAAGTACATCAGTCTGACAAGCAATTTATTTTCAGCAGTGCCAGCTGATTTCTCATTTCTTTCTATGCCCTGCAAAAAATAGATGCTTTAATTTATGAACACACGTTTATGTACACTTACGGAAAAAATAGTTTATTTTTAATTGTATTTGCCCCCTAGAAATATAGTAATCTGTGAAGAGAAAAACATTTTGGTTGAAAGTCATTGTTTTTCTCAATTTAAGATTTCAGTCAGATAGGTGACAGAGAGACGGATGAAAGGATTTTCTCACTATGCTAAGATGCTGGACTGGAATTCTTCCACAGGATCAGGGGAACAAACAGGGGAGGTCTTACAGAACAATAATAAGCAAGATTTAATAGCTGTGACCAAATGATTAGAAGTTATCCCTTTCACAATGTAATGTTAATGCTGAGAGGGGGAACCTCAGCTGTCATTTTCAAAACAGATGTGAATGAAGGCGCAGCAAATACTGGAAACGTAATGAGAACATGTC
This sequence comes from Paralichthys olivaceus, assembly GCF_024713975.1. Classification (NCBI taxonomy): domain Eukaryota; kingdom Metazoa; phylum Chordata; class Actinopteri; order Pleuronectiformes; family Paralichthyidae; genus Paralichthys; species Paralichthys olivaceus. The sequence goes on from NC_091099.1 coordinate 22,555,046, forward strand.
TTCTATTCTTGTATTCAGAATCCAGATGTTTTAAATGCTTTTCCTCAGGGCTGCTCAGTTTCTTGTTGCTAATTAAAATAAACTGTTTCCACTTCTCAGTTGTACATTAGAACCTAATTAGAGAGCTAGAATAAAAACCAGCAGGTCCTCAGGAGAAAGATGGATCCCCTCAAACAGCAACCCTCTCTCAAAGTCAAAGTTTTATCCATGGTTTTATAAAATGATGCAGCGTTCATCCTGAAAGTAAAATAAAGCATAATAAAATGAACTCTGTGCAGATGTTGGCATGCCTGTTAAGATCCATGTGTTACTGCCCTGGTTTTATGACTGTCGCTCGCTGAGCTTAATAAACACTCCTCTGTGAGCGCTGTCAGCCAGCTGCTGCCACATCTGCTGAAAACAAGCAGGACACCTCAGAAGACCATGACATCATCAATGAAATATCACTGTTATGCAAACAAGCTGCACCAAAAAACAGACATTTCCATAGCTGACAGTGACACTGACATCACATCTAACTCGACTTTGGGATTTAAAGCTGCACTTACCTTTTTTTTTTAGCTAACAATCAATCAGAAGATCTGATGTGATTCTGATGTGAAACAAGTCAGTTGTAACTCTGAACCAGCTCTGTGGCTCCTCAGCCACTTTTAGCTCTGTTTTGTTTTTATTGCACTTTCCAGCAGCAGCAGTTTTTAGAGACTGAACATAGTGGAGCACTGAGGAGCTAAAGAGCCACATATTTCCCCACGGGGGTGGAAGAGACTAGAAACAGAGCTTAAAGAGAATAAATATTAGACTTATATTCATCAGGTGGACATCGTGGACATGAATATGACTCCAGTAGGACAAACAAGATGTCTGTTAGAACATGTATATTTCAGCTACACTTAAATTCAAATCAATTTTATTGTATAGTGCCAAATCATAACATTGAAATGAAATAACATGGGAAAAAAGTTCCCACAATGAGAAAGCACTTTGGCGACTGTGGAGAGAAAAAACTCCCCCATGAACTCTCTAACAGAACCGCTAACAGAACCAGACTCAGTGTGGGCGGCCATCTGCCTTGACTGGTTTTGGGGAAAGAAGAGAGGGGAGGGAGACCAGGAAATATTGTGTAACCATCATGTTCCTGCACTATCCAGAAATTAAGCCAAAATATCTTGGAAACAAACACCGGCCATCTTGCGCTGATGACATCCAGAATCAGGAGATGAAATATCAACATTCACCAATATGTTTGACCAACCCCGAGTCAGTCTCAGCTGCCAATCATGACCTTGGCATCAAGTAACTACAGAGTAATTAGCTCTTTGATATAAATCGTTGTTTTCAACTACCTAAAGTGACTGACAGGGGTTAGGGTTAGGGTCAGAGGGGGTGGAGTTTGTGATCTATACAATGGTAAATAATGGTAATGGTAAACAATATATAAAATAAGTCTGTGGGGGAAAAAAGGAAATTGTGCCATTGGCTAATTGGTTAATTACTGTTGCAGGCAAGCTAAATGCTAATATGCAAGCATGGAGCAATTATTAAGAATATATCACACTACCAATTTAAAGACATAACACTGCCTCTACAAAAGTGCCTGGTGGTGAAATTGTTCTTCAGAGTTTTAATCACAAGAAGATTACATAAGCTCATGAACAGTGTGGTTTTCAGCCAGAGCTCTGTGAAGAGCTTGCGCCAAAAAACAAAAAGAAACCGCTCAATTTGGAAAGATGGAACACTGGCAGCTCACATCACTATCAGTCCCTTGACAATTCATTTTATTATCAAAACGCAAAACAAAGTCTTCCTCTGATTTAGTTCAACTTTATTTTCAGTATTTCCACTTTATTCTCAAAATACAAAAGGAAAAAATATCGTCCTCTCCTCATGTTTTTTTCTAATGCCTGATACTTTCTTATACTCTTCTGTATGATGATATGTAACCGCAAAAACAATAGATAACTCAACAACTTATTATCTGCTGTACCTTGTTTAAAGTCTGGTAAAGGCCCAAAAAAATAAAAACACAGGGGTCAACAGAGGCACAGCAGAATGACGTGTGACTGTATGAGCCTGGACACAAATTAAACCGTGCAACATCTAAATGTCAGGTACTTGTTAATACTAAGATCCACTTACTCCTTACTCAGCCCTGAAGTCACATGTTAGGATATAATGGTCATAAAATATGGTGTAACTCTGGGAACATGTTGGCAATAGCTGGAGTTCGAACTCTTTCATTACATTATTTTATTTAAGAAGGATCAACTGAAGGCTCTTGAATCTCATTTTTCTAAGTTGACATCTTCCTCAGCATCTACTTGTATGGCTCCTCTTTTTAATACTGAGATATTCATATTGTTTTGTCATGTGTAAGAAACATTACAATCCATCAATCATTCATGGTGAATCCTCTGTATAATCTTCTGCTGTGTCCTCACATAAACTTATTAATCTAGAGTTTGTAGAGGACTGGCAGAAGAAACTCCGGAGCCTAGTACATCTGCATTCTCTCACAAGCCCTTTTGGATAATTTCAGATAATCTGGAGTTCAGTGAGCCTTATGAGGCTCTTCACACAATAAGCCAAGTGTAATATAGATTATGTGCTTATAAACATAGGGGCAAATATGTACTTCCGTTGTATTGTCTGTATACTGTGAACACTCTGCTTTACATTAGAAAAACTTAGGGAAAAAAATAGTATTACTGTAATTCTAATGGCAGATAAAAGCTTGGTGAAGTCACCTGATCCAAATATAACTCAGAGGCATCTCCTAACATTCCCCAGGAGGCCGAGAAGACAAAGTTAGCCGCCAAGGAAACTCTAGAGGCCCTGGAGTCACAGGCCCCCAGCAGGTCGCAGACGAGAGCTCACAGCACCATACAAGGAGTGTGAGGGCATCTATCTGTGTGTGTGTGTGTGTGTGTGTGTGTGTGTGTGTGTGTGTGTGTGTGTGTGTGTGTGTGTGTGTGTGTGTGTGTGTGTGTGTGTGTGTGTGTGTGTGTGTGTGGAGGATGAGGCTCTGAAACCTGTAGTGAGTTTATCATGGAGTAAATGCAGAAACAGCAATAAAGGGATTTTAGATCAGTGATCGCCTTCAATCACCTGAACCTGAGAGGTCACTTAATAGAACTACAGAACCACATCTCTTCCGGACTCCTTAACTGAATACTTGTTGTTAATATAGAATCATGGCGAAATGTCTAATTATGGACTAAAAATTTCACAAAACCTAAGGTCATGAACACTGCTGTGAGTCATATGAGGCATAATATTTGACACCTGTGGCGCAGACAGGAGGGAGAATAATCTGGGAGTATAGAGAATATAGAAATGAGTCTTGTTATATTAGATTTCTGACTCAAGTGTACAATCTGCCTTTTGAAGTGGTTTCTCGTTATAGAGACATGATTGTCCGCAGTTTGTTTGGCACACCAAACTGAACCTAATGGAACCAGCAGTCCTACTATAAATCACATTCATTGGTTATAGTAGGTTCCCTTCAATTTAGTGTGGTCAAAAATCAGTGTAGGTGTTTTTGTTCTTGATTCTTATGGTTGGCTTCTTTTAACTTTAATCAGTTAGTCTCAATGGATTTATTACCGAATTTCCCTTTTTACTGAATTTCCCTTTGGGGATGAATAAAGTAATCTATCTATCTATCTATTACCAATAGGTTAACCTAGTGAAATCAGAGGGATCCTCAGGTCCTCCCAACCTTATATGCCATGCATTATACAACCCATATATACATTCACAAAACTATTAGTAGTTTATAACTGCAAACAACTGTTCATGTAGCCAAATGGCCAATCATTGTTATTATTATTGTTATTTAAATTCCTAAATTACTAATTCTACTACCAATAATAATCATAATAATAATAATGATTCCCAACCCTGATGCACAATGATTCAGCTTCTGTGGTACCTTGCATAGGAAATATCAGGGAAACATTGGATCCATTTTCTACACTGACACACTGTCTTTATTAATCCAATTAACTTTCACCACCAAAAATAGAGCTAAAGATAGTTTCTCCCAAAATATGGTTGTGTGGTGGTGATGGGACTTTTATACCAGAAACGATGTGCCCACACCATCTCCAGCACTATTTTTGGGAACAAAGTTTTTAATAAGGGGAATATTAGTATTTTGTGTGTTGTGTGGTGCCGGGCACAAATGAATACGCATTTTTTTTTTCCTGTTTCAGCTAAAAATAGAAACTACATGTGAAAAGGCTGTGATAAGGTTTGAGGGTAGGTGGTGGTGGTAACAACACTTAGAGACAACCAATGTGCTCCGTATCAAACTAAAAAAGTGTTGTTGTGTCAAGTCACGTTCTCAACATTTTATTACAAAATGTTCCAAAAGTTTTTGGGTATTTTTCATTATTTTCATGCCCCTTTTTCTTTAACAACTTAGCTCCCATAAGACTGCCAGGTGCTGCTATGCTGTGTTCAGCTTTTGAAGTCAAATATATGATTTATTTAAACAGGGAAAATGATCTGAATCCTTCTGCTGGTTCAGGGTTTTCACCAAAGAACCTAATGGATTCTCTTAGTGAAAAGAGAAAAAATAAAGTGTTGAAACATTCTTTTCCCATGTATTTTACTAGGAAATGTCCAAGTATTAATTCTTCACAATTTTTATATATACACGGCACACAAAAAGGAAATATGAAATGAAATGATGATTAAATAAATAGGACAGGGGTTCTTATCAAAGGCATATGATTTGATAAGATATAAATGATACACTTTTTAAAAATAGATAGAAGCATAAACTGCAAATTCTGGGGGATATTTATCAATTATTCACTGTCATCAGTTTCATCATTATAATTGATACTACTAAAATTATACAAGGATGTTGCTGCTATCGACACTGATGACTCTTGTTTCATTAGATTTTTTTTTAAATGTTTAAATATTCAATTTAACTAAAAGATTATAAAATATAAATATATAAAAGATTCAGTATTTCAGCATTTTAAACAGGCAGCATTTCAATCAACATTTGCAACTTTTTGCTTTATTTTAAAAGTAGTGGGGAGTGGGGGATGTTAGGATCTCAGTATTTGTTGGTCTTCATCCTGTAAATCTGAAAGAGGTGAGATGGAAAAATGACAAAACGTCTCGCTGATTTTCTTCCACATTTGACTTTATTGTGTTTATTCAACATGGTTCGGTTTGTGTGGATGTTTCCCTGAATGTGTGGAGTTTAAGACTTGTTGCTGTGTGTTGGTGTGTGAACCTGCAGAAACACTCACTCCTCCCCTTCCCTCCAGACAAAACAAAGTGCAAAAAAAAAAAAAACCTTCCGACACCTCAAGAGAGACTCCGCTCTGACATGCCAACCTGCCGTCCAACCTGCTGCGTGATTTGACAGAAAAAATTCAACACACGCCTGTTTCAACCAACTGATATAAGGAACGTGGAGTTCATATAAACGAAAACACAAGCAGCATTTAGGAGGTCTCGAACATCTTCTTCCTGTCAGCCTTATCCTCAATGTTCTTACGCCAGTCACCCACTGCTTCTGTAGGCTGCAGAGTGGAGGAAACACAATAATCAAAAGTGATGTCCTTATGTGCGAAGTCGTCCTAGCTGTCGACAAAATGATAAAAGTAAAATACCATTTTTATTCTATTGTTTTGACATTTTGGGACTTGAGGTAACCAGCGTGCATTTTTGAATGCACCTGACAGGTGTTGAGCCAACAGAATAAATAAGCAGAGTTATAAAGTTTTAAAAAATCTCCACCAGTTCTGAAACAGACAACATTAGATGACAACAGTATTCAACAGTCATCAACAGTATTTGCAGATAGAAAATCTAAAATCTGAATCGAAACATTTACCCTTTGTAACAGACCAGGAGCCTTTAGGCCTATACTTGTTTTAGTGTACAAAGAGGACAGCACAAGTACAGATCCAAAAATCTCACCTCCAAAAAGGACACATCGAGCCCCTTTTCAAAATATGTTGGTAAAAAACCCAGTACCCACCTCCTCTTTGACCTCCTTCTTGACCTGCTTCAGGTTGGCCCTCAGGTCCATGGTCACCTTGTGTTTGGAGCCCAGCAGAGCCTGCAGCATGGAGTCAGCAGACATGCGGACCTTCTTCAGGGCGGGTTTCTTCACACCTCTCAGGTCCACCACTTTGATCTTCAGGTCTTCAATCTGTGGGGGGGGGGGGGCTCTTTAGTTTGCGTTCGTTCAGAAAGCTGTTGGTGCTTTGATGCTGTCAGGGAACATTTACCTCCTTGTCGGCCTTCAGCACCTTGGCCTCGGCGTCATACCTCTCCTCATCGACCTTGTCAATGAGGGCTTGAAGTTTCTTGCATGTTTCCTGTCAACACACAAACTTCTCACGTTAACAGTGTTAATATTACGTTTTGGTGCTTTGATATTTAATTTCAATGAATTATGAGGAGGTGTATCATATCACATATGCCCATTTTGCCGACCCTATGTGGCTTTATACATCTCAAACCATCAGTGTTAAAATAATGACAGTGATGATGCAAGTAAATCTGAGTAAAATGTGCAAAATGTGAAGACATGACATTGACAGTTAGTCAGTTCTTCAATGCTTCCAGGTAGAGAAATATCCATCACAGTCAGTCTAACCTGTCTTTGTTAATTCTTTATAGTCCAGGTTTTTTTCAGTTTGCATTTATCGTAAACACAGTTTCTGGAGACCTTTAGTTTTATTTATTTATTTTTTTAGACAGTTGCAGTTAAATGCCAAGAAGAAAATAACTGTTCCATCTTCTTCATTAAAATTAAGAGGCACTAAATTTGCTAGGTTCACAGTTTCACAGCTTTTGTGCTAAGCTTGGTTTAACACATGTTTATACCTCTCTCTGTACAGATTATACCTCTGGACTATAGCAGTATATGGAAATCAACTCAACGGTAAAAAAAGTAGCCTAAATTTGAACAACCCACAAAAATCAACATTTACTGATCAATTGAATAAATATGATGAAAAATGTGGCATCAGTGTTATTTTAATGGTGACCTCCCAGATTGATTGATTTCCCAGAATGCTTTTGAGCCTGAACTCACTGCTTTTTGGTTATAAGCAGGAACAATTGCATTAACCACAGCAAACTTGTCCCGCTCATTAAAAACTTTAGATGGTTTTCTTACTGAAAAAACAAACAAGTCCTCAGTCTTTGAATCTAAGCATCTTTCAGAGGCTTTTCCTCAACTCTGAATCCTCTTTTTCTTTCTTTCTTTTTACTTCAGGGAAACACTGATACTCCTCTCACCATAAGAGCGTTCTGGTCTCCACTCATGTCTGGGGCGGTAGAGTGTTCAGCCATGTAGGCCTCCTTCTCAGACACTTTATCTTTTTTCTCCTGCTCGAGCCAGTTCAGAGCAATCTGGAGGATCAGGCTCTGCAGAACGAACAACAGAGAGATGTTCACTCACAACACTATTCTCTACAATTAGGTTTGAGGTGATTTAAAGTTCAACACAAATGTGTTTATCCAGGGCTGTAAAACATGCACCTGTCAGAGCTTTAATTTAAACAGAAATGAGTTGTTTTACCTTCAGGTGATGCCTGCGGCTGGATGTCATCTTTTTCCTGTTTTAGAGGAAGTTGTTTCACAGGTCAGTTAATCTCATATCCACAGTCAAATTCAACATCCATGTTGAAGAACATTTAAACAGTTTTGCTTGTTGAAGTCTGGACGTTGAAGTGAAGTAGATCTGTTCCAATTTCACAATAATATTATAAGCCTAGCAATTAACCTAATTAAAGACCTGTTACCACTATTGCTTCCATAACCATATTATTATGTGCTTGTAAACAAGGTTATTTTTGCACAGAAATGATTCAGGTGAAATTGAAACCAGATGGACGTTATTGCTGATGATGTTACTTACTCAGACATCGTGACAGTTTTTGCGGTTCACAAGCTGCATGAGGAAACACATAAAAACACATTGAGCGGAGGAAACATTTTAATTGTTTTAATCTCTGCTGAACGCTGTAGTCGTTCAGATCAGGACAGCGGTGAGGTTCTCTGAGATCAGCATGTTCTGCCGCTCTGATGGAGATGCATGGACGAGAATATTTGTGCCGTAATGTGATCTGAGGCCACAGCTGAAGAGCAGCGAAGTCGACTGAACTAAACTTGGAAGCTCCGGATCCGATGTCATATGCCGATGGTTTATGACCAGATTGAGTGAAGGATTCATTTGAAAAATTCTTCAGTGAAATATCATTAGCTAAAGTTGATGATGAAGTGTAAATTACCTAAAATAGTAAAAGTCAAGGGATATGACATCTTATTGACTTTTTAAAGAAAAAACAAAAGGAAAACAGTTTTTAAATTTGTCAGATTATTATTTTTTTGTAGAAGATTGCTTAGTTTTACAGTGACCAGGCAGATCCAAATTTACCACCTTAAACAGCACTAGAAAACAAATCAGACCATCCTGAGAAAGTTAAAGAAATATTAAAATTATTTGATATGAGAATACCAAAAAATGATCGGATCCTACGGACAGCCAAATAAATTGACTAATATTCATATTAATTAAAAGGTTAATTAAGCACTGAGGTGTCATCAAGTTTGTCCTTAATGACACAAAGTAAAATACTACAGCCAATAAGCTTTTAACATGATCATTTTCATGTTCTGTGAAACAGAAAGTGGCACACACTCTAAGAAACTCAGTTGGAATATGTTTTGTCAAATTGTTTTTGCCTTCAGACTCTTAAAGCATCTAATTTTAACAACTGGTCAGACAACTTGATAATAATTGTGTTTTAGCCGCCTGAGTGCTACAGTTTGTCGCTCTACAAACACCTGCTAACGCTGAGCTGCAAACAGCTTCAGGATCATAAAACACAACACAGTGAGGTGAACAGGTCTCATAAATTGAGGTCTGTCAGGAAAAAGGTCAGATGTCACGACAAAGCGAGTAGAAAGTAGAAAGAGAGTTCAGGATGTCAGAATGGGTCAAATTCAGAGAAGCAAATGTCGATGACCCTGTTTTAAATGTTGACTTTTAGAAACAAAGTCTGGTTGACTGGTTGTGGCTGCGCTGAATCTATTTTGTCTTCGTCAGGTAAAATTATTGATGCTGTCTCAGAGAGGTTGGAAAAAATAGACAAAATAAAGTAGATTTGAAATAAAGTTCTCACCTATCAAGAGGAGGAAGAAGTGGACAAGACACACTTCGTGGAAGAAAAGGAGACACTGCCAAAGCCACAGACAGTGAAAAATGAAATAGGGTATATATGGTGGATTGCGATGCCTCAGCAAATTGCCCAGATCCTCTTTATGGAAATGGATTCCTGGCCAGACCAATGGGCCGACGAGCTCCTGAAATACACCCGGCCCAGCCCCGCTGTGCTAACCGCCCTCTCTGTGAAAAGGCTTCAAGTAAGTCTGAAGGCGTCAAGATCTTCTGGATATAAAGAAACTGAGGACACTCTCCTTAAACTGATGTTTTTTTTGAAGCAATATCTCAAACTTTGACCCAAACACAATGTTTCTAAGCTGCTCCATCACATCAAATGGAAATATTCACTTCATTTTATCTATTCTATATATTTATAGACTTCTGAATAAATAGAAAGCTCTTTGTTTTTAATGTGAGTTTGACCTATATGTTGTTTTCCATTAAACAGGTTCACACTAGTTTCCTCTCATCGTGTCCTTAGAGATACCATTTTAAGATTTGTTTGAATTTTGAATAGTTTTGGGAAAAGGAAAGTGAGATGCTAAGATGGATATCAATGTCATTTCTGTGTGTTAACTCTGGATAGAGCCAGGCTAGCTGTTTCCCTCTGCCTCCAGTCTTTAAGCTCAGCTAAGGTAACCACATCCTTTAGTCAAAGTTCAGACTTGAGAGTGAGATGCATCTTGTTATCCTATACTCTCAGAGAGACAGTGCACAAACACATTTATCAGAATGTTCAACTTTCTTTAGGATGTTTTCACTAACTTATAACTCATTATAATGTGCTGTTTAAGTGTGATTTTTATGAAGTGTGATTTAGAAAAAAACATTGAAGAATGATTAAAATGCAGATAAAAGTAGCAAACAAACTAAGTCTTATTTCAAAACATTTATTTCTGATGACTCAGTGAAAACTTGTACATTTTGAACTGATGTGTTTCTGTCAGATCTTGTAACTGTTACTTTGGTTCAGTTCAGTCTCTCTCGGAGTGACTGTATCACAAAAAAAAAAAAAAAACTCTTGTCCCTGTGTGTCCTGCTAGGACTCTGGCGCACATACATTCAGTCTCAGACCTCGGACAGTAATGTCTCCCCTGCCGTCGTCCTCTCCAGTCCAGGAGGGATTTAGGAAGTCTCGAACATCTTCTTCCTGTCGGCTTTATCCTCAATGTTTTTACGCCAGTCGACTGCCTCTGTTGACTGGAGAGATAACACCAAAGACACATGAACACAACAACAGAACCTTTCTCCTGTTGGTTTCTATTGGAAACACGTTGGGGGTTTTGTTATTACACCAGCAGAGTTTAATAGAATAAGAGTTTTAGGCTTCAAATATCATGTGGTTGTCAGGTTTTAGTTACATTTGTTATATTATTAATGATGATTCGGATATCACTGGTATATTGTGGTGCTTGTGGGAAATTCTGATATCTAAAGGATTCCAATAAGCAGCTTGCTAATAGTAAATGCAGACTGTTCTTAGGAACAATGACAACAGATGGGATTATTGTGGTGCAAAGTGAAACAATGATATGGTCGTTTAAGTATTGTGACCTGAGAGTTTAGCACAGCATGACGAGGAGAACAAATGTATGGAAGCTGTATTCTACAAGAAAAAAAGTGTTACTTGCTTACTGTCTCATTGTTTTAACTTAGCGTGCTCCGATTTTTCTTAGGTTGTACAGTTTTTTGTTTTCGATACATTTTCTGAATTGTTTCTTTTTCAAACTCAATGAACTTATTTAAATATTTCATTCATTTCTACAGTTGATTCTCGTTTACATTTGATTTTATACTTGACTGATGTTATTTACTGTCTCTGTAACTTGGAGTTTTGGAAGGTTATTACCAAATGTGAATCTACCATCTTCAGTAGTTTTATTTTTGTCATTTCTATTATTTTTATCTTGTTTCTTAGAGGATCTTAGTCTTGTTAGTCTCAAATTTGAATATATGATGCCGATAAGAGCAAAGAAACCTTTGCTGACTGGAGCTTGAAGTGAATCAGATGATGTTAAAGCTGCATGATTTGGTCTGTACTGTCAAATTTAATCTCTCCTCACCTCCTCTTTGACCTCCTTCTTGACTTGCTTCAGGTTGGCCCTCAGGTCCATGGTCACCTTGTGTTTTCCTCCCAGCAGAGCCTGCAGCATGGCGTCAGCAGACATACGCACCTTCTTCAAGGCGGGTTTCTTCACTCCAGCCAGCTCCACCACCTTCAGCCTCAGCTCCTCGATCTGGAGGCAGATAAACATCATGATGTATGAGTTCCTATGTGAAACCAACAGGTTCAAGATCAAGTACTCCCTCCAAAGGATTAGAGGAAGTCTCAGAAGATGCTCAAAGACAATTTATTACATCTACCGCTACAACATTTGCTGACAAAGAGCAACAGAGCTAAGCCCCCTAAATTACACTGTGAAATGAATACATAATTACCTCAGAAAACTGAGGTAATTACGTGTGACCCAAAGTCGATTTAGGGACCATAGTCCAGTACTCACAACACACCCATGAACCAGGTCTTCTCGCATAAATACCTTGGTGTCCACATTGATAGCTCTCTTACGTGGCATGTTCAAACCTTTGCTCTCGTTTACAACAGAGATTGCATTTCTTGTGAAGGATCAGACTCTACAGTTCTATCAAACTATTCTAGAGAGTGTAATTCACTACGGTACACACTTATGGTATGATAATCTGTCAGCACAGTTAAGGTATAAGCTTGTACGCCTCATTCAAATGGTTAAATGTTGCCCTCAGGCCCGACGGTTCAGGATGCTACACTGCAGACTGAAAAGGTACAAGATTCCATCCTCCATCGAGATACTAAATAACAAGTAGGAGTACTTTGTGATGTATCTATCTCTATCTATTATCTATTTATCAATTTAGATTTTAAAACTGACTACTGTCCTCATCATATGGTCTTATCACTAACACCACTGCCTACCACTGGTTTACACCCAACGTGAAAGTAAGAACATTTCTAAACACGTCAGAATGTAGGATGCATGTGTAGGGTGCTACGGGTACGATGTATGTACTTGTGTGTTTGGGTATTTGTAGTGTGATTAGTGTAGGATCTATGTATTTTTGTGTATGTGTTTTGTGATACGATATGATGCAGTGGCCTGGAGCCCGGGACAAGTTTCCCTATGGGACAATAAAGTATACCTTACACTCTACACCTGCCTCAGGAGGTTGGAGGTTTGTGTTCAGATTGGTGTTTAGGTTCTCCTCAGCTTTACAATTATGATTTCAATAAAAACATTTAACCCTTGAGTTCTTCACTGAGCATCTGGAGTCACGTTACTAACTTTAAAGTTATTAGAGTCATAATTGTTGCCAAGAAATAATGCTCATCCAGAAGTGCATAAAATGTCCACATGTACACCTTGTTATAGTATAGTTATAGCACCAGATGAGTGGACAGTCAATTAAACACATTGAGACATTGTGATCTGATCGTTCTGTCCAGCTCATGTTCATCCTCCCATTGATTATAAAAAGGAACTGAGAAGAATACAAAGAAGAAGAGAAGAAGAGAACAATAAGGCAGTCATCAGTGAAAGTTTGTGATTGTGTTTTCTTGTTGTTCAATTGGTCTTGTCTTCTCTCCATCCACATGTGTCTTGTATAACATGAGGACTGAGGTGAGGTGGGCCCTGTGTTTACTGGTTAATGGCTGCTGCTGCCCTGATGTGGAACAGTCACATGTGATATTATCTTCACCCACTAAATTGTTAGAAGTGGATTATTGACAGGAGGTTGAATGGGGTCACAATGTTCCCACGGATGGTTTGACTGATCAGATCACAATCCATCCACAGTGCATCTTGAATGTATTTCAATCTGTATCAATCTGATTTTTATCTGATCACACAAAATGTATTTTACGCAGGTAAATGGGGCAATAGATTTTAACACAGTTGACAATGTCGAACAACTCAACGAGTCATTGTAACTTTGAGTATGTATCACTAAGAATCACCAGACATAGAGTTGTTCTCTGCCATTTGTTCATCTCATCTCACTCTAGAAATCTCATGATCTGTAAAATCAGAAAATTCTCTAAGCTAAGTAGGCTTAGCAGGACAAAAAATTAGGAAATGTCAAAGCATTTTTGGACAAATGCAATTTTAAGTCTCAACAACTGACCACACAATGATCAAAAGCCATTAACTTCATCTCATGTCTCTCACCTCCTTGTCGGCCTTCTGAACTTTGGCCTCGGCATCGTACCTCACGTCATCAATCTTGTCGATGGCCTGGTGGAGCTTTTTGCACAGTTCCTGTTGACAAATAAATACATGAAGCAAACTACAGCTGTTCTATGTCAGATACGTTATTCTTCCATCCCACATAATAATATTGTTGCTTTTACTCCACTATTTCAGCTGACAAATACAGTTTCTACTTTCTTTTTAGATTTTACACAGTAAGCATGTGTCATAGAATATGACACTTTGTTAAATGTGTGTAAAATGGTTAAAGGTTAGCTACACTTAGAAAGTGTTAAATACCTCTTACAAGTTATATCACTCACAACAATCAGTTATCAACTATAAAAGATTGTAATGGAGTCATTTTCATAAAAGATGCTTCAACTGCATTAAGCCGCTAATGTGAAGTATGAAAGATGACATTGTATATGGTAGTATTTCTACTTAACTTAAGTAAGATATCTCTGTACTTTTCCCCACCATATATCCACACTAAGTTCTACAGTGCAGTGCTTATATTAGTTTTTTTCTCTCATTACTTAAAGTTAAAAAAATTGTCAAAACACTTTTCACATTCAACATTTCTGTTGTTTGCTTAATTACTCTAGTTACACAAAAAAGATACATAACATGTTAAACAGAGAGACACATGCAAGTTAAAGTCTAACCTGTTCAAGTTTGATGTAATTAATCATATACTATACTTTATATATATATATAGGAAACACACAACTTTTTGATAACTCCACCACAAGAAGATTTCAGACCTTTTCTCTCTCAGTGCTGGAAAGAGCAACAGTTTGGGGAAATCTTCAGCTTTAAGCTTCAATCAGCTGTTAACCTACAGGAACTTCAGCAGTGTTGAGTTTTAATCATGAACTAAATTCAGTTTCAGAAGCTGCTTCACTATTTAAAGCAAAAAACTGAAGAACATTTTGTCTATTTAAAATAAAAAATCATTACAATTGAAACTGAGTATTTGCATCAGTGACGAGGATCTTAATGCTGTCTCACCATGAGGGTTGCCTGGTCTTGGTTGAGGTCAGGGCTGGGACAGTTCTCTGCCATGTAGGCCTCCTTCATCGCCTCGATGTCTTTCTTCTCCTGCTCGATCCAGGTGGCCGCGATCTGCAGCATCAGACTCTGCAGGGACATGAAAGTATGACGTGTAGAATTTGAATTTAAATGTTTCACCTACACTCAAACACTGCTGATAAACTCCTGGTGAAAAAGAGGAGGTTTTATGCTCACCTTCAGGTGATGCCTGCGGCTGGACGTCATTTTCTTTCCCCTTTGGGGCAAATAAAAGAAAGTTACGATCAGGTCCATTATTTACCAAAAGGAATAGTTAGTTTGACAATTCTGTAAAGACATGTATTTGCTCTTTGGCAGAGGGTTGCATAGGAACTCTGATATAACATATTTGCACATCTAATATAAGCAAACAACAGACACTTAGCTTAGCTTAGCATTAAGTCTGAAAATTAGTCAGCATGACAAAATTCTCCTGGAGTACCACCTCCTCTAAAGCTCAACATGTTACATATATATTAAAAACTGTTTTACACAGGGTCATGTGCCAAGAAACACACAATAAATCATTGTTTTTAGTGTTTGGATCCAAAGGTGCTTGGAGGGGGATTTGTTGCTTTTGAAAGAAACTTGTGTTCCTCTTTGTTTTTATACTTCATGCTGAGGTAAGCTAACCACCAAAATCAGATTATAACCCAGTTAATATACATCTATGTATGGAATCTATGTAATTATAACTAATACTTTGTCTATGGGGTTGTTCGTTTGTAAGCAACAAACATCTGGACAGATTGTCAAGACACTTGATGGAAGATGTGGTATGGGTCAGGGAGGAACCCGTTCAACTTTGTGTGCCTATCTAGATCTAACTAACTTGATTAACAAATGGGTCATAAATAAAATAACACCGGCAACAAAATAACTAAGTAATACAAATAATAAGTTACTCGTACTGTAATAAGTTATGACTTATTGTGGAACTGGAAAAATATGTGAATAGTCCTCAGAGGAATCACAGCTGAATACTATCCCCTACTGACAGAAACCAACATAACAGGATGCAAAGCTCCTGTAGTGCAGCAGACCCAAAATGAACCCTTCACCCTGCTGTGTGTTTGAGTTTGGTATTTATGGTCCAGCAACAGTTGGAAGCATCAAAGTGCAGCTGCGCAGTCCAACATGACACAGCATGACAGCACTGAAACATTAGTTCCCACTGATTAAATAATGACATAAATTACAGCAGGCGTTCTTCACTTGTTTGAAGAAAGAACAACTTCAGAAAAACTTGATACAATCGAGAATTCTTATAGTTCGCAGAAGACATGAAGGATAAATCATGTCACACCAACACATAAAAACAAATATCAGCACTTAAAGTGACGACAATGAAGCTGATGAATAAAACTGCTTTATAATGCAGTGATACATGGAGGGAAAACAAACCGCAACCATTTGAAAATACAGATTAATCAAATGTATTAATATGACATTAGACTGCAGTTACTGTGTGTCTCCTCACACATGCCAGCAACACTTACAGCTGCTGTCATCTGAAGCTAAAGGTCGACCTTTAAACTATACTGGAACATTTATATTCACTATGAGCTTTTCTTTCACAGATGCTTTCAGAGTTTAGGTTTCAATTCATTTCAATATTGTGTGTATAGCGCCAAATCATAGCATACAATATCTCATTTAGGTCAAAATAGAAAATGATAGAGAGACCCAATGGTTCCCACAATCTTTGCTGAGTTTATTTATTTATTCCTTATCCCAGTTTTTTTTTCATTGTGGGATGTACAAAGTAATGTTTCATAACGCTCCAAAACAAAGCTCCTAACATGACTAAGACATAAATGGATGCAGACTGATTACTTTTTCAATTTCAATTGAATTCAGTTATATTTGTCAAAAAATATTCAACTACTTTTTTGTTCAGACAGTTTTGTGAATTTGTTATTAATTCCGATGTTCAATCTTATTGAACGTCACTGTGAGATCTACACTGGTGTTTCAATCCAAAACATCTCTGAGATGTGTAACAGTGCCCCAAGATGGTGTAAAATACATGTCAAGACTTTTCAAAGCAGCAAAATCTTTTGGAGGTTAGAGTCAGACCAAATCTTTATAGTTTTAGTGTAGTTCTCATTGGCAGGTTAACAAGACCAGTACAGTGAAAAAGAAGAAGAAGAAGAAAACTGTACTCACTCAGACATGTTGGCTGCTTGTGATCTTCAAACCCTGTTCAGAGACAGAAAACACTCAGTTAAACAGCAGACAGGTTCTATATAACAGTCTTGTTGCCCCCATGTTATCCATCAGTGACCCTTTGACCTCCAGCAGGTAACATGATACACTTTACTATCATGGAAAACCGGCTGCTGGTGTCCACAAACTGGCTAAATTTGGATGGGCGGGGTCAGATGCCGTGGCCCTGGAGCTGAACAGTTGGCTCCTCTGAAGACATTCTGTTAGGAATTTAACTTCTTACAGCGTGCCAAAGAACTGAGCACGAAATGCCACCAACAGTGCTACCAAATGTAGCGCAAAGCACGTAGTGAGAGCTGTTAACACCAACTCCAACATCCTGCAGGCATGCTGGCACCAAGTGTAAGACACGAAAAAACGTTCTTAAAATTGAAATGCTGACGCTTTGAGGCTTGAAATTGATCAGTTTCCTAGACTTTCCCCACAAATATTGATAACGTGAACTCATAAAAGTTCATAAAAAGATTCAGAACAATAATTATCAGAACTGATTTTCTTCCACCACTATGGAAAGGCAGCCATGATTTCAAAATTGCTCACAAACATAAATCGTAATTGTAAAAGGAGAATCACAAAAATGAATAGAAAAAAAATAACAGAGAATTCATTTGAATAATTTTTAACATATTCGGGTATTATTCCAAAACATGCACTTCTTATTTAAAATACTAAATCCAACACCATGCAAGATACACTAACACATCCAAAGGCCGTGATTTTGCTCTAAGACCCAGTCATAATGAAACAACTTGAAACATTTCAACGCATTTCACACTTCAACAAACTTAAGCTAAATGTCCTTCAGTGTCTTTCACTGAAGGACATTTAGACTTTACAAGTATAGTAAATCTCAGCTACTGTTTCTACCTCCAAACCTCTGAATGCAGCCTCAGGGGTCAAAGGTCACACATGCAGCACCACCTTTAATAACCAGTCCAACACATTTCAAACCACCTCTGTAGAATAAACCAAACTCCCACCTGCTAACCAGAACCTCAGTGTGACTCACTGTATTGTTTCCTGCCGGGGTGAAAAGAAGCAAAGCGGCAGGAGAGACTCTCACCTATAACGTGACGAGGAAGGCGAAGAAGGAGAAGAAAGGGGGGGAGACGCTGCCAAGTCCCATACAGTAAAGAATAAACAGGGTATATAGGGTGCGAAGTGCCCACTCAGCAGAAAAGTCAGCCCTCTTTATGGTCGTGGAGAAACTTCAGACCAATGGGCCAACAGGCTCCAGAAATACCTCTGCAACTCTCAGAGGAACCTCGTAAATTTCTCCAGCAGGAAGTTGCATGGAGTGGATGCTGGACAGAAGCTATCAGGTTCCCTCCCACAGAGACAAGCGAGGGGGATGGAGCAATTGTTACACAACAGTCAGAGTGCAGAGGGTGAAATGATTAATGCTGCACAGATTCAGTTTCCTTTATAGCAGCAGGCCAGGCAGTGAGTTGTGAAGCTGTCAGTCACACAGCCACATAGAGCTTCAGTAAGTTTCAGTGAACACGAGGCTTCAGAAGCTTGACACAAACAAAGCAGGTGGGGATCTTCCAAAGCTACAGTCTGAAAAGACGTGTGGTCTGATTGACTGAAGGCTTCACGTTCACATGAAGTGTAGCCTTTGAACACAATTCTGATCAGAAGGAGAAGTGTGCGTTTTGTCCCCCCCCCCGTCACTTTACGTGGAAGCATGTTAGGAAAATAAGATAATAATACAATAAGACAGGAGGAAGAATCAGAGCAAACCTTTCCAGTGAATAAAAATCATAAACAACAGCGAGTTTGTTGATCCATTTCTTTCATTTTATTAATCTGAGTAGATGTTATCACTGTACATATTCAGCTAGAGATGAGGATGAGTGACTGTGAACAAACTAGCAGGATGTATAATGTGAATTTGTCTCCTAATCATAATGAAGCTATGGCCTCCACTATCCAATCAGCTTTGGATAGTGGAGGGCTGTCATTATGTGCCATTAATCAACAAATACAGTACAAGGACATCCATTCAAGATGTAAACCAATAGATTACCTCATCATTCTCTGGGGAAAAATGTACTTTTATAACATCAATGTGAAAAATGCAAGTCCACCATAACCTTTTCAAAACCAAATATATCAGGTGGGATTTTGGGGGAATGTAGCTAAAATGATTCGACTTTTAGACATTCTATTAATGTAGGTTCACTGAAAAGATGGAAGAAACTGATTTATAATGTTCTTTTATACAAAATGCTCAAAACACAGTACAGGTGTCTAATGTAAAAGTGAGTCAAGGCTTCAAGAGGATATACTCTTAAAAAAAGTGAGAAGAGGAGATAGTTACTCACCGTTTGTAGATCTTCATGTGATGAGGAGGTAGAGGAAAGAGTTGTGACTTAATGGAGATGTATGGCATTAAGCCACATTTCATGAGTGACACGAAGGAAGAGATGATGATGAGCGGGGCAGCAGAGAGGAGAGTGAGAGGAAGGCTCTCTGCTGACATCTGCTGGTTCAACATCAGCACAGCACTCAACTCCAGCGAGTAATATACTCTCCCGCACTGAATTCAGCCTACTAACCAAACAATATGGACTTCTGTCATAAGCTACAATTCGGTAGATGTTATCAAATGACCTACGTCTATCTAACCTGATGTCGTACCCAAGTCTACTGGATCAGTGTCAATGTGGCCTGTAAAAATATTTGAAATCTGTGTGAGGGTCATAAGGGCAGACATCACCAACATCTGTACTTAGATCAACATCTTTCAAACACTGTCTGTAAAAAACTGCAGAATCACAGCATCCAAAAAGACTGAAATTTAATTGCACAAGTTTTTCCAATTCCATGAAAAGGCTCAGTTGTAACAGTGGTAAGTGATGTTGCAGCCCAGAAGCAGTGAAAACAGAAAGTTGAATTTGAAAGTCTTTAAGAGGTCTCGAACATCTTCTTCCTGTCAGCTTTGTCCTCAACGTTTTTACGCCAATCGCCGACGGCCTCCACACCCTGACAGATGCAGAGATTTGATGAGTTGAGATGTTTGCCATCATACCAACGTGGAAAAAAATATGGAACGATGCCTCACCTCCTCTTTGACCTCCTTCTTGACTTGCTTCAGGTTGGCCCTCAGGTCCATGGTCACCTTGTGTTTTCCTCCCAGCAGAGCCTGCAGCATGGAGTCAGCAGACATACGCACCTTCTTCAGGGCGGGTTTCTTCACTCCAGCCAGCTCCACCACCTTCTGCCTCAGCTCCTCGATCTGGAAACACAAACAGAAACTTAAAGACCAAACGCAGCGGAGGGATACAGTCATACACCCCGATTATCACTGTGTTAACACAAAGGTGATGAGAGATCACCAATCGACATCAGGTGGACAGTTAAGTTCCATGTGTTGTTTCTGCTTTGAATCATATTTCTACACAGGACACGACAGTGACTCATCATCACAGAAAGAGATATTACAAGACAGGATGGACTGGGCACTGGTTAGGAGCCTTTACTGATTAGTTTGAGATTACTTAACCTAAGCACACCTTAATCATTTTGTCAAAAAAAATATGTTTGATTTTGGAAGACACTGATGGTCGTTAGTAGGTAGCCAATAGTTCTGCTCTATTTCAACTATCTGATCCACTCCCCCTCTGGGCAGTCATCATCAGTCATCATTACAAATAACTCACACTGTGAGTATGGGAAAGTAAAGTCTTCAACATGCAAAAGAGACTTCAAATTAGTATTGATGTAAAAGTGTCAGAGAGACGTCTCTACCTCCTTGTCTGACTTCACAACTTTGGCCTCGGCGTCGTATCTGTCCTCATCGATCTTGTCAATGGCCTGGAACAGCTTTTTGCAGAATTCCTGTTGATATGAAAAGAGAAGTGTTTCTCTCACAGAATCAGCACTCCATAACTTTAGGTCCTCCTCTATTTAGGTCGCAGAGTGAACTTTGACCCCTATGTATGTTATAGGGTTTTTTTACCACCAGAGATGCTTGGTCTCCACTGACGTCAGGGGTGGGGCAATTCTCTGCCATGTAAGCTTCTTTGGTGGCTGCGAGATCAGTAGCTTCCTGCTCCAGCCAGGTAGCAGCAATCTGCAGCATCAAACTCTGCAGGACAAGGACAAAGAGGCTCTGTAGTTTATCAGGGTTTTTTCAAATTAAAGCTGCTATAACTGATAGTTATGATCACTAGGGGGCAGAAGAACACTACAACAAGCAGACAGACAGCTCTCACACATTATCGCATATTAAAGCTCTTATAGATGTGGCATATTTTTACATCCAGCACAATTAGCCTTATTTATTTTCCTGTGGACAGTAAATACATTCTGTTCACTCTGTTTTACCTTAAGATGATGCCTGCGGCTTGATGTCATCTTCTTTCCCCTTTAAATAATGGAAACATCTTATATGATAACAACATTAAAGGATTCCACAGAAAATCTCTGCAAGGTGTTAAAGGCTGATTGTTTCCTCCATCATTAGTCAATATCATTCGTCAATAAAATGTCAGAATAATAAAAATAAAAACAGTCAAATGAAAAATAAAAGTAAAAACTGCTAAAAGGATTATAAAAGAGTCAAATGTAAATTAAAAGTAAAAAATGCTAAATAGATAGTAAATGTAAAAGAAATCAAATTAATAATACATTTAAAACAATTAGTAAAAGTAAAAATAGGACAATGTATTTTATTAATTGTAATAAATGGCAATACGAGCGCTTTGGGATCCAAGTTGAATAGAAATGTCCTGTTTTGTTTGACTAAAAGTCTAAAACCAAAGTTATTTGTTAACCGTTACATCTGTTATAGGTTAAAGGACTGAAACACAACAGTTACAGATAACCTTTCCGTCGACCCTTTCATCAATATTAACTCCTGTAATTATTTCAGCCTTAATTCAAATGGCAAGTTTGGGATAGCAGGAAATAATGTTGATGTTTGTGTAAGTAGGAAAAAGAAAAATAGAATAAAGTCACACTTACTCAGACATCTTGGCTTGTTTTTGGTGTTAGACTCTGCAAAAATCTGGAAAAACCATAAACATTATTAAACAAATATCAGAATATCAGATGTTTTACTTCAATTTACTCTAATGACTATGACACATTTTCTTATTGACTCTGAACACTTTACACACACATTTAGGTTTAAACACATTTGCTGGTCTAGACACTTCCATTCAGCTGCTTCAGTCAGATCTACACTGAACAACAAGGTTCTGTAGTTAGTGACACACGTCAGTTTACATCAGGATCAGATCGTTGACCTTTGACCCTGTAGTCGCAAAACTGACTCTTTGATTGACAGGAGGAAAACTACACCTGTTTGGTTCTCAGCTCCATTGCAGCAAAATATCACATTAGCACTTTCAGTTTTTATTGACTTGACTCACTGACAGCTTAATTTAACTGACTGATCTCTCTGGTCATCTGTCAAATAAAAAATATCTTGGATTAATGTAGTATATAGTTTATCATATTAGGAACTGTTGGATTTCTCTGTACATTTAACATCTTGATCCTATTATGTTATGATTTGGCCCCTAAAATGGAACTCAAATTAATACCTTTAATTATAATTAATTCTTTTTGACATGGATTTTTTTTGTGAAGCACTTTGTAACCTTGTTTAGATAAATGAATAAATTAATGTTTTCTTCTGAGGGACTCGTGTGTCGCTGATCATTTCTCTGTTGTAAAAGTAGAAACTTTCAGAATTCAGGATTCTCCTGAGTCATTAGTTTAGAGTTAATCCTGGCTCAGGGTCAAATGTCAACATTGACGTTTATGATGATTTGTTTATGAGCAGTAACATGGAAATATATTGACACATACAACAGGAGGGCAGCAATAACTACCAAGTGTCAATTATCAGGTTTGTAGGTAAAAGCAAAATTTAAAAAAAATGCATTTTAAAACCAAGCACCATTAATACCCTGACACATTTTACCTAAGACGAATTACCTCAGGTTACCAGCTAATATAAGCTGTTTGGATGTTTCTGTGGAATATTAAGTTGGTATTATTTCTTGCTACTCTTTTATAACTTGAATCTTAGATGTGGTTCAGATTAGTTACTACTCAATATGTTCACAAATTTAACTAATAATAAATATTCAAATTGGATTTAGGGAAATATCCAATGATATGATTCCTTGTAAATAAATTGTTAATTATCACTTGAATATAAACTGAGTTTTAAAAACAAACTCAGCGATTGAACATTGATTGCATTCTGCAAAAAAGTGAAAAAGTTCTGGTACAAATCTATTATCATGTTTGCTGCTCAGCATCACTCATTCCCTTTAGCCAATAAATCCACAAAGTAAAGGTTTCTCACCTATAAAGTGACGATGAGGAGAACAGCAGAGGCTGACTGAAGGACTGGGAGACAGTGAGGGAATCACGGACTAAAAGAAAAACATTTTTGGGGGGGGTATATATGGGCTTAAGTGGGTATTCAGAGGTTTCTCATTATGGCCATGAGGAACTCTGTGCCTAAGCAGAAATATACCTTCATCCTGTGACCTTGTAAATCTTCCTCCCTGATACGTGGGGTCAGTGGTTGTCTTCAGTGAGACAGGTCCGGCTGTCAGCAGGGCGAGGTCTGCAACAGAGTCAAGAAAGTCTCAGACTAGACCTCATGAAGACTCAAAGTCATGGAGAGTCAATATAAAAACACACATCACTGTTATATATTCCATATATACAGTTTCTATACTTCCACAATGTTAATTTTATATAACAACACTCTAATTACTGCCACAGTGTACCTCTTTAAACACATTAATGGATCAGAACACTGTTGGGGACACAACCCAGATAGAGGGGACATTATTGTCTCTATAGGGAGAAAAATGGATTTTGTCTCTGCACTGACTGTTTCACAGTTTTCTTTCATTAACAATAGAAATAGCCACTTTAACCATTTGGTTAGATACAATCTAAATTGTTTTTAGGAAACAACCAATTTGGTCTGACCCATGGTACATCAGAAGGGTGTAAGTAAAGTGACTGAAATGTATTATTTGTGCTTTTCTGGTGTAATCAACCAGTCAAAGCAGTTCATACAACAAGTCACATTCACAAGCACATTCGTACAGCACTGCACAACACAGTGCTCAGGAGCGATGCAACAGACTTTGTGGCTCCCAGGTTTCCAAATATGGTCTTGTGGCAGTCTGTTATACAGAGCTGATCATTTAAAGCTACGGTTGGTAATACATGCGTAGAAGAGGAGCTATCATTTGTGCAATTCCTGTTAACATTGGCCACCGCATGTCTTCCAGTTTACACTGGTATGCTCATGACCAGTGTTAGTAAGGACAGGGATTAAAACTGAGGACGTGAGGACGGCATTAATTACAATGGAAAATGCTCAATGTAATGGATATATGTATGTTGTGCTTTGGGGCAATGCAAATAAAATTGAAATGAAATTGAATCACGAACTGTCTGAGGCACTGCCTTTTTTAAAAAGAACAAGCATGTTCCTATATTGTAATACATCATCATTTCATCCTATAAGATTATGATTATTGAGCATAGTTAGCAGGTTAGATATCAAGACTTGAAATAAATTGTTAATTGTCTTTGAGGTCAAGCGATGAATCATGAGCCATCATGAGCCGTCTAGTTCAATGTCACAGATATGATTCTCTGACAGCTCTAAAAACATCTCCCATTGGGAAAGTGTCAACAAACTGGTGACTAAGTTACAGGCAGCAGTTCCATGAAAATCAAAAAAATGTTTTTATATATTTTAACTGCTAAAAATTCAGACATTTACAAAGTGTCCACACTTTCCTGACAAGGTGGGGATGCAAAGGGTTTTTCTCTGACCTGTCTCCAGTCTTTGTGCTTAGCTACGCTAAAGCTTATCTCTAAGTAATTGATTGATATCTTCCCAAAATGTCTGATTCTTTAAAAGTCACTCTTGTGAAAATGAAGATATAAAACTACAGCGAGAAGGTTGCAGCTGATATGATAAGCAAGAATTTAATTCTTGCTTTAATTTAATTCTTGCTTATCATATTAATTTAATTTGTGGTTTGGGGCGTTGTTCGTGTTGTGAAAACAGGAAGTAAGGAACAGCCTAAATATTTTTGAGGGTGTGTAAGGATCAAAATATTCTGTTTGTTTTCAATATCGTTATTTGCATTTAGCATCTGCAGCAACAGACTGACGGATGTGACTTTACCATGTTTAGGAGTCAGATAATGCAGATAATTTACAAATTCATATTATATTCTCAACTCCAAACTAAAAATTACATATTGATGTTTATGTGACCATTTAGGAATTTCAGAATAAAAAAAAAAAATAATACTAAACAAGTAATTGGTACTGCCAAGCATTCAGAAGGAGTCTGAACATAAAGTTTTGTAAATGTAACCAATCTCAATATTAAGCAAGTAGTCATAATAGATAAAGAGATTTAAAAACATTGAATTCTTCTAATGAGGTTAAGCACCTTATTTGTTGCTGATTTGAAATCAGAGCTGTTTCAGTTCACGCTGGATTCAGACGCTGTAACTGAAACACAACAAAGGCAGAAAAAAAAGAAAGAACTTTAGAAATATTTCTTGGTCTATATTTATGAACAACATTGTCTGAAAGAAAATTAAACTGATGCTTCTCACCTTCTGTGTGACTGAGCTGTGTCCATCTCTGATCAATATGCTCCATTTGAAAATAATTATGTTTTTATGAGGAGGAATAAAATACAGACATTCTTTAGCCAGTAAGGATTCATTAACATGTTTAAATCTCAGTCATCCTCCTTCGTCACTTTGATTAAAACTAAAATATTTATTGCTGAACAACAACTGAGACATATTCCTTGTATGAGAATGTGTTAATCATGTTAAAATATAAAACTTTAAAATATATATAAAACATATTAATAACACGAAAACTAAAGTTAAAAGAGCTAAACAAAAAAGGGAGAAAATGTTAAAACATAAACATTAAAGCAAATCAGCATTTTATGTAAGCTCTTAAATTGCCACACTAAAGTCATCTGTTTTAGTAGATTTTCTACTTTTTCAGGTATTTTGAGCTAAATTGTGATTAAAACATTATCAAGATGAAAATGTTTGGAGGGATTAGATTAACTCTGCATTAATTTTTTTTCTGGTCAACGTATCTAACATCTGTCCTGAGATGTTTTCAGAGGACTTCAGACTGAACACACTGAATGTACACGAAGACCTCTGCTGACACTGTGTGGTCAGTACGAGCAACACCACAACCCTGTAGTGATACTGCATTTCTGTTACTTGAGACACTCAACGCTACATTTCTGATGTACAGTACGTTCTAGAAGTCATGATACCAGGAAGGCACACACACTATCTGACTATTTCTACAAAAGAAGCATCTTTTTTGCACAAAACATCTGAGTGTGAATATTGAAAGGATCAAACCATTCAGTTTAAAATACAAATAGAAATATTAAAAGAAATAAATTTGCTTTTGTGTTTTGTTTTTAACTAACTTTATTTCTAACTACAGTTAACTGAGCATTGGGAAAGGGTAGCATGTGTTACTTTGAGTTAAGAGTATTTCATTGTATATATATTTTTGCTTTCTTTTACTAAATAAGAAAATGCATCATATGAGCAAAAGAGAAAAAGAGAATATATAAAAATATTATAGAAGAAGACGTCAACATTCACTTTTCACACCTCCCTGAACACATGAATTAACTGTATCCCTGCAAATTCATGTTTAAACAATACAACTTGTTTCTCTTATAATTTTTGGGGTAATTGCTGCCTGGATTATGTCCCCCCCCCCCCCCTAATTTTCATGATCTTAGTAAAGAGCAGGACTTTGACACTGGAGTCATCCAGAGTCCTGCTTGTGATGAAGTCAAGGTGGCAAAATGTGTTGGGGAGAGATTGTGGTTTCAGTTAAATTTTGGTAATCATTTTGTGTTTTATGATTAAAGTCTCTATCAAAAGTGGTTATTGTACCACAAGATCAGATATTGTGTTGGAAAATAGTAAAAACGTTTGACAATGGACAATTGTACTGATTGTTAAGTACCATTGAAAACATTTTCACATGCTAAATAGGATAAATAACATTTCTCATGAAGAAATACATAATCCAGTCAGCTTTATAATTTCTCCAAAGTGCATTCAGTGCAATTTCTGAGGTAGATGGGAACATGGATATGGTGTCTTGTCCCTCTGACATGCACATCACTACAAAGAGCACAACACAACCCTGTTAAATCTCAATCTCGCCCTCCAACACAATTCATCTTCCTCAGCCACATTTATCTCTGCACAAAAGACATTATGATGCTTTGCAAAGACTTTGAATGTTCAAAACCAAGAAACACTTTTGTATTAGGTGACAAAAACAGGCATGAAATCTGTTTTGCTTTAACATTTGACGAAACAAAACAAACATAAACGATTTTGAGACATATTTTGTTCGATAATCAAGATTTGATGATGGTGTGTTGAGTGCTTCCTCTGCAGTGTTGAGCATCACTGAGCTAAAGACAGAATACCTCATGAGATCATTTAGGAAACAAAGCATGTTTATAACAAAAACAGTAAGAGCAGGAGGTTGTCAAAAGTGAACATCAACACAGAACCAAACGAGAAGCCTGAGGTGAGAATAAAGAGTCATTTCCCTTTTTAACCAAGCTATACAAATGTACAATAAGAGACCAAGTTGAAACTTACAGTTTTAATGAAACAAAAGGTTTTTGAATTCGATGAAAAAGTGCTAACAACCCGGGGTAAAGTAAAACAGCAGAGTTAAGTTATTTAGGAAGTCTCGAACATCTTCTTCCTGTCAGCCTTGTCCTCAATGTTCTTACGCCAGTCGCCGACCGCCTCTGCAGGCTGCAGGACACAAATAGTGCAGTCAACACGTGTCCACAGTAGAAATCGTCTTTTATTACCTGTGTGATTGTCCTCCTGCAGACACTCACCTCCTCTTTCACCTCCTTCTTGACCTGCTTCAGGTTGGCCCTCAGGTCCATGTTGACTGTGTGCTTGGAGCCCAGCAGAGCTTTCAGCATGGCGTCGGCAGACATACGCACTTTCTTCAGAGCGGGCTTCTTCACGCCTGCCAAGTCTACCACTTTGATCTTCAGTTCATCGATCTAAGTGCAACCAGAGCAGTTTAAAAGTCAAATAAAGCCAAAGGAGTGTCAGAGATGTTTGCTTTGTAGGTTAAGTCATCTAATTCTAGATAATTCCAGTACTGTAGTTTTACTCATTGTAAGCAAAGCCCATGAAAATCTAATACAATCGATCTTATTCATCTGTGCAATAGAATATATTAAAAACACATCAGTTATACTGGATGACATGGGTATTTACAGGTGACTTTACTATATTAAAATGATAAAAAGATGAAAATAAATGTAAATAAGCTATGTTTCATTTACCCACAACATACTGTCCTGTTTCAAAATCAAAAATACTGCTGTGAAACTTCAGCAGCTGATTTATAACCTTATGTTTCTATGGTTTAAAGAAAAGTTATGGTTAAACATATCTATCTCTCTTTTGATTACTCTATAAATATAATACTGGTAACGGCACAAAAAAATTAAATATTCTATAAATGGAGCTGTGAATGATCCAACTCTTGGTAAAAATGTCTGCCATTTAAATGGAAATAAAACTGAAAACTTCCTCTAGAGATAAAACAAGTTTGGACATTTTCTTTCAATTTGTCTGAAAAGCGTTTTGCAAGCAAAATAGCTCAAAATCTCAAAATGGACCAGCCAAAGAAAAATATGTTTCTGCTTGTTTTGAGTCATCTGCATAACAATCAACACTTTCTCAATTCCCTATATGATTATATATAAAATACAGGACCCACAACATTAACTGTCATCAATGTTAAACTGGAACAAAAATGTTTGCATAACCTGTGAGACATTATTACTGTAGCACATGAACATGGGTAAAGGGAGAGATGGGGGGGTGAATATCAGAAGTGGCTGCTTGTGACTACTAACCTCTCCAAGTAGTCCAATGTGTAAAATTTGCTTTGCATTCAGTCCAAACAATTGCTCAGTTTTTTTAAATGTTTTTTTTCCTCTCGTTTGTGTGTGTTTGTGCTGATTGTTCTCATGTGGAGAACAGCTCAGTGCAGAAGCAGGAGGAGGAGGTGTACCTCTTTATCAGCCTTGCCCACTTTGGACAGCATGTCGTACCTCTCCTCATCCACTTTGTCAATGAGGCTGTGCAGCTTTTTGCAGATATCCTTAAATAGGAGAGACAGAAGTAATGATTACATACTGATCACAACCATTTGACTGATAGAAATTATAACATTTAAATATCTGAAAATAACAACAACAATATGCTCCTGGCCAGTGGCGGCTTGTTAATATGTGTACGATGTGGCTGGTAGACTGTTATTTGCCTGTTGGCATGCAAGAGACATTGTTTTCAAATTGTATTGTTAATGATTAAATGCATATACTTCCTGGTGTTGGCCTAATAAGACCGAATGTAAGTTTTCACTTTTGGTAACCCCGGGGACCTGAGACTGCTCTTTAATTGGTTGTTGCAGGTTTCCATGGGACACAGCTCTATGTGCCCTGGCCACTCCCACTGTTATTAGGTTTTGATTGTCATTTTTTATAATCTAATGTGATTGGTTGACATCCGCCGTTAGTGAGCTGACCTGCAAACATAGGGCGACCTCAAGAGGAACTGTGGCAAATCCGATAATTTCGGAGTCTCTGTAAGTCTTTGTGCCAACCCCCCCTGCTGTTTGCATTTTGTTTAGCTTTGTTGAGACTGGCTTCAGTTTATTTGTAGCCCCCAACACTGCGCCCCCCAATACATTTCATCACCAGCCACCACTGCTGCTGGCATTAACAAAGCACAGTCAAGTAAAACTGGGAATCTTCAGCATTTAATGAGATGAAGAAATGAGTCACAACTTGTAGGACTGTAAAGAATCACTTTAACTACATCACTGTAGGTGTTAGTCTGTGTACCATGTGCTAATGATTCCCACAACTCAAACGGGTTGGATGTTGAGCTTTAATTTCGGATAAGGGTCAATGAAATGTTGTCGGCCGCCAAGCCAAACTGGATTTTGGCAAGGAAATGGTTAGAAGTGTCAAACTCCAAACTGAAGTGTCTCTCACCATGAGGGCTGCTTGGTCTCCACTGATGGTTGGTGCGGGACAGTTTTCAGCCATGTAGGTCTTTTTGGCTTCTATTAAGTCCTTCTTTTCCTGTATAATCCAGTTCGCCGCAATCTGCAGCATCAAACTCTGAGGGACAAGAGGGAAGTCAAAGGCCAGTCGAAGAAGAAGGCAGTCTGCGATATAGCATTCACTGGGTTTTCAAGTCAACATGGAGCAGAAATTCTGAGCCAGAGGAGGGCACAAAAATGGAAACAAATTTAGGAATCATCTAAAGACCCGAATTTAAAAGCTTCAGTTACCAAAGCAGACTAAACACACACTTTTCATCTCATTGTCCACAGAAGACATACATCCCAGAAACTAAAAAAAATCTTACAGAATCACTAACCTTCTTATTAACACTGTATCTTCAAAATCAGCAGCTTTCCTCCCTTGGTCTGATTCATATATATATATGTGACCCTTTAAATTGAACCTATTCAATAAAGTTACATGGAAATTGCTTATGTTATTGAACAACATAAAGTTTTAGGCATAACTCTTTCTTTGAGTGAGGAAAACTAAAAGCAGCACATCTCAGTGTGAGGCCAAATACATAACAAACCCTCTAATGGCAGATTCATTATCAAAAACGCAACAGATGTTTTCCCAAAACCTCCAGTTAAAACAATGGTCATTTCTCCCATAATGTACACAAAAACATCCATACTTATGCTGCAGTTTTTCTGCAACTAAACTATTCAATATGATTGTTAATCATTTTCTTCATGATCACATATCAGCAGTTTCAATGGTGCAGCGCTCCTTCACCATCGGAATATCTGTTCATCAGTTTAACTCTGAAAGTAGCTGTAGAATCGCTCTCACCTTCAGATGATGCCTGCGGCTCGAAGTCATTTTCTTACTGTAACGAGCACAAACAACACTGTTGGTGTCTTGACAGGAAATTATTGAATTGTGCCTTTAATTCTACCTTTTTCATCTTTTCTTAGTCAGATATCAAGCAGAAAAATGACATCGTCCATATCACATAAGACATTTCTCTCTTTCTTGTTTTTTTTTGGTCCTCCTACTTTGACCTTTGACCCTTCACTATTGCTTGGTTTTCTTCTTCTCTTGCCTCTTTCCTTCTTTCTTTCCTAATTTTTGATGTTTTTTTTCTTTTTACTTGCCAACCTTTCTTAATCCTTTTTACATTCCTTCTCTCCCTATCTATCTATCTATCTATCTATCTATCTATCTATCTATCTATCTATCTATCTATCTATCCTCCTCTCTTTCTTGCCATCCTATGGTGAATAATACATGCTTTATACAGAACATACTTTTACTCCAAAAAAATACATACACACATAAACATAAACTTACTCAGACATGTTGGCGGTTTCTTTTCCTCACGGTCTGTTCAGGAAGGAAAAACAGAAAAGAAGAAAAAGTCACTGAGACACGGAGGGAGAATAAAGGATGTTATAATCTGCTCTCTGCTTAAATATCACAGCCTCCTCTCTTGGAAATGTGATCTATTCGAACAGTTGATGAGGGGCGATGGTGATAGAGCTAAGTTTGGAGTTCGGATCAAATGTCCCAACTGACGCCTGGGAGAAGCATGCAAAACTAAATATCCTCAGGGAGTTAACACTTCAATTCCTTTCGTGGAGAAGAATCCCTGCAGCAGAATGTGCTGCCACAGCAAGTTAGTTGAGCCAACTCCACTCTGTCAACACACACCGTAAAAACAAACCCGTCTCAACGAGACACTCTGTCCTGCAATCAGATTTCAAGAGTTATGTTTACTAAAAATAAATTCAGGGTTTCAATTTTCTCTCATGTCTAATGAGTCTGAAAACTGTCAGAATCTTGAAATGCTAAAAGAAATTCCCAAACAAGAGCTAAACTCACAGACAAATTCAATACTCAATAAATCAATAATCCATAATTAACATAGATTAAAACTCTACAAAAAGTCAAGCTCAAGCCAAACCTTTTTTTTTACTTAGCAAGTCAATCAAATTCAAATACCAAAAGTGCAATACATTTTGACATCTGTATTGTTTTGTTTTTTTGAGGTTGTTTGTTCCACATCTAGATTCTTAACAAAAAGTCCAAGCGAAGCTCAAATTTACCTCTAACCACATCAACCAATTGCCAATACAGAGTCATATTTTAACGTTCATCTGGCCAAAAACATTCATGTTACTTTGAAGATATTCTTCTGTCTGAACTATCAAGAAAATTAGAGGAGAAACTGCACTTCCTTGTTTTTTGTGAAAAAGTAACTTTCTGAAAAATCCCATCATCCTCTCAATTCCAAAACAACCAAAGACATGAGCTACAATAATCAAAGCAGCAAAATTGAACAAAACAATGAATACATTTTGTTAGAAATTCAAAATTCACCATTTATCCAAAATTAATTCTTAACACAAGGCAAAATTGTGTTTCTACAATAAAAGAAAAATTTCTTCACTTTCGAAACAACAACATTCTGCCCAACAGTAATAAATGATCAAGCAGAAATCTTCAGCAAAAGTCAAAGGCAAACAAATTAGCATCATCCAACCTTGGTTCATTAACATTTCGCTGTAGTACTGTTTAGACACAGTGCTCGGACCTCATCAGGAAGTAATCAGCCCTCTCCTTCACATGGGATCACATATCCTTTCACTTATTAACAAACTCCAGAGGTCAGGACTTTCATCGCCTTAGCACTTTACAAACAGGTCTCTTCAAAGAGACTCGAACAGACTCCACACGGCTGCTTCGTATCAATTTACCAGCTCCGTCCGGGCATGCAGAGAGGAGAAGGCAGAGGAGGAAGAAGAAGAAGAAGATGGGAAATTAGTCTCACCTACGACGAGACTGAACGTCAAGGAGAAGGGCAGCAGAGGCCAGAGGCAGTTGCAAGAAATCATCCTTGGGGTTTATATATATGTGAGGGCTCAGAAATGGATATGGAGCTCCTGAAATGCATGATCCTTAGACCAATCGCTCTACAAGCTCCTGAAATATCGTCAACCTTTGCCAACTTCACCCTGTAAATCAGGCATCTTCAAGGAGGAGCTTGATATCATTTTAGGTCTCTGCTCAGTGGGATGGATTCTATAAAAGGGAGGAAAAGTATGATGAGGCTTAACATTCACTGCAAAACCATCAGGGTCCAAACATTTAACCACATCAAGACAGGACTGGTG
This sequence comes from Paralichthys olivaceus, assembly GCF_024713975.1. NCBI lineage: Eukaryota > Metazoa > Chordata > Actinopteri > Pleuronectiformes > Paralichthyidae > Paralichthys > Paralichthys olivaceus. Next base: position 22,588,112 of record NC_091099.1, read on the forward strand.
AAAGGAGCGGGACATAAAGTCCGGCTTGTTATCGTGCTGAGGGAGTTTAAGTTGTGATAATCACAGGATGTATACACTGCAAATAAAGGCTGGACTTGGCTTCTAATTCACAAGGGTAAATTAATGGACAACATGATTGGTTATTGTTCAAATACACTGTGACAACTAATCTTATTTGATTGATATTTATAAACTGTTTTCAAATTTTTTAATAAAGTCAAAAAGGATGATGTCACACTTTTACATAAACATAAACTTTTACATAAACACTAAATAAAAAGAGGTTTATGGCTAAAAGCTAGTTTGGTTAAACATGTAAAATCTGATTTAAATTCAAATAAATAGCCCAAAAGCTTTAAGGTAGTTTTTTTTTAAAGATCTATAAAACTTAGAAATTGGATACCTACTACAGCTTTGCATCATGCATCATGCTAGTTGCTAATTTGCTTTTGTGTGTCCTCAGGTCCCATAATGTGTAGAATCTCAGAGACATGAAACATGAACGTCTTATTGCTAACTAGAGCCAACTTCTCATGAAGGACACGTCCTTTAACCTGGCAGGCACTCAAATACCAGTTACTCCTTGATGCCACCTCTGCTTACAGATTTCAGCCATAGAGTTTGAGCTCAGGTGGTTTTCCCATGAGGAAATAAAAAGTGGAGCCTCTTTCTTTCCACAGCACGAGGCTAAAAGTTGGCTCTCTACCTAAAAAAAAGTTTAAATTCTTTGGAATATACTACACTGAATGAAGGGATACAGGGATACAGTCAGAGGCTTTCTCATAAAGTTTTAATGTGAATGGAATAAAAAGGTTCTTTAAAACAACAATTTCATCTTTATAGATAAAGTCTTACATTTTTTAAATGTCTGCTGTTAACACTAATTTATTGTCCTGTGCTTGGAATTTGACTCAAGAGTTAAATTGTCTTGATAAATTAACGGATGATTTAAGATTCTATTTAAGGGATGTTTACTCACTCCTAGAAAAAAGCTAAATCCAACAGACATCTCTCAAGAAGATTAAAAGAGAAGTAAAGAAATCCATTAATGCCAAAGTCAATACATAAAATGCAACTAACCTGGAACTCGTATCGATCTGAGTTTGAAAAATGGACCACAAGAACTTCTGAAGATGTTTTGTGATCGTCCAACCTTTCAAGCAACAGCTGACTACCTTTACCTTTCTGATTTTCTAAATTGTATTTGAAGTTGCTTACTGATCATTTTGCAGAACACAAAAGACATTTAACACAGTCATACAGCAGAAAAAAACCCAACAACTTTCAAAATATCCAAACCAAAGGCGCGATGAATCATGCCCAAAAGAGAGAAACCCTCCATGGAACTTTAACATTACTTTTAACTATTGCTCCAAATAAATCGCTTAGCAAGCTCGCACTTCTGCTGTCTATAAATATCATGTAATAGCCAGCTGGGTTAGCGTTTCATCTTGGGTTGCTGCTCCGAGTGGTGCATCTGCCCTCAGAAAGGCTTCCAGATCTTTCTGTGGCTACACAGGGCCCTCTCATATTAACGCGTGTGCTATAAAAATATGCAGGCATGATTTTAGGTAGGCAGGAGGGCATATTTTCCATGTGGATTATGTTACGCTATGACTTTCTCATGAAAACATTCTTCTCAACTGCTTTCGGCCAAATCCTATTTCACCCCTTCTCCTAACCCCTTTAGCCCTTCCCTTCCATTTGGCCCAATCCTTGTTGGGATGGAGGGGGAGGGCCAACTGTTGAAACTGAATTTTTCAGACCCACACTTCAAACTGAAGAATGCCTTGCGAATCACCTGCAAGCTGGGAGACAGACCCACAAATGTAGTTTTTTCTCGATTAATAAGGATTTAAAAATTACAATAATAATTGTAACATCTTAGTTTAATATTGTTTCTATGTATTGTGGCCATTTTTTCACAACAATCTTAAAGATTTAAAGAAGTTCTTAAATCTACAGTTGGACATCCTGGAAAACCTAGCAAGAGCAGGCTTCACGTTGAACATATGCAACTGATACGCAGACATGTATGCCAGCTATTGACTTTATTTGGTCTAAATGAAATGATTGTTCATGTTTAATAAAACTATTTCAACAAAATAAGATAAAAATGTGTGAGACAACTTATCAACTTTGCAGATAATATTCCAACAAATATTCCTAAAACAAGGTCCCCATACCCAAAACGAAATTCTGCAGTATTTTGCCATATATCTCGTGGGCCTCATCAGGAGATCATCAGCAGTTGTTGAGATATATTTAAATAAAACAAAATATACATCAAGAATGCAATTTTCACAGAATCTTTAGTGAATAGGTCAATGATAGAGAAGTTAGATGGCATCAAACGTTTCCAGAGACATCAATTTCAAAAAACACCAATAAATCCGAGCTAATAAGAGAATGAACCCTGTCTCCATCCACTAAAGCATGTGAGTAATTGATCTCCTAGTTAACTTCTCCAGTGGTCACCTCATTCCCACTGACCAGCAAGAAGTGTCATCACAACTATTAGCATTCAACAGGTTAACCTATAGGACCATTGGACGACAGAAAAGTCGGTGACTGATCTGAGTGAGGTGCAGACAGCGGACATGATGGAGTCTGAGTCATGTTGGGAATGTAGGGGGTGGAGGGTGATGCTGGGGGTCAGGTTCATGGTTCTGTCAAAGGGATAGTCCAAAACGTTGAGCCCCAGGAATGCTCTGTATGGCAGTTCTGAGTTCAGAAATATGAGTGAAGCGTGTGGCCTTTCCTCGCTATGTGAAGGCATTAATAAATATATGTACATGTTTACATGGAATTGGATTCATTCTCCTGATGCTAGTAGGGGTTTGTTTGGATCCATCCACCATCTGGTTGTTATTGAAGCGTGGAGGAAGTGGAAGTGAGAGTCAATATTCCACCTACATGGCTTGGCTGCTCCAACTACATACACAGCTTGATTTTAAGTGGCTAAACCACAGTGATTAAGAGTCAGACAAATCAGGGTCATCAGAAGCAACTCTTAAAGACGTCAGCGTAGATGCATTTACAATATCAGTTATCAGAGTTGAAGAGCATCACTGAGGAGTAGTGACAAAAAAGATGTTCTGCTTCTTTCCACAACAGATTCTCCGTAACAAACTGTATTGCTTGTCAGGTACGTGCTGCAGTGACTTCCACTGGAAATGACCACTGGTATTTGCATTCTTATTGACTAGTAGTAGATCAAATTGGATGATACAAAGGTCACTAAACACCACTACAGCCTGAATCAGATGTGAAGTGATAAATCGGCTGGACCCAAGGTGCATTCAAAAGAATCATCAAACTGACATTTTCTTTAAGGTTGCTTCAACATTGTTGTGAAGATAAAACACATAAAGTAAGAACGGGGCATTACAGGCAGATACTGAACTAGCAAAAATGAAAAAACATTCCTTATGTTGTTGGTTGCTATGGCACATTGATGCCACACATTCAGACTTACATCTAAATAAGTTATTTGTTAACCCAACTACGAGGTGTCCACATTTGCATACAGAGCATGTTAGCAGGTTCACACAAGTAGAACCTTGTCGGGTGAGTCAGTAAGTCAGTTAAACTGAATAGAGGCTTGGACAAACCCAACAGATCCTCATAAATATCAAAGCAATATAATCATACTGTAGGATAAGAGAATTTCTCCATTCACTCATACTGTCACTATTTTTTGGAAGTGGCAGCAGCATCTAGTGGCCATCTGCAGGACTGCTGATTGGTCTATTAATTCATTTATCCGTACTATGTAAAGTGCCTTGAGATAATGTATGTTGTGCAACACAAATAAAATTTAACTGAATTGAAGATTTAGTGATTCAATAAGTACATTTAAAATCCCAAATAACTGAGAGAAAATAAAACCAATTGGTAGAATTAACACATATCACAAACACACATATGAGATGTTTCTTGTGATTTCTGAACAGCTCAGACAGTGGTGAAAAAACGATTCTACTTGACATGAAACGTAAAAGTGTCCCTGGTCAAACAGGTCCAACAAGCTCCATGTCTTGGTGACATTGGCCCTGTCACATGGTTTTATGATTAAGAGTGTATCTCACATTAGACTGTAATTAAAATAGTCATCCAGTAACTGTGACGTTGCTCTTTAGTGCCAGAGCTTCTTTTGGTGTTGTGTTTAATTTAGAGGTGCCTAAGGATGTGAAGTTGTAAGCAGCTGATTAAACTGATAATCTACATTCATTTATAGAGGAGGAACTAATCAGAGAAATCAGCTGCTACAGTGTTTGATTGGAACACAGACCTGAAGGCTGGACTGATGTATGAAACTCTGCTGGTCAGTCAATATCAGTCCAAATGAATAACAACAGATTTGATTCTTTGATTAAGAGTGGAACATCTAAAACTTGTATACAGTAAAGTATCTCAGTAGATGTTCACTTCACCTCCCATTTGGGCGATTGGGCAAAAAACATTCAATCCTTAAGCTTAAAGTCTAAAAGTTTAATTCTGTACTGCTCTGATTTGCACCACTGTACTAAGAGGTGCATTGACATCCAAGGTTCAAGGTGTTGTAGCATTTCAACTCATCCAGCAAAATGACATACCAAACCCAAACAGAGAAACATCAGAGAAACACCTGTGGTCCTTCACATTTCACAACTCAATGTATAAATGTTGCTTTTATTTTGAAGGCGACCTGAATTTCCAATGCTATAATTCTGGCTCAAACCGTGAGAGAATTAATTCTCGTTAAATTACAATGCTATTCTCATAATATTATCACTTTCTTAAAATACAGATTTTTCACTGAGAAAATGAACTGTCATCTGTAAATGTAGAGCATCATACACTTAATAAAGGTTTAATTTGGGACACCATGTACAGTAGGGCTCTGTTGAAGTTAATAAGGTTGAGTCACTACAGATATACTTTACCTTCAGCATTGGAATGAATTATGACATAACTTAATTTACAAACACTTGTTTGCATACTATATAGTTTATACTTCTAATGATATTTGAGATTGTTAAAAGTGTGAGTGAAATGTCTCAGGGTGTCAAAGACACCCTGAAAATGTTTCTGAATTGATTAGTTCTTAAGTGCATTTTTCTTCTCAGTAGTGTCTTACCTGTAAGTCCTAAAGAGGGACAGAGACCAGTGTTCACGCCCCTGCCTGAAAGAGAAAATTAGTTTTTGTGAGGTGCTTCCACAGTGTAGCTGTGCACAGGTTAATGCACTGGACATTGCAAATGGCAAACTGTTGTAGCTCCCCTTTCTCCAGATGGCTCTCTGGCTCTGTTCTCTCTTTTCTAATTCTGGTGTGAGTCTACGTGAAGAGGCAGCTGTCCTCTCAGGATATGATACAGACGTCAGCAGAGGTCAAATATAACCTGCAGTAACTCTGAGCAGTGACATGCCAAATGCATAAGACATTGTTGAGGCTGCCAAGTGTTAAAGGGACATGGTACACAATAAGACCAGTCTAATAAAAAATACTGATTATTGACATCCCATCAACGGTTTTCAAGTGACCATAAAACAGATCCACTCTTTGACATACTTGACTGTCAGTGCTGATCAGAGGTGGTCATGATCAGGATTACCATGGGATCAGAGCTGTAACTCTGTATGGTTGAGATCAGGCCGAGCAAGGAAACTCAAGGCCGTAGACTGAATGTCTGACAATCTGACAGTTGTTTTATATGCTTCATTCATCACTGGACATCATGTATTTCGGTTTGTTTGGGAGAAACACAGCAGATGAAGATTTGTGGATGAGGACGTGTTGATGCAGAAGCCAAGAAAATGAACATATACCACCTAGTTTTTCACATAGAAACCTTGGGACAGTGTGTATACTGAGTGCCTGACAGTGAAAGGGACAGGATCATGGACTATGTTATGTCCTGTCTAGGGTTGGCCAAGACACAATAGGAGCCAACCATCTTCACCAAGTCCCAGGGAACAATTTTTTAAATTAGAAACAAATTTGAAAAGAAAAGTCTTTTGGCTTCAAACAAGTCTAACTACAAATCAAATGTCAACATAATCTATATTCAGATATCAAGTCAATTACAATAACACAACTTCCTTACCAACGCAAATAGGAGAAACCATGGTCATAAGGAAAATGGCAGTCCAACTCTACTGACTCTCGAACACAGTAAAACCAAGAACATGATAGAAGGTACACCGAGCAAAGGAATGATATGGTCTGTTGGGAGAGGAGGGAGATGAGTGTCTCCCCTGAATCTCAACCGCGCCATCTTGGGTCTTGTTATCTGAAGATAAAACTTATGAATCAAAGTCACCTGACTTTGTGGAAATAGGAAAAGCTAGAAGTGCATTCCACCAAGGCCCAGTAGTCTCCTTATGAAACCACATTTTAATTCACTAGATCAGAAAATAAACAACAGACGAAAACTTAACTTCCTTGACAGGTCCGGGCTGAAATTAGTGAGCCACAACAAATCCTGTATAACATGGTTGTCTCATTTAGAATGGAAGGGATATCTGTAGAATTTTGCCCCAAAAAAAATTCTCTATAGTTTTACCTCACTCTTGTTAAGGGATAGGACAGAAGATGTCATCCCTTGTTAAGCCTTATGAGGCAATTTGTGATTTGTGAATAAGGGCTGTACAAATAACAATTGATTGATTGATTGAAGATAGATTTGGAAGATCCCAATTCGAATCCCGGTTGGACTCCCAGTTTGGCCAGCATCTTTCTGTGGGTATCTTGCATGTTCTCTGTGTGGGTTTCCTCAGGTACTCCGCAGAATTTATCCTCCCACAGTCCATAAACATGCAGATTGGGTTCAGATTAATTGGAGACTATAAATTGACCATAGGTGTAAATGTGAGTTTGAAAGGTTGCTTGTCTGTGTATGTTGGCCTGGTGATACACTGGTGACCTATCCAGGCTGTACATGTATACCTTTTGTCCATTGTCAACTTGGATTCACTCCAGCTCCCCCAACGACCCTCAGAAGTTAAGATGTATAGATTAGTTTAGATAGAACTTTGATCCACACATCGTGGAAATTCACTTGTATAGATAATGGATGGATGGATTTGGAAGAAACGGTTCTGACTGAATACTGAATATGTAACTGGTCCACTTACCTGCTGGATTATCTAAGTTACCTCTGTGTGCATATCTCCCTGGTTATGACTCCTGCTTGGTTACATGTTTTGGGGGGATTTTTGCCTGATTTCTAACATTTAATGTATGAACCCATGGAGAGACTGTTTCCTCAAAACAAATTTGGGTGATAGAGGGAGCTGCAATGAGTAAATCGGTTTCTATCTATATTTAGCAAAGATCTACAAAAGGTCCTTAAGTCTTAAGAGAGTTAAATATGAATTAATGCTGGTTTTCATCCACTGCTGGTGTGTGTATATTGTGACTCAGTGGAGCTAATTTTCCACCAACGCAAAATGAGGCGATCAAAAGAGCTCCAGTCTAAGTTTAAATGATGGAAATATGCTTTAGTGTTTTATAATTTGTTTTATGTATTATTGTGAAGAAGGCTACAGTCTCCTTGTGTATGTACATTACAAATTTCAAGCACTTTTACTGATGAAATCTAAATATGACCAAGGGCGAAGGAAACATACCTAATTAATAAATTGTGATATCCTTTAACAATGTGACTTAAGCTTTTCTGGGTTAGGTTGAAACAGAATCATTACATATGTATGTAAAATGTTCATGTTTTCCACACACTTCTTTTTTTAATGGCAATCACAGAACAGCAATTTCACTAAACCAAGGCCTGGTTGTTGAGTTTTTACCTTTGGATAAGATACCAACAGGAAATTTCTTTTTCGAATTGATGCTGTGTCTTCGTCAGAAACAAACAGGGTATTTTGCTTCCTGCTGCTTAAAATTACTGACATTTAATCAAGGTTTTATTATGTTTTGTGACAACAAAATACCACATCACATGTTTTTGAAGCACATCTGCCCATTCCCAAACCAAAGCAGCAGTTGAATCTGAAGCCAGCCTCAGGATGTTTTGCCTGTTTTATTGTTTATTTCATTGCTTCACAGATTTCCAGAGATGAGCTAATTGTGTCAGGGAGGAGAGAGTTAGACTGACAGCAACAATGGGCAGAATGAACATACCTCAAACCAGGTCCTCTTACAGTTAGTCGACCTGGGGGGAAAATAAAGAAAATCCAGTGAACATTAAGGAATACATGACCAACATAATAAAATAATGATAATTGAGTAAATAACTTACCTCATCTGCTCCAACTGGAAATAAGACATCTCCATTTGTAATTAAATGTTACAATAACATAAACTCCCTGAACATTCAGCTGTGAAAGTTAACTGACAAACTCAACATTAGACACTCAAAAATGTAATTCCTTTGAATGTTAAATAAGGCCTTTTTTTATTTCTGTCTGGAAGTTAACTAATGTTTTCTGTAGCAGTGGACAGAGCTTCAATGGTCAGTCACACCAAAGTTATCCAATTTCTAACTCAGTATAGTGACTGTTGCACTTCAACCCACAGAAACTGAACTTCTTTTTTATTACTTTCATTTGTTTGCCTGATTTTATGTTACTGAGCCGAAGGCAATTTTCCAACGACAACGTTCTACTCATTCATCCATATATTTGGATAAGAAGTTAAAATCATCACAAAATGCGTTAGTGGAAATAATGCTACATAAAGAGTGTTACATCAACTCTAAGTAAGTTATGGTGTAAGTTTAGCAGGATGAGAGAGAAGCTGATATTTTATGACGTCTATATTATTTTTATTTACCAGAGAACAAATTAAACAAGCCTTGGAGGCTTAAAGTCTTTTGCAGGTGCTATGAGATATCATTTTCTCACTTTTAGCGTAATGCTAATGATACCTACATTTCCCTCTGCGTCTGCTCTGTCCTCAAAAAGTGTGAGCAGTGGACCAAACTCTCCAAAAAACCTGAGGTTATAATTGAAAACAGGCTAATGTGATTTAATTTAATACAAGTTGTAGATGAATTTGTGTGAACTAAAACAGTACAAAACAAATCCAAGACTCTGAACAAGATGAACATGAAGCTTTTGTATTTAATGTGACTGCAACAAGATGAGAATAAGATCATCGCATTTTTGATTAGAAAAGATGACATGATGTTGTCGGGTACAGACTGTGGACTGAATTATACCTCCGCAGTTAGACTAGCAGTAGCGGTGAAATGATTTGTGTACAGCCTTTTGCTTCATTTGATTCATGATTGTTAGCTTGTCATGCTAACGTACAGTCATGTCACTTTCCCTCTTCACAGAAGGCCTTGAGTGCTTTTACTAACAACACATCACAAGCATGGAGGCAGACATTCAGTGAAAGAAGAACCTGATATTACATATTTGAAAGTAAATAGATCTAAACCCAACCTGCACATAAAGCCTCATACAACAATAAGGCCTTATCACAACTAATTGGATACCTGGGAATATGCAGTGCCACAGTACTTTTTTATGAGGATGGTACATTGTAGACATTTGACATTTTGATGCAGAGGTATAAATCAGAGCACAAGCAGATTTGATTCGCTTGTCATGTACCAAGTGACGTTAGAATACAATACATCGAAAGCAGAGTGCAGTTTAAATCCATCTTAAGAGTTTTGTTCCAAAGTGAGATATCCAAAACTAGATTTTAGAAACTTTGTGAAGACTTTCATTTTATTCATTTTTTTAAAACAGGTAAGATTTTTCCGATTAAGGCCCTTTATCACTTACTTTACCATATCAGAAGTTTAGAAAACACACAGTTTTTCACTATCACCTCCACAGCTGTCATGTCTTACCGGCTCCTAAAAGGTTAACGTGAAGGTGGATATGCTGCATTTTGGAATAAAACTCTTCAGTTGCAAAGACATGAGACCTGAATACTGTCCTGAAAATCACTCTTAATCCCAATTATCAGTGACAGATGACATTTAACTATCAAACATCTTCTTCCTATCAGACTTGTCTTCGATGTTCTTACGCCAGTCTCCCACATCACGCAGCTGCTTGTCCTGTGAAAACAGATGATATTTTAGATTACATAATGACCTGTTTAAGTATAATATACAAAAAAGAAGGAAAACGTAACAAATAAGAATGTTACCATAATAAGCTCCATTGTTATCATCTATTTTATGCTACTTTATCTTCTATTCCACAACATTTCAGAGGGAGCTACTTTTTACTCTATTACCTTTACCTAAAAATGTAGCAGTTCCACCACACAGTAATTGTTGAAACCTTTAAACCCCTCAGATGGTTTCATGTATATACATGTCTAAGCCTCAAAATAGTTAAAGGTTCAGTGTGTAGAATTCAGTGAGACTAGTGGTGAAGCTGCATGCTGCAGCTGAAACCCCCTCAACTCACCCTCCCCTCCCAAAAATAAAAGAGAACCTGTGGTTGCCTTCACTTGTTTGTCCAGTCCGGGCTACTGTAAAAAAGCATGGTGGCCTCCATAGAGAGGACCCGCTCTAGTGAAAACATCACAAGGATTATTTTATATTCAATTTCTGCAAATAGATCCCTTTCATCTAAATCTTACACACTGGACCTTTAAATGTCCCATTATTTCACTTTTTTTTTTTTTTTTCATTTCTCCCACATTGATCATCTCATGACCCCTCAAATTTCATCTGAGCTTTTTGAGGAGTGTAACCCTAAAAGGTTTATATACTACTGTATAGCTGGTAGCTGTGAAAAGAAGGGATGGAAAGGACAGCTCCACCATCCTTAACAACAAATCCAGTTTATTACCAATTGGCTCTTGTTTTAAATGACTTGGTCATAGTTTTATATGAGTGATTGTTCTTTTCAGAGTAAGTTATGAGATCTGGCAACATGGCAACATTGCTCCTTCATGAATCAACAGATCAGACAGGTTGGCGACAAATCAGCAGTTTATCCATATCAACTGTAGTGCTTTATTTTGAAGTCAAATTGAAAGTGAATGCAAATGAATAACCCTTCACTGAAAAGGAGAACAGTGCTACAACAAGCTGAAGCCAAAGGTTCATCTATACTCTTAATGTTTACAGTTTGTGTAATAGCTTCACTGCGTGATTTCTTTTTCTCTCAGAAAAAAGTGTGACTAACTTGTGGTAAGGCTGGGCATTGAATGTGAAAATATCAAATATAGTCAAATACAGGTCTTGTTCGATTCATACTCTAGTTGACTGTGTATTTGATACATATATATAAACTGTTTTACATTTATGAAATATTTATTTGCACATATTTCTTCTATGAATGTCCAAATGTGGGCAAGATTATTTTTTATGACCTAGAAAACAAAGTATCGAAAAAAATCTGAATTCAGTTAAGTTATCCTTTATATATAACCTAAATATACCTTCTGTTTGACTGTCTGACCTCTTTTTTACCAATGTTCCCATATTTTAGCATTCAACTTATGGCACCAAATACACCGCAGCTGTATTGAGCTTTAGACTGAGGACCACTGTAGAAGAAGCAGCTCACCTCCTCTTTCACCTCCTTCTTGACCTGCTTCAGGTTGGCCCTCAGGTCCATGTTGACTGTGTGCTTGGAGCCCAGCAGAGCTTTCAGCATGGCATCAGCAGACATACGCACTTTCTTCAGCCGAGGTCTCTTGAACTTTCCTCTCAGATCCACAATCTTGATGTTGAGATCTCTGACCTGTAGGATGATTCAAGACATAATGACTTTTCTTAAATAATATGTATCAATTGCATGCATGTGCTGAACCCCAGGCTGTAATCAGCAAAGTGGCAGGTATGGCATGGTACAGTTGGATAAAGACCAGCAGGCTAGACAAGGAAGGAGACATGTGGACCAGGCCCCTTTTCTATAGATAATGCAGCCCCATAACGCACCGAAATCTCAAAGTTCATTACATGAATGTGAACATCTCAGAGAACTGCTGAAATCAGTACTGTGAGCAGGCCTGAAATTGTTCTCACCTCATTGAGCACCATGTTGAGCTTGAACTCTATGCAGTATCTCTCCTCTTCGCTGATGTCAATCTGCTCATGAAATTTCTGGCAAAGTTCCTGAAGAAAAAAAAACAGTACTGTCAGAGTTTGCAATGTACCTGAAGTAAAGTTGAGTTAAGCATTAAACAAATTAATTTGGGCTGATCTCAAATATTTCCATCTCTTATTAATACCTAAAGTTCAGAGTTAAATCTCAGCTAATGCCTGTGCCTACAGTAATAGGAGGACAATTATGACCGGGATTTCAGAGATGACTAAAGCCTGACTCCAGCACACAGTAATAACCCTGCCAGCAGCTTATCCTGGACTGACCCGGGACCGTCTGGCCTGTTTTCTCTCACCACAAGCTCATCCTTGGAGTATGGAATATCCAGAGGGGGACATTTCTCTGCCAGGAACTTCTCCCTCTCACCAGCCTTTACTCCGGCCTCAGCATCCAACAAATTATTGGCCACCACCAGCATACAACTCTGCAAATCACATTGACATACAACCTTAGGTACATTGAGCTAAAATCTCAAAGTAAGCAAGAGAAACACAGCAGCATCTCTGCTCCGCTGTTTATTCATTTCTTACCTTCAGAGTGTGCTTGCGCCTGGCAGACAGTCTTTTCCTGCAGACAAACATAAAGACATTCATCAGACTGAGGGGAGTTAAAGGAGGTTTATTATCCATTTTTCACAAATCCATCATTATTGTTTATTTAACAGAATCATGCAGAAATGATTAAAATTTTGAGTTGATACTGTTTAATAACATTTGTTAAGTTGACACTGTTGTTAAAGTAACTTTGATCATTTCCAAATGAGGCTTGTGTCACGTGTCATGAATGTGGATGTATGTGCAAGATCGCATGAGTGCAGTTCGGGAGAACATTGTGGGAATACCCCGTTTCACAATGTTGACAAATAAAAGCCAATGTTCAGACTCGTTCCTTGGCACATTGGCCATTTAAAAAATCTGTTAGCACAGTTGTGCTACATCCTACCATCAACAACATCACCAATCATCTAACAAACAGCATAATATTCATAATTCACTTTAATCATATGTACTTACTCAGTGGCCATGTTTGCTGCAGGATCCTCCTGTTATCTGATAGAAAAATAAACAAGGTATAAACTTTATTATCTTTAGATATGTGATAAAACAAAGACATTTCTGGAGTTTGACCACCACCACACAAGCAATACAGCTGTACAAATATCAACAACTCTAAGAGACACATACAAAATTTCTTCTCACTATTATAGACTTTATTATTATTGGATGTTATATTAATAATAAATAATGTTATGTTACATTATTGGGTAAAAGTGTTTTGAATAATGTTGGGTTTAGTGAAGAACAGTGATAATGTTAATAATCACCATGCTTTGTGTCAAAAATCTATTCCAATATTACATAGTGATGTTGGGCCTTTGGATGGAGAGTCCACTTTTGCTCACTACCCAGCATAAGTAGGTGAGTAGTTAAGCTACAAAACTGAAAATGGTCAGAGTGTCGTCTCCACAAGATGGCATTCATATTAAACAAATCTATTACTTTTATTTCTGTAAATAATTGTTAAATATGAGCCCTCCAGCCTCACTATGGATACATATTAAAATACATATGTGGAAAATTTCCCTGTATATCAACAAAATGACCTCCCCTCTGGCAACGCCTTTTTGACAAATATTATATTTCTACATTCTAATGGAAAAGATCTAAGACGAGCTACAGGATCTCTAACGAGGTTCTGACTAGTGAGATTGAAGAATACATCGAACTATTAAGGTAATTGTCTACCTGTCCATATTTTTTTTTTCAACGAGCTCAAGAAAATCTATTTGGCTTTTTACAACATGTCATGAGGACAGAACTATACTAAGAGGGCAGTGCAACACCCAGACAATTGACGTGCTAGGGACTTCAGAATGGTGAACCTCAAGTGCCTACCCACAGGTACATCCTTTTACTTCTGTAAGCTGCCATGTGAGGCCTCTATGGAACATTTTTTGTGGTTTGGCAGAGTATGTTATCCTACTGCAAGATGCCTTTGACATTAAGGGGTACTGTGATAATGACAGAGTGTACAATGATTGGTTCAGCTACATGAATGTCAGGTTCCTTGCCCTACCGGCTTCTTTTCATCCTGCTGCCATCTCTACCCAAGGTTGCCCACATGACGTATCAGAAAACATAAGTCATCAGACCAGGCCATTGCCTCATAGTCTAGGTCTGATGCTCACATGCCCATTGTAAATTTCAACAGTGGACCAGGGTCAACAGAGGCACTATGACTGGTCTGCATCTACACATCCCAATATGCAGATGACTGTGTTCTGACAACTTTCAATCATGATCAGAAGTAACTTTTACCAGACAGGCTCTCTGCTCCCTTTATCAATGACTCGGGTGTAAATTACCCTTTTGCTGGTTACCAAGGTGTCCTTCTCCGTACCACTTTTGGTAGTTACCAATGAATCATGGGAACACCCCACAAGACCTGCTATTTTTGAGATGCTACAAGCCAGTTTTCTAATGTTTCTAATTGGCCTTGGTCAAAGTTGCTCAGATCCTTAGCTTGCCCAGGTTTTCTGCTGCCAACTGAGAACTGAAAGTTCACTCACTGCCTAACACATTCCACCCAGTAACAGATTCATAACAAAAAATCTGTGTTATTTACGTCTGTCAGTGTTTTTAATGTTATAGCTGATCTGTTTATACACTATCAAACTGCATCGTATTTGAGGTCATGTCTCTCCTGTTTCTCTCGTGCCATAGAAACTCACCTCTCTCACGTATCATGATTGGATCGAGCTAATTCTATCTTAAGACATCATTTTGATTCCAGGAGGTTTCAATTAACTGATCTTTGTAACAGAGGCCACGTTGATGTCCCCAGAGCTATATTTAAACAAACTAGCAGTGGGGCTCAGGGGACAGAGGTCCAACACTGTAGTCCACAGTCATAAACAGTGGAAAGAGCTTGAATCATTATGACTTAAATTATCTCCTGACTGGTCTTTGAGTGCCACCAAGCGGCAAAATGTAGCCTACACTTTTCCAACCTTCAACTTTTGCCCAAAGCAGAACTTGGATTTGAATGCTAACCCTAGTAATGCTAAATACTAAATGCTTGTCTGCATGGCAACTGTATCAATCTAGCCTTTTAATGCCCACAATCAGACTCAGCTTTATAAGCCATGTATGCTGACACATACAAGGAACTTGTCTCCGTTTTTTCCGTTGCTCTCAACGTACAGAAATAGACAAATAAGCAAAAAAACAAGCGCAACAAAGCAGAACACGGTTATGAAAACATTTAACTACTATGTACAAGTATGACATACTTCTACAACATTAGCATGCGTAGCCTATAAAATTGCTAAATGGTGCATGTCAATTGACAGTATCTCTACAAAGCATTTAGAGCATGTAACAATCTTGTGTACTTATATCACAAGTAGTACATGGGTATCATCCTCTATACAGCTAATAGCCCCATCTTTTCATAGTAACTCTTGTTTGAGAATAATGCTATTATTATTGACTATTCTCCAAATTTTCTGGAAATATAAATATTTTAAATTTGTTTGGAAGTGATGTAGAGCATACTACTTTATTTGATATTTGCAAAAAATATCAAATACATGTTGTAATACAGCAATTAACATCCAAACTTTCTACACACAGACTTGTGTGTGACCAGAGTGTCAAATAATGAAAAAGCAACCATCACAGGGGAACATGTTGCCTGCTTTGCCCAGTCTCATACCAGCAGGCAGCACCATGATGTTGGGTACGGAATAAGAAACTCTTTCTAAATAAAGTATATACAACAAAAATTTATAAACCTGTGTTTTTTTAGTTTTGCTAATCCAAGGTTAATGCAAACAGCATATCAATGGAAAACAAGATTGTGTTAAAAGTTAATAAAACCACGTGACCATTAAAGTCGAATTCACACTACATGGCATCAAAATCGTCGGATCGCTGCACAGTTCGTACTACAGAACTTTTTGTTGTGTGATCGGGAGTCTTGCTGTCATTGTGAGTTCATGCAACACGACTAATTGACAACAAGAGTTCACACACTTCACTAGTTCAGCAGGAGAAATCCCCAACTGACATCTCCTGACACTTCTTCTACCACTGAGGTTTCCATCTGTAGTTTCAAGTTGAATGTCTCAGCACATATCATTAGCTTTTCATCTCACTTTTCCATCAAGTCAGAATTATTCTTTGTCAGGTTTTTGACCATATTCCCCCAAAAGTAATGGTGTGCCCATCAGTCACAGCTACAACCAGTCTCTAAACTTCAATACTTCAAATTAAAGCAAACCCATCTATGAACAGATTCCAGTGCAGTGGGTAAAGTGACCCTTTAAGTACCAGCCTCGAGGACTCTGAGGCCACTACCAGGGGTATTCAGAGGCCAGATAGTTGCTGCCTGAGCTGCTTGTAATGTTTAGGAGCTGTGACAGAACAGTGGATTAAAACTCTATTCCTGGAGCCACAGCTGTTCCTAACTTCTTCACTATGGAGACAAAAAAACATGACAGCGGGCTCTTCTTAAAAGAAAAGATATCTGGCAACCACTGCAGGCATCCCAAAACACATAGCTGGCCCAGGATCAAATGGCTGTCATCTGTGGGCCAGTCGGGGGGTATCTCTGGGGCTGACAATATATTTTCAGACACTCGACACTCTGAAGTCATAACAACACATTACTCTGGAGATGGGATAACATCGACAGAGTTAAATTTGTGCCATGAGTTTCTGTCTTAAGGAAGTGATAGTGGGTTTACGAGTGGAATTGTCTCTGGAGGGAGGACGATGGAAGGGTTTGCTGTAACCCAACACCATCCCTCGCACAGTCAAGACATTAGAGCATTTCATAAAAATAACTTGCCGCTGGGTTGACCTCAGACATTCACTTCATCTGCTGTACACCCAGAAAAATACAGATAGGAAGGTACAATAGCATTCAATATGTCATATCTGACAGAGAAGACATCTAAAAGAAATCCAGATCAGGTCTGTTAAACTACTTTACTCAAAAAAATATCTTTATTTGAGGAGTTCAAAAAATGAAAATATAGCAAATCTAGAAAAGACATTCAACTTTTTTCTCCTAAGAGGGAAAACTTTGAAAGAAATTCTCTACAGGATGCAGCAAAAACTATATATTTTAAGTTTTATTCTCTTAATTTAATTTCTATTTAATCTAAACCTATTTATCTCAAACAAGGAACAATAAATGTTAAAGAAATCTTGTTGATTAGGTCCATACATTTACAGGAACCAAAAAAAATAATACCCAAAGACCAAAAAGAAATCTCTTGCGAAAGCTCATCCATTGTAGGAATCTTGTTTTGACAAAAGCAGAATAAAGCGTCACAGTTGCCAACACAATCCAACATTTGTGAAGAAAACAGGCTAAATCTGGTGTGCAGGGATTTAAGTGAAGTGTAAAGTGAAGACCGAGGTTGGCAGCCGCTACAGATTAGTCCAGGTTTTCCACATGAAACCCTCTGTGCTGACAGGAGGATAAATACTAACGGCTCGATTTTCAAGTTCATGCCTTGTTGTGGTGTTCCTTTACTGCACAGCACATCAACAGACCGTACATCACAGGTTTGTCACAACCGCAGACTGGACTCATATTTCTAAGCTAACAGAGAAATGAACCCTTTAACCACTGAAATCGAGAAAAAAAAAACATTACATTAAGAGTTGTAATCGTCACTGAAACTGAAAAGAAGCAAACATTATTCATCATGTGTCCTCAATTCACACACCACATTTACTACTAAGTGGGCACATGGCTCAAATTCTCCATGCTCGACAATTAAGTCCTATTAAAACACTCCAATCATAAAATTTGCCATTTTACCACGGCTACACACCGACCACATTCATTTCACATTGATGTAACCTCTGGTTGAAATCCAACACCAGCCAGTCACACTCTGTGTTTAGTGTCATGACTGTGTGAGTAACCTTTTTCTACAACCTTCCGCTGACACACAAACCAACATAGATTTCCAACAAATATATCGATGTGACAAAGTATTTAAAGAAAACTGTTACCATGCCAAAGAACAATCAATAAAATCAACAAAGCAACCACAATGCCACATGCTTTTAGACTTCATCACACTTCAACCAGTAAAACAATAGCAGAGTGGCCAAAGAGAAAGATGTTCTTACTTTAATCGAGCAGACTTGTCAGAGTCCCAGAGACACAGACCCAGGCAGAGAAGTGTTAAGAAGGTATATATTGCAATCTGTGAAGGCCCTCTAAATCCTCCACTTTCTCTTTATGGAAGTGGATTACTAGACAAACCAATGAGCTGGCAAGGTCATGAAATACAGTACAGTGTCATCTGCCCCCTTCCTCTGACCGCCTCATTATAAATAACCCGCCCTTTAAGATTCTTATCTGTATTATCTTGTGCCATCGAGCTCCTGATGCACAAAATGCAGCAAAGTGATTAAACCACAGAGGCATTTTGTAATCAACAGTTAATATAAACAAACAGAAGTTATTTAAAGGTTTGACAAGATACAGCAAATGTGCTGTTGTTTATTAATCTGGAAACATTTTAAATTTCATATTCTAGTTCAGATTTCCACTAACACAGAGTGGAGTATTTATAATCCGACAGGATATATGGAATCATTGGTGTTATGAGATTATAATGAGTATTCACATGATGGCAGAAATATGAGGCAGGACATCTGTGGGGAGTTTGTGCAGCTTGACAAAGACATAGTTGCAATTTTGTCAAGCACAATGGCTTTTTAAAGAGGCGGAAGGAAAACAATGACTTAGAATTTTACTGTTTGGTGTTTCTCTTTGTTATACTTTTAGATTTTGGTAGTGGAGCAGTCATTATCTTCATGTCATGATTTCGGATTGTACCTTTAATAAAAAGACTGAAGTAAATTGAACTCACACAACAGTTGCAGCAAAGATGGAGCTGTCCTAGAGTCAGCTTGATACCTGAAAAGACAAAACCATGTTAATATACACTCAATTATACAAGGTAATATCAGAGTTAAACATCTATGATGTATGATGTATATTAATACACAGAATACATAAACAATCACAATTATTCTATGAACATATCATTTATTTAATTCAACCATGTTTTCACCAGCTTCCACTTTACATGCATTACAACTGCATTATAGTGTTATAAACCATATGCTTATATACCGCTTTTTAATGCTAAATTAGTTTAAGTGTTACTATATCAACATTTAAAATCAACCAATATAACAAATAAATACAGTAATAATGGTAAATAAAGACTTACCTCTGATCTTTTCCTGGATGGTTGAGAAATGTTTTACACAGATATAAAAACCTGAGAAGTTTCCAATAACAACTGCAGTTCATAGAGTTCATATGAAGGGATAAATAATTTGTATGAAATTATTGGGGCTCATGTGTCTCGCTGTTTCTCACTATACGATTACACCTCCTTCCAGGATGTGATGAAGATGACACCTCTTTAAACTTGGGTCCGTCTTACATCATTAGAGGCTTTGCACATCATAAAACCGGAACTACCAAGTAAGAAGCATGGATGGATTACCAGACACACCTACTAGTCACTTCATGCATGTTCTGACGTATGGAACCTCTAAGACCCTGCACCAGAGCCACTGTATGAAAGTGATTGTCAAGAGTTCAATTATAAGATCAAAAAATGATCACAAAGAGACGAAACAAGCAGCAATAGAATCAACTATAGACACAAACAACTACAAAGTGACGAAAAAAGATCCTTCCCTCAAAAAATTACAGAGAAATATCCACAAAGATTTCAAAAGATTTCATGTACTCCTAATTATCTGCATGCATTAGCTGTTGTTCAACAGCAGTTACCCAAATATGTGTTACCCAAGTATCCATAAGTCTTTCTGTTTTGTTTTGGGGAAAAATAATGTAATTGTCATATTGTCAATGCGTATGTCAGGAAACATTAAACTGGTGTTTGGATCAAACATAATCTCCGATAACTCAACAACATGTGAGCAACAAGAATATGACCAGAAAACCAGAGGTGGGTAGTAACACATTATATTTACTCCGTTACATGTACTTGAATATAGTTTTCTCAATATATTTTACTTCTTAGAGTGGTTGTTTTGTAGAATACTTTTAACTCCTACTGATCTTACATTTACATTTACATCCATATTTATGTTTTATTCATTTTCACACTGTGGACACAGTGAAGGCCAATCAAAAATCAGCTAGAAGCAGAAATACGTGGTTGGGGGTTCAGTATCTTGCTCAAGGACACCTCGGTATGAGGAATGGGAGCGACATGGATCAAATCGCAAACCTTCAGGTTAGTTGACCCCCCCTTTGTAGATCCCCTGTTATTTATAATTTTTCATTTAGACTGAAAATGACTTTAAGTCAAGACTGACTCTTGAATTTGTAAATATTAAAAATATATTAGTATTCATAGTCTTTGGAGAGCTGGTTGTATTTTAGTTGTATGTGTAGATACAGTATGTGTACGACAAACGTGTAAATCCAAGTAAACATGAGGAAACAGCTCCTTCAACAGGTTTTACTTCTTTATTTGACAGAACTTTTCACAGCTTACATATTAATTATCTGAATGGTAATTTGAACCAGTGCAGTCAATGTAAAACAAAGACCACATATTCTGCAGCTTTGTTAAGACACTGACTTAAGCCTCGGTCTCAAACATCTTCTTTCTGCCATCCATGCCAGCTTTGTCTTCAATGTTTTTACGCCAGTCGCCGACGTCACGCAGTTCTTTATCCTGAAACCCCAAGACAACAGGAAATGGATCAGGACCAGGTGGTTTAATGAAACATGACTTTACTTAACTCAACAAATCAGAAATTATATTCGTTAATTATTAATTATATATTATAAGAATCAAATGTACACTATCTGGTCGAGGCTGGACATCTGGACCTACCTGAATCAAGCTTAATAAACATGATTAATGGAAGAAGTTATAGTGGTATATAGTAGATATAGATTAGGTGAAAAATAAGTGCAAGCCTTTGGTTCAAAAGGGTTGTACTTAGTCTTTTAATGAATCGTGGGTGTGTTCTGGTGTGTGGGTGTCTGACAGCCACTCGTTATTTAAGATGGCTTCTAATCATCACAGAATGTTTGCGTCACAGCAAAATAAATCACTGATTGCAAGTTGGACAGTGTGCAGAAGGTTTTGTTCCCTGTGTTCTGGAGGATAATGAATAAATCAGATGGACATTCTCAGCTACTGACTTCAGTGCACATGACCACACCTCATTTTACAACCAACACACCCATGGGTGCTAAGATGGGAGCAAGCATTTTCGCTATTTAAATATTTGTGCTGGACAAGAAAATGAGAACAGAGTCAGTCCGAAACTAGCAGAGGAAGTTGCGTTGTGCTCTGCCTCGCTCTGTGCTAGTTAGATAGCCAATATTAACCTTGCAACACATTTACACTGCACATGTGAATGAGTCCAGCCAGCTCCTCACCTCCTCTTTCACCTCCTTCTTGACCTGCTTCAGGTTGGCCCTCAGGTCCAGGTTGACTGTGTGTTTGGAGCCCAGCAGAGCTTTCAGCATGGCGTCAGCAGACATACGCACTTTCCTCAGGACAGGCTTCTTGAATTTGCCCATCAGGTCCTGAACCTTGATCTTCAGGTCATCGATCTAGAAGGTAGAAAGTGGTAAGGGACAACCAGTTGCAAAATGAAGCCATGATTCACTACGAACAGAGCAGTAGGCCTACAGCTAAGCAGAAAATACTAAATATAATACTACTGGCCTTTAGCCATGTTTGCAAACACAGCACACGTTCTATGCTCTCCCCCAAGGGGCACATGACGACATCAGCGATACTCAGCAGTAACTCCAGCTATGCAGCTATGCTACCCGAACTTGCGATGCTACCGCTCACCCCACACCCACCCTTGGGAAAGAGCTTGAGTTCGCGTGAACATGGCTCCAGGCAGGAGGATATCAGAGGACATTTAGACTACATGACGTGTAAATGACGCCTTTTCGAGTCGAATTTGAATGTCGGAGCTTATGGACACTTGGAGCAGTATGAAAGTATTTTATGTCTTTTTCTGTTTTTTTCGATTTGAAGAAGTGGTCCCAGTTACTTGTTAATTGTGTTGGATGAACACCATTTACCCCTGAGACTCCAAAAGTGTTCTGTGGACTCAAACACACACCCCTCTATCTGCATAGTGGCGAGTAGATAACAAGTGAATTTCTCTGTGAACTATTCCTTTAAGATGGGTTATAGGGTCATTCAAATCTATAGCACACCTCAGCAGTTTCCGCTTTAGTTTCCTTTTTATTCTGCCTGTTGTCTTGTTTCCTCTTTTATTTTGTCTAGTTTCAGGTCACTTCACTTCCTGATCCTCCTGTGTTTCCCTCTGTCCTGTTATTTTGAGCATGATTCTGTCTCAGTGTCTGTGTGTTGTGTCTCTGGCCAGTGTGATATAACCCCCCACAGGGAGCATTACTATTCCTTAATCACTCTATTCAAAATTTCCCAGAACTCCACACACATTTTTATTATTAAGGGCACAGCTAATTCAGGTTCAGTGTATTGCTCAAGGACATTTCGACACGGGGACAGGAGGAGCTGGGGATCGAAACAACAACCTTACGATTGGTGAACGACCTCCTGGACTAAACCACTGAAGGTTCTGCAGGATTTATGATGTCAAATGATTTATTAATGATTATAATTTACCTCCTTGTCGGACTTGTTGACTTTCACCTCCAGGTTGTATCGCTCCTCATCGATCACGTCGATCTTGTGGTGGATCTCCCTGCACAGCTCCTGAACACAAACATCAACAACATGTCTTTTTTCAGAACATACAAGACAACATTGTAAATATTCATTTTTGCCATAAGAGTTTGACGATAAGTTGCTAACCACCAGCAGATGTTAGGGACAGGGACATGGTCAGTTGTGTACCTTAGCGTCAGTGCGTGCTATGATCTTTTAACTACAAGACACCCTCTGCGAAGGCAGGACCATCACGTACTGATCAGACCTGGGTGTACTTAACATCTTTGGGCCCAGTTGGTGTCTGTCCTCCTTAAAAGTTAACCACTACATCAACTAAATCTGATCAGTGACAGCTGCACCTGGTTATTTGTTAACATCACATCATCTTACGGAGTAGCAGAGCCTTTCCAAGGCACGGTGGTGTGGTGGTTTGTACCACTGCCTCACAGCTAGAAGGTTTCTGTCTTGAATTCCATTTGGCCGGGGTCTCTCTGTGTGGAGTTTGCATGTTCTCTCTGTGATAGTGTGGGATTAGATTTTAATTGGAGAGTCTAATTTTACCCTGAATGTGAATGGATGTTTGTCTCTGAATACGTTGGCCCTGTGATACGCTGGCGACCTGCTCTCGCTCAGTGTCAGCTGTGATCGGCTCCAGCCCCCCCGTGACCCTCAAAGGAGAAGTGGTTTATTTCATCTTCTGTACTCACAAAATGATTTCAGTCAATATTGTGAACCGAGTATCATAAGTCAACTATCAAGTGACTGATTATTACAGGACTCACAAGACGGGGTTCACCCCCACCACATGAATGTGTTTAATGTGTAATCATGTGTTGCTGTGAGTTTCTGTGCGTTGGTGTGTCACGTGCCTGCAGCTCCTGCATGCTCCTGGGCATGGACACAGGAGGACAGTTCTCAGCCATGTACCTCCCCCTCTCCTCCTCTTGCTCCCTCTCCTCCTCCTCCAGCAAACCTTTGGCGATGGACAGCATCAAACTCTGCAGAGGAAACACCCCGATAACGTGAAAACATGAAGGCACATCCAGTATTGTTGATGCAAAAAAAAACTAATTTAATCAATTTGTGAAAAAAATGCAAAAGTTTTTCTGGCAACCAATTTGCCATTTACGGAGCCCAGAAGGGTCATGATGAGAATATTTCTGGGGATTCATTTGTTTTGAGTTATCTTTCAATATTTTTTGTATTTCTTCTGAGGCATACCTAATGGGGTGAGCCTCGGAATGAACCTGTATGGGCACAAGACCAAACTAATGTAGCTTGGTTATGGTGGTCACTAGATTAGGTCACAGCTAGTCTGTGATTAATATGGTCCAATGTTTGATAAATGATATTGTTCTACAGTCAATGAAAGTCATGACAGTGTCCGAACATGACCCACACCTAATGCAGATAATGACAGCTGCACTGAGTTTGTGTTTCTGTCTCTGGTAAACATAGTTATTTCTTTTTTTCCCCGATTACAGACATGTGCAGTGTAAAAAATCAGCCCAACCAATCAGATTCTCAGAGTTCTCTCCAGGAGGAAACAGTACAGTAACCTGCAGGAAGCTGTCTGATCCAATCAGAACCAGTTACTGTTCTCAGGACAACTGTGTGGATATAGATGACATTTCATGATAGGAACAGTAACCTACTGCAAGATAAAGCAAAACATATTGCCTACAAAACTATTGGGAGGTAACGCAAAACATTTAGAAGGAAAGCAAAAGTGATCCTCAAAAATATTTGGATGTGACCCTGCGGGGCTCCTTAGCAGATGTCCTCTGCTTTGCTTCCCAAAACACTGCACAACAAACAATGTTATAACAAAGACTTTTACCTTTATATGATGCTTGCGACTCGAAGACATTTTTTTTCTGAGGAGAAACAACAGTCACAATGTTATTGTGATTCATATAAAAGATTTTGTATTCATAAATATATAAACAAACTTGACTCTTGAAAATTACTTCTTATTGGAAATGTTTTCCGAAAATATTTCAGAATTGTTTTAAAAGAGATGAGATATTTTGCACTCAAACACTTATGGAATATGGAGAATCATGTTTGAAGTGAGCTTATAATGACGAGCTAAATCTAAAGAACTTGAATATATGAATAAGACCAGAGTTACTTACTCTGCCATGTTGATGTTTGTTTGGCTTCAAACCCTGCACAAAAACACAATGTTCCACTGAAAGGTGAAGACAGACGACTGCAGACATGTGAAACTTTCATAAGTGGTTATTTATCAGGAAAAGTTATTAACGCAAGCAGGGAAACAGGACACGAGATGAATGTGGGGTCAGACTGAGGAGGAACAGGACTGGAATCCCGCTGTCCAGTCTCTGGGGGATAATGACTCCACTCAGAGGAAACCCAACACTGGCTCCAGGCTCAGTGGTCAGCCTTGAGTGAGGAAAAACCCTCTTGTCTAAATTAGGGCAAAGATCTGGGGTCCAGTTGTCTCCCATCCCTTGCATCCCTGTCTGTCTTCTAGAAGATTATAAGAAACACCTGATACCTCCTCTGTTGCTACAAACATCTCAGCCATTAGACATCTTCTAAAATAGAGAACAGATCAGACAGAAAACAGAACTGAGGGCTCGTAGATATTTAACTAAATGTCTAAAAGATGTCTCAGCCATGATTTCAGGTTTTAGTTTTCAATATGTAAAAACTTTAAGGTTATAGTTATATTTTGGTCCTGAACCAAGAAAATGTGTCTGATCTGGTATTTCTCTTATAATTGTTTTGAATAAAACACAGAAGGGATCAGGAGCGGCTCAGGCTGATACTGTTTCATCAAATAATTACAGAAGCAGCACTAAACCTGACTGCAGATCAGTGGAAACAGGTTTTGTTTCTCTTTCAACATTGTGTGAATCTAAATTTCAAATAACAGAGAAAAGAAAGTTCAGAAATAGATTAGGCTTTATATCACCAACACAATCCATCACAAAAAACAAAGCTGGCTCTGATCCTGCAGATCCAGGCCTTTAACACCGAGTGCCAATACTTGTAATGTCAGGTGCAATATTTCTCATACGACACTGTTTGAGTCTTGATTTTTAACAGAATAATGAAGGAATGATGAGAAATGGTTCAGGATTTAAGTAGCTGATCAAAGTAACAGACTTGAGACAAGAACTGATCCTGCAGATCGACAGTCAAAATCCCCAGTAAAAACCATAGCAGCTCAATGGACACATTTTCTCGTTAGCCACAACAACAGATCCAGTCCCTACAAAAATGTTTTGACATTATATGACTGATTTAGTGTATGTTAAGGGTTCAAATTATGCTTTATTGTTATAATTCAATTATTTCACATTTTATATTGGATTTATATGCATTTTTTAGACTACTATCACTGTATAGTTCTACAGACTATATATAAATATATATATAGTCTAAATCATTTTTATTAACAACAGGAAGAAATTCAGGAAGAAACCTGGAGAAAAATAGCGATAGTAATATGTTAACATAAAGTGATGATTCTAATTCTGATGTTGTGTCTTGAGATCATGAAAAAACATTTAAGTCTGTACTTTTAATGAATATATAATAGATCAATTTGCATGTTGCAATATATATATTTCCATAATTAAATACATTAAAGCATATATATCTTTCCTTGATATTGAAATGTGACATCAATATTCATTGCAGATTATTGCAAAATGTTATGTTATTAAATGTGATCAAACATGAAGACAGATCAATTTATCAATATGACATAACATCTATTCAAACTGTTTGTGATGACAGCAATAAACACTGGGACTATCACTTTCCAACTGTAGAGTCAATTTTCACCAACACACCTCACCACTGACCTTAGGCTATTAATGTTAAAGTAAAAACATCATCACCTTCATCCTACAGTCACAGATTCTAAAGAGCTGGATTATTTTTCAATTCAGTTTAAACATCCAAAGCAACAAACACATACATTCACAACAACTGGATCAACAACTTTTCATAAGAATCAAATACGTGCTAAGAAATCAGCTGCAGCAGAGAAAAGACAAAGATCTCTTACCTTGTGGCCAAAGATGGAAATGGAGCGGAGCAACAGATGTGGGCAGCAGCTCCGTGTTGGAACTATACGTTGGTATATATTGTATTCCCCAAAAGCAAAGGAAACCCCAGCTTTCTCTTTATGGAAGTAGATTTTCTCATAGACCAATGGGCTCACCAGCAGTTATTATATCTGGCCTCCCCTCTGCTCTTAAATCTCCTCCCTATCTGACCATTATAAATAACCCCCAGCCTTCTGATTGTTTTACTGATTGCATTATTTTCCCCGGAGCCCCAAAAGGAAAGTGCTCACAGAAGGAGAAGGTAAAATGAAGAGAACTAGAAGGAGATATTTGTCAATGCACCAAATATGATCAAATATGAACACTGTTATAGGCTTGCTGTTAAGGGAAGGATGACTGTGAGGCAGTTTTTAAGTGAAGGAAACCAGGGAACAGCAGTGATGAAAGTTGAGGAGACAGCAGGTGGGAGGGAGTGGAGTTTCTAGACGGTCATTTAAGACACGCTTAATGGAGGCTATTAAGAAGCTGTTAACAGGAGCTGCCAGGGAAGGAGGGAAAGTGAGAGGAGGGAGACACGACAGGGAGAGACTCTCTGAACCAAGATCACTCGGGATTTTTCTGCAGGAAGAACACAGTAGGAAAGGGCAGGAGGAGTATAATTTTGAGATTCACAATAATGCAGAAGTTGCATTCACTAAAAACAGTGTACTCTATTTATGATGTAAAAATATAGTACATTAAATATATTTTTCCATTCTTTACGTGATAATATATTAGCTGCTCCAAGCAAGAGAACAAAGTAGGAAAAGAAATGACTTGGCTACTGTATTGACTGGTAATAAACTAAAATCAAATTTATTGTAATCAGTGCCTGGAAACAGATACAACAGGTGTTTTCTGGCTTTGCAGTCAACCCCAGAACAACAGCTGAGTACATATCTTTCTTTAATATTTCAACAGTACAAATTATATGTGACTTAAGAAACATGACATGAGAAATACATTGTTTCACATTTCTGAACATCATATTCATTGAGAACATTCTGGGCCACTGAGAAATCACCTGAGAGAATGAGTAAGAAAACCTATTCAGTTTGATATGATGACTGTGACTTGAAATATGCCGACACTCAGTCTACTACAGTGGGCATCAATAACATCGAGAAATA
Organism: Paralichthys olivaceus; assembly: GCF_024713975.1. NCBI lineage: Eukaryota > Metazoa > Chordata > Actinopteri > Pleuronectiformes > Paralichthyidae > Paralichthys > Paralichthys olivaceus. The sequence continues at coordinate 22,616,116 of NC_091099.1, forward strand.
TACCGTCTCCTGTCTCACGTCCTGCATTAGTAAAACACCAGTACTGTACACTAATGAATAGCAATTATATTACAGCAAGGACCATTTTACACAGATAATCATGTTTATACTTTTCTGTTTTGGCCCAAATAAAACATCAAAAAATATTCAACATTGTACAACATATTAAGAGAAGAAAAAGTCATACAAAGTGTGCAAATGTCACCGTACGGTCACGAGACAACTTCAAATCAAGGCACCATACTTTTAGTTTCCACTCCTACCACACCGCTCACATCAAGACTGGACTGTGCTGCATACAACTGTCCTGTACAACTGATTCTCACTGAGGCTGCCCAAGTAAGCACATGGAAAAAAAAAAACTGAAATACAAAAAAAGAAAAGCCAATGGCAACATTTTAGCCTTCATTTTACTATTTGCATAACTTTCATTTCTCAGAAAGGTTTTCTAGGAGTGTTTGTTCCCCAATTATTAATATGTTGGTCACTCAGCTTGATTTATCTTTACTGGCTGATGAAATGAAATGAAAACTGATGAAAATATGATCCATCACTTTACCCGGAACAGACCACTAGCAAATTAATTTAGAGCCGCGACTGGACCAACTGATAGTAAGCAAAAAAAATATCCGTTACTTAAACCTTTGGTGGTTTATACTTGTGCTAAATTTTGATGATGGAGCTTCACATTTCAGACTGATACATCTTGTAACCACTGAATTAAACTGCCAGCGAACCTGACTAACTTTCAGCTGCTTGGTTGAATTGTTGTACTCAGCGTAGATAATAGTTTTCAGTGATGAGGATAAAAATTTTAGCCTTTAGATTGAACCATTTGCAAACTACAACCAAACATAGCTAATGAACTGAAGCTTTTCTTTTTGGAAATCACTTTCTGCAACTGGTTGCAATGTATATAACTATGCAAATATCTGCATAGTAGGGTCATATTAGCATCCACAGCAGCAAACCAAGCTGCACTTTACCCTCTCTTAAAGTGCACCTTCAAATGACAGAATGGCAATAGATCATATTAGAAACTGAACAGAAGAAGATCAATATTTTCCGCTGTAATTAATGACACAAAATAAACCAGCATGCATTGGGGAAAAGCAGGTGGGACGGGAACCAGTGCAGATATTGTTAGAGCACAACCTAATGGAGCTAACCTAGTTAGTTACCAAGTTACAAAAAGTACCATTTCAAATATGTCATCATTCCTGTATGTTTGCCTTGATCTACTTGTGTTAGTTATACCAGAATCATCTAGTTGACATAGGACACAATCTGTAAACATTGGGGATGTCAATGATAACAGGAAGGCATCAATTGATGTGATGGTCACTTTTGTACTAAAACAGCAATTTGGCTGATGTGGAAGAACATCAGGGTATCAGTTAACAGACCAGGTACTAACCTCCATCCTGAGTCATCCGAGAATGAACTCTCAGTATCTTTACTCTAGTCAGTGTTTCCGATATACGGACATGGGGTCACTGCCACAATATAAATATTTGCCTCCACATGTTTTGTCAAATGGATAAATCTTATTTAACAGCTGAGGCATTTTACTGCCAGGTGTGGACAGATGTACTGAGAGCTGACCAATTGGGATCAGATCTCTCAGGACGGATGTTAACACCAGGTCTGAGCAGGGTGAAAACAGGGCAGATATCAAAGCTCACTTTCCTCAGTACTGACTCAGCTGTGTCATGTATCCAGTTTGGGAACAAGTGCTGAACCTAGATGATTAATCAAGTAGCTGATATAAAGAGGATAAATCAGCTGCAGTTTCAATGATTGAGTGATGTTTTAAGTAATTAATCAAAAACATTCTCCAATGTGAGGATATGCTGCTTTTCCTTTTTCTGTCTCTGTCAGTTGAATATTTTGGGGTTTGGGCAAAACAAGACCTCGTGAAGACGTCAACTAAAACCGTGAAGAACATGAGTTTTCACCTTCATCTGATATTTGACAGATTTAAATGATCAATCATTTGAAGAATAACAGATACAATTATGTAATTTTTATATTATTTGTCACCTTGGTAGACCGTGGTCAAATCATTCGTCTATAATCAGACAAACTGATGATCATGAACTGCTTTTTAATCAAACACTTTAATTGAACAATTATCTTAATGTGATTATTCTAATAGGTGGGTAAACACGCCAACTGTCAAACTCCCAGTTGATATTGAAAAATAATAATTCAAACAATATTTAAATAAAAATCAATACTTGCATTGAACAACCCTGTGAGTAGTGCAAAAATCCTCTCTTGCAGTTTAAACCCTGAATCACAGTTCAGTGGCACTGAAACACTAATACTGAAAATCTACAGAGATGCACGACACCCAGCCTCACCGCATACACTGAAGTTCAAATTTACAAAGCCACAGTTTGAGCACCACCAGAGATTAAATCAAACAAACTGTGGCTAAAAATGGGGCTACAGTCTTCCTCACGGAGGAGAGGTCGAACCGTTCATCTTCCATCAAGTATGACCTCGGAAAAACAAAAGAAAACAGCATGAAAATGTCACAAACAACAGAAGCTTTACATTTAAATCAGGTGTCCGTGTGCAAAGTTCCCTCTTGCGATAGAAGCAGATAAATCAATGTAATCCAGTCAGTGGTGATGGATCCAATGGTCCTCTGTTCTTCAGAGTGGCAGCTTTGTTTCAACAGGGTCAGAAACAAACTTTTTTTAACCCACCCACAATGGCTTCGAACAACGATTTCACCAGCTTAACATTATTTTGGAAGAAAAACAAAGTTCCAAACAAATGATATCCAGGTACCTGCTTCTCCTTCAGATCTTTGTGTAAAAAATCTATATAAAACTGATCTAAGTTCACACCTGTCATTTCTAAAAATGCATCTTGGGCGGCCACTTGTGTTTCAGCTTCACATTGGAATTTGATTTAAATCAGTGTGTAGAGTTTAACTGCTTTTAAAATACAGTTCAGGCTCAACAGCTATTGAGCAACATAGGAAGTCTAGAGTTTTACAGATAAATTAAAGGTTCTCTGTGGAGATTTGACCACCAGTGGTGCTATAGAGTAAAGTTTTGATGAACAGGTCCAGTTGTCTTTATCTCATGCTCTACTTGTAATGCAAAATTGTAGTTCATTTAAACCAAACTTTACCACTGATTTGGTGAAAAACTTAACTGTTTCCGACACAGTTCACAGGCACCTTTTAAAATGTTTGAATGTCATCATGTCCACCAGTGTTTTGTTGAGTTATCAAGGCTGGAACACCCTATTTCTTAAACCCCCCCCCCACCTGAAGTGGCAGCAGAAACGGAGAAGCATCACAGCACTGGCATTGTTTTCACATTGTTGTTGATAAAGATATTGACTGCAGCCATTTAAAAGGAATCAAGGTGCCAGGACGGGAGCAAATTAACACTTCACTTTCCTGCTGATATGTGGTTGGACCATATGTTCTGCAAGTACAGAGGGATCAGTTTGATTTGTTTTTCCTGCCTTCTCACATAAAGGTATCTTTCTTTGCAAGGCTTTATATGCAAGTTGTCTTAGCAACATACACATTACACATTTATTATCTGGCAATTTTCCACCACATTTTGGCCATTGATACTTTCATATAATTCACAGCCCTTAATGCCCAAAGGCAGGAACATTATAAGGGAGTAAATAACCCAGGTACAAAATCCTAAATAGGATGTCTGTGATGCCAAAGTTGACGGTTGTATGATCCATGTCTTGCCCTTTCCACAACAGTCAATTGTCAAACATAGCAAGCCAATTGTGTTGAAGTTCACTATTGTTTCAACTGATGGCAGTAGCAGATCCAGGACTTCTTCATTGCAATATCATACCAATCAACAACCATATTCATGGATATGTAGAAAAACTTTGTTTGATGCATCAATTGTATTTTTGGGGCATGCTTAACCTAATCTGTTGTTATCAGCAGTTGTTTATGTGCCAGTGACCATTCATTTAGATAGGTGGCTGGTCTTGCTGGCAGAGGAACTAGACTGTCCCAATTCGAAGGCAAAGATGGCTCCACTGGGAGAGTCCTTCCCAGTTCAATATATTCTGACTCATTTGGCTTACGTGATTAACTGTTTTCAAAGAGGTAATGGCGGCAAAATGCAAGGTGAAAACATCAGAATTTATTTTTAAATACAAGTAAATAACTGTTTTAGTTGCATATTTTCAAAGTGTAGCTTTATTTAATAAACATAATGTTATGATTTTCAGAAACCCAAAGGGCAATTCCACACCTGTAACAGTGTTTCTGTGCATCAAAACTCACCAACTAAAATTCTGTATCCGTTAGGTTGCAACTAATAGACTGATATTGGTCTTTGCAACTGTTGTGAACATATTACCAGACCATATATGCCACATAAAGCTAACCAAGACGCATTTTATTTCCAGGTGTGAACTTGGCCGAGGACTCATCTGATGAGTAATTTCCCACCCTGTACTAGAATGACATCAATAATCTCCTGAGATCTCCCATTAATAATTTCCCCTGATAGAAAACACCACCATGACGGCATGGCACAAAACCGGAGCAGGACTATATCAACTATACAGCCAACTCTATTACATTGTGATACCACGAAGCTGTATACATTACAGTGAAGTCTATTGCGTCTCCTGTTCTGTGAGAGGGGAGGAATAACGGCCAGGTCACATTTATAGGTTTGAAGAGGAAATACATCAAATTCATACGTTTTACAGTCACTGAACTCAGGTGAGGACAATAACATCCAGTGGACCAGTTGAAGAGTCGACAGGGCGAAGTACAACTGCCCTTGATTGTTTTTAGGAAAATATTTTATACCATAAGCAGCAGCTGAGCATGTTTGAAAGTGAGTCAGGTCCACGCCACTTTGCGTGAGATGGCCTGTTTAAAGCACTCAGGGTTGACGTTGCCCCCAGGCCGCAGCGCCCTCTCCAGGCTCACCAGCACATTCTGGTGACATTCCCTGATGTTGACCGGGTACTTGGCCCTCAGCAGCTCGTAGGCGGCAATCAGCCTCATGTTCTGCTTCACCATCAGGTACTGGATGATACACGTCGGTGCCAAGGAGAAGCCGTCCCGACAGTGGACCAGGACACGCTTCCTCTTCTCTGTGGAGGCGTCAATGCATTCGTTGATGTCCTCGAAGCAGCGCTGTTTCAGGGCCGGACCGTCACCCAAAGCGTCCGGCACGTCTCCAATGTCTACCTTGAGGCGAGACCAGCTGTGACGGGCGCCGCGGGTGCAGGTGCAGGGTATGAGGCTGAGGCTGGGCCCCGGTTCTCCTGGCAAGCTGCTCATATCTATGATGCTGTCAATGTTGTTGCGGCACAGGGTGCGTCCATTGTATGCCGCATTCAGGTTGCCAACATAGATGTAGTCCGTCACCTTGGAGATGACGGGTTCAGAGTACTGGAAGTGTTCAGGGCCACTGGGTTTAGGCTCAGGTGTGTCGGGGCCCCTGGCTCCTGCCGGACCCGTGGCAGCTCTCCTGCTGTAGTTGCGCAACTTCTTGGAACCAGAACGGGACGGCGGGTTGGAGTCAGACTCAGAACTGCTGTTCCAGGGCGGAGAGAAGAGAGAGAAGCGGCTGGAGGATTTGCTTTTGTTGAGGATCTCCACTGGACTGGACAGGCTGGAGCTGGATGCTGTGGTGGAAGCTGAGGCACAGAACAGGGATGCTCGCTCTAGAGAGCCTGTGCTGCTGGCAGCTCCTGCACTGTGGGCCTGCTCCATCTGCAAGAAACACACACACCTGACATCTACTCAACTACAACAAAAAAGTTGAGTTCCTCAGGCTTTTCTAGTCCCTGAACTAGTCCTGACATTTTGATCGACCTCACTACAGAGGACATATCAAGTTGTCACATGAAAGAGAGTAATGCACACTTTTATCTTCATGTGCTTTGAATAGGATTTGGTCGAAGAAAAAAATGTATCTAAGATTTCGTATGAGAAATATTTATAATCTAATGGGCGCAAAAAAGTCATATTAAGAGGATAAAGCTGTAATTGAATGAGAAAAGTAATATTACACAGAATTAAGTTATTTATTGAGAAAAAAGTTATAATATTACAAGACTAAAGTTAATCTGGCATGTAGCAGTTGCATGCTGTGTGATGTTTGAATGTACCTGAGCTTTGAGGTTATTCTTCCACTCCTGCGTCTCCAGAGCTTTGAAGCGGCCGCTGCTGTCGGAGGAGACCGACACGCAGAGGGGCCGGTGAGCTCTGGGGGGGAGCTGGGGGGTAAGGGCCACGGGGATGGGCCTCGCATCGGTGTGCTCGGTCCTACTCATCATCAGATTTGGACAGGAGCCTGAAACACAGGAGAAATATTAGAGCCAGGTATGTGGTTGTACTTTGTTGTCAGTGGGTCAGTGCCACTGATGAACCAGATTTTATGAAGCAACACTCTTTGACTCTTATTTGAAGAAAAACAGCTTTGACTGGAGCAAGACTATATCAACTATACAACCAATACTATTACATTGTGATACCACAGAGCTGTATATCACATTTATAGGTTTGAAGAGGAAATACATCAAATACATATACGTTTTACAGTCACTGAACTCAGGTGAGGACAATAACATCCAGTGGACCATTCGACTGCCCTTGATTGTTTTTAGGAAAATATTTTATACCATAAGCAGCAGCTGAGCATGTTGGAAAGTGAGTCAGGTCCACGCCACTTTGCGTGAGATGGCCCGTTTTAAAGCACTCAGGGTTGACGTTGCCCACAGGCTCGCAGCTCGGGAGTAAAAAGTAAATCTGCCTACTTGATTCATTTTTTAGACAATTTTGCCATCTCAACTGGACATTTAAGTTTATTCTTGTCTATTCTAATAGTGAGAAATCCATCCGCTCATGTTGACCGTTTTACTTTTAAGGAAATATTTTAACTAATTTATTCATACTGGGTGCTGCCTGAAGTTGAGTTTAGTTGCTGCATAAGACAACTTACAGGCGTTGGTGTATGCCATGTCCTAAATTTTTTTTAAAACAAGAATGAAATGTAATAATTATTTTTACTAGATGCGCTTGATATAAAAAACATTTAAAGAACAGTTACACCCTCCGTCACTAACCCCTCAAGTGAAGTTAAGCAGGTTAGAGGTGTGTTAAATTCTCACTACTATTAAAAGTTATGTAATATTGTGGTGTGGGCTCATACAGACAGATTTCTAGTATTTACTTTTGACTGTGCTAATCAGTTTATTGATTTTGCAATGTACTGACAGATGAAGTACCGTTTCATAAAGATGATTAGATGAATGTCTAAAGCTCAAAGTACATTGAGAACCTCAGCAGGTTTAGCTGCCAGTAGTATATTCTTGCTGATGCTAAGCTCTGTGTCTTCAATAAGACAAGCACGGTTACAACATAAATTTAGATTCATCATAATCAAGCAGCAGCAGCCCTGTTCATACCTCTGCCTGCACATAACAATCTAAAGCATCAGAGATAGCAGCATTTTCTAAATGCAGAGATGGAAATCAGACTATTTCCATGGAGGGTTTCACTTACTAGCACATTCTGAGCAGGTGATGGACTGAATCTGCAGCGTGTTTTGGGTTTTAAACAGACCGTGAAGAGTCCTGGCTATACCTGTGAACAAGAGGTCACCTTGTTGTCAACATAACAAACCCATGCGGCTGCTTGGAAGCGGTGACAGTGAGAATTTGCTTGCACAGAAGTAAAAAAAAACAAAAAAACACCGGCCTTACCGATCCCTCCATTCTGTTTGCGGAGCACTTTCTTATCCAGCAGCTTGTGCGCACTCAGATCTTTGTCCCACTCTTCCTCGGCTTCCATGTTCCGCCTCCTGCATACAGAGGCACAAAAACCGGGCTCAGGCGGCCCGTCATCTTTGGGAAGCCGGGCAACACTTCAGCTCCATGGGACGGACGTGACTTCAGCTGCGGGCGGCGTGGACGGACGCTGCTGCTAGCATCACCGGCTAAGTTAGCCGCTAGCAGCAGCCTGCTAGCTAGCTTACTGTCCTGCGGGTCTCATGTTAAAGGGCTGATGGAGACTCTGACCGTCGGTTATTCCTGCTCCCGAACCGCGGCAGACTAACGGGTGCACACCGGGGGACGGAGCGAACATGTGGACGCTTTCGCTAAAAAAAAAAAAAAAAAATGCTAAGCGTTAGCGAGCTAGCCGCTGCTGGTTAGCACCGCCGCTTGCTGCTCGTGTACGGGCGCTGCAGCTCATGACGCCCCGACTACAACTACATGTTGTGCGTGTCAGCGGCTAGCATGGCTGCGTGTCGGCGGATAACGTTGCTGACACCACCGTGGTGACAGTCTCCACGGAGCTCCGGTGACTAATTAGCTAGTGAGCAGCTCAGCTAGCCGAGCGGCTTCACCGCTCACAGAGCCAGGCAGCGGGTTGACCCCGAGTGCAGCCTTCCAGGTTGTTGAAACCCAATCTGACGACAGACAGTGTCGAGCAACCAGATGAGGTGATAAGTCGATGAAATGAGGTGAGAGGAGACGGGGGTGGGGGGGTGGTGGAAGGGGAGAGGAACATGTGGGAGCTGGGAGAAGAAAAGTACCTGGAAGACTAAACTGAGCAGATCAAAAACATGGGGGTTCAGACTCACTTGATGAATGCACCGTCGTGTCTCATTAGGGCGGGACTGGCCACTTATCAATGAATTAACTTTAACAACCAGCGCAAGCTCTCCAGTGATTCTCATCCTAACAAATCTATTTTACTCGTAATTAAAACCGTTTATTTCTTTGTCTAATGTTTAGCAAGTACAAATTACAAAAAATATTAGTTTTACTGAAAAAGCAATATCTTGGAAATAGACAGTGGCCACCTAATTGTATTATTGTAATAATACAAAAGCAACTAATTTCATTTCATATTTACAAGTTTCTCATGGAACAACACTCTACACTGAAACTAGAATCATTTTTAGTGTATGGGTGTTTTCATAAGCATGGATAAAAAGAAAGCTTTTGTCAAAAGGCTAAATGGATAAAGAGAAAAGCATCATTAATTTAATAGTTCCAGTAGACCAACATTTCAACACTACTGTGTGTTTGTCACTGTTTAAAATGTGTTTTTTTTCCTCCTTGGAAGTTTCGAGGACTGTTCCCACAACCTGATGATACATGACCCACCAACACACACTTAAAGAGTACAGCCATTTTTGATAAAGCAATAGTTCCATGTATAGTTTGCTGAAGTAAATTTAGACAGCGCAGTAAAAGAAGAGACTGAACTGTGTGTCCATGTTGTGAGTCCTGAGTATGACACATCTTGGAAATCCTTATTCATATAAACAGTTTACATAAAACACGAAAACGGAGCAGGAAACACAGCACTAGCAAATGATTGGTTTTAACTGAATTAGGTAGTTGGTTAGTTTTCAGCTGCTTTATTAATTAACAAACCAGAGATAGTATCACAATAACTGGAGATGCCTGAAAAGTACTAATAAATATTCAAATCTGTACAAAAATATGTTGTAACTCCTTTTCTTTTGTGCATCACAGCTAAATATTGTTATTATGTTGTTAAATAAGCTGCAAAGTAAAATTACAAACCAGTGGACAAACAATGAAGTCATACATTCCTGTTGAGAAAACTCATCTCAACAATAATTCACAGCATTTAAAGTAGTTGAGTCTGTGAACTGAAACAACCCTTTCACCTCACCCCATCACTTTCAGGAATCGACTCACCTTGTGTGTGTGATGCTGGTCATGGCGGTTGGTCCGTTTCTCAGTGTGTCAGCAGACCGACTGAAGCAGCTGCAACTCTGTCCGACAACAATTATCTGGGAGCTGATCTGGAGCCGTTTTTTTTCTCCTTCCTTCTTTCCTTCTTGTGTTTTAATTGGATGAGCGGGTCTCTCTCCAGGTATCCTGGTAACCCAGCGAGCAGCTGATGTCAATGCCTCTCCATAATGAAGTGTGAGCGTATCTGGCTGCCTTTGTCAATAAGCAGGCAGGGAAATTCACAGGAGATAAGGCCGACAACAAAGGCCATGTCTGCCATGATGTGATCAGGATGCACTCAGCTCCTCTGGGTCCTAAACGTTTATATAGTACATTAAGGTCGTCTCAATGGATTATTTCCATTACTGTATAAAAATGTAATTGTTAGATCATATCTTAAAAGGGCTTAAATATGGAGGTAATCCATTGAAACCACTTCAATAAATCGAACCTAAAAAGTGCATTGTCACAGTATAAGCGATAGTTTATATTATAAGACATAATAGTAAAATAGCAACAGTAATAATACTTATAACAGCATGATAGTATATATCATAATAGTGTGATAATTAAATATAAAAGTTTAGCAATAATATAATAATAATAATAATAATAGCAGCAATGTTAATAATGGTAATGGTGTAAAGCCTGATTTTAGGACCTTTAAACACTTTGCAGCCATAAGTCTGAAACAGTCCTGTGTCATTACCTGTTGCAGTGAGGATCTGAAAAACGTTGTACAGGTATATGAGACATAGAGCTTTCAAACAGTGTCTCAACCGCCATGGTGGTGTGAGGACCAAGTCTGGCACTGACCAAAACTATAAGGCCACAGAGACTCATATGTGGGACTGTGCTTATAAAAGGTTAAATATCCATCATGTGCACCATGCAGGAAATATTAAATTAAACCAATTAACCTCTTTTTTAATGATTGTTTTTTTTTTTTTCAAATTAAAAGATCTCTGACTGCAGTAGAAAATGATATTGAATTGTGTTTTCCAGAGTAACTTAAAGTAACTTAAGTCAGAGTTTGGAGGACTCAAATATATTATTCTACCATAATGACTGCAATATGGCAATAAACTTACACAGACTTGAAACTCAAAACCGAACTAAACATTTATGAAAATGAAAATCTAATGATTTTTTCAAGTGCTTTTTCCCACTTGTTCTTTGTTTTCCAGTACTACCAGTACTGTTTTAAAATCAAAAGTTGTTGTCGGGAATATGTAAGTAAAGACATGTTTTAATATACTTTTTTTTGTGTATGATGGATAACATATGTTGTCTTTCACATGTGGTTGACCTGAGAGGCCTCAGTGCCCTGCAGATGAGACTGTTCCATCTTATGTGTTTACATCCTGTCCCTGGCACACAGATGACCTGATGAGTTTCCACTCTCACAAAGGTAATGAATAAAGGGACAACTTGACATGAACTATAGTTACCCACACTTGTTTTCTGCTCCTTTAACTAACAAACAAGCACTATTAGCTGTCATTGTTTTGCCTCTTGTTGGAAGTCTTCCAACTCTCTCACTTGTGCTGCTCAGACACTGACGTACCAGACATTGTAAACTTGGAGTTATCGAATGCTCAAGTTCTCAGAGCAAAACTAAAAAAGGCCTGGTACTCACTCTTAATGAACCTTACTAAACTGGTTGTTTTCTTAGTGGTTATTTTTTAATATAGTGTGTACGTGTATTCAATCATTTTTCATCAGTCAGCTGACTACAAGCTTTTCTTCAACAGTGGTGATGGCAACAATGTTTTTGGCCCAAGCTAGGATAATGATGATGATGATGATGACAATGAATGCAGCTCTGGCTGCACACCCTCCAACAGTGCAGTCAAAACAGAAGAATAGACCTTCAGGTGTGGATCTGCACTACATCCATCTGCACTGCATAGCTGTTTTCAGACGTGACATCTAGAGGAAGTTCAGAGACTTTCTTCTGTTCTTTCTGTGGACGTAGCCTTTCACACATGCCCAACGCAGGAGGAGATTCTCCACTGAGACTAGGGATGCACTAATCTCACTTTTTCAATCCAGATATGATACCTGAGCTTTGTGTATCGGGCCAGTACCCAATACCCATCACACACCATTGTTGAATTAATAAACTGTATACCTGTATGCCTTTTTCATGTTGCTAGCATTTACCCTCAAAATGATGTGCATTTGGTCATAGTAATATGCCACTGATCAAGCATTTCCTTTATTAAGATTAAGATTCCTATTTTTTGGTCCCACACACAGCATATCAGCAGCGATAAAAGATGTAAAAGCAATGAGCTTCAGCACAGAAATCTGGAGCTCTCAAACATGGGGAAATGGGACCTCTGTATTTAACCCATCCGTGTGAACGGAGCACACACGGAACACACGGAACACAATCTACACAGTGACCACACACTGAACAGTGGGCAGCCATGAAGGCACCCGGGGAGCAATTGGGGGGTTCGGTGCCTTGCTCAAGGGCACCTCGGCAGTGCCCAGGAGTTGAGCTAGCACCTCTCCAACTTCTGTCCATGCTGGACTTGAACCGGCCACCCTCCGGTTCCCAAGCCAAGTACCTATGGACTGCCTCCCCCTAATGGCAGTTGAAATCAAGTCACTGGTGTGTGTTCCTTTAAAGTTTTTTGCGTGGAGCATGGAACTGTGAGGAGTGCAACTCGTGTCCTATCAGTGGACAGTTCAACTTAAAAGACATGGGGCTTACGTCAGAGCTCCAGATTTCTGTGCTGAAGCTCATTGCTTTTACATCTTTTAACGCTTCCGATATGTGTTTACACACTTTGTTGTACAGGTTCCAAGTGTTAAAGTAGGCGACGGACAGTAGCCTTTGTTCCAATTAAAAAAACAATGAATTCCAGAACCTTCTATTATTTTTGTGGCTTTCATGCTGTCATTTTGAAGTTTCTCACGTCTTTGCAGTGCATCGGCCAAAGTTACCTGCTTCGTCATGTCTCCTTTTGTTTTGTTCTATATCCAATATTAATATCAGATCTTGCATCCCTAGCTCAGACGTGCTCTAGGAACACAAATCTCTGGAGCATTCAGGTGAGGGGTGGTGCATCTACAGCAGCGTTGACCTGGAAAACCAAAATCTCTCTTGACAGATTTGTCGATGTCTTAGATATTATTTGTGTTTTTTTTAATTTTTGCATCAACACGCCCACTTGTTTGCGATGAATTCTGCAGAGGATCTCCTGTCATGTCGGACTTTCTGATGACTGTATACAAGGGGGCCCCCTGCAGGAAGTCAGCAGGAAGTCCGGAGGGTCTCTGGTGCATGTCCAAAAGCAGCTTATGACATGACGTTGAGAAAGCAGTATTTTCTTGGTCAAGCTGCAAGGGAGAGAGTGGATAGAGGGCCTTGTGTGATGTAAACTGCTGCGTTAGTGCGAAGCTGCAAGGGTGGGCAGAACATTTGCATCTCAAAGAGCCTCCTTGAGCTCCTCAGCTCATCAGCTTCTATTGAACTTTGCTGCCTGAACATGTGAAGCGGTCCAGTGGGACTGTGGTGCTCATTACACACCAGACAGCATGTCGTGTGGACGTTAGTTACATCTGTCCTGAGGATGGCACCAGAGGAAAGACCTTAACTTTTAGATAACCTAGACTCAGACCTTTTGTGTGTCATAACAGGCATTGAATTATCGTGGGACAGACACATACAGAGAATGGTAACCAAACAGGATGTTTGTAATTACATTTTTTGGGGATTGTTGCTCAGTAGTTTGGTCCCATACGTCATTAGGTGGTGATCAAAAATGAATTGGCCCAGAATAAAGTTGCTCTTTCTTGTGGGTTGAAAACATTTTTTAAAATGCATAAATGTTTGAATCAATGTATCCCTGAAGTTTCACTGGAGTGGTGCATGAAATATTTATCAGATGTAAAATGATCAGTCATGCATCAAGAAATTCAGTAAAACATATATACTTTGGAAATATAAGAAGAATAGACAATTTTTGATTTAATATTTCCATTTTAAACACGAACATTAAAAGCTGTCAATCGCAGCAGTCAGTTCGCTGTCTTTCATTTTTACTGTTGTTTAAAAAACCATCACATTTAAAAGTTTGATTTCCACAAGTTTTCACTTCTGACTGGACAGTGACAGGTGTCGTCAAAGATGCCAACTCATTGCAATGCGTGCACACACGCACAACTACTCAACGAGCGAGTGAACAAGCAAGAGGTATTGATTCCATTCACGTGCTAATAAGATAATCTTGCAGTCACAGTTGTGGTGTTTTCATGTCTTTCACTGAGGAGAGGCTTTTTTCTGGCCTTTTTACCATGAAGCTCAGTTTAACACAGGATCTCTGCAGCTCAGACAGACTGGCCAACAGGTTCTTGATCACCTCGGTTAATGAGATCCTTGGTCCGTTAGGTGACCAGCTCTACACAGATTTTTGGTTTAAGAACACTGGAGGCCATTGAGCCTTTGATGCCACAGACATAGCCTTCTCCAGATCTGTTCCCCACAACACAGTCCTGTCTCTGAGCTCTGCAACTTCTTCACCTCATGGCTTAGTTTATCCTCTGATAGGTATGCAAGTATATATATATATATACTGTTGCTGTCAGTGTTAGTTAACTACTCAAGTTCTGCAACCAACATTTTCCCTCTTCGGATAAAAAGAGGTTGTATTTTAGCATCAGGTGCTCATGGAGTAAAGACCAAACCAAGCCCTCTGTTCTCTGCACAGCTTGGGGACTCTTCTTTAATGAAGAAGCTCTCTGGAGAATTGAGGTAGCAGGAAGAGACATGTGCTGAACTCAGCTTGATTGCTTTCATTTCACTCTTCATCTGTCAGGGGAGTCCGGATGCCCTGAGAGGCGAGTGAGGAAAAAAAGATCCAGGTGATTCATCTAGTAAGAGAATAATGTTCTCTCTTGGGTTTAAGACTCAAGAAAAGTATCATCTTTCAACAAGTTTGTTTTCACCTATAAAAACGGGTGAAAAAAAGTCTTGGCGGGATGTTTGTGTTTGTTATTGTAGCAATTGTTGGAGCTTCTTACTTCCTGTACAAATAGTTGAACATCACTAGTTTTGTTTAATATAGCTATTTAGATTATGTCTGTAGAATTATTATATAAGTTACTTTTGGTAGTTTATGCTTTTGTTTTGAAGGTACTGGGCACCCGGTGATTTTGGCTTGGTGGGCATAGGCACTGGGAAGGGTTCATGATTTCTTACCAGGGCAAGAGAGACAGCAGACACCATTGCCTTTTGATTTGTTTGCTTGCAATAATGGAGAAATAAAAAACACAATAGACATATTATTTCCTGTGTGCGATTCACTCCTCAGGTGCTTCAGAGACTTACATTTTGAAAAAACGAAAACTTTTATTTTTTATTATTTTGCTTTTTTAATCAAGTTCAAGGACAAATCGTCATTCTGGCCACAAATGAACATTTTAACATTAGAAACGTAATTTTATTACGTTATTACGTAAAATGAAAAATAAACTATTTTCCATCCTTGAAATGTTGGATAATAAAGTGGAAAATTGAATAAAGTTTTTGTTTCTGGTGTATGCTGCCTGAGGGCGGGGTCTGGGCCTAATTCAACTTACTTCTGATCGGTTGGTGTGGACTACCTCCGATAATGGGGTTCAGTATCTTGGCCAAGGACACTTTGACACACAGAGGTAGTGGTTATCACAGTATACCCTGGCCTCTGGTGCAACATTATGATTGACAGCTGAGACTGACTCATTGACTGTGGAGAGTCTGCAGAGCTCAGGTCATGAAAACACCAGGCTGCTAATTGATGCTGTCGTCTCTGCCAAGAAAAATAGCTTATGACACCGTCTAACACCTGGAATGAATAAAATGGAGCGAACCCTGCGAGTTAGTTCCGGCAGCCAACTCGAACTACACTGCTCCAATCATGTGACACACATCATGTGACATACCTTATTCTTCACAATCATCTATTATACACCTTATTAGGCAGCCTAGTTGAGCAGAGAGAAATTTCCCATCAACCCCTTTGCTCGCACTGCTGCTGCAGTATCGCTACCAGTTGCTTCAGCCCCTCCACCACCCCAGCATCCACCTGTAGGCTCAGACGGGGGGGGTTACAAGTATCTGCTTGTCACTCCCATCATATCTATGTAATCATATCGGGGGAGTGATATGAGTCGGAGCCTAACACTAACCTGTTCTACAATAAACATTTGAACGTGAGTTGTCCGACTGAACTGTATTAATTTCAGGAACAATGTTTACGATGATAACACCACCACTTGTTAGACAATATGAATGTCACAGGTTAAACCAACAAACTGCTGTGATTCCTCATATCAGCTATAATTGACTTGATGACAGGTTTAAATGAAACATGCTTTCGTTGGTTTGAGTGCTCTGCACACTCTTTTTAAAGATAGGTTGTGAGTGAAGGGCTGCCACTCTGTCACACCTCAAGTGTTTCTGCAGTTCTAACATAATGTGACATCTTAGCATCTCGCTTCATAAGCCTACAGATGTCAGAGTAGTTAACAATAACTTTTAGTATTGGCAACAAGATGTTAGGATCCATGGACTGTCCCATTTTGGCTTCTGGTTACTGACTCCTGCTGGTTATTCAGTTCACTTATCATGAATCTGCTGATCAATCAACTTGTCAGCTGTCAGTACTTACTGTGCGTTCAGGTGGTGTCGGAATAATCGGAAACATTTGTTCCTGACGGGGAAGATTTTCTATCCAATCTTTCAGTCACAGTGTGGAAATGTCAAAGTCAACTCACCCACATAGCAAAATTGTTTTGGTCCAGATTTCCCCAACTTTGTCACACTGCCACAGTCGTATGGCCCACATACTGCATTATGGCTCTTGGTTGGTGTGCATCTGTTTGGCAGAAATAAGCCATAGCCTTACTATTTGGGACATATTCACATTTACCACAAGGGCCACTTTAAGTTCACACATAAATTGCTCCTTGCATATAGCACAGCATGTACAAAACAGGTCCATAGAGTATGTGCAGTAGCAATGGTGTGGAGCTGCAGTGTGGAAGTCCCGCTGATTCACTCGACCAATCGTGAGTCGGCTTCAGCTGTCAGTCATCGTGTTTCAGCCCTTTGTTATCGCATCAAATAACTAGAAAACCGCGTATCCTGGACGAATTAACGCTTGAACACATATTACTGTGATAAGATCTACCTGAAATGACAGAAACCATATTGGAGAAAGATATATTTGCATGTACTTGGAACTTTTTAGTTTGTTCCATGTCACATCCACTAACATGGAGGAGTGAAAATGAAGCAATGAGATAACTTTAGAGGGAAACATCTCTGTGTGGTGGATCTGTTACCAGCTGTTTGTAACAGGTCAGAGATCCAAAATTTTGAATTGTTTGATTTTGATGATAGTTTGATTTCCAACAATGTGTAATACTTTAAAAGTACAATTATCAACTTTAAAATAACTACAGTAGTTACTAGATGTCATGTAAGTGTAGTGGAGTACAAGTCAAAAGTTGCATAAAATCAAAATACATAAAGTACAAGTTCTTCAAATTTATAGGTACAGTGCTTCACTAAATGTACTTATAATTTTCCCTCTGTCAGCTCTCATAACCAGCACAAAAATACTGCAGAACAGTTAAATCAGCAAACCACTTGTTAGTCCAGATGTTGAGTCTTAACTGTGTACAATGGTAAAAACATTTACAACCAATCTTTTCTAATACTGAACATGTGAATCCACAACATTAAATCTTCACTTCAGCCATGAACACAGCTCACATTTCAGCTTCTGTAGGGTGAGCGTCCAGTGCAGGGATTCTTTCAGTGGCTTTTCCTCCACAAACATCCTGATGATCACTAACAAGCTTTGAGAGTTGGACACGTGTAAATGATCACAAGAGATGACATGATATTTAATTCAAATTACAGTGAATTCTTCACAAGTTAAAGGAACTGGATTTGTTTAGAGGTACGATTCAGTTCATTCCGGTGGAAAGTGCTCATGTTTGAAAGTAAAATATGGCTTTATGATTTGTTATTAAAATATAATTGTTCATCTTTCATTTACAATACAAAATATCAATAATCAATAAAATAGATAAAATAATCTGAAATTTGAGAGATGATCTTGAAACAATATTTAAATCTCTTCATTTAGAGAGGGACCACACTGTGTTTTCCATCAGAGGGGCAGTTTGTCGCGGAGGGGGATCTTCTTTTTCAGAGCCAGCGTGGAGTTGACTTGCTTGGCCGACAGCAGGCTGTGCCACTGAGCGACCGGCCGCCGCGGGTTGGACAACATGTCGGCCCAGTGTCTCAGCTGGTTCCCTGTGGCATCGCAGCCCAGGAATATCTTACCCATGGCGTCGTTTCGGGTCATGGCATCGTGGTCCCACACGGAGATGACCAGGTTCACCCTCTGAGGATGACATGAAAACTCAGAGTCATAACAGAATGAGATGCAAGACTTTGTTGGATCCAGTTCAGTAACACATTTTGTTTCCAGTGTTTTCAGTCCAGCCACTTGTTCAGGTTAAGCCACTGCCCTTATGGAAGATTTAAAATGCCAAATTGAATAAATCCTTGTTCAAAATGGATAGAATGTTTGATTATGTTATGTGTTAATGTAAAAATGTATTTTTGAAACCTCCTAAATACAGTTATTCGTTTTAGGCTGTTTCTTATCTGATGACTCTCACCTGGATTTGTTGAAATGACACATCGAAGGTGAAGGATTCGTTGTAATACGGGTTCAGCGTCTTCTTTTTAATGGACGTCTTCCTTTTCTTCCACTTCCTCTTGTCCAGAGCCAGCTGCAGCTTCACATATGGATCTGCAAATAACAGGTGGAATAAAACCACTCAGATGTCATTTTACTCTCACAGTATATTTCCATACACAACATTTTTTAATCTGCAGAAAAAAACAATGAAATGAAGTTAAATTTGTTGAAAAAGATTACATACGACAAAAAAGTCATTTTTGTGATGGAAAAGTAGCCCGACAAAAGAAAACAGAAAATGTATAAAAAATTTAAACCTGCAAATACAAGGTCACAATGACAAGAATGAATTTAAAAACTAAAAGTGTATCGTCTAAAACTCTTTAAAAATCTGTTAATTGACATCGGGTATCTTGATTCACATAATAAATACTGTCAGATAGAAACATTCCTCTATGGAAGTCAGAAAACATTCTTTTTTATAAAGTCTGGAAAAAAATAAACTTTAGATTTTCCTGAGGAAAGATCAGAATCTCACTTTTGATTTCTGCTTAACCTTTTAATGTTTACAATTAACTAATTCTATTATTATTATTATTATTATTATTATTATTTAAGAATATATGTCTCACTAAAAAGCTGTTAGAGCAAAAAATTAGAACAAAGTTACAGTCACAGCCTCATCTGAAGATTATGTACTGATCTTGTCCGACCTGTTTTTTGTACTTGAACAAACAGAACTTTTGAACTTGTTATAATACACAAATTATTTAAATTGAGTTTCTGATTACACAAAACATGTTTTGTCTTTAAGGAATAACAATCTTCAAAAAGTTAATAATTCAAGATCACAGCTCATAGCTCTTGTAGCGCTACGATTTTTCTCTCGTTGGTCTGTCATAGTGCCTCCGTGGACATCCAACATGAGCAGCAACATTCTGACCCCGTGCAGAAATATGGTAATACATAACCAAACATCTGTGAAACCTCTGATGCGTGTGAATGATTTCAATATAAGCTGTGCTATCAGCCTGACCTGAGAATCCTCCCAAGTCCATGTACTTCAGGTTTTTGGCCTCCAGGATCACCACAGTCAGTTTGCCAACAGTGGGAACGTAGCGCAGAGAGAAACAGATCTCTCCCAGTTCTTCCTCCTGCAGCACACAGGTAAGACAATTGTTACAACTAGATGAAAAAAATCTGATAAATAATATGAGTAACTCTTTTTAGGAATCACAATAAATAAAATAATGTCTACAAATACCAAAAAGCAATGAAGTAACATCATAGATGCAATTAGTTTCATAACAACTGTCCTCAAAAAGTTGATATTCTTACCTTGTGGCTTATGGTCACACTGCCCCCCCTCTTTTTTCGATTGTACAGTCAGTTTTATCCGTAAGCTTTCAGAAGACTCAATATTTGCTTAATATATTTTTTACAATTTATTGTTTAATGTGCATAATCTCACTTCGACATTAGGTCTTTGAGATAAATGTTTTCATTTGCATTAGCTTGTGTCAAATGAATGAGCTGCCAGTGTATTCGAATGAGATGGTGACTGTATGTTGAGCCAGTATAAAAGCTCCGCCCACTGACCAACCAATTCCTTTGAAACATGACATCAGCGTTCTTAGAGGATCCCATGGAGCTGCATGTGGATTGTTGGAGTCTCTGAGGAGATTTTGTTGGTCTTCAGAGACCGACCAAATCCTTTCGCATACTCTGATGAGTCTTTATGAAATATATAGATCCTCATCGGAGGGACTGATAAACCTTTGTCAGCTGCTGGAGTTATGTGATTAAGTGAAAAGTTTCATCACACAATCATTCACCAGCTGCCCTTCCTGCATTTAGCAACTGTTGATTTTAGTCTGGACAATGTTCTCCTCCTGGTTTTATAATATATCAGTTTGCTCCTCGTTGTGAAATATGCAGCTCTGCTCTCAGACAAACTCTTGTGTGATTGGTCATATGCAGTAAACCCTGCCCCTTCCATGTGCACCCGTTCGGATCTTGATGAGGCAAACCTGGGTTGACTAAATTAGTTGATAACCAGCGTCATGTGACCACTTAGCCTGATGGCGATTGTTAGGTCAAGTTTACCCGGATATCAGAAAGATATCTTGGGTATGTTGAATTCCCTTCGTAGTACAGAACCCAGGTGTGTATATATGGCACATGCTTATTTTATTATGTTGTTGTTGCTGTTGTCATGTTTGTCATAGTATTAGATATTCATGATCCCCAGAGGATGAGTCCTACTGACAATGTCATCCACTTTTTAAACATAGAGCTCAAAGCCCGACTGTGCCTGAGTACAGTCTCAGGCACAGCTGGTATATCTGTACACTCAGTCTTATTTTGTGGTGGCTCAGTTTTGCTCTTCTACCTCAAACTTGGCAGGTTCACCGAGATCCTGCCACTCCTCGATGACGTGGTGCCAGTCGACATTGCAGAGCTCCACGCTGACCTCACCAATAATGTTGTGTTTGGTGAATCTATTGAAATCGAACACCTTCATCACTACAGTCGACTTCAGGAGGGAGGACTTGGATATCTGGGAAAAGATCGCGCTGGTCAAAAACACAAGATATTTTGATCCACATAACATTGTGACTTGTAAAAACATGAATTAGTGAAATCTTCTTTTCTCTAATCAATGTAATGGAAATTGTTGAATATCCCTGAAACACAAAAGAACAGGGATCAGGTTCAGGGAGTACACCATATTACATCTAAGAATTTAACTGGATATACAGTATATAAACAGTATGTAAACTTCCAACTACAAGCCTCTATAAATGGAGTAATAATACATATCTGTTAGTGAGGTTATAATAAAGATTAGCAGTATATACTGTGGTGTATTTTCATCAGCCATCTTTAAACTTGTAGAAAAATTCCAACCAAAACAAACCACAGCCACTTCTGACCTGGAAGTTGAACTGTTCGTTGAAGACGGGGTTCAGTGTGTTTTTGAACACTTTGGTCTCACAGGTTTTGGATTTTTCGGGGCAGATGTAGACTTTGATGTACGGGTCCGAGCTTCCTCCCACGTCCATGGCCTTCAAACCATTGGCTTGTTTAATCCCAACTGTGAGCTGTAAAAACCATCAGACAACAGACGGGTATGACCTTTTTACTCCATCACAGTGAGTTTCCGGGGCTTCCTATTCATAACTGCTGTGTACGTTCAAAATGGGTCTGGAAACATGCAAATGGCACATCCAGCTGAAACAATGGGGTTTAAAAGATAAACCTGAGGAGAGATCATGTGTGTGAACATGCACACCGATTCTGAAGTGGGGAAGTAAAGTTTTTTAAATGATGTATTACGTGTATTCATAATGTATATATTTTTAATAATGACCCTTTCACAGGTTTAATTTTACTTCATATTAAAGGTATGATTATACAATATGACCCCAATGCTGATATACATTTAGGCCAATACTCTTACATTTTGTTAGAGCTTGTCAAACATTGAAAAAGAGCTTATGTTTTCAGCCAAGTCTGTTTGTTTGTAGGCAAGATTACATAAAAAACATTAAGATTCCCATTAAAATTTGCTGGAAGGATGCATCTGGGGAGAACCCACTGAATTTGTGTGCTGTGTGTTGATCACTTAACAAAAATGATACATTTCCACCATTTCCCGAGGGAATAATTTCATAGATCTTGATGAAAAAAAATCTGAGTGCCATTCTAGTTCCTCGTGGTTTTAAAGGTGCCATTTGTAAATGTTGCTATTGCTGTGCAGCTAACATAAGCATTAGCAGGTGTTTACTTTACAATCTAGAAGAGATTTTACAAATTGAACATCAAACTTTATTCACCAGGTCTCCAGCGATTGAAAAGCAGTGCCAATATTATAAATTATCAAAAACATGATGTAATGGCAGCATATGACAGCTTTACATCAACACTATTGTGAAATGTGCTAGTCTCAGAGCAGCACTGAAGACGGTCATAATCTCTGTGCTCCATCTCACAGGCTGCAGCTACATGAGAAGTTTCAGGTTGAGAACCACTAGGTTTATGCATATCTTTCCTTGCTGCATTTAGTGTTGTTATAAACATTACCAATGCACTTAAATGGTATTTGGAAAAGCCAGTTGCCTATTTGCACATGCACAACTCCTGAAGACCATGTAAATCCAACAACATAATGAGAGCAATGATAACTTGGTTCAGTGCTCCTTTACAGAGGACAGTGGTGGGACTGGCTGGTCAAAGATTCATTACCTCAGACAGAGCGGCGTTGTACTCCAGAGAGTAGAGCAGCTTCCCTCTCTGCTGTTTGGTAGAGCCGTATTCCACATCTCCCACATCTGGCTGAACCTGTCAGGCACAGGAAAAACATTGGGTCAGATCCTCTGAGCAAACAAGGATCGTGGTCAGAGCCGACACAAGACTTTCTCAGGGGCTATAAGAAGAGTGATTTACTCTGTCCTTTCAAATAAATAGCAATTAAAGGTCCAGTGTATAAGATTTAGGTGAAAAGGATCTATTGGCAGAAATTTAATGTAGAATAATCCTCATGATGTTTTCACTTGTTCGTTTCATCTAAATTGAATGAATTGTAGTTTTCTTTACCCCAGAAAAGGTCCTTTATATTTAAATAATTTATATTTACATGGAGGGGACCCTCTCTACGGAGGCCGCCATGTTTTTGACATTAGTCCAGACTGGACAAACTAAACACCTTTTGAGTTTTTATGACAATTAAAGGCTTCCACAGTTTCTTTTTCATGTTTGGAAGGAGAGGGTGAGGTGAGGGGTGTTCAGCTGCAACATGCAACTTCAACACTAGATATCACACAATTCTACACACTGTACCTTTAAGGGACATATATGGAAGCAAAGCTTTAATGTCCTAAAAGTACCTTTATCTCTGATTTCTGTCAAACATCAGTCACTGATTTGTTTAGCCACATTTTCTGACACAGTTGTCAGTACTTCATATGTTGATATTCCAAATTGGCTTATTTTCACATTCTATTTTCACAAATTATGTGGCTCTTTAAGTTAAATGTACTGTCTGCATACAGCACTTCCTAGTCTTATCAACCACTGAAAGTGTTTACAGTACAAGTCAAATTCACACAACACCTCTACACACACTTTATCAGACACCACCAGGAGCAACTTAGTGTTCCTTGTTGTGCCCATGGACACTGGCATGCAGAATTCAGGAGCCGGGGATTGAACCATTGCCCTTCTGGTTAGTGGTTGACCCGCTCAACCTGCTGAGCCAACCACAATGCCGCACTCACCAGCTGCTCTCTTGACTGTTTCTGTATGCTGTTTGCTAGCGTAGAGTGGCTTTTTACAGCTTCTTCTTCGCAAACAGCTTCCTGCGGTGGTTAGAAACAACAAGCAGAAATTCTAACTAAAAAGCTCAATTTATTTACATTTTGCTTTGCAGAAATAGCACCTTTCCTTTCACACTGGTGAAAGACGGAGTTACAGTAGTGATCCAGGCACATCCCAGCACTGACTGGTCATTATGGGAGGCGCTCTCACTGCAGATTTCGCCCAGTGAGAGACTCAGATCCATATTGACTCACCAGAGCTGTGGTTGTGGTCCCATTCACCCCCAACATTTTGATCTTGTCATCCTTCCGATTTCGCTTCTTCTTGTCTTTGCAGCAACACTTCACGCAGATGCACAGACAGCAGATCAGAATCAGCAGAGCGCCACTCGCAGCGATGGTGTAGATCGCCCATCGAGGCACTGCCCAAGACCAGCAAGATACACAGTTAGTCAGGTGTGATATCAACTGTGTCATACACAAGACACCACATCCTGCTGTTGCATTAAATGAGAGGTTCAAAATGTCGCAAGTCTTAAAACAATCAGATTGTTGCAATTGGTGACCCTTTAGAAGGACCCGACCCCTGGGCTGGGAATCACTGAACTAAACAATCTAACTGTATATGATAAAGCTCCACATAGAGCAGCTAAATCAGTGAAATACTGATGAAGCATTTCATTGATTGCAACTTTGAACTATTACTTGGCTTCTATATTTCAAACTCTACTCCACTACATGTATTTAACATATTCAGATTAATAATACAAACATATAATAAAGAATTAATAATGACTAATTATGAAAAAAAGTTTACAATTTTAAATAAAGGATCTGATCTGAGAGCTAACACAGATGCTACATAAGCTTTTTATTAGATTGGATTAGCTGCTGTTTGTCAACTTACAGGGAATCTTGTCCAGCACGTCATTGATGAAGTCTTCAGCAGCGGCAGCTGCTGGATCGATGGTGGTGTTAGTGTAGGTGTTGTTGGTGGGGATGATGGTGGCGGGGTGAACTTTCTCGGACAGTTCTGTCTTGAATGATACATTATGGTGAGTTGAGTATGGTGTTGGTTTTGGGGTGGTACTCATGTTGAAATGGAAGTGGAGCTGTAGAAACAAGAGAGTAGTGTCACACATTACTGATCAACAAGCTGGGAGGAAGAGGACTGAAGCAAGTATACACGGATAGAAACACTGCACAGAAAATACTTCAGGTATAAATAAGTCCAGTATATCTAAACCGTGGCCTTATTTTCTCATCTTTTTGGACTCTAAATGATTGAAAGGATGAATAGGAACAGAAATCTTTGGAATAAATCCATTGAGTGAGAATGCTGCAACCTCCAACTGTGAAATGGCTACAGTGTAATCCAACTGGAGATTTGATCATGTCTAAGTTCATCATCATGTGTTTCTTTAGGTGGATGTTGACTCATATACTTAGTTACTGTACTTATTGTTTGTTTGTTTGTTTGTTTATTTGTTGAAATCCTCTACATCCTGATCGCCATCAACAAATAAAATTGCCTGGAAAAAAATGCTGGTGTCTGTGGACCTCACAGGACTGAATGTAATGTTTGGTTAGCACACCTGTCTGTCACTGACTGACTTGCTCGCGTGTGTACAGCGTGCCCGTGCTCTCACTGCGCATGACCAGAGTCTTAATCAGAAGTTAACGAGCGAGTCACAGAAAAGTTTACTTTTTTTAGCTGACAGGGCTGAGAGGGCTGATAGGACGGGCTGAGCTACATTGGTTGTATTTGATAAGTATAAGTATGTATTGTATTGTTGTATTTATAAGTGTGGCCTGCTCTTACTGGCTTTTCCAAGAATACCAACCCTAGCAAAGTGTAAAGCTTTTTCGGTGGCAACATTCTTTATTAGTATGAGTCTGTATTATTCTAGTATTCAACACAACATGCATTAGACACAGTTAATGATGTACCCAATAGCTCCATTAGGGAATAGGCTACAGTCTGCAAGAACTTTAAGTTTTAAAAGTTCAGGTAGAGGGAATTCAGGTGATCTGGGACAGTGGGTAATGTGGGACACTAAGAAAACTGTGTCATTCCTCTTCTAGGTTTGACATCTCCATCCCTTCTTCTGGTGTGTTTAGACACATGCTAAATGTATAAAATGTAGATGTTATGTGCAAAACAGATATTGGAATAATATTGGAATAAATCGTACAAGTCAAAATTGCAAACATGTCCCAGATTATCTGAATTCACCCTATATTTAAAAGCAAGTACCAACTTATTTTTACTCAAGTAGGAGCATTCACTTTTACTTTAGTTCAGCTTGGTCTGTTTATTAGAACTTTTTACTCAAGTACTTGTTTTGGTCAGGAAGTAGTTGCTAGGCGGAGGGATACTCACCATCTTGTCCTACAATCTAAACATCATGCTGGATAAATAAGGAGCCAAGCCAACCTGATGCACATGTGGTAAAATAATACCTCAGATACCAGAAGGAACCTTAACCACAATGTTTTAAATTCAACCCACATAACTGAAGATTTCACAACTGAGGCTGAGGCAGGTCATCTATTGTGATGTTTGAAGAGATGAAACACCACTGGATTGATAAAACGAAATAGATATTTTTATAAAAACCATAAAACCATTCACTGCCCGCTCAGTAAACTAAACTGGAGATTTGGAGACGTCCTAACAACAGTGACGTAAACAGTCAAACAAACATTATAAAACAGTATGGTCGTCAACCTACTGCTGACATGACTGAGTGGAATTCCAACCTGCAGGCCTCCACCATGAACAAACAGCAGTAGCACATTAACCCGCAGTCTGATAACAATCCATTCAAATATGTTTACAGGCCTGAAAGCAAATGTGCACATAACATCCCCACTGACACCAAACCTGAACCAACCTGGGTCTCTATTTGACAAAAAGATCCCAGAATGTTCTCATCCATTTCTACTGGATTGTGCAACACATCACATTGAAACATGTTTACAGATTTATCCTCATTAGACTGAATTTCTCTCAGTACAAACTTTTCCATTTTCAGATCCAGATGTGTCCAGGCCTCATCTCAGCCAGACTCGTGGTAAAACACACACTGGATAGAAAAATGGATCACATGAGAACTTCCAAACATGAAACCAAATAATCTTCATCATCCTCTGATGATTGGCTGATGTATAGGTCATAAACCCTGCCTCCTCAATGTTAGTGGATGGGACAGACAACAATAGGTTCTGTCCTTTTAGGTCATTCTTATCACGACAGCACAGACTCTTTAAGTGATGACGTGTCTTCTATCTTTTTATTAGCTCTGCGGGTAAAATGCTTCAACAGAACCTGAAACAAGCCTTGAAATATGTCCACACCTGTTTTTAGTTGTACGAAAAAAAAAGGTTATAAACAAATATTTTCATTGCTGTTAGCAAAGACAACAGGGTCAGTATCGCTTGTAATTGATAATTCAGGTTGTGTTTTACATTGGTAGTCAAGGCTAACGAAAGAGGCTCATGTGATAAGAGCCTGACGAATCAGCAAATTGTCTTTACCTATAAATGTTAAAAAAGCATTAATCCTCTTCATAAAAAACAGGGTTTTGCCGGAAATTGAGCCAAAGACCCATGTCACAGATTGAAGCTCTTATACTCACTGATGAGGACTTTTCACATTCCTGCTCGCTCCAGACTGGTGGAAACTGAACTGTTTCTGTGCTGCTCAGAATAAAATGAAGAGGAAGGAAGTAAAGTCTAATGGAGTGACCATGTTTACCTCAAAAACAACACAAAGCGTTTGATCAGAGAGAGGAAACGCCTCCTTCCTCCCTCTACATTTAGTCAGTTTTCACTGTAATCAGGAGCGAAACATCGTCATCGCTCCGACAGAGTCCGGCCTCTTTCCAAACATCTGCTTGTCTACTTTAACAGTGAAAGTGGTCTGTGACAAAATCAAGTTCACAACCTGTTCTCCAGAGGCACAAAAATCTTTGTTCTAATTCTGGGAGCATCAGATTTATTCTTTTTTCAGTTCATTGCTGGGCCGTATGGTGTTTACTATCAGTAAAGTCTACTATATGGATTATAACTATAAATTAATCCATTAATGAAAATAAGCAGTTTTAATTAAAGAATAATAGAATGAATAGTTGGCCAGAGCAGTTGTACTGATTGTAAAAATATGCTGTGGGTGAGTCTACAACAGAGTTAATTGAAAGCCTGGTGCATCTCTTTCAGTGCCTGACATCAAGGGATGCAACAAAGCGGCTAAATTTGAAGCTTCTGCAGTGAGAACCGGTTGGAATTTTGTCCTGCCATGACCAAACCTCAGAAATGAAGCTGCTGTCAGTCCATAGAAAAGTATGTAGTTTTCCTCACTGACATTTCCACTCCCATGCCTGTCAGATGAATGTTCCGTGACGCAGCCGTTACATGTTCCACCTCACAGTACATCAGCTCGTGTTCAGATCGTGCGATAAATGAAGCACGGTTTTATGTAAGGAGCGGTGCACAGTGGGAGATCCTTCACTGCTCGTTCACAGAATGAATCTTCAGACACTTTAGCCACCTCTTACAGACTGCACTCTAAAGCCCCTTTTCCACTGGTCAAGATACCCACCAAAACACTAACATCTGGCTTTTGTCTGCAATGAGAATGGATTCATTTCCACTATTCACTTCCAGGCCAAATGACTCTACAGTAGACACGGGTTTTAATCGGGTGCTGCGGCTCTGAGCGCCAGTGAACGGAAACGAGACACTTGAGTGAACGTGCTAATTTGACAGACAGTGAGGTACAGGAAGTGAAGTCAAGGTAAAGTCAGGGTATGTCCAAAGTAAGTGAGATTCATCTGAGTTAAGGTTGCATTAATGAATATTATATTATATTATTACTATGGGAACCAAATGTCCTTTGACTGCCATGACAGTACAAACACACAGTGTATAGTCTGTTGACATGCTCATCAAACTAACTAAACTAATCAAACTGCCAAAACCAGCAGAGCCTAGAGCTTCTGAAATATACTGAAGTCCTGAAGTAAATGTCATTTGTTTCCTCTGCTGCTGCTGCTTCATGAAGGTGCAGATTCTGCAGCAGATTCAAGTTTATAGTTCTTTAATAAATAAATGTGGCTGGAAAACAAGTTTGATTAATTTGCAAACAAGTTGTTAAGGTTAGTTGCACATAAATACACATAAAAACAAGACAGAAGCAAAATAAATAAATACAAAGAAGTTAAAGAGAATAGATTGGGGAAAGAAATATGATAGAAGAAAGGGAAAAATAAGAAGGAAGATAAAGGAAAAGGGGAGCAAATGAGGAAATGAGGGGAAAAGGAAGGCACGGCAAAAAAATTAATAAAAAGAATGTGACAAAGACAAACAAGTGAAAATGAAGAAAGGATTAAGGGTTGACGAAAGAACGAAGATGAGAGAAAAGAGGAAGAAGGGGGAAGGGAAGAAAGAAATATGAAAGGGAGCATGAGAAAGAAACTAAATTAATGGAGAGAGAGTAAAAAGGATGGATAGAGGGAACAAAATAGGGAATGCATGAGGAAAGAGGAATGGTGAGGAAGTGAAGAAAGAGGCACAAAGAAAAAGAGGAATGAGAAGGGAAGAAATGCTGAGACAGAACAGTGAGCAGAAGAAAAATGGGAAACAGCTAAAAGGACAGGACCTTAGAAAACAACAAAGAAAGACAAACAGACGAGTGGGATTGTTATTGAAAGAGTGAAAGTGGCAGCTTGGTGTTTTTTTTAGGGATTTAACAACAAAGAGAACAAATGTTAACTCAAACACAGAATATTTTCCCATCAAGAGACGGAAAAGTTTAAACTGTGGAATGAACGATACAGTTTGACTTTTTACATCTTACATGTTTTTCTCCTGAAAGAAACCAGCAGGTATAAATGAATGTGTGACTCTGGACATAAATAATAAACAGAAAACCAAAGTAAGAGCAACAGTACCTGAGATGAGACGAGGAGACTTTCTGTCCAAAACTGTTCTTTCCTTTTATTTAAATTTCATTTCTTCTCCGTTTGTTCAGGCGGCTGTGGAGCGTGAGCTGTTTTCTGTGCTGCTTAACATCAGTCAGCCATCTTCAACTCTGCGAGTCGGTCAGTTTCGGGCCTGCAGCAGCCACCACACCTGCAGAACACACACACTAACACACACACGCAAAGTTAACCTGTGTAGTCAGTGTTCAAACAGAGGTGGAGTCTTTGCTGCTAAAATAGCAGTTATTCAAATACAGTGTGTGTCAGAGCTGAAAGTTCATAAGAAAAGAATGAAGATTATTGAAGGAGCAGTCAAATCTTACAGGTTAAGCAGCGGCTTATAGCATCTCTAATTTTTCTTATCTTTTAATCCCTGTTGTTTTAGCATATCAAGTGGCCATGATAGTTTAGCTGATAGTTTGCAGATGATCTTGCTGCTCTCTCCTCAAAAACACAACAGCTGCAGAAGAAAACTCACAGGCTGAATACCTTCGCACAATATCATTTTAAGCAGATGTTCATGATTCCCAGAAGATTGATCAGTGATGTTAAGGGTTATAGTTTAAAAAAATATATTTATAACCTCCTTAGAATTCTTTTTAAAATTGATATTCAATAGGAACTAATTATTTATGCCATAATGAATATTTAGTT
Source organism: Paralichthys olivaceus (assembly GCF_024713975.1). Lineage (NCBI taxonomy): Eukaryota > Metazoa > Chordata > Actinopteri > Pleuronectiformes > Paralichthyidae > Paralichthys > Paralichthys olivaceus. The sequence goes on from NC_091099.1 coordinate 22,646,536, forward strand.
GATTTTACTTTTAATTTTCTCAAACTTTCTCCTGTAAAATCTTCTGAAACTTGACCTACAGACAGTGGAAGTCACCACGAACAAGTGTGAAGTAAAAATTCTTTGTTACATCATGAGGATTAAAAAAATTATATTTAATAAGAGAAAGTTATTTAGGCATGTCCAAAAGTTGGGGGTCTGATTAACAACAATCAGGGCCTACATGGAAGACATGACAACCCTGACCACAACAGTACCATGAACCAGATGGTTGCTGCTATTATTATACTACTTCTGTGACAATTCTGCAACTTACAACCAAATGCTTCCTGTGTACGTGGGCGTGTGCAGGCCCAGTGTACGAGTGTGTTTTCAGGAGAGTTATCATGGACAGGGAATAAAACTGATACAGAGTCAGAACACTGGTGTGGACAGAGATGTTTTAGTTTAAAAACACAATTTTCACTTGAAAGCATATGGATGTCGCCTCAAATGACCTGTTTCCTTCTTCCTGAGCTCTTCTGTTTTTATATGATCAGCTTTAATCATATCATATTTAATCTTTTATTTCTTTTTTTAGGACACTTGGACCCCTCGACTCCTTACTGTTGATCAGACACAACACTGGTGACCCAGGCACCTCAATGACCACACTCTGTACATCATTGTGTGAAGGAGAATTCCTTGATTTCACCATTCTTATGTGCAAAAATGTGATAGTTGAAGTTAGAGGACAAAGCAGCAGCAGCAGCAGCAGCAGCAGCAGCAGCAGCAGCAGCAGCAGCAGCAGCAGCAGCAGCAGCAGCAGCAGCAGCAGCAGCAGCAGCAGCAGCAGCAGCAGCAGCAGCAGCAGCAGCAGCAGCAGCAGCAGCAGCAGCAGCAGCAGCAGCAGCAGCAGCAGCAGCAGCAGCAGCAGCAGCAGCAGCAGCAGCAGCACAGTGTTTATGTCTTAGTTCCCCCCTAAACCCCACACTCTCACACACACACACACACACACGCACCTGCTATTTATGGGTGTCACCTGTTCCAGTGTATTTAAAATGCTCCATTCCACTGCACTGTCACTGCTCACATTGTCCACAGATGACAAACAACAATGAGGCAACCAGTTGTATGAATGTTAATGAAGTCTTTGTACTTGCCTACAGATCTGCTAGTGCCCCCTACAGGTTGCATTGCACATTATAGCTCCAATGACAGTTTTAAGTTTTAGAGAGAGCAAGCAACATATTGATCATTTGATCTATTCTTGGAGTCTTACCAGTGGTGATGCTAAAATGTACAGAGTGGCAAAGTAGCAGTAAAATCTGAAGAGTTCATCAGACAGGCCCACACTGTAGACTGAGTACTAGACTAGGGCCAAATGAAGAAAAAAAAAGTTACAGTAAAACTCAGAGGAAACGTACATAATGTAAATTCACATTCAACCTACAGGCGATTACGAGGGGTGAGTGGCCATATTAAAAGGACAATAAATTAGAACAAAACAAAATAAAACCAACACAAAAAAGAAATAAATACATAAACAAACTGCATAAACTAACAAGTTGGCAGTCAGTTACATTGTCTCTGAGCAGGACAGTGACACATGAGGACATTATGACCATGACAGAAGTAAATGGGAACAATGAGACAGTGAACCGAGTAAAAGAGAGCCACAGTCAGAGCTTCCATACTTGACTGTGGGGCCACATGCAGCATCAGTCCCTTACACCATCTAAACCAGAATGGTGGACCAGAACGACAGGATCCCTTTACTGGGCAGGAAGGCCAGTGAAGGAATCCTGTCATCCTGAAGACGAAATAGCCAATACTCCAGCTCAACCCGGCAGACGAGCTGGTGCTACAGAGTGATGCATCAGAAACTGGACTTGGAGCTACAGAAAGGTAAACCAGTAGCATTTGGGAGTAGGGCAATTACACCTAGAGAGAGGGGCTGCGTCTAAATTGAGAAGGAGCGCTTAGCCATTGTGTTTGGGATGGAAAAGATTCATCAGTACACCTATGGCAGAAAAGTATCAGTACAGAGTGACCATGAGCTGGAAAATATACACAGGAGGCCACTATTTAATGCACCAAAGAGACCGTAGAAGTATGACCTCAGCATCATCTGTGTACCAAGCTGAAACATGCTGCTGGCAGACACACTAACTAGAGCATACTTACCAGAGAGCACAAAGAGAGACACTGAGACGGAGTCAGACACTGTTATGTGGCTAGTTACTCAATAATTCCTTCTGAGAGACTGAGCTCCAGCCCACCTGCTACAAAAGAGGACACAAAGTTATTGAGAGTGACCGAGATGATTCTGACAGGGTGGCCACAGAGCAAAAGTGACATTCCAACAGACATCACTCACATGTTGGATAGAGGGATGTCTCAGACATGCCAGGGAATGTGTGTACTGGCAAGGGATGAATGAGCACTGTGTAGACTTTCATCTCCGAATGTGACATATGCCGATCAGTAGATCCAAAGCAACAGAGAGAGACACTGCACCCTCATGACATGGCTTACAGACCCTGGGCAAAGGGGGGAACGGATTTGTTTTCTTTTCAGAACAAGGACTACTTGATAGTTGTCGATTACTATTCCAACTTCTAGGAGATAGATAATCTGCCAGACACAAAGCTGCACAGTAATCAGGAAGCTGAAGGCCCACTTTGCATGACAGGGAATACCAGATGTTGTCATCTCTGATAATGGGCTGCGATACGCTTCTCAGGAGTTTCGACAATTCAGTTAAAGGTGGGAATTTGAACACAGAAAGTCCTCACGTGGATATCCACGATGCAATGGGAAAGCTGAATCAGCAGTAAAACAGTCAAGCGTCTCATGATGAAAGTGAAGGCTGCAGGACAGGATCCATGCTTGGCTAAACTGGACCATCGCATCACACCGAGCCCAGGTCTCAATATGAGCCCAGCACAGAGACTTCTAAGTAGGACAAGGACTCTTCTTCCTACCACAGACAACACACAGGGACTGAGGAACAACAGACAAAGACAGGAGGAATACTACAACCGCACAGCGAAGGACATGGACTCACAAAATTTGACAAGTGTGAGAGTTCAACCCTTTCAGCCGCATGAGGTCTGGAAATCAGCAAAGGTGATTAAACCTGTGGGTCACAGATCGTATAAGGTGATGCTGGAGTCAGGAGCTGACGACATCTCAGACAGAACCAGGTCACATCCATCACAACACCACAAACAAAGAATTTGGTACATGCACCAAGAAAGGATCTGGTGACGCAGGGTCCTGCAGGGGAACAACACCCAGTTGTTACCAGGTCAGGTCGCTGGGTTATTAGACCTCACTACCTCAAAGACTGTCAGGACTCAGGCACGGACTCTGGGAAATGTGTTAAATGTGTTCGGCGTTATTGTTACATGAAAACAATATATACATACACATGTAGTGTGTGTGCACAGATTGTTCACAATGTTATGTTTCAGTGTGTTAACTTTATACAATAAGTCCAGATAATAATTTTAAGTCCATTTAGTTAAGATGAGCTTTGTGATTAAGTGTTATATGAGTAGAATTACTTCACTAACAGGACAGAGGTATGGTGGCAGTTTTTTTAATGCTTTTTAGTTTCATTTTATATTTCCATCAGGTGCACGCAGCATTACCAAGGAAACAATTTAAAAAAAGAATGTGTAACTGTAATACATATAAATTGTTTCACTCAAACTGCTCCTATGATGTATGGCGAGGACTGCATTACTCTGGATGTAGAGCTTATCTATTATAATATCGTTTATTACCATCAGAAAAATAAAAAATGGATCAAATATGTTTAAGAAAGAAGTAAATTTATTTTACCTTTGTATTTCAATGTCTTGATTCAAACTCTGTAAAGGCCCTTGTACAATATGATGAAATCCTAAGGTTGTGCCCTGAGTCACTCCTCATTTATTTAACAGTGCATTGTGCCTGCTGTCCAACACTGTGTTAGACACAAGAAGAAATATAATTCATTAGATTATTGGGATCCTACACTATAGCTGACAGGGGTGACAGAATTATATACTGAGTTATCACCGCTCTCCTCGTTAGAGAGTAAATCCGACTGTTACATGGGGAGCCATGAACATTTCTTTGACACGTGGTTCAATGTGACAGCTACTGACCTGTTTGTGTGAAGAGGCCTGAACAGAAAGTCATCATTAAATGTTAACCATTGTATTTTATTTCATGGATATTGCGTTTATTGGTTGTAATGGTGAGATAAGCAAGAACAGGTTACCCAGCAACTATGAACAGCTCCTTTACCAAAGTGAATTTTGTATTGACATGGAAAGGCTACGTGCGCTCAGTTACACAGATATCTGCTGCTATTCTGTTTCAGCATGTTGTGTCTGTGTCTTAAACCAAGCTAATGAATTAAGACCAAGTTGTTGACGAGGGATGAGAGCTCATGATTTATTAAGTGGTATTTTCTAACCTTATTTCATTTTAATCCAATAACTAAACTTCAAATTACTTTATTCCCTCAAATGACAACCCTGAATCACTAAAGTGGACTTTGACTTATAAGATCTGATATCAAATCCGCTTGTAGCTTCTCATTGGCACATATTGACGCCGCCTGAAAAACGGACAAAAAAACAACATTTTCCTGTCTACAACTTTTGAAGCTGCTGTATTGGTCAGGTTTCCCTCCCTATTTTGTTTCATACTGCAAAAAAAGAAAAAACATTAACAGCCCACTCTTCCTTTACAAGAGAACCTACAGCCGCCCCAACCAAATAGTTTCTATATCTCTATGTCCCTTAAATAATATTCTCTCTTTCACAATATGCACGTGTACAACAGAAAGACTGATGTGCAGTCAGTGTTTATTTACTGCCCAAGCCCTCTTTATTGTTTTACTGAGAACATTTAAATAACATCAGAACTAAATGTGGTAGAGTATTGATAAGCACAGAGGATTGCGGTGGGTTGGATGAAGGTTTGGACACAGTCTCTCCTCTGTTATGTACACTGAAGGTGCGGCGTCGACGGCCAGCAGATTAGAAGTTGATGGCTTTGCCGAAGGAAGCGGCCAAGTTTGCTTCTCTGAAAGCCTCCGACACCGTCTGCAGCAATAGTGAGGAGGGGGAGAGGGTGAGGAGGAGGAGGAGGAGGAGAAGAAAGAGTCAGTCTGAAATTGTATTTCTGTATTATGGTTATATTTGTGATGTTTTTGTTCTGTTCTTGAAAATTTAGAACAGGCTATTTTGTAGTTGGAAGCAAATTATGTGTGTATCATTGCATATTTTATTTTTATTTCCTGTATGAACAGTTAATGAATCTCCATTTGAACAGTTACACCTGACAAATACTGTCACACTTCACCACTTGCTTACAACTATATTATTCTGATTTGTTATAAACTATTTAGTAAATACTGATTAACTACTTAGAAATGCTCAAAGTTTAATTAAAATTCAACTATGCAGTGCAAATATTAATTGTATTAATCAATGAGTTTTGTTTTGGACCCACTGTTAAATAACAAGTTAGGTGAAGATATTCCCACTATCTTTAGGAACTGATGTCAGACACCTTAAACCGTTATCTGATATTTTATCTTCCAGTTGCATAACAATATGCTGGTTTGACTGATGTTTTAACACGTGTCTGGAAAGTTATGTTAATTCCAATTCAAGTTGAAGTTACAACTTTACGTGACCACTGTGTTAAGTGCCTGCGATCTAACATAATGAAGGAAGTTACTGTTTTACGACTTGATATCTCAACACAAATAGAAATAAATAAATAAAAACTGCATTTTATTCATTTCCACCCAATGTGTCTGATATTCTGGTGAACCTCTGTTTATGCATGTGTGTGTGTGTGGTTGTGTAACATACAGGATGGGCGTGGCAGACTCTGGCAACATCCTCACAGGAAGCTCCGTACTCCATGGCCAAAGCAGCCTCATTGATCATCTCTCCTGCTCCCTGCAGGAAAACACCAATATTCAACCTCTGCTTTAAAGCTCATATTGAACCAGATGTTTGACCATCTATCAAACTATATCCAACTTCCTGTTTATTCCTAAAAACATCACGGCACTGCTTCTGAGAGTGACACCACCGATCACAAGGTTTTATTACAGAGACTGGAACACATTACTGGGATTAGAGGAACAGCACAAGGCTGGGTTAAGTCGTACTTACATGAAATCCAGTTTGTTTATGTTAACAAGGACAAACAATGACTAGGGCCGTCCCCTTTTTATTCCAACTCTGAACATTCATTCAAATGATGTTTGGATGGCATTACCTTGGCCTCCAGTTCTACTATAAGAAACCCTGGAGTCATTTTCAACCAGGATACATCCTTTTACTCACACTTTAAACAAGCTTTCTTCCATCTGGGCCATATTAGTCACTAATCTTAACAGTTGAGGATGTGGTAAACCAGCAGCTCTCATGTTCTGCCAGGCAACATGAGTATTTTGGCATTGGAGTAATGTGGCTTTGAACCAAGTGATGTAGCAGTCATTTGTGGTTCAACAAAAGGATCTTCCTCTTGGATTTGAACCATTTATACAGGATGCAACATATGCATGCTTCTACCTTAACAGCCGGATGACACATGTGCGTGTCACTCACAATATCATCATTTTTAAGACAGGTGGCTGATGAAATTCATTCTGATTTTCTGAAATACTTGCAAAAAAGATAAAAACCATTAAGGGAAATGTAGTTTGTTTGAATGTTAGCTCTCAACCTGTGAAACTGTGTCTCATCGATGAAAACAAAGATCAAAATTACATCAGGAGCTTTCACCAATTTATCAGCCAACTTAAACAGCTGTCCACTCTCTCTGTGTTTTCTCTCATACAGGATAGGTCATGTGTCTGGTGTGGGATGCAGCTCTTACAGGTCCAATAATGTGCGCTCCCAACATCCTGTCTGTCTCTTTGTGGCCGAGGATCTTCACCATGCCATCAGTGTCAGCGTTGGTTTTGGCTCGGCTGTTGGCTGCGAAGGGGAACTTGCCAACTTTGAATGGAATTCCCTGAGGAGCAGAGGAGGAAGATTTAATTCATAATATACATTACCCCAAGGCGCTTCACAATTTAGTTTAAATATTACAGAGAACTCCACAGCTCCCACAATGAGCAATGGAGATAGTTAAGTACTGCTGGACATTCCACTCTGACAACAGAAACTCGATATTCAGATATTTCATTAAGGCTTTCCAGTGGCCTGATGTTGTCAAATGTGAGGAAATACTGCCTCATGTGGCTGATGTTGTGAACAACAAATGCAGATTGAAAAAATTGCTCAGTTTAACCACAAACAATTTAGTGAGATGAAGATGGGCGCGGCATGTTTAGAGTCTAGTCTGCAGCGGTGGAAATAAACAAGGCACATTTACTCCAGTGGTGTGCTGAACATCTAATTACCACCTAACTATTTCCTGTTTCTGCCACTTTTGGAATTTATATTTCACCTCTACGACCTGGCCACGACCTGCCCCCCACTCACCCAATGCTCCAACTCGCAATGAGATGGATAAACTTCATAGATAATGGATTTGACTGATGGTTTGTTTATGTCAGGGCCACAGCTTTACTGTTCAGCTCGACTCAGAAACTGAGCTCAAAACGCATGTATTTGTGGACTTGAATGCCACATTGAATTAATGATCATGTTGCTCTGTAACTGCTGGATGTGGGAACAAGTTGCATGACAAGTTCATATTGTTTCTGCTGCTCTAAAAAAAAAGTGAGTTGCTGCAGGTTTAAACTAAACAAAGGCATTAAACGTTTTGTTTAATCAAACATTATAAAAATGCCTCCAGTGATCTTAATTTAGTTTGTTGTGTGGGCAGCTGTATTATTTCTGTCCTCTTCTTCTAATTGCATCTGATGTTGCCATTATTACACAAGTTACCACTGTTTTCCTTATCTACATGAATTAGTGTCACCCTCCTAATTATCATCACCCCTCTACTCTCACCTCTTCTTTGAGCTGCTCCTCTGTCTTGCCTATCCAGGACACTTCAGGGTGTGTGTAGATGACAGAGGGAACACAGTTGTAGTCGATGTGCACAGCGCCGCCGGCAATGCCCTCAACGCAGATGATGCCCTCATCTTCAGCCTTGTGGGCCAACATTGGGCCGGCGACCACATCACCAATTGCATAAATACTGAGGGGAAAAAACAGTCACAGAAATGTGAGATTCAGGCCGCCTCCCACAGACAACTATTTGTTTACATGAGTCAGCCTGAGCTTGGTGGCACCTGGGTACTTTGGTCTGGAAGCGGTTGTTGACAGGGATGCGCCCCCTGTTGTCCAGCTCGAGGCCAACAGAATCAAGACCAAGGTTCTGCGTGAAGGGTCGTCTGCCGATGCAGACCAGCAGCACGTCACACGTCAGCGTCTCATTCTTCCCACCGGCCGCCGCCTCCACTCTGAAACATCAAACACGTCAACAAGCACTGTTACAAACTGGTGCCACACTCTGGTCATTAATAACCTGTTCCCATAGAGTTCAGATTTCAAAAGTCAATAGCTTCAGAAGGGTTTTACTGACGCCACATCGATCTTCCCATCGGGCCTTTTGGTGGCTCCCATGACTTTGGTGCCGAGCTTGAACTTCAGGCCCTGCTTCTGCAGAATACGCTGGAAGTTCTTGGAAATCTCCATGTCAATGCCCATCCCGCCCACATGGCCGAGGAACTCCACCGCTGTGACCTTCGAGCCCAGTCGCTGCCACACTGACCCCTAAAGGATAGGAGGGCAAACATTTGTGTGACTAAGAGGACAGATTCAAGTGATCCAAACTAAAGAGGACATGAGATGTTGTTGATGTGAGGATCTCTGAGCTACTATTTTTGTTCATTCTAGATCGGATAACCAGTCAATATCTAACATATAATGTTTAAGTGTTTCTTGGTGAATGAGACTAAGGTGAGGCTGACCAGCTCCACTCCAATGACTCCAGCTCCAATCACGATCAGCTCCTCAGGCACTTTCTTCAGGGACAAAGCTCCTGTTGATGACACAACGGTCTCCTCATCAATCTGAAGAAACAAACAAAACACAAGACTTAACATGTTTTAACTGCCTTCAACATACATCCCCACATACATTTTAACTGAATACTTAGTAAACAGGTAGCATTGGCATCTGCTGATGATTTAATGCATTAAGCTAGAATATGACATATGCGTCAAACCAGAGTGCAAATCATTCAGAATGATTTCAAGACAAGCGAAGGATGAAACACATCATGATTTGCTGTAATACTTGCAGGAGAGGTAAAATGATTTATGGGACATTTTTGATTGTTAGTATATCAGCCTGAAATTTTAAGGCTAAGACAAAAACATTGGAATTGGTTTTAGAGTGTGATTTTGTTCTGTGCCTTAGGTCTTAAAGGGTTAATGATGCATGGAGTGACCTATAGAGAATTATTATTTAGCAGCAAATCTTTGACAATCAAAAAATGAGCCAAAGTTAACAGCAGAGCCACTGATATGATAAAATCATGGTGAAGAACAGTAGCGAGTCTCACAACATCCACGTTAAAATACGACCAAATGTATTTAAACCTTCTTGTTTGTTATATTTTTGTAAGATCATTAAGTGGATCATGGTTTTGAAAATGTTTGGTGTCCATATTTTCCATCTTTCATATTTGCTTGTAAAGATTTCAGGGGAAGGAAACTCATCTGTACCTGGATCCCAGGGAAGGGCGTGACCTCTGAGCCAGTGGCGAGGAGGATGTTCTTGGTGTTGATGACCTGCTCGCTGCCATCTTCTGCTGTTGCCGTCACTTGGTTCTTACCCGTCACCCTCCCAAAACCATTGACATGTGTCACCTGAGGGGGGAAGTATTATACTATAAACACTGTAGTTATGTGAATTAGATGCAAAACAAGAACCGTTAACACTGAGAGAAGTCTGACTTTGTTCTGTTTGAATAGATGTGCGATTCCCCCGGTCAGAGCTTTGACTGCCCCGCTCTTCTGAGCCATCATCTTCTCCAGATTCAATGAGATGCCTGAAACTGATACAAACACAGAATTCCAACAATTACTCTATTTATCGATTAGTCTATACACATGAAAATCAGAGATTCTGTTTCCATCTGAACCGATTCACTGAGCTTTAAAGTGGAACGAAGCCTCTTACTTTCAATGCCTCTGCTTTCAAAGTCTTTGCCATGAGCCATGTGGTACAGGTGCGAGTTGTTCAGCAGAGCCTGCAGACACAAAACGTCACCCTCAATATTTTTCATTCATATGCAGTTATTGTATGTTTTTTTATGTTCAGCTTTTCCCAAAATGGCTGTGGATACCACCAGGAAAGAATTAAGTTCAACACCCAATGATTGAGAGGTCCACTCCATTCTAATGTGCTAATATGACATGTGTGGTCCTCTTCACTGGAGTACATGTGGCACATGACTGCCCGGTATCAATTGGAATCTTTTTATTTGAAAACTTTTATTCAAGGTATTTACATCCATTAAGGAGTAGGCAAACACACTACAGTATATACAACAATATTCTGTATAATACCAATTGCACAAGTGGTTTATTGTTTTATATTGAATTTGTCTGTAAATTTCATTTAGCACATTAATTCTTGGATTATGTACAAAAACATGTTTTGTTAGGTCACAATGAACTTTGACATGAAATCCTCAACTCCAAATTAACATTTATGCCAAGTTTGAAGAAATTCTCACAATATGTTCCTAAGAGATCACATTGGATGGACAGACACAAGGACAGAAACATACTGCATCCAGCTACATAACAGAGAACAGAGTGGGAATAACAGAAGATAGTGATATGGGATATTCTCATTGAAAAAAATCACAGTATCAGTGTTTGGTCACCACAGTCTCTTTAATTGCTACAGGTACAAACACGTTTCACAATTTCAATCAGAAAGAAAAGCAGTTTATTACCTTTGAGGGGATGCAGCCGACATTCAGGCAGGTGCCACCCAGTGTGGGATTCTTCTCCACACACACTGTCTGTTGAGGAAAGTACATGTTTTAGAGGCAGCATGTGTTTCTACACTACAAAGAAAACACGCAATATTGACTTCAAACTGTCAGCTCTATGACATGCATTCAGTAGGTGTGTTTCTACAATATAACAAGGAATGTCACGTTAAATGAAATGAATATGGTGCATTACAAGTAAACACTCTTGGGGAGGAGTCTTACTTTGAAGCCGAGCTGTGCAGCTTTGATGGCAGCAACATACCCGCCTGGACCGGAGCCCACCACTGTGACATCTGCATCAACTATAGAGAGGAAACAAAGAAACTTTATCACAGCTTGCTTTTAAGTAAAATATTAATTTGCCTAATTGTTGAAAGGTTCTATACAAATAAACTTGCCCTGCAGGCTGGCAGTTAAAGCATTGGGCCTTTGTCTTATTCTTGAATATTCTGTCATCCCTCTACTGCTGATTACCAATAATGGAATAAAATGCCCACAAAATATTTAAAAGATAAATATATCATTAACAGTAGAGTTAAACAAATTCTCCTTTATTGTCTTATCCACATTCATATTTATATTCTAATCTCTGTTATATTTTTTTCTGTGAGGTTTGTTTCATGCCAAATTCTGCATTTATGAGATTTGAAAAATATCTAACTCAACTCCCTCATATTCAACATTAACGAAAACTGGTCCACTCTGTTTTTGAAGTTACAGTCACACAAACGTCAGCAAAGAGTTAAAAGATCAACATTCACATTGCCGCTGCCTCTTAAGTCTTCAGTGACGTGATAAATGACGTGTGTCTATTTTGAGGAAACTAGATACTGTGCTCTTCAAGACATTTCAAAGACAGATACCCAGGTATGTGTTCCGTTGATCTGATGTAACAAGTAGGTCCAGCGTCAGTTAAAGGGGAAACAACTATCAAACGTGAGGCTAAAGTTCATAAGAGAACAAGCCATTAATGAAGTCATAATTTCTTACTTGCTGCTTTGTCAGCATAGGTTCTGACAGAAAGAGCTGTAGCTCCATGCAGTTTGCAGGGAAGTTGGTGGCTCCGCTGTGAATGGAAAAAGAAACAGTGTCACAACCTGTTTATCAACACCTTATAAGTATAGTACAGCATCTGAAAATTTGTTTTACCAAGTACAGTAACTGTGCCGTGATGTCACTTCAGAGTAATTTTCTATCAACCGTTTAGAACAATATAACAGAAACTCAGTTTATTATAGAGAGAGAAAGCAGCCACATTCAAAATAATTAAACCAGTTCCACATTAAATCACAGTGAAAACAGATTTAGGAGAGAAAAAACTTCCTCGTAAACAGTTAGCATCACATTGATGAAGTTATAAGGTAAAGTGAAAAAAGGAGCTCATATTAAATGCAAATGTAAATATCTGACTCAATCGTGTCATTTCAGCTGCAGGCCACGTGCAATAACACTGTGGGACTTTCAGCCCTTGTCTTTTCTGTGCAATAAACACTTTAGGGGCATCATCGGTGCAATAAAACACTTATGTATATTATACAGTTATATCAGTACACTGTCGGTATATAGTATTTATTCTGTACAGTTTGCCACTTCCCTAAAATAAAACACTTAGTCTAATATTTGTTTATAACGGTGCAATATAACACTTATGCATATTAGCCTGTATGTGCTGGTACATCATCGGTACATTTTTTATTTGTATAGTATATCTGCATCTTTAAACGCCTTTGGTCCTGGAATCCTCTTATTTTTATTTCAATTTGTGTAGTGGACTGTGTCTTGTTAATTATATGTTTGGCATCGAGGAGGAGGACTGTGCTACAATTTCGTTCTGCTAGTGTATGAAGTACGACTGTGCAATGAAAATAAAGTCTTTTGAATTGAATTATCGGACAACCAAAATTTACATTAAAATACAATATTTACATAAAATATAAAAAGGATATGAACATGTTCAAAAGTAAGAATAAGGTGAGGGTTGTGCAAAACTGAGCAGTGCAAACTGAACATTAACCGTGAAAATCAAATAAAATGTATGCAATATAAATGTAAACTGTGCAAATGGAATACTTTATGTTAAAGTGCAGACCAGGGCTGCAGTTGGGAGGTAGGTTATAGACTCCTGTCAGCTGTTTAGTCTAATGGCAGTGGGGAAGAAAGAGTTTTTGAGTCAGGAGTTAGGTAACCACTGCTAACTAGCTTAGCGTGCTAACATGACATGTAGGGAAATAAATCAAAAAAGTCGTTTGGCTACTTCTACTTGTCAGTAGCGTCAATGTAAACCTATTTTACCTCGCTCTTTCCGTGTTTTCACTACAAAAGACATGATTCATTTTAACTGTGGACCTTTTCGCTCGTATCACTCACACCGAACTGTAGAAGGAACATTTATAAAACTGGCCATCGTATCACTTCCATATTAAATGACATGTTTTTTCAACAATAACCCAAACTACTGTGGATTGCAGCTTCGCCCAGTGGAGTCTGGTGTTGCGTCCTCCCCCGTATGACACCACCGGACCACAGCTAGCTAGCTGGCCCAC